>NW_027362769.1:45863333-47217916 GCF_046119375.1 Phyllobates terribilis | reverse complement strand
ATAGAACAAGTCCCACACACTGCTAGAAGCCCAAATATTTTTTCAGAGCTAGATGCAGATAAAAATTATTTTTAATTGCAACCTGATGGAGGTCAGTATAGGTGGACTAATAGAACAAGTCCTACACACTGCCAGAAGCCCAAATATTTTTTCAGAGCTAGATGCAGAAAAAAATTATATTCAGTTTGCAACCTGGTGGAGGTCAGTATAGATGGACTAATAGACCAAGTCCCACACACTGCTAGAAGCCCAAATATTTTTTCAGAGCTAGATGCAGATAAAAATTATTTTTAATTTGCAACCTGATGGAGGTCAGTATAGATGGACAAATAGACCAAGTCCCACACACTGCTAGAAGCCCAAATATTTTTTCAGAGCTAGATGCAGAAAAAAATTATTTTGAATCTGCAACCTGATGGAGGTCAGTATAGATAGACTAATAGACCAAGTCCCACACACTGCTAGAAGCCCAAATATTTTTTCAGAGCTAAATGTAGAAAAAAATTATATTCAATTTGCAACCTGATGGAGGTCAGTATAGATGGACTAATAGAACAAGTCCCACACACTGCTAGAAGCCCAAATATTTTTTCAGAGCTAGATGCAGAAAAAAATTATATTCAATTTGCAACCTGATGGAGGTCAGTATAGATGGACTAATAGAATGATGCTATGCCCTAAAGGTTTTACTTCACTAGGTGCAGTAAAAAAATTGGTTTTCTATACACAGGTGACTAACACACTCTGCAATGGGCCAAAAAGGATTAGCTTTGCTAGATTTAGCCAAATGCTGTGAAAAAAAACTTGCACAGCACTGGCACAGACCTGCCTGGCAAAAACTGATAGGAACTGATGTAACTCAGTCCTGAAAAGGACTGCAATTACAATTAGTGTTTACTCCCAACCTATCTATTTAAGAGCACAGACCTGCCTGATAAAAGTCATAGGAAATGCTGTAACCTAGTCCCTAAAAGGACTGCAATCACAACTATTCCCTACTCCCAAGCTATCTGTAGATTTGTGCGAAAATTGGCTTGAAATTAACAAGGTATAGCGCACACAGCAACAGCGGTGCCGTCTAACACGCAGCTGCAGCAGTGAGAAAATGGTGGCGACAGGGAAAATGGCTGGGTCTTACAGGGCAAGGACATGTGACATACACTGCCAATGACACATGCCCTTCTTTGTGTGAAAAAAGCACTTCGCTCCGTGTGGGCACTGCTGATAGGCTGACAGATTGCACCTCCCCACTGTAATTGCGGGAAAGAGAAAAAAAATGGAGATCTTCATTATTCCTGCAGAGATCCATCCCCTGCCCCTCCCCCCACCCCGCTGTACACTCAAACTGCGTATTAACATTAATTTTCATCATTACTGAGAAAAAATCCAGTTATGATTTTGGTGCACGAACAGTTATCGAACATAACCTCGAACAGCCAAATTTTTTTCAAATCGTTCGTGTTCACCGAACGGCTCGAACACCGCCCAAAACAGCTCGAATTTGAGATTGGCGAACAGTTCGAGTCGAACAACGCTCATCTCTATTTGTCATTTTTCTGGCATGTGTCAGACTTTCAGATAGGGGAAATGTCAGTGAGTGTTACGATTTCAGTTCCAGAGCGATTCGCCTGATGAGCTCTTGATATTAAGTTGTTTTAAGCCAATTTTCTGAATTTTTGAAAATTTCTCTTTTTTGTGAAAATATACGCTAAATGAGGGAATAATATGTGTGAGGGTACCCCAGGAAAGTTCCAAATGTGTGTGGGTAGAATATATATCCCACGGGGGTAAAATTGAAAAATGTTGAAAAAAAATATTTTTTGGACTGTCATTTTTCCGGCGTTTATCAGACTTTCAGAGAGGGGAAATGTCAGTGAGCTGTCCAGTTTCAGTTCCAGAGCGATTCGCCTGATGAGTCCTTGATATTTAGTCGTTTTCAGACAATTTTCTGAATTTTTGAAAATTTCACTTTTTTGTGAAAATATCCGCTAAATGAGGGAATAATATGTGTGAGGGTACCCCAGGAGAGTTCTAAATGTGTGTGCGTAGAATAAATATCCCACGGGGGTAAAATTGAAAAAAGTTTAAAAAAAATTTGGGGGGGACATAGTCATTTTTCTGATGTGTGTCAGACTTTCAGAGAGGGTAAATGTCAGTGAGCATTCCTATTTCAGTTCCAGAGCAATTCGCCCGTTGAGTCCTTGATATTAAGTCATTTTAAGCCAATTTTCGGAAATTTTGAAAATGGCACTTTTTTGTGAAAATATCCACTAAATGAGGGAATAATTTGTGTGAGAGTCCCCCAGGAGAGTTCCAAATGTGTGTGGGTAGAATATATATCCCACGGGGGAAAAATTGAAAAAAGTTGAAAATTTTTTTTTGGACAGTCATTTTTCCGGCGTTTGTCAGACTTTCAAAGAGGGGAAATGTCAGTGAGCTGTCCAATTACAGTTCCAGAGCGATTCGCCCGATGAGTCCTTGATATTAAGTCGTTTTAAGCCAATTTTCGGAATTTTTGAAAATTTCACTTTTTTGTGAAAATATCTGCTAAATGACGGAATAATATGTGTGAGGGTACCCCAGGAGAGTTCCAAATGTGTGTGGGTAGAATATATATCCCACGGGGGAAAAATTGAAAAAAAAAATTTTTGGACTGTCATTTTTCCGGCGTTTATCAGACTTTCAGAGAGGGGAAATGTCAGTGAGCTGCCCAGTTTCAGTTCCAGAGCGATTCGCCCGATGAGTCCTTGATATTTAGTCGTTTTAAGCCAATTTTCTGAATTTTTGAAAATTTCACTTTTTTGGGAAAATATCTGCTAAATGACGGAATAATATGTGTGAGGGTACCCCAGGAGAGTTCCAAATGTGTGTGGGTAGAATATATATCCCACGGGGGAAAAATTGAAAAAAGTTGAAAAAAAAATTTTTTGGACTTAGTCATTAGTGTTGATCCACCCCCATAGTGTTCGAGTTCGGTTTTTTTCGTCAAACACCCGTGTGTTTGCCGAACTGCTCGTCGAACTGTTCGTCGAACACCTTCGAACACCATTAAAACCAGTGGCAGGCAAACAAAAAGACATAGAAACACATAGAAAACACCTTCAAAGGTGTCCAAAAGCTGACAAACTGCTCAGAAGACATAACTAACACATGGAAAAGTGACAAGTACATATAGTCATGCGAAAAGAAAATAGGTGGAAGAGTAAAAGGAGGGGGAGACACAGATATAGGCATGCCCTTCTAAAATCCAAAAAGTGAGAAGCCGACACGGCCAGTCCGTTCCTGCCCGTGCCACCTCCGTGTCGCCGGGTTTGTGCCAGAGCCGCGGTGGACCCTGACGGCCAGCCCCCCTCTCCCAATACTGGTGCCTGTCCGCTGGTGGGTCGAGCAAGCCCCCCTGTGGTGGAGGCAACTCTAAGCTTTTTAATTTAAATTGTCTCTCTAATTTGAATGAATACACTTTAAATCCTTTTACAAGGATCTATTGGAGGGCAAGTCTCATGCTAGCAGCCGCGTAATACCAGCTCCAGTAGCGTCCACTAAAGCTGCTGCAGTTAAAAAGCTTTTATAAGGATCAAGCTCGGCTGTCCACCGCAAGGCATCCTACCGCCAGTCCCAACCCCTATGCCTTAGGGTGCCTCCTGATGCTCTTCATTGAGTATCCCGTGGTCCTGAAGCATTTCCTTTGAAAAAATTTAGTGTCCAAACTACAGGTGGTGTAGCTTGCTTAACAGCCGGGATAATCCGCTGACTAGCAGACACTGCTACTAGGCACAAAGTATTTCCTGGGCTAGATGCAGTTAAAAATTTGTACTTAGATACTCTCGTTGGATGCTGAGAAAGCATTCCATAGAGTCTCCTGGCACGCCATATATTATTCTCTTAAAAAGCTTGGGGTAGGGGTCTAGGGGACCCTTTTATAGCCAAAATCGCGGCCCTGTATCGCAATACGTCACCTAGGCTGAAGATAAATGGAACTGGAGCACCCTGAGGGCTCGGTTGCTACAGAAGTATTGCACCTCACCCAGAGGTGTGATATCTCACTCTCTGGTAAGGATGGAGTGTGGATCAGAACCCGACACCTGCATTCATTACACCACATTGCCGTGGGGCAGGGCGACCAATATGCCCCTGAGATGGGCACGACAGTCCCTGTCCCTGGCTGGAGTGGGTGGAGGGAACACTGAGGAAGGGAAACCCTGTAGTGCAGGAGCAGGGAGGAAGCAGTTCCTGGGTGCATTGAGAAGGGAGTATAAAAGGTGGGCACCATCTTAGTTCAGTGCAGAGAAGTCTGAGCAGAAGTGACAGGGAGCAGGGGCTCTTCATGAGCTCTGCTCCGGAGGCGGGCCTAGTAACAGAGGCCCAGGCCTGGAAGAGGGAGAAGGAAGGAAGAGGAGCGGAGAAGGCTCCAGGAATGAGGAACGAAGGGATCCCAGGGGTGCGGACGGGCGAGTCGCCACCGCACACCCGAATTCACCTGCGTGGAGGGGTCAGGCCAAAGGGGGAGACCGGTCCCCGAAACTAGTGGAGGTGGGAAACGACCCTCAGCTAGAAACCGGAGGCTGTGACATTTTATGTGCCGCAGCCCCTCGCTACACCCACTAGGAAGGCACCACATAGGGTCAGGGAAACTGGCGCCAAGTTTACCAAGAGGAGGCCCGAGTCAGCCGGACAGAAAGGTTGGTAAGAAAGGCCAGACAAAGGACACACAAAGTGGGTCCTGTGAAGCGCTCCAAAGTTATCTGGGAGTTGTCTGAGCCCCTCTCCTGGTGAGCACAGTACGACGTGGGCAGCCGTTACCTGCAGAAGTGGTCTGGATAATAAGAACTGTGAGTAAAGGCCCTGGACTGCATCACTGACTCCGTGCCGTTACTGCTGCTGCCCTGCACCATCACCCCCATCCTCCGCATACACTGCCCTGAGGCTATACTCCTCCCGTGGGGAGTTATGCTACGCTCTGCTGCACCCACAACACCAGCCTCAGTGGTCTGCCCTGCAGCGGCGGTTCACTCTGACCGCAATCCACAGGTGGCGTAGTCGGACGTTTAAACATCAAAACCACATAAATAGTTCCGCCACTGGTTTGACCGCCATGAGCCATGGAACCAGGTCGCCGCCACGGAGACTACAACCACCAGCATCCACCAAAAATGGTCCGGCTCCGGGTGTCCCAAGGCCCAGGGGGCAGGTCAGAACATTTTCATCACGTTTCATAATCACCAATGGGACAAGGCAGGGATGTTCTCTGTTCCCTCTCTTATACATCCTATTGACGGAGCACCTGCTCTCATCAATTCGCCATAACCCCAATATTAGGTGGATTGAGGTGAGAGGCACCGAGTACAAGTGCTCTCTATTTGCTGATGATGTCCTAGTATATATCACTCAATCACAGATATCCATCCCTGCTGTTATGGCTGAAATAGATCACTTTGTTACATGGTCAAATTTTAAAATCAATGCAGCGAAGTCTGAGGCCCTCGATGTCTCCCTCCCCAAATCCATACAGGATTCCATCCAGTCCAACTTTCCCTTTTCCTGGCCCTCACAGGGTATCAAATACTTAGGAATTCCTATTCATAGAGACCTCTCCCGTCTATGTTATCTTAATTTTGGACCCTTTATTGAACAACTCCATACAGACCACGGTTGGCAAGTTAGAACTGTAAGATTCACTACGTGAACCACTGGTGTTTTGTGGAAAAGCACATGTACACTGTGTTCCAAATTATTATGCAAAAAGTGTTTAGGAGTGATAAGGGAAGAATTTGTTTGTTTGTCATTTAAACTCATTGATGGTGATGTGTGTCAGGGCTCTTTATATCACTGTAAGCAATTGCAGACACCTGTGCTAATTAGTTTGGCAGGTGTGTCCAATGAAAGGCAAGACTACTTAAGAAGGCTGTCAAACATTATTAAGCAGCCTACATTTTCTGCCAAAATGGGAAAGAAAAAGGATGTGTCGGCTGCTGAGAAGCAACAAATTGTGGAGTGTTTAGGTCAAGGCATGACTACAATCAACATTGTGCGATGATCAGGATGAAGTGTCTTGGCAATCAAGAAGTATGTAGCTGATTCACAGTACACACGTGTGCGTGCTGATAAGGGCAAATTGAGGACTCTTACCTACAGGCAATTACGTCAGGTTAAAAGAGCAGCGGCAAAAAAGCCTTGTCATAGCAGCAGACAAGTTTTTGAAGCTGCTGGTGCCTCCAACGTCCCCCGAACAACAAGATGCAGGGTCCTTCAGAGGTTTGCAGCTGTGCGTACGCCATCCTGTCGACCTCTTCTATCCACTGCACACAAGCAGAAATGGCTCCAGTGGGCCAAACAATACATGAAGACTGATTTCAAAACTGTTTTGTTCACGGATGAGTGCCGTGCAACGCTCGATGGTCCAGATGGATGGAGTGGAGGATGGCTGGTTGATGGACACCCCAAGCAAACCCGGCTACAGCGCCAACAAGGAGGAGGTGGAGTAATGTTTTGGGCTGGAATCATGGGGAGAGAGATTGTCGGCCCCTTTAGGATCCCTGAAGGGGTAAAGATGAACTCCATAATGTATGTGGAGTTTCTCAAACAGCACTTCCTGCCATGGTTCAAGAAGAAGAACCGTGTATTTCACAACAAAATCATTTTCATGCATGATAATGCACTGTCTCATGCTGCACATAACACATCTGCATCTCTGGCTGATATGGGCATAAAAGGGGACAAACTTATGGTGTGACCCCCATGCTCCCCTGACCTCTACCCCATTCAGAACCTCTGGAGCATCATCAAAAGGAGTGTCTATGATGGCGGGAGGCAGTTCATATCTAAGCAACAGCTCTGGGAGGGTATTCTGTCCTCATGCAAAACAATTGAAGCAGAAACCATCCAAAACCTGACAAATTCCATGGACGACAGAGTTCAGAAGCTCCTTTCGAACAAGGGGTCCTATGTGCAAATGTAACATCACCTAGAATAAAGTTTTGAGTTGAAAACTGTTTGATTTCAGTTTCTAATAACCTGCTAATGCTTATAATTTCAAAAATGACAAATTTTTTGGTCTTTATTAAAATGAAAAGGTTGATCGAAGAGTGTGGGGGATCTAAGAGTGTGGCAACCCAGTAGTCAGGATTACTTTAAATTCTGACAATCTGAGGGTCATGTTGCAGGTAGTGCAGCAAGAAGGCAATTATGTGTCTTGCGCATCTCGGAGCCCCAAAATTATTTTCCGGGCTAGATGCAGCTAAAAATTATTATTAATTTTAAATCTGGTGGTGCTTAGTATAGATGGCCTAATAGAATCAGTACTGCACACTGCTACAAAGCCCAAATTATTTTCCAGCCAAGATACAGATAAACATGATTAGTCATTTTAAATCTGGTGGAGCTTAGTATAGATTGCCTAATAGAATCAGTGCTGCACACTGCTACAAAGCCCAAATTATTTTCCAGCCAAGATACAGATAAACATGATTAGTCATTTTAAATCTGGTGGAGCTTAGTATAGATGGCCTAATAGATTCAGTACTACACACTGCTACAAAGCCCAAATTATTTTCCAGCCAAGATACAGATAAACATGATTTCTAATTTTAAATCTGGTGGAGCTTAGTATAGATGGCCTAATAGAAGCAGTACTGCAATCTGCTACAAAGCCCAAATTATTTTCCAGCCAAGATGCAGATAAACATGATTAGTAATTTGAAAGCTTAAAACGGTTGGTGAGGTGATTTTAACCAATCATCAAGCTTTTACTCTCCCCAGGATGACACAGGGGTAGAAAAGTCATTTCGGATCCATGATTTGTTCATCTTTATGAACGTGAATCTGTCTACATTATCAGTGGAGAGCCGCGTGCGCTTATCTGTCAGCACACCACCAGCAGCGCTGAACACACGTTCAGACAGAACGTTGGCTGCGGGGCATGACAAGATCTCCAAGGTGCAAGTGGCTAGCTCCGGACATTTATCCAGATTGGAAGCCCAAAAAGAGCAAGGGTCCAGTGACACAGTCATGGCTTCAATGTTTACTTGGAGATACTCCTGTACCATCGTCTCTAGGCGTTCACTATATGTCAGACTTCTTGTCTCCTGTGGCCTTGCAAAGGATGGGCTAAAAAAGTGGTGAAATGATTCCGCAAAATTGATGTTACCAGCAGATACTGTGTTTCTGTTACGGTTTGAGTGCTGAACACTCGACGGTTCCACGGTTGGCAAGCTGGAACTGTGAGATTCACTACGTGCACCACTGGTGTTTTGTGGAAAAGTACATGTAAGATTCTGCAACAGTCTCTGCTGATACTCCTGCATGCGTGCATCCCTTTCCATAGCAGGAATAATTTCTGAAAATTTACTTTTATACTGGGGATCTAACAGTGTGGCAACCCAGTAGTCAGGATTATTTCTAATTCTCACAATTCGGGGGTCATGTTGCAGGTAGTGCAGCAAGAAGGCACTCATGTGTCTTGCGCATCCAGGAGCACCAAGTCCCTGTTGTGTTGGTGGCGAGGTAACAATCATGCTTCCTTCCTCTGTCCTCTCCCCCCAACCTCACACAACAGAAATGTGATCAAGGTCTCCCTCATCTGGTGAGTCTTCCATCAGTTCATCCTCCACTTCTTCCTGGGCTCCTGCACCTTCCTCACTAGTTTGGCTGCTACCATGCGCCCTGGTAAAACCATCTCCCCCACCCTCACATGCCTGCCGCCTTGGTGCTGCCGACCGTCTGGACCTTGCAGATGTTAGCCCTTCCGCATACAACTCCTCCTCCTCTACTTCCACCACCTCCTCTTGTGCCACCACCTGACTCCGAATTCTGTTTAACATGTGCTCCAGCATGTAAATCACCGGAATAGTCATGCTGATAATGGCATCGTCAGCACTAAACATCTTCGTCGCCATTTCAAAACTGTGCAGAAGGGTGCATAGGTCCCTGATCAGAGACCACTCCTCCAGCGTGATTTGCCCCACCTCTGGATCTCGTTGGCCCAGGCTATACGTCAGAACGTATTGCACCAGGGCTTGTCGGTGCTGCCACAGTCGCTGCAACATGTGCAGAGTTGAATTCCACCGGGTAGGCATATCGCATTTTAGCCGGTGAAGTGGCAGGCCCAACGACTTCTGTAGAATTATAAGTCGCTGAGCTGCGGGATGCGAACGGCGGACGTGAGCACACAGTGACCGTGCCCTCTGCAGAAGGCCATCTAGTCCAGGATAGTGGGCTAAAAATTGCTGGACAACCAGGTTCAACACGTGAGCCATACAAGGCACGTGTGTGACATTGCCCCGGCGAAGGGCCGCACCCAGGTTTGCAGCATTGTCGCACACGGCCTTCCCTGGTTTCAGGTCCATTGGAGACAACCATTCATGAAATTGGTTCTCCAGAGCTGACTACAACTCCTCAGCTGT
This sequence comes from Phyllobates terribilis, assembly GCF_046119375.1. Classification (NCBI taxonomy): domain Eukaryota; kingdom Metazoa; phylum Chordata; class Amphibia; order Anura; family Dendrobatidae; genus Phyllobates; species Phyllobates terribilis. The sequence goes on along the minus strand of NW_027362769.1, from coordinate 47,208,518 downwards.
GTGACTCACATTTCCCAGACATTTCAAAGTAAAAACCGCCTGATGACGTTGAGCCCTACTGCCAGCATAGTAAGGAGGTGTGCAGGATCCCTTCTGCGCAGTTAGAAAGCTTGTGGCTTGACCAGACAGGCTTTGGGTGCAGGTGGAGGACCGAGAGGAGGTTGAGGAGGCAGAAGCAGTGGAGGAACTTTGAGATAAAGAGGATTGACGCACAACTCGTGGAAACAGCAAGACTTGGACAGCAGCCCCTTGTCCTGCTGTCACCATAGTTACCCAGTGCCCGGTCAGCGACATGTAACGCCCCTGTCCATGCCTACTCGTCCAAGTGTCTGTGGTGAAATGCACCCTGTCACACACAGAGTTTCTCAAAGAAGCGGTGATGTTGTGTGCGACATGCTGGTGGAGCGCAGGCACACCTTTCTTTGAGAAAGGTGCCCGACTGGGCAACTGGTACTGGGGCACTGCGACGGACATAAGGTCTCGAAAATCCTCTGTGTCCACCAGGCGGAAAGGCAGCATTTCTGTAGCCAAGAGCTTGCAGATGGTGAAAATTCAACCTCTTAGCTTTCTCATGGCTAGGAGGAAATGGTCTTTTACTTGTCCACATCTGAGGGACCGAGGGCTGGCTGTTGTGCTTAGACGGGGTTGATAAGGGTGTCCCCGGCAAACTGCCGGTCTGTGAGGAAGATGCAGGCGGACATGTTAGGTTGCCTTGATTCAAAGGTGGTGCTATCGATGTCGGACAACGCTCAACACCAGCTGGTGTTACCACCTCCAAAGAAAATGATGACCTGCCAATCACGCTGGCTGTTGCGGGTAAAGAGGTGGCAGGTCTGCGTCCCAAAACAGGTGTGACTGCTGTCCCCCCAGTCACAGAGGATGAAGAGGCTGCAGATGCACAAGATGTGGCAGACGGTGGTTGGCCCGGCGGGCTAGACCGCATTGTAGCACAGTGAGCTTCCGACTGCAACTTATGCTTCATGTCCATGTGCCGGTTCATGCATGAAGTACTCAAACTATGTATTTTTTGGCCTCTACTTAGCTTTTGCTGACAAATGTTACAGATAACACGAGTTGGGTCATCTTTATCGATCTGAAAAAATGCCCAGGCTATGCAAGGCGTAGCACCCATGCGACCTGAAGAGCCACCACGACTTGTGGTGAGAGGCAGAGTTGTGTTTGAGGATGCAGTTGTTGACGTGCTTCCAGTACTACGTCTCTGTCCAGGAAGGCGCAACCTGACCTCGTCATCACTAGCATTCTCCTCCACCTCCTCTGCTGGCCTCATCTCTTGGCTGACTATGGGTTGACAGTAAGTGGGATCTCCAACCTCATCATCATCACCCTGTGTGTTATCACACCCGTCGTCCTCAGAGCCAACCTGTTCCTGCCCTGACAAAAAACTAAAGTTGTCGCTCCAATCAGGTATTTGAGTCTCATCATCGTCTTCCTCATTGTCTCCACCAACAGGAGTTACAGTTTGGGAATGAGGGTCTACATTATGGTCAGAACCTTCTGCGTCTGGTCCTGGATCCGACTCATAAAGATTCTGGGCAACAGTGCAGATCATTTCCTCGTCTGGATTCACAGAAGCGCTGGAGCCGACCTCTGATTCCCAGGCTATAGTATGAGTAAACAGCTCTGCAGACTCAACCATCTGTTCTACCTCATACTCAGACGGGCAGCTGGAGATTTGGGAGCTGTGAGGAAGCAAGTGCGATTGGGGTGACACCTCTGAGGGCTGGAGTATTTGTGATGTTGACGTTGATGTGGAGGAGAGCCCACTTAAAGGAGCACTTGATATCCGTTGAAGCACCTGCTGTTTTTGTGCCTCATCTGGAATTTGTAGCGATTGGCATGGCCGTAAGAAAGGGATCTTATCACATTGTCCGCTAAAAGAAGTAGACATTTTAGTTTGGCTGGAAAATGATCTTTCTTCTGCAGATATTACTGTTGCTTTAACACCTACCCCACGGACACAACCTTTTTTCCCCTTCCCAACACGACTATTCCACTTTCCACCAGTAGCAGGCCTTTTTCCACTCATTTTGGTGGTTAACTAATTCACAACTCTGGAGTTGTTTGCACAAAACAACAATGGATGGGAACCGAGCAGAGCTGAGTGGCCAACTGTGGTATTAGGCCAAAACTATTGGTTGGGTTAGATGCAGAAAAAAATTATATTCAATTTGCAACCTGATGGAGGTCAGTACAGATGGACTAATAGACCAAGTCCCACACACTGCTATAAGCCCAAATATTTTTTCAGAGCTAGATGCAGAAAAAAATTATATTCAATTTGCAACCTGATGGAGGTCAGTATAGATTGACTAATAGAACAAGTCTCACACACTGCTAGAAGCCCAAATATTTTTTCAGAGCTAGATGCAGATAAAAATTATTTTTAATTTGCAACCTGATGGAGGTCAGTGTAGATGAACTAATAAACCAAGTCCCACACACTGCTAGAAGCCCAAACATTTTTTCAGAGCTAGATGCAGAAAAAAATTATATTCAATTTGCAACCTGATGGAGGTCAGTATAGATGGACTAATAGACCAAGTCCCACACACTGCTAGAAGCCCAAATATTTTTTCACAGCTAGTTTTTTAAAAAAATGATATTCAATTTGCAACCTGATGGAGGTCAGTATAGATGGACTAATAGAATGATGCTATGCCCAAAAGGTTTTACTTCACTAGGTGCAGTAAAAAAATTGGTATTCTGTACACAGGTAGTGTAGCTTGCAACACAGATAGGCTACTCCACTGACTAACACACTCTGCAATAAGCCAAAAAGGATTAGCTTTGCTAGATTTAGCCAAATGCTGTGAAAAAAAATTGCACAGCACTGGCACAGACCTGTCTGCCAAAAACTGATAGGAACTGATATAACTTAGTCCTGTAAAGCACTGCAATTACAATGAGTGTTTACTCCCAACCTATCTATTTAAGAGCACAGACCTGCCTGATAAAAGTCATAGGAAATGCTGTAACCTAGTCCTTAAAAGGACTGCAATCACAACTATTCCCTACTCCCAAGCTGTCTGTAGATTTGTGCGAAAATTGGCTTGAAATTAACAAGGTATAGCGCACACAGCAACAGCGGTGCCGTCTAACACGCAGCTGCAGCAGTGAAAAAATGGTGGCGACGGGTAAAATGGCTGGGTCTTATAGGGCAAGGACATGTGACATACACTGCCAATGACACATGCCCTTGCTTGTGTGAAAAAAAGCAATTCGCTCCGTGTGGGCACTGCTGATAGGCTGACAGATTGCACCTCCCCACTGTAATTGCGGGAAAGAGAAAAAAAAAATTAGATCTTCATTATTCCTGCAGAGATCCATCCCCTGCCCCTCCCCCCGCCCCGCTGTACACTCAAACTGCGTATTAACATTAATTTTCATCATTACTGAGAAAAAATCCAGATATGATTTTGGTGCACGAACAGTTATCGAACATAACCTCGAACAGCCGAATTTTTTTCAAATCGTTCGTGTTCGCCGAACGGCTCGAACACCGCCCAAAACTGCTCGAATTTGAGATTGGCGAACAGTTCGAGTCAAACAACGCTCATCTCTATTTGTCATTTTTCTGGCATGTGTCAGACTTTCAGAGAGGGCAAATGTCAGTTAGTGTTACGATTTCAGTTCCAGAGCGATTCGCCCAATGAGTCCTTGATATTTAGTCGTTTTAAGCCAATTTTCTGAATTTTTGAAAATGTAACTTTTTGTGAAAATATCTGCTAAATGAGGGAATAATATGTGTGAGGGTACCCCAGGAGAGTTCCAAATGTGTGTGGGTATAATATATGGCCCACAGGGGTAAAATTAAAAAAAGTTGAAAATTTTTTTTTATTGGACTTAGTCATTTTTCCAGTGTTTATCAGACTTTCAGAGAGGGGAAAAGTCAGTGAGCGTTCCGATTTCAGTTCCAGAACGATTTGCCCATTGAGTCCTTGATATTAAGTCGTTTTAAGCCAATTTTTGAAAATTTCCCTTTTTTGTGAAAATGTCCACTAAATGAGGGAATAATATGAGTGAGGGTACCCCAGGAGAGTTCCAAATGTGTGTGGGTAGAATATATATCCCACGGGGGTAAAATTGAAAAAAATAAAAAAAAATTTTTGGGGGACTTAGTCATTTTTCCGGCGTGTGTCAGACTTTCAGAGAGGGGAAATGTCAGTGAGCATTCCAATTTCAGTTCCAGAGCGATTCGCCCGATGAGTCCTTGATATTTAGTCGTTTTCAGACAATTTTCTGAACATTTGAAAATTTCTCTTTTTTGTGAAAATATCCACTAAATGACGGAATAATATGTGTGAGGGTACCCCAGGAGAGTTCCAAATGTGTGTGGGTAGCATATATATATCCCACAGGGGTAAAATTGAAAAAAGTTTAAAAAATTTTTTTTAGACTTAAGTCATTTTTCCCGCATTTATCAGACTTTCAGAGAGGGGAAAAGTCAGTGAGCATTCCGATTTCACTTCCAGAGCGATTCGCCCGATGAGTCCTTGATATTTAGTCGTTTTAAGCCAATTTTCTGAATTTTTGAAAATTTCACTTTTTTGTGAAAATATCCACTAAATGAGAGAATAATATGTGTGAATGTACCCCAGGAGAGTTCCAAATCTGTGTGGGTATAATATTTATCCCACAGGGCTAAAATTGAAAAAAGTTTTCAAAAAAATTTTTGGGGGGGACTTAGTCTTTTTTCCCGCGTTTATCAGACTTTCAGAGAGGGGAAATGTCAGTGAGCGTTCAGATTTCAGTTCCAGAGCGATTCGCCCAATGAGTCCTTGATATTAAGTCGTTTTAAGCCAATTTTCGAAAATTTCCAGTAAATGAGGGAATAATATGTGTGAGGGTACCCCAGGAGAGTTCCAAATGTGTGTGGGTAGAATATATATCCCACAGGGGGTAAAATTGAAAAAAGTTGAAAATGTTTTTTTTTGACTTAAGTCATTTTTGCCGCGTTTATCAGACTTTCAGAGAGGGGAAAAGTCAGTGAGCATTCTGAATTCAGTTCCAGAGTGATTCGCCCGATGAGTCCTTGATATTTAGTAGTTTTAAGCCAATTTTCTGAATTTTTGAAAATTTTACTTTTTTGTGAAAATATCCGCTAAATGAGGGAATAATATGTGTGAGGGTACCCCATGCGAGTACCAAATGTCTGTGGGTAGAATATATATCCCACAGGGGTAAAATTGAAAAAAGTTGAAAAAATTTTTTTTTGGGGACTTAAGTCATTTTTCCCGCATTTATCAGACTTTCGGAGAGGGGAAATGTCAGTGAGCATTCCGATTTCAGTTCCAGAGCGATTTGCCCGATGAGTCCTTGATATTAAGTCGTTTTAAGCCAATTTTCTGAATTTTTGAAAATTTCACTTTTTTGTGAAAATATCCGCTAAATGAGGGAATAATAAGTGTGAGTGTACCCCAGGAGAGTTCCAAATGTGTGTGGGTAGAATACATATCCCACGGGGGTAAAATTGAAAAAAGTAAAAAAAAAATTTTTTTGGGACTTAGTCATTTTTCAGGCGTGTGTCAGACTTTCAGAGAGGGGAAATGTCAGTGAGCGTTCCGATTTCAGTTCCAGAGCGATTCGCACGATGACTCCTTGATATTAAGTAGTTTTAAGAGAATTTTCGAAAATTTCCCTTTTTTGTGAAAATATCCAGTAAATGAGGGAATTATATGTGTGAGGGTACCCCAGGAGAGTTCCAAATGTGTGTGGGTAGAATATATATCCCACAGGGGGTAAAATTGGAAAAAGTTAAAAAAATTTTTTTTTCGACTGAAGTCATTTTTCCCACGTTTATCAGACTTTCAGAGAGGGGAAATGTCATTGAGCATTCCGATTTCAGTTCCAGAGCAATTCGCCCGATAAGTCCTTGATATTAAGTCGTTTTTAGCCAATTTTCTGAAATTTTGAAAATTTCACTTTTTTGTGAAAATATCCGCTAAATGAGGGAATAATATGTGTGAGGGTACCCCAGGAGAGTTCCAAATCTGTGTGGGTAGAATATTTATCCCACAGGGCTAAAATTGAAATAAGCTTTAAAAAAAATTTTTGGGACTTAGTCATTTTTCCCGCGTTTATCAGACTTTCAGAGAGGGGAAATGTCAGTGAGCGTTCCGATTTCAGTTCCAGAGCGATTCGCCCAATGAGTAATTGATATTAAGTCGTTTTAAGCCAATTTTCTGAATTTTTTAAAATCTAACTTTTTTTGTGAAAATATCCGCTAATTGAGGGAATAATATATGTGATGGTACCTAAGGCGAGTTCCAAATGTGTGTGGGTAGAATATATATCCCACAGGGGGTAAAATTGAAAAAAGTTGAAATTTTTTTTTTTTCGACTTGTCATTTTTCCCGCGTTTATCTGACTTTCAGAGAGGGGAAATGTCATTGAGCATTCCGATTTCAGTTCCAGAGCAATTCGCCCGATAAGTCCTTGATATTAAGTCGTTTTTAGCCAATTTTCTGAAATTTTGAAAATTTCACTTTTTTGTGAAAATATCCGCTAAATGAGGGAATAATATGTGTGAGGGTACCCCAGGAGAGTTCCAAATCTGTGTGGGTAGAATATTTATCCCACAGGGCTAAAATTGAAATAAGCTTTAAAAAAAATTTTTGGGACTTAGTCATTTTTCCCACGTTTATCAGACTTTCAGAGAGGGGAAATGTCAGTGAGCGTTCCGATTTCAGTTCCAGAGCGATTCGCCCAATGAGTAATTGATATTAAGTCGTTTTAAGCCAATTTTCTGAATTTTTTAAAATCTAACTTTTTTTGTGAAAATATCCGCTAATTGAGGGAATAATATATGTGATGGTACCTAAGGCGAGTTCCAAATGTGTGTGGGTAGAATATATATCCCACAGGGGGTAAAATTGAAAAAAGTTGAAATTTTTTTTTTTTCGACTTGTCATTTTTCCCGCGTTTATCTGACTTTCAGAGAGGGGAAAAGTCAGTGAGCATTCTGATTTCAGTTCCAGAGTGATTCGCCCGATGAGTCCCTGATATTTACTTCTTTTAAGCCAATTTTCTGAATTTTTGAAAATTTCACTTTTTTGTGAAAATATTCGCTAAATGAGGAAATAATATGTGTGAGGGTACCCCATGCGAGTTCCAAATGTGTGTGGGTAGAATATATATCCCACAGGGGTAAAATTAAAAAAAGTTTAAAAAAAATTTTTTTGGGGACTTAGTCATTTTTCCCGCATTTATCAGACTTTCGGAGAGGGGAAATGTCAGTGAGCATTCCGATTTCAGTTCCAGAGCGATTCTCCCGATGAGTCCTTGATATTAAGTCGATTTAAGCCAATTTTCTGAATTTTTGAAAATTTCACTTTTTTGTAAAAATATCCACTAAATGAGGGAAAAATATGTGTGAGTGTACCCCAGGAGAGTTCCAAATGTGTGTGGGTAGAATACATATCCCACAGGGGTAAAATTGAAAAAAGTTAAAAAAAATTTTTTTTGGGACTTAGTCATTTTTCAGGCGTGTGTCAGACTTTCAGAGAGGGGAATTGTCAGTGAGCGTTCCGATTTCAGTTCCAGAGTAGTGTTGAGCCACCCCCGTAGTGTTCGAGTTCGGTTCGGTTCGTCGAACACTCGTGTGTTCGCCGAACTGTTCGTCGAACTGTTCGTCGAACACCTTCGAACACCGTTAAAACCAATGTCAGGCAAACAAATACACATAGAAACACATAGAAAACACCTTCAAAGGTGTCCAAAAGCTGACAAACTGCTCAGAAGACACAACTAACACATGGAAAAGTGACAAGTACATATAGTCATGCGAAAAGAAAAGAGGTGGAGGAGTAAAAGGAGGGGAAGACACAGATATAGGCATGTCATGCCCTTCTAAAATCCAAAAAGTGAGAAGCCGACACGTTCAGTCCGCTCCTGCCCGTGCCACCTCCGTGTCGCCGGGTTTGTGCCAGAGCCGCGGTGAACCCTGACGGCCAGCCCCCCTCTCCCAATACTGGTGCCTGTCTGCTGGTGGGTCGAGCGAGCCCCACTGTGGTGGAGGCAGCTCTAAGCTTTTTAATTTAAATTGTCTCTCTAATTTGAATGAATACACTTTAAATCCATTTACAAGGATCTATTGGAGGGCAAGTCTCATGCCAGCAGCCGCGTAATTCCAGCTCCAGTAGCGTCCACTAAAGCTGCTGCAGTTAAAAAGCTTTTATAAGGATCGAGCTCGGCTGTCCACCGCAAGGCATCCTACTGCCAGTCCCAGCCCCTATGCCTTGGGGTGCCTCCTGATGCTCTTCACTGAGTATCCCGTGGTCCCGAAGCATTTCCTTTGAAAAAATTAAGTGTCCAAACTACAGGTGGTGTAGCTTGCTTAACAGCCGGGATAATCCGCTGACTTACAGACACTGCTACTAGGCACAAAGTATTTCCTGGGCTAGATGCAGTTAAAAATTTGTAATTAGATACTCTCGTTGGATGATGAGAAAGCATTCCATAGAGTCTCCTGGCACGCCATATATGATTCTCTTAAAAAGCTTGGGGTAGGGGTCTAGGGGACCCTTTTATAGCCAAAATCACGGCCCTGTATCACAATACGTCACCTAGGCTGAAGATAAATGGAACTGTAGCACCCTGAGGGCTCGGTTGCTACAGAGGTATTGCACCTCACCCAGAGGTGTGATATCTCACTCTCAGGTAAGGATGGAGTGTGGATCAGGACCCGACACCTGCATCCATTACACCACATTGCCGTGGGGCAGGGCGACCAATATGCCTCTGAGATGGGCACGACAGTCCCTGTCCCTGGCTGGAGTGGGGGGAGGGAACACTGAGGAAGGGGAACCCTGTAGTGCAGGAGCAAGGAGGAAGCAGTTCCTGGGTGCATTGAGAAGGGAGTATAAAAGGTGGGCACCATCTTAGTTCAGTGCAGAGAAGTCTGAGCAGAAGTGGCAGGGAGCAGGGGCTCTGCATGAGCTCTGCTCCGGAGGCGGGCCTAGTAACAGAGGCCCAGGCCTGCAAGAGGGAGAAGGAAGGAAGAGGAGCGGAGAAGGCTCCAGGAACGAGGAATGAAGGGATCCCAGGGGTGCGGACGGGCGAGTCGCCACCGCACGCCCGAATCCACCTGCGTGGAGGGCTCAGACCAAAGGGGGAGACCGGTCCCCGAAACTAGTGGAGGCAGGAAACGACCCTCAGCTAGAAACCGGAGGCTCTGACATTTTATGTGGCGCAGCCCCTTGCTACACCCGCTAGGAAGGCACCACATAGGGTCAGGGAAACTGGCGCCAAGTTTACCAAGAGGAGGCCCGAGGCAGCTGGACAGAAGGGTTGGTAAGAAAGGCCAGACAAAGGACACACAAAGGGGGTCCTGTGAAGCGCTCCAAAGTTATCTGGGAGTTGTCTGAGTCCCTCACCTGGTGAGCACAGTACGACGTGGGCAGCCGTTACCTGCAGACGTGGTCTGGATAATAAGAACTGTGAGTAAAGGCCCTGGACTGCATCACTGACTCCGTGTCGTTACAGCTGTTGCCCTGCACCATCACCCCCATCCTCTGCATACACTGCCCTGAGGCTATACTCCTCCCGTGGGGAGTTATGCTACGCTCTGCTGCACCCACAACACCAGCCTCAGTGGTCTGCCCTGCAGCGGCGGTTCATTCTGACCGCAATCGACGGGTGGCGTAGTCGGACATTTAAACATCAAAACCACATAAATAGTTCCGCCACTGGTTTGACCACCCTGAGCCACGGAACCGGGTCGCCGCCACGAAGACTACAACCACCAGCATCCACCAAAAAGGGTCCGGCTCCGGGTGTCCCAAGGCCCAGGGGGTGCATCAGAACATTTTCATCACCTTTCACAATCACTTTGTTACCTGGTCAAATTTTAAAATCAATGCAGCGAAGTCTGAGGCCCTCGATGTCTCCCTCCCCAAATCCATATAGGACTCCATCCAGTCCAACTTTCCCTTTGCCTGGCCCTCACAGGGTATCAAATACTTAGGAATTCCTATTCATAGAGACCTCTCCCATCTATGTTATCTTAATTTTGGGCCCTTTATTGAACAACTCCATACAGACCATGGTTTGCAAGTTAGAAATGTAAGATTCACTACGTGAACCACTGGTGTTTTGTGGAAAAGCACATGTACTCTGTGTTCCAAATTATTGTGCAAAAAGTGTTTAGGAGTGATAAGGGAAGAATTTGTTTGTTTGTCAGTTAAACTCATTGATGGTGATGTGTGTCAGGGCTCTTTATATCACTGTAAGCAATTGCAGACACCTGTGCTAATTAGTTTGGCAGGTGTGTCCAATGAAAGGCAAGACTACTTAAGAAGGCTGTCTCACATTATTAAGCAGCCTACATTTTCTGCCAAAATGGGAAAGAAAAAGGATGTGTCGGCTGCTGAGAAGCAACAAATTGTGGAGTGTTTAGGTCAAGGCATGACTACAATCAACATTGTGCGATGATCAGGATGAAGTGTGTTGGCAATCAAGAAGTATGTAGCTGATTCACAGTACACACGTGTGCGTGCTGATAAGGGCAAATTGAGGACTCTTTCCTACAGGCAATTACGTCAGGTTAAAAGAGCAGCAGCAAAAAAGCCTTGTCATAGCAGCAGACAAGTTTTTGAAGCTGCTGGTGCCTCCAACGTCCCCCAAACAACAAGATGCAGGGTCCTTCAGAGGTTTGCAGCTGTGCATACTCCATCCTGTCGACCTCCTCTATCCACTTCACACAAGCAGAAACGGCTCCAGTGGGCTAAACATTACATGAAGACTGATTTCAAAACTGTTTTGTTCACGGATGAGTGCCGTGCAGCGCTCGATGGTCCAGATGGATGGAGTGGAGGATGGCTGGTTGATGGACACCCCACGCAAACACGGCTACAGCGCCAACAAGGAGGAGGTGGAGTAATGTTTTGGGCTGGAATCATGGGGAGAGAGATTGTCGGCCCCTTTAGGATCCCTGAAGGGGTAAAGATGAACTCAATAATGTATGTGGATTTTCTCAAACAGCACTTCCTGCCATGGTTCAAGAAGAAGAACTGTATATTTCACAGCAAGATCATTTTTTTGCATGATAATGCACCATCTCATGCTGCACATAAAACATCTGCATCTCTGGCTGATATGGGCATAAAAGGGGACAAACTTATGGTGTGACCCCCATGCTCCCCTGACCTCTACCCCATTCAGAACCTCTGGAGCATCATCAAATGGAGTGTCTATGATGGCGGGAGGCAGTTCACATCTAAGCAACAGCTCTGGGAGGGTATTCTGTCCTCATGCAAAACAATTGAAGCAGAAACCATCCAAAACCTGACAAATTCAATGGACGAGAGAGTTCAGAAGCTCCTTTCGAACATGGGGTCCTATGTGAAAATGTAACATCACCTAGAATAAAGTTTTGAGTTGAAAACTGTTTGATTTCAGTTTCTAATAACCTGCTAATGCTTATAATTTCAAAAATGACAATTTTTTTGGTCTTTATTAAAATGAAAAGGTTGATCGAAAAGTTTGGGGGATCTAAGAGTGTGGCAACCCAGTAGTCATGATTACTTCGAATTCTGACAATATGAGGGTCATGTTGCAGGTAGTGCAGCAAGAAGGCACTTATGTGTCTTGCGCATCTCGGAGCCCCAAAATTATTTTCCGGGCTAGATGCAGCTAAAAATTATTATTAATTTTAAATCTGGCGGAGCTTAGTATAGATGGCCTAATAGGATCAGTGCTGCACACTGCTACAAAGCCCAAATTATTTTCCAGCCAAGATACAGATAAACATGATTAGTAATTTTAAATCTGGGGGAGCTTATTATAGATGGCCTAATAGAATCAGTGCTGCACACTGCTACAAAGCCCAAATTATTTTCCAGCCAAGATACAGATAAACATGATTAGTAATTTGAAAGCTTAAAACGGTTGGTAGGGTGATTTTAACCAATCATCAAGCTTTTACTCTCCCCAGGATGACACAGGGGTAGAAAAGTCGTTTCGGATCCATGATTTGTTCATCTTTATGAACGTGAGTCTGTCTACATTATCAGTGGAGAGCCGCGTGCGATTATCTGTCAGCACACCACCAGCAGCGCTGAACACACGTTCAGACAGAACGCTGGCTGCGGGGCATGACAAGATCTCCAAGGCGTAAGTGGCTAGCTCCAGCCATTTATCCAGATTGGAAGCCCAAAAAGAGCAAGGGTCCAGTGACACAGTCATGGCTTCAATGTTTACTTGGAGATACTCCTGTACCATCGTCTCTAGGCGTTGACTATGTGTCAGACTTCTTGTCTCCTGTGGCCTTGCAAAGGATGGGCTAAAAAAGTGGTGAAATGATTCCGCAAAATTGATGTTACCAGCAGATACTGTGTTTCTGTTACGGTTTGAGTGCTGAACACTTGACGGTCCCACGGTTGGCAAATTGGCACTGTGAGATTCACTACGTGCACCACTGGTATTTTGTGGAAAAGCACATGTAAGATTCTGCAACAGTCTCTGCTGATACTCCTGCATTTGTGCATCCCTTTCTATGGCAGGAATAATTTCGGCAAATTTACTTTTGTACCGGGGATCTAACAGTGTGGCAACCCAGTAGTCAGGATTATTTCTAATTCTCACAATTCGAGGGTCATGTTGCAGGTAGTGCAGCAAGAAGGCACTCATGTGTGTTGCGCATCCAGGAGCACCAAGTCCCTGTTGTGTTGGTGGCGAGGTAACAATCATGCTTCCTTCCTCTGTCCTCTCCCCCGAACCTCGCACAACAGAAATGTGATCAAGGTCTCCCTCATCTGATGAGTCTTCCATCAGTTCGTCCTCCACTTCTTCCTGGGCTCCTGCACCTTCCTCACTAGTTTGGCTGCTACCATGCGCCCTGGTAAAACCATCTCCCCCACCCTCACATGCCTGCCGCCTTGGTGCTGCCGACCGTCTGGACCTTGCAGATGTTAGCCCTTCCGCATACAACTCCTCCTCCTCTACTTCCTCCACCTCCTCTTGTGCCACCACCTGACTCCGAATTCTGTTTAACATGTGCTCCAGCATGTAAATCACCGGAATAGTCATGCTGATAATGGCATCGTCAGCACTAAACATCTTTGTCGCCATTTCAAAACTGTGCAGAAGGATGCATAGGTCCCTGATCTGAGACCACTCCTCCAGCGTGATTTGCCCCACCTCTGGATCTCGTTGGCCCAGGCTATACGTCAGAACGTATTGCACCAGGGCTTGTCGGTGCTGCCACAGTCGCTGCAACATGTGCAGAGTTGAATTCCACCGGGTAGGCACATCGCATTTTAGCCGGTGAAGTGGCAGGCCCAACGACTTCTGTAGAGATGTAAGTCGCTGAGCTGCGGGATGCGAACGGCGGAAGTGAGCACACAGCGACCGTGCCCTCTGCAGAAGGCCATCTAGTCTGGGATAGTGGGCTAAAAATTGCTGGACAACCAGGTTCAACACGTGAGCCATACAAGGCACTTGTGTGACATTGCCCCGGCGAAGGGCCGCACCCAGGTTTGCAGCATTGTCGCACACGGCCTTCCCTGGTTTCAGGTCCAGTGGAGACAACCATTCATGAAATTGGTTCTCCAGAGCTGACCACAACTCCTCAGCTGTGTGACTCACATTTCCCAGACATTTCAAAGTAAAAACCGCCTGATGACGTTGAGCCCTACTGCCAGCATAGTAATGAGGTGTGCAGGATCCCTTCTGCGCAGTTAGAAAGCTTGTGGCTTGACCAGACAGGCTTTGGGTGCAGGTGGAAGACCGAGAGGAGGTTGAGGAGGCAGAAGCAGTGGAGGAACTATGACATAAAGAGGATTGACGCACAACTCGTGGGGACGGCAAGACTTGGACAGCAGCCCCTTGTTCTGCTGTCACCATAGTTACCCAGTGCCCAGTCAGCGACATGTAACGCCCCTGTCCATGCCTACTCGTCCAAGTGTCTGTGGTGAAATGCACCCTGTCACACACAGAGTTTCTCAAAGAAGCGGTGATGTTGTGTGCGGCATGCTGGTGGAGCGCAGGCACACCTTTCTTTGAGAAGTAGTGCCGACTGGGCATCTGGTACTGGGGCACTGCGACGGACATAAGGTCTCGAAAATCCTCTGTGTCCACCAGGCGGAAAGGCAGCATTTCTGTAGCCAAGAGCTTGCAGATGGTGAAATTCAACCTCTTAGCTTTCTCATGGCTAGGAGGAAATGGTCTTTTACTTGTCCACATCTGAGGGACCGAGGGCTGGCTATTGTGCTTAGACGGGGTTGATAAGGGTGTCCCCGGCAAACTGCCGGTCTGTGAGGAAGATGCAGGCGGACATGTTAGGTTGCCTTGATCCAAAGGTGGTGCTATCGATGTTGGACAGCGCTCAACACCAGCTGGTGTTACCACCTTCAAAGAAAATGATGACCTGCCAATCACGCTGGCTGTTGCGGGTAAAGAGGTGGCAGGTCTGCGTCCCAAAACAGGTGTGACTGCTGTCCCCCCAGTCACAGAGGATGAAGAGGCCGCGGATGCACAAGTTATGGCAGACGGTGGTTGGCCCGGCCGGCTAGGCCGCATTGTAGCACACTGAGCTTCCCACTGCAACTTATGCTTCATGTCCATGTGCCGGTTCATGCATGAAGTACTCAAACTATGTATTTTTTGGCCTCTACTTGGCTTTTGCTGACAAATGTTACAGATAACACGAGTTGGGTCATCTTTATCGATCTGAAAAAATGCCCAGGCTATGCAAGGCTTAGCACCCATGCGACCTGAAGAGCCACCACGACTTGTGGTGAGAGGCAGAGTTGTGTTTGAGGATGCAGTTGTTGACGTGCTTCCAGTGCTACGTCTCTGTCCAGGAAGGCGCAACCTGAACTCGTCGTCACTAGCATCTTCCTCCACCTCCTCTGCTGACCTCATCTCTTGGCTGACTGTGGGTTGACAGCAAGTGGGATCTCCAACCTCATCATCATCACCCTGTGCGTTATCACACCCGTCGTCCTCAGAGCCAACCTGTTCCTGCCCTGACAAATAACTAAAGTTGTCACTCCAATCAGGTATTTGAGTCTCATCATCGTCTTCCTCATTGTCTCCACCAACAGGAGTTACAGTTTGGGAATGAAGGTCTACATTATGGTCAGAACCTTCTGCGTCTGGTCCTGGATCCGACTCATAAAGATTCTGGGCATCAGTGCAGATCATTTCCTCATCTGGATTCAAAGAAGCGCTGTAGTCGACCTCTGATTCCCAGGCTATAGTATGAGTAAACAGCTCTGCAGACTCAACCATCTGTTCTACCTCATACTCTGACGGGCAGCTGGAGATTTGGGAGCTGTGAGGAAGCAAGTGCGATTGGGGTGACACCTTTGAGGACTGGAGTATTTGTGATGTTGAAGTTGATGTGGAGGAGAGCCCACTTAAAGGAGCACTTGATATCCGTTAAAGCACCTGCTGTTTTTGTGCCTCATCTGGAATTTGTAGCGATTGGCGTGGCCGTAAGTAAGGGATCTTATCACATTGTCCGCTAAAAGAAGTAGACATTTTAGTTTGGCTGGAAGATGGTCTTTCTTCTGCAGATGTTACTGTTGCTTTAACACCTACCCCACGGACACAACCTTTTTTCCCCTTCCCAACACACCTATTCCCCTTTCCACCAGCAGCAGGCCTTTTTCCACTCATTTTGGTGGTTAACTAATTCACAACTCTGGAGTTGATTGCACAAAAAAACAATGGATGGGAACCGAGCAGAGCTGAGTGGCCAAACTGTGGTATTAGACCAAAACTATTGGCTGGGTTAGATGCAGAAAAAAATTATATTCGATTTGCAACCTGAAGAAGGTCAGTATAGATGGACTAATAGAACAAGTCCCACACACAGCTAGAAGCCCAAATATTTTTTCAGAGGTAGATGCAGAAAAAAAATATTTTGAATTTGCAACCTGATGGAGGTCAGTATAGGTAGACTAATAGAACCAGTCCCACACACTGCTAGAAGGCCAAATATTTTTTCAGAGCTAGATGCAGAAAAAAATTATATTCAGTTTGCAACCTGATGGAGGTCAGTATAGATGGACTAATAGAACAAGTCCCACACACAGCTAGAAGCCCAAATATTTTTTCAGAGGTAGATGCAGATAAAAATTATTTTTAATTTGCAACCTGATGGAGGTCAGTATAGATGGACTAATAGAGAAAGTCCCACACACTGCTAGAAGGCCAAATATTTTTTCAGAGCTAGATGCAGATAAAAATTATTTTTAATTTGCAACCTGATGGAGGTCAGTATAGATGGACTAATAGAGAAAGTCCCACACACTGCTAGAAGGCCAAATATTTTTTCAGAGCTAGATGCAGAAAAAAATTATATTCAGTTTGCAACCTGATGGAGGTCAGTATAGATGGACTAATAGAACAAGTCCCACACACAGCTAAAAGCCCAAATATTTTTTCAGAGGTAGATGCAGAAAAAAATTATATTCAGTTTGCAACCTGATGGAGGTCTGTATAGATGGATTAATAGAACAAGTCCCACACACAGCTAGAAGCCCAATATTTTTTCAGAGGTAGATGCAGAAAAAAAAATATTTTTAATTTGCAACCTGATGGAGGTCAGTATAGATGGACTAATAGAACAAGTCCCACACACAGCTAGAAGCCCAAATATTTTTTCAGAGGTAGATGCAGATAAAAATTATTTTTAATTTGCAACCTGATGGAGGTCAGTATAGATGGACTAATAGAGAAAGTCCCACACACGGCTAGAAGGCCAAATATTTTTTCAGAGCTAGATGCAGATAAAAATTATTTTTAATTTGCAACCTGATGGAGGTCAGTATAGATGGACTAATAGAGAAAGTCCCACACACTGCTAGAAGGCCAAATATTTTTTCAGAGCTAGATGCAGAAAAAAATTATATTCAGTTTGCAACCTGATGGAGGTCAGTATAGATTGACTAATAGAACAAGTCCCACACACAGCTAGAAGCCGAAATATTTTTTCAGAGGTAGATGCAGATAAAAATTATTTTTAATTTGCAACCTGATGGAGGTCAGTATAGATGGACTAATAGAGAAAGTCCCACACACTGCTAGAAGGCCAAATATTTTTTCAGAGCTAGATGCAGATAAAAATTATATTCAGTTTGCAACCTGATGGAGGTCAGTATAGATGGACTAATAGAACAAGTCCCACACACTGCTAGAAGCCCAAATATTTTTTCAGAGCTAGATGCAGAAAAAAATTATATTCAGTTTGCAACCTGATGGAGGTCAGTATAGATGGACTAATAGAATGATGCTATGCCCAAAAGATTTTACTTCACTAGGTGCAGTAAAAAAATTGGTATTCTATACACAGGTGGTATATCTTGCAACACAGATAGGCTACTCCACTGACTAACACACTCTGCAATAGGCCAAAAAGGATTAGCTTTGCTAGATTCAGCCAAATGCTGTGAAAAAAACTTGCACAGCACTGGCACAGACCTGCCTGGCAAAAACTGATAGGAACTGATGTAACCTAGTCCTGAAAAGGACTGCAATTACAATTAGTCTTTACTCCCACAATCTATCTATTTAAGAGCACAGACCTGCCTGATTAAAGTTTTAGGAAATGCTGTAACCTAGTCCTTAAAAGGACTGCAATCACAACTATTCCCTACTCCCAAGCTATCTGTAGATTTGTGCGAAAATTGGCTTGAAATTAACAAGGTAAAGCGCACACAGCAACAGCGGTGCCGTCTAACATGCAGCTGCAGCAGTGAGAAAATGGTGGCGACGGGGAAAATGGCTTGGTCTTATAGGGCAAGGACATGTGACATACACTGCCAATGACACATGCCCTTGCTTGTGTGAAAAACAGCAGTTCGCTCCGTGTGTGCGCTGCTGATAGGCTGACAGACTGCACCTCCCCACTGCAAATGCGGGAAAGAGAAAAAAAAATGGAGATCTTCATTATTCCTGCAGAGATCCATCCCCTGCCCCTCCCCCACCCCGCTGTACACTCAAACTGCGTATTAACATTAATTTTCATCATTACTGAGAAAAAATCCAGTTATGATTTTGGTGCACGAACAGTTATCGAACATAACCTTGAACAGCCAAATTTTTCTCAAATCGTTCGTGTTCGCCGAATGGCTCGAACACCGCCCAAAACAGCTCGAATTTGAGATTAGCGAACAGTTCGAGTAGAACAACGCTCATCTCTACTCCAGAGCGATTCGCCCGATGACTCCTTGATATTAAGTAGTTTTAAGCCAATTTTCGAAAATTTCCCTTTTTTGTGAAAATATCCAGTAAATGAGGGAATTATATGTGTGAGGGTACCCCAGGAGAGTTCCAAATGTGTGTGGGTAGAATATGTATTTCACAAGGGTAAAATTGAAAAAAGTTTAAAAAAATTTTTCCCGCGTTTATCAGACTTTCAGAGAGGGGAAATGTCAGTGAGCATTCTGATTTTAGTTCCAGAGCGATTCGCCCGATGAGTCCTTGATATTAAGTCGTTTTAAGCCAATTTTCTGAACTTTTAAAAATGTCACTTTTTTGTAAAAATATCCGCTAAATGAGGGAATAATATGTGTGAGGGTACCCCAGGAGAGTACCAAATGTGTGTGGGTAGAATATATATCCCACAGGGGTAAAATTGAAAAAAGTTGAAAAAAATATTTTATCGACTTAAGTCATTTTTCCCGCGTTTATCAGACTTTCAGAGAGGGGAAAAGTCAGTGAGCATTCTGATTTCAGTTCCAGAGTGATTCGCCCGATGAGTCCTTGATATTTAGTCGTTTTCAGCCAATTTTCTGAATTTTTTAAAATTTAACTTTTTTGTGAAAATATCCGCTAAATGAGGGAATAATATGTGTGATGGTACCTAAGGCGAGTTCCAAATGTGTGTGGGTAGAATATATATCCCACGGGGGTAAAATTGAAAAAAGTTTAAAAAATTTTTTTTTGGGACTTAGTCACTTTTCCGGCGTGTGTCAGACTTTCATAGGGGGGAAATGTCAGTGAACATTCCGATTTCAGTTCCAGAGCGATTTGCCCGATGAGTCCTTGATATTAAGTCGTTTTAAGCCAATTTTTGAAAATTTCCCTTTTTTGTGAAAATATCCACTAAATGAGGGAATTATATGTGTGAGGGTACCCCAGGAGAGTTCCAAATGTGTGTGGGTAGAATATATATATCCCACAGGGGTAAAATTGAAAAAAGTTGAAAAAAATTTTTTGGGGGACTTATTCATTTTTCCCGCGTTTATCAGACTTTCAGAGAGGGGAAATGTCAGTGAACATTCCGATTTCAGTTCCAGAGCGATTTGCCCGATGAGTCCTTGATATTAAGTCGTTTTAAGCCAATTTTCGAAAATTTCCCTTTTTTGGAAAATATCTGCTAAATGAGGGAATAATATGTGTGAGGGTACCCCAGGAGAGTTCCAAATGTGTGTGGGTAGAATATATATTCCACAGGGGTAAAATTGAAAAAAGTTTTAAAAAATTTTTTTGGGGACTTATTCATTTTTCCTGCGTTTATCAGACTTTCAGAGAGGGGAAATGTCAGTGAGCATTCCGATTTCAGTTCCAGAGCGATTCACCCGATGAGTCCTTGATATTAAGTTGTTTTAAGAAAATTTTCAGAATTTTTGAAAATTTCACTTTTTTGTGAAAATATCCACTAAATGAGGGAATAATATGTGTGAGTGTACCCCAGGAGAGTTCCAAATCTGTGTGGGTACAATATTTATCCCACAGGGTCAAAATTGAAAAAAGTTTTAAAAAATTTTTTTGGGGACTTAGTCATTTTTCCCATGTTTATCAGACTTACAGAGAGGGGAAATGTCAGTAAGCAATCCAATTTCAGTTCCAGAGTGATTCGCCCGATGAGTCCTTGATATTAAGTCGTTTTTAGCCAATTTTCTGAAATTTTGAAAATTTCACTTTTTTGTGAAAATATCCGCTAAATGAGGAAATAATATGTGTGAGGGTACCCCAGGAGAATTCGAAATGTGTGTGGATAGAATATGTATTTCACAAGGGTAAAATTGAAAAAGTTTAAAAAAAATTTTTTTGGGACTTAGTCATTTTTCCCGCGTTTATCAGACTTTCAGAGAGGGGAAATGTCGCCCGATGAGTCCTTGATATTAAGTCGTTTTAAGCCAATTTTCTGAACTTTTGAAAATTTCACTTTTTTTAAAAATATCCGCTAAATGAGAGAATAATATGTGTGAGGGTACCCCAGGAGAGTGCCAAATGTGTGTGGGTAGAATATATATCCCACGGTGGTAAAATTGAAAAAAATTTTTTTTGGACTTAGTCATATTTCCTGCGTTTGTCAGACTTTCAGTCAGGGAAAATGTCAGTGAGCATTCTGATTTCAGTTCCATAGCGATTCTCCCGATGAGTCCTTGATATTAAGTCGTTTTAAGCCAGTTTTCTAAATTTTTGAAAATTTCACTTTTTTGTGAAAATATCCGCTAAATGAGGGAATAATATGTGTGAGGGTATGCCAGGAGAGTTCCAAATGTGTGGGTAGAATATATATCCCACGGTGGAAAAATTGAAAAAAGTGAAAAAAAATATTTTTTGGGACTTAGTGATTTTTCCGGAATGTGTCAGACTTTCAGAGAGGGGAAATGTCAGTGAGCATTCTGATTTCAGTTCCATAGCGATTCGCCCGATGAGTCCTTGATATTAAGTCGTTTTAAGCCAGTTTTCTGAATTTTTGAAAATTTAACTTTTTTGTGAAAATATCCGCTAAATGAGGGAATAATATGTGTGAGGGAACCCAGGAGAGTTGTGTGTGGGTAGAATATATGTCCCACGGGGGTAAAATTGAAAAAAGTTTAAAAAAAATTTTTTTGGACTTAGTCATATTTCCGGCATTTATCAGACTTTCAGAGAGGTGAAATGTCAGTGAACGTTCCGATTTCAGTTCCAGAGCGATTCACCTGATGAGTCCTTTATAGTGTTAAGCATTCCGATACTGAAATATCGGGTATCGGCCGATATTCGCAGTATCGGAATTCCGATACTTAATTCCGATACTTTTACAATATCGAATACCGGAATCGGAAGTTCCCATAATGCCTGCGCTCTGCAGTGTCTCTGAAGGATGACAAGCTGGATGGCAGCGCTCAGCTGCCATCCAGCCTGTCATCAGAATGCCATCCCAGCGTGAGAGAATTCTCCTGATTGTTTAAAAGCCGGCGGGCGGTAAAAAGCCAGCGGCTTTTAAACAATCACACAGCCCCATACTGCTTCCCTGCAGCCTCCCACCCCGATCCTCCGCTCCCCTCGCCACCTCCCATCCCGATCGTAAGTTAGGACCGGGCGGGGAGCACAGCACCAAGGAGCGGGGAGCGAAGGACCCGGGCGGGGAAGCCGGCAGTGAAAAGATTTCACCGCCGGCTTTCCCGTTCTGTGCTGCGCTTTCCCGCCGGTTATTTCAAATGAACAGCTGAGGTATCAGGTGATGCTGATCAGCTGTTCATTTGAAGTAGCCGCGGTGCCCTCAGAGGGTTCATGTGAGTTCATGCTTGACTGCATGAACTCACATGAACTTTCCCACGGCCGCACAGGTCAGCCTCACCTCCCAGACCATCAGACCGGTCATGATTGGTGTGTGTGGGTGTCTGTGCGATGTCTGCGGGTGTGCGCGCGGTGTCTGTGCGATGACTGCGAGTATGTACGGGTGTGCGCGGTGTCTGTGTGATGTCTGGGGGGTGTGTGCGTGCAGGCAGACATAGGGCGATGTGACACTACTACTCCCATCGGCCTATGTCTGTCCCCCGTCCACTCGTGCCAGCAGGATCAGCTCGATGGGAGCAGTAGATCCCATCAGCCTGATCCTGCTATTTAAATTGCCCTACTGTGTCCCCAATTAATTTTAAATACATGTCATTGGTGGCCAGTGGTTACCTACAATAAATTAGTTCATACATTACCTGTCCCCGCCGATCGCCACCTAAAATAAAGTAAAAAATAAAAAACTACACCTATACTCACCTAGACACCTATTTCCCTAAGCCATCGATCTCCTGTAATAAAATCTAAAATAATAAACCACAACCTTATCCTTACCCATCCGTAGTAGTCCACGAGTGTCCCACGATGATCTCCAGTTTAGAGCAGCCACATAGAATGTGACCGCTCTGAACCGCTGCCGCCGCTAGAATGATGGGGCCGTAAAGCAGCCTCGTCATTGCATAAGCGGGTTCGCCGGAGTTCAGACAGCGCTGCTCCGGTTAGCTCCTTTATGGCCCTGCTGTATCGTGAGAAATTCCCACGGTACAGCAGTGCCGTAAAGGAGGTCTCCGGAGCTGCGCTGCCTGAATGCACTCCGGTGACCTCAGTCAGGGGCTCCCGCTGCCGGGATTGGACGTGTTCCCGGCAGCGTGAGCTTACAGCAGCCATACACAGCTGTCACCATCTCCAGATGTGACAGCTGTGCATGGGAGATCAGCGCAGGAACGTGGACAGGTAACTATTTTTTTTTAGTAAACTAAGAAATAAATAAAATGGTGTGTTTTATTTCAAATAAATTATTTTTTTCTGGGTGTAGTGTGTTTTTTTCTTTTTAACACTTTGTAGATTAGTAATGGGGGTGTCTTATAGACGTCCATCATTACTAACCTGGGCTTCATGGCAGCTGGCGCTGACATGAATCTCAACCCTATTACCCCCTGCCACCGCACCAGGGCAGCGTGGAAGAGCGAGGCTAAGTGCCAGAGTTGGCGCATCCTATGGATGCGCCATTTCTGGGGCGGCTGACGGCTGGTGTTTCTAGCCTGGGAGGGGGCCAATATTCATGGCACCCTTCCTGGGCTATTAATATCAGCCCCCAGCTGTCGGCCTAGCCTTTGCTAGCTATTAAAATAGGGGGGACCTCACGTCATTTTTTTGGGGGGGTCCCCCATTTTAATAGCTAGTAAAGGCTAGGTATTCAGCTGGGGGCTGATATTAGTAGCCTGGGAAGCTCCGTGGGTATTACCCCCTTCCCAGGCTTCAAACATCTGCCCCAGCCGTCTGCTTAACCTCTGCTAGAGACTAAAATTAGGGGGAACCCCACGCCAATTTTTTTTTTAATAAATCCTTTATTTTAACACTAAATGACAAGTACAGTAATCAACACTATCACTGTACTTCTTATATATGTGACTGACATGTTTCTATCTATCTAATCTATGTGTGATGCTTTATTCTTTCTGTTATAAATTGTCGGGTACAGATGCTGAATTGCCGGCCGGCTTTTTTAAAGAGACGGTGCATGAAAACACTAATATTTTTTTAAATAAATTCTTTACACTAAATGACAAGTACAGTAAGCAACACTGTCACTGTACTTCATATATATGTGACTGACATATTTCTATCTATCTAATCTATGTGTGATTCTCTATTCTTTCTATTCTAAATTGTCGGGAACCGCTGCTGAATTGCCGGCCGGCTTTTTTAAAGAGACGGTGCATGAAAACACTAATATTTTTTTTAATAAATCCTTTACACTAAATGACAAGTACAGTAAGCAACACTGTCACTGTACTTCATATATATGTGACTGACATGTTTCTATCTATCTAATCTATGTGTGAAGCTTTATTCTTTCTGTTATAAATTGTCGGGTACGGTGTATGCTGCGGCTGAATTGCCGGCTTTTCATGTTTCACTGTGAGCACTGTTCCCATCGATTTGGGCAACCACCTCCCCCAATACATTCTACATTATTATTAGTTGTTTTCCTTCATGTAGAATTAACCTACAAGGAAAGAAAGGGTTTATTTTCATTCCGATATTTGTGTCCCATTGACTTGCATTGGTTTCCGGTATCGGAATCGGCGATATCCGATACTTTTTGGGTATCGACCCGATCCGATATTTCCTGATATCGGAAGGAATCGCTCAACACTAGTCCTTGATATTCAGTCGTTTTCAGCCAATTTTCTGAACTTTTGAAAATTTCACTTTTTTGTAAAAATATCCGCAAAATGAAGGAATAATATGTGTGAGGGTACCCCAGGAGAGTTCCAAATGAGTGTGGATAGAATATATATCCCACGGGGGTAAAATTGAAAAAAGTTGAAAATAATTTTTTTATGGACTTAGTTATATTTCCGGCGTGTGTCAGACTTTCAGAGAGGGGAAATGTCAGTGAGCGTTCCGATTTCAGTACCAGAGCGATTCGCCCGATGAAGTCCTTGATATTAAGTCGTTTTCAGCCAATTTTCTGAAATTTTGAAAATTTAACTTTTTTGTGAAAATATCCGCTAAATGAGGGTATAACATGTGTGAGGGTACCCCAGGAGAGTTCCAAATGTGTGTGGGTAGAATATATATCCCACGGGGGTAAAATTGAAAAAAAAAATTTTTTGGACTTACTCATTTTAATGGCGTTTACCAGACTTTCAGAGAGAGGAAATGTCAGTGAGCATTCCGATTTCAGTTCGAGAGCGATTCGCCCAATGAGTCCTTGATATTTAGTCGTTTTCAGCAAATTTTCTGAATTTTTGAAAATTTCACTTTTTTGGGAAAATATCCGCTAAATGAAGGAATAATATGTGTGAGGGTACCCCAGGAGAGTTCCAAATGTGTGGGTAGAATATATATCCCACGGGGGTAAAATTGAAAAAAGTTGACAAAAAAATTTTTTTTAGACTTAGTAATTTTTCCGGCATTGATCAGACTTTCAGAGAGGGGAAATGTCAGTGAGTGTTCCGATTTCAGTTCGAGAGCGATTCGCCCGATCAGTCCATGATATTTAGTCGTTTTCTGCCAATTTTCTGATTTTTGAAAGTTTCACTTTCTTGTCAAAATATCCGCTAAATGAGGGAATAATATGTGTGAGGGTACCCCAGGAGAGTTCCAAATGTGTGTGGGTAGAATATATATCCCACGGCGGTAAAATTGAAAAAAGTTGAAAAAAAAATATTTTTAGACTTATTCATTTTTCCGGCGTTTATCAGACTTTCAGACAGGGGAAATGTCAGTGAGCATTCCAATTTCAGTTCCAGAGCGATTCGTCTGATGAGTCCTTGATATTTAGTCGTTTTCAGCCAATTTTCTGAATTTTTGAAAATTTCACTTTTTTGTGAAAATATCCGCTAAATGAAGGAATAATATGTGTGAGGGTACCCCAGGAGAGTTCCAAATGTGTGTGGGTAGAATATATATCCCACGGGGGTAAAATTGAAAAAGTTGAAAATATTTTTTTCTTGGACTTAGTCAGTTTTCCGGCGTGTGTCAGACTTTCAGAGAGGGGAAATGTCAGTGAGCATTCCGATTTCAGTTCCAGAGCGATTCGCCCGATGAGTCCTTGATATTGAGTCGTTTTAAGCCAATTTTCTGAATTTTTGAAAATTTCACTTTTTTGTGAAAATATCCACTAAAAGAGGGAATAATATGTGTGATGGTACCCCAGGAGAGTTCCAAATGTGTGGGTAGAATATATATCCCACGGGGGTAAAATTGAAAAAAGTTGACAAAAAATTTTTTTTTAGACTTAGTCATTTTTCCGGCATTGATCAGACTTTCAGAGAGGGGAAATGTCAGTGAGCGTTCCGATTTCAGTTCCAGAGCGATTCGCCCGATCAGTCCTTGATATTTAGTTGTTATCTGCCAATTTTCAGATTTTTGAAAATTTCACTTTCTTGTCAAAATATCCGCTAAATGAGGGAATAATATGTGTGAGGGTACCCCAGGAGAGTTCCAAATGTGTGTGGGTAGAATATATATCCCACGGCGGTAAAATTGAAAAAAGTTGAAAAAAAAATATTTTTGGACTTATGCATTTTTCCGGCGTTTATCAGACTTTCAGAGAGGGGAAATGTCAGTGAGCATTCCGATTTCAGTTCCAGAGCGATTCGTCTGATGAGTCCTTGATATTTAGTCGTTTTCAGCCAATTTTCAGAATTTTTGAAAATTTCACTTTTTTGTGAAAATATCCGCTAAATGAAGGAATAATATGTGTGAGGGTACCCCAGGAGAGTTCCAAATGTGTGTGGGTAGAATATATATCCCACGGGGGTAAAATTGAAAAAGTTGAAAACATTTTTTTTTGGACTTAGTCAGTTTTCCGGCGTGTGTCAGACTTTCAGAGAGGGGAAATGTCAGTGAGCATTCCGATTTCAGTTCCAGAGCGATTTGCCCAATGAGTCCTTGATATTGAGTCGTTTTAAGCCAATTTTCTGAATTTTTTAAAATTTCACTTTTTTGTGAAAATATCCGCTAAATGAGGGAATAATATGTGTGATGGTACCCCAGGAGAGTACCAAATGTGTGTGGGTAGAATATATATCCCACGGAGGTAAAATTGAAAAGAGTTAAAAAAAATTTTTTTTTGGAACTTAGTCATTTTTCCCACGTTTATCAGACTTTCAGACAGGGGAAATGTCAGTGAGTGTTCCTATTTCAGTTCCAGAGCGATTTGCCCAATGAGTCCTTGATATTAAGTCGTTTTAAGCCAATTTTCTGAATTTTTGAAAATTTCACTTTTTTGTGAAAATATCCGCTAAATAATATGTGTGAGGGTACCCCAGGAGAGATCCAAATGTGTGTGGGTAGAATATATATCCCACGGGGGTAAAATTGAAAAAAAAATTTTTTGGACTTACTTCATTTTTTCGGCAGAGAGGGGAAATGTCAGTGAGCGTTCCGATTTCAGTTCCAGAGCGATTCGCCTGATGAGTCCTTGATATTAAGTCGTTTTAAGCCAATTTTCTGAAATTTTGAAAATTTCACTTTTTTGTGAAAATATCCACTAAATGAGGGAATAATATGTGTGAGGGTACCCCAGGAGAGTTCCAAATGTGTGTGCGTAGAATATATGTCCCACGGGTGTAAAATTGAAAACAGTTTTAAAAAATTTTTTTTGGGCTTAGTCATATTTGCGGTAGTGTTGATCGAGCACTAAAATGCTCGGGTGCTCGAAGCTCGGGCCGAGCTCGCCGTGATACTCGTGTGCTCGACCCGAGCAACGAGCCCAATGTTAGTCTATGGGAGACCCGAGCATTTTTGGGGTGGCACCTCCGGCAGTCTTTTAAAAGCCTAACAAGTGCCCAAAACGATAGTGACAGTGCTCAAATGACATGGGGACAGCATGGGGATCACCCCAGGAAGCATTTCTGACCCTCAGTTCACTGCTGTCAACAACGTGATAATAGGTATTAAGCCACTTTTACGGGCTCACAATAAAACGTTCAAAAACGAAACTGAAACTTATTTCCTGTGAAATATGTTAAGGAATTTCTTTTCCAGGGTAAAGACTTGTGTATAAGGTAAAATAAATAACCAAAAACAAAAATACTCCTCCACACCTTGGGCTAAATTCACAAGTAGCATTTTTTATGTGTTTTTGCACTTTTGTATTGCTTTCAACTGTGACAAATTCATTCACCGGGAAATGTCATTTTAACATTTTACAACCTTATCTGGCCATGTGCTGTGTGACACATGCATAAAGTGCTGAAAAGACATGGGAACAGCATGGGAAAGACCCCTGGAAGCATCTCTGACACCCAGGTCACTGTCTAAAAGTGTGCCCATCATAAGTGATCCTTGCTGCATCAGAAGATGCAGACTTGCAACTATCCCCGTGCAAGTTCTAGTCCCAGGGCAGTGTTCAATTGTACCTCCCCCATTCCTTGCAATACAAGTGCAAGTATGCAGCCTGCCGCCAACCCACCCCCAGGCTGCAATACCATACTGCTTGCTTGCTTGCACTTCAAATTGGGCCTTTTAGGCATGTGGAGGCGGAATCTGGCCACCACGTCATTGCTGCGTTGGCGGCCTGTAATCCATACTCAGTCCCCAGCCGCCCGGCGGCCGGGTGTCCATGCTCGGTCCCCAGCCGCCCCGCAGTTGAGTGTCCACACACGGTTCCCAGCCGCTTGGGGGCAACCGGGTGTCCATAAACGGTCCCCAGCCGCCCCTATTTCTCCTTGGAACATCCCCCCACACACTTTTCTTAGCCCGGCCTGCTTTAGGGCAGCATTGGACGAGCCCACCAGAGAACCAGTCTCCTCCGGTGGGCCCTGGCTTCTCCATCAGGGGAGTTGAGAGTGCCAAGGTGAGGAGCATGATGATGATGACAGAAGTTAGCATCTGCTTTGTTTTCTTTTAATGCAAGTGTAAGTGTGCAGCCTGTCACCCATCCACCCCCAGACTGCAATGCCATACTGCTAGCTTGCTCTTGAAATGGGGCCTTTTAGTTTGGAGGAGGCCGAAGCTGGCCACTACCTCATGGCTGCTTCGGCAGCGAGGTATCCATACTCAGTCCCCAGCCGCCCCTATTTGTCCTTTTGTGCCTTACACATAAGATTAAGAGCGTATACCAAAACATTACCTGTGCCCTCCCCAGTGCATTTAGTGGGAAGGAGAGCCTATTCCGCTGTAGTGTGTGCATGCCAAACCCCTGTTCATGGTACATGCGAAGATGCCTCCCACCCTGCTCCTGTCGTTGCAGACTTGCAACTATCCCCGTTCAAGTCCTTGTCCCAGGGCAGTGTTCAATTGTACCTCTCCCATTGCTTGCAATGCAAGCACAAGTATGCAGCCTGACACCCACCCGCCCCAAGGCTGCAATACCATACTGCTTGCTTGCACTTTAAATTGGGCCTTTTAGGCATGTGGAGGTGGAATCTTGCCACCACGCCATGGCTGCGTCGGCGGCCTGGTATCCATACTCAGTCCCCAGCCGCCCAGTGGCCGGATGTCCCCGCTTGCTCCCCAGCCTGCAGGGGGCGGCCGGGTGTCCATACTCGGTCCCTAGCCACCCCTATTTGTCCCGGTAACCTTTCCCACACTTTTCTTAGCCTGGCCTGCTTTAGGGCAGCATTGGCCGAGCTCACCAGACAACCAGACTCCTCCGGTGGGCCCTGGCTTCTCCATCAGGGGAGTTGAGAGTGCCAAGGTGAGGAGCTTGATGAGGATGATAGAAGTTAGCATCTGCTTTGTTTTGTTGGAATGCAAGCGCATGTATGTAGTAGCGGCTAGGACTGAGGTGGTCAGCGTTTTGGCGCATATCCTACCTCCTCCGAGGATTGCTGGATGTTTTCCTACTACTATCCAAGTTCTATGAATCCCGATAAAACAAAGCTTCAGGTGATAAATGATGGATGAGGTAGTGGCAAAGGAGAAAGAGCAGGAGGAACAGGGACCATTCACATCAATATCAGGCCAGTCAACCAGATATGTCTTGTAGGATATGTTTCTGTAACAAAAGGAGCGGTTCGGCTTCACAGTTATAGGGCATACAGTGTGTATAATGCCTACCAAAAATTTCAAGGCACTCCAATGCCCCTTGGAAATGACATGGAGGTCAGAGGGCCTTAACTAAACCTTTTTTTCCATTTATAGCAACTGGGTCTCCTGTGCACTGTTGGCCTAAGCAGTGAATGGAAGGCTTTCCAAAAATTATGAGGAACTGCAATGCCCCTTACAAGAGCCATGCAGTACAGCATATTACAAACATAAGTCCCATTATTGGGGAGTGAGTCTCCCATAGGATTTGCTTATGCCTTCCAAGCATAACCTTCCGAAAATTAGGACGGAGCAACTTGCAATGCCCCTTACAAGAGCCATGCAGTACAGCATATTACAAACATAAGTCCCATTATTGGGGAGTGGGTCTCCCACAGTCTTTGCTTATGCCTTCCAAGCAAAAGCTGACAAAAATAAGGACGGAGGAACTTGCAATGCTGGCTGCCTGGTGGTATAGTGGTGGTGGAGGCTGAGGCTAAGGAGAAGAACATAAAACAGCCGAAATGAGGAAGCGTATACCCATGCGTGTGTGTGAAGCGGTGCATGTGAATACACCTCCCGAAATAACACAGTGGATTTGACTTTATGTTACTCTGCTGTAATTTGGTGGTGATGAGAAGTCTGGCCCAATCCAGCCCTTGTTCATTTTGATAAGGGTCAGCTTGTCAGCATTGTCAGTTGACAGGCGAGTGCGCTTATCAGTTATAATTCCCCCAGCGGCACTAAAAACACGCTCCGATAACAATCTAGCGGCAGGGCAGGCCAGGACCTCCAAGGCTTATAGAGTGAGTTCATTCCAAGTGTCCAGCTTGGATACCCAATAATTAAAAGGTACAGAGGAATCAAGGAGGATGCTGGTACGGTCGGCAAGGTACTCCTTCACCATCTTTTGAAACTTTCCACTCCTTGTGAGAGTACCCCGCGCCTCAGGGCCTGTAAGCTTGGCGGGTATCAGAAATCTGTCCCAGAACGTTGACAGTGTTCCCCTGCCTCTGCTGGATTGGAGTTGCATCTCTCTCGCCTGTACGCCTTGGTTGGGCAACGAACTGTGACCTCTGCCGCTAGCGTGTTCAGATGGGAATTTTTTAAAGAGTTCTGCAGCAAGGGCCTTCTGGTACTGCCCCATTTTTGTAGACTTCTCCACCTCAGGAATAAGAGAGTGAAAGTTCTCCTTATAGCGGGGGTCTAAAAGTGTCACCAACCAGTAATGACTGTCACCCAACATTTTGACAAGGGGTCACGGTTAAGGCAGCGTAACATAAAGTCAGCCATGCGTGCCAGACTGGTAACGGGCAAGATTTCCGTGTCCTCACCAAGATGACGACTGACCATGCTCTCCTCCTCCTCCTCCTCGTCCTCCCCCCTGTTCTCAGGCCACCCACGCTGAACCGACGGTATGACACTTGTACAGGTACTACCGTCTACAGCGCATGATAGCAGCTCCTGTTCTTCCTCCTCCTCCTCCTCCTCTTCCTCATTGTCCCCCAATGCACATTGGGATGAGATGATGCTGGGCTGTGTGTAATCGCCCACTACGGCTTCTTGATCCATCTCATCATACTCTGGCTGCAATGCCTCCTCTTTAATTCTCTGTAGAGAGCGTTGCAAAAGACAGACAAGTGGGATGCTGACACTAATGATGGCGTCATCGCCACTCACCATCTTGGTGGCCTCCTCAAAGTTTGTCAGGATGGTTCATATGTCAGACATCCAGGTCCACTCCTGAGGTCTTATGTGTGGAGTCTGACCTGAATATCGACAGCCTTGTTGCTTCTGGTACTCCACATCTGCTCTCTTCTTCTCACAAATCCTTTGCAACATGTGGAGGGTAGAGTTCCAAAGTGTGGGGACATCACACACCAGTCAGTGTGCCGGAAGCTGCAAACGCTGCTGCAACACAGCAAGGGCGGCGGAAGCTTTAGCCGACTAGCGAAAATGAGCTGACAGGCGGCGTACTTTCACGAGCAGATCTGGCAACTCGGGGTACGATTTAAGAAACCGCTGAACCACGAGGTTAAGCACATGATTCAGGCATGGTACGTGTGTGATCTCACCTCGCCTCAGAGCCGCCACCAGGTTACGGCCATTGTCACACACGACCATGCCGGGATGTAGGTTCAGCGGTCTCAGCCACAGATCTGCCTGTTCTTTTACAGCTGTCCACAACTCACAAGCAGTGTGAGGTTTATCACCTAAGCTTATGAGTTTCAGCACAGCCTGTTGCCGCTTGGCGGAGGCAGTACTGCAGTGCTTCCAGCTTGTAACTGATGTGGTGATATCTGAGATGGAGGCTGAACATGAGGATGAGGAGGAGGAGGATGATGCTCAGGAGCTATACACTGTGGGGGCAATTATGACTGACATAGGGCCCGCAATCCTCGGTGTGGGGAGGACGTGTTCCGTCCCAAGGTCCGACTGGGTCCCGGCTTCCACTATGTTTACCCAGTGTACCGAGGGACGGCCACCGCCATAAGATTGCGGAAGGATTCCATCTCCACCGGCCTAAAAGGCAGCATTTCCAACGCAAGCAGTCGTGAAATGTGCGAATTTAGGACTGTGGCCTGTGGGGCGTTAGCTGCGAATTTCCGCTTTCATTCAAAGGTCTGGGATATGGACAATTGAACGCTGCGGTGGGACGTGGACGTGGACGTTGATGCTGTTTCTTGAGAAACTGCCATAACAAGTGAAGACTGAGAGGAGGGGGCATCTTTACATGCAGCATGGACAGGGGATTGCCTTGCACACACAACAGGGGGTTCTATTGCACGCAAAACAGTGGAAGAAGCAGTGGTGACACCCGCTGACACTGGTCGTGGACCCTGGGTTTCGCCCCACAAAGTCGGGTGCTTTGCTGCCATGTGCCTGATCATGCTGGTGGTGGTCAGGCTGGTAGTTTTGTCACCCCTGCTGATGCTTGCATGGCAGGTGGAACATATGGCCTTTTTGGGGTTATCAGCAGAGTCTTTAAAAAAATTCCAGACTCTGGAAGACCTACCGCTTGTACTGGCAACGTCTCTCGTGTTGGTGCTACGGGGAATGGTTGCCCGCCTTCTGTCTGCGGCCACCACACTGCTTCTTCCTGCCTGTTGGGGTACTCTGCCTCCCTCCCCCTGTGTGCTGCTTGCCTTACTCTGCATGTCCTCCTGCCACGTTGGGTCAGTTACTAGATCATCCACCACCTCCTCCTCTTCCACTTGCGCACCACGATGCTCCTCCTCACTTCCTGGCAATTGTGTCTCGTCATCGTCCACCTCTTGTGACAAATTGCCAGCGTCGACTTCCTGTGGCCGTGGCTGTTCAAATATTTGGGCATCGCTACATGGGATCTCCTCTTCCACCATTTCAAGCGTATCAGGCGAGCGGCACAAATATGGAAATGGACCAGTGAACAGCTTTTCAGAGTGTCCAAGTGTGGGATCAATTGCTGTCTGACGACACTCGGCATGGTGGGAGGAAGGAGAATCAGGGTGAGGAGGAGTGTGCGGTCGAGACTCACGGCTACTAAGAGTTGACCGCGTGGAAGACAGACCGGAGGTGGTGGTGCCCAGGTAACTGGAAGTATTATCTACTCTCCAATTAATAACCTGTTCACACTGATCACTTCTCAATACTGGTGTTGTTCTGTGCTTTCCTAGTAATTCGGTCAAGAAGTGGGAGCGAGAAGATGTGGCTGTTGGTTGTGGCACATTTTCACCTTGGCCACGGCCCCGTCCTCTGCACGAACCATCACCAGAACGTCCACTTCCACGTCCCTTGCCATGCGCCTTGCCCATTGTAAAGGAAGTAAAATAGCTTACACTTGCACTATCAATGGAAAAAGGGTAAGAAAAAGTAGATTAGAACCGTGGAAGAGGAAAACCACAGTTCTATTTCTCTGGCCTACACCCGACTCTTTTAAACAATCTGAACAATCAGGGAGAAACTATTACTTTTTTTATTTACGTAAAAAATACCAAAACCTGAATAATAG
This sequence comes from Phyllobates terribilis, assembly GCF_046119375.1. NCBI lineage: Eukaryota > Metazoa > Chordata > Amphibia > Anura > Dendrobatidae > Phyllobates > Phyllobates terribilis. The sequence goes on along the minus strand of NW_027362769.1, from coordinate 47,175,340 downwards.
AGATTTTTTACCGTGGGATGGCGAAACCACAGTTATTGTGTACTGGGCTATACCAGACTTTTTTAAATATATAGATTTGCGGCTGAACAGTGAGCGACACACTCAAACTGTGTTTTTATAGATACCAAAGGCCCAAAACTGGATAGTACAGAGATTTGACCCGTGGAACTGCAAAACCACACTGGGATTTGTCGAGCCTACACCAGACTATTTTCAACAGATACATTTTTGTGTCACAACAGTCAGGAGACAATAATGTTTTTCTTTACGGAAAATATACCAAAACCTGAATAATAGAGATTTTTACCGTGGGATGGCAAAACCACAGTTATTGTTTACTGGGGTATACCAGACTTTTTTAAATATATAGATTTGCGGCTGAACAGTGAGCGACACACTCAAACTGTGTTTTTTAAATACCAAAGGCCCAAAACTGGATAGTACAGAGATTTGACCCGTGGAACTGCAAAACCACACTGGAATTTGTCTTGCCTACACCAGACTTTTTTCAACAGATATATTTTTGTGTCACAACAGTCAGGAGACACTACTCTTTTTCTTTACGGAAAATATACCAAAACCGGAATAATAGAGATTTTTTACCGTGGGATGGCAAAACCACAGTTATTGTGTACTGGGGTATACCAGACTTTTTTAAATATATAGATTTGCGGCTGAACAGTGAGCGACACACTCAAACTGTTTTTTTTTAGATACCAAAGGCTCAAAACTGGATAGTACAGAGATTTGACCCGTGGAACTGCAAAACCACACTGGGATTTGTCGAGCCTACACCAGACTATTTTCAACAGATATATTTTTGTGTCACAACAGTCAGGAGACACTACTGTTTCACTACTGTTTTTCTTTACGGAAAATATACCAAAACCTGAATAATAGAGATTTTTTACCGTGGGATGGCAAAACCACAGTTATTGTTAACTGGGTTATACCAGACTTTTTTAAATATATAGATTTGCGGCTGAACAGTGAGCGACACACTCAAACTGTTTTTTTTTTTAGATACCAAAGGCCCAAAACTGGATAGTACAGAGATTTGACCCGTGGTACTGCAAAACCACACTGGAATCTGTCGAGCCTGCACCAGACTATTTTCAACAGATATATTTTTGTGTCACAACAGTCAGGAGACACTACTGTTTTTCTTTACGGAAAATATACCAAAACCTGAATAATAGAGACTTTTTACCGTGGGATGGCAAAACCAGAGTTATTGTTTACTGCGGTATACCAGACTTTTTTAAATATATAGATTTGCAGCTGAACAGTGAGCGACACACTCAAACTGTGTTTTTTTAGATACCAAAGGCCCAAAACTGGATAGTACAGAGATTTGACCCGTGGAACTGCAAAACCACACTGGGATTTGTCAGGCCTACACCAGACTATTTTCAACAGATATATTTTTGTGTCACAACAGTCAGGAGACACTACTGTCTTTCTTTACGGAAAATATACCAAAACCTGAATAATAGAGATTTTTTACCGTGGGATGGCAATACCACAGTTATTGTTTACTGGGGTATACCAGATTTTTTTAAATATATAGATTTGCGGCTGAACAGTGAGCGACACACTCAAACTGTTTTTTTTTTTAGATACCAAAGGCCCAAAACTGGATAGTACAGATATTTGACCCGTGGAACTGCAAAACCACACTGGGATTTGTCGGGCCTACACCAGACTATTTTCAACAGATATATTTTTGTGTGACAACAGTCAGGAGACACTAATGTTTTTCTTTACGGAAAATATACCAAAACCTGAATAATAGAGATTTTTTACCGTGGGATGGCAAAACCACAGTTATTGTTTACTGGGGTATACCAGACTTTTTTAAATAGATATATTTGTGGCTGAACAGTGAGCGACACACTCAAACTGTTTTTTTTTTTTAGATACAAATGGCCCAAAAGTGGATAATACAGAGGTTTGAACCGTGGAAGTGCAAAGCAACACTTCTGTTTCTCTAGCCTATACCTGACTATTTTCAACAGATATATTTGTGTCTGAAAAATCAGAGACACGCTTTTTTTTTGGGGTGGGGCACCAAAAGGTTAATAAGACGGGTATTTGTACAGTGTGAAGGAGGAAAAAAAAAGAGTATTTAGTTGAAAAAAAGGGGATTTTTCCTGTCCCCTGAGACCTGGAGCTAAGTCCCGCAATTTCAGCAACAGAAGCAGCATACAGGACAGTAATGCAGCTTTTGCTGGTATAACCACTGCGTCTCCTATACAGCCAGCCTGCCTGATATCTGGGATGGATATTAGTCCTGAGAAGGACTGTTTGCTTGATCTGGCAGCCTTTACAGACCCTACACTAACTATTTTGCAGTTTATATCTCTCCCTAAATCAGCAGCGCTGTCCCTACACTGTCTGATCCGGAGCGACTGTGTCCAAGATGGCGGCGCCCGGTTTTAAATGCTCGAGGTGACGCTGTGCGGACAGCCAATCACTGTAATGCCCACAACCAACATGGCTGCGGCATTACAGTGACTGGCTGGCAATTCCTGCATGTTCTTTGGCTCTGTAAAGAGCGCCGAACATGCACGGCGGAGACCCGAGCTCCGGCCCGAGTAACCCGGAAATGCTCGGTGCTCGCCGAACATCCCGAGTAGCGTGATGCTCGGGCGAGTACCGAGCAGTGTCGAGCATGTTCGCTCAACACTAATTTCCGGCGTTTATCAGACTTTCAGAGAGGGGAAATGTCAGTGAGCATTCTGATTTCAGTTCCAGAGCGATTCGCCCGATGAGTCCTTGATATTTAGTCATTTTTAGCCAGCTTTCTGAATTTTTGAAAATTTCACTTTTTTGTGAAAATATCCGCTAAATGAGGGAATAATATGTATGAGGGTACCCCAGGAGAGTTCCAAATGTGTGTGTGTAGAATATATATCCCACGGGGGTAAAATTGAAAAAAGTTGAAAAAAAAATTTTTTGGGACTTAGTCATTTTTCCGGCGTGTGTCAGACTTTCAGAGAGGGGAAATGTCAGTGAGCATTGCGATTTCAGTTCCAGAGCGATTCGCCCGATGAGTCCTTGATATTTAGTCATTTGTAGCCAATTTTCAGAATTTTTGAAAATTTCACTTTTTTTGTGAAAATATCTGCTAAATGAGGGAATAATATGTGTGAGGGTACCCCAGGAGAGTTCCAAATGTGTGTGGGTAGAATATATATCCCATAGGGGTAAACTTGAAAAAAGTTGAGAAAATTTTTTTTTGCACTTAGTCATTTTTCCGGCGTTAAACAGACTTTCAGAAAGGGGAAATGTGAGTGAGTGTTCTGATTTCAGTTCCAGAGCGATTAGCCCGATGAGTCCTTGATATTAAGTCGTTTTAAGCCAATTTTCTGAATTTTTGAAAATTTCACTTTTTTTGTGAAAATATCCGCTAAATGAGGGAATAATATGTGTGAGGATACCCCAGGAGAGTTCCAAATGTGTGTGGGTAGAATATACAGTCATGGCCAAAAGTTTTGAGAATGACACCAAAATTATATTTTCACATGATCTGCTGGCCTCTGGTTTTTATTAGTGTTTGTCTGATGTTTATATCACATACAGAAATATAATTGCAATCATATTATGAGTACTAATAGGTTATATTGACAGTTAGAATGAGTTAATGCAGCAAGTCAATATTTGCAGTGTTGCCCCTTCTTCTTCAAGACCTCTGTAATTCTCCTTGGCATGCTCTCAATCAACTTTTGGACCAAATCCTGACTGATAGCAGTCCATTCTTGCATAATCAATGCTTGCATTTAGCCAGAATTTGTTGGTTTTTGTTTGTCCACCCGTCTCTTGATGATTGACCGCAAGTTCTCAATGGGATTAAGATCTGGGGAGTTTCCAGGCCATGGACCCAAAATCTCTATGTTTTATTCTATGAGCCATTTAGTTATCACCTTTGCTTTATGGCAAGGTTCTCCATCATGCTGGAAAAGGCATTGTTGGGCACCAAACTGCTCTTGGACGGTTGGGAGAAGTTGCTCTTGGAGGACATTCTGGTACCATTCTTTATTCATGGCTGTGTTTTTAGGCAAGACTGTGAGTGAGCCGATTCCCTTGGCTGAGAAGCAACCCCACACATGAATGGTTTCAGGATGCTTTACAGTTGGCATGAGACAAGACTGGTGGTAGCGCTCACCTCTTCTTCTCCGAATAAGCTGTTTTCCAGATGTCCCAAACAATAGAAAAGGGGATTCATCAGAGAAAATGACTTTGCCCCAGTCCTCAGCAGTCCACTCCCTGTACCTTTTGCAGAATATCAGTCGGTCCCTGATGTTTTTTCTGGAGAGAAGTGGCTTCTTTGCTGCCCTCCTTGAAACCAGCCCTTGCTCAAAGAGTCTCCGCCTCACAGTGCGTGCAGAAGCACTCACACCAGCCTGCTGCCATTCCTGAGCAAGCTCGGCACTGCTGGTGTTAGAACCTTGCTCTTAGGTTTTTTTTCCTTTGCTGGTCACATGACCTTGTTGGCCTATTTAATCCTGCTCCGCCCTTCTGGCTTTGCTGGACTTCATTGTATATCTACTTTCTAGCTAGCCTGTGCTCTGTGTCTTGCTCTGTTAGTTTGCTTTGTCTACTGACCTCTATGTTCTATATATTTTGTTTGTTCGTCTGTCTGCTACTATTTCTGTTAGGAGGTGTCCCATATTCCTCCCAGTCCTTAGTACTTGTAGGGATTCCTTCCCCACATCTATAGGTCTCCGTACAGACTAGCTTAGGACTTTAGCAGGTCTGATCGCAGGATCAGGTCCCCTGTTACATCGTAGGGATTAAGCTGAGTTCTATCGTAGGGACAGATCTCCTCTCTTTCCTTAGCTCTGGTAGCAGAACATAACAGTAAGTCCAGCCAGCAAATTCTCTAAGGAAAGATTTTTCTGTTCCATCATGGTGTCGGTTCAGGATTTGGTTCATCGCCTGCAGTGACTCTCTCTGGAGGTGGCCGAGCTCCGTCAGCACGTGAGTAACTGTCCTGGAGCACATTTCTTGGAGCCTAAGGTATGTTTGCCGGATTTATTTTTTGGTGAACACCGAGAATTTTTTTCATTCAAAAATGCTTGCTTATTGTATTTTCGTTTGAGACCTAAGTCCTCTGGGGATGAATCCCAGCGCGTAGGGTTCATAATGTCACTTTTGCGCAAAGAGCCTCAGGAGTGGGCCTTTTCTTTGCAACCTAGTGATACATGCTTCAGATCAGTGGATAGTTTTTTTTCTGCTTTGGGACTATTATATGATGATCCTGACCGTGTCGCATCAGCTGAGACTGAGTTGAGACGTTTAAAACAGGGATCAGGTAATGTGGAAAAATATTGTACTCATTTCCGTCGTTGGTCTACTCAAACAGGGTGGAACGATTCTGCTCTGAAAAGTCTATTTCTTGCTGGGCTCAGTGAAAGGGTTAAAGACCTGTTAATTGCTTATCCTACACCTGAAGATTTGCAACAGGCTATGCAATTAGCTATACGGGTGGATAGGAGACTGCGTGCTAGGGTTAATGAGAGCAAATCCTCTGCTATGTCAGTTTCTGGTTATGAGAATGTGTGTACTAACAGTGGTGAACCGATGGAGATTGGATCGGTGGCACCTCGCTCTCAAGAAAAAGACCGTCGATTTTCTGAAGGCTTGTGTTTCTATTGCGGAAAATCTGGTCATTTGATTAAAGGCTGTGAGCTTCGTATGAAGAAAGAAAAAAAAATGGTCAGTCACGCCCGTATTGCCTGTTTAAATTCCAAGGGTATATTTTTAGCTGCTTCCACGATTGCTCAGAAAAAATTAATGGAATTTCGGGTGTTTGTTGATTGCGGGTCTACTCTGAATGTAATTGATGGGGGATTCGTGGAAAGACTCAATTTAGAACCTGAACCTTTATCATCCCCCATTGCTGTGGTTTCTGTGGATGGTTCCCCTTTGAAGAATATTACTCTCAAGGTCTGTGAATTTCCTCTCACTATTAATGGTGTTCACCATGAGAAATTGGATTTGGTAGTGTTGAATAACTTGCCTTCTCCAGTAATATTGGGATTGCCCTGGTTAAAATTTCACAATCCTGTACTGGATTGGTCTACCAGTGAAATTAAATCCTGGAGCCATAAATGTTATGAAAAGTGTTGCAACGGGCGTATTGCAGCTTTGGATAGGGGAGAATTGCCTGTTCCTATTCAGGATTTTTGGAGAGTTTTTTCTGAGAAGGAATCGCAGGTTTTGCCTCCCCATAGAGACTATGATTGTTCTATTGAATTTGTCCCTGGAGCGACTCTTCCTAAAAGTCGTTTATTTAACCTTACTATTCCTGAGAGGAAGGCTTTGGAGGAATACATACAGACAAGTTTGGCCGCCGGTCACATTAGGCCCTCTAAGTCTCCTGTGGCGGTTGGATTTTTTTTTGTAAAACAAAAAGGACGGCGGTTTACGTCCTTGTCTGGATTTTCGTGAGATTAACAAAATTACTGTACGCAATCCTTACCCACTGCCATTGATTCCTGATCTGTTTAACCAGTTAATGGGGGCCAAGTGGTTCTCTAAAATTGACCTTAAGGGGGCATACAATCTGTTGCGCATGAAGGAGGGTGACGAATGGAAGACTGCTTTTAACACTCCTGTGGGTCATTTTGAGAATCTGGTTATGCCTTTTGGTCTTACTAATGCTCCTGCATTTTTTCAGAATCTGATTAATGACATCCTTAGACCTTTGATCGGCAAAAATGTGGTTGTGTATTTGGATGACATTTTGATTTATTCGCCGGATCTGGAGTCTCATTGGCGGAGCGTGCGTGAGGTATTACAGTTATTAATGGACAATTCACTTTTTGCTAAGCTGGAGAAATGTGAGTTCGCTGTACAGAGAATTAGTTTTTTGGGCTACATTATCTCCAGCAAAGGTTTTGAGATGGATCCGGTTAAGGTTCAGGCTGTGCAGGAATGGCCTAGGCCTATTGGTTTGAAATCGATACAGAGGTTTTTGGGTTTCACCAATTACTACAGAAAATTCATAAAAAATTTTTCTAGTATTGTCAAACCTCTGACTGATCTCACCAGGAAAGGTGCTGATGCGGTTCAGTGGTCTTCTGAGGCCATTGAAGCTTTTGTGTATCTCAAGGAGAGGTTCACCTCTGCTCCCATCCTTATGCAGCCTGATGTGACTAGGCCGTTTTTGGTTGAGGTTGATGCTTCCTCTGTGGGGGTTGGCGCAGTATTGTCTCAGGATAACGGGGATGGATTACATCCCTGTGCCTTTTTTTCAAAAAAATTTTCGGAGACTGAACTGAATTACGATATTGGTAATCGGGAATTATTGGCTATTAAACTCGCATTTGAACACTGGCGCCACTTCTTGGAAGGTGCGGAATTTCCCGTTCAGGTTCTTACGGATCATAAAAATCTGATATATCTTGATGCTGCCAAGCGCCTGAATGCCCGTCAGGCTAGGTGGGCACTGTTTTTCTCGCGGTTTAATTTCTCTGTTACTTACATCCCTGGTACTAAGAATGTTAAGGCGGATGCCTTGTCTCGCAGTTTTTCTCCCATAGTCGGTGCTGAGAAAGAGGAGAACATTTTACAAGAAGGTGTTGTGATAGCTGCTTTGGACTCCGTTTTGGAAAATGAGATTCTTAACACTAGAACTACTGATGGAGTCATTTTGACTCCTTTCGTTTTTTATTTCTCTTCTGTGACTACATTTTTCAGAATTCCGGCTTGAAACTCGGTGACTTTTCCTCAAATATGATGTGAAAAAAGATTTTGTGAGAATAAATAATTTTGGTGAAAAATTTGCGCGTTTTTTTCAAAATTTACCAAGAACTACTGAAGGGAGTCATTTTGACTCCCTACTATATTTTGAGGTCCTTTTGTCACTAAATGTTGCTATAAAGTTTTGTGCATAATTTTTTCACTCTGTCTTATTTACCCTGATGTTCATATAGATGTAGTTCAATTTACATGTCAACTTTTCACATTTTCCTTGTGTTTTACCTGCTTGTATTACTGTGTAATGCTGAACAAACTCTATCTGATGAGGAGCTAGATGCATTCATTGCGATATTCTATGCTCGTGGAATATCTGGCATGAACCGTCACTCGATTAGCAGTATTTGGTGTAATGACTGGGGAATACCGTTTTGCAAAGCGACAATGTCTAGGGACCGCTTTGTTGAAATTATGAGGTTTCTCAGATTTGATGAGAAATCTACTCGATCGGAGAGACTGCAAACGGACAAGTTTGCTCTATTTTCTACTGTGTGGGACAGGTTTATTGAAAATTGTATTGCGTGTTACAAACCTGGCCCATACATAATGGTGGATGAGCAACTTTTCCCAAGCAAAACTAGGTGTCCACTCACGCAGTACATGCCTTCCAAACCAGATAAATATGGCCACAAATATTGGCTAGCTGTTGATAAGAGGAGCAAATATCTGGCAAATGGCTTCCCTTATCTAGACAAAGATGACACACGCCGTGCTGAGGACCGTTTAACTGACCATGTGGTAATGAAGTTATTGGACCCGTTTTTGAAAAAAGGTCGCAATGTTACAACCGATAATTATTTTACTTCAGTAAAATTAGCTAAACAGCTAAAAAGCAAAGGAACAACCATCGTGGGAACACTGAACAAGATAAGGCGAGAAGTGCCTAAAGAAATAAAATCCATGAAAGAGGAATTGTACAACACTAAAGTGTTTAGAAATTAAGACAATTTTACACTTACAGTATATCAAGGAAAGCCCAAGAAAAATGTTGTCATTTTGAGTTCCGTCCATCCAGATGTTGTTGTTGCATCTGATTCCGCTAAAAAAAACTCCAGAAACGGTAAAGTTTTACAATGAAACAAAATATGGAGTAGATGTAGTGGATCAGATGGCACGAAAATATACCACACGAACATGCACAAGGAGATGGCCTGTTCATGCATTTGAAAATGCCTTAGACTTTGCGGGTATAAATGCATGGATAATATTCAAGGAGATTACCCACCAAAAAATGTCACGCAAGGCATTTTTGCAAACGCTTGTGAGAGAGTTGAATGGTCCTTATGTCACAGATAGGGAAAAGGGTTCCACGTCCCAAGTTTCTACATGCTCAGAAGTGATGGTTCAAACAAAATTTTGCCAGATCAAAGAAAAGTGCAAGAAAAATAGATCTGTCGGAAATTGTAAGACTTGTGGTAAGTCTTTGTGTGGGCAATGTACTGCCATAAATCAAAGGCAATGCCTAAAATGCGAAACACCAAATGTTTAGAAGGTGAATTCTGCGCCATATTTTCATTTTTATGCTCCTCCACCTACATTTTCTCTGCTTTTTGTTCTTCAGTTGTTGTTTATATGTGTGCACTTGAATAAAAAAAAATGTTTGAAAAACGTCTATTATAATTATTGTTATTTTCTGTAGAAAAATAAGAAAAGCAGAAAAAAAACAATCAAAAGCATTACTGTTGGATCTCACAATAATAATACATTACAAAAAATATAATTATTAATAAATAACCACAAATGAAACTCTAAAAATAAACGAAAACAAGCAAGGAGTAAAAATGACTCCTTTCAGTAGTTCTAGGCGGGGTCACGAGTCCAGTAGTCCTAGTGTTAAAGCACAGGAGAATGCCCCTTCTAACACTCCTCATGGGAGGTTGTTTGTGCCTGGGACCTTTAGGAGAGACTTGTTTGTTGAGTGTCACGAATCTCGGTTGGCAGGTCATCCCGGAATCTCTGAGACCAAGAGACTGATGGGTCGCAGTTTTTGGTGGCCTTGATGGCAGAAGGAAGTCATTAAGTGGGTGCGTCAATGTACTATATGTGCTAGATCTAAGTCCTCACATACTCCTGCTGCGGGGTTGCTTTGTCCTTTGGAGGTTCCCAGTGCTCCTTGGACACATTTGGCTCTGGACTTTATAACTGACCTTCCCCCCTCTGAGGGTTTTACTGTCATCTGGGTGGTCGTGGACCGTTTTAGCAAGATGTGTCACTTGGTTCCTTTCGTCAAACTGCCCTGCGCTAAAACTCTCGCTAAGGCCTTTGTCAAGGAAATTGTCAGACTTCATGGCGTTCCTACTGACATTGTTTCTTATAGGGGTCCTCAGTTCGTGGCTCGTTTTTGGCGTGCCTTTTGTGATAGGTTGGGAGTTCATTTGTCGTTCTCGTCCGGATATCATCCTGAATCTAATGGCCAGACAGAAAGGAAAAACCAGGATGTTGAGCAGTTCTTGCGTTGTTTTGTGGCAGACAATCAAGAGGGGTGGTCTGAGTTTCTGCCACTTGCTGAATTTGCTCTGAACAATCATACATCTTCTTCTGCTGGTTGTTCGCCTTTTTTTTGTTGTTCTGGGAGACATCCGTCGTTTGGGTCGTTCTCCAAGTTGGGATCTGCCGTGCCTGAGGAGGAGAATTTTTCCGGTGATTTGGAGAGAGTTTGGACGGATGTGCGTGGTAATCTTCAGGAGGCCAACAGAAAATCTAAAGACTACTTTGATAGGAAACGACAGGAGGTTTTGTTCGCTGTTGGTGACATGGTTTGGTTGTCCTCTAGGAATCTGCGGTTGAGGATTCCTTCTAAGAAATTGGGTCCCAAGTTTGTAGGGCCCTTTAAGGTGCTTCAGGTTGTCAACCAATCGGCTGTTAGGTTGGAGGTTCCTACCTCCTGGAAAATTAATCCGGTATTTCATGTCTCTCTGTTGAAAAAAGCTGTTGTATCGGATTGTGACGCCTCTGCCTCTGTTCCTCCGGTGGTGGAGGACGGGGAATATGAAATTTCTCGCATCCTTAACTCTAGACGGTATAGAGGTAGTTTGCAGTATCTTGTGGCCTGGAAAGGTTTCGGTCCCGAGGATAACTCTTGGGCGAGGTCGGATGATGTTTCCGCGTCCAGACTTATCAGAGCGTTTCACAGGAGATTTCCTGATAAGCCTGGTCCTAGGGGATCTGGAGGATCCTCTTAGAAGGGGGGGTACTGTTAGAACCTTGCTCTTAGGTTTTTTTTCCTTTGCTGGTCACATGACCTTGTTGGCCTATTTAATCCTGCTCCGCCCTTCTGGCTTTGCTGGACTTCATTGTATATCTACTTTCTAGCTAGCCTGTGCTCTGTGTCTTGCTCTGTTAGTTTGCTTTGTCTACTGACCTCTATGTTCTATATATTTTGTTTGTTCGTCTGTCTGCTACTATTTCTGTTAGGAGGTGTCCCATATTCCTCCCAGTCCTTAGTACTTGTAGGGATTCCTTCCCCACATCTATAGGTCTCCGTACAGACTAGCTTAGGACTTTAGCAGGTCTGATCGCAGGATCAGGTCCCCTGTTACATCGTAGGGATTAAGCTGAGTTCTATCGTAGGGACAGATCTCCTCTCTTTCCTTAGTTCTGGTAGCAGAACATAACAGCTGGTAGTCCGATCCCGCAGCTGAAACAGTTTTAAGATACGGTCCTGGCGCTTGCTGGTCTTTCTTGGGTGCCCTGGAGCCTTTTTGACAACAATGGAAGCTCTCTCCTTGAAGTTCTTGATGATGCGAAGATTGTTGACTGAGGTGCAATCTTTGTAGCTGCGATACTCTTCCCTGTTAGGCCATTTTTGTGCAGTGCAATGATGGCTGCACATGTTTCTTTAGAGATAACCATGGTTAACTGAAGAGAAACAATGATACCAAGAACCAGCCTCCTTTTAAAGTGTCCAGTGATGTCATTCTTACTTAATCATGACTGATTGATCACCAGCCCTGTCCTCATCAACACCCACACCTGTGTTAATGGATCAATCACTAAAACGATGTTAGCTGCTCCTTTTAAGGCAGGACTGCAATGATGTTGAAATGTGTTTTGGGGGTTAAAGTTCATTTTCTGGGCAAATATTGACTTTGCAAGTACAGTAATTGCTGTTAAGCTGATCACTCTTTGACATTCAGGAGTATATGCAAATTGCCATTACAAAAAATGAAGCAGTAAACTTTGGAAAAATTACTATTTGTCTCATTCTCAATACTTTTGGCCATGACTGTATATACCACGGGGGTAAAATTGCAAAAAGTTGAAAAAAATTTTTTTGGGGACTAAGTCATATTTACGGCGTTTATCAGACTTTCAGAAAGGGGAAATGTCATTGAGTGTTCTGATTTCAGTTCCAGAGCGATTCGCCCGATGAGTCCTTGATATTTAGTCATTTTCAGCCAATTTTCTGAATTTTTGAAATTTCAATTTTTGTGAAAATATCCGCTAAATGAGGGAATGATATGTGTGAGGGTACCCCAGGAGAGTTCCAAATGTGTGTGGGTAGAATATATATCCCACGGGGGTAAAATTGAAAAAAGTTGAAAAAAATTTTTTTTTGGACTTAGTCATTTTAACGGCGTTTTCCAGACTTTCAGAGAGGGGAAATGTCAGTAAGCGTTGTGATTTCAGTGTCAGAGCGAATCGCCCGATGAGTCCTTGATATTTAGTCGTTTTCAGCCAATTTTCTGAATTTTTGAAAATTTCACATTTTTTTTTGAAAATATCCGCTAAATGAGGGAATAATATGTGTGAGGGTACCCCAGGAGAGTTCCAAATGTGTGTGGGTAGAATATGTATCTCACGGAGGTAAACTTTAAAAAAGTTGAGAAAATTTTTTTTTTTGCACTTAGTCATTTTTCCAGCGTTAAACAGACTTTCAGAGAGGGGAAATGTGAGTGAGTGTTCTGATTTCAGTTCCAGAGCGATTAGCCCAATGAGTCCTTGATATTAAGTCGTTTTAAGATAACTTTCTGAATTTTTGAAAATTTCACTTTTTTGTGAAAATATCCGCTAAAAGAAGGAATAATATGTGTGAGGGTACCCCAGGAGAGTTCCAAATGTGTGTGGGTAGAATATATATCCCACGGGGGTAAAATTGAAAAAAGTTCAAAAAAACATTTTTTGGACTTAGTCATTTTTCCGGCGTGTGTCAGACTTTCAGAGAGGGGAAATGTCAGTGAGCGTTCTGATTTCAGTTCCAGAGCGATTCGCCCGATGAGTCCTTGATATTTAGTCGTTTTCAGCCAATTTTCTGAATATTTGAAAATTTCAATTTTTGGGAAAATATCTGCTAAATGAGGGAATAATATGTGTGAAGGTACCCCAGGAGAGTTCCAAATGTGTGTGGGTAGAATATATATCCCACGGGGGTAAAATTGAAAAAAGGTGAAAAAAACATTTTTTGGACTTAGTCATTTTTCCGGCGTGTGTCAGACTTTCAGAGAGGGGAAATGTAAGTGAGCGTTCCGATTTCAGTTCCAGAGCAATTCGCCCCTTGAGTCCTTGATATTAAGTCGTTTTAAGCCAATTTTCTGAATTTTTGAAAATTTCACTTTTTTGTGAAAATATCCGCTAAATGAGGGAATAATATGTGTGAGGGTAACCCAGGAGAGTTCCAACTGTGTGTGGGTAGAATATATATCCCACGGGGGTAAAATTGAAAAAAGTTGAAAAAATTTTTTTGGGGGACTTAGTCATATTTATGGCGTTTATCAGACTTTCAGAGAGGGGAAATGTCAGTGAGCATTCTGATTTCAGTTCCAGAGTGATTTGCCCGATGAGTCCTTGATATTTAGTCGTTTTCAGCCAATTTTCTGAATTTTTGAAAACTTCACTATTTTGTGAAAATATCCGCTAAATGAGGGAAAAATATGTGTGAGGGTACACCAAGAGAGTTCCAAATGTGTGTCGGTAGATTATATATCCCACGGGGGTAAAACTGAAAAAAGTTAAAAAAAAATTTTTTTTGGACTTAGTCATTTTTCCGGCATTTATCAGACTTTCAGAGAGGGGAAATGTGAGTGAGTGTTCTCATTTCAGTTCCAGAGCAATTAGCCTGATGAGTCCTTGATATTAAGTCGATTTAAGCCAATTTTCTGAATTTTTGAAAATGTCACTTTTTTGTGAAAATATCCGCTAAATGAGCAAATAATATGTGTGAGGGTACCCCAGGAGAGATCCAAATGTGAGTGGGTAGAATATATATCCAACGCGGGTAAAATTGAAAAAAGTTGAAAAAAATTTTTTTTGGGACTTAGTCATTTTTCCGGCGAGTATCAGACTTTCAGAGAGGGGAATTGTCAGTAAGCATTGTGATTTCAGTTCCAGAGAGATTCGGCCGATGAGTCCTTGATGTTTAGTCGTTTTCAGCCAATTTTCTGAATTTTTGAAAATGTCACTTTTTTGTGAAAATATCCGCTAAATGAGGGAATAAAATGTGTGGGGGTACCCCGGGAGAGTTCCAAATGTGTGTGGGTAGAATATATATCCCACGGGGGTAAAATTGAAAAAAGTTGAAAAACATTTTTTTTTGGACTTAGTCATTTTAACGGCATTTTCCAGACTTTCAGAGATGGGAAATGTCAGTGAGCGTTCCGATTTCAGTTCCAGAGCGATTCGCCCAATGAGTCCCTGATATTTAGTCGTTTTTAGCCAATTTTCTGAATTGTTGAAAATGTCACTTTTTTGTGAAAATATCTGCTAAATGAGGGAATAATATGTGTGAGGGTACCCCAGGAGAGTTCGAAATGTGTGTGGGTAGAATATATATCCCATGGGGGTAAAATTGAAAAAAGTTGAAAAATAATTTTTTTTGGACTTAGTCATTTTTCCGGCGTTTATCAGACTTTCAAAGAGGGGAAATGTCAGTGAGCATTCTGATTTCAGTTCCAGAGCGATTCGGCCGATGAGTCCTTGATATTTAGTCGTTTTCAGCCAATTTTCTGAATTTTTGAAAATTTTACTTTTTTGTAAAAATATCCACTAAATGAGGGAATAATATGTGTGAGGGTACCCCAGGAGAGTACCAAATGTGTGTGGGTAGAATATATATCCCACAGGGGTAAAATTGAAAAAAAGTTGAAAATTTTTTTTTTCGGACTTGGTCATTTTTCCGGCGTGTGTTAGACTTTCAGAGAGGGGAAATGTCAGTGAGCATGCCGATTTCAGTTCCAGAGCGATTTGCCCTCTGAGTTCTTGATAATTAGTCGTTTTCAGCCAATTTTCAGAATTTTTAAAAATTTCACTTTTTTGTGAAAATATCCACTAAATGAGGGAATAATATGTGTGAGTGTACACCAGGAGAGATCCAAATGTGTGTGGGTATAATATATATCAAACGGGGGTAAAATTGAAATAAGTGGAAAAAAAATTTTGGAACTCTCCTGGTGACTAAATATCAAACATTAATCGGGCGAAACGCTCTGGAACTGAAATCGGAATGCTCACTGACATTTCCCCTATCTGAAAGTCTGATAAACGCCGGAAAAATGAGTGAGTCCAAAAAAATTTTTTTTAATCTTTTTTCAATTTTACCCCCGTGGTATATATATTCTACCCACACACATTTGGAACTCTCCTGGGGTACCCTCACACATATTATTCCCTCATTTAATGGATATTTTCACAAGAAAAGTGAAATTTTCAAAAATTCTGAAAATTGGCTAAAAACGACTAAATATCAAGGCCTCATCGGGGGAATCGCTCTGGAACTGAAATCGGAATGCTCACTGACATTTCCCCTCTCTGAAAGTCAGATAAATGGCAGAAAAATTACTAAGTCCAAAAAAATTTTTTTTTCAACTATTTTCAATTTTACCCCCATGGGATATATATTCTACCCACACACATTTGGAACTCTCCTGGGGTACCCTCACATATTATTCCCTCATTTAGCGGATATTTTCACAAAAAAGTTAAATTTTCAAAAATTCAGAAAATTGGCTGAAAACGACTAAATATCAAGGACTCATCGTGCGAATCGCTCTGGAACTGAAATCGGAATGCTCACTGACATTTCCCCTCTCTGAAAGTCTAATAAACGCCGGAAAAATGACCAAGTCCCCCAAAAAATATTTCAACTTTTTTCAATTTTAACCCCGTGGGATATATATTCTACCCAACCACATTTGGAACTCTCCTGGGGTACCCTCACACATATTATTCCCTCATTTAGTGGATATTTTCACAAAAATTGAAATTTTCAAAAATTCACAAAATTGGCTGAAAACGACGAAATATCAAGCAATCATTGGGCGAATCGCTCTGGAACTGAAATCGGAATTCTCACTGACATTTCCCCTCTCTGAAAGTCTGATAAACGCCGGAAAAATGACTAAGACCCCCCAAAAAAATTTTCAACTTTTTTCAATTTTAACCCCGTGGGATATATATTCTACCCACACACATTTGGAACTCTCCTGATGTACCCTCACACATATTATTCCCTCATTTAGTGGATATTTTCACAAAAAAGTGAAATTTTCGAAAATTCTGAAAATTGGCTGAAAACAATTAAATATCAAGGACTCATCAGGCGAATCATTCTGGAACTGAAATCGGAATGCTCACTGACATTTCCCCTCTGACAGTCTGATAAACACCGGAAAAATGAGAGTCCCAAAAAAATTTTTTTTCAACTTTTTTCATTTTTACCCCCGTGGGATATATATTCTACCCACTCACATTTGGAACTCTCCTGGGGTACCCTCACACATATTATTCCCTCATTTAGCGGATATTTTCACAAAAAAGTGAAATTTTCAAAAATTCAGAAAATTGGCTGAAAACAGCGAAATATCAAGTACTCATCGGGCGAATCGCTCTGGAACTAAAATCGGAACGCTCACTGACATTTCCCCTCTCTGAAAGTCTGATAAACGCCGGAAAAAATACTAAATCCCCAAAAAAATTTTTTTAAACTTTTTTCAATTTTACCCCCGTGGGATTTATATTCTACCCACACACATTTGGAACTCTCCTGGGGTACCCTCACATATATTATTCCCTCATTTAGCGGATATTTTCACAAAAAAGTGAAATTTTCAAAAATTCAGAAAATTGGCTGAAAACAACGAAATATCAAGCACTCATCGGGCGAATCGCTCTGGAACTGAAATCGGAATGCTCACTGACATCTCCCCTCTCTGAAAGTCTGATAATTGCCGGAAAACTGACTAAGTCCCCCCCAAATTTTTTTTTAAACTTTTTTCAATTTTATGCCCGTGGGATATGTATTCTACACACACACATTTGGAACTCTCCTGGGGTACCCTCACACATATTATTCCCTCATTTAGCGGATATTTTCACAAAAAAGTGAAATTTTCAAAAATTCAGAAAATTGGCTGAAAACGACTAAATATCAAGGACTCATCGGGTGAATCGCTCTGGAACTGAAATCGGAATGCTCTCTGACATTTCCCCTCTCTGAAAGTCCAATAAATGTCGGAAAAATGACCAAGTCCCCAAAAAATTTTTTTCAACTTTTTTCAATTTTAACCCCGTGGGATATATATTCTACCCAACCACATTTGGAACTCTAGTGGGGTACCCTCACACATATTATTTCCTCATTTAGCGGACGTTTTCACAAAAAAGTGAAATTTTCAAAAATTCGGAAAATTGGCTTAAAATTACTAAATATCAATGTCTCATCAGCCGAATCGCTCTGGAACTGAAATCGCATTGCTCACTGACATTTCCCCTCTCTGAAAGTCTGATAAACGCCGGAAAAATGACTAAGTCCCCCCAAAAAAATTTTCAACTTTTTTCAATTTTAACCCCGTGGGATATATATTCTACCCACACACATTTGGAACTCTCCAGAGGTACCCTCACACATATTATTCCCTCATTTAGCAGATATTTTCACAAAAAAGTGAAATTTTCAAAAATTCAGAAAATTGTCTGAAAACGATTAAATATCAACGACTCAACGGTCGAATCCCCTGGAACTGAAATCGGAATGCTCACTGACATTTCTCCTCTCTGAAAGTCTGATAAACGACAGAAAAATGACTAAGTCCCCAAAAAAATGTTTTCAACTTTTTTCAATTTTACCCCCGTGCTATATATATTCTACCCACACACATTTGGAACTCTCCTGGGTTACCCTCACACATATTATA
Organism: Phyllobates terribilis; assembly: GCF_046119375.1. Lineage (NCBI taxonomy): Eukaryota > Metazoa > Chordata > Amphibia > Anura > Dendrobatidae > Phyllobates > Phyllobates terribilis. The sequence goes on along the minus strand of NW_027362769.1, from coordinate 47,157,446 downwards.
TCCTCATTTAGCGGATATTTTCACAAAAAAGTGAAATTTTCAAAAATTCAGAAAATTGGCTGAAAATGACTAAATATCAACGACTCATCGGCCGAATCGCTATGGAACTGAAATCGGAATGCTCACTGACATTTCCCCTCTCTAAAGGTATGACACACGCCAGAAAAATGACTAAGTCCCCCCCAAAAATTTTTCAACTTTTTTTCAATTTTACCCCTGTGGAATATATATTCTACACACACATTTGGAACTCTCCTGGGGTACCCTCACACATATTATTCCCTCATTTAGCGGATATTTTCACAAAAAAGTGAAATTTTCAAAAATTCAGAAAATTGGCTGAAAACGAGTAAATATCAAGGACTCATCCGGAGAATCGCTCTGGAACTGAAATCGAAACGCTCACTGTCATTTCCCCTCTCTGAAAGTCTGATAAACGCCGTAAAAATTACTAAGTCCTCGAAAAAAAATTTTTTTAAACTTTTTTCAGTTTTACCCCCATGGGATATATATTCTACCCACACACATTTGGAACTCTCCTGTGGTACCCTCACACATATTATTCCCTCATTTAGCAGATATTTTCACAAAAAAGTGAAATTTCCTAAAATTCAGAAAATTGGCTGAAAACGATTAAATATCAACGACTCATCGGGCGAATGTCTCTGGAACTGAAATCGGTATGCTCACTGACATTTCCCCTCTCTGCAAGTCTGATAAACGCTAGAAAAATGACTAAGTCCCCCAAAAAATTTTTTCAACTTTTTTCAATTTTAACCCCGTGGGATATATATTCTACCCACACACATTTGGAACTCTCCTGGGGTACCCTCACACATTTTATTTCCTCATTTAGCGGATATTTTCACAAAAAAGTGAAATTTTCAAAAATTCAGAAAATTGGCTGAAAATGACTAAATATCAAGGACTTGTGTTGAGCGAGCACTAAAATGCTCGGGTGCTCGAAGCTCGGGCCGAGCTCACTGTGATACTCGGGTGCTCGACCCAAGCAACGAGCCCAATGTTAGTCTATGGGAGACCCGAACATTTTTGCGGCGGCTCCCCCGGCAGTCTGTAGAAAGCCTAAAAAGCGCCCAAAACGATAGTGACAGTGCTCAAATGACATGGGGACAGCATGGGGATCGCCCCTGGAAGCATTTCTGACCCCCAGGTCACTGCTGTCAACAACGTGGTCAGAGGTATTAAGCCACTTTTACAGGCTCACAATAACACGTTCCAAAACGAAAGTGAAAGTGCTTTCCTGTGAAATATGTTAACCCCTTAACGACCATGGGTCTTTCTGTTTTTGTGTTTTACTTTTTTGCTCCCCTTCTTCCCAGAGACAGAACTTTTTTAATTTTCGTTCAATATGGCCATGTGAGGGCTTATTTTTTGCGGGACGAGTTGTACTTTTAAACACCATCACTGGTTTTACCATATCGTGTGCTGGAAAATGGGAAAAAAATTCCAATTGCAGTGAAACTGCAAAAAAAATGCAATTCCACAGTTGTTTTTTGGGTCCTTTTTTTACCACGTTCACAGATTGCTAAAACTGACCTGCCATCATTATTTTCCAGGTCTTTACGAGTTCATAGACACCAAACATGTATAGGTTATTTTTTATTTAAGTGGTGAAAAAAAAATCCAAAGCTTGCTGAAAAAAACAAAAAAAATGACGCCATTTTCCGAGACCCTTAGCTTCTCCATTTTTTGGGATCTGGGGCCAGGTGAGGGCTTATTTTTTGCATGCCGGGCTGACATTTTTATTGATACCATTTTGGGGTAGAACCGATGTTTTGATCGCCCTTTATTGCATTTTATTGCAAAGTTGTAGTGACCAAAAAAACTTAATTCTGGCGTTTAAATTTTTTTTCTCGTTACGCCATTTACTGATTGCATTAATTCTACTTTTATATTGATAGATCGGGCGATTCTGAATGCGGCGATACCAAATATGTGTATGTGTTTTTTTTTATATATATATATATTTTATTTTGAATGGGGCGAAAGCGGGGTGACTTAAACTTTTATATATTTTTTATTTTTTTAAAAACTTTTTTTTTACACTTTCTGCTTGCTTCTATAGTCTCCAGAGTAGACTAGAAGCAGCAGTTGTCTGATTGCTTCTACTGCATACAAGCGATGAGCAGATCGCTTGTATGCAGGAGAAATACTCACGTGCTATGAGCGCTGACCACTAGGTGGCGCTCATAGCAATTGAGACATGACAACCACAGGCGTCTGCTGCAGACCCTGAGTTGTCATGCCCACCCATTGGTGACCCGCGATCACGTGACGGGGTCACTGATGGGCGGGGCTTAGGACTCCCGGAAGCGCGAGTTAAATGCCACTGTCAGAGATTTAACATGTTAACAGCCGCGGGTGGATTGCGATTCCAATAATCAGCTGACATGTGCTCGCTTCAGTGCGGGCTCACCGCCGGAGCCCCCGCTGAACCGGCCTTCCCGACCTGGTGCGTACTATTACTGACCAGGTCGGAAAGGGGTTAAGGAACATCCTTTCCAGGGTAAAGACTTGTGTATAAGGTAAAATAAATAACCAAAAACAAAAATACTCCTCCACACCTTCGGCTATGTTCACAAGTAGCATTTTTTATGCGTTTTTGCACGTTTGTATTGCTGTCAACCGTGACAAATGCATTCACCGGGAAATGTCATTTTAACATTTTACAACCTTATCTGGCCATGTGCTATGTGACACATGCATACAGTGCTAAAAAGACATGGGAACAGCATGGGGAAGACCCCTGGAAGCATCTCTGACACCCAGGTCACTGCCTAAAAGTGTGCCCATCAGAAGTGATCCTTGCCGCATCAGAAGATGCAGACTTGCAACTATCCCCGTGCAAGTCCTTGTCCCAGGGCAGTGTTCAATTGTACCTCCCCCATAACTTGCAAAACAAGCGCAAGTATGCAGCCTGCCACCCACCCACCCCCAGGCTGCAATACCATACTGCTTGCTTGCTTGCACTTGAAATTGGGCCTTTTAGGCATGTGGAGGTGGAATCTGGCCACCACGTCATGGCTGCGTCGGTAGCCTGGTATTCATACTCAGTCCCCAGCCGCCCGGCGGCCGGGTGTCCACGCTTGGTCCCCAGCCACCAGGGGGCGGCCTGGTATTCATACTCAGTCCCCAGCCGCCCGGCGGCCGGGTGTCCACGCTTGGTCCCCAGCCGCGTGGGGGTGGCTGGGTGTCCATAAACGGTCCCCAGCCACCCCTATTTGTCCCGGTGCGCCATATACACAAGCACGCATACCAAAACATTACCTGTGCCCTCCCCAGTGCATTTAGTGGGAAGGACAGCCTAACCACGAACACGTGGACAAGTGAATGTGGCCAGGAATGGTCCATCTCACTGACGCCTTCACACTGGGTTAATATTGTGGAAGCCGGGACACAGTTGGACACTGGGATGCAACATGTCCTCCAGACATAGAGGATTGCGGGTCCTGGGTCAATCAGGCTTCAAAACAAAGTTCAGAAGGTAGACAACAGCAGTGGTCGGCCTCCTACACAACGAGTAAATTATTCATGATCATGAGGCCATCCACCTCCTTAGCTTTCTGTTCTTTGGAATGCAAGCGCATGTGTGTAGTAGCAGCTAGGCCTGAGGTGGTCAGCGTTTTGGCGCATATTCTACCTCCTTCGAGGATTGCTGGATGTTTTCCTGCTACTATCCCAGTTCTATGACTCCCGTTAAAACAAAGCTTCAGGTGATGAATGATGGATGAGGTGGTGGCAAAGGAGAAAGAGCAGGAGGAACAGGGACCATTCACATCAATATCAGGCCAGCCAACCACACACATCTTGTAGGATATGTTTCTGTACCAAAAGGAGCGGTTCAGCTACACAGTTATAAGGCATACAGTGAATGCAATGCCTACCAAAAATTTCGAGGCACTCCAATGCCCCTTGGAAGTGACATGGAGGTCAGAGGGCCTTAACTAAACCGTTTTTTCCATTTATAGCAACTGGGTCTCCTGTACACTGTTGGCCTAAGCAGGGAATGGAAGGCTTTCCAAAAATTATTAGGCACTGCAATGCCCCTTGAAACAGACGTGGATTACAGCGTATTAAAAACCTTCTACCCATTATTGGGGAGTGGGTCTCCCTTAGTGTTCGCCTATGCATTGAAAAGCAAAAGCTGACAAAAATTAGGAGGAAATGCAATGCCCGTTGCAAGAGTCGTGGAGGTTAGAGGTAATTAAAAACAACATGTCAATGCCCCTTGGAAGAGCTGTGGAGTTCAGAGTGGTTTAACAAGACGGTTTTAATGCCCCTTAGAAGAGACGTGGAGTTCAGAGTGGTTTAACAAGACAATTTTAATGCCCCTTGGAAAAGATGTGGAGGTCACAGTAGCTTAACAAGATGGTTTTAATGCCCCTTGGAAGAGACGTGGAGTTCAGAGTGGTTTAACAAGACAGTTTTAATGCCCCTTGGAAGAGTGGTGGAGGTTACAGTGGAATAAAAAGGCAATATCAATGCCCCGTGGAAGAGACCTGGAGGTCACAGTAGCTTAACAAGACGGTTTTAATGCCCCTTGGAAGAGTGGTGGAGGTCGCAGTGGAATAAAAAGACAATATCAATGCCCCTTGGAATAGTGGTGGAGGTTACAGTGGAATAAAAAGACAATATCAACGCCCTGTGGAAGAGACGTGGACATCACAGTAGCTTAACAAGACGCTTTTAATGCCCCTTGGAAGAGTGGTGGAGGTTGCAGTGGAATAAAAAGACAATATTAACGACCCTTGGAAGAGACGTGGAGGTCACAGTAGCTTAACAAGACGATTTTAATGCCCCTTACAAGAGCCATGCAGTGCAGCATATTAAAAACATTATTAACATTATTGGGGAGTGGGTCTCCCATAGTCTTTGCCTATGCCTTCCAAGCAAAAGCTGCCAAAAATTAGGAAGGGGAAACTTGCACTGTCCCTTACAAGAGGCATGCAGTACACCATATTAAAAACATTATTCCCATTATTGGGGAGTGGGTCTCCCATAGTCTTTGCCTATGCCTTCCAAGCAAAAGCTGCCAAAAATTAGGACAGAGGAACTTGCAATGCTGGCAACATGGACCACGGTCACCCTGGTGGTATAGTGGTCGTGGAGGCTGAGGATAAGGAGAAGAGCAAAAAACAGCCGAAACGAGGAAGCGTATACCCATGTGTGGGTGTGAAGCGGTGCATGTGAATACACTTCCCGAAATAACACAGTGGATTTGACTTTATGTTACTCTGCTGTCATTTGGTGGTGATGAGAAGTCTGGCCCAATCCAGCCCTTGTTCATTTTGATAAGGGTCAGCTTGTCAGCATTGTCAGTTGACAGGCGAGTGCGCTTATCAGTTATAATTCCCCCAGCGGCACTAAAAACACGCTCCGATAACACGCTAGCGGCAGGGCAGTGCCAGGACCTCCAAGGCGTACAGAGCGAGTTCATTCCAAGTGTCCAGCTTGGATACCCAATAATTAAAAGGCACAGAGGAATCACGGAGGACGCTGGTACGATCGGCAAGGTACTCCCTCACCATCTTTTGAAACTTTCCACTCCTTGTGAGAGTACCCCGCACCTCAGGGCCTGTAAGCTTGGCGGGTGTCAGAAAACTGTCCCAGAACGTTAACAGTGTTCCCCTGCCTCTGCTGGATTGGAGTTGCATCTCTCTCGCCTGTACGCCTTGGTTGGGCAACGAACTGTGACCTCTGCCGCTTGCGTGTTCAGATGGGAATTTTTTTAAAAGTTCTGCAGCAAGGGCCTTCTGGTATTGCCCCATTTTTGTAGACCTCTCCACCTCAGGAATAAGAGAGTGAAAGTTCTCCTTGTAGCGGGTATCTACAAATGTCACCAACCAGTAATGACTGTCACCCAACATTTTGACAACGCGAGGGTCACGGTTAAGGCAGCGTAACATAAAGTCAGCCATGCGTGCCAGACTGGTAACGGGCAAGATTTCCGTGTCCTCACCAAGATGACGACAGACCATGCTCTCCTCCTCCTCCTCTTCCTCCTTCCCCCTGTCCTCAGGCCACCCACGCTGAACCGACGGTATGACACTTGTACAGGTACTACCGGCTACAACGCATGATAGCAGCTCCTGTTCTTCCTCCTCCTCCTCCTCCTCCTCCTCCTTTCCCTCATTGTCCCCCAATGCACGTTGGGATGAGATGAGGCTGGGCTGTGTGTAATCGCCCGCTACGGCTTCTTGATCCATCTCATCATACTCTAGCTGCAATGCCTCCTCTTTAATTCTCTGCAGAGAGCGTTGCAAAAGACAGACAAGTGGGATGCTGACACTAATGATGGCGTCATCGCCACTCACCATCTTGGTGGCCTCCTCAAAGTTTGTCAGGATGGTACATATGTCAGACATCCAGGTCCACTCCTGAGGTCTTATGTGTGGAGTCTGACCTGAATATCGACGGCCTTGTTGCAGCTGGTACTCCACAACTGCTCTCTTCTGCTCACAAATCCCTTGCAACATGTGGAGGGTAGAGTTCCAACGTGTGGGGACATCACACACCAGTCGGTGTGCCGGAAGCTGCAAACGCTGCTGCAACACAGCAAGGGCGGCGGAAGCTGTAGCCGACTTGCGAAAATGAGCTGACAGGCGGCGTACTTTCACGAGCAGATCTGGCAACTCGGGGTACGATTTAAGAAACCGCTGAACCACGAGGTTAAGCACATGAGCCAGGCATGGTACGTGTGTGATCTCACCTCGCCTCAGAGCCGCCACCAGGTTACGGCCATTGTCACACACGACCATGCCGGGATGTAGGTTCAGCGGTCTCAGCCACAGATCTGCCTGCTCTTTCACAGCTGTCAACAACTCACAAGCAGTGTGAGGTTTATCACCTAAGCTTATGAGTTTCAGCATAGCCTGTTGCTGCTTGGTGGAGGCAGTACTGCAATGCTTCCAGCTTGTAACTGATGTGGTGATATCTGAGATGGAGGCTGAATATGAGGAGGAGGAGGAGGAGGAGGATGCGCAGGAACTGTACACTGTGGGGGCAACTCTGACTGACATAGGGCCCGCAATCCTCGGTGTGGGGAGGATGTGTTCCGTCCAAGGGCCGACTGGGTCCCGGCTTCCACTATGTTTACCCAGTGTGCCGTCAGAGAGATGTACCATCTCTGGCCACAAGCACTTGTCCACGTGTCCGTTGTCAGGTGGACTCTCCCAGTAACTGCATTGTTGAGGGCACGGCAGATGCTTTGGGACACGTGCTTGTGTAGTGGGGGGATGGCACACAGGGCAAAATAGTGTAGGCTGGGGACCGAGTACCGAGGGACGGCCACCGCCATAAGATTGCGGAAGGATGGACAATTGAACGCTGTGGTGGGACGTGGACATGGACATTGATGCTGTTTCTTGAGAAATGAGCATAACAAGTGAAGACTGAGAGGAGGGGGCATCTTTACATGCAGTATGGACAGGGGATTGCCTTGCACACACAACAGGGGGTTCTATTGCACGCACAACAGTGGAAGAAGCAGTGGTGACACCCGCTGACACTGGTCGTGGACCCTGGGTTTCGCCCCACAAAGTCGGGTGCTTTGCTGCCATGTGCCTGATCATGCTGGTGGTGGTCAGGCTGGTAGTTTTGTCACCCCTGCTGATGCTGGCATGGCAGGTGGAACATATGGCCTTTTTGGGGTTATCAGCAGAGTCTTTAAAAAAATTCCAGACTCTGGAAGACCTACCGCTTGTACTGGCAACGTCCCTCGTGTTGGTGTTACGGGGAGCGGTTGCCTGCCTTCTGTCTGCGGCCACCACACTGCTTCTTCCTGCCTGTTGGGGTACTCTGCCTCCCTCCCTCTGTGTGCTGCTGGCCTCACTCTGCATGTCCTCCTTCCACGTTGGGTCAGTTATTAGATCATCCACCACCTCCTCCTCTTCCACTTGCGCACCACGATCCTCCTCCTCACTTCCTGGCAATTGTGTCTCGTCATCGTCCACCTCTTGTGACAGATTGCCAACGTCGACTTCCTGTGGCCGTGGCTGTTCAAATATTTGGGCATCGCAACATGGGATCTCCTCTTCCACCACTTCAAGCGTATCAGGCGAGGGGCCCAAATATGGAAATGGACCAGTGAACAGCTATTCAGAGTGTCCAAGTGTGGGATCACTTGCTGTCTGACGACACTCGGCATGGTGGGAGGAAGGAGCATCAGGGTGAGGAGGAGTATGCGGTCGAGACTCACGGCCACTAAGAGTTGACCGTGTGGAAGACAGACCGGAGGTGGTGGTGCCCAGGTAACTGGAAGTATTGTCTGCTATCCAATTAATAACCTGTTCACTACCAAAACCTGAATAATAGAGATTTTTTACCGTGGGATGGCGAAACCACAGTTATTGTTTACTGGGGTATACCACACTTTTTTAAATAGAGATATTTGCGGCTGAACAGTGAGCGACACACTCAAACTGTTTCTTTTTTAGATACCAAAGGCCCAAAACTGGATAGTACAGAGATTTGACCCGTGGTACTGCAAAACCACACTGGAATTTGTCGAGCCTACACCAGACTATTTTCAACAGATATATTTTTGTGTCACAACAGTCAGGAGACACTACTGTTTTTCTTTACGGAAAATATACCAAAACCTGAATAATAGAGACTTTTTACCGTGGGATGGCAAAACCAGAGTTATTGTTTACTGGGGTATACCAGACTTTTTTAAATATATAGATTTGCGGCTGAACAGTGAGCGACACACTCAAACTGTGTTTTTTTAGATACCAAAGGCCCAAAACTGGATAGTACAGAGATTTGAACCGTGAAACTGCAAAGCCACACTTGTATTTCTTGGGCCTACACCAGACTATTTTCAACAGATATATTTGTGTCTTAACAATCAGGAGACACTATTTATTTTTTACGGCAAAAAATGCCAAAAGCAGGATTATAGAGATGTTTTACCGTGGAACAGCAAAACCACAGTTATAATTTACTGGTGTATACCAGACTTTTTTGAATATATATATATTTGCGGCTGAACAGTGAGCGACACACTCAAACTGTTTTTTTAGATACAAATGGCCCAAAAGTGGATAATACAGAGGTTTGAACCGTGGAACTGCAAAACCACACTTGTATTTCTCGGGCCTACACCAGACTATTTTCAACAGATATATTTGTGTCTGAACAATCAGGAGACACTATTTATTTTTTGCGGCAAAAAATGCCAAAAGCAGGATAATAGAGATGTTTTACCGTGGAACAGCAAAACCACAGTTATAATTTACTGGTGTTTACCAGACTTTTTTGAATATATATATATTTGCGGCTGAACAGTGAGCGACACACTCAAACTGTTTTTTTTAGATACAAATGGCCCAAAAGTGGATAATACAGAGGTTTGTACCGTGGAACTGCAAAACCACACTTGTATTTCTCGGGCCTGCACCAGACTATTTTCAACAGATATATTTGTGTCTGAAAAATCAGGGAGACACTATTATTTTTTTTTTTACAGCAAAAAATGCAAAAAGCAGGATAATAGAGATTTTTTACCGTGGAACAGCAAAAGCACACTTCTGTCTCTCTGGCCTACACCAGACTATTTTCAACAGATATATTTGTGTCTGAAAAATCAGGGAGGCACTATTATTATTTTTATACAGCAAAAAATGCCAAAAACAGGATAATAGAGATGTTTTACCGTGGAACATCAAAACCACAGTAATAATTTACTGGTGTATACCAGACTTTTTTAAATATATACAGTACAGACCAAAAGTTTGGACACACCTTCTCATTTAAATATTTTTCTGTATTTTCATGACTTTGAAAATTGTACATTCACACTGAAGGCATCAAAACTATGAATTAACACATGTGGAATTATATACTTAACAAAAAAATGTGAAACAACTGAAAATATGTCTTATATTCTAGGTTCTTCAAAGTAGCCACCTTTTGATTTGATGAGTGCTTTGCACACTCTTGGCATTCTCTTGATGAGCTTGGAGGTAGTCACCGGAAATGGTTTTCACTGCACAGGTGTGCCCTGTCAGGTTTAATAAGTGGGATTTCTTGCCTTATAAATGGAGTTGGGACCATCAGTTGTGTTGTGCAGAAGTCAGGTGGATACACAGTGGATTGTCCTACTGGATAGACTGTAGAATTTGTATTATGGCAAGAAAAAAGCAGCTAAGTAAAGAAAAACGAGTGGCCATCGTTACTTCAAGAAATGAAGGTCAGTCAGTCTGAAAAATTGGGCAAACTTTGAAAGTGTCCCCAAGTGCAGTTGCAAAAACCATCAAGCGCTACAAAGAAACTGGCTCACATGAGGACCGCCCCAGGAAAGGAAGACCAAGAGTCACCTCTGCTTCTGAGGATAAGTTTATCCGAGTCACCAGCCTCAGAAATCGCAGAGTAACAGCAGCTCAGATTAGAGACCAGGTCAATGCCACACAGAGTTCTAGCAGCAGACACATCTCTACAACAACTGTTAAGAGGAGACTTTGTGCAGCAGGCCTTCATGGTAAAATAGCTGCTAGGAAACCACTGCTAAGGACAGGCAACAAGCAGAAGAGACTTGTTTGGGCTAAAGAACACAAGGAATGGACATTAGACAAGTGGAAATCTGTGCTTTGTTCTCATGAGTCCAAATTTGAGATCTTTGGTTCCAACCACCGTGTCTTTGTGCGACGCAGAAAAGGTGAACGGATGGACTCTACATGCCTGGTTCCCACCGTGAAGCAGGGAGGAGGAGGTGTGATGGTGTGGGGGTGCTTTGCTGGTGACACTGTTGGGGATTTATTCAAAATTGAAGGCATACTGAACCAGCATGGCTACCACAGCATATTGCAGCGGCATGCTATTCCATCCGGTTTGCGTTTAGTTGGACCATCATTTATTTTTCAACAGGACAGTGACCCCAAACACACCTCCAGGCTGTGTAAGGGCTATTTGACCAAGAAGGAGAGTGATGAGGTGCAACGCCAGATGACCTGGCCTCCACAGTCACCAGACCTGAACCCAATCGAGATGGTTTGGGGTGAGCTGGACCGCAGAGTGCTAAGCATCTCTGGGAACTCCTTCAAGATTGTTGGAAGGCCATTTCCAGTGACTACCTCTTGAAGCTCATCAAGAGAATGCCAAGAGTGTGCAAAGCAGTCATCAAAGCAAAAGGAGGCTACTTTGAAGAACCTAGAATATAAGACATATTTTCAGTTGTTTCACACTTTTTTGTTAAGCATATAATTTCACATGTGTTAATCCATAGTTTTGATGCCTTCAGTGTGAATGTACCATTTTCATAGTCATGAGAATACAGAAAAATCTTTAAATGAGAAGGGGTGTCCAAACTTTTGGTCTGTACTGTATATTTGCGGCTGAACAGTGAGCGACACACTCAATCTGTTTTTTTTAGATACAAATGGCCCATAGAACTGCAAAACCACACTTCTATTTCTCTGGCCTACACCAGCCTATTTTCAACAGATATATTTGTGTCTGAAAAATCAGAGGCACACTTTTTTTTTTAGGGGGGGGGGGACACCAAAAGGTTAATAAGATGGGTATTTGTACATTGTGAAGGAGGAAAAAAAAAAGAGGATTTAGATAAAAAAAAAGGATTTTTCCTGGCCCCCGGGACCTGGAGCTAAGTCCAGCAATTTCAGCAACAGGAGCAGCACACAGGACTGTAATGCAGCGTTTGCTGGTATAACCACTGCGTCTCCTATACAGCCTGCCTGCCTGCCTGATATACCTGGGATGGATATTAGTCCTGAGAAGGACTGTTTGTTTGATCTGGCAGCCTTTACAGACCCTACACTAACTATTTTGCAGGATATATCTCTCCCTAAATCAGCAGCGCTGTCCCTACACTGTCTGATCCGGAGCGACTGTGTCCAAGATGGCGGCGCCCGGTTTTAAATACTCGAGGTGACGCTGTGCGGCCAGCCAATCACTGTAATGCCCACAAACAACATGGCTGCGGCATTACAGTGACTGGCTGGCAATCCCGGCATGTTCATTGGCTCTGTAAAGAGCGCCAAACATGCAGGGCGGAGACGCGAGCTCCCGCCCAGTAACCCGGAAATGCTCGGTGCTCGCCGAACATCCCGAGTAGCGTGATGCTCGGGCGAGTACCGAGCAGTGTCGAGCATGTTCGCTCAACACTATCAAGGACTCATCGACCGAATCGCTCTGGAACTGAAATCGGAACGCTCACTGACATTTCCCCTCTCTAAAGGTATGACACACGCCAGAAAAATGACTAAGTCCTCCCAAAAAATGTTTCAACTTTTTTTCAATTTTACCCCCGTGGGATATACAGTATAGACCAAAAGTTTGGACACACCTTCTCATTTAAAGATTTTTCTGTATTTTCATGACTATGAAAATTGTACATTCACACTGAAGGCATCAAAACTATGAATTAACACATGTGGAATTATATACTTAGCAAAAAAGTGTGAAACAACTGAAAATATGACTTATATTCTAGGTTCTTCAAAGTAGCCACCTTTTGCTTTGATGACTGCTTTGCACACTCTTGGCATTCTCTTGATGAGCTTCAAGAGGTAGTCACCGGAAATGGTTTTCACTTCACAGGTGTGCCCTGTCAGGTTTAATAAGTGGGATTTCTTGCCTTATAAATGGGGTTGGAACCATCAGTTGTGTTGTGCAGAAGTCTGGTAGTTACACAGCTGATAGTCCTACTGAATAGACTGTTAGAATTTGTATTATGGCAAGAAAAAAGCAGCTAAGTAAAGAAAAACGAGTGGCCATCATTACTTTAAGAAATGAAGGTCAGTCAGTCCGAAAAATTGGGATAACTTTGAAAGTGTCCCCAAGTGCAGTTGCAAAAACCATCAAGTGCTACAAAGAAACAGGCTCACATGAGGACCGCCCCAGGAAAGGAAGACCAAGAGTCACCTCTGCTTCTGAGGATAAGTTTATCCGAGTCACCAGCCTCAGAAATCGCAGGTTAACAGCAGCTCAGATTAGAGACTAGGTCAATGCTACACAGAGTTCTAGCAGCAGACACCTCTCTACAACAACTGTTAAGAGGAGACTTTGTGCAGCAGGCCTTCATGGTAAAATAGCAGCTAGGAAACCACTGCTAAGGACAGGCAACAAGCAGAAGAGACTTGTTTGGGCTAAAGAACACAAGGAATGGACATTAGACCAGTGGAAATCTGTGCTTTGGTCTGATGAGTCCAAATTTGAGATCTTTGGTTCCAACCACTGTGTCTTTGTGCGACGCAGAAAAGGTGAACGGATGGACTCTACATGCCTGGTTCCAACTGTGAAGCATGGAGGAGGAGGTGTGATGGTGTGGGGTGCTTTGCTGGTGACACTGTTGGGGATTTATTCAAAATTGAAGGCATACTGAACCAGCATGGCTACCACAGCATCTTGCAGCGGCACGCTATTCCATCCGTTTTGTGTTTAGTTGGACCATCATTTATTTTTCAATAGGACCATGACCCCAAACACACCTCCAGGCTGTGTAAGGGCTATTTGACCAAGAAGCAGAGTGATGGGGTGCTACGCCAGATGACTTGGCCTCCATAGTCACCAGACCTGATCCCAATCGAGATGGTTTGGGATGAGCTGGACCGCAGAGTGAAGGCAAAAGGGCCAACAAGTGCTAAGCATCTCTGGGAACTCCTTCAAGATTGTTGGAAGATCATTTCCGGTGACTACCTCTTGAAGCTCATCAAGAGAATGCCAAGAGTGTGCAAAGCAGTCATCAAAGCAAAAGGTGACTACTTTGAAGAACCTAGAATATAAGACATATTTTCAGTTGTTTCCCACTTTTTTGTTAAGTATATAATTCCACATGTGTTAATTCATAGTTTTGATGCCTTCAGTGTGAATGTACAATTTTCATAGTCATGAAAATACAGAAAAATCTTTAAATGAGAAGGTGTGTCCAAACTTTTGGTCTGTACTGTATATTCTACACACACACATTTGGAACTCTCCTGAGGTACCCTCAAACATATTATTCCCTCATTTAGCGGATATTTTCACATAAAAAGTGAAATTTTCAAAAATTCTGAAAATTGGCTGAAAACGACTAAATATCAAGGACTCATCGGGCTAATCGCTCTGGAACTGAAATCGGAACACTCTGACATTTCCCCTCTCTGAAAGTCTGATAAATGCTGGAAAAATGACTAAGTCCAAAAACATTTTTTTTTCAACTTTTTTCAGTTTTATCCCCATGGGATATATATTCTACCCACACACATTTGGAACTCTCCTGGGGTACCCTCACACATATTATTCCCTCATTTAGCAGACATTTCCACAAAAAAGTGAAATTTTCAAAAAATCAGAAAATTGGCTGAAAACGATTAAATATCAACGACTCAACGGGCGAATCCCCCTGGAACTGAAATCGGAATGCTCACTGACATTTCCCCTCTCTGAAAGTCTGATAAACGCCAGAAAAATGACTAAGTCCCCCAAAAAAAATTTCAACTTTTTTCAATGTTACCCCCGTGCTATACATATTCTACCCACACACATTTGGAACTCTCCTGGGGTACCCTCACACATATTATTCCCTCATTTAGCAGATATTTTCACAAAAAAGTGAAATTTTCAAAAATTCAGAAAATTGGCTGAAAACGATTAAATATCAACGACTCATCGGGCGAATCGCTCTGGAACTGAAATCTGTATGCTCACTGACATTTCCCCTCTCTGCAAGTCTGATAAATGCCAGAAAAATGACTAAGTCCAAAAACATTTTTTTTTCAACTTTTTTCAATTTTACCCCCGAGGGATATATATACTACCCACACACATTTGGAACTCTCTGAAAGTCTGATAAACACAAAAAAATGTTTTCAACTTTTTTCAATTTTACCCCCGTGGGATATATATTCTACCCACACACATTCGGAACTCTCCTGGGGTACCCTCACACATATTATTCCCTCATTTAGTGGATATTTTCACAAAAAAGTAAAATTTTCAAAAATTCAGAAAATTGGCTGAAAATGACTAAATATCAAGGACTCATCGGGTGAATCGCTCTGGAACTGAAATCGGAACGCTCACTGACATTTCCCCTCTCTGAAAGTCTGATAAACACAAGAAAAATGACTAAGTCCTTAAAAAAAATGTTTTAAACTTTTTTCAATTTTATCCCCGTGGGATATATGTTCTACCCACACACATTTGGAACTCTCCCGGGGTACCCTCACACATGTTATTTCCTCATTTAGCGGATATTTTCACAAAAAAGTGAAATTTTCAAAAATTCTGAAAATTGGCTAAAAATGACTAAATATCAAGGACTCATCGGCCGAATCGCTCTGGAACTGAAATCGGAATGCTCACTGACATTTCCCCTCTCTAAAGGTATGACACACGCCAGAAAAATGACTAAGTCCCCAAAAAAATTTTATCAACTTTTTTTCAATTTTACCCCCGTGGGATATATATTCTACCCACACACATTTGGAACTCTCCTGGGGTACCCTCACACATATTATTCCCTCATTTAGTGGATATTTTCACAAAAAAGTGAAATTTTCAAAAATTCAGAAAATTGGCTGAAAACGATTAAATATCAAGGACGCATCAGCCAAATCGCTCTGGAACTGAAATCGGAATGCTCACAGACATTTCCCCTCTCTGAAAGTCTGACACACGCCGGAAAAATGACTAAGTCCCCCCCAAAAAATTTTCAACTTTTTTCAATTTTACCCCCGTGGGATATATATTCTACCCACACACATTTGGAACTCTCCTGGGGTACCCTCACACATATTATTCCCTCATTTAGCAGATATTTTCACAAAAAAGTGAAATTTTCAAAAATTCAGAAAATTGAATGAAAACGACTTAATATCAAGGACTCATCGGCGAATCGCTCTGGAACTGAAATCGGAACGCTCACTGACATTTCTCCTCTCTAAAGGTCTGACACACCCCGGAAAAATGACTAAGTCCCCCCCAAAAATTTTTCAACTTTTTTTAAATTTTTTCCCCGTGGGATATATATTCTACCCACACACATTTGGAACTCTCCCGGGGTACCCTCCCACATATTATTTCCTCATTTAGCGGATATTTTCACAAAAAAGTGAAATTTTCAAAAATTCTGAAAATTGGCTGAAAATGACTAAATATCAAGGACTCATCGGCCGAATCGCTCTGGAACTGAAATCGGAACGCTCACTGACATTTCTCCTCTCTAAAGGTCTGACACATGCCGGAAAAATAACTAAGTCCCCCCCAAAAAATTTTCAACTTTTTTCAGTTTTACACCCGTGGGATATATATTCTACACACACATATTTGGAACTTTCCTGGGGTACCCTCATTTAGCGGATATTTTCACAAAAAAGTGAAATTTTCAAATGTTCAGAAAATTGGCTGAGAATGACTAAATATCAAGGACTCATCGGGCGAATCGCTCTGGAACTGAAATCGGAACGCTCACTGACATTTCCCCTCTCTGAAAATCTGATAAACACCAGAAAAATGACTAAGTCCCCAAAACAATTTTTTCAACTTTTTTCAATTTTACCCCCGTGGGATTTATATTCTACCCACACACATTTGGAACTCACCTGGAGTACCCTTACACATATTATTCCCTCATTTAGCTTATATTTTTACAAAAAAGTGAAATTTTCCAAAACTGAGAAAATTGGCTGGAAATAACTAAATATCAAGGACTCATCGGGCGAATCGCTCTGGAACTGAAATCGGAACCCTCACTGACATTTCCCCTCTCTGAAAGTCTGATAAACGCCGGAAAAAGGACTTAGATCAAAAAAAAAATTTTTTCAACTTTTTTCAGTTTTACCCCCATGGGATATATATTCTACACAAACACATTTGGAACTCTCCTGGGGTATCCTCACACATATTATTCCCTCATTTAGCAGATATTTTCACAAAAAAGTGAAATTTTCAAAAATTCTGAAAATTGTCTGAAAACGACTAAATATCAAGGACTCATCGGGCGAATCGCTCTGGAACTGAAATCGGAATGCTCACTGACATTTCCCCTCTCTGAAAGTCTGATAAACACCAGAAAAATTACTAAGTCCCCAAATAAAATTTTTCAACTTTTTTCAATTTTACCCCCGTGGGATATATATTCTACCCACACACATTTGAAACTCTCCTGGGGTATCCTCACACATATTATTCCCTCATTTAGTGGATATTTTCACAAAAAAGTGAAATTTTCAAAAATGAAGAAAATTGGCTGAAAACGACTAAATATCAAGGACTCATCGGCCGAATCGCTCTGGAACTGAAATCGGAATGCTCACTGACATTTCCCCTCTCTGAAAGTCTGTTAAACGCCGGAAAAATGACTAAGTCGCCCAAAAAAGATATTTTTTCAACTTTTTTCAATTTTACTATGGTGGGATATATGTTCTACACACACACATTTGGAACTCTCCTGGGGTACCCTCACACATATTATTCCCTCATTTAGTGCATATTTTCACAAAAAAGTGAAATTTTCAAAAATTCAGAAAATTGGCTGAAAACGACTTAATATCAAGGACTCATCGGGCGAATCGCTCTGGAACTGAAATCGAATGCTCATTGACATTTCCCCTCTCTGAAAGTCTGATAAACGCCGGAAAAATGACTAAGTCGCCCAAAAAAGTTATTTTTTCAACTTTTTTCAATTTTACTATGGTGGGATATATGTTCTACCCACACACATTTGGAACTCTCCTGGGGTAACCTCACACATATTATTTCCTCATTTAGCGGATATTTTCAAAAAAGTGAAATTTTCAAAAATTCAGAAAATTGGCTGAAAACGACTAAACATCAAGGACTCATCAGGCGAATCGCTCTGGAACTGAAATCGGAATGCTCACTGACATTTCCTCTCTCTGAAAGTCTGATAAATGCTGGAAAAATGAGTAAGTCCAAAAAAAATTTTTTTCCAACTTTTTTCAATTTTACCCCCGTGGGATTTATATTCTACCCACACACATTTGGAACTCTCCTGGGGTACCCTCACACATATTATTCCCTCATTTAGCGAATATCTTCACAAAAAAGTGAAATTTTCAAAAATTCAGAAAATTGGCTGAAAACGACTAAATATCAAGGACTCATCGGCCGAATCGCTCTGGAACTGAAATCGGAACGCTCACTGACATTTCCCCTCTCTAAAGGTCTGACACACGCCGGAAAAATGACTAAGTCCCCCAAAAAATTTTATCAACTTTTTTTCAATTTTACCCCCGTGGGATATATATTCTACACACACACATTTGGAACTCTCCTGGGGTACCCTCACACATATTATTCCCTCATTTAGGAGATATTTTCCCAAAAAGTGAAATTTTCAAAAATTCAGAAAATTGCCTGAAAACGACTAAATATCAAGGACTCATCGGGCAAATCGCTCTGGAACTGAAATTGGAATGCTCACTGACATTTCCCCTCTCTGAAAGTCTGACACACGCTGGAAAAATGACTAAGTCCCCCCCAAAAATTTTTCAACTTTTTTTAAATTTTAGCCCTGTGGGATATATGTTTTACCCAATCACATTTGGAACTCTCCTGGGTACCCTCACACATATTATTTCCTCATTTAGCGGATATTTTTAAAAAAGTGAAATTTTCAAAAATTCTGAAAATTGGCTGAAAACGACTAAATATCAAGGACTCATCTGGCAAATCGCTCTGGAACTGAAATCGGAATGCTCACTGACATTTCCTCTCTCTGAAAGTCTGATAAATGCTGGAAAAATGAGTAATTTAAAAAAAAAAAAATTTTCAACTTTTTTCAATTTTACCCCCTTGGGATTTATATTCTACCCACACACATTTGTAACTCTCATGGGGTACCCTCACACATATTATTCCCTCATTTAGCGGATATTTTCACAAAAAAGTAAAATTTTCAAAAATTCAGAAGTAAAATTTTCAAAAATTCAGAAAACTGGCTGAAAATGACTAAATATCAAGTACTCATCGGGCGAATCGCTCTGGAACTGAAATCGGAACGCTCACTGACATTTCCCCTCTCTGAAAGTCTGACACATGCCGGAAAAATGACTAAGTGCCAAAAACATTTTTTTCAACTTTTTTTCAATTTTACCCCCGTGGGATATATATTCTACCCACAAACATTTGGAACTCTCCTGAGGTACCCTCACACATATCATTCCCTCATTTAGTGGATATTTTCCCAAAAAAGTGAAATTTTCAAAAATTCAGAAAATTGTCTGAAAACTACTAAATATCAAGGACTCATTGGGCGAATCGATCTGGAACTGAAATCGGAACACTCATTAACATTTCCCCTCTCTGAAAGTCTGATAAACGCCGGAAAAACGACTAAGTCCCCAAAAAAAATGTTTTCAACTTTTTTAAATTTTACCCCCGTGGGATATATATTCTACCCACACACATTTGGAACTCTACTGGGGTACCCTCACACATATTATTCTCTCATTTAGCGGATATTTTCACAAAAAAAGTGAAACTTTAAAAAATTCAGAAAATTACCTGAAAACTACTAAATATCAAGGACTCTTTGGGCAAATCGCTCTGGAACTGAAATCGGAACACTCACTAACATTTCCCCTCTCTGAATGTCTGATAAACGCCGGAAAAACGACTAACTCCCCAATGAAAAAGTTTTCAACTTTTTTCAATTTTACCCCCGTGGGATATATATTCTACCCACACACATTTGGAACTCTCCTGGGGTACCCTCACACATATTATTCCCTCATTTAGCAGATATTTTCACAAAAAAGTGAAATTTTCAAAAATTCAGAAAATTGAATGAAAACGACTAAATATCAAGGACTCAACGGGAGAATCACGCTGGAACTGAAATCGGAACGCTCACTGACATTTCCCCTCTCTGAAAGTCTGACACACGCCGGAAAAATGACTAAGTGCCAAAAACATTTTTTTCAACTTTTTTTCAATTTTACCCCTGTGGGATATATATTCTACACACACACATTTGGAACTCTCCTGTGGTACCCTCACACATATTATTCCCTCATTTAGCAGATATTTTCACAAAAAAGTGAAATTTTCAAAAATTCAGAAAATTGACTGAAAACGTCTAAATATCAAGGACTCAACGGGAGAATCACTCTGGAACTGAAATCGGAACGATCACTGACATTTCCCCTCTCTGAAAGTGTGACACACGCCGGAAAAATGACTAAGTGCCAAAAACATTTTTTTCAACTTTTTTTCAATTTTACCCCTGTGGGATATATATTCTACACACACACATTTGGAACTCTCCTGTGGTACCCTCACACATATTATTCCCTCATTTAGCGGATATTTTCACAAAAAAGTGAAATTTTCAAAAATTCAGAAAATTGGCTGAAAACAACTAAATATCAAGGACTCATCAGGAGAATCGCTCTGCAACTGAAATCGGAATGCTCACTGACATTTCCCCTTTCTGAAAGTCTGACACCAGCCGGAAAAATGACTAAGTCCCCCCCAAAAATTTTTCAACTTTTTTTCAATTTTACCTTCGTGGGATATATATTCTACACACGCACATTTGGAACTCTCCTGGGGTACCCTCACACATATTATTCCCTCATTTAGTGGATATTTTCACAAAAAAGTGAAATTTTCAAAAATTAAGAAAATTGGCTGAAAACGACTAAATATCAAGGACTCATCAGGCGAATCGCTCTGGAACTGAAATCGGAATGCTCACTGACATTTCCTCTCTCTGAAAGTCTGATAAATGCTGGAAAAATGAGAAATTTAAAAAAAAAAAATTTTTCAACTTTTTTCAATTTTACCCCCGTGGGATTTATATTCTACCCACACACATTTGTAACTCTCATGGGGTACCCTCACACATATTCCCTCATTTAGTGGATATTTTCACAAAAAAGTGACATTTTCAAAAATTCAGAAAATTGGCTGAAAACGACTAAATATCAAGGACTCATCGGCAGAATCGCTCTGGAACAGAAATCGGAATGCTCACTGACATTTTCCCTCTCTAAAGGTCTGACACATGCCAGAAAAATGACTAAGTCCCCAAAAAAATGTTATCAACTTTTTTTCAATTTTACCTTCGTGGTATATATATTCTACACACGCACATTTGGAACTCTCCTGGGGTACCCTCACACATATTATTCCCTCATTTAGCGGATATTTTCACAAAAAAGTGAAATTTTCAAAAATTCAGAAAATTGGCTGAAAACAACTAAATATCAAGGACTCATCAGGAGAATCGCTCTGCAACTGAAATCGGAATGCTCACTGACATTTCCCCTTTCTGAAAGTCTGACACCCGCCGGAAAAATGACTAAGTCCCCCCCAAAAATTTTTCAACTTTTTTTCAATTTTACCTTCGTGGGATATATATTCTACACACGCACATTTGGAACTCTCCTGGGGTACCCTCACACATATTATTCCCTCATTTAGCGGATATTTTCACAAAAAAGTGAAATTTTCAAAAATTCAGAAAATTGGCTGAAAATGACTAAATATGAAGGATTCAACGTGAGAATCGCTCTGGAACTGAACTCGGAACGATCACTGACATTTCCCCTCTCTGAAAGTCTGGTCAACGCCAGAAAAAATTACTAAGTCCCAAAAAAAATAATTTCAACTTTTTTCAATTTTACCTCCGTGGGATATATATTCTACCCACACACATTTGGAACTCTCCTGGCGTACCCTCACACATATTATTCCCTTATTTAGTGGATGTTTTCACAAAAAAGTAACATTTTCAAAAATTCAGAAAATTGGCTGAAAATGACTAAATATCAAGTACTCATTGGGCGAATCGCTCTGGAACTGAAATCGGAACGCTCACTGACATTTCCCCTCTCTGAAAGTCTGACACATGCCGGAAAAATGACTAAGTGCCAAAAACATTTTTTTCAACTTTTTTTCAATTTTACCCCCGTGGGATATATATTCTACCCACACACATTTGGAACTCTCCTGGGGTACCCTCACACATGTCATTCCCTCATTTAGTGGATATTTTCCCAAAAAAGTGAAATTTTCAAAAATTCAGAAAATTGTCTGAAAACTACTAAATATCAAGGACTGATTGGGCGAATCGATCTGGAACTGAAATCGGAATACTCATTAACATTTCCCCTCTCTGAAAGTCTGATAAACGCCGGAAAAACGACTAAGTCCCCAAAAAAAAAGTTTTCAACTTTTTTAAATTTTACCCCCGTGGGATATATATTCTACCCACACACATATGGAACTCTCCTGGGGTACCCTCACACATATTATTCCCTCATTTAGCGGATATTTTCACAAAAAAAGTGAAATTTTAAAAAATTCAGAAAATTACCTGAAAACTACTAAATATCAAGGACTCTTTGGGCGAATCGCTCTGGAACTGAAATCGGAACACTCACTAACATTTCCCCTCTCTGAAAGTCTGATAAACGCCGGAAAAACGACTAACTCCCCAAAGAAAAATTTTTCAACTTTTTTCAATTTTACCCCCGTGGGATATATATTCTACCCACACACATTTGGAACTCTCCTGGGGTACCCTCACACATATTATTCCCTCATTTAGCAGATATTTTCACAAAAAAGTGAAATTTTCAAAAATTCAGAAAATTGAATGAAAACGACTTAATATCAAGGACTCAACGGGAGTATCACTCTGGAACTGAAATCGGAACGCTCACTGACATTTCCCCTCTCTGAAAGTCTGACACACGCCGGAAAAATGACTAAGTGCCAAAAACATTTTTTTCAATTTTTTTCAATTTTACCCCTGTGGGATATATATTCTACACACACACATTTGGAACTCTCTTGTGGTACCCTCACACATATTATTCCCTCCTTTAGCAGATATTTTCACAAAAAAGTGAAATTTTCAAAAATTCAGAAAATTGACTGAAAACGTCTAAATATCAAGGACTCAACGGGAGAATCACTCTGGAACTGAAATCGGAATGCTCACTGACATTTCCCCTCTCTGAAAGTCTGACACACGCCGGAAAAATGACTAAGTGCCAAAAACATTTTTTTCAACTTTTTTTCAATTTTACCCCTGTGGGATATATATTCTACACACTCACATTTGGAACTCTCCTGTGGTACCCTCACACATATTATTCCCTCATTTAGTGGATATTTTCACAAAAAAGTGAAATTTTCAAAAATTCTGAAAATTGGCTGATAACGACTAAATATCAAGGACTCATTGGGCGAATCGCTCTGGAACTGAAATCGGAGTGCTCACTGACATTTCCCCTCCCTGAAAGTCTGATAAATGCAGGAAAAATTACTAAGTCCAAAAAAAAATTTTTTTCAACTTTTTTCAAATTTGCTCCGTGGGATGTATATTCTACCCACAAACATTTGGAACTCTCCTGTGGTATGCTCACACATATTATTCCCTTATTTAGTGGATATTTTCCAAAAAAGTGAAATTTTAAAAAATTCAGAAAATTGGCTGAAAACAACTAAATATCAAGGACTCATAGGGAGAATCGCTCTGGAACTGAAATCGGAATGCTCACTGACATTTCCCCTCTCTGACAGTCTGACACACGCCGGAAAAATGACTAAGTGCCAAAAACATTTTTTTCAACTTTTTTTCAATTTTACCCCCGTGGGGTATATATTCTACACACACACATTTGGAACTCTCCTGGGGTACCCTCTACACATTATTCCCTCATTTAGCGGATATTTTCACAAAAAAGTGAAATTTTCAAAAATTCAGAAAATAGGCTGAAAACTGCTAAACATCAAGGACTCATTGGGCAAATCGCTCTGGAACTGAAATCGGAACACTTACTGACATTTCCCCTTTCTGAAAGTCTGATAAATGCCGAAAAAACGACTAAGTCCCCAAAAAAAATGTTTTCAACTTTTTTAAATTTTACCCCCGTGGGATATATATTCTACCCACAAACATTTGGAACTCTACTGGGGTACCCTCACACATATTATTCCCTCATTTAGCGGATATTTTCACAAAAAAGTGAAATTTTCAAAAATTCAGAAAATTGGCTGAAAACGATTAAATATCAAGGGCTCATCGGGAGAATCGCTCTGGAACTGAAATCGGAACGCTCACTGACATTTCCCCTCTCTGAAAGTCTGACACATGCCGGAAAAATGACTAAGTGGCAAAAACATTTTTTTCAACTTTTTTTCAATTTTACCCCCGTGGATTATATATTCTACTCACACACATTTGGAACTCTCCTGGGGTACCCTCACACATATTATTCCCTCTTTTAGCGGATATTTTCACAAAAAAAGTGAAATTTTCAAAAATTCAGAAAATTGCCTGAAAACTACTAAATATCAAGGACTCATCTGGCGAATCGCTCTGGAACTGAAATCGGAACGATCACTGACATTTCCCCTCTCTGAAAGTCTGACACACGCCGGAAAAATGACTAAGTGCCAAAAACATTTTTTTCAACTTTTTTTCAATTTCACCCCCGTAGGATATATATTCTACACAAACACATTTGGAACTCTCTTGGGGTACCCTCACACATATTATTCCCTCATTTAGCAGATATTTTCACAAAAAAAGTGAAATTTTCAAAAATTCAGAAAATTACCTGAAAACTGCTAAATATCAAGGACTCATTGGGCGAATCGCTCTGGAACTGAAATCGGAACACTCACTAACATTTCCCCTCTCTGAAAGTCTGATAAACGCCGAAAAAACGACTAAGTCCCAAAAAAAAATTTTTTTAACTTTTTTAAATTTTACCCCCGTGGGATATATATTTTACCCACACACATTTGGAACTCTCCTGGGGTACCCTCACACATATTATTCCCTCATTTAGCGGATATTTTCACAAAAAAGTGAAATTTTCAAAAATTCAGAAAATTGGCTGAAAACGATTAAATATCAAGGGCTCATCGGGAGAGTCGCTCTGGAACTGAAATCGGAACGCTCACTGACATTTCCCCTTTCTGAAAGTCTGACACATGCCGGAAAAATGACTAAGTGGCAAAAACATTTTTTTCAACTTTTTTTCAATTTTACCCCCGTGGATTATATATTCTACTCACACACATTTGGAACTCTCCTGGGGTACCCTCATACATATTATTCCCTCTTTTAGCGGATATTTTCACAAAAAAAGTGAAATTTTCAAAAATTCAGAAAATTGCCTTAAAACTACTAAATATCAAGGACTCATCTGGCGAATCGCTCTGGAACTGAAATCGGAACGATCACTGAAATTTCCCCTCTCTGAAAGTCTGACACACGCCGGAAAAATGACTAAGTGCCAAAAACATTTTTTTCAACTTTTTTTCAATTTCACCCCCGTAGGATATATATTCTACACACACACATTTGGAACTCTCCTGGGGTACCCTCACACATATTATTCCCTCATTTAGGAGATATTTTCACAAAAAAGGGAAATTTTCAAAAATTCAGAAAATTGCCTGAAAACGACTAAATATCAAGGACTCATCGGGCGAATCGCTCTGGAACTGAAATCGGAATGCTCACTGACATTTCCCCTCTCTGAAAGTCTGACACACGCTGGAAAAATGACTAAGTCCCCCCCAAAAATTTTTCAACTTTTTTTCAATTTTAGCCCTGTGGGATATATGTTCTACCCACACACATTTGGAACTCTCCTGTGGTACCCTCACACATATTATTTCCTCATTTAGCGGATATTTTCAAAAAAGTGAAATTTTCAAAAATTCAGGAAATTGGCTGAAAACGATTAAATATCAAGGACTCATCGGCAGAATCGCTCTGGAACAGAAATCGGAATGCTCACTGACATTTTCCCTCTCTAAAGGTCTGACACATGCCAGAAAAATGACTAAGTCCCCAAAAAAATGTTATCAACTTTTTTTCAATTTTACCTTCGTGGGATATATATTCTACACACGCACATTTGGAACTCTCCTGGGGTACCCTCACACATATTATTCCCTCATTTAGCGGATATTTTCACAAAAAAGTGAAATTTTCAAAAATTCAGAAAATTGGCTGAAAATGACTAAATATGAAGGATTCAACGTGAGAATTGCTCTGGAACTGAACTCGGAACGATCACTGACATTTCCCCTCTCTGAAAGTCTGGTCAACGCCAGAAAAAATTACTAAGTCCCAAAAAAAATAATTTCAACTTTTTTCAATTTTACCTCCGTGGGATATATATTCTACCCACACACATTTGGAACTCTCCTGGTGTACCCTCACACATATTATTCCCTTATTTAGTGGATGTTTTCACAAAAAAGTAACATTTTCAAAAATTCAGAAAATTGGCTGAAAATGACTAAATATCAAGTACTCATTGGGCGAATCGCTCTGGAACTGAAATCGGAACGCTCACTGACATTTCCCCTCTCTGAAAGTCTGACACATGCCGGAAAAATGACTAAGTGCCAAAAACATTTTTTTCAACTTTTTTTCAATTTTACCCCCGTGGGATATATATTCTACCCACACACATTTGGAACTCTCCTGGGGTACCCTCACACATATCATTCCCTCATTTAGTGGATATTTTCCCAAAAAAGTGAAATTTTCAAAAATTCAGAAAATTGTCTGAAAACTACTAAATATCAAGGACTGATTGGGCGAATCGATCTGGAACTGAAATCGGAATAATCATTAACATTTCCCCTCTCTGAAAGTCTGATAAACGCCGGAAAAACGACTAAGTCCCCAAAAAAAAAGTTTTCAACTTTTTTAAATTTTACCCCCGTGGGATATATATTCTACCCACACACATTTGGAACTCTCCTGGGGTACCCTCACACATATTATTCCCTCATTTAGTGGATATTTTCACAAAAAAAGTGAAATTTTAAAAAATTCAGAAAATTACCTGAAAACTACTAAATATCAAGGACTCTTTGGGCGAATCGCTCTGGAACTGAAATCGGAACACTCACTAACATTTCCCCTCTCTGAAAGTCTGACACACGCCGGAAAAATGACTAAGTGCCAAAAACATTTTTTTCAATTTTTTTCAATTTTACCCCTGTGGGATATATATTCTACACACACACATTTGGAACTCTCTTGTGGTACCCTCACACATATTATTCCCTCATTTAGCAGATATTTTCACAAAAAAGTGAAATTTTCAAAAATTCAGAAAATTGACTGAAAACGTCTAAATATCAAGGACTCAACGGGAGAATCACTCTGGAACTGAAATCGGAATGCTCACTGACATTTCCCCTCTCTGAAAGTCTGACACACGCCGGAAAAATGACTAAGTGCCAAAAACATTTTTTTCAACTTTTTTTCAATTTTACCCCTGTGGGATATATATTCTACACACACACATTTGGAACTCTCCTGTGGTACCCTCACACATATTATTCCCTCATTTAGTGGATATTTTCACAAAAAAGTGAAATTTTCAAAAATTCTGAAAATTGGCTGATAACGACTAAATATCAAGGACTCATTGGGCGAATCGCTCTGGAACTGAAATCGGAGTGCTCACTGACATTTCCCCTCCCTGAAAGTCTGATAAATGCAGGAAAAATTACTAAGTCCAAAAAAAAATTTTTTTCAACTTTTTTCAAATTTGCTCCGTGGGATGTATATTCTACCCACAAACATTTGGAACTCTCCTGTGGTATGCTCACACATATTATTCCCTTATTTAGTGGATATTTTCCAAAAAAGTGAAATTTTAAAAAATTCAGAAAATTGGCTGAAAACAACTAAATATCAAGGACTCATAGGGAGAATCGCTCTGGAACTGAAATCGGAATGCTCACTGACATTTCCCCTCTCTGACAGTCTGACACACGCCGGAAAAATGACTAAGTGCCAAAAACATTTTTTTCAACTTTTTTTCAATTTTACCCCCGTGGGGTATATATTCTACACACACACATTTGGAACTCTCCTGGGGTACCCTCTACACATTATTCCCTCATTTAGCGGATATTTTCACAAAAAAGTGAAATTTTCAAAAATTCAGAAAATAGGCTGAAAACTGCTAAATATCAAGGACTCATTGGGCAAATCGCTCTGGAACTGAAATCGGAACACTTACTGACATTTCCCCTTTCTGAAAGTCTGATAAATGCCGAAAAAACGACTAAGTCCCCAAAAAAAATGTTTTAAACTTTTTTCAATTTTACCCCCGTGGGATATATATTCTACCCACACACATTTGGAACTCTCCTGGGGTATCCTCACACATATTATTCCCTCATTTAGCGGATATTTTCACAAAAAAAGTAAAATTTTCAAAAATTCAATAAATTGTCTGAAAACAACTAAATATCAAGGACTCATTGGGCGAATCGATCTGGAACTGAAATCGGAACACTGACTAACATTTCCCCTCTCTGAAAGTCAGATAAACGCCAGAAAAACGACTAAGTGCCAAAAAAAAATGTTTTCAACTTTTTTAAATTTTACCCCCGTGGGATATATATTCTACCCACAAACATTTGGAACTCTACTGGGGTACCCTCACACATATTATTCCCTCATTTAGCGGATATTTTCACAAAAAAGTGAAATTTTCAAAAATTCAGAAAATTGGCTGAAAACGATTAAATATCAAGGGCTCATCGGGAGAATCGCTCTGGAACTGAAATCGGAACGCTCACTGACATTTCCCCTCTCTGAAAGTCTGACACATGCCGGAAAAATGACTAAGTGGCAAAAACATTTTTTTCAACTTTTTTTCAATTTTACCCCCGTGGATTATATATTCTACTCACACACATTTGGAACTCTCCTGGGGTACCCTCATACATATTATTCCCTCTTTTAGCGGATATTTTCACAAAAAAAGTGAAATTTTCAAAAATTCAGAAAATTGCCTGAAAACTACTAAATATCAAGGACTCATCTGGCGAATCGCTCTGGAACTGAAATCGGAACGATCACTGACATTTCCCCTCTCTGAAAGTCTGACACACGCCGGAAAAATGACTAAGTGCCAAAAACATTTTTTTCAACTTTTTTTCAATTTCACCCCCGTAGGATATATATTCTACACACACACATTTGGAACTCTCCTGGGGTACCCTCACACATATTATTCCCTCATTTAGGAGATATTTTCACAAAAAAGGGAAATTTTCAAAAATTCAGAAAATTGCCTGAAAACGACTAAATATCAAGGACTCATCGGGCGAATCGCTCTGGAACTGAAATCGGAATGCTCACTGACATTTCCCCTCTCTGAAAGTCTGACACACGCTGGAAAAATGACTAAGTCCCCCCCAAAAATTTTTCAACTTTTTTTCAATTTTAGCCCTGTGGGATATATGTTCTACCCACACACATTTGGAACTCTCCTGTGGTACCCTCACACATATTATTTCCTCATTTAGCGGATATTTTCAAAAAGTGAAATTTTCAAAAATTCAGGAAATTGGCTGAAAACGATTAAATATCAAGGACTCATCGGCAGAATCGCTCTGGAACAGAAATCGGAATGCTCACTGACATTTTCCCTCTCTAAAGGTCTGACACATGCCAGAAAAATGACTAAGTCCCCAAAAAAATGTTATCAACTTTTTTTCAATTTTACCTTCGTGGGATATATATTCTACACACGCACATTTGGAACTCTCCTGGGGTACCCTCACACATATTATTCCCTCATTTAGCGGATATTTTCACAAAAAAGTGAAATTTTCAAAAATTCAGAAAATTGGCTGAAAATGACTAAATATGAAGGATTCAACGTGAGAATTGCTCTGGAACTGAACTCGGAACGATCACTGACATTTCCCCTCTCTGAAAGTCTGGTCAACGCCAGAAAAAATTACTAAGTCCCAAAAAAAATAATTTCAACTTTTTTCAATTTTACCTCCGTGGGATATATATTCTACCCACACACATTTGGAACTCTCCTGGTGTACCCTCACACATATTATTCCCTTATTTAGTGGATGTTTTCACAAAAAAGTAACATTTTCAAAAATTCAGAAAATTGGCTGAAAATGACTAAATATCAAGTACTCATTGGGCGAATCGCTCTGGAACTGAAATCGGAACGCTCACTGACATTTCCCCTCTCTGAAAGTCTGACACATGCCGGAAAAATGACTAAGTGCCAAAAACATTTTTTTCAACTTTTTTTCAATTTTACCCCCGTGGGATATATATTCTACCCACACACATTTGGAACTCTCCTGGGGTACCCTCACACATATCATTCCCTCATTTAGTGGATATTTTCCCAAAAAAGTGAAATTTTCAAAAATTCAGAAAATTGTCTGAAAACTACTAAATATCAAGGACTGATTGGGCGAATCGATCTGGAACTGAAATCGGAATAATCATTAACATTTCCCCTCTCTGAAAGTCTGATAAACGCCGGAAAAACGACTAAGTCCCCAAAAAAAAAGTTTTCAACTTTTTTAAATTTTACCCCCGTGGGATATATATTCTACCCACACACATTTGGAACTCTCCTGGGGTACCCTCACACATATTATTCCCTCATTTAGTGGATATTTTCACAAAAAAAGTGAAATTTTAAAAAATTCAGAAAATTACCTGAAAACTACTAAATATCAAGGACTCTTTGGGCGAATCGCTCTGGAACTGAAATCGGAACACTCACTAACATTTCCCCTCTCTGAAAGTCTGACACACGCCGGAAAAATGACTAAGTGCCAAAAACATTTTTTTCAATTTTTTTCAATTTTACCCCCGTGGGGTATATATTCTACACACACACATTTGGAACTCTCCTGGGGTACCCTCTACACATTATTCCCTCATTTAGCGGATATTTTCACAAAAAAGTGAAATTTTCAAAAATTCAGAAAATAGGCTGAAAACTGCTAAATATCAAGGACTCATTGGGCAAATCGCTCTGGAACTGAAATCGGAACACTTACTGACATTTCCCCTTTCTGAAAGTCTGATAAATGCCGAAAAAACGACTAAGTCCCCAAAAAAAATGTTTTAAACTTTTTTCAATTTTACCCCCGTGGGATATATATTCTACCCACACACATTTGGAACTCTCCTGGGGTATCCTCACACATATTATTCCCTCATTTAGCGGATATTTTCACAAAAAAAGTAAAATTTTCAAAAATTCAATAAATTGTCTGAAAACAACTAAATATCAAGGACTCATTGGGCGAATCGATCTGGAACTGAAATCGGAACACTGACTAACATTTCCCCTCTCTGAAAGTCAGATAAACGCCAGAAAAACGACTAAGTGCCAAAAAAAAATGTTTTCAACTTTTTTAAATTTTACCCCCGTGGGATATATATTCTACCCACAAACATTTGGAACTCTACTGGGGTACCCTCACACATATTATTCCCTCATTTAGCGGATATTTTCACAAAAAAGTGAAATTTTCAAAAATTCAGAAAATTGGCTGAAAACGATTAAATATCAAGGGCTCATCGGGAGAATCGCTCTGGAACTGAAATCGGAACGCTCACTGACATTTCCCCTCTCTGAAAGTCTGACACATGCCGGAAAAATGACTAAGTGGCAAAAACATTTTTTTCAACTTTTTTTCAATTTTACCCCCGTGGATTATATATTCTACTCACACACATTTGGAACTCTCCTGGGGTACCCTCATACATATTATTCCCTCTTTTAGCGGATATTTTCACAAAAAAAGTGAAATTTTCAAAAATTCAGAAAATTGCCTGAAAACTACTAAATATCAAGGACTCATCTGGCGAATCGCTCTGGAACTGAAATCGGAACGATCACTGACATTTCCCCTCTCTGAAAGTCTGACACACGCCGGAAAAATGACTAAGTGCCAAAAACATTTTTTTCAACTTTTTTTCAATTTCACCCCCGTAGGATATATATTCTACACACACACATTTGGAACTCTCCTGGGGTACCCTCACACATATTATTCCCTCATTTAGGAGATATTTTCACAAAAAAGGGAAATTTTCAAAAATTCAGAAAATTGCCTGAAAACGACTAAATATCAAGGACTCATCGGGCGAATCGCTCTGGAACTGAAATCGGAATGCTCACTGACATTTCCCCTCTCTGAAAGTCTGACACACGCTGGAAAAATGACTAAGTCCCCCCCAAAAATTTTTCAACTTTTTTTCAATTTTAGCCCTGTGGGATATATGTTCTACCCACACACATTTGGAACTCTCCTGTGGTACCCTCACACATATTATTTCCTCATTTAGCGGATATTTTCAAAAAAGTGAAATTTTCAAAAATTCAGGAAATTGGCTGAAAACGATTAAATATCAAGGACTCATCGGCAGAATCGCTCTGGAACAGAAATCGGAATGCTCACTGACATTTTCCCTCTCTAAAGGTCTGACACATGCCAGAAAAATGACTAAGTCCCCAAAAAAATGTTATCAACTTTTTTTCAATTTTACCTTCGTGGGATATATATTCTACACACGCACATTTGGAACTCTCCTGGGGTACCCTCACACATATTATTCCCTCATTTAGCGGATATTTTCACAAAAAAGTGAAATTTTCAAAAATTCAGAAAATTGGCTGAAAATGACTAAATATGAAGGATTCAACGTGAGAATTGCTCTGGAACTGAACTCGGAACGATCACTGACATTTCCCCTCTCTGAAAGTCTGGTCAACGCCAGAAAAAATTACTAAGTCCCAAAAAAAATAATTTCAACTTTTTTCAATTTTACCTCCGTGGGATATATATTCTACCCACACACATTTGGAACTCTCCTGGTGTACCCTCACACATATTATTCCCTTATTTAGTGGATGTTTTCACAAAAAAGTAACATTTTCAAAAATTCAGAAAATTGGCTGAAAATGACTAAATATCAAGTACTCATTGGGCGAATCGCTCTGGAACTGAAATCGGAACGCTCACTGACATTTCCCCTCTCTGAAAGTCTGACACATGCCGGAAAAATGACTAAGTGCCAAAAACATTTTTTTCAACTTTTTTTCAATTTTACCCCCGTGGGATATATATTCTACCCACACACATTTGGAACTCTCCTGGGGTACCCTCACACATATCATTCCCTCATTTAGTGGATATTTTCCCAAAAAAGTGAAATTTTCAAAAATTCAGAAAATTGTCTGAAAACTACTAAATATCAAGGACTGATTGGGCGAATCGATCTGGAACTGAAATCGGAATAATCATTAACATTTCCCCTCTCTGAAAGTCTGATAAACGCCGGAAAAACGACTAAGTCCCCAAAAAAAAAGTTTTCAACTTTTTTAAATTTTACCCCCGTGGGATATATATTCTACCCACACACATTTGGAACTCTCCTGGGGTACCCTCACACATATTATTCCCTCATTTAGTGGATATTTTCACAAAAAAAGTGAAATTTTAAAAAATTCAGAAAATTACCTGAAAACTACTAAATATCAAGGACTCTTTGGGCGAATCGCTCTGGAACTGAAATCGGAACACTCACTAACATTTCCCCTCTCTGAAAGTCTGACACACGCCGGAAAAATGACTAAGTGCCAAAAACATTTTTTTCAATTTTTTTCAATTTTACCCCTGTGGGATATATATTCTACACACACACATTTGGAACTCTCTTGTGGTACCCTCACACATATTATTCCCTCATTTAGCAGATATTTTCACAAAAAAGTGAAATTTTCAAAAATTCAGAAAATTGACTGAAAACGTCTAAATATCAAGGACTCAACGGGAGAATCACTCTGGAACTGAAATCGGAATGCTCACTGACATTTCCCCTCTCTGAAAGTCTGACACACGCCGGAAAAATGACTAAGTGCCAAAAACATTTTTTTCAACTTTTTTTCAATTTTACCCCTGTGGGATATATATTCTACACACACACATTTGGAACTCTCCTGTGGTACCCTCACACATATTATTCCCTCATTTAGTGGATATTTTCACAAAAAAGTGAAATTTTCAAAAATTCTGAAAATTGGCTGATAACGACTAAATATCAAGGACTCATTGGGCGAATCGCTCTGGAACTGAAATCGGAGTGCTCACTGACATTTCCCCTCCCTGAAAGTCTGATAAATGCAGGAAAAATTACTAAGTCCAAAAAAAAATTTTTTTCAACTTTTTTCAAATTTGCTCCGTGGGATGTATATTCTACCCACAAACATTTGGAACTCTCCTGTGGTATGCTCACACATATTATTCCCTTATTTAGTGGATATTTTCCAAAAAAGTGAAATTTTAAAAAATTCAGAAAATTGGCTGAAAACAACTAAATATCAAGGACTCATAGGGAGAATCGCTCTGGAACTGAAATCGGAATGCTCACTGACATTTCCCCTCTCTGACAGTCTGACACACGCCGGAAAAATGACTAAGTGCCAAAAACATTTTTTTCAACTTTTTTTCAATTTTACCCCCGTGGGGTATATATTCTACACACACACATTTGGAACTCTCCTGGGGTACCCTCTACACATTATTCCCTCATTTAGCGGATATTTTCACAAAAAAGTGAAATTTTCAAAAATTCAGAAAATAGGCTGAAAACTGCTAAATATCAAGGACTCATTGGGCAAATCGCTCTGGAACTGAAATCGGAACACTTACTGACATTTCCCCTTTCTGAAAGTCTGATAAATGCCGAAAAAACGACTAAGTCCCCAAAAAAAATGTTTTAAACTTTTTTCAATTTTACCCCCGTGGGATATATATTCTACCCACACACATTTGGAACTCTCCTGGGGTATCCTCACACATATTATTCCCTCATTTAGCGGATATTTTCACAAAAAAAGTAAAATTTTCAAAAATTCAATAAATTGTCTGAAAACAACTAAATATCAAGGACTCATTGGGCGAATCGATCTGGAACTGAAATCGGAACACTGACTAACATTTCCCCTCTCTGAAAGTCAGATAAACGCCAGAAAAACGACTAAGTGCCAAAAAAAAATGTTTTCAACTTTTTTAAATTTTACCCCCGTGGGATATATATTCTACCCACAAACATTTGGAACTCTACTGGGGTACCCTCACACATATTATTCCCTCATTTAGCGGATATTTTCACAAAAAAGTGAAATTTTCAAAAATTCAGAAAATTGGCTGAAAACGATTAAATATCAAGGGCTCATCGGGAGAATCGCTCTGGAACTGAAATCGGAACGCTCACTGACATTTCCCCTCTCTGAAAGTCTGACACATGCCGGAAAAATGACTAAGTGGCAAAAACATTTTTTTCAACTTTTTTTCAATTTTACCCCCGTGGATTATATATTCTACTCACACACATTTGGAACTCTCCTGGGGTACCCTCATACATATTATTCCCTCTTTTAGCGGATATTTTCACAAAAAAAGTGAAATTTTCAAAAATTCAGAAAATTGCCTGAAAACTACTAAATATCAAGGACTCATCTGGCGAATCGCTCTGGAACTGAAATCGGAACGATCACTGACATTTCCCCTCTCTGAAAGTCTGACACACGCCGGAAAAATGACTAAGTGCCAAAAACATTTTTTTCAACTTTTTTTCAATTTCACCCCCGTAGGATATATATTCTACACAAACACATTTGGAACTCTCTTGGGGTACCCTCACACATATTATTCCCTCATTTAGCAGATATTTTCACAAAAAAAGTGAAATTTTCAAAAATTCAGAAAATTACCTGAAAACTGCTAAATATCAAGGACTCATTGGGCGAATCGCTCTGGAACTGAAATCGGAACACTCACTAACATTTCCCCTCTCTGAAAGTCTGATAAACGCCGAAAAAACGACTAAGTCCCAAAAAAAAATTTTTTTAACTTTTTTAAATTTTACCCCCGTGGGATATATATTTTACCCACACACATTTGGAACTCTCCTGGGGTACCCTCACACATATTATTCCCTCATTTAGCGGATATTTTCACAAAAAAGTGAAATTTTCAAAAATTCAGAAAATTGGCTGAAAACGATTAAATATCAAGGGCTCATCGGGAGAGTCGCTCTGGAACTGAAATCGGAACGCTCACTGACATTTCCCCTTTCTGAAAGTCTAACACATGCCGGAAAAATGACTAAGTGGCAAAAACATTTTTTTCAACTTTTTTTCAATTTTACCCCCGTGGATTATATATTGTACTCACACACATTTGGAACTCTCCTGGGGTACCCTCATACATATTATTCCCTCTTTTAGCGGATATTTTCACAAAAAAAGTGAAATTTTCAAAAATTCAGAAAATTGCCTGAAAACTACTAAATATCAAGGACTCATCTGGCGAATCGCACTGGAACTGAAATCGGAACGATCACTGACATTTCCCCTCTCTGAAAGTCTGACACACGCCGGAAAAATGACTAAGTGCCAAAAACATTTTTTTCAACTTTTTTTCAATTTCACCCCCGTAGGATATATATTCTACACAAACACATTTGGAACTCTCTTGGGGTACCCTCACACATATTATTCCCTCATTTAGCAGATATTTTCACAAAAAAGTGAAATTTTCAAAAATTCAGAAAATTACCTGAAAACTGCTAAATATCAAGGACTCATTGGGCGAATCGCTCTGGAACTGAAATCGGAACACTCACTAACATTTCCCCTCTCTGAAAGTCTGATAAACGCCGAACAAACGACTAAGTCCCAAAAAAAAATTTTTTAAACTTTTTTAAATTTTACCCCCGTGGGATATATATTTTACCCACACATTTGGAACTCTCCTGGGGTACCCTCACACATATTATTCCCTCATTTAATGGATATTTTCACAAAAAAGTGAAATTTTCAAAAATTCAGAAAATTGGCTGAAAACGACTAAATATCAAGGACTCATCAGGCGAAACGCTCTGGAATTGAAATCGGAATGCTCACTGACATTTCCCCT
This sequence comes from Phyllobates terribilis, assembly GCF_046119375.1. Lineage (NCBI taxonomy): Eukaryota > Metazoa > Chordata > Amphibia > Anura > Dendrobatidae > Phyllobates > Phyllobates terribilis. The sequence goes on along the minus strand of NW_027362769.1, from coordinate 47,120,681 downwards.
CTCTGAAATTCTGATAAATGCAGGAAAAATGACTAAGTCCAAAAAAAAAATGTTTTCAACTTTTTTCAAATTTGTCCCGTGGGATATATATTCTACCCACACACATTTGGAACTCTCCCGGGGTATCCTCACACATATTATTCCCTCATTTAGTGGATATTTTCATAAAAAAGAGAAATTTTCAAAAATTCAGAAAATTGGCTGAAAACAACTAAATATGAAGGACTCATACGGAGAATCGCTCTGGAACTGAACTCGGAACGATCACTGACATTTCCCCTCTCTGAAAGTCTGGTCAACGCCAGAAAAAATTACTAAGTCAAAAAAAAAATAATTTCAACTTTTTTCAATTTTACCTCCGTGGGATATATATTCTACCCACACACATTTGGAACTCTCCTGGCGTACCCTCACACATATTATTCCCTTATTTAGTGGATGTTTTCACAAAAAAGTAACATTTTCAAAAATTCAGAAAATTGGCTGAAAATGACTAAATATCAAGTACTCATTGGGCGAATCGCTCTGGAACTGAAATCGGAACGCTTACTGACATTTCCCCTCTCTGAAAGTCTGACACATGCCGGAAAAATGACTAAGTGCCAAAAACATTTTTTTCAACTTTTTTTCAATTTTACCCCCGTGGGATATATATTCTACCCACACACATTTGGAACTCTCCTGGGGTACCCTCACACATGTCATTCCCTCATTTAGTGGATATTTTCCCAAAAAAGTGAAATTTTCAAAAATTCAGAAAATTGTCTGAAAACTACTAAATATCAAGGACTGATTGGGCGAATCGATCTGGAACTGAAATCGGAATACTCATTAACATTTACCCTCTCTGAAAGTCTGATAAACGCCGGAAAAACGACTAAGTCCCCAAAAAAAAAGTTTTCAACTTTTTTAAATTTTACCCCCGTGGGATATATATTCTACCCACACACATATGGAACTCTCCTGGGGTACCCTCACACATATTATTCCCTCATTTAGCGGATATTTTCACAAAAAAAGTGAAATTTTAAAAAATTCAGAAAATTACCTGAAAACTACTAAATATCAAGGACTCTTTGGGCGAATCGCTCTGGAACTGAAATCGGAACACTCACTAACATTTCCCCTCTCTGAAAGTCTGATAAACGCCGGAAAAACGACTAACTCCCCAAAGAAAAATTTTTCAACTTTTTTCAATTTTACCCCCGTGGGATATATATTCTACCCACACACATTTGGAACTCTCCTGGGGTACCCTCACACATATTATTCCCTCATTTAGCAGATATTTTCACAAAAAAGTGAAATTTTCAAAAATTCAGAAAATTGAATGAAAACGACTTAATATCAAGGACTCAACGGGAGTATCACTCTGGAACTGAAATCGGAACGCTCACTGACATTTCCCCTCTCTGAAAGTCTGACACACGCCGGAAAAATGACTAAGTGCCAAAAACATTTTTTTCAATTTTTTTCAATTTTACCCCTGTGGGATATATATTCTACACACACACATTTGGAACTCTCTTGTGGTACCCTCACACATATTATTCCCTCATTTAGCAGATATTTTCACAAAAAAGTGAAATTTTCAAAAATTCAGAAAATTGACTGAAAACGTCTAAATATCAAGGACTCAACGGGAGAATCACTCTGGAACTGAAATCGGAATGCTCACTGACATTTCCCCTCTCTGAAAGTCTGACACACGCCGGAAAAATGACTAAGTGCCAAAAACATTTTTTTCAACTTTTTTTCAATTTTACCCCTGTGGGATATATATTCTACACACTCACATTTGGAACTCTCCTGTGGTACCCTCACACATATTATTCCCTCATTTAGTGGATATTTTCACAAAAAAGTGAAATTTTCAAAAATTCTGAAAATTGGCTGATAACGACTAAATATCAAGGACTCATTGGGCGAATCGCTCTGGAACTGAAATCGGAGTGCTCACTGACATTTCCCCTCCCTGAAAGTCTGATAAATGCAGGAAAAATTACTAAGTCCAAAAAAAAATTTTTTTCAACTTTTTTCAAATTTGCTCCGTGGGATGTATATTCTACCCACAAACATTTGGAACTCTCCTGTGGTATGCTCACACATATTATTCCCTTATTTAGTGGATATTTTCCAAAAAAGTGAAATTTTAAAAAATTCAGAAAATTGGCTGAAAACAACTAAATATCAAGGACTCATAGGGAGAATCGCTCTGGAACTGAAATCGGAATGCTCACTGACATTTCCCCTCTCTGACAGTCTGACACACGCCGGAAAAATGACTAAGTGCCAAAAACATTTTTTTCAACTTTTTTTCAATTTTACCCTCGTGGGGTATATATTCTACACACACACATTTGGAACTCTCCTGGGGTACCCTCAACACATTATTGCCTCATTTAGCGGATATTTTCACAAAAAAGTGAAATTTTCAAAAATTCAGAAAATAGGCTGAAAACTGCTAAATATCAAGGACTCATTGGGCAAATCGCTCTGGAACTGAAATCGGAACACTTACTGACATTTCCCCTTTCTGAAAGTCTGATAAATGCCGAAAAAACGACTAAGTCCCCAAAAAAAATGTTTTCAACTTTTTTAAATTTTACCCCCGTGGGATATATATTCTACCCACAAACATTTGGAACTCTACTGGGGTACCCTCACACATATTATTCCCTCATTTAGCGGATATTTTCACAAAAAAGTGAAATTTTCAAAAATTCAGAAAATTGGCTGAAAACGATTAAATATCAAGGGCTCATCGGGAGAATCGCTCTGGAACTGAAATCGGAACGCTCACTGACATTTCCCCTCTCTGAAAGTCTGACACATGCCGGAAAAATGACTAAGTGGCAAAAACATTTTTTTCAACTTTTTTTCAATTTTACCCCCGTGGATTATATATTCTACTCACACACATTTGGAACTCTCCTGGGGTACCCTCACACATATTATTCCCTCTTTTAGCGGATATTTTCACAAAAAAAGTGAAATTTTCAAAAATTCAGAAAATTGCCTGAAAACTACTAAATATCAAGGACTCATCTGGCGAATCGCTCTGGAACTGAAATCGGAACGATCACTGACATTTCCCCTCTCTGAAAGTCTGACACACGCCGGAAAAATGACTAAGTGCCAAAAACATTTTTTTCAACTTTTTTTCAATTTCACCCCCGTAGGATATATATTCTACACAAACACATTTGGAACTCTCTTGGGGTACCCTCACACATATTATTCCCTCATTTAGCAGATATTTTCACAAAAAAAGTGAAATTTTCAAAAATTCAGAAAATTACCTGAAAACTGCTAAATATCAAGGACTCATTGGGCGAATCGCTCTGGAACTGAAATCGGAACACTCACTAACATTTCCCCTCTCTGAAAGTCTGATAAACGCCGAAAAAACGACTAAGTCCCAAAAAAAAATTTTTTTAACTTTTTTAAATTTTACCCCCGTGGGATATATATTTTACCCACACACATTTGGAACTCTCCTGGGGTACCCTCACACATATTATTCCCTCATTTAGCGGATATTTTCACAAAAAAGTGAAATTTTCAAAAATTCAGAAAATTGGCTGAAAACGATTAAATATCAAGGGCTCATCGGGAGAGTCGCTCTGGAACTGAAATCGGAACGCTCACTGACATTTCCCCTTTCTGAAAGTCTGACACATGCCGGAAAAATGACTAAGTGGCAAAAACATTTTTTTCAACTTTTTTTCAATTTTACCCCCGTGGATTATATATTCTACTCACACACATTTGGAACTCTCCTGGGGTACCGTCATACATATTATTCCCTCTTTTAGCGGATATTTTCACAAAAAAAGTGAAATTTTCAAAAATTCAGAAAATTGCCTTAAAACTACTAAATATCAAGGACTCATCTGGCGAATCGCTCTGGAACTGAAATCGGAACGATCACTGAAATTTCCCCTCTCTGAAAGTCTGACACACGCCGGAAAAATGACTAAGTGCCAAAAACATTTTTTTCAACTTTTTTTCAATTTCACCCCCGTAGGATATATATTCTACACACACACATTTGGAACTCTCCTGGGGTACCCTCACACATATTATTCCCTCATTTAGGAGATATTTTCACAAAAAAGGGAAATTTTCAAAAATTCAGAAAATTGCCTGAAAACGACTAAATATCAAGGACTCATCGGGCGAATCGCTCTGGAACTGAAATCGGAATGCTCACTGACATTTCCCCTCTCTGAAAGTCTGACACACGCTGGAAAAATGACTAAGTCCCCCCCAAAAATTTTTCAACTTTTTTTCAATTTTAGCCCTGTGGGATATATGTTCTACCCACACACATTTGGAACTCTCCTGTGGTACCCTCACACATATTATTTCCTCATTTAGCGGATATTTTCAAAAAAGTGAAATTTTCAAAAATTCAGGAAATTGGCTGAAAACGATTAAATATCAAGGACTCATCGGCAGAATCGCTCTGGAACAGAAATCGGAATGCTCACTGACATTTTCCCTCTCTAAAGGTCTGACACATGCCAGAAAAATGACTAAGTCCCCAAAAAAATGTTATCAACTTTTTTTCAATTTTACCTTCGTGGGATATATATTCTACACACGCACATTTGGAACTCTCCTGGGGTACCCTCACACATATTATTCCCTCATTTAGCGGATATTTTCACAAAAAAGTGAAATTTTCAAAAATTCAGAAAATTGGCTGAAAATGACTAAATATGAAGGATTCAACGTGAGAATTGCTCTGGAACTGAACTCGGAACGATCACTGACATTTCCCCTCTCTGAAAGTCTGGTCAACGCCAGAAAAAATTACTAAGTCCCAAAAAAAATAATTTCAACTTTTTTCAATTTTACCTCCGTGGGATATATATTCTACCCACACACATTTGGAACTCTCCTGGTGTACCCTCACACATATTATTCCCTTATTTAGTGGATGTTTTCACAAAAAAGTAACATTTTCAAAAATTCAGAAAATTGGCTGAAAATGACTAAATATCAAGTACTCATTGGGCGAATCGCTCTGGAACTGAAATCGGAACGCTCACTGACATTTCCCCTCTCTGAAAGTCTGACACATGCCGGAAAAATGACTAAGTGCCAAAAACATTTTTTTCAACTTTTTTTCAATTTTACCCCCGTGGGATATATATTCTACCCACACACATTTGGAACTCTCCTGGGGTACCCTCACACATATCATTCCCTCATTTAGTGGATATTTTCCCAAAAAAGTGAAATTTTCAAAAATTCAGAAAATTGTCTGAAAACTACTAAATATCAAGGACTGATTGGGCGAATCGATCTGGAACTGAAATCGGAATAATCATTAACATTTCCCCTCTCTGAAAGTCTGATAAACGCCGGAAAAACGACTAAGTCCCCAAAAAAAAAGTTTTCAACTTTTTTAAATTTTACCCCCGTGGGATATATATTCTACCCACACACATTTGGAACTCTCCTGAGGTACCCTCACACATATTATTCCCTCATTTAGTGGATATTTTCACAAAAAAAGTGAAATTTTAAAAAATTCAGAAAATTACCTGAAAACTACTAAATATCAAGGACTCTTTGGGCGAATCACTCTGGAACTGAAATCGGAACACTCACTAACATTTCCCCTCTCTGAAAGTCTGACACACGCCGGAAAAATGACTAAGTGCCAAAAACATTTTTTTCAATTTTTTTCAATTTTACCCCTGTGGGATATATATTCTACACACACACATTTGGAACTCTCTTGTGGTACCCTCACACATATTATTCCCTCATTTAGCAGATATTTTCACAAAAAAGTGAAATTTTCAAAAATTCAGAAAATTGACTGAAAACGTCTAAATATCAAGGACTCAACGGGAGAATCACTCTGGAACTGAAATCGGAATGCTCACTGACATTTCCCCTCTCTGAAAGTCTGACACACGCCGGAAAAATTACTAAGTGCCAAAAACATTTTTTTCAACTTTTTTTCAATTTTACCCCTGTGGGATATATATTCTACACACACACATTTGGAACTCTCCTGTGGTACCCTCACACATATTATTCCCTCATTTAGTGGATATTTTCACAAAAAAGTGAAATTTTCAAAAATTCTGAAAATTGGCTGATAACGACTAAATATCAAGGACTCATTGGGCGAATCGCTCTGGAACTGAAATCGGAGTGCTCACTGACATTTCCCCTCCCTGAAAGTCTGATAAATGCAGGAAAAATTACTAAGTCCAAAAAAAAATTTTTTTCAACTTTTTTCAAATTTGCTCCGTGGGATGTATATTCTACCCACAAACATTTGGAACTCTCCTGTGGTATGCTCACACATATTATTCCCTTATTTAGTGGATATTTTCCAAAAAAGTGAAATTTTAAAAAATTCAGAAAATTGGCTGAAAACAACTAAATATCAAGGACTCATAGGGAGAATCGCTCTGGAACTGAAATCGGAATGCTCACTGACATTTCCCCTCTCTGACAGTCTGACACACGCCGGAAAAATGACTAAGTGCCAAAAACATTTTTTTCAACTTTTTTTCAATTTTACCCCCGTGGGGTATATATTCTACACACACACATTTGGAACTCTCCTGGGGTACCCTCTACACATTATTCCCTCATTTAGCGGATATTTTCACAAAAAAGTGAAATTTTCAAAAATTCAGAAAATAGGCTGAAAACTGCTAAATATCAAGGACTCATTGGGCAAATCGCTCTGGAACTGAAATCGGAACACTTACTGACATTTCCCCTTTCTGAAAGTCTGATAAATGCCGAAAAAACGATTAAGTCCCCAAAAAAAATGTTTTAAACTTTTTTCAATTTTACCCCCGTGGGATATATATTCTACCCACACACATTTGGAACTCTCCTGGGGTATCCTCACACATATTATTCCCTCATTTAGCGGATATTTTCACAAAAAAAGTAAAATTTTCAAAAATTCAATAAATTGTCTGAAAACAACTAAATATCAAGGACTCATTGGGCGAATCGATCTGGAACTGAAATCGGAACACTGACTAACATTTCCCCTCTCTGAAAGTCAGATAAACGCCAGAAAAACGACTAAGTGCCAAAAAAAAATGTTTTCAACTTTTTTAAATTTTACCCCCGTGGGATATATATTCTACCCACAAACATTTGGAACTCTACTGGGGTACCCTCACACATATTATTCCCTCATTTAGCGGATATTTTCACAAAAAAGTGAAATTTTCAAAAATTCAGAAAATTGGCTGAAAACGATTAAATATCAAGGGCTCATCGGGAGAATCGCTCTGGAACTGAAATCGGAACGCTCACTGACATTTCCCCTCTCTGAAAGTCTGACACATGCCGGAAAAATGACTAAGTGGCAAAAACATTTTTTTCAACTTTTTTTCAATTTTACCCCCGTGGATTATATATTCTACTCACACACATTTGGAACTCTCCTGGGGTACCCTCATACATATTATTCCCTCTTTTAGCGGATATTTTCACAAAAAAAGTGAAATTTTCAAAAATTCAGAAAATTGCCTGAAAACTACTAAATATCAAGGACTCATCTGGCGAATCGCTCTGGAACTGAAATCGGAACGATCACTGACATTTCCCCTCTCTGAAAGTCTGACACACGCCGGAAAAATGACTAAGTGCCAAAAACATTTTTTTCAACTTTTTTTCAATTTCACCCCCGTAGGATATATATTCTACACAAACACATTTGGAACTCTCTTGGGGTACCCTCACACATATTATTCCCTCATTTAGCAGATATTTTCACAAAAAAAGTGAAATTTTCAAAAATTCAGAAAATTACCTGAAAACTGCTAAATATCAAGGACTCATTGGGCGAATCGCTCTGGAACTGAAATCGGAACACTCACTAACATTTCCCCTCTCTGAAAGTCTGATAAACGCCGAAAAAACGACTAAGTCCCAAAAAAAAATTTTTTTAACTTTTTTAAATTTTACCCCCGTGGGATATATATTTTACCCACACACATTTGGAACTCTCCTGGGGTACCCTCACACATATTATTCCCTCATTTAGCGGATATTTTCACAAAAAAGTGAAATTTTCAAAAATTCAGAAAATTGGCTGAAAACGATTAAATATCAAGGGCTCATCGGGAGAGTCGCTCTGGAACTGAAATCGGAACGCTCACTGACATTTCCCCTTTCTGAAAGTCTAACACATGCCGGAAAAATGACTAAGTGGCAAAAACATTTTTTTCAACTTTTTTTCAATTTTACCCCCGTGGATTATATATTGTACTCACACACATTTGGAACTCTCCTGGGGTACCCTCATACATATTATTCCCTCTTTTAGCGGATATTTTCACAAAAAAAGTGAAATTTTCAAAAATTCAGAAAATTGCCTGAAAACTACTAAATATCAAGGACTCATCTGGCGAATCGCTCTGGAACTGAAATCGGAACGATCACTGACATTTCCCCTCTCTGAAAGTCTGACACACGCCGGAAAAATGACTAAGTGCCAAAAACATTTTTTTCAACTTTTTTTCAATTTCACCCCCGTAGGATATATATTCTACACAAACACATTTGGAACTCTCTTGGGGTACCCTCACACATATTATTCCCTCATTTAGCAGATATTTTCACAAAAAAAGTGAAATTTTCAAAAATTCAGAAAATTACCTGAAAACTGCTAAATATCAAGGACTCATTGGGCGAATCGCTCTGGAACTGAAATCGGAACACTCACTAACATTTCCCCTCTCTGAAAGTCTGATAAACGCCGAAAAAACGACTAAGTCCCAAAAAAAAATTTTTTTAACTTTTTTAAATTTTACCCCCGTGGGATATATATTTTACCCACACACATTTGGAACTCTCCTGGGGTACCCTCACACATATTATTCCCTCATTTAGCGGATATTTTCACAAAAAAGTGAAATTTTCAAAAATTCAGAAAATTGGCTGAAAACGATTAAATATCAAGGGCTCATCGGGAGAGTCGCTCTGGAACTGAAATCGGAACGCTCACTGACATTTCCCCTTTCTGAAAGTCTAACACATGCCGGAAAAATGACTAAGTGGCAAAAACATTTTTTTCAACTTTTTTTCAATTTTACCCCCGTGGATTATATATTGTACTCACACACATTTGGAACTCTCCTGGGGTACCCTCATACATATTATTCCCTCTTTTAGTGGATATTTTCACAAAAAAAGTGAAATTTTCAAAAATTCAGAAAATTGCCTGAAAACTACTAAATATCAAGGACTCATCTGGCGAATCGCACTGGAACTGAAATCGGAACGATCACTGACATTTCCCCTCTCTGAAAGTCTGACACACGCCGGAAAAATGACTAAGTGCCAAAAACATTTTTTTCAACTTTTTTTCAATTTCACCCCCGTAGGATATATATTCTACACAAACACATTTGGAACTCTCTTGGGGTACCCTCACACATATTATTCCCTCATTTAGCAGATATTTTCACAAAAAAGTGAAATTTTCAAAAATTCAGAAAATTACCTGAAAACTGCTAAATATCAAGGACTCATTGGGCGAATCGCTCTGGAACTGAAATCGGAACACTCACTAACATTTCCCCTCTCTGAAAGTCTGATAAACGCCGAACAAACGACTAAGTCCCAAAAAAAATTTTTTTTAACTTTTTTAAATTTTACCCCCGTGGGATATATATTTTACCCACACATTTGGAACTCTCCTGGGGTACCCTCACACATATTATTCCCTCATTTAATGGATATTTTCACAAAAAAGTGAAATTTTCAAAAATTCAGAAAATTGGCTGAAAACGACTAAATATCAAGGACTCATCAGGCGAAACGCTCTGGAATTGAAATCGGAATGCTCACTGACATTTCCCCTCTCTGAAATTCTGATAAATGCAGGAAAAATGACTAAGTCCAAAAAAAAAATGTTTTCAACTTTTTTCAAATTTGTCCCGTGGGATATATATTCTACCCACACACATTTGGAACTCTCCCGGGGTATCCTCACACATATTATTCCCTCATTTAGTGGATATTTTCATAAAAAAGAGAAATTTTCAAAAATTCAGAAAATTGGCTGAAAACAACTAAATATGAAGGACTCATACGGAGAATCGCTCTGGAACTGAAATCGGAACGCTCACTGACATTTCCCCTCTCTGAAAGTCTGACACACGCCGGAAAAATGACTAAGTGCCAAAAACATTTTTTTCAACTTTTTTTCAATTTTACCCCCATGGGATATATATTCTACCCACACACATTTGGAACTCTCCTGTGTTACCCTCACACATATTATTCCCTCATTTAGCGGACATTTTAAAAAAAAAGTGAAAATTTCCAAAATTCTGAAAATTGGCAGAAAACGAGTAAATATCAAGGACTCATTGGGCGAATCGCTCTGGAACTGAAATCGGAACGCTCACTGACATATTCTACCCACACACATTTGGAACTCTCCTGGGGTACCCTCACACATATTATTCCCTCATTTAGTTGATATTTTCACAAAAAGTGAAATTTTCAAAAATTCAGAAACTTGGCTGAAAACGACTAAATATCAAGGACTCATTGGGCGAATCGCTCTGGAATGGAAATCGTAACACTCACTGACATTTCCCCTCTCTGAAACGCTGATAAACACCGGAAAAACGACTAAGTCCCAAAAAAAAATTTTTTCAACCTTTTTCAATTTAACCCCCGTGGGATATATATTCTACCCACACACATTTGGAACTCTCCTGGGGTACCCTCACACATATTATTCCCTCATTTAGTGGATATTTTCCCAAAAAAGTGAAATTTTAAAAAATTCAGAAAATTGGCTGAAAACGACTAAATATCAAGGATTCATTGGGAGAATCGCTCTGGAACTGAAATCGGAATGCTCACTGACATTTTCCCTCTCTGAAAGTCTGACACACGCCGGAAAAATGACTAAATGCCAAAAACATTTTTTCAACTTTCTTTCAATTTTACCCCCGTGGGATATATATTCTACACACACACATTTGGAACTCTCCTGGGGTACCCTCACACATATTATTCCCTCACTTAGCGTACATTTTAAAAAAAAAGTGAAATTTTCAAAAATTCAGAAAAATGGCTGAAAACGACTAAATATCAAGGACTCATTGGGCGAATCGCTCTGGAACTGAAATTGAAATGCTCACTGACATTTCCCCTCTCTGAAAGTCTGGTAAACGCCGGAAAAATGACTAAGTCCAAAAAAAATTTTTTTAAACTTTTTTCATTTTTACCCCCGTGGGATATGTATTCTACCCACACACATTTGAAACTCTCCTGGGGTATGCATGCTTTGGAAACAATAGCTAAAATTAAAGAGGATTTGGAGTTCTTTTCCTCATCTGCAGAATATTTTGCCACAGATAATGAGGTAATACTAAGACTGGCTAAGTTTGAAAATGATTTAATAAATAAAAAAGCAAAAAAATATGAAAGAGATATAAAAGACTCTGAAAAAGAAAAAATTCAATCACCACTTCAAATTTCACCTGTTCCCATCATCTCTATGCAGAGAACAACTAGGGATAATCCATCATCCCCTATTCTAAGCAATGATACTGATAGCCATACAAAACAAGTGAATAGTTTTCAAAAACAGTTTTTTATGAATAAAAAACAACAAGCAATATATGAGACTCATAAGAAGAAGTTATCCATTAACAATGATTACAAGAAAAATACTGTATTTAATTCTAATTTTGAAAAAAATAATGACCTTAAAATAGAGGGAATGTGTATGAAAATTACTCCTCCCTCCATATTGATTGCTGATCCACCTATTTTATCCACACAACCAGCAGATGTAGAATTTATTGCTAATCCGCCTACTATTTCCACACAAGTAGCAGATATTGATGAACTGAACTTCACATTACATATTAATACACAGGAGATATCCCATAGTGGATCTAATATCTCAGAGCTTTCTAGTGCAATACAAATTCCCATTGCTGGGGAGTCATCTGGACAGATTCCGATAGCGGATACACTGAATATTTTAAATCAAGGGAGACCTTCTGATAAAACAAGTGGTATAAACCACACAAAACCCCCTATAAACAGAATGACATCCTTGGAATTATCTCCGATTTTGAATGAAAATAGTATCTTGATAAATCCTCAAACAGAGAATGCAGCTGCATCCCAAACTAATAAAACGAAAATTACACATTTTTTTCACGTGGTCCCTGGACCTTGTCCAAAATGAAAAAGAAATTTAGGGGATGTAGAGGGAGTGGAAAAACCCGTGGTCTCAACAACAAAAATAGTCCAAATGCCGAAATTGAGACACAATCCAAATATAAAGAAAATGAAATCTTGCCAATGAACCAGAATACAAATTCCCTGCAGATAGAAACCCCTATCGGTTGTGGGGGTATTTTTAATATTTCTAGCTATGTGCTATCTGAAGCTGAACGATCCTTGTTAGTTCGAGGATTATCTTTCTGTCCAGCTGTCCCATTTAATAATTTCACTTTGTTCTGTGATTTAAATGAATTTATAAGGAAATTGACCCTAAAAAGGCATTTTCTATTGGAAGATAAGAGAAAATCACATCCTATTAGTTCATGCTCAACAGTATCCCCCTCCATTCAAGAATCTAATATACCAGGCCCCCCATTACTGGACCCTTTCACTCATGTAAATGTGAAGGGGAAAAATAATTTTTATCCATTACATCATAAAGGTTCACACCTTGAAACTTTCCAACAATTAATTTTGGGGGACCTTAGGACATTCCCCCCAATTTCTAAAAAAGTGAATAACTTGAGCTACCAGGAGAAATGTGCATTAAAACCCTTCAGGATAATAAAGAAATAATTATAAAGAGTGCAGATAAGGGAGGGGGGACTGTGATAATGAACAGAGGCTGGTACATCAAGGAGGGCCTCAGAATCTTAGACGACTCAAACTACTACATGAAATTAGAAGCAGACCCATCTATAACCATTTTTTTGGAGTACAAAGGACTTGAAGCAGGGGCCTCTACAGCTGGCTTCCTCAATAAAAAAGAAAAATCCTTTTTAGACATTAAAAAATTCAAAGTCCCTTATTTTTATTTTTTACCCAAAATTCATAAAGATAAATTTAATCCCCCTGGACGTCCTATTATTTCTGGTATCGATTCTATCACATCCAACTTATCCCACTATATTGATCTTTTTTTACAGAAGTACGTTTTATCCCTAGATTCTCATTTAAAGGATTCCACACATTTAATTAGACTGTTGAGAGAATTACCCCCTCTTCCAGGCTGTCTTCTTATTACACTCGATATAAGCTCTCTTTATTCCAATATCACACATGTATTGGGTTTACAGGCAATTAAAAAATTCCTAGATGAGGACGCAAACTTACAAGATCCTCAAAAAACCTTTTTATTGAGGGGTATAACTTTCATTCTTGAGAACAATGTATTTTCTTTTGAGGGGGTGATGTATCGGCAGCTGAGGGGCTGCGCGATGGGGACGAGGTTTGCCCCCAGTTGTGCAAATCTATATATAGGGGCATTCGAGTCTATCCACATCGCGCAATCCCTTGGCGCCGATAAACCCATCATTATGTACCGCCGCTTTATAGATGATCTGTTTATCATATGGAGGGAAAATACTGTGGAGGCTGCCAAATTTATTGATGAATTAAATTCTAACGACTGGGGTCTTTCCTTTACCTCTACCATATCTGAGAGTAATATTCAATATCTCGACCTTCAGATAAATATAGACAATTCGGGCAAAATATCCACATCTACCCACTTTAATGAAGTGGATGTAAATAGCTATCTTGAATTTGACAGTGGCCATCTACCCAGCTGGATTAGAAATATTCCATACTGTCAATATTGGCGTGTCATAAAAAATTGTACACATGATTCGGATTTTTTTATGGAATCTAAGGTTTTGCAAAAACGTTTTAGAGCTAAGGGATACCCCCAGAAATTATTAAAGGATGCTTTCTCCAAAACTAGATCCCTATCACGGAACTTGTGTATCAACAAATCCAAGAATACCAGCCAAGAGCCAAGCAACGATTTCAGTTTAAATCTGATTACTACCTATGGTAAACCTACGCAAGTGTTATCCAGTTTATTAAAAAAATACTGGTTCATTTTAAGGAACGATCCAATATTAACTGGTCATTTACCGGAATTTCCTCATGTCGTATATCGGAGGAGTAAAAATCTAGGAATCTATATAGCCCCCAGCAATACAACAATTGGTAGAAGAACGAACCATTTAAATTCAGCTCCTATTAGCAATAATGGATGTTATAAATGTAACGTCCCTAAATACTTATGATGTCAATCCATTGATAACGGAGCTAAAACATTCGTCTCTGTGGTCACTGGAGAGATATATCCCATTCGCTTTAGACTTACATGTCAGTCCTCATATGTGATATATTTGCTCCAGTGCACTTGCAGCCTGCAATACATTGGCCGCACTATCCAGGAAATGCACTCCAGATTAAATAAACATCGCCAAAATATTAGAAATGGCTTTCCCCTACATAGTGTTTCTAATCATTTCTTAAAAGAACATCAAAAAAATCCTAATAACCTAAAACTAACTATCATTGATCATATAGTTTATACACATCATGATAGACTAAATCGTCTTATTACACGTGAAAATTATTGGATTTTCAAAATGGGAACCTTGTCTCCTGAAGGTTTGAGCCTTAATATAGAGAAAACAACTTTTTAAATAATTGTTTTTATATTTTAGCAAATTTATTATATATATCTTTTATATGGGGGAGGAGGGGGGAGGAGAGAGAGAAGGAGAGAAGTAGGGAAGAGGGGAAAGGAGAGAGGGAGGGAAGGAGGGAGGAGAGAAAGAAAAGAGAAAAAATGTATAATTTTTTTTTTTTTTTATATTTTTTTTTTTTTTAGAATTTTTTTTTTTTTCTTCTCTTTCCTTTCTTCGTCTACTATATTTCCCTAATTATAATGATAGAAACTGATTGTAATTTTATAACTTTATATTTATACATTGTTTTATGTTGTATGTAAAAATTATTATTTTTTTTTTTTAAATATAAATTATAGGGTGGTAGATAATATATCCTATTAAGTATTATGATTATAGGATTCACAAGTTTTTATACTGCGAATCCTTTTTATAAGAACCCTATATGCTTCATTGGGTATTAATTTATAACAATCCTTTTTACTCTATTGAGCATATATGAACTCAAGGGGTTAATATAGAGGTATTACTCTGTATCTGGCCCCGCCCCTTTGAAGTAATTGTATACCTAGTCAAATGTATATAAGGATCAATTGTTTGCTGCTTGTCACACCTGATGAAGGTGGCTGTGTCCACCGAAGTGCGTTGTGTGTATTAATAAATCAGTCCTTTTAATATTTTTGCCCTGTTATTGGCGCCCTGGTACCACTATTCATATTCACTGACTGTCCCTTTCCCCCTGTTGGGGTGCGGTAGAGCTGCCTTTAATTTATTGTTCTTTCACCTGTGGGAGGAATTTAATTAGAATTACTACCCTGGTTTTCCAAGCTGCGCTGCCCTAACCCCTCCGGAACGCTGCCGGGGGTGTTGGTGAAGCTGGGCGTCTATCTCGGCGTTACATGCAACTAACCTGACCACGTGATCCACCACTGAGAAATCAGGATCTGTGAACGCCGCTGGAAATAGATGACAGCCACCAACAGAGCGGAGCTTGTGGAGCTTTACACTGGGGTTGTGCAGAGGTGCACAACTTCATAAGGTTAGAAGCCATCCCCACACCCCTCCTAAAATTGCAATACTGAGTCACCCATTGCGCCTTGTTCTCTCCTCTCTTTACATATATTCTACCCACACTCATTTGGAACTCTCCTGGGGTACCCTCGCACATATTATTCCCTCATTTAGCGGATATTTTCACAAAAAAAGTGAAATTTTCAAAAATTCTGAAAATTGGCTGAAAATGACTAAATATCAAGGACTCATTGGGCGAATCGCTCTGGAACTGAAATCGGAACACTCACTGACATTTCCCCTCTCTGAAAGTTTGATAATCGCTGGAAAAATGACTAAGTCCCCAAAAAATTTTTTTTCAACCTTTTACAATTTAAACCCCCGTGGGATATATATTCTATGCACACACATTTGGAACTCTCCTGCGGTACCCTCACACATATTATTCCCTCATTTAGCGGACATTTTAAAAAAAAGTGAAATTTTCAAAAATTCTGAAAATTGGCTGAAAACGATAAAATATCAAGGACTCATCGGGCAAATCGCTCTCAAACTGAAATCAGAACGCTCACTGACTTTTCCCTTCTCTGAAAGTCTGATAAACGCCGGAAAAATGACTAAGTCAAAAAAAAATTTTTTTTCAACTTTTTTCAATTTTACCCCCGTGGGATATATATTCTACCCACACACATTTGGAACTCTCCTGGGGAAATCTTACATATATTATTCCCTCATTTAGTGGATATTTTCACAAAAAAGTGAAATTTTCAAAAATTCTGAAAATTGGCTGAAAACAACTAAATATCAAGGACTCATCAGGTGAATCGCTCTGGAACTGAAATTGGAATGCTCACTGACATTTCCCCTCTCTGAAAGTATGATAAATGCCGGAAAAATGACTAAGTCCCCTAAAAAATTTTTTTCAACTTTTTTCAATTTTACCCCGTGGGATATATATTCTACCCACACACATTTGGAACTCTTCTGGGATACCCTCCCACATATTATTCCCTCATTTAGTGGATATTTTCACAAAAAAGTGAAATTTTTGAAAATTCTGAAAATTTGCTGAAAACAATTAAATATCAAGGACTCATCAGGAGAATCGCTCTGGAACTGAAATCGGAACGCTCACTGACATTTCCCCTCTGAAAGTCTGACAAACGCCGGAAAAATGACTAAGCGCTCCAAAAAAAATTTTCAACTTTTTTTCAATTTTACCCCCGTGGCATATATATTCTACGCACACACATTAGGAACTCTCCTGGGGTACCCTCACACATTTTATTCCCTCATTTAGTGGATATTTTCACAAAAAAAGTGAAATTTTCAAAAATTCAGAAAATTGGCTGAAAATTACTAAATATCAAGGACTCATCGGAAAATCGTTATAGAACTGAAATCGGAACACTCACTGACATTTCCCCTCTCTGAAAGTCTGATAAACGCCGGAAAAACGACTAAGTCCAAAAAAATTTTTTTTTAAACTTTTTTCAATTTTACCCCGTGGGATCTATATTCTACCCACACACATTTGGAACTCTCCTGGGGTACCCTCACACATATTATTCCCTCATTTAGTGGATATTTTCACAAAAAAGTGAAATTTTCAAAAATTCAGAAAATTGGCTGAAAACGACTAAACATCAAGGACTCATCGGGCGAATCGCTCTGGAATGGAAATGGGAACACTCATTGACATTTCACCTCTCTGAAAGTCTGATAAACGCCGTAAAAACAACTAAGTCCCCAAAAAAATTTTTTTAACTTTTTTTCAATTTTACCCTCGTGGGATATATATTATACCCACACACATTTGGAACTCTCCTGGGGTACCCTCACACATATTATTCCCTCATTTAGCAGACATTTTCAAAAAAAAGTGAAATTTTCAAAAATTCAGAAAATTGGCTGAAAACGACTAAATATCAAGGATTTAACGGGCGAATCGCTCTGGAACTGAAATCGGAATGCTCCCTGACATTTCCCCTCTCTGAAAGTCTGACACATGCTGGAAAAATGACTAAGTGGCAAAAACATTTTTTTCAACTTTTTTTCAATTTTACCCCCGTGGATTATATATTCTACACACACACATTTGGAACTCTCCTGGGGTACCCTCACATATTATTCCCTCATTTAGCGGATATTTTCACAAAAAAGTGAAATTTTCAAAAATTCAGAAAATTGCCTGAAAACTACTAAATATCAAGGACTCATCGGGCAAATCGCTCTGGAACTGAAATCGGAACGCTCCATGACATTTACCCTCTCTGAAAGTCTGATAATCGCTGGGAAAATGACGAAATCCCCCCAAAAAATTTTAAAACTTTTTTCAATTTTACCCCCGTGGGATATATATTCTACCCACACACATTTGGAACTCTCCTGGGGTACCCTCACACATATTATTCCCGCATTTAGCGGATATTTTCACAAAAAAAGTGACATTTTCAAAAATTCTGAAAATTGGCTTAAAATGACTAAATATCAAGGACTCATTGGGCGAATCGCTCTGGAACTGAAATCGGAATGCTCACTGACATTTCCCTTCTCTGAAAGTCTGATAAACGCCGGAAAAATAACTAAGTCCAAAAAAAATTTTTTTTCAACTATTTTCAATTTTACCCCTGTGGAATATGTATTCTACCCACACACATTTGGAACTCTCCTGGGGTACCCTCACACATATTATTCCCTCATTTAGCGGACATTTTCGCAAAAAAGTGAAATTTTCAAAAATTCAGAAAATTGGCTGAAAACGACTAAATATCAAGGACTCATCGGGCGAATCGCTCTGGAACTGAAATCGGAACGCTCACTGACATTTCCCCTCTCTGAAAGTCTGATAAACGCCGAAAAAATGACTAATTCCACGAAAAAAAGTATCAACTTTTTTCAATTTTACCCGCGTGGGATATATATTCTACCCACACAGATTTGGAACTCTCCTGGGGTACCCTCACACATATTATTCCCTCATTTAGTGGATATTTTCGCAAAAAAGTGAAATTTTCAAAAATTCAGAAAATTGGCTGAAAATGACTAAATATCAAGGACTCATCAGGCGAATCACTCTGGAACTGAAATTGGAACGCTCACTGACATTTCCCCTCTCTGAAAGTCTGATAAACGCCGGAAAAATGACTAAGTACAAAAAATTTTTTTTCAACTTTATTTAATTTTGCCCCGTGGGATATATATTCTACCCACACACATTTGGAACTCTCCTGGGGTACCCTCACACATATTATTCCCTCATTTAGTGGATATTTTCACAAAAAAGTGAAATTTACAAAAATTCAGAAAATTGGCTGAAAACAACTAAATATCAAGGACTCATCGGGCGTATCGCTCTAGAACTGAAATTAGAATGCTCACTGACATTTCCCCTCTCTGAAAGTCAGATAAACGGCGGAAAAATTAGTAAGTCCTCGGAAAAATTTTTTTTTACTTTTTTCAATTTTAGCCCCGTGGGATAAATATTCTACCCACACAAATTTTTCAACTCTCCTGGGGTACCCTGACACATATTATTCCCTCATTTAGCGGATATTTTCACAAAAAAAGTGAAATTTTCAAAAATTCTGAAAATTTGCTGAAAACTACTAAATATGAAGGACTCATCGGGCGAATCGCTCTGGAACTGAAATCGGAACAACTCACTGACATTTCCCCTCTCTGAAAGTTTGATAAACGCAGGAAAAATGACTAAATCCCCCCCAAAAAATTTTTAAACTTTTTTAAATTTTACCCTCGTGGGATATAAATTCTACCCACACACATTTGGGACTCTCCTGGGGTACCCTCACACATATTATTCCCTCATTTAGTGGATATTTTCGCAAAAAAAGTGAAATTTTCAAAAATTCTGAAAATTGGCTGAAGACGACTAAATATCAAGGACTAATGGGGCGAATGGCTCTGGAACTGAAATCGGAATGCTCACTGACATTTCCACCTCTCTGAAAGTATGATAAATGCCGGAAAAATGACTAATTCCAAAAAAATATTTTTTTAAACTTTTTTCAATTTTGGCCCGTGGGATATATATTCTACCCACACATTTGGAACTCTCCTAGGGTAACCTCACACATATTATTCCCTCATTTAGCGGACATTTTCACAAAAAAGTGAAATTTTCAAAAATTCAGAAAATTGGCTGAAAACGACTAAATATCAAGGAATCATCGGGCGAATCGCTCTGGTACTGAAATCGGAATGCTCACTGACATTTCCCTTCTCTGAAAGTCTGATAAACGCCGGAAAAATGACTAAGTACCAAAAAAATTTTTTCAACTTTTTCAATTTCTCCCCGTTTGATATATATTCTACCCACACACATTTGGAACTCTCCTGGGGTACCCTGACACATATTATTCCCTCATTTAGCGGATATTTTCCCAAAGAAGTGAAAATTTCAAAAATTCTGAAAATTGGCTGAAAACGACTAAATATGAAGGATTCATTGGGCGAATCGCTCTGGAACTGGAATCGGAACACTCACTGAAATTTCCTCTCTCTGAAAGTCTGATAAACGCAGGAAAAACGACTAAATCCCCCCCAAATTTTTTTTAACTTTTTTCAATTTTACCCCCGTGGGATATATATTCTACCCACACACATGTGGAACTCTCCTGGGGTACCCTCACACATATTATTCCCTCATTTAGAGGACATTTAAAAAGAAAGGGAAATTTTCAATAATTCAGAAAATTGGCTGAAAACAACTAAATATCAAGGACTCATCGGGCGAATCGCTCTTAAACTGAAATCGGAACGCTTCACTGACATTTCCCCTCTCTGAAAGTCTGATAAATGACGGAAAAATGACTAAGTTATAAAAAAAATTTTTTCAACTTTTTTCAATTTTGCCCCTGTGGGATATATATTCTACCCACACACATTTGGAACTCTCCTGGGGTACCCTCACACATATTATTCCCTCATTTAGTGGATATTTTTGCAAAAATGTGAAATTTACAAAAATTCAGAAAATTGGCTGAAAACACCTAAATATAAAGGACTCATCGGGAGAATCGCTCTGGAACTGAAATCGGAATGCTCACTGACATTTTCTCTCTCTGAAAGTCTGATTAACGCGGGAAAAATGACTAAGTCCCCCAAAAAAGTTTTTTCAACTTTTTTCAATTTTTCTCCCGTGGGATATATATTCTACCCACACACATTTGGAACTCTCCTGGGGTACCCTCAAACATATTATTCCCTCATTTAGTGGATATTTTCACAAAAAAGTGAAATTTTCAAAAATTCAGAAAATTGGCTGAAAACGACTAAATATCAAGGACTCATCGGGCGAATCGCTCTGGAACTGAAATCGGAACGCTCACTGACATTTCCCCTCTCTGAAAGTCGGATAAACTCCGGAAAAATGACTAAGTCCCCCAAAAAATTTTTTTTCAACTTTTTGCAATTTTACCCCCGTGGGATATATATTCTGCCCACACACATTTGGAACGCTCCTGGGGTACCCTCACACATATTATTCCCTTATTTAGTGGATATTTTCCCCAAAAAAGTGAAATTTTCAAAAAATCAGAAAATTGGCTGAAAAAGACTAAATATCAAGGACTCATCGGGAAAATCGCTTTGGAACTGAAATCGGTACGCTCACTGACATTTCCCCTCTCTGAAAGTTTGACACACCTCAGAAAAATGACTAAGTCCCCCAAAATTTTTTTTCAATTTTACCCCCGTGGGATATATATTCTACCCACACACATTTGGAACTCTCCTGGGGTACCCTCACACATATTATTCCCTCATTTAGCGGATATTTTCACGAAAAAGTGAAATTTTCAAAAATTCGGAAAACTGTCTGAAAACTACTAACTATCAAGGACTCATCGGGCGAATCACTCTGGAACTGAAATCGAACACTCACTCACATTTCCCCTCTCTGAAAGTCTGATAAATACGGGAAAAATGACAGCCCAAAAAAAATTTTTTTCAACTTTTTTCAGTTTTGATCAGTGGGATATATATTCTACCCACACACATTTGGAACTCTCCTGGTGTACCCTCACACATATTATTCCCTAATTTAGCAGATATTTTCACAAAAAAGTGAAATTTTCAAAAATTTTGAAAATTGGCTGAAAATGACTAAATATCAAGGACTCATCGTGCGAATCGCTCTGGAACTGAAATCGGAACGCTCACTGACATTTCCCCTCTCTGAAAGTCTGACACATGCCGGAAAAATGACTAAGTGGCAAAAACATTTTTTTCAACTTTTTTTCAATTTTACCCCCGTGGATTATATATTCTACTCACACACATTTGGAGCTCTCCTGGGGTACCCTCACACATATTATTCCCTCATTTAGTGAACATTTTCACAAAAAAGTGAAATTTTCAAAAATTCAGAAAATTGGCTGCAAACGACTAAATATCAAGGACTCATCGGGCGAATCGCTCTGGAACTGAAATCGGAAGGCTCACTGACATTTCCCCTCTCTGAAAGTCTGATAAACGTCGGAAAAATGACTAAGTCCTCCAAAAAAAAGTTCAACTTTTTTTTAATTTTACCCCCGTGGGATATATATTCTACCCACACACATTTGGAACTCTCCTGGGGTACCCTCACAGATATTATTCCCTCATTTAGTGGATATTTTCACAAAAAAGTGAAATTCTCAAAAATTCAGAAAATTGGCTGCAAATGGCTAAATATCAAGGACTCATCGGGCGAATCGCTCTGGAACTGAAATCGGAACGCTCACTGACATTTCTACTCTCTGAAAGTCTGATAAACGCCGTAAAAATGACTAAGTCCTCCAAAAAGCTGTTCAACTTTTTTTCAATTTTACCCCCGTGGGATACATATTCTACCCACACACATTTGGAACTCCCCTGGGGTACCCTCACACATATTATTCCCTCATTTAGTGGATATTTTCACAAAAAAGTGAAATTTTCAAAAATTTAGAAAATTGGCTGAAAACGAGTAAATATCAAGGACTCATCGTGCGAATCACTCTGGAACTGAAATCGGAACGCTCACTGACATTTCCCCTCTCTGAAAGTCTGATAAATGCGGGAAAAATGACTAAGTCCAAAAAAAATTTTTTTTCAACTTTTTTCAATTTTACCCCCGTGGGATATATATTCTACCCACACACATTTGGAACTCTCATTCGGTACCCTCACACATATTATTCCCTCATTTAGCGGATATTTTCACAAAAAAGTGAAATTTTCAAAAATTCAGAAAATTGGCTGAAAACAACTAAATATCAAGGACTCATCGGGCGAATCGCTCTGGAACTGAAAGCGGAAAGCTCACTGACATTTCTCGTCTCTGAAAGTCTGATAAACGTCGAAAAAATGACTAAGTCCTCCAAAAAAGAGTTCAACTTTTTTTCAATTTTACCCCTGTGGGATATATATTCTACCCACACACATTTGGAACTCTCCTGGGGTACCCTCACACATATTATTCCCTCATTTAGTGGATATTTTCACAAAAAAGTGAAATTTTCAAAAATTCAGAAAATTGGCTGCAAATGACTAAATATCAAGGACTCATCGGGCGAATCGCTCTGGAACTGAAATCGGAACGCTCACTGACATTTCTCCTCTCTGAAAGTCTGATAAACGCCGGAAAAATGACTAACTCCTACCAAAAAAATTTTCAACTTTTTTTCAATTTTACCCCCATGGGATATATATTCTACCCACACACATTTGGAACTCTCCTGGGTACCCACACACATATTATTCCCTCATTTAGTGGATATTTTCACAAAAAAGTGAAATTTTCAAAAATTCTGAAAATTGGCTGAAAACGACTAAATATCAAGGACTCATCGGGCGAATCGCTCTGGAACTGAAATCGGAACGCTCACTGACATTTCCCCTCTCTGAAAGTCTGATAAACGCCGGAAAAATGACTAAGTCCAAAAAAATGTTTTTTCCACTTTTTTCATTTTTACCACCGTGGGATATATATTCTCCCCACCCACATTTGGAACTTTCCTGGGGTACCCTCACACATATTATTCCCTCATTTAGCGGATATTTTCACAAAAAAGTGAAATTTTCAAAAATTCAGAAAATTGGCTGAAAACGACTAAATATCAAGGACTCATCATGCGAATCGCTCTGGAACTGAAATCGGAACGCTCATTGACATTTCCCCTCTCTGTAAGTCTGACACACGACGGAAAAATGACTAAGTCCCCCAAAAAAATTTTCAACTTTTTTCAATTATGCCCTGTGGGATATATATTCTACCCACACACATTTGGAACTCTCCTGGGGTACCCTTACACATATTATTCCCTAATTTAGCAGATATTTTCACAAAAAACTGAAATTTTCAAAAATTTAGAAAATTGGCTGAAAACGACTAAATATCAAGGACTCATCATGCGAATCACTCTGGAACTGAAATCGGAACGCTCACTGACATTTCCCCTGTCTGAAAGTCTGATAAATGCGGGAAAAATGACTAAGTCCAAAAAAAATTTTTTTTCAACTTTTTTCAATCTTACCCCCGTGGGATATATATTCACACATTTGGAACTCTCCTGGGGTACCTGTTAGAACCTTGCTGTTAGGTTTTTTTTCCTTTGCTGGTCACATGACCTTGTTGGCCTATTTAATCCTGCTCCGCCCTTCTGGCTTTGCTGGACTTCATTGTATATCTACTTTCTAGCTAGCCTGTGCTCTGTGTCTTGCTCTGTTAGTTTGCTTGGTTTACTGACCTCTATGTTCTTTATATTTTGTTTGTTCGTCTGTCTGCTACTATTTCTGTTAGGAGGTGTCCCATATTCCTCCCAGTCCTTAGTACGTGTAGGGATTCCTCCCCCACATCTATAGGTCTTCGTACAGACTAGCTTAGGACTTTAGCAGGTCTGATCGCAGGATCAGGTTCCCTGTTACATCGTAGGGATTCAGCTGAGTTCTATCGTAGGGACAGATCTCCTCTCTTTCCTTAGCTCTGGTAGCAGAACATAACAGTAAGTCCAGCCAGCAAATTCTCTAAGGAAAGATTTTTCTGTTCCATCATGGTGTCGGTTCAGGATTTGGCTCATCGCCTGCAGGGACTCTCTCTGGAAGTGGCCGAGCTCCGTCAGCACGTGAGTAACTGTTCTGGAGCACATTTCTTGGAGCCTAAGGTATGTTTGCCGGATTTATTTTTTGGTGAACATCGAGAATTTTTTTCATTTAAAAATGCTTGCTTATTGTATTTTCGTTTGAGACCCAAGTCCTCTGGGGATGAATCCCAGCGCGTAGGGTTCATAATGTCACTTTTGCGCAAAGAGCCTCAGGAGTGGGCCTTTTCTTTGCAACCTAGTGATACATGCTTCAGATCAGTGGATAGTTTTTTTTCTGCTTTAGGACTATTATATGATGATCCTGACCGTGTCGCATCAGCTGAGACTGAGTTGAGACGTTTAAAACAAGGATCAGGTAATGTCGAAAAATATTGTACACATTTTCGTCGTTGGTCCACTCAAACAGGGTGGAACGATTCTGCTCTGAAAAGTCTATTTCTTGCTGGGCTCAGTGAAAGGGTTAAAGACCTGCTAATTGCTTATCCTACACCTGAGGATTTGCAACAGGCTATGCAATTAGCTATACGGGTGGATAGAAGACTGCGTGCTAGGGTTAATGAGAGCAAATCCTCTGCTATGTCAGTTTCTGGTTATGATAATGTGTGTACTAACAGTGGTGAACCGATGGAGATTGGATCGGTGGCACCTCGCTCTCAAGAAAAAGACCGTCGTTTTTCGAAAGGCTTGTGTTTCTATTGCGGAAAATCTGGTCATTTGATTAAAGGCTGTGAGCTTCGTATGACGAAAGAAAAAAAAATGGTCAGTCATGCCCGTATTGCCTGTTTAAATTCCAAGGGTGTATTTTTAGCTGCTTCCACGATTGCTCAGGAAAAATTAATGGAATTTCGGGTGTTTGTTGATTGCGGGTCTACACTGAATGTAATTGATGGGGGATTCGTGGAAAAACTCAATTTAAAACCTGAACCTTTATCATCCCCCATTGCTGTGGTTTCTGTGGATGGCACCCCTTTGAAGAATATTACTCTCAAGGTCTGTGAATTTCCTCTCACTATTAATGGTGTTCACCATGAGAAATTGGATTTGGTAGTGTTGAATAACTTGCCTTCTCCAGTAATATTGGGATTGCCCTGGTTAAAATGTCACAATCCTGTACTGGATTGGTCTACCAGTGAAATTAAATCCTGGAGCCATAAATGTTATGACAAGTGTTGTAACGGGCGTATTGCAGCTTTGGATAGGGGAGAATTGCCTGTTCCTATTCAGGATTTTTGGAGAGTTTTTTCTGAGAAGGAATCGCAGGTTTTGCCTCCCCATAGAGACTATGATTGTTCTATTGAATTTGTCCCTGGAGCAACTCTTCCTAAAAGTCGTTTATTTAACCTTACTATTCCTGAGAGGAAGGCTTTGGAGGAATACATACAGACAAGTTTGGCCGCCGGTCACATTAGGCCCTCTAAGTCTCCTGTGGCGGTTGGATTTTTTTTTGTAAAAAAAAAGGACGGCGGTTTACGTCCTTGTCTGGATTTTCGTGAGATTAACAAAATTACGGTACGCAATCCTTACCCACTGCCATTGATTCCTGATCTGTTTAACCAGTTATTGGGGGCCAAGTGGTTCTCTAAAATTGACCTTAAGGGGGCATACAATCTGTTGTGCATGAAGGAGGGTGATGAATGGAAGACTGCTTTTAACACTCCTGTGGGTCATTTTGAGAATCTGGTTATGCCTTTTGGTCTTACTAATGCTCCTGCATTTTTTCAGAATCTGATTAATGACATCCTTAGACCTTTGATCGGTAAAAATGTGGTTGTGTATTTGGATGACATTTTGATTTATTCGCCAGATCTGGAGTCTCATTGGCAGAGCGTGCGTGAGGTATTACAGTTATTAATGGACAATTCGCTTTTTGCTAAGCTAGAGAAATGTGAGTTCGCTGTACAGAGAATTAGTTTTTTGGGCTACATTATCTCCAGCAAAGGTTTTGAGATGGATCCGGTTAAGGTTCAGGCTGTGCAGGAATGGCCTAGGCCTATTGGTTTGAAATCGATACAGAGGTTTTTGGGTTTCGCCAATTACTATAGAAAATTCATAAAAAATTTTTCTAGTATTGTCAAACCTCTGACTGATCTCACCAGGAAAGGTGCTGATGCGGTTCAGTGGTCTTCTGAGGCCATTGAAGCTTTTGTGTATCTCAAGGAGAGGTTCACCTCTGCTCCCATCCTTATGCAGCCTGATGTTACTAGGCCGTTTTTGGTTGAGGTTGATGCTTCCTCTGTGGGGGTTGGCGCAGTATTGTCTCAGGATAACGGGGATGGATTACATCCCTGTGCCTTTTTTTCAAAAAAATTTTCGGAGACTGAATTGAATTACGATATTGGTAATCGGGAATTATTGGCTATTAAACTCGCATTTGAACACTGGCGCCACTTCTTGGAAGGTGCGGAATTTCCCGTTCAGGTTCTTACGGATCATAAAAATCTGATATATCTTGACGCTGCCAAGCGCCTGAATGCCCGTCAGGCTAGGTGGGCACTGTTTTTCTCGCGGTTTAATTTCTCCGTTACTTACATCCCTGGTACTAAGAATGTTAAGGCGGATGCCTTGTCTCGCAGTTTTTCTCCCATAGTCGGTGCTGAGAAAGAGGAAAACATTTTACAAGAAGGTGTTGTGATAGCTGCTTTAGACTCCGTTTTGGAAGATGAGATTCTTAAAGCTCAGGAGAATGCCCCATCTAACACTCCTCATGGGAGGTTGTTTGTGCCTGGGACCTTTAGGAGAGATTTGTTTGTTGAGTGTCACGAATCTCGGTTGGCAGGTCATCCCGGAATCTCTGAGACCAAGAGACTGGTGGGTCGCAGTTTTTGGTGGCCTGGATGGCAGAAGGAAGTCATTAAGTGGGTACGCCAATGTACTGTATGTGCTAGATCTAAGTCCTCACATACTCCTGCTGCGGGGTTGCTTTGTCCTTTGGAGGTCCCCAGTGCTCCTTGGACACATTTGGCTATGGACTTTATAACTGACCTTCCCCCCTCTGAGGGTTTTACTGTCATCTGGGTGGTCGTGGACCGTTTTAGTAAGATGTGTCACTTGGTTCCCTTCATCAAACTGCCCTGCGCTAAGACTCTCGCTAAGGCCTTTGTCAAGGAAATTGTCAGACTTCATGGCGTTCCTACTGACATTGTTTCTGATAGGGGTCCTCAGTTCGTGGCTCGTTTTTGGCGTGCCTTTTGTGACAGGTTGGGAATTCATTTGTCGTTTTCGTCCGGATATCATCCTGAATCTAATGGCCAGACAGAAAGGAAAAACCAGGATGTTGAGCAGTTCTTGCGTTGTTTTGTGGCAGACAATCAAGAGGGGTGGTCTGAGTTTCTGCCACTTGCCGAATTTGCTCTGAACAATCATACATCTTTTTCTGCTGGTTGTTCGCCTTTTTTTTGTTGTTCTGGGAGACATCCGTCGTTTGGGTCGTTCTCCAAGTTGGGATCTGCCGTGCCCAAGGAGGAGAATTTTTCCGGTGATTTGGAAAGAGTTTGGACGGATGTGCGTGGTAATCTTCAGGAGGCCAACAGAAAATCTAAAGACTACTTTGATAGGAAACGACAGGAGGTTTTGTTCGCTGTTGGTGACATGGTTTGGTTGTCCTCTAGGAATCTGCGGTTGAGGATTCCTTCTAAGAAATTGGGTCCCAAGTTTGTAGGGCCCTTTAAGGTGCTTCAGGTTGTCAACCAATCTGCTGTTAGGTTGGAGGTTCCTACCTCCTGGAGAATTAATCCGGTCTTTCATGTCTCTCTGTTAAAAAAAGCTGTTGTGTCGGATGGTGACGCCTCTGCCTCTGTTCCTCCGGTGGTGGAGGACGGGGAATATGAAATTTCTCGCATCCTTGACTCTAGACGGTATAGAGGTAGTTTGCAGTATCTTGTGGCCTGGAAAGGTTTCGGACCCGAGGATAACTCTTGGGTGAGGTCAGATGATGTTTCCGCGTCCAGACTTATCAGAGCGTTTCACAGGAGATTTCCTGATAAGCCTGGTCCTAGGGGATCCGGAGGATCCTCTTAGAAGGGGGGGTACTGTTAGAACCTTGCTGTTAGGTTTTTTTTCCTTTGCTGGTCACATGACCTTGTTGGCCTATTTAATCCTGCTCCGCCCTTCTGGCTTTGCTGGACTTCATTGTATATCTACTTTCTAGCTAGCCTGTGCTCTGTGTCTTGCTCTGTTAGTTTGCTTGGTTTACTGACCTCTATGTTCTTTATATTTTGTTTGTTCGTCTGTCTGCTACTATTTCTGTTAGGAGGTGTCCCATATTCCTCCCAGTCCTTAGTACGTGTAGGGATTCCTCCCCCACATCTATAGGTCTTCGTACAGACTAGCTTAGGACTTTAGCAGGTCTGATCGCAGGATCAGGTTCCCTGTTACATCGTAGGGATTCAGCTGAGTTCTATCGTAGGGACAGATCTCCTCTCTTTCCTTAGCTCTGGTAGCAGAACATAACAGTACCCTCACACATATTATTCCCTCATTTAGTAGATATTTTCACAAAAAAGTGATATTTTCAAAAATTCAGAAAATTGGCTGAAAACGACTAAATATCATGGACTCATCAGGGGAATCGCTCTGGAGCTGAAATCAGAATGCTCACTGACATTTCCCCTCTCTGAAAGTCTGATAAACGCCTGAAAAATGACTAAGTCCACCCCAAAAATTTTTCAACTTTTTTTAAATTTTAACCCCGTGGGATATATATTCTACCCACACGCATTTGGAACTCTCCTGGGATACCCTCACACATATTATTCCCCCATTTAGTGGATATTTTCACAAAAAAGTGAAATTTTCAAAAATACAGAAAATTGGCTGAAAACAACGAAATATCAAGGACTCATCGTGCGAATCGCTCTGGAACTGAAATCGGAACACTCACTGACATTTCCCCTCTCTGAAAGTTTGATAAACGCCGGAAAAATGACTAAGTCCAAAAATTATTTTTTTTTCAACTTTTTTCAATTTTACCCCCGTGTGATATATATTCTACCCACACACATTTGGAACTCTCCTGGGGTACCCTCACACATATTATTCACTCATTTAGCGGATATTTTCACAACAAAGTGAAATTTTCATAAATTCAGAAAATTGGCTGAAAATGACTAAATATCAAGGACTCATCGGGCGAATAGCTCTGGAACTGAAATCGGAACGCTCACTGACATTTCCCCTCTCTGAAAGTCTAACACACGCCGGAAAAATGACAGTCCATTAAAAAATTTTTTCAACTTTTTTCAATGTTGCCCCCGTAGGATAAATATTCTACCCACACACATTTGAACTCTCCTGGGTTACCCTCACACATATTATTCCCTAATTTAGCAGATATTTTCACAAAAAAGTGAAATTTTCAAAAATTCAGAAAATTGGCTGAAAACGACTAAATATCAAGGACTCATCGTTTGAATCGCTCTGGAAATGAAATCAGGACGCTGCCTGACATTTCTCCTCTCTGAAAGTCCGACACACGCCAGAAAAATGACTAAAACCCCCCCAAGATTTTTAAACTTTTTTTCAATTTTACCCCCGTGTGATATATATTCTACCCACACACATTTGGAACTCTCCTGTGGTACCCTCACACATATTATTCCCTCATTTAGCGGATATTTTCACAAAAAAGAAAAATTTTCAAAAATTCAGAAAATTGGCTGAAAACGACTAAATATCAAGGACTCATCGTGTGAATCGCTCTGGAACTGAAATCGGAACGCTCACTGACATTTCCCCTCTCTGTATGTCTGACACACGACGGAAAAATGACTAAGTCCCCCAAAAAAATTTTCAACTTTTTTCAATTATGCCCTGTGGGATATATATTCTACCCACACACATTTGGAACTCTCCTGGGGTACCCTCACACATATTATTCACTCATTTAGCGGATATTTTCACAACAAATTGAAATTTTCATAAATTCAGAAAATTGGCTGAAAACGACTAAATATCAAGGACTCATCGGGCGAATAGCTCTGGAACTGAAATCGGAACGCTCACTGACATTTCCCCTCTCTGAAAGTCTGATAATCGCCGGAAAAAAGACTAAGTCCCCTCAAAAAATGTTTAAACTTTTTTTCAATTTTACCCCCGTGGGATATATATTCTACTCACACACATTTGGAACTCTCCTGGGGTACCCTCACACATATTATTCCCTCATTTAGTGGATATTTTCACAAAAAAGTGAAATTTTCAAAAATTCAGAAAATTGGCTGAAAACGACTAAATATCAAGGACTCATCGTCCGAATCGCTCTGGAACTGAAATCGGAACGCTCAGTGACATTTCCCCTCTCTGAAAGTCTGAAAAACGTGGGAAAAATGACTGTCAAAAAAAATATTTTTTTCAACTTTTGTCAATTTTACCCCCATGGGATCTATATTCTACCCACACACATTTGGAACTCTCATTGGGTACCCTCACACATATTATTTCCTAATTTAGCAGATATTTTCACAAAAAAAGTGAAATTTTCAAAAATTCAGAAAATTGGCTGAAAACGACTAAATATCAAGGACTCATCTGGCGTATCGCTGTGGAACTGAAATCGGAACGCTCACTGACATTTCCCCTCTCTGAAAGTCTGATAAACGCCGGAAAAATGACTAAGTCCAAAAATTTTTTTTTTTTCAACTTTTTTCAATTTTACCCCCGTGTGATATATATTCTACCAACACACATTTGGAACTCTCCTGGGGTACCCTCACACATATTATTCCCTTATTTAGTGGATATTTTCACAAAAAAGTGAAATTTTCAAAAATTCTGCAAATTGGCTGAAAACGACTAAATATCAAGGACTCATCAGGCGAATCGCTCTGGAACTGAAATCGGAACGCTCACTGACATTTCCCCTCTCTGAAAGTCCGACACACGCCAGAAAAATGACTAAGTCCCCCAAAAAATTTTTTCAACATTTTTCAATGCTACCCCCGTTGGAGATATATTCTACCCACACACATTTGGAACTCTCCTGGGGTACCCTCACACATATTATTCCCTCATTTAGCGAATATTTTCACAACAAAGTGAAATTTTCAAAAATTCAGAAAATTGGCTGAAAACGACTAAATATCAAGGACTCATCTTGAGAATGGCTCTGGAACTGAAATCAGAACGCTCACTGACACTTACCCTCTCTGAAAGCCTGATAAACGCCGGAAAAATGACTAAGTCCCCCAAAAAAATTTTCCAACTTTTTTCAATTTTGCCCCATGGGATATATATTCTACCCACACACATTTGAAACTCTCCTGGGGTACCATCACACATTTTATTCCCACATTTAGTGGATATTTTCACAAAAAAGTATAATTTTCAAAAATTCTAAAAATTGGCTGAAAACGACTAAATATCAAGGACTCATTGGGCGAATCGCTCTGGAACTGAAATCGGAACGCTCACTGACATTTCCCCTATCTGAAAGTCTGATAAACGTTGGAAAAATAAGTCCAAAAAAAAATCTTTTTCAACTTTTTTCAATTTTACCCCCGTGGGATATATATTCTACCCACACACATTTGGAACTCTCCTGGGGTACCCTCACACATATAATTCAGTCCTTTAGTTGATATTTTCACAAAAAAGTGAAATTTTCAAAAATTCTGAAAATTGGCTGAAAACAACTAAATATCAAGAATTCATCGGGAGAATCGCTCTGGAACTGAAATCGGAATGCTCACTGACATATCCCCTATCTGAAAGTCTGATAAACGCTGGAAAAATGACTAAGTACAAAAAAAATATTTTTCAACTTTTTTCAATTTTACCCCCGTGGGATATATATTCTACCCACACACATTTGGAACTCTCCTGGGGTACGGTCACACATATTATTCCCACATTTAGCAGATATTTTCACAAAAAAGTGAAATTTTCAAAAATTCTGAAAATTGGCTGAAAAGGTCTAATTATCAAGGACTCATCAGGGGAATCGCTCTGGAACTGAAATCGGAACACTCACTTACATTTCCCCTATCTGAAAGTCTGATAAACGTTGGAAAAATAAGTCCAAAAAAAAATTTTTTTAAACTTTTTTCAATTTTACCCCCGTGGGATATATAGTCTACCTACACACATTTGGAACTCTCCTGGGGTACCCTCACACATATTATTCCCTCATTTAGTGGATATTTTCACAAAAAAGTGAAATTTTCAAAAATTCTGAAAATTGGCTGAAAACGACTAAATATCAAGGACTCATCGGGCGAATCGCACTGGAACTGAAATCGGAACGCTCACTGACATTTCCCCTATGTGAAAGTCTGATAAAGGCAGGAAAAATGACTAAGTCCAAAAAAAAAATAATTTTCAACTTTTTTCAATTTTACCTCCGTGGGATATATATTCTATCCACACACATTTGGAACTCTCCTGGGGTACCCTCACACATATTATGCCCTCATTTAGTGGATATTTTCCCAAAAAAGTGAAATTTTCAAAAATTCAGAAAATTGGCTGAAAACGACTAAATATCAAGGACTCTTTGGGCGAATCGCTCTGGAACTGAAATCGGAACGCTCACTGACATTTCCCCTATCTGAAAGACTGATAAACGACGGAAAAATGACGAAGCCCAAAAAAAAAATGTTTCAACTTTTTTCAATTTTATGCCCGTGGGATATATGTTCTACCCACACACATTTGGAACTCTCCTGGGGTACCCTCACACATATTATGCCCTCATTTAGTGGATATTTTCCCAAAAAAGTGAAATTTTCAAAAATTCAGAAAATTGGCTGAAAATGACTCATTATGAAGGACTCATTGCGGGAATCGCTGTGGAACTGAAATCGGAACGCTCACTGACATATCCCCTATAAAGTCTGATAAACGGCGGAAAAATGACTAAGTCCAAAAAAAAATTTTTTTCAACTTTTTTCAATTTTACCCATGTGGGATATATATTCTACCCACACACATTTGGAACTCTCCTGGGGTACCCTCACAC
Source organism: Phyllobates terribilis (assembly GCF_046119375.1). Lineage (NCBI taxonomy): Eukaryota > Metazoa > Chordata > Amphibia > Anura > Dendrobatidae > Phyllobates > Phyllobates terribilis. The sequence goes on along the minus strand of NW_027362769.1, from coordinate 47,086,920 downwards.
ATATTATTCCCTCATTTAGCGGATATTTTTACAAAAAAGTATAATTTTCAAAAATTCAGAAAATTGGCTGAAAACGACTAAATATCAAGGACTCATCGGGTGAATGGCTCTGGAACTGAAATCGGAATGCTCACTGACATTTCCCCTATCTGAAAGTCTGATAAACGCCGTAAAATGACTTAGTCCAAAAAAAATATTTTTTCAACTTTTTTCAATTTTAGCCCCGTGGGATATATATTCTACCCACACACATTTGGAACTCTCCTGGGGTACCCTCACACATATTATTCCCTCATTTCGCGGATATTTTCACAAAAAAGTGAAATTTTCAAAAATTCTGAAAATTGGCTGAAAACAACTAAATATCAAGGACTCATCAGACGAATCGCACTGGAACTGAAATCGGAATGCTCACTGACATTTTCCCTATCTGAAAGCCTGATAAATGACGGAAAAATGACTTAAGTCCAAAAAAAAATTTTTTTTCAACTTTTTTCAATTTTACCCCCGTGGGATATATATTCTACCCACACACATTTGGAATTCTCCTGGGGTACCATCACACATATTATTCCCTCATTTAGCGGATATTTTCACAAAAAAGTTACATTTTCAAAAATTCAGAAAATTGGCTGAAAACGACTAAATATCAAGGACACTTTGGACTAATCGCTCTGGAACTGATATCGGAACGCTCACTGACATTTCCCCTATCTGAAATTCTGATAAACAATGGAAAAATGACTAAGTCAAAAAAAAAATTTTTTTTCAACTTTTTTCAATTTTACCCCTGTGGGATATATATTCTACCCACACACATTTGGAACTCTCTTGGGGTACCCTCACACATATTATTCCCTCATTTAGCGGATATTTTTACAAAAAAGTATAATTTTCAAAAATTCAGAAAATTGGCTGAAAGCGACTAAATATCAAAAACTCATTGGGCGAATCACTCTGGAACTGAAATCGGAACGCTCACTGACATATTCCCTATGTGAACGTCTGATAAACGCCGGAAAGATGACTAAGTCCAAAAAAAAATTTTTTTCAATTTTTTCTATTTTACCCCCGTGGGATATATATTCTACCCACACTCATTTGGAACTTTCCTGGGGTTCCCTCACACATATTATTCCCTTATTTAGCTGTTATTTTTACAAAAAAGTATAATTTTCAAAAATTCAGAAAATTGGCTGAAAACGACTAAATATCAAGGACTCATCGGGCCAATCGCTCTGGAACTGAAATCGGTATGCTCACTGACATTTCCCCTATCTGAAAGCGTGATAAACGACGTAAAAATGAGTAAGTCCAAAAAAAATTTTTTTTCAAGTTTTTTCAATTTTACCCCCGTGAGATATATATTCTACCCACACACATTTGGAACTCTCCTGGGGTACCATCACACATATTATTCCCTCCTTTAGCGGATATTTTCACAAAAAAGTGAAATTTTCAAAAATTCAGAAAATTGGCTGAAAACGACTAAATATCATGGACTCATCGGACGAATCGCTCTGGAACTGAAATCGGAACGCTCACTGACATTTCCCCTATCTGAAAGCCTGATAAATGATGGAAAAATGAGTAAGTTTAAAAAAAATTTTTTTTTCAAGTTTTTTCAATTTTACCCCTGTGGGATATATATTCTACCCACACACATTTGGAACTCTCCTGGGGTACCATCACACATATTATTCCCTCATTTAGCGGATATTTTCACAAAAAAGTGAAATTTTCAAAAATTCAGAAAATTGGCTGAAAACGACTAAATATCATGGACTCATCGGACAAATCGCTCTGGAACTGAAATCGGAACGCTCACTGACATTTCCCCTATCTGAAAGACTGATAAACGAAGGAAAAATGACTAAGTCCAAAAAAAATGTTTTCAACTTTTTTCAATTTTACCCCCGTGGGATATATATTCTACCCACACACATTTGGAACTCTACTGGGGTACTGTCACACATATTATTCCCTCATTTAGCGGATATTTTCACAAAAAAGTTACATTTTCAAAAATTCAGAAAATTGGCTGAAAACGACTAAATATCAAGGACTCATCAGGCCAATCGCTCTGGAACTGAAATCGGTACGCTCACTGACATTTCCCCTATCTGAAAGTCTGATAAACGACGGAAAAATGACTAAGTCCAAAAAAAAAATTTTTTTCAACTTTTTTCAATTTTACCCCCGTGGGATATATATTCTACCCACACACATTTGGAACTCTCCTGGGGTACCATCACACATATTATTCCCTCCTTTAGCGGATATTTTCACAAAAAAGTGAAATTTTCAAAAATTCAGAAAATTGGCTGAAAACGACTAAATATCATGGACTCATCGGACGAATCGCTCTGGAACTGAAATCGGAACGCTCACTGACATTTCCCCTATCTGAAAGCCTGATAAATGATGGAAAAATGAGTAAGTTCAAAAAAAATTTTTTTTTCAAGTTTTTTTCAAATTTACCCCCGTGGGATATATATTTTCTACCCACACACATTTGGAACTCTCCTGGGGTTCCCTCACACATATTATTCCCTTATTTAGCTATTATTTTTACAAAAAAGTGAAATTTTCAAAAATTCAGAAAATTCGCTGAAAACTACTAAATATCATGGACTCATCGGACGAATCGCTCTGGAACAGAAATCGGAACGCTCACTGACATTTCCCCTATCTGAAAGCCTGATAAACGACGGAGAAATGAGTAAGTCCAAAAAAAATGTTTTCAACTTTTTTCAATTTTACCCCCGTGGGATATATATTCTACCCACACACATTTGGAACTCTCCTGGGGTACCCTCACACATATTATTCCCTTATTTAGCGGTTATTTTTACAAAAAAGTATAATTTTCAAAAATTCAGAAAATTGGCGGAAAACGACTAAATATTATGGACTCATCGGTAGAATCGCTCTGGAACTGAAATCGGAACGCTCACTGACATTTCCACTATCTGAAAGTTTGATAAACGACGGAAAAATGACTAAGTTTAAAAAAAAAAATTTTCAACTTTTTTCAATTTTACCCCCCTGGGATAAATATTCTACCAACACACATTTGGAACTCTCCTGGGGTACCCTCACACATATTATTCCTTTATTTAGCGGTTATTTTTCCAAAAAAGTATAATTTTAAAAAATTCAGAAAATTGGCTGAAAACGACTAAATATCAAGGACTCATCAGACGAATCGCACTGGAACTGAAATCGGAATGCTCACTGACATTTTCCCTATCTGAAAGCCTGATAAATGACGGAAAAATGACTTAAGTCCAAAAAAAAATTTTTTTTCAAGTTTTTTCAATTTTACCCCAGTGGGATATATATTCTACCCACACACATTTGGAACTCTCCTGGGGTTCCCTCACACATATTATTCCTTTATTTAGCTGTTATTTTTACAAAAAAGTGAAATTTTCAAAAATACAGAAAATTGGCTGAAAACTACTAGATATCAAGGACTCATCGGGCGAATCGCTCTGGAACAGAAAACGGAATGCTCACTGACATTTCCCCTATCTGAAAGTCTGATAAACGCCGGAAAAATGACTAAGTCCAAAAAAAAAAGTTTTTTAACTTTTTTCAATTTTACCCCCGTGGGATATATATTCTACCCACACACATTTGGAACTCTCCTGGGATACTGTCACAAACATTATTCCCTCATTTAGCGGATATTTTCACAAAAAAGTGAAATTTTCAAAAATTCAGAAAATTGGCTGAAAACGACCAAATATCATGGATTCATCGGACGAATCGCTCTGGAACTGAAATCGGAACGCTCACTGACATTTTTCCTATCTGAAAGCCTGATAAACGAAGAAAAAATGACTAAGTCCAAAAAAAATTTTTTCAACTTTTTTCAATTTTACCCCAGTGGCATATATATTCTACCCAAACACATTTGGAACTCTCCTGGGGTACCCTCACACATATTATTCCCTTATTTAGCGGTTATTTTTACAAAAAAGTATAATTTTCAAAAATTCAGAAAATTGCCGGAAAACGACTAAATATTATGGACTCATCGGACGAATCACTCTGGAACTGAAATCGGAATGATCACTGACATTTCCCCTATCTGAAAGCCTGATAAACGAAGGAAAAATGACTAAGTCCAAAAAAAAAATTTTTTTAAACTTTTTTCAATTTTACCCCCGTGGGATATATATTCTACCCATACACATTTGGAACTCTCCTGGGGTACCCTCACACATATTATTCCCTCATTTAGCAGATATTTTTACAAAAAAGAATAATTTTCAAAAATTCAGAAAATTGGCTGAAAACGACTAAATATCAAGGACTCTTTGGACGAATCGCTCTGGAACTGATATCGGAACGCTCACTGACATTTCCCCTATCTGAAATTCTGATAAACGACGGAAAAATGACTAAGTCCAAAAAAAATTTTTTTTCAACTTTTTTCAATTTTACCCCCGTGGGATATATATTCTACCCACACACATTTGGAACTCTCCTGGGGTAATATCACACATATTATTCCCTCATTTAGCAGATATTTTCACAAACAAGTATAATTTTCAAAAATTCTGAAAATTGGCTGAAAACGACTAAATATTATGGACTCATCGGACGAATCGCTCTGGAACTGAAATCGGAACGCTCACTGACATTTCCCCTATCTGAAAGTCTGATAAATGACGGAAAAATGACTAAGTCTAAAAAAAATTTTTTTTCAACTTTTTTCAATTTTACCCCCGTGGGATATATATTTTACCCACACACATTTGGAATACTCCTGGGGTACCCTCACACATATTATTCCCTCATTTAGCGGATATTTTCACAAAAAAGTGAAATTTTCAAAAATTCAGAAAATTGGCTGAAAACGACTAAATATCAAGGACTCATTGCGCGAATCGCTCTGGAACAGAAATCGGAACGCTCACTGACATTTCCCCTATCTGAAAGTTTGATAAACGACGGAAAAATGACTGAGTTCAAAAAAAATTTTTTTTCAACTTTTTACAATTTTACCCCCGTGGGATATATATTCTACCCACACACATTTGGAACTCTCCTGGGGTACTGTCACACATATTATTCCCTTATTTAGCGGATATTTTCACAAAAAAGTTAAATTTTCTAAAATTCTGAAAATTGGCTGAAAACGACTAAATATCAAGAACTCATCGGACGAATCGCTCTGGAACTGAAATCGAAACGCTCACTGACATTTCCCCTATCTGAAAGCCTGATAAACGACGGAAAAATGACTGAGTTAAAAAAAATTTTTTTTTCAACTTTTTTCCATTTTACCCCCGTGGCATATATATTCTACCCACACACATTTGGAACTCTCCTGGGGTACCCTCACACATATTATTCCCTCATTTAGCGGATATTTTCACAAAAATGTGAAATTTTAAAAAATTCAGAAAATTGGCTGAAAACGACTAAATATCAAGGACTCTTCAGACGAATTGCTCTGGAACTGAAATCGGAGCGCTCACTGACTTATCCCCTATCTGAAAGTCTGATAAACGCCGGAAAAATGACTAAGTCCCAAAAAAATTTTTTTTCAACTTTTTTCAATTTTACCCGCGTGGGATATATATTCTACCCACACACATTTGGAATTCTCCTGGGGTACCCTCACACATATTATTCCCTTATTTAGCGGTTATTTTTACAAAAAAGTAAAATTTTCAAAAATTCAGAAAATTGGCTGAAAACAACTCATCGGGCGAATTGCTCTGGAACTGAAATCGGAACGCTCACTGACATTTCCCCTATCTGAAAGTCTGATAAACGCCGGAAAAATGACTAAGTCCAAAAAAAATTTTTTTTCAACTTTTTTCAATTTTACCCCCGTGGGATATATATTCTACCCACACACATTTGGAATTCTCCTGGGGTACCCTCACACATATTATTCCCTCATTTAGCGGATATTTTCACAAAAAAGTGAAATTTTCAAAAATTCTGAAAATTGGCTGAAAACGACTAAATATCAAGGACTCATCGGGTGAATCGCTCTGGAACAGAAATCGGAACGCTCACTGACATTTCCCCTATCTGAAAGCCTGATAAACGAAGGAAAAATGACTAAGTCCAAAAAAAAAATTTTTTTCAACTTTTTTCAATTTTACCCCTGTGGGATATATATTCTACCCACACACATTTGGAACTCTCTTGGGGTACCCTCACACATATTATTCCCTCATTTAGTGGATATTTTTGCAAAAAAGTAAAATTTTCAAAAATTCAGAAAATTGGCTGAAAACGTCTAAGTATCAAGGACTCATCGGACGAATCGCTCTGGAAAAGAAATCGGAACACTTACTGACATTTCCCCTATCTGAAAGTCTGATAAACGCCAGAAAAATAGCTAAGTCCAAAAAAAAATTTTTTTCAACTTTTTTCAATTTTACCCCTGTGGGATATATACTCTACCCACAGACATTTGGAACTCTCCTGGGGTACTGTCACACATATTCCCTTATTTAGCAGTTATTTTTACAAAAAAGTATAATTTTCAAAAATTCAGAAAATTGGCTGAAAACGACTAAATATCAAGGACTCATCGTGCGAATCGCTCTGGAACTGAAATCGGAATGCTCACTGACATTTCCTCTATCTGAAAGTCTGAGAAACGACGGAAAAATGACTAAGTCCAAAAAAAAAAGTTTTTTAACTTTTTTCAATTTTACCCCCGTGGGATATATATTCTACCCACACACATTTGGAACTCTCCTGGGGTACCCTCACACATATTATTCCCTTATTTAGCAGTTATTTTTACAAAAAAGTAAAATTTTCAAAAATTCAGAAAATTGGCTGAAAACGACTCATCGGGCGAATTGCTCTGGAACTGAAATCGGAACGCTCACTGACATTTCCTCTATCTGAAAGTCTGATAAACGACGGAAAAATGACTAAGTCCAAAAAAAAAATTTTTTCAACTTTTTTCAATTTTACCCCCGTGGGATATATATTCTACCCACAAACATTTGGAACTCTCCTGGGGTACCCTCACGCATATTATTCCCTTATTTAGCAGTTATTTTTACAAAAAAGTATAATTTTCAAAAATTCAGAAAATTGGCTGAAAACGACTAAATATCAAGGACTCTTCGGAAGAATCGCTCTGGAACTGATATCGGAACGCTCCCTGACATTTCCCCTATCTGAAAGTCTGATAAACGACGGAAAAATGACTAAGTTAAAAAAAAAAATTTTTTCAACTTTTTTCAATTTTACCCCCGTGGCATATACATTCTACCCACACACATTTGGAATTCTCCTGGGGAACCCTCACACATATTATTCCCTTATTTAGCGGTTATTTTTACAAAAAAGTAAAATTTTCAAAAATTCAGAAAATTGGCTGAAAACGACTAAATATCAAGGACTCGTCAGGCGAATTGCTCTGGAACTGAAATCGGAGCGCTCACTGACTTATCCCCTATCTGAAAGTCTGATAAACGCCGGAAAAATGACTAAGTCCAAAAAAATTTTTTTTTCAACTTTTTTCAATTTTACCCCCGTGGGATATATATTCTACCCACACACATTTGAAATTCTCCTGGGGTACCCTCACACATATTATTCCCTTATTTAGCGGTTATTTTTACAAAAAAGTAAAATTTTCAAAAATTCAGAAAATTGGCTGAAAACGACTCATCGGGCGAATTGCTCTGGAACAGAAATCGGAACGCTCACTGACATTTCCCCTATCTGAAAGCCTGATAAACGAAAGAAAAATGACGAAGTCCAAAAAAAAATTTTTTTTTAACTTTTTTCAATTTTACCCCCATGGGATATATATTCTTCCCACACACATTTGGAACTCTCCTGGGGTAACCTCACACATATTATTCCCTCATTTAGCGGATATTTTCACAAAAAACTAAAATTTTCAAAAATTCAGAAAATTGGCTGAAAACGACTAAATATCAAGGATTTAACGGGCGAATCGCTCTGGAACTGAAATCGGAACGCTCACTGACATTTCCCCTATCTGAAAGTCTGATAAACGCCAGAAAAATAACTAAGTCCAAAAAAAAATTTTTTTCAACTTTTTTCAATTTTACCCCTGTGGGATATATACTCTACCCACAGACATTTGGAACTCTCCTGGGGTACTGTCACACATATTCCCTCATTTAACGGATATTTTACAAAAAAGTATCATTTTCAAAAATTCAGAAAATTGGCTGAAAACGACTAAATATCAAGGACTCATCGGGCGAATCGCTCTGGAACTGAAATCGGAATGATCACTGACACTTCCCCTATCTGAAAGTCTGATAAACGATGGAAAACTGATTAAGCCGAAAAAAAAATTTTTTTCAACTTTTTTCAATTTTACCCCCGTGGGATATATATTCTACCCACACACATTTGGAACTCTCCTGGGGTACTGTCACACATATTCCCTCATTTAGCGGATATTTTCACAAAAATGTATAATTTTCAAAAATTCTGAAAATTGGCTGAAAACGATTAAATATCAAGGACTCATCGGACGAATCGCTCTGGAGCTGAAATCGGAACGCTCACTGACATTTCCCCTATGTGAAAGTCTGATAAACGACGGAAAAATGACTAAGTCCCCAAAAAAATTTTTTTCAATTTTACCCCCGTGGGATATATATTCTACCCACACACATTTGGAACTCTCCTGGGGTACCGTCACACATATTATTCCCTCATTTAGCGGATATTTTCACAAAAAAGTTAAATTTTCAAAAATTCAGAAAATTGGCTGAAAACGACTAAATATCAAGGACTCATCAGGCGAATCGCTCTGGAACTGAAATCGGAACGCTCACTTACATTTCCCCTATATGAAAGCCTGATTAACGCCGGAAAAATGACTAAGTCCCCAAAAAACTTTTTTTCAACTTTTTTAAATTTTACCACCATGTGATATATATTCTACCCCCACACATTTGGAACTCTCCTGGGGTACCCTCACACATATTATTCCCTCATTGAGCGGATATTTTCACAAAAAAGTTAAATTTTCAAAAATTCAGAAAGTTGGCTGAAAACGACTAAATATCAAGTACTCATCGGGCGAATCGCTCTGGAACTGAAATTGGAATGCTCACTTACATTTCCCCTATCTGAAAGTCTGATTAACGCCGGAAAAATGACTAAGTCCCAAAAAAAATTTTTTTAAACTTTTTTCAATTTTACCCCTGTGGGATATATATTCTACCACACACAGATTTGGAACTCTCCTCGGGTACTGTCACACATATTCCCTCATTTAGCAGATATTTTCACAAAAAAGTGAAATTTTCAAAAATTCAGAAAATTGGCTGAAAACGACTAAATATCAAGGACTCATCGGGCGAATCACTCTGGAACTGAAATCGGAAGGCTCCCTGACATATCCCCTATCGGAAAGTCTGATAAACGACGGAAAAATGACTAAGTCCAAAAAAAAAATTTTTTCAACTTTTTTCAATTTTACCCCCATGGGATATATATTCTACCCACACATATTTGGAACTCTCCTAGGGTGCCCTCACACATATTATTCCCTCATTTAGCGGATATTTTCACAAAAAGTGAAATTTTCAAAAATTCAGAAAATTGGCTGAAAACGACTAAATATCATGGACTCATTGGGCGAATCGCTCTGGAACAGAAATCGAAATGCTCACTGACATTTCCCCTATCTGAAAGTCTGATAAACGATGGAAAAATGACTAAGTGCAAAAAAAAAATGTTTTCAACTTTTTTCAATTTTACCCCCGTGGGATATATATTCTACCCACACACATTTGGTACTCTCCTGGGGTACCCTCACACATATTATTCCCTCTTTTAGCGGATATTTTCACAAAAAGTGAAATTTTCAAAAATTCAGAAAATTGGCTAAAAACGACTAAATATCAAGGACTCATCGGGCGAATCGCTCTGGAACTGAAATCGGAATGCTCACTGACATTTCCCCTATCTGAAATTCTGATAAACGCCGCAAAAATGACTAAGCCCAAAAAAAAATTTTTTTCAACTTTTTTCAATTTTACCCTTGTGGGATATAAATTCTACCCACACACATTTGGAACTCTCCTGGGGTACTGTCACACATATTATTCCCTCATTTAGCGGATATTTTCACAAAAAAGTGAAATTTTCAAAAATTCAGAAAATTGGCTGAAAACGACTAAATATCAAGGACTCATCGGGGGAATCGCTGTTGAACTGAAATCGGAACACTCACTTACATTTCCCCTATCTGAAAGTCTGATAAACGATGCAAAATTGACTAAGTCCAAAAAAAAAAAATTTTTCAACTTTTTTCAATTTTACCCCCGTCGGATATATATTCTACCCACACACATTTGGAACTCTCCTGGGGTACCCTCACACATATTATTCCCTCATATAGCGGATATTTTCACAAAAAAGTGAAATTTTCAAAAAATTCAGAAAATTGGCTGAAAACGACTAAATATCAAGGACTCATCGGGTGAATCGCTCTGGAACTGAAATCGGAATGCTCACTGACATTTCCCCTATCTGAAAGTCTGATAAACGCCAGAAAAATGACTAAGTCCAAAAAAAAATTTTTTTAAACTTTTTTCAATTTTACCCCCGTGGGATATATATTCTACCCACACACATTTGGAACTCTCCTGGGGTACTGTCACACATATTATTCCCTCATTTAGCGGATATTTTCACAAAAAAGTGAAATTTTCAAAAATTCAGAAAATTCGCTCAAAATGACTAAATATCAAGGACTCATCGGGCGAATCGCTCTGGAACTGAAATCGGAACACTCACTTACATTTGACCTATCTGAAAGTCTGATGAACGCCGGAAAAATGACTAAGTCCAAAAAAAATTTTTTTTTCAACTTTTTTCAATTTTACCCCCGTGGGATATTTATTCTACCCACACACATTTGGAATTTTTCTGGGGTACCCTCTCACATATTATTCCCTTATTTAGCGGTTATTTTTACAAAAAAGCATAATTTTCAAAAATTCAGAAAATTGGCTGAAAACGACTAAATATCAAAGACTCATCAGACTAATCACTCTGGAACTGAAATTGGAACGCTCACTGACATATCCTCTATCTGAAAGTCTGATAAACGCCAGAAACATGACTAAGTCTAAAAAAAAAATTTTTCACATTTTTTTCAATTTTACCCCCGTGGGATATATATTCTACACACAGACATTTGGAACTCTCCTGGGGTACCCTCACACATATTATTCCCTTATTTAGCGGATATTTTTACAAAAAAGTATAATTTTCAAAAATTCTGAAAATTGGCTGAAAACGACTAAATATCAAGGACTCATCGGGCTAATCGCTCTGGAACTGAAATCAGAATGCTCACTTACATTTCCCCTATCTGAAAGTCTGATAAACGCCGGAAAAATAACTAATTCCAAAAAAAAATGTTTTTCCAACTTTTTTCAATTTTATCCCCGTGGGATATATATTCTACCCACAAACATTTGGAACTCTCCTGGGGTACCCTCACACATATTATTCCCTCATTTAGCGGATATTTTCACAAAAAAGTTAAATTTTCAAAAATTCAGAAAATTGGCTGAAAATGACTAAATATCAAGGACTCATCAGGCGAATCGCTCTGGAACAGAAATTGGAATGCTCACTTACATTTCCCCTATCTGAAAGTCTGATAAACGACAGAAAAATGACTAAGTCCAAGAAAAATTTTTTTTCAACTTTTTTCAATTTTACCCCCGTGGGATATATATTCTACCCACACACATTTAGAACTCTCCTGGGGTACCCTCACACATATTATTCCCTTATTTAGCGGTTATTTTTACAAAAAAGTATAATTTTCAAAAATTCAGAAAATTGGCTGAAAACGACTAAATATCAAGGACTCATCGGGCTAATCGCTCTGGAACTGAAATCGGAACGCTCACTTACATTTCCCCTAACTGAAAGTCTGATAAACGCCGGAAAAATGACTAAGTCCCAAAAAAATTTTTTTTAAACTTTTTTCAATTTTACCCCCGTGGGATATATATTCTACCCACACACATTTGGAACTCTCCTGGGGTACCCTCACACATATTATTCCCTCAGTTAGCAGATAGTTTTACAAAAAAGTATAATTTTCAAAAATTCAGAAACTTGGCTGAAAACGACTAAATATCAAGGACTCATTGGACGAATCGCTCTGGAACTGAAATTGGAATGGTCACCGACATTTCCCCCATCTGAAAGTCTGACAATCGACGGAAAAATGACTAAGTTCAAAAAAAAATTTTTTTCAACTTTTTTAAATTTTACCCCCGTGGGATATATATTCTACCGACTCACATTTGGAACTCTCCTGGGGTACCCTCACACATATTATTCCCTTATTTAGCGGTTATTTTTACAAAAAAGCATAATTTTCAAAAATTCAGAAAATTAGCTGAAAACGACTAAATATCAAAGACTCATCATACTAATCGCTCTGGAACTGAAATCGGAACGCTCACTGACATTTCCCCTATCTAAAAGTCTGATAAACGACGGAAAAATGACTAAGTCCAAAAAAAAAATTTTTTCAACTTTTTTCAATTTTACCCCCGTGGGATATATATTCTACCCACACACATTTGGAACTCTCCTGGGGTACTGTCACACATATTATTCCCTCATTTAGCGGATATTTTCACAAAAAAGTTAAATTTTCAAAAATTCAGAAAATTGGCTGAAAACGACTAAATATCAAGGACTCATCGGGCTAATCGCTCTGGAACTGAAATCGGAACGCTCACTTACATTTCCCCTATCTGAAAGTCTGATAAACGACAGAAAAATGACTAAGTCCAAGAAAAATTTTTTTTCAACTTTTTTCAATTTTACCCCCGTGGGATATATATTCTACCCACACACATTTAGAACTCTCCTGGGGTACCCTCACACATATTATTCCCTTATTTAGCGGTTATTTTTACAAAAAAGTATAATTTTCAAAAATTCAGAAAATTGGCTGAAAACGACTAAATATCAAGGACTCATCGGGCTAATCGCTCTGGAACTGAAATCGGAACGCTCACTGACATTTCCCCTATCTAAAAGTCTGATAAACGACGGAAAAATGACTAAGTCCAAAAAAAAATTTTTTTCAACTTTTTTCAATTTTACCCCCGTGGGATATATATTCTACCCACACACATTTGGAACTCTACTGGGGTACTGTCACACATATTATTCCCTCATTTAGCGGATATTTTCACAAAAAAGTTAAATTTTCAAAAATTCAGAAAATTGGCTGAAAACGACTAAATATCAAGGACTCATCGGGCGAATCGCTCTGGAACAGAAATCGGAACGCTCACTGACATTTCCCCTATCTGAAAATCTGATAAACGATGGAAAAATGACTAAGTTTAAAAAAAAAAATTTTCAACTTTTTTCAATTTTACCCCAGTGGCATATATATTCTACCCACACACATTTGGAACTCTCCTGGGGTACCCTCACACATATTATTCCCTTATTTAGCGGTTATTTTTACAAAAAAGTATAATTTTCAAAAATTCAGAAAATTGGCGGAAAACGACTAAATATTATGGACTCATCGGTAGAATCGCTCTGGAACTGAAATCGGAACGCTCACTGACATTTCCACTATTTGAAAGTTTGATAAATGACGGAAAAATGACTAAGTCCAAAAAAAAATTTTTTTCAACTTTTTTCAATTTTACCCCAGTGGGATATATATTCTACCCACACACATTTGGAACTCTCCTGGGGTTCCCTCACACATATTATTCCTTTATTTAGCTGTTATTTTTACAAAAAAGTGAAATTTTCAAAAATACAGAAAATTGGCTGAAAACTACTAGATATCAAGGACTCATCGGGCGAATCGCTCTGGAACAGAAAATGGAATGCTCACTGACATTTCCCCTATCTGAAAGTCTGATAAACGCCGGAAAAATGACTAAGTCCAAAAAAAAATGTTTTTTAACTTTTTTCAATTTTACCCCCGTGGGATATATATTCTACCCACACACATTTGGAACTCTCCTGGGATACTGTCACAAACATTATTCCCTCATTTAGCGGATATTTTCACAAAAAAGTGAAATTTTCAAAAATTCAGAAAATTGGCTGAAAACGACTAAATATCAAGGACTCATCGGACGAATCACTCTGGAACTGAAATCGGAATGATCACTGACATTTCCCCTATCTGAAAGCCTGATAAACGAAGGAAAAATGACTAAGTCCAAAAAAAATTTTTTTTCAACTTTTTTCAATTTTACCCCCGTGGGATATATATTCTACCCACACACATTTGGAACTCTCCTGGGGTAATATCACACATATTATTCCCTCATTTAGCAGATATTTTCACAAACAAGTATAATTTTCAAAAATTCTGAAAATTGGCTGAAAACGACTAAATATTATGGACTCATCATACGAATCGCTCTGGAACTGAAATCGGAACGCTCACTGACATTTCCCCTATCTGAAAGTCTGATAAACGACGAAAAAATGACTGAGTTAAAAAAAAATTTTTTTTCAACTTTTTTCCATTTTACCCCCGTGGCATATATATTCTACCCACACACATTTGGAACTCTCCTGGGGTACCCTCACACATATTATTCCCTTATTTAGCAGTTATTTTTACAAAAAAGTATAATTTTCAAAAATTCAGAAAATTGGCTGAAAACGACTAAATATCAAGGACTCATCGTGCGAATCGCTCTGGAACAGAAATCGGAACGCTCACTGACATTTCCCCTATCTGAAAGTTTGATAAACGAAGGAAAAATGACAGTCCAAAAAAAATTTTTTTCAACTTTTTTCAATTTTACCCCTGTGGGATATATATTCTACCCACACACATTTGGAACTCTCCTGGGGTACCCTCACACATATTATTCCCTCATTTAGCGGATATTTTTACAAAAAAGTATAATTTTCAAAAATTCAGAAAATTGGCTGAAAACGACTAAATATCAAGGACTCTTCAGACGAATCGCTCTGGAACTGATATCGGAATGCTCACTGACATTTCCCCTATCTGAAAGTCTGATAAACGACGGAAAAATGACTAAGTCCAAAAAAAAATTTTTTTCAGCTTTTTTCAATTTTACCCCCGTGGGATATATATTCTACCCACACACATTTGGAACTCTCCTGGGGTACCCTCACACATATTATTCCCTCATTTAGTGGATATTTTTGCAAAAAAGTATAATTTTCAAAAATTCAGAAAATTGGCTGAAAACGGCTAAATATCAAGGACTCATCGGGCGAATTGCTCTGGAACTGAAATCGGAGCGCTCACTGACTTATCCCCTATCTGAAAGTCTGATAACGCCGGAAAAATGACTAAGTCCCAAAAAAAATTTTTTTCAACTTTTTTCAATTTTACCCCCGTGGGATATATATTCTACCCACACACATTTGGAATTCTCCTGGGGTACCCTCACACATATTATTCCCTCCTTTAGCGGATATTTTCACAAAAAAGTAAAATTTTCAAAAATTCAGAAAATTGGCTGAAAACGTCTAAGTATCAAGGACTCATCGGACGAATCGCTCTGGAACAGAAATCGGGACGCTCACTGACATTTCTCCTATCTGAAAGTTTGATAAACGACGGAAAAATGAGTAAGTCCAAAAAAATTTTTTTCAACTTTTTTCAATTTTACCCCCGTGAGATATATATTCTACCCACACACATTTGGAACTCTCTTGGGGTACCCTCACACATATTATTCCCTCATTTAGCGGATATTTTTACAAAAAAGTATAATTTTCAAAAATTCAGAAAATTGGCTGAAAACGACTAAATATCATAGACTCATCGGACGAATCACTCTGGAACTGAAATCGGAACGATCACTGACATTTCCCCTATCTGAAAGCCTGATAAACGAAGGAAAAATGACTAAGTCCAAAAAAAAAATTTTTTTCAACTTTTTTCAATTTTACCCCTGTGGGATATATATTCTACCCACACACATTTGGAACTCTCTTGGGGTACCCTCACACATATTATTCCCTCATTTAGTGGATATTTTTGCAAAAAAGTAAAATTTTCAAAAATTCAGAAAATTGGCTGAAAACGTCTAAGTATCAAGGACTCATCGGACGAATCGCTCTGGAACAGAAATCGGAACACTCACTGACATTTCCCCTATCTGAAAGTTTGATAAACGACGGAAAAATGAGTAAGTCCAAAAAAATTTTTTTCAAGTTTTTTCAATTTTACCCCCGTGAGAAATATATGCTACCCACACACATTTGGAACTCTCCTGGGGTGCCATCACACATATTATTCCCTCATTTAGCGGATATTTTCACAAAAAAGAATAATTTTCAAAAATTCAGAAAATTGGCTGAAAACGACTAAATATCAAGGACTCTTCGGAAGAATCGCTCTGGAACTGAAATCGGAACGCTCCCTGACATTTCCCCTATCTGAAAGTCTGATAAACGACGGAAAAATGACTAAGTTAAAAAAAAAAATTTTTTCAACTTTTTTCAATTTTACCCCCGTGGCATATACATTCTACCCACACACATTTGGAATTCTCCTGGGGAACCCTCACACATATTATTCCCTTATTTAGCGGTTATTTTTACAAAAAAGTAAAATTTTCAAAAATTCAGAAAATTGGCTGAAAACGACTAAATATCAAGGACTCGTCAGGCGAATTGCTCTGGAACTGAAATCGGAGCGCTCACTGACTTATCCCCTATCTGAAAGTCTGATAAACGCCGGAAAAATGACTAAGTCCAAAAAAATTTTTTTTTCAACTTTTTTCAATTTTACCCCCGTGGGATATATATTCTACCCACACACATTTGAAATTCTCCTGGGGTACCCTCACACATATTATTCCCTTATTTAGCGGTTATTTTTACAAAAAAGTAAAATTTTCAAAAATTCAGAAAATTGGCTGAAAACGACTCATCGGGCGAATTGCTCTGGAACTGAAATCGGAACGCTCACTGACATTTCCTCTATCTGAAAGTCTGATAAACGACGGAAAAATGACTAAGTCCAAAAAAAAAATTTTTTCAACTTTTTTCAATTTTACCCCCGTGGGATATATATTCTACCCACAAACATTTGGAACTCTCCTGGGGTACCCTCACGCATATTATTCCCTTATTTAGCAGTTATTTTTACAAAAAAGTATAATTTTCAAAAATTCAGAAAATTGGCTGAAAACGACTAAATATCAAGGACTCATCGGGCGAATCGCTCTGGAACTGAAATCGGAATGATCACTGACACTTCCCCTATCTGAAAGTCTGATAAACGATGGAAAACTGATTAAGCCGAAAAAAAAATTTTTTTCAACTTTTTTCAATTTTACCCCCGTGGGATATATATTCTACCCACACACATTTGGAACTCTCCTGGGGTACTGTCACACATATTCCCTCATTTAGCGGATATTTTCACAAAAATGTATAATTTTCAAAAATTCTGAAAATTGGCTGAAAACGATTAAATATCAAGGACTCATCGGACGAATCGCTCTGGAGCTGAAATCGGAACGCTCACTGACATTTCCCCTATGTGAAAGTCTGATAAACGACGGAAAAATGACTAAGTCCCCAAAAAAATTTTTTTCAATTTTACCCCCGTGGGATATATATTCTACCCACACACATTTGGAACTCTCCTGGGGTACCGTCACACATATTATTCCCTCATTTAGCGGATATTTTCACAAAAAAGTTAAATTTTCAAAAATTCAGAAAATTGGCTGAAAACGACTAAATATCAAGGACTCATCAGGCGAATCGCTCTGGAACTGAAATCGGAACGCTCACTTACATTTCCCCTATATGAAAGCCTGATTAACGCCGGAAAAATGACTAAGTCCCCAAAAAACTTTTTTTCAACTTTTTTAAATTTTACCACCATGTGATATATATTCTACCCCCACACATTTGGAACTCTCCTGGGGTACCCTCACACATATTATTCCCTCATTTAGCGGATATTTTACAAAAAAGTATCATTTTCAAAAATTCAGAAAATTGGCTGAAAACGACTAAATATCATGGACTCATCGGACGAATCGCTCTGGAGCTGAAATCGGAACGCTAACTGACATTTCCCCTATCTGAAAGTCTGATAAACGACGGAAAAATGACTAAGTCCCAAAAAGAAAATTTTTTTTAAACTTTTTTCAATTTTACCCTTGTGGGATATATATTCTACCCACACACATTTGGAACTCTCCTGGGGTACCGTCACACATATTATTCCCTCATTTAGCGGATATTTTCACAAAAAAGTTAAATTTTCAAAAATTCAGAAAATTGGCTGAAAACGACTAAATATCAAGGACTCATCGGGCGAATCGCTCTGGAACTCAAATCGGATTGCTCACTTACATTTCCCCTATCTGAAAGTCTGATTAACACCGAAAAATGATGAAGTCCCAAAAAAAATTTTTTTAAACTTTTTTCAATTTTACCCCTGTGGGATATATATTCTACCACACACAGATTTGGAACTCTCCTCGGGTACTGTCACACATATTCCCTCATTTAGCAGATATTTTCACAAAAAAGTGAAATTTTCAAAAATTCAGAAAATTGGCTGAAAACGACTAAATATCAAGGACTCATCGGGCGAATCACTCTGGAACTGAAATCGGAAGGCTCCCTGACATATCCCCTATCGGAAAGTCTGATAAACGACGGAAAAATGACTAAGTCCAAAAAAAAAATTTTTTCAACTTTTTTCAATTTTACCCCCATGGGATATATATTCTACCCACACATATTTGGAACTCTCCTAGGGTGCCCTCACACATATTATTCCCTCATTTAGCGGATATTTTCACAAAAAGTGAAATTTTCAAAAATTCAGAAAATTGGCTGAAAACGACTAAATATCATGGACTCATTGGGCGAATCGCTCTGGAACAGAAATCGAAATGCTCACTGACATTTCCCCTATCTGAAAGTCTGATAAACGATGGAAAAATGACTAAGTGCAAAAAAAAAATGTTTTCAACTTTTTTCAATTTTACCCCCGTGGGATATATATTCTACCCACACACATTTGGAATTTTTGTGGGGTACCCTCTCACATATTATTCCCTTATTTAGCGGTTATTTTTACAAAAAAGCATAATTTTCAAAAATTCAGAAAATTGGCTGAAAACGACTAAATATCAAAGACTCATCAGACTAATCACTCTGGAACTGAAATTGGAACGCTCACTGACATATCCTCAATCTGAAAGTCTGATAAACGCCAGAAACATGACTAAGTCTAAAAAAAAAATTTTTTACATTTTTTTCAATTTTACCCCCGTGGGATATATATTCTACACACAGACATTTGGAACTCTCCTGGGGTACCCTCACACATATTATTCCCTCATTTAGCGGATATTTTCACAAAAAAGTTAAATTTTCAAAAATTCAGAAAATTGGCTGAAAATGACTAAATATCAAGGACTCATCAGGCGAATCGCTCTGGAACTGAAATTGGAATGCTCACTGACATTTCCCCTATCGGAAAGTCTGATAAACGACGGAAAAATGACTAAGTCCAAAAAAAATTTTTTTTCAACTTTTTTGAATTTTACCCCCGTGGGATATATATTCTACCCACACACATTTGGAACTCTCCTGGGGTACTGTCACACATATTATTCCCTCATTTAGCGGATATTTTCACAAAAAAGTTAAATTTTCAAAAATTCAGAAAATTGGCTGAAAACGACTAAATATCAAGGACTCATCGGGAGAATCGCTCTGGAACAGAAATTGGAACGCTCACTTACATTTCCCCTATCTGAAAGTCTGATAAACGACAGAAAAATGACTAAGTCCAAGAAAAAATTTTTTTCAACTTTTTTCAATTTTACCCCCGTGGGATATATATTCTACCCACACACATTTAGAACTCTCCTGGGGTACCCTCACACATATTATTCCCTTATTTAGCGGTTATTTTTACAAAAAAGTATAATTTTCAAAAATTCAGAAAATTGGCTGAAAACGACTAAATATCAAGGACTCATCGGGCTAATCGCTCTGGAACTGAAATCGGAACGCTCACTTACATTTCCCCTATCTGAAAGTCTGATAAACGCCGGAAAAATGACTAAGTCCCAAAAAAATTTTTTTAAAACTTTTTTCAATTTTACCCCCGTGGGATATATATTCTACCCACACACATTTGGAACTCTCCTGGGGTACCCTCACACATATTATTCCCTCAGTTAGCAGATAGTTTTACAAAAAAGTATAATTTTCAAAAATTCAGAAACTTGGCTGAAAACGACTAAATATCAAGGACTCATTGGACGAATCGCTCTGGAACTGAAATTGGAATGGTCACCGACATTTCCCCCATCTGAAAGTCTGACAATCGACAGAAAAATGACTAAGTCCAAAAAAAAATTTTTTTCAACTTTTTTAAATTTTACCCCCGTGGGATATATATTCTACCGACACACATTTGGAACTCTCCTGGGGTACCCTCACACATATTATTCCCTTATTTAGCGGTTATTTTTACAAAAAAGCATAATTTTCAAAAATTCAGAAAATTAGTTGAAAACGACTAAATATCAAAGACTCATCAGACTAATCGCTCTGGAACTGAAATCGGAACGCTCACTCACATTTCCCCTATCTAAAAGTCTGATAAACGACGGAAAAATGACTAAGTCCAAAAAAAATTTTTTTTTCAACTTTTTTCAATTTTACCCTTGTGGGATATAAATTCTACCCACACACATTTGGAACTCTCCTGGGGTACTGTCACACATATTATTCCCTCATTTAGCGGATATTTTCACAAAAAAGTGAAATTTTCAAAAATTCTGAAAATTGGCTGAAAACGACTAAATATCAAGGACTCATCGGGTGAATCGCTGTTGAACTGAAATCGGAACACTCACTTACATTTCCCCTATCTGAAAGTCTGATAAACGCCAGAAAAATGACTAAGTCCAAAAAAAAATTTTTTTAAACTTTTTTCAATTTTACCCCCGTGGGATATATATTCTACCCACACACATTTGGAACTCTCCTGGGGTACTGTCACACATATTATTCCCTCATTTAGCGGATATTTTCACAAAAAAGTGAAATTTTCAAAAATTCAGAAAATTCGCTCAAAATGACTAAATATCAAGGACTCATCGGGCGAATCGCTCTGGAACTGAAATCGGAACACTCACTTACATTTGACCTATCTGAAAGTCTGATGAACGCCGGAAAAATGACTAAGTCCAAAAAAAATTTTTTTTTCAACTTTTTTCAATTTTACCCCCGTGGGATATATATTCTACCCACACACATTTGGAATTTTTCTGGGGTACCCTCTCACATATTATTCCCTTATTTAGCGGTTATTTTTACAAAAAAGCATAATTTTCAAAAATTCAGAAAATTGGCTGAAAACGACTAAATATCAAAGACTCATCAGACTAATCACTCTGGAACTGAAATTGGAACGCTCACTGACATATCCTCTATCTGAAAGTCTGATAAACGCCAGAAACATGACTAAGTCTAAAAAAAAAATTTTTCACATTTTTTTCAATTTTACCCCCGTGGGATATATATTCTACACACAGACATTTGGAACTCTCCTGGGGTACCCTCACACATATTATTCCCTTATTTAGCGGATATTTTTACAAAAAAGTATAATTTTCAAAAATTCTGAAAATTGGCTGAAAACGACTAAATATCAAGGACTCATCGGGCTAATCGCTCTGGAACTGAAATCAGAATGCTCACTTACATTTCCCCTATCTGAAAGTCTGATAAACGCCGGAAAAATAACTAATTCCAAAAAAAAATGTTTTTCCAACTTTTTTCAATTTTATCCCCGTGGGATATATATTCTACCCACAAACATTTGGAACTCTCCTGGGGTACCCTCACACATATTATTCCCTCATTTAGCGGATATTTTCACAAAAAAGTTAAATTTTCAAAAATTCAGAAAATCGGCTGAAAATGACTAAATATCAAGGACTCATCAGGCGAATCGCTCTGGAACAGAAATTGGAATGCTCACTTACATTTCCCCTATCTGAAAGTCTGATAAACGACAGAAAAATGACTAAGTCCAAGAAAAATTTTTTTTCAACTTTTTTCAATTTTACCCCCGTGGGATATATATTCTACCCACACACATTTAGAACTCTCCTGGGGTACCCTCACACATATTATTCCCTTATTTAGCGGTTATTTTTACAAAAAAGTATAATTTTCAAAAATTCAGAAAATTGGCTGAAAACGACTAAATATCAAGGACTCATCGGGCTAATCGCTCTGGAACTGAAATCGGAACGCTCACTTACATTTCCCCTATCTGAAAGTCTGATAAACGCCGGAAAAATGACTAAGTCCCAAAAAAATTTTTTTTAAACTTTTTTCAATTTTACCCCCGTGGGATATATATTCTACCCACACACATTTGGAACTCTCCTGGGGTACCCTCACACATATTATTCCCTCAGTTAGCAGATAGTTTTACAAAAAAGTATAATTTTCAAAAATTCAGAAACTTGGCTGAAAACGACTAAATATCAAGGACTCATTGGACGAATCGCTCTGGAACTGAAATTGGAATGGTCACCGACATTTCCCCCATCTGAAAGTCTGACAATCGACGGAAAAATGACTAAGTCCAAAAAAAAATTTTTTTCAACTTTTTTAAATTTTACCCCCGTGGGATATATATTCTACCGACACACATTTGGAACTCTCCTGGGGTACCCTCACACATATTATTCCCTTATTTAGCGGTTATTTTTACAAAAAAGCATAATTTTCAAAAATTCAGAAAATTAGCTGAAAACGACTAAATATCAAAGACTCATCAGACTAATCGCTCTGGAACTGAAATCGGAACACTCACTTACATTTCCCCTATCTGAAAGTCTGATAAACGCCAGAAAAATGACTAAGTCCAAAAAAAAATTTTTTTAAACTTTTTTAAATTTTACCCCCGTGGGATATATATTCTACCGACACACATTTGGAACTCTCCTGGGGTACCCTCACACATATTATTCCCTTATTTAGCGGTTATTTTTACAAAAAAGCATAATTTTCAAAAATTCAGAAAATTAGCTGAAAACGACTAAATATCAAAGACTCATCAGACTAATCGCTCTGGAACTGAAATCGGAACACTCACTTACATTTCCCCTATCTGAAAGTCTGATAAACGCCAGAAAAATGACTAAGTCCAAAAAAAAATTTTTTTAAACTTTTTTCAATTTTACCCCCGTGGGATATATATTCTACCCACACACATTTGGAACTCTCCTGGGGTACTGTCACACATATTATTCCCTCATTTAGCGGATATTTTCACAAAAAAGTGAAATTTTCAAAAATTCAGAAAATTCGCTCAAAATGACTAAATATCAAGGACTCATCGGGCGAATCGCTCTGGAACTGAAATCGGAACACTCACTTACATTTGACCTATCTGAAAGTCTGATGAACGCCGGAAAAATGACTAAGTCCAAAAAAAATTTTTTTTTCAACTTTTTTCAATTTTACCCCCGTGGGATATATATTCTACCCACACACATTTGGAATTTTTCTGGGGTACCCTCTCACATATTATTCCCTTATTTAGCGGTTATTTTTACAAAAAAGCATAATTTTCAAAAATTCAGAAAATTGGCTGAAAACGACTAAATATCAAAGACTCATCAGACTAATCACTCTGGAACTGAAATTGGAACGCTCACTGACATATCCTCTATCTGAAAGTCTGATAAACGCCAGAAACATGACTAAGTCTAAAAAAAAAATTTTTCACATTTTTTTCAATTTTACCCCCGTGGGATATATATTCTACACACAGACATTTGGAACTCTCCTGGGGTACCCTCACACATATTATTCCCTTATTTAGCGGATATTTTTACAAAAAAGTATAATTTTCAAAAATTCTGAAAATTGGCTGAAAACGACTAAATATCAAGGACTCATCGGGCTAATCGCTCTGGAACTGAAATCAGAATGCTCACTTACATTTCCCCTATCTGAAAGTCTGATAAACGCCGGAAAAATAACTAATTCCAAAAAAAAATGTTTTTCCAACTTTTTTCAATTTTATCCCCGTGGGATATATATTCTACCCACAAACATTTGGAACTCTCCTGGGGTACCCTCACACATATTATTCCCTCATTTAGCGGATATTTTCACAAAAAAGTTAAATTTTCAAAAATTCAGAAAATCGGCTGAAAATGACTAAATATCAAGGACTCATCAGGCGAATCGCTCTGGAACAGAAATTGGAATGCTCACTTACATTTCCCCTATCTGAAAGTCTGATAAACGACAGAAAAATGACTAAGTCCAAGAAAAATTTTTTTTCAACTTTTTTCAATTTTACCCCCGTGGGATATATATTCTACCCACACACATTTAGAACTCTCCTGGGGTACCCTCACACATATTATTCCCTTATTTAGCGGTTATTTTTACAAAAAAGTATAATTTTCAAAAATTCAGAAAATTGGCTGAAAACGACTAAATATCAAGGACTCATCGGGCTAATCGCTCTGGAACTGAAATCGGAACGCTCACTTACATTTCCCCTATCTGAAAGTCTGATAAACGCCGGAAAAATGACTAAGTCCCAAAAAAATTTTTTTTAAACTTTTTTCAATTTTACCCCCGTGGGATATATATTCTACCCACACACATTTGGAACTCTCCTGGGGTACCCTCACACATATTATTCCCTCAGTTAGCAGATAGTTTTACAAAAAAGTATAATTTTCAAAAATTCAGAAACTTGGCTGAAAACGACTAAATATCAAGGACTCATTGGACGAATCGCTCTGGAACTGAAATTGGAATGGTCACCGACATTTCCCCCATCTGAAAGTCTGACAATCGACGGAAAAATGACTAAGTCCAAAAAAAAATTTTTTTCAACTTTTTTAAATTTTACCCCCGTGGGATATATATTCTACCGACACACATTTGGAACTCTCCTGGGGTACCCTCACACATATTATTCCCTTATTTAGCGGTTATTTTTACAAAAAAGCATAATTTTCAAAAATTCAGAAAATTAGCTGAAAACGACTAAATATCAAAGACTCATCAGACTAATCGCTCTGGAACTGAAATCGGAACGCTCACTGACATTTCCCCTATCTAAAAGTCTGATAAACGACGGAAAAATGACTAAGTCCAAAAAAAAATTTTTTTCAACTTTTTTCAATTTTACCCCCGTGGGATATATATTCTACCCACACACATTTGGAACTCTCCTGGGGTACTGTCACACATATTATTCCCTCATTTAGCGGATATTTTCACAAAAAAGTTAAATTTTCAAAAATTCAGAAAATTGGCTGAAAACGACTAAATATCAAGGACTCATCGGGCTAATCGCTCTGGAACTGAAATCGGAACGCTCACTTACATTTCCCCTATCTGAAAGTCTGATAAACGACAGAAAAATGACTAAGTCCAAGAAAAATTTTTTTTCAACTTTTTTCAATTTTACCCCCATGGGATATATATTCTACCCACACACATTTGGAATTTTTCTGGGGTACCCTCTCACATATTATTCCCTTATTTAGCGGTTATTTTTACAAAAAAGCATAATTTTCAAAAATTCAGAAAATTGGCTGAAAACGACTAAATATCAAAGACTCATCAGACTAATCACTCTGGAACTGAAATTGGAACACTCACTGACATATCCTCTATCTGAAAGTCTGATAAACGCCAGAAACATGACTAAGTCTAAAAAAAAAATTTTTCACATTTTTTTCAATTTTACCCCCGTGGGATATATATTCTACACACAGACATTTGGAACTCTCCTGGGGTACCCTCACATATATTATTCCCTCATTTAGCGGATATTTTCACAAAAAAGTTAAATTTTCAAAAATTCAGAAAATTGGCTGAAAATGACTAAATATCAAGGACTCATCAGGCGAATCGCTCTGGAACAGAAATTGGAATGCTCACTTACATTTCCCCTATCTGAAAGTCTGATAAACGACAGAAAAATGACTAAGTCCAAGAAAAAATTTTTTTCAACTTTTTTCAATTTTACCCCCGTGGGATATATATTCTACCCACACACATTTAGAACTCTCCTGGGGTACCCTCACACATATTATTCCCTTATTTAGCGGTTATTTTTACAAAAAAGTATAATTTTCAAAAATTCAGAAAATTGGCTGAAAACGACTAAATATCAAGGACTCATCGGGCTAATCGCTCTGGAACTGAAATCAGAATGCTCACTTACATTTCCCCTATCTGAAAGTCTGATAAACGCCGGAAAAATAACTAATTCCAAAAAAAAATGTTTTTCCAACTTTTTTCAATTTTATCCCCGTGGGATATATATTCTACCCACAAACATTTGGAACTCTCCTGGGGTACCCTCACACATATTATTCCCTCATTTAGCGGATATTTTCACAAAAAAGTTAAATTTTCAAAAATTCAGAAAATCGGCTGAAAATGACTAAATATCAAGGACTCATCAGGCGAATCGCTCTGGAACAGAAATTGGAATGCTCACTTACATTTCCCCTATCTGAAAGTCTGATAAACGACAGAAAAATGACTAAGTCCAAGAAAAATTTTTTTTCAACTTTTTTCAATTTTACCCCCGTGGGATATATATTCTACCCACACACATTTAGAACTCTCCTGGGGTACCCTCACACATATTATTCCCTTATTTAGCGGTTATTTTTACAAAAAAGTATAATTTTCAAAAATTCAGAAAATTGGCTGAAAACGACTAAATATCAAGGACTCATCGGGCTAATCGCTCTGGAACTGAAATCGGAACGCTCACTTACATTTCCCCTATCTGAAAGTCTGATAAACGCCGGAAAAATGACTAAGTCCCAAAAAAATTTTTTTTAAACTTTTTTCAATTTTACCCCCGTGGGATATATATTCTACCCACACACATTTGGAACTCTCCTGGGGTACCCTCACACATATTATTCCCTCAGTTAGCAGATAGTTTTACAAAAAAGTATAATTTTCAAAAATTCAGAAACTTGGCTGAAAACGACTAAATATCAAGGACTCATTGGACGAATCGCTCTGGAACTGAAATTGGAATGGTCACCGACATTTCCCCCATCTGAAAGTCTGACAATCGACGGAAAAATGACTAAGTCCAAAAAAAAATTTTTTTCAACTTTTTTAAATTTTACCCCCGTGGGATATATATTCTACCGACACACATTTGGAACTCTCCTGGGGTACCCTCACACATATTATTCCCTTATTTAGCGGTTATTTTTACAAAAAAGCATAATTTTCAAAAATTCAGAAAATTAGCTGAAAACGACTAAATATCAAAGACTCATCAGACTAATCGCTCTGGAACTGAAATCGGAACGCTCACTGACATTTCCCCTATCTAAAAGTCTGATAAACGACGGAAAAATGACTAAGTCCAAAAAAAAATTTTTTTCAACTTTTTTCAATTTTACCCCCGTGGGATATATATTCTACCCACACACATTTGGAACTCTCCTGGGGTACTGTCACACATATTATTCCCTCATTTAGCGGATATTTTCACAAAAAAGTTAAATTTTCAAAAATTCAGAAAATTGGCTGAAAACGACTAAATATCAAGGACTCATCGGGCTAATCGCTCTGGAACTGAAATCGGAACGCTCACTTACATTTCCCCTATCTGAAAGTCTGATAAACGACAGAAAAATGACTAAGTCCAAGAAAAATTTTTTTTCAACTTTTTTCAATTTTACCCCCGTGGGATATATATTCTACCCACACACATTTGGAATTTTTCTGGGGTACCCTCTCACATATTATTCCCTTATTTAGCGGTTATTTTTACAAAAAAGCATAATTTTCAAAAATTCAGAAAATTGGCTGAAAACGACTAAATATCAAAGACTCATCAGACTAATCACTCTGGAACTGAAATTGGAACACTCACTGACATATCCTCTATCTGAAAGTCTGATAAACGCCAGAAACATGACTAAGTCTAAAAAAAAAATTTTTCACATTTTTTTCAATTTTACCCCCGTGGGATATATATTCTACACACAGACATTTGGAACTCTCCTGGGGTACCCTCACATATATTATTCCCTCATTTAGCGGATATTTTCACAAAAAAGTTAAATTTTCAAAAATTCAGAAAATTGGCTGAAAATGACTAAATATCAAGGACTCATCAGGCGAATCGCTCTGGAACAGAAATTGGAATGCTCACTTACATTTCCCCTATCTGAAAGTCTGATAAACGACAGAAAAATGACTAAGTCCAAGAAAAAATTTTTTTCAACTTTTTTCAATTTTACCCCCGTGGGATATATATTCTACCCACACACATTTAGAACTCTCCTGGGGTACCCTCACACATATTATTCCCTTATTTAGCGGTTATTTTTACAAAAAAGTATAATTTTCAAAAATTCAGAAAATTGGCTGAAAACGACTAAATATCAAGGACTCATCGGGCTAATCGCTCTGGAAATGAAATCGGAACGCTCACTTACATTTCCCCTATCTGAAAGTCTGATAAACGCCGGAAAAATGACTAAGTCCCAAAAAAATTTTTTTTAAACTTTTTTCAATTTTACCCCCGTGGGATATATATTCTACCCACACACATTTGGAACTCTCCTGGGGTACCCTCACACATATTATTCCCTCAGTTAGCAGATAGTTTTACAAAAAAGTATAATTTTCAAAAATTCAGAAACTTGGCTGAAAACGACTAAATATCAAGGACTCATTGGACGAATCGCTCTGGAACTGAAATTGGAATGGTCACCGACATTTCCCCCATCTGAAAGTCTGACAATCGACGGAAAAATGACTAAGTCCAAAAAAAAATTTTTTTCAACTTTTTTAAATTTTACCCCCGTGGGATATATATTCTACCGACACACATTTGGAACTCTCCTGGGGTACCCTCACACATATTATTCCCTTATTTAGCGGTTATTTTTACAAAAAAGCATAATTTTCAAAAATTCAGAAAATTAGCTGAAAACGACTAAATATCAAAGACTCATCAGACTAATCGCTCTGGAACTGAAATCGGAACGCTCACTGACATTTCCCCTATCTAAAAGTCTGATAAACGACGGAAAAATGACTAAGTCCAAAAAAAAATTTTTTTTCAACTTTTTTCAATTTTACCCTTGTGGGATATAAATTCTACCCACACACATTTGGAACTCTCCTGGGGTACTGTCACACATATTATTCCCTCATTTAGCGGATATTTTCACAAAAAAGTGAAATTTTCAAAAATTCTGAAAATTTGCTGAAAACGACTAAATATCAAGGACTCATCGGGGGAATCGCTGTTGAACTGAAATCGGAACACTCACTTACATTTCCCCTATCTGAAAGTCTGATAAACGATGCAAAATTGACTAAGTCCAAAAAAAAAAATTTTTTCAACTTTTTTCAATTTTACCCCCGTGGGATATATATTCTACCCACACACATTTGGAACTCTCCTGGGGTACCGTCACACATATTATTCCCTCATTTAGCGGATATTTTCACAAAAAAGTGAAATTTTCAAAAAATTCAGAAAATTGGCTGAAAACGACTAAATATCAAGGACTCATCGGGTGAATCGCTCTGGAACTGAAATCGGAATGCTCACTGACATTTCCCCTATCTGAAAGTCTGATAAACGCCAGAAAAATGACTAAGTCCAAAAAAAAATTTTTTTAAACTTTTTTCAATTTTACCCCCGTGGGATATATATTCTACCCACACACATTTGGAACTCTCCTGGGGTACTGTCACACATATTATTCCCTCATTTAGCGGATATTTTCACAAAAAAGTGAAATTTTCAAAAATTCAGAAAATTCGCTCAAAATGACTAAATATCAAGGACTCATCGGGCGAATCGCTCTGGAACTGAAATCGGAACACTCACTTACATTTGACCTATCTGAAAGTCTGATGAACGCCGGAAAAATGACTAAGTCCAAAAAAAATTTTTTTTTCAACTTTTTTCAATTTTACCCCCGTGGGATATATATTCTACCCACACACATTTGGAATTTTTCTGGGGTACCCTCTCACATATTATTCCCTTATTTAGCGGTTATTTTTACAAAAAAGCATAGTTTTCAAAAATTCAGAAAATTGGCTGAAAACGACTAAATATCAAAGACTCATCAGACTAATCACTCTGGAACTGAAATTGGAACGCTCACTGACATATCCTCTATCTGAAAGTCTGATAAACGCCAGAAACATGACTAAGTCTAAAAAAAAAATTTTTTACATTTTTTTCAATTTTACCCCCGTGGGATATATATTCTACACACAGACATTTGGAACTCTCCTGGGGTACCCTCACACATATTATTCCCTTATTTAGCGGATATTTTTACAAAAAAGTATAATTTTCAAAAATTCTGAAAATTGGCTGAAAACGACTAAATATCAAGGACTCATCGGGCTAATCGCTCTGGAACTGAAATCAGAATGCTCACTTACATTTCCCCTATCTGAAAGTCTGATAAACGCCGGAAAAATAACTAATTCCAAAAAAAAATGTTTTTCCAACTTTTTTCAATTTTATCCCCGTGGGATATATATTCTACCCACAAACATTTGGAACTCTCCTGGGGTACCCTCACACATATTATTCCCTCATTTAGCGGATATTTTCACAAAAAAGTTAAATTTTCAAAAATTCAGAAAATTGGCTGAAAATGACTAAATATCAAGGACTCATCAGGCGAATCGCTCTGGAACAGAAATTGGAATGCTCACTTACATTTCCCCTATCTGAAAGTCTGATAAACGACAGAAAAATGACTAAGTCCCAAAAAAAATTTTTTTAAACTTTTTTCAATTTTACCCCCGTGGGATATATATTCTACCCACACACATTTGGAACTCTCCTGGGGTACCCTCACACATATTATTCCCTCAGTTAGCAGATAGTTTTACAAAAAAGTATAATTTTCAAAAATTCAGAAACTTGGCTGAAAACGACTAAATATCAAGGACTCATTGGACGAATCGCTCTGGAACTGAAATCGGAACGCTCACTGACATTTCCCCTATCTAAAAGTCTGATAAACGCCGGAAAAATAACTAATTCCAAAAAAAAATGTTTTTCCAACTTTTTTCAATTTTATCCCCGTGGGATATATATTCTACCCACAAACATTTGGAACTCTCCTGGGGTACCCTCACACATATTATTCCCTCATTTAGCGGATATTTTCACAAAAAAGTGAAATTTTCAAAAATTCTGAAAATTGGCTGAAAACGACTAAATATCAAAGACTCATCGGGGGAATCGCTGTTGAACTGAAATCGGAACACTCACTTACATTTCCCCTATCTGAAAGTCTGATAAACGATGCAAAATTGACTAAGTCCAAAAAAAAAAATTTTTTTCAACTTTTTTCAATTTTACCCCCGTGGGATATATATTCTACCCACACACATTTGGAACTCTCCTGGGGTACCCTCACACATATTATTCCCTCATATAGCGGATATTTTCACAAAAAAGTGAAATTTTCAAAAAATTCAGAAAATTGGCTGAAAACGACTAAATATCAAGGACTCATCGGGCGAATCGCTCTGGAACTGAAAACGGAAAGCTCACTGATATTTCCCCTATCTGAAAGTCTGATAAGCTACATAAAAATGACTAAGTCCAAAAAAAAAATTTTTTTCAACTTTTTTCAATTTTACCCCCATGGGATATGATATATATTCTACCCACACACATTTGGAACTCTTCTGGGGTACCGTCACACATATTATTCCCTCATTTAGCGGATATTTTCACAAAAAAGTGAAATTTTAAAAAAATTCAGTAAATTGGCTGAAAACGATTAAATATCAAGGACTCATCGGGGGCGAATCGCTCTGGAACTGAAATCGGAACGCTCACTGACATTTCCCCTATCTGAAAGTCTGATAAACGACGGAAAAATTACTAAGTCCAAAAAAAAATTTTTTGCAACTTTTTTCAATTTTACCCCCGTGGGATATATATTCTACCCACACACATTTGGAACTCTCCTGGGGTACCGTCACACATATTATTCTCTCATTTAGCAGATATTTTCACAAAAAAGTGACATTTTCAAAAATTCAGAAAATTGGCTGAAAACGACTAAATATCAAGGACTCATCGGGCGTATCGCTCTGGAACTGAAATCGGAACGCTCACTGACATTTCCCCTATCTGAAAGTCTGATAAACGATGGAAAAATGACTAAGTCCAAAAAAAAATTGTAACGGGTCTGGGAGGCGGAACCTCTGAGCAACTTATACAAGGGGGCGGTCCTTGTAAGGAAGCGGGTGGCGACCAGGGAAGACAGGCAGGTAGTCACAGCAGGTGACCGGGACAGTCTCTGGGTAAACGGGCAGGAGGTCACGGCAAGTGACCGGGACTGTCTCTGGGTGAACGGGCAGGAGGTCACGGCAAGTGACCGGGGCAGTCTCTGGGTGAACGGGCAGAAGGTCACGGCAAGTGACCGGGGCAGTCTCTGGGTGAACGGGCAGAAGGTCACGGAAAGTGACCGGGACAGTCTCTGGGTAAAGGGTAGGTACGACCGGTGACGGCTGAGCCTCCAGGTAGGCTAGCAGGCAGATGGCAGATGTGTGCTCCCAGGTGAGCATGCGAGAGTCTCTGGATAAGCAGGTGGTCACAGCATGTGACGGCGGAGCCTCCAGGTAGGCTAACAGGCAGGTAGCAGATGAGCGCTCCCAGTTGAGCGGGCAAGAGTCTCTGGACTGGCAGGTG
The DNA here is from genome assembly GCF_046119375.1 of Phyllobates terribilis. Classification (NCBI taxonomy): domain Eukaryota; kingdom Metazoa; phylum Chordata; class Amphibia; order Anura; family Dendrobatidae; genus Phyllobates; species Phyllobates terribilis. The sequence continues at coordinate 47,054,132 of NW_027362769.1, read as the reverse complement.
GTCACAGCACGTGACGGCGGAGCCTCCAGGTAGGCTAGCAGACAGGTAGCAGATGAGCGCTCCCAGGTAAGCGGGCAAGAGTCTCTGGACTGGCAGGTGGTCACAGCACGTGACGGCGGAGCCTCCAGGTAGGCTAGCAGACAGGTAGCAGATGAGCGCTCCCAGGTGAGCGGGCAAGAGTCTCTGGACTGGCAAGTGGTCACAGCACATGACAGCGGAACCTCCAGGTAGGCTAGCAGGCGGGTAGCAGGTGGGCGTTCCCAGGTGAGCGGGCAAGCTGGTCCATAGACAGACTGACAGGTGTCGGAAGGCAGACCATCGGACCTCAGGCTAGCAAGCAGGTAAGCGGATAACAGGCAGGAATCAGACAGCAATCTGGCAGGAAACTGGCAGGTAACTGGCAGGTAACTGGAAACGGGACCTGAGGGCTGAAGCAGAGTAGTGAACAGTGCAACAACATTGCTCGGGCACCTCCATTTTGGAAGAGGTGCCTTATATATGGTGAAGTCCTCCGGCCATTGGCCGGGGACTCCTTAGGATGGCGCGCGCGGCCCCTTTAAGAGGGTGGGAGCGCGCGCACGCCCTAAGCACCGTGGCCGGGAAGGAGCGCGCGCTGCCAGCAGAGCGGGAGGAGGACGCCGGACTCGGAGCGGAGAGGTGAGGGGAACAGCAGAGGGCAGGGACGCCGACGCTACAGTAACCCCCCTTTAGGCCCCCCCTTTTTTAGGCCAGACAGAAATTTAGCAAGGATGAGAGGGGCATGGATGTTCTCCCGGGGCTCCCACGTTCTCTCTTCAGGACCAAACCCCTTCCAATCTACTAGAAAAAAGGTCTTTCCTCTTACCCTTTTTGTGGCCAGAATTTTCTCTACCTCAAACTCGTTTTCAGCGGAAAACGAAGCAGGAGGCGCACCTGTAGACTTGGAAAAAGAGTTAAGTACCACGGGTTTGAGGAGAGATACATGGAAGGAGTTAGGGATCCGCAAGTTGGCTGGGAGTTTCAATTTATAGGCCACCGGGTTGATCTGACTGATGACCTCCAGAGGACCGATGAACCGAGGCCCTAACTTATAGGAAGGAATCTTGAGCCGGACATACTTGGACGAGAGCCAGACCTTATCCCCTGGACGGAATTGAGGAGGATCCAGACGTTTTTTGTCAGCATGTCTTTTCATACGCTCGGACGACTGAAGGAGTGCGGACCGGGTACTCTCCCACAAGGAGGAAAATTTGTTAACAAGAGATTCCGCAGCCGGATTATCCACCGAGGTGGAGACGGGAAATGGGATCCGAGGATGCTGACCGAAGACTACAAAAAACGGGGATTTGGAGGAAGATTCGCTCTCGTGATTGTTGTAAGAGAATTCGGCCCATGGCAGGAGATCCACCCCGTCAGAATGGTGGGCATTAACGAAGTGCCGGAGGTAACTGGTCAGGATCTGATTGATCCGCTCCACTTGACCATTAGACTGTGGGTGGTAAGCGGAGGAGAAGTCCAGGGTGACGTCTAGCAATTTACAAGTGGCTCTCCAGAAACGTGAAGTGAACTGTACCCCACGATCCAACACGATGTGGAGGGGCAGGCCATGAAGACGGAATAAATGGCGGATAAAGTCTTTAGCCAGCTCGGGTGCAGACGGGAGGCCTGGCAGGGGAATAAAGTGAGCCATCTTGGAAAAGCGGTCAGCGACCACCCAAATGACCGTACAACCGGCAGAGACGGGAAGATCAGTTATGAAGTCCATAGCAATATGCTGCCAGGGGGCAGCAGGCACAGGAAGTGGAAGGAGGCAACCGGCTGGCAGGTGTCTCGGGACTTTGTTGGGGGCACAGGACACACAGGCAGAAACAAAGTCTATTACATCCTTGTGCAGGGTAGGCCACCAGTAGTGCCGGGTAATAAGCTGGAGGGTCTTTTTCTGATGGGCGTGGCCAGCTAGTTTAGACGAATGACCCCAGTGTAGGATCTTCTCCCGATCAGGTACTGAAACGAACGTCTTACCGGGAGGGAGACGATTTAGACTCACGGGAGCCACTTGCATTACTCTGGCGGGATCGATGATATGTTTGGGTTCTTCCTCGAGATCGGACACCAGAAAGGATCGGGACAAGGCGTCTGCTTTGATGTTTTTGTCAGCCGGGCGAAAATGAAGAACAAAATCAAAGCGAGCAAAAAACAAGGACCACCGGGCTTGGCGCGGGTTAAGTCTCTGGGCATGCTGGAGGTAAGCCAAGTTCTTGTGGTCAGTCTAGATTATTACCGGGTGAAGAGCCCCCTCGAGTAGGTAACGCCACTCCTCCAATGCCAGCTTGATGGCCAATAACTCTCGGTCTCCTATGGAATAGTTGCGCTCAGAAGAGAAGAGTTTGGAGAAGAAGCCACAAGTTACCATTCTCCCGGAAGACGATTTTTGGGTAAGTACCGCTCCGGCTCCAGAGGAGGAGGCGTCAACTTCCAGGAAGAACTGCTTGTTGCCGTCCGGGCGATGCAGCACCGGGGCGGAAGAGAAGGCCTGTTTTAAAGAAAGAAAGGCCTCCTCTGCTTCGGGTGGCCACTCTCTGGGATTAGTGCCCTTATGGGCGAGCGCGGAAATTGGGGCAGTCCGGGAAGAGAAGTGCGGTATGAAGAGGCGGTAGTAGTTGGCGAAGCCCAGGAACCGCTGAATAGCCTTCAGCCCCTCCGGTCGAGACCATTTCTCGATGGCAGACAGTTTCTCTGGATCCATTCGGAGGCCGGTCTGAGAAATAATGTAGCCCAAAAACGGAAGCGAGGTCTGCTCAAAGAGGCACTTCTCATATTTAGCGAAGTGGTGATTCTGCCTGAGCCTGAGCAGGACCTGACGAACATCCCTCCGGTGAGTCTGGAGATCCGGAGTGAAGACCAAGATGTCGTCCAGGTACACCACTACGCAGGAGTAGAGAAGGTCCCGGAAGATGTCATTGACCAACTCTTGAAAGACGGCAGGAGCATTACAGAGACCAAAGGGCATTACCAGATATTCATAGTGGCCGTCCCGGGTGTTGAATGCAGTCTTCCATTCATCCCCCTGACAGATACGGACCAGGTTGTACGCCCCACGGAGGTCCAGTTTGGTGAAGATTCTAGCCCCCCTCAGATGATCAAATAACTCCGGAATGAGCAGAAGGGGGTACTTATTCTTCACCGTGATCTGGTTAAGGCCTCTATAGTCTATACAGGGACGGAGAGAGCCGTCCTTCTTTTTAACGAAAAAGAAGCCTGCTCCCACCGGGGAGGTAGATTTCCGGATGAATCCCCGGGCCAGATTCTCCTCAATATATTCGGACATCGACCGGGTCTCAGCAGCGGACAATGGGTAAATACGCCCACGGGGAGGCGTAGTACCGGGTAACAGGTCGATAGGACAGTCGTATGGTCTATGAGGGGGTAATGTCTCTGCCTCCTTTTTATTAAAGACATCAGCAAATGACCAATAAGGAATCGGAAGTCCATTTAGATTAGTTGGGGTAGGAGAAGGACGGACGGGATGAACGGGAACCAAACAAGTCTTATGGCAGTCCTGTCCCCAACGAAGGACTTCTCCGGTCTTCCAGTCAAGCACGGGTGCATGTCCCTGGAGCCAAGGTAGGCCTAGTAAGAGGGCGTGAGAGAGTCCAGGCAGAACATGAAAAGAGATGCTCTCAGAATGCAGCATTCCCACCTGCAGAGTAATGGATTCGGTGATGAGTTGGATGGGACGTGGTAAGAGGCCCCCATCCACGGCAGCGACAGATAAGGGTACAGCCAGAGGTTTGGTGGGAATGCGGTGTTTTTCTACCAGGGACTGTGAAATAAGATTCCCGGCTGCTCCAGAGTCAAGTTGGGCTAGCTCGAAAAAACGGTTCTCCCCGCAGATAATTGAGACTGACAGCAGCAGAGATGGAGAGGATTTATTCTTGTCTAGGTCGACCTCTCTGAGCGAACCTAGACACAGGCGTTTCCCGACCTCTCCGGGCAGGTACGGATCCGGTGCTCCTTGCTGCCACAGTAGAAGCAGCTCCCCTCGGCACGGCGTAAGTCCTGACGGGTTTTGACCATCTTGGTCTGGTCGACCTGCATAGGCTCAGGAGAGTGTACCTGGGGAGAAACGGAGGGAGTGACGGGTTTCTGGAAGGTAGGAGCTAGACGTGGAAACCTCCTCTCACGGCTGACTTCTTTGGCACGCTCCTGGAACCGTAGGTCAATCCGGGTGGCAAGAGTTATTAAGTCATCGAGAGTGGTAGGAATGTCCCAACCGGCGAGTTCATCTTTAATACGGCCGGACAGACCCTCCCAGAAGACAGACACCAGAGCGTCGTTATCCCAGGCCAGCTCTGAGGCAAGGGTACGGAACCTTATGGCATATTGGCCCACGGTGAGACTTCCCTGACGGAGGCGTAGCAGAGACGATGCGGATGAGGTCTTCCGTCCGGGTTCGTCGAAGACTTTCCGGAAAGCCGTGAGAAAGGCAGGCAAGTCGGACACCAGGGGGTCTCCTCTCTCCCATAGAGGATTTAGCCAAGCCAGTGCCTCCCCCGTGAGATGGGACATGATGAAGACTACTTTGGCCCGGTCGGAGTTAAACTGGTGGGACAGGAGTTCAAAGTGCAGGGTGCACTGGTTTATGAAGCCCCGAGCCAGAGCGGAGTCGCCTCCGAAGCGAGGAGGTGCAGAAAGCCGGGGTCCGGAGCAGGATACCATGGTATTGGTGGGCAGCGGAGCTGCCGGGTTGCGAGTCAAGACACTAGTGGTGGTTGCTGGTGGAGCAGTCAGAGTGTCCAGGTGAGAATTGACATTCCGCAGGTGACTCAGGATGGACTCCTATTGGGAACTCTGACGGGACAGTTCATGACAAAGGTCCGAGAGCGAGGGAGCTTGGGTGCCACCGGGTTCCATGGCCCGAGCAAACTGTAACTGGTCTGGGAGGCGGAACCTCTGAGCAACTTATACAAGGGGGCGGTCCTTGTAAGGAAGCGGGTGGCGACCAGGGAAGACAGGCAGGTAGTCACAGCAGGTGACCGGGACAGTCTCTGGGTAAACGGGCAGGAGGTCACGGCAAGTGACCGGGACAGTCTCTGGGTGAACGGGCAGGAGGTCACGGCAAGTGACCGGGGCAGTCTCTGGGTGAACGGGCAGAAGGTCACGGCAAGTGACAGGGGCAGTCTCTGGGTGAACGGGCAGAAGGTCACGGCAAGTGACCGGGACAGTCTCTGGGTAAAGGGTAGGTACGACCTGTGACGGCTGAGCCTCCAGGAAGGCTAGCAGGCAGATGGCAGATGTGTGCTCCCAGGTGAGCAGGCGAGAGTCTCTGGATAAGCAGGTGGTCACAGCATGTGACGGCGGAGCCTCCAGGTAGGCTAACAGGCAGGTAGCAGATGAGCGCTCCCAGGTGAGCGGGCAAGAGTCTCTGGACTGGCAGGTGGTCACAGCACGTGACGGCGGAGCCTCCAGGTAGGCTAGCAGACAGGTAGCAGATGAGCGCTCCCAGGTGAGCGGGCAAGAGTCTCCGGACTGGCAGGTGGTCACAGAACGTGACGGCGGAGCCTCCAGGTAGGCTAGCAGACAGGTAGCAGATGAGCGCTCCCAGGTGAGCGGGCAAGAGTCTCTGGACTGGCAGGTGGTCACAGCACGTGACGGCGGAACCTCCAGGTAGGCTAGCAGGTGGGTAGAAGGTGGGCGCTCCCAGGTGAGCGGGCAAGCTGGTCCATAGACAGACTGACAGGTGTCGGAAGGCAGACCGTCGGACCTCAGGCTAGCAAGCAGGTAAGCGGATAACAGGCAGGAATCAGACAGCAATCTGGCAGGAAACTGGCAGGTAACTGGCAGGTAACTGGAAACAGGACCTGAGGGCTGAAGCAGAGTAGTGAACAGTGCAACAACATTGCTCGGGCACCTCCATTTTGGAGGAGGTGCCTTAAATATGGTGAAGTCCTCCGGCCATTGGCCGGGGACTCCTTAGGACGGCGCGCGCGGCCCCTTTAAGAGGGGGGGAGCGCACGCGCCCTAAGCACCGTGGCCGGGAAGGAGCGCGCGCTGCCAGCAGAGTGGGAGGAGGACACCGGGCTCGGAGCGGAGAGGTGAGGGGAACAGAAGAGGGCAGGGACGCCGACGCTACAAAAATTTTTTTCAACTTTTTTCAATTTTACCCCCGTGGGATATATATTCTAACCACACACATTTGGAACTCTCCTGGGGTACCCTCACACATAATATTCCCTCATTTAGTGGATAGTGTCACAAAAAAGTGAAATTTTCAAAAATTCAGAAAATTGGCTGAAAATGTCTAAATATCAAGGACTCATCGGACGAATCGGTCTAGAACTGAAATCGTAACACTCACTTACATTTCCCCTATCTGAAAGTCTGATAAACGCTGGAAAAATGACTAAGTCCAAAAAAAAAAACTTTTTTCAATTTTACCCTCGTGGGATATATATTCTACCCACACACATTTGGAACTCTCCTGGGGTACCGTCACACATATTATTCCCTCATTTAGCGGATATTTTCACAAAATATTGAAATTTTCAAAAATTCTGAAAATTGGCTGAAAATGACTAAATATCAAGGACTCATCGGGCGAATCGCTCTGCAACGGAAATCGGAATACTCACTGACATTTCCCCTCTCTGAAAGTCTGATAAATGCCGGAAAAATGACTAAGTCCAAAAAAAAAATTTTTTCAACATTTTTCAATTTTTCCCTCGTGGGATATATATTCTACCCACACACATTTGGTACTCTCCTGGAGTACCCTCACACATATTATTCCCTCATTTAGCGGATATTTTCACAAAAAAGTGAAATTTCCAAAAATTCAGAAAATTGGCTGAAAACGACTAAATGTCAAGGACTCATCGGGCGAATCGCTCTGGAACTGAAATCGGAACACTCACTTACATTTCCCCTATCTGAAAGTCTGATAAACGCCGGAAAAATGACTAAGTCCAAAAAAAAAATTTTTTTCAACTTTTTTCCATTTTACCCCCGTGGGATATGATATATATTCTACCCACACACATTTGGAACTCTCCTGGGGTACCGTCACACATATTATTCCCTCATTTAGCGGATATTTTCACAAAAAAGTGAAATTTCCAAAAATTCAGAAAATTGGCTGAAAACGACTAAATGACAAGGACTCATTGGGCGAATCGCTCTGGAACTGAAATCGGAACACTCACTTACATTTCCCCTATCTGAAAGTCTGATAAACTACGGAAAAATGACTAAGTCCCCAAAAAAATTTTTTTTCAATTTTATCCCCGTGGGATATATATTCTACCCACACACATTTGGTACTCTCCTGGGGTACCCTCACACATATTATTCCCTCATTTAGCGGATATTTTCACAAAAAAAGTGAAATTTCCAAAAATTCAGAAAATTGGCTGAAAACGACTAAATGTCAAGGACTCATCAGGCGAATCGCTCTGGAACTGAAATCGGAACACTCACTTACATTTCCCCCATCTGAAAGTCTGATAAACTACGGAAAAATGACTAAGCCCCAAAAAAAATTTTTTTCTACTTTTTTCAATTTTACCCCCGTGGGATTTATATTCTACCCAAACACATTTGGAACTCTCCTGGGGTACCGTCACACATATTATTCCCTCATTTAGCGGATATTTTCACAAAAAAGTGAAATTTTCAAAAATTCAGAAAATTGGCTGAAAATGACTAAATATCAAGGACTCATCGGACAAATCGCTCTGGAACTGAAATCGAAACACTCACTTACATTTCCCCTCTCTGAAAGTCTGATAAATGCCGGAAAAATGACTAAGTACAAAAAAAAACTTTTCAACTTTTTTCAATTTTACCCTCGTGGGATATATATTCTACCGACACACATTTGTAACTCTCCTGGGGTACCGTCACACATATTATTCCCTCATTTAGCGGATATTTTCACAAAAAAGTGAAATTTCCAAAAATTCAGAAAATTGGCTGAAAACGACTAAATGTCAAGGACTCATCGGGCGAATCGCTCTGGAACTGAAATCGGAACACTCACTTACATTTCCCCTATCTGAAAGTCTGATAAACGCCGGAAAAATGACTAAGTCCAAAAAAAAATTTTTTTCAACTTTTTTCCATTTTACCCCCGTGGGATATGATATATATTCTACCCACACACATTTGGAACTCTCCTGGGGTACCGTCACACATATTATTCCCTCATTTAGCGGATATTTTCACAAAAAAGTGAAATTTCCAAAAATTCAGAAAATTGGCTGAAAACGACTAAATGTCAAGGACTCATCGGGCGAATCGCTCTGGAACTGAAATCGGAATACTCACTGACATTTCACTCTCTGAAAGTCTGATAAATGCCGGAAAAATGACAAAGTCCAAAAAAAAAATTTTTGAACTTTTTTCAATTTTACCCTCGTGGGATATATATTCTACCCACACACATTTGGTACTCTCCTGGGGTACCGTCACACATATTATTCCCTCATTTAGCGGATATTTTCACAAAAAAGTGAAATTTCCCAAAAATTCTGAAAATTGTCTAAAAACGACTAAATGTCAAGGACTCATCGGGCGAATCGCTCTGGAACGGAAATCGGAATACTCATTGACATTTCCCCTCTCTGAAAGTCTGATAAACGCCGGAAAAATGACTAAGTCCAAAAAAAACCCACTTTTCAACTTTTTTCAATTTTACCCTCGTGGGATGTATATTCTACCCAACCACATTTGGAACTCTCCTGGGGTACCCTCACAGATATTATTCCCTCATTTAGCGGATATTTTCACAAAAAAGGGAAATTTTCAAAAATTCTGTAAATTTGCTGAAAATGACTAAATATCAAGGACTCATCGGCCGAATCGCTCTGGAACTGAAATCGGAAGGCTCACTGACATTTCCCCTATCTGAAAGTCTGATAAACACCGGAAAAATGACTAAGTACAAAAAAAAACTTTTCAACTTTTTTCAATTTTACCCTCGTGGGATATATATTCTACCCACACACATTTGGAACTCTCCTGGGGTACTGTCACACATATTATTCCCTCATTTAGCGGATATTTTCACAAAATATTGAAATTTTCAAAAATTCTGAAAATTGGCTGAAAACGACTAAATATCAAGGACTCATCGGGCGAATCGCTCTGGAACTGAAATCGGAACACTCACTTACATTTCCCCTATCTGAAAGTCTGATAAACGCAGGAAAAATGACTGAGTCCAAAAAAAAAAAATTTTCAACTTTTTTCAATTTTACCCTCGTGGGATATATATTCTACCACACACATTTGGAACTCTCCTGGGGTACCCTCACACATATTATTCCCTCATTTAGCGGATATTTTCACAAAATATTGAAATTTTCAAAAATTCTGAAAATTGGCTAAAAATGACTAAATATCAAGGACTCATTGGGCGAATCGCTCTGGAACTGAAATCGGAAGGCTCACTGACATTTCCCCTATCTGAAAGTCTGATAAACGCAGGAAAAATGACTAAGTCCAAAAAAAAAAATTTTTCAACTTTTTTCAATTTTACCCTCGTGGGATATGATATATATTCTACCCCCACACATTTGGAACTCCCCTGGGGTACCGTAACACATATTATTCCTTCATTTACCGGATATTTTCACAAAAAAGTGAAATTTTCAAAAATTCAGAAAATTGGCTGAAAAGGACTAAATATCAAGGACTCATCGGGCGAATCGCTCTGGAACTGAGATCGGAACACTCGCTTACTTTTCCCCTATATGAAAATCTGATAAACGGCGGAAAAATGACTAAGTCAAAAAAAATTTTTTTTTTTAATTTTACCCCCGTGGGATACATATTCTACCCACACACATTTGGAACTCTCCTGGGGTACCCTCACACATATTATTCCCTCATTTAGCGGATATTTTTACAAAAAAGTATAATTTTTAAAAATTCAGAAAATTGCCTGAAAACGACTAAATATCAAGGACTCATCGGGCGAATCGCTCTGGAACTGAAATCGGAATGCTCACTGACATTTCCCCTATCTGAAAGTCTGATAAACGCCAGAAAAATGACTAAGTCCAAAAAAAAATGTTTTTCAACTTTTATCTATTTTACCCCCGTGGGATATATATTCTACCGACACACATTTGGAACTCTCCTGGGGTACCCTCACACATATAATTCCCTCATTTAGTGGATATTTTCACAAAAAAGTGAAATTTTCAAAAATTCAGAAAATTGGCTGAAAATGACTAAATATCAAGGACTCATCGGGCGAATCGCTCTGGAACTGAAATCGGAATGCTCACTGACATTTCCCCTATCTGAAAGTCTGATAAACGCCAGAAAAATGACTAAGTCCAAAAAAAAATGTTTTTCAACTTTTTTCTATTTTACCCCCGTGGGATATATATTCTACCGACACACATTTGGAACTCTCCTTGGTACTCTCACACATATTATTCCCTCATTTAGTGGATATTTTCACAAAAAAGTGACAATTTCAAAAATTTAGAAAATTAGCTGAAAACAACTAAATATCAAGGACTCATAGGCCGAATCGCTCTGGAACTGAAATCGGAATACTCACTGACATTTCCCTTATCTGAAAGTGTGATAAACGCTGGAAAAATGACTACGTAGAAAAACAATTTTTTTCAACTTTTTTCAATTTTACCCCCATTGGAAATAGATTCTACCCACACACATTTGGAACTCTCCTGGGGTACCCTCACACATATAATTCCCTCATTTAGTGGATATTTTCACAAAAAAGTGAAATTTTCAAAAATTCAGAAAATTGGCTGAAAATGACTAAATATCAAGGACTCATCGGGCGAATCGCTCTGGAACTGAAATCGGAATGCTCACTGACATTTCCCCTATCTGAAAGTCTGATAACCGCTGAAAAAATGACTAAGTGGAAAAAGTTTTTTTTTTTAAACTTTTTTCAATTTTACCCCCGTGGGATATATATTCTACCAACACACATTTGGAACTCTCCTGGGGTACCCTCACACATATTATTCCCTCATTTAGCGGATATTTTCACAAAAAAGTATCATTTTCAAAAATACAGAAAATTGGTTAAAAACGACTAAATATCAAGGACTCATCGGGCGATTCGCTCTGGAACTGAAATCGGAACACTCACTTACATTTCCCCTATCTGAAAGTCTGATAAACGCTGGAAAAATGACTAAGTCCACAAAAAAATTTTTTTAATCTTTTTTCAATTTTACCCCCGTGGGATATATATTCTTCCCACATACATTTGGAACTCTCCTGGGGTACCCTCACACATATTATTCCCACATTTAGCGGATATTTTCACAAAAAAGTGAAATTTTCAAAAATTCAGAAAATTGGCTGAAAAGGACTAAATATCAAGGACTCATCAGGCGAATCACTCTGGAACTGAAATCGGAAAGCTCACTGACATTTCCCCTATCTGAAAGTCTGATAAACGCCGGAAAAATGACTAAGTCCAAAAAAAAATGTTTTTCATCTTTTTTCAATTTTACCCCCGTGGGATATATATTCTACCCACACACATTTGGAACTCTCCTGGGGTACCCTCACACATATTATTCCCTCATTTAGCGGATATTTTCATAAAAATGTGAAGTTTTCAAAAATTCAGAAAATTGGCTGAAAATGACTAAATATCAAGGACTCATCGGGCGAATCGCTCTGGAACTGAGATCGGAACACTCGCTTACTTTTCCCCTATATGAAAATCTGATAAACGCCGGAAAAATGACGAAGTCCAAAAAAATTTTTTTTTTAAATTTTACCCCCGTGGGAGATATATTCTACCCACACACATTTGGAACTCTCCTGGGGTACCCTCACACATATTATTCCCTCATTTAGCGGATATTTTTACAAAAAAGTATAATTTTTAAAAATTCATAAAATTGCCTGAAAACGACTAAATATCAAGGACTCATCGGGTGAACCGCTGTGGAACTGAAATCGGAACGCTCACTGACATTTCCCCTATCTGAAAGTCTGATAAACGGCGGAAAAATGACTAAGTCCAAAAAAAAATGTTTTTAAACTTTTTTCAATTTTACCCCCGTTGGAAATAGATTCTACCCACACACATTTGGAACTCTCCTGGGGTACCCTCACACATATAATTCCCTCATTTAGTGGATATTTTCACAAAAAAGTGAAATTTTCAAAAATTCAGAAAATTGGCTGAAAATGACTAAATATCAAGGACTCATCGGGCGAATCGCTCTGGAACTGAAATCGGAATGCTCACTGACATTTCCCCTATCTGAAAGTCTGATAAACGCCAGAAAAATGACTAAGTCCAAAAAAAAATGTTTTTCAACTTTTTTCTATTTTACCCCCGTGGGATATATATTCTACTGACACACATTTGGAACTCTCCTTGGTACTCTCACACATATTATTCCCTCATTTAGTGGATATTTTCACAAAAAAGTGACAATTTCAAAAATTTAGAAAATTAGCTGAAAAGGACTAATTATCAAGGACTCATCGGGGGAATCGCTCTGGAACTGAAATCGGAATGCTCACTGACATTTCCCCTATCTGAAAGTCTGATAACCGCTGAAAAAATGACTAAGTGGAAAAAAATTTTTTTTTAAACTTTTTTCAATTTTACCCCCGTGGGATATATATTCTACCAACACACATTTGGAACTCTCCTGGGGTACCCTCACACATATTATTCCCTCATTTAGCGGATATTTTCACAAAAAAGTATAATTTTCAAAAATACAGAAAATTGGCTAAAAACGACTAAATATCAAGGACTCATTGGGCGAATCGCTCTGGAACTGAAATCGGAACGCTCACTGACATTTCCCCTATCTGAAAGTCTGATAAACGCTGGAAAAATAACTAAGTCCAAAAAAAATTTTTTTAATCTTTTTTCAATTTTACCCCCGTGAGATATATATTCTACCCACACACATTTGGAACTCTCCTGGGGTACCCTCACACATATTATTCCCACATTAAGCGAATATTTTCACAAAAAAGTGAAATTTTCAAAAATTCAGAAAATTGGCTGAAAAGGACTAATTATCAAGGACTCATCAGGGGAATTGATTTGATACTGAAATCGGAACGCTCACTGACATTTACCCTATCTGAAAGTCTGATAAACGCCGGAAAAATGACTAAGTCCAAAAAAAATTTTTTTAATCTTTTTTCAATTTTACCCCCGTGGGATATATATTCTACCCACACACATTTGGAACTCTCCTGGGGTACCCGCACACATATTATTCCCTCATATAGCAGATATTTTCACAAAAAAGAGAAAATTTTAAAAAATTCAGAAAATTGGATAATAACGACAAAATATCAAGAACTCAGCGGGCGAATCGCCCTAGAACTGAAATCGGAAAGCTCACTGACATTTCCCCTATCTGAAAGTCTGATGAGCGCCGGAAAAATGACTAAGTCCAAAAAAAAATTTTTTTCAACCTTTTTCAATTTTACCCCCGTGGGATATATATTCTACCCACACACATTTGGAACTCTCCTTGGTACTGTCACACATATTATTCCCTCATTTAGTGGATATTTTCACAAAAAAGTATAATTTTCAAAAATTCAGAAAATTGGCTAAAAACGACTAAATATCAAGGACTCATCGGGCGAATCGCCCTGGAGCTGAAATCGGAATGCTCACTCACATTTCCCCTATCTGAAAGTCTGATAAACGCCGGAAAAATGACTAAGTCCAAAAAAAAAAATTTTTTAAACTTTTTTCAAATTTACCACCCTTGGATATATATTCTACCCACACACATTTGGAACTCTCCTGGTGTACCCTCACACATGTTATTCCCACATTTAGCGGATATTTTCACAAAAAAGTGAAATTTTCAAAAATTCAGAAAATTGGCTGAAAAGGACTAATTATCAAGGACTCATAGGGGGAATCGCTCTGGAACTGAAATCGGAATGCTCACTGACATTTCCCCTATCTGAAAGTCTGATAAACGACGGAAAAACGACTACGTACAAAAAAATTTTTTTTTCAACTTTTTTCAATTTTACCCCCATTGGATATATGTTCTAACCACACACATTTGTAACACTCCTGGGGTACCCTCACACATATTATTCCCACATTTAGTGGATATTTTCACAAAAAAGTGAAATTTTCAAAAATTCTGAAAATTGGCTGAAAACGACTAATTATCAAGGACTAATTAGGGGAATCACTCTGGAACTGAAATCGGAATGCTCACTGACAGTTACCCTATCTGAAAGTCTGATAAACGCCGGAAAAATGACTAAGTCCAAAAAAAAATTTTTTTCAACTTTTTTCAATTTTACCCCCGTGGGATATATATTCTACCCACACACATTTATAACTCTCCTGGGGTACCCTCACACATATTATTCCCACATTTAGCGGATATTTTCACAAAAAAGGGAAATTTTCAAAAATTCAGAAACTTGGCTGAAAAGGACTAATTATCAAGGACTCATCGGGGGAATCGCTCTGGAACTGAAATCGGAATGCTCACTGACATTTCCCCTATGTGAAAGTCTGATAAACCCGGAAAAATGACTAAGTCGAAAAAAAAATTTTTTTAAACTTTTTTCAATTTTACCCCCGTGGGATATATATTCTACCAACACACATTTGGAACTCTCCTGGGGTACCCTCACACATATTATTCCCTCATTTAATGGATATTTTCACAAAAAAGTGAAATTTTCAAAAATTCAGAAAATTGGCTGAAAACGACTAAATATCAAGGACTCATAGGCCGAATCGCTCTGGAACTGAAATCGGAACACTCACTTACATTTCCCCTATCTGAAAGTCTGATAAACGCTGGAAAAATGACTAAGTCCAAAAAAAATTTTTTTAATCTTTTTTCAATTTTACCCCCGTGGGATATACAGGCATATGAAAAAGTTTGGGCACCCCTATTAATCTTAAGCTTAATGTTTTATAAAAATTGGTGTTTTTGCAACAGCTATTTCAGTTTGATATATGTAATAACTGTTGGATACAGTAATGTTTCTGCCTTGAAATGAGGTTTATTGTACTAACAGAAAATGTGCAATCTGCATTCAAACAAAATTTGACAGGTGCATAAGTATGGGCACCTCACCAGAAAAGTGACATTAATATTTAGTAGATCCTCCTTTTGCAAAAATAACAGCCTCTAGTCGCTTCCTGTAGCTTTTAATGAGTTCCTGGATCCTGGATGAAGGTATTTTTGACCATTCCTCTTTACAAAACAATTCCAGTTCAGTTAAGTTTGATGGTCGCCGAGCATGGACAGCCTCTTCAAATGATCCCACAGATGTTCAATGATATTCAGGTCTGGGGACTGGGATGGCCATTCCAGAACATTGTAATTGTTCCTCTGCATGAATGCCTGAGTAGATTTGGAGCGGTGTTTTGGATCATTGTCTTGCTGAAAGATCCATCCACTGCGTAACTTCAACTTTATCACTGATTCTTGAACACTATTGCCAAGAATCTGCTGATACTGAGTGGAATCCATGCGTCCCTCAACTTTAACAAGATTCCCAGTGCCGGCATTGACCACACAGCCCCAAAGCATGATGGAACCTCCACCAAATTTTACTGTGGGTAGCAAGTGTTTTTCTTGGAATGCTGTGTTTTTTTGCCACCATGCATAACGCCTTTTTGTATGACCAAACAACTCAATCTTGGTTTCATCAGTCCACAGGACCTTCTTCCAAAAAGAAATAGGCTTCTTCCAATGTGCTTTTGCATACCTCAGCCGACTCTGTTTGTGCGTACTTGCAGAAACGGCTTCTTTCGCATCACTCTCCCATACAGCTTCTCCTTGTGCAAAGTGCGTTGTATAGTTGACCGATGCACAGTGACACCATCTGCAGCAAGTTGATGCTGCAGCTCTCTGGAGGTGGTCTGAGGATTGTCCTTGACTGATCTCACCATTCTTCTTCTCTGCCTTTCTGATGTTTTTCTTGTCCTGACACTTCTGGCCTTAACAAGAACTGTCCCTATGTTTTTCCATTTCCTTACTATGTTCCTCACAGTGGAAACTGACAGGTTAAATCTCTGAGACAGCTTTTTGTATCCTTCCCCTGAACAACTATATTGAATAATCTTTGTTTTCAGATCATTTGACAGTTGTTTTGAGGAGCCCATGATGCCACTCTTCAGAGGAGATTCAAACAGGAGAACAACTTGCAAGTGGCCACTTTAAGTAGCTTTTCTCATGATTGCATACACCTGGCTATAAAGTTCAAAGCTCAATGAGGTTACAAAACCAAAAAAAGTGCTTTAGTAAGTCAGTAAAAAGTAGGCAGGAGTATTTAAAACAAGAAAATGATAAGGGTGCCCATACTTATGCACCGGTCAAATTTTGTTTGAATGCAGATTGCACATTTTCTGTTAGCACAATAAACCTCATTTCAAGGCAGAAACATTACTGTGTCCAACAGTTATTACATATATCAAACTGAAATAGCTGTTGCAAAAACACCAATTTTTATAAAACATTAAGCTTAAGATTAATAGGGGTGCCCAAACTTTTTCATATGACTGTATATTCTACCCACACACATTTGGAACTCTCCTGGGGTACCCTCACACATATTATTCCCACATTAAGCGAATATTTTCACAAAAAAGTGAAATTTTCCAAAATTCAGAAAATTGGCTGAAAAGGACTAATTATCAAGGACTCATCAGGGAATTGCTTTGGTACTGAAATCGGAACGCTCACTGACATTTACCCTATCTGAAAGTCTGATAAACGCCGGAAAAATGACTAAGTCCAAAAAAAAATTTTTTAATCTTTTTTCAATTTTACCCCCGTGGGATATATATTTTACCCACACACATTTGGAACTCTCCTGGGGTACCCTCACACATATTATTCCCTCATATAGCAGATATTTTCACAAAAAAGTGAAATTTTCAAAAATTCAGAAAATTGGATAATAACGACTAAATATCAAGGACTCAGCGGGCGAATCGCCCTAGAACTGAAATCGGAAAGCTCACTGACATTTCCCCTATCTGAAAGTCTGATGAGCGCCGGAAAAATGACTAAGTCCAAAAAAAAATTTTTTTCAACCTTTTTCAATTTTACCCCCGTGGGATATATATTCTACCCACAGACATTTGGAACTCTCCTTGGTACTGTCACACATATTATTCCCTCATTTAGTGGATATTTTTACAAAAAAGTATAATTTTCAAAAATTCAGAAAATTGGCTAAAAACGACTAAATATCAAGGACTCATCGGGCGAATCGCCCTGGAGCTGAAATCGGAATGCTCACTGACATTTCCCCTATCTGAAAGTCTGATAAACGCCGCAAAAATGACTAAGTCCAAAAAAAAAAAATTTTTTAAACTTTTTTCAAATTTACCACCGTGGGATATATATTCTACCCACACACATTTGGAACTCTCCTGGGGTACCCTCACACATATTATTCCCACATTAAGCGGATAATTTCACAAAAAAGTGAAATTTTCAAAAATTCTGAAAATTGGATGATAACGACTAAATATCAAGGACTCAGCGGGCGAATCGCTCTGGAACTGAAATCGGAATGTTCACTGACATATCTGCTATTTGAAAGTCTGATAAACGCCGAAAAAATGACTAAGTCCAAAAAAAAATTTTTTTCAACTTTTTTCAATTTTACCCCCGTGGGATATATATTCTACCCACACACATTTGGAACTCTACTGGGGTACCCTCATACATATTATTCCCACATTTAGCAGATATTTTCATAAAAAAGTGAAATTTTCAAAAATTCAGAAAATTGGCTGAAAAGGACTAATTATCAAGGACTCATCAAAGGAATCGCTCTGGAATTGAAATCGGAATGCTCACTGACATTTCCCCTATCTGAAAGTCTGATAAAAGCCGGAAAAATGACTAAGTCCAAAAAAAAATTTTTTTCAACTTTTTTCAATTTTACCCCCGTGGGATATATATTCTACCCACACACATTTGAAACTCTCCTGGGGTACCCTCATACATATTATTCCCACATTTAGCAGATATTTTCACAAAAAAGTGAAATTTTCAAAAATTAAGAAAATTGGCTGAAAATGACTAAATATCAAGGACTCATCGGGCGAATCGCTCTGGAACTGAAATCGGAACACTCCCTTACATTTCCCCTATCTGAAAGTCTGATAAATGCTGGAAAAATGAATAAGTCCAAAAAAAAATTTTTTTAATCTTTTTTCAATTTTACCCCCATGGGATATATATTCTACCCACACACATTTGGAACTCTCCTGGGGTACCCTCACACATATTATTCCCACATTTAGCGGATATTTTCACAAAAAAGTGAAATTTTCAAAAATTCAGAAAATTGGCTGAAAAGGACTAATTATCAAGGACTCATAGGGGGAATCGCTCTGGAACTGAAATTGGAATGCTCACTGACATTTCCCCTATCTGAAAGTCTGATAAACGACGGAAAAACGACTACGTACAAAAAAATTTTTTTTTAAACTTTTTTCAATTTTACCCCCATTGGATATATGTTCTAACCACACACATTTGGAACTCTCCTGGGGTACCCTCATACATATTATTCCCACATTTAGCAGATATTTTCACAAAAAAGGGAAATTTTCAAAAATTCAGAAACTTGGCTGAAAAGGACTAATTATCAAGGACTCATCGGGGGAATCGCTCTGGAACTGAAATCGGAACGCTCACTGACATTTCCCCTATCTGAAAGTCTGATAAACGCCGGAAAAATGACTAAGTCCAAAAAAAAATGTTTTTCAACTTTTTTCAATTTTACCACCGTGGGATATATATTCTACCAACACACATTTTGTACTCTCCTGGGGTACCGTCACACATATTATTCCGTCATTTAGCGGATATTTTCACAAAAAAGTGAAATTTTCAAAAATTCAGAAAATTGGCTGAAAACGACTTAATATCAAGGACTCATCGGGGCGAATCGCTCTGGAACTGAAATCGGAATGCTCACTGACATTTCCCCTATCTGAAAGTCTGATAAACGCTGGAAAAATGACTAAGTCCAAAAAAAAATTTTTTTTAACCTTTTTCAATTTTACCCCCGTGGGATATATATTCTACCCACACACATTTGGAACTCTCCTGGGGTACCCTCACACATATTATTCCCTCATTTAGTGGATATTTTTACAAAAAAGTATAATTTTCAAAAATTCAGAAAATTGGATAAAAGCGACTAAATATCAAGGACTCATCGGGGTAATCGCTCTGAAATTGAAATCGGAATGCTCACTGACATTTCCCCTATCTGAAAGTCTGATAAACGCCGGAAAAATGACAGTCCAAAAAAAATTTTTTTCAACTTTTTACAATTTTACCCTCATGGGATATATATTCTACCGACACACATTTGGAACTCTCCTGGGGTACCCTCACACATATTATTCCCTCATTTAGCGGATATTTTCACAAAAAAGTATAATTTTCAAAAATACAGAAAATTGGCTAAAAACGACTAAATATCAAGAACTCATTGGGCGAATGGCTCTGGAACTGAAATCGGAACGCTCACTGACATATCCGCTATCTGAAAGTCTGATAAACGCCGGAAAAATGACTAGGTGCAAAAAAATTTTTTTTTAACTTTTTTTGAATTTTACCCCCGTCGGATATATATTCTACCCACACACATTTGGAACTCTCCTGGGGTACCCTCACACATATTATTCCCTCATTTAATGGATATTTTCACACAAAAGTGAAATTTTCAAAAATTCAGAAAATTGGCTGAAAACGACTAAATATCAAGGGCTCATCGGGGGAATCGCTCTGAAATTGAAATCGGAATGCTCACTGACATTTCCCCTATCTGAAAGTCTGATAAATGCCGGAAAAATGACTAAGTCCAAAAAAAAATTTTTTTCAACCTTTTTCAATTTTACCCCCGTGGGATATATATTCTACCCACACACATTTGGAACTCTCCTTGGTACTGTCACACATATTATTCCCTCATTTAGTGGATATTTTTACAAAAAAGTATAATTTTCAAAAATTCAGAAAATTGGCTAAAAACGACTAAATATCAAGGACTCAGCAAAGGAATCGCTCTGGAATTGAAATCGGAATGCTCACTGACATTTTCCCTATCTGAAAGTCTGATAAACGCCGGAAAAATGACTAAGTCCAAAAAAAATTTTTTTTCAACTTTTTTCAATTTTACCCCTGTGGGATATATATTCTACCCACACACATTTGGAACTCTCCTGCGGTACCCTCACACATATTATTCCCTCATTTAATGGATATTTTCACAAAAAAGTGAAATTTTCAAAAATTCAGAAAATTGGCTGAAAACGACTAAATATCAAGGACTCATAGGCCGAATCGCTCTGGAACTGAAATCGGAACACTCACTTACATTTCCCCTATCTGAAAGTCTGATAAACGCTGGAAAAATGACTAAGTCCAAAAAAAATTTTTTTAATCTTTTTTCAATTTTACCCCCGTGGGATATACAGTCATATGAAAAAGTTTGGGCACCCCTATTAATCTTAAGCTTAATGTTTTATAAAAATTGGTGTTTTTGCAACAGCTATTTCAGTTTGATATATGTAATAACTGTTGGATACAGTAATGTTTCTGCCTTGAAATGAGGTTTATTGTACTAACAGAAAATGTGCAATCTGCATTCAAACAAAATTTGACAGGTGCATAAGTATGGGCACCTCACCAGAAAAGTGACATTAATATTTAGTAGATCCTCCTTTTGCAAAAATAACAGCCTCTAGTCGCTTCCTGTAGCTTTTAATGAGTTCCTGGATCCTGGATGAAGGTATTTTTGACCATTCCTCTTTACAAAACAATTCCAGTTCAGTTAAGTTTGATGGTCGCCGAGCATGGACAGCCTCTTCAAATGATCCCACAGATGTTCAATGATATTCAGGTCTGGGGACTGGGATGGCCATTCCAGAACATTGTAATTGTTCCTCTGCATGAATGCCTGAGTAGATTTGGAGCGGTGTTTTGGATCATTGTCTTGCTGAAAGATCCATCCACTGCGTAACTTCAACTTTATCACTGATTCTTGAACACTATTGCCAAGAATCTGCTGATACTGAGTGGAATCCATGCGTCCCTCAACTTTAACAAGATTCCCAGTGCCGGCATTGACCACACAGCCCCAAAGCATGATGGAACCTCCACCAAATTTTACTGTGGGTAGCAAGTGTTTTTCTTGGAATGCTGTGTTTTTTTGCCACCATGCATAACGCCTTTTTGTATGACCAAACAACTCAATCTTGGTTTCATCAGTCCACAGGACCTTCTTCCAAAAAGAAATAGGCTTCTTCCAATGTGCTTTTGCATACCTCAGCCGACTCTGTTTGTGCGTACTTGCAGAAACGGCTTCTTTCGCATCACTCTCCCATACAGCTTCTCCTTGTGCAAAGTGCGTTGTATAGTTGACCGATGCACAGTGACACCATCTGCAGCAAGTTGATGCTGCAGCTCTCTGGAGGTGGTCTGAGGATTGTCCTTGACTGATCTCACCATTCTTCTTCTCTGCCTTTCTGATGTTTTTCTTGTCCTGACACTTCTGGCCTTAACAAGAACTGTCCCTATGTTTTTCCATTTCCTTACTATGTTCCTCACAGTGGAAACTGACAGGTTAAATCTCTGAGACAGCTTTTTGTATCCTTCCCCTGAACAACTATATTGAATAATCTTTGTTTTCAGATCATTTGACAGTTGTTTTGAGGAGCCCATGATGCCACTCTTCAGAGGAGATTCAAACAGGAGAACAACTTGCAAGTGGCCACTTTAAGTAGCTTTTCTCATGATTGCATACACCTGGCTATAAAGTTCAAAGCTCAATGAGGTTACAAAACCAAAAAAAGTGCTTTAGTAAGTCAGTAAAAAGTAGGCAGGAGTATTTAAAACAAGAAAATGATAAGGGTGCCCATACTTATGCACCGGTCAAATTTTGTTTGAATGCAGATTGCACATTTTCTGTTAGCACAATAAACCTCATTTCAAGGCAGAAACATTACTGTGTCCAACAGTTATTACATATATCAAACTGAAATAGCTGTTGCAAAAACACCAATTTTTATAAAACATTAAGCTTAAGATTAATAGGGGTGCCCAAACTTTTTCATATGACTGTATATTCTACCCACACACATTTGGAACTCTCCTGGGGTACCCTCACACATATTATTCCCACATTAAGCGAATATTTTCACAAAAAAGTGAAATTTTCCAAAATTCAGAAAATTGGCTGAAAAGGACTAATTATCAAGGACTCATCAGGGAATTGCTTTGGTACTGAAATCGGAACGCTCACTGACATTTACCCTATCTGAAAGTCTGATAAACGCCGGAAAAATGACTAAGTCCAAAAAAAAATTTTTTAATCTTTTTTCAATTTTACCCCCGTGGGATATATATTTTACCCACACACATTTGGAACTCTCCTGGGGTACCCTCACACATATTATTCCCTCATATAGCAGATATTTTCACAAAAAAGTGAAATTTTCAAAAATTCAGAAAATTGGATAATAACGACTAAATATCAAGGACTCAGCGGGCGAATCGCCCTAGAACTGAAATCGGAAAGCTCACTGACATTTCCCCTATCTGAAAGTCTGATGAGCGCCGGAAAAATGACTAAGTCCAAAAAAAAATTTTTTTCAACCTTTTTCAATTTTACCCCCGTGGGATATATATTCTACCCACACACATTTGGAACTCTCCTTGGTACTGTCACACATATTATTCCCTCATTTAGTGGATATTTTTACAAAAAAGTATAATTTTCAAAAATTCAGAAAATTGGCTAAAAACGACTAAATATCAAGGACTCATCGGGCGAATCGCCCTGGAGCTGAAATCGGAATGCTCACTGACATTTCCCCTATCTGAAAGTCTGATAAACGCCGCAAAAATGACTAAGTCCAAAAAAAAAAAATTTTTTAAACTTTTTTCAAATTTACCACCGTGGGATATATATTCTACCCACACACATTTGGAACTCTCCTGGGGTACCCTCACACATATTATTCCCACATTAAGCGGATAATTTCACAAAAAAGTGAAATTTTCAAAAATTCTGAAAATTGGATGATAACGACTAAATATCAAGGACTCAGCGGGCGAATCGCTCTGGAACTGAAATCGGAATGTTCACTGACATATCTGCTATTTGAAAGTCTGATAAACGCCGAAAAAATGACTAAGTCCAAAAAAAAATTTTTTTCAACTTTTTTCAATTTTACCCCCGTGGGATATATATTCTACCCACACACATTTGGAACTCTACTGGGGTACCCTCATACATATTATTCCCACATTTAGCAGATATTTTCATAAAAAAGTGAAATTTTCAAAAATTCAGAAAATTGGCTGAAAAGGACTAATTATCAAGGACTCATCAAAGGAATCGCTCTGGAATTGAAATCGGAATGCTCACTGACATTTCCCCTATCTGAAAGTCTGATAAAAGCCGGAAAAATGACTAAGTCCAAAAAAAAATTTTTTTCAACTTTTTTCAATTTTACCCCCGTGGGATATATATTCTACCCACACACATTTGAAACTCTCCTGGGGTACCCTCATACATATTATTCCCACATTTAGCAGATATTTTCACAAAAAAGTGAAATTTTCAAAAATTAAGAAAATTGGCTGAAAATGACTAAATATCAAGGACTCATCGGGCGAATCGCTCTGAAACTGAAATCGGAACACTCCCTTACATTTCCCCTATCTGAAAGTCTGATAAATGCTGGAAAAATGAATAAGTCCAAAAAAAAATTTTTTTAATCTTTTTTCAATTTTACCCCCATGGGATATATATTCTACCCACACACATTTGGAACTCTCCTGGGGTACCCTCACACATATTATTCCCACATTTAGCGGATATTTTCACAAAAAAGTGAAATTTTCAAAAATTCAGAAAATTGGCTGAAAAGGACTAATTATCAAGGACTCATAGGGGGAATCGCTCTGGAACTGAAATTGGAATGCTCACTGACATTTCCCCTATCTGAAAGTCTGATAAACGACGGAAAAACGACTACGTACAAAAAAATTTTTTTTTAAACTTTTTTCAATTTTACCCCCATTGGATATATGTTCTAACCACACACATTTGGAACTCTCCTGGGGTACCCTCATACATATTATTCCCACATTTAGCAGATATTTTCACAAAAAAGGGAAATTTTCAAAAATTCAGAAACTTGGCTGAAAAGGACTAATTATCAAGGACTCATCGGGGGAATCGCTCTGGAACTGAAATCGGAACGCTCACTGACATTTCCCCTATCTGAAAGTCTGATAAACGCCGGAAAAATGACTAAGTCCAAAAAAAAATGTTTTTCAACTTTTTTCAATTTTACCACCGTGGGATATATATTCTACCAACACACATTTTGTACTCTCCTGGGGTACCGTCACACATATTATTCCGTCATTTAGCGGATATTTTCACAAAAAAGTGAAATTTTCAAAAATTCAGAAAATTGGCTGAAAACGACTTAATATCAAGGACTCATCGGGGCGAATCGCTCTGGAACTGAAATCGGAATGCTCACTGACATTTCCCCTATCTGAAAGTCTGATAAACGCTGGAAAAATGACTAAGTCCAAAAAAAAATTTTTTTCAACCTTTTTCAATTTTACCCCCGTGGGATATATATTCTACCCACACACATTTGGAACTCTCCTGGGGTACCCTCACACATATTATTCCCTCATTTAGTGGATATTTTTACAAAAAAGTATAATTTTCAAAAATTCAGAAAATTGGATAAAAGCGACTAAATATCAAGGACTCATCGGGGTAATCGCTCTGAAATTGAAATCGGAATGCTCACTGACATTTCCCCTATCTGAAAGTCTGATAAACGCCGGAAAAATGACAGTCCAAAAAAAATTTTTTTCAACTTTTTACAATTTTACCCCCATGGGATATATATTCTACCGACACACATTTGGAACTCTCCTGGGGTACCCTCACACATATTATTCCCTCATTTAGCGGATATTTTCACAAAAAAGTATAATTTTCAAAAATACAGAAAATTGGCTAAAAACGACTAAATATCAAGGACTCATTGGGCGAATGGCTCTGGAACTGAAATCGGAACGCTCACTGACATATCCGCTATCTGAAAGTCTGATAAACGCCGGAAAAATGACTAGGTGCAAAAAAATTTTTTTTTAACTTTTTTAGAATTTTACCCCCGTCGGATATATATTCTACCCACACACATTTGGAACTCTCCTGGGGTACCCTCACACATATTATTCCCTCATTTAATGGATATTTTCACACAAAAGTGAAATTTTCAAAAATTCAGAAAATTGGCTGAAAACGACTAAATATCAAGGGCTCATCGGGGGAATCGCTCTGAAATTGAAATCGGAATGCTCACTGACATTTCCCCTATCTGAAAGTCTGATAAACGCCGGAAAAATGACTAAGTCCAAAAAAAAATTTTTTTCAACCTTTTTCAATTTTACCCCCGTGGGATATATATTCTACCCACACACATTTGGAACTCTCCTTGGTACTGTCACACATATTATTCCCTCATTTAGTGGATATTTTTAAAAAAAAGTATAATTTTCAAAAATTCAGAAAATTGGCTAAAAACGACTAAATATCAAGGACTCATCAAAGGAATCGCTCTGGAATTGAAATCGGAATGCTCACTGACATTTTCCCTATCTGAAAGTCTGATAAACGCCGGAAAAATGACTAAGTCCAAAAAAAATTTTTTTTCAACTTTTTTCAATTTTACCCCTGTGGGATATATATTCTACCCACACACATTTGGAACTCTCCTGCGGTACCCTCACACATATTATTCCCTCATTTAATGGATATTTTCACAAAAAAGTGAAATTTTCAAAAATTCAGAAAATTGGCTGAAAACGACTAAATATCAAGGACTCATAGGCCGAATCGCTCTGGAACTGAAATCGGAACACTCACTTACATTTCCCCTATCTGAAAGTCTGATAAACGCTGGAAAAATGACTAAGTCCAAAAAAAATTTTTTTAATCTTTTTTCAATTTTACCCCCGTGGGATATACAGTCATATGAAAAAGTTTGGGCACCCCTATTAATCTTAAGCTTAATGTTTTATAAAAATTGGTGTTTTTGCAACAGCTATTTCAGTTTGATATATGTAATAACTGTTGGATACAGTAATGTTTCTGCCTTGAAATGAGGTTTATTGTACTAACAGAAAATGTGCAATCTGCATTCAAACAAAATTTGACAGGTGCATAAGTATGGGCACCTCACCAGAAAAGTGACATTAATATTTAGTAGATCCTCCTTTTGCAAAAATAACAGCCTCTAGTCGCTTCCTGTAGCTTTTAATGAGTTCCTGGATCCTGGATGAAGGTATTTTTGACCATTCCTCTTTACAAAACAATTCCAGTTCAGTTAAGTTTGATGGTCGCCGAGCATGGACAGCCTCTTCAAATGATCCCACAGATGTTCAATGATATTCAGGTCTGGGGACTGGGATGGCCATTCCAGAACATTGTAATTGTTCCTCTGCATGAATGCCTGAGTAGATTTGGAGCGGTGTTTTGGATCATTGTCTTGCTGAAAGATCCATCCACTGCGTAACTTCAACTTTATCACTGATTCTTGAACACTATTGCCAAGAATCTGCTGATACTGAGTGGAATCCATGCGTCCCTCAACTTTAACAAGATTCCCAGTGCCGGCATTGACCACACAGCCCCAAAGCATGATGGAACCTCCACCAAATTTTACTGTGGGTAGCAAGTGTTTTTCTTGGAATGCTGTGTTTTTTTGCCACCATGCATAACGCCTTTTTGTATGACCAAACAACTCAATCTTGGTTTCATCAGTCCACAGGACCTTCTTCCAAAAAGAAATAGGCTTCTTCCAATGTGCTTTTGCATACCTCAGCCGACTCTGTTTGTGCGTACTTGCAGAAACGGCTTCTTTCGCATCACTCTCCCATACAGCTTCTCCTTGTGCAAAGTGCGTTGTATAGTTGACCGATGCACAGTGACACCATCTGCAGCAAGTTGATGCTGCAGCTCTCTGGAGGTGGTCTGAGGATTGTCCTTGACTGATCTCACCATTCTTCTTCTCTGCCTTTCTGATGTTTTTCTTGTCCTGACACTTCTGGCCTTAACAAGAACTGTCCCTATGTTCTTCCATTTCCTTACTATGTTCCTCACAGTGGAAACTGACAGGTTAAATCTCTGAGACAGCTTTTTGTATCCTTCCCCTGAACAACTATATTGAATAATCTTTGTTTTCAGATCATTTGACAGTTGTTTTGAGGAGCCCATGATGCCACTCTTCAGAGGAGATTCAAACAGGAGAACAACTTGCAAGTGGCCACTTTAAGTAGCTTTTCTCATGATTGCATACACCTGGCTATAAAGTTCAAAGCTCAATGAGGTTACAAAACCAAAAAAAGTGCTTTAGTAAGTCAGTAAAAAGTAGGCAGGAGTATTTAAAACAAGAAAATGATAAGGGTGCCCATACTTATGCACCGGTCAAATTTTGTTTGAATGCAGATTGCACATTTTCTGTTAGCACAATAAACCTCATTTCAAGGCAGAAACATTACTGTGTCCAACAGTTATTACATATATCAAACTGAAATAGCTGTTGCAAAAACACCAATTTTTATAAAACATTAAGCTTAAGATTAATAGGGGTGCCCAAACTTTTTCATATGACTGTATATTCTACCCACACACATTTGGAACTCTCCTGGGGTACCCTCACACATATTATTCCCACATTAAGCGAATATTTTCACAAAAAAGTGAAATTTTCCAAAATTCAGAAAATTGGCTGAAAAGGACTAATTATCAAGGACTCATCAGGGAATTGCTTTGGTACTGAAATCGGAACGCTCACTGACATTTACCCTATCTGAAAGTCTGATAAACGCCGGAAAAATGACTAAGTCCAAAAAAAAATTTTTTAATCTTTTTTCAATTTTACCCCCGTGGGATATATATTTTACCCACACACATTTGGAACTCTCCTGGGGTACCCTCACACATATTATTCCCTCATATAGCAGATATTTTCACAAAAAAGTGAAATTTTCAAAAATTCAGAAAATTGGATAATAACGACTAAATATCAAGGACTCAGCGGGCGAATCGCCCTAGAACTGAAATCGGAAAGCTCACTGACATTTCCCCTATCTGAAAGTCTGATGAGCGCCGGAAAAATGACTAAGTCCAAAAAAAAATTTTTTTCAACCTTTTTCAATTTTACCCCCGTGGGATATATATTCTACCCACACACATTTGGAACTCTCCTTGGTACTGTCACACATATTATTCCCTCATTTAGTGGATATTTTTACAAAAAAGTATAATTTTCAAAAATTCAGAAAATTGGCTAAAAACGACTAAATATCAAGGACTCATCGGGCGAATCGCCCTGGAGCTGAAATCGGAATGCTCACTGACATTTCCCCTATCTGAAAGTCTGATAAACGCCGCAAAAATGACTAAGTCCAAAAAAAAAAAATTTTTTTAACTTTTTTCAAATTTACCACCGTGGGATATATATTCTACCCACACACATTTGGAAATCTCCTGGGGTACCTTCACACATATTATTCCCACATTAAGCGGATAATTTCACAAAAAAGTGAAATTTTCAAAAATTCAGAAAATTGGATGATAACGACTAAATATCAAGGACTCAGCGGGCGAATCGCTCTGGAACTGAAATCGGAATGTTCACTGACATATCTGCTATTTGAAAGTCTGATAAACGCCGAAAAAATGACTAAGTCCAAAAAAAAATTTTTTTCAACTTTTTTCAATTTTACCCCCGTGGGATATATATTCTACCCACACACATTTGGAACTCTACTGGGGTACCCTCATACATATTATTCCCACATTTAGCAGATATTTTCATAAAAAAGTGAAATTTTCAAAAATTCAGAAAATTGGCTGAAAAGGACTAATTATCAAGGACTCATCAAAGGAATCGCTCTGGAATTGAAATCGGAATGCTCACTGACATTTCCCCTATCTGAAAGTCTGATAAACGCCGGAAAAATGACTAAGTCCAAAAAAAAATTTTTTTCAACTTTTTTCAATTTTACCCCCGTGGGATATATATTCTACCCACACACATTTGAAACTCTCCTGGGGTACCCTCATACATATTATTCCCACATTTAGCAGATATTTTCACAAAAAAGTGAAATTTTCAAAAATTAAGAAAATTGGCTGAAAATGACTAAATATCAAGGACTCATCGGGCGAATCGCTCTGGAACTGAAATCGGAACACTCCCTTACATTTCCCCTATCTGAAAGTCTGATAAATGCTGGAAAAATGAATAAGTCCAAAAAAAAATTTTTTTAATCTTTTTTCAATTTTACCCCCATGGGATATATATTCTACCCACACACATTTGGAACTCTCCTGGGGTACCCTCACACATATTATTCCCACATTTAGCGGATATTTTCACAAAAAAGTGAAATTTTCAAAAATTCAGAAAATTGGCTGAAAAGGACTAATTATCAAGCACTCATAGGGGGAATCGCTCTGGAACTGAAATTGGAATGCTCACTGACATTTCCCCTATCTGAAAGTCTGATAAACGACGGAAAAACGACTACGTACAAAAAAATTTTTTTTTAAACTTTTTTCAATTTTACCCCCATTGGATATATGTTCTAACCACACACATTTGGAACTCTCCTGGGGTACCCTCACACATATTATTCCCACATTTAGTGGATATTTTCACAAAAAAGTGAAATTTTCAAAAATTCTGAAAATTGGCTGAAAACGACTAATTATCAAGGACTCATTGGGGGAATCACTCTGGAACTGAAATCGGAACGCTCACTGACATTTATCCTATCTGAAAGTCTGATAAACGCTGGAAATATGACTAAGTCCAAAAAAAATTTTTTTAATCTTTTTTCAATTTTACCCCCGTGGGATATATATTCTACCCACACACATTTGGAACTCTCCTGGGGTACCCTCACACATATTATTCCCACATTAAGCGAATATTTTCACAAAAAAGTGAAATTTTCAAAAATTCAGAAAATTGGCTGAAAAGGACTAATTATCAAGGACTCATCAGGGGAATTGCTTTGGTACTGAAATCGGAACACTCACTGACATTTACCCTATCTGAAAGTCTGATAAACGCCGGAAAAATGACTAAGTCCAAAAAAAAATTTTTTAATCTTTTTTCAATTTTACCCCCGTGGGATATATATTTTACCCACACACATTTGGAACTCTCCTGGGGTACCCTCACACATATTATTCCCTCATATAGCAGATATTTTCACAAAAAAGTGAAATTTTCACAAATTCAGAAAATTGGATAATAACGACTAAATATCAAGGACTCAGCGGGCGAATCGCCCTAGAACTGAAATCGGAAAGCTCACTGACATTTCCCCTATCTGAAAGTCTGATGAGCGCCGGAAAAATGACTAAGTCCAAAAAAAAATTTTTTTCAACCTTTTTCAATTTTACCCTCGTGGGATATATATTCTACCCACACACATTTGAACTCTCCTTGGTACTGTCACACATATTATTCCCTCATTTAGTGGATATTTTTACAAAAAAGTATAATTTTCAAAAATTCAGAAAATTGGCTAAAAACGACTAAATATCAAGGACTCATCGGGCGAATCGCCCTGGAGCTGAAATCGGAATGCTCACTGACATTTCCCCTATCTGAAAGTCTGATAAACGCCGCAAAAATGACTAAGTCCAAAAAAAAATTTTTTTCAACTTTTTTCAATTTTACCCCCGTGGGATATATATTCTACCCACACACATTTGGAACTCTCCTGGGGTACCCTCATACATATTATTCCCACATTTAGCAGATATTTTCATAAAAAAGTGAAATTTTCAAAAATTCAGAAAATTGGCTGAAAAGGACTAATTATCAAGGACTCATCAAAGGAATCGCTCTGGAATTGAAATCGGAATGCTCACTGACATTTCCCCTATCTGAAAGTCTGATAAACGCCGGAAAAATGACTAAGTTCAAAAAAAATTTTTTTTTCAACTTTTTTCAATTTTACCCCCGTGGGATATATATTCTACCCACACACATTTGAAACTCTCCTGGGGTACCCTCATACATATTATTCCCACATTTAGCAGATATTTTCACAAAAAAGGGAAATTTTCAAAAATTCAGAAACTTGGCTGAAAACGACTTAATATCAAGGACTCATCGGGGCGAATCGCTCTGGAACTGAAATCGGAATGCTCACTGACATTTCCCCTATCTGAAAGTCTGATAAACGCTGGAAAAATGACTAAGTCCAAAAAAAAATTTTTTTCAACCTTTTTCAATTTTACCCCCGTGGGATATATATTCTACCCACACACATTTGGAACTCTCCTGGGGTACCCTCACACATATTATTCCCTCATTTAGTGGATATTTTTACA
This sequence comes from Phyllobates terribilis, assembly GCF_046119375.1. Taxonomy (NCBI): domain Eukaryota; kingdom Metazoa; phylum Chordata; class Amphibia; order Anura; family Dendrobatidae; genus Phyllobates; species Phyllobates terribilis. The sequence goes on along the minus strand of NW_027362769.1, from coordinate 47,022,683 downwards.
AAAAAGTATAATTTTCAAAAATTCAGAAAATTGGATAAAAGCGATTAAATATCAAGGACTCATCGGGGTAATCGCTCTGAAATTGAAATCGGAATGCTCACTGACATTTCCCCTATCTGAAAGTCTGATAAACGCCGGAAAAATGACAGTCCAAAAAAAAATTTTTTCAACTTTTTACAATTTTACCCCCATGGGATATATATTCTACCGACACACATTTGGAACTCTCCTGGGGTACCCTCACACATATTATTCCCTCATTTAGCGGATATTTTCACAAAAAAGTATAATTTTCAAAAATACAGAAAATTGGCTAAAAACGACTAAATATCAAGGACTCATTGGGCGAATGGCTCTGGAACTGAAATCGGAACGCTCACTGACATATCCGCTATCTGAAAGTCTGATAAACGCCGGAAAAATGACTAGGTGCAAAAAAATTTTTTTTTTACTTTTTTCAATTTTACCCCCGTCGGATATATATTCTACCCACACACATTTGGAACTCTCCTGGGGTACCCTCACACATATTATTCCCTCATTTAATGGATATTTTCACAAAAAAGTGAAATTTTCAAAAATTCAGAAAATTGGCTGAAAACGACTAAATATCAAGGACTCATCGGGGGAATCGCTCTGAAATTGAAATCGGAATGCTCACTGACATTTCCCCTATCTGAAAGTCTGATAAACGCCGGAAAAATGACTAAGTCCAAAAAAAAATTTTTTTCAACCTTTTTCAATTTTACCCCCGTGGGATATATATTCTACCCACACACATTTGGAACTCTCCTTGGTACTGTCACACATATTATTCCCTCATTTAGTGGATATTTTTACAAAAAAGTATAATTTTCAAAAATTCAGAAAATTGGCTAAAAACGACTAAATATCAAGGACTCATCAAAGGAATCGCTCTGGAATTGAAATCGGAATGCTGACTGACATTTTCCCTATCTGAAAGTCTGATAAACGCCGGAAAAATGACTAAGTCCAAAAAAAATTTTTTTTCAACTTTTTTCAATTTTACCCCTGTGGGATATATATTCTACCCACACACATTTGGAACTCTCCTGCGGTACCCTCACTCATATTATTCCCTCATTTAGCGGATGTTTTCACAAAAAAGTGAAATTTTCAAAAATTCTGAAAATTGGCTGAAAACTATTAAATATCAAGGACTCATCGGGCGAATAGCTCTGGAACTGAAATCGGAATGCTCACTGACATTTCCCCTATCTGAAAGTCTGATAAACGCCGGAAAAATGACTAAGTCCAAAAGAAAAATTTTTTCAACTTTTTTCAATTTTACCCCCGTGGGATATATATTCTTTCCACACACATTTGGAACTCTCCTGGGGTACCCTCATACATATTATTCCCACATTTAGCAGATATTTTCACAAAAAAGTTAAATTTTCAAAAATTAAGAAAATTGGCTGAAAATGACTAAATATCAAGGACTCATCGGGCGAATCGCTCTGGAACTGAAATCGGAACACTCCCTTACATTTCCCCTATCTGAAAGTCTGATAAATGCTGGAAAAATGAATAAGTCCAAAAAAAATTTTTTTAATCTTTTTTCAATTTTACCCCCGTGGGATATATATTCTACCCACACACATTTGGAACTCTCCTGGGGTACCCTCACTCATATTATTTCCTCATTTAGCGGATGTTTTCACAAAAAGTGAAATTTTAAAAAATTCAGAAAATTGGCTGATAACTAGTGTTGAGGGATACCTTCCGATATCGGGAAATATCGGATCGGATTGGATCGGACCGATACCGAAAAAGTATCGGATATCGCCGATTCCGATACCGGAAACCAATGCAAGTCAATGGGACACGAAATATCGGAATGAAAATAAACCCTTTCTTTCCTTGTAGGTTAATTCTACATGAAGGAAAACAACTAAGAATAATGTAGAATGTATTGGGGGAGGTGGGGGAGACAATAAAGGCATAGAGGTTTAGCCCAATCAAATGGAATAGCAGGAATTAATATTTTTTTTTAAGACGTTCTGAGTTACGGAAATATTGACTATGTTAAGTATTTTTATATTTTGTCAGATATTTATGTTTCACTACTTCCATGCTCTTCACCTTCTTTTTTATTTCTCCCACACTTTCTCCTTCATCATCCTCAGCATCTTTTTCATCCACTTCTTCTTCACCTTCTTCATCTTCTTCTTCTTCACCTTCTTCGTATTATTCTTTTTTTTTACATTCTTCATATTCTACTTCTTCATCTTCTTCTTCTTCATCATATTCTTATTTGTGGCAGGCATTCCTGTAGTTGTTATCTATAAAAGGTTGGACATTACACCTTTCGTTCTGCCCTTCACAAAAGATTTACAACAGGATTTGTCTGCGTTCAGTTTGGCCTGCAGCAGCAGGTCTTTTCCAGGGGCACCACGAGGAGGAACGGACTCACCCCCATAAACTGCTTAGTCATCTTTTGCTTATAATTTAGATATTATCTTTTGCTCTGATTTTTAGTCTTATGCTTAATGTTCTTCCGCTTTTTGTTCTGCAGCTTCTTGTATTTCTGCTTCTTGGTTTTCTGTCTCTTGTTCTTCTGTATCTTGGTGCTTGTCTTCTTTTCTTTGTCCTCTTGGTCAACTTCTTCAGGGTCATCTTCTTGGTCTTCTTCGGGGTGGTCTTCTGGGTCATCGTCTTCGGGGGTCCTCGTCTTCGGGGTCCTCGTCTTCTTCGGGTTGGTCTTCTGGGTCCTCGTCTTCGGGGTCCTCGTCTTCTTCGGGGTGGTCTTCAGGGTCCTCGTCTTCTTCGGGGTGGTCTTCAGGGTCCTCGTCTTCTTCGGGGTGGTCTTCAGGGTCATCGTCTTCAGGGTCGTCGTCTTCGGGGTCCTCGTCTTCTTAGGGTTGGTCTTCAGGGTCCTCGTCTTCAGGGTCCTCGTCAGGGAGATCTAGAGTGATTACCAAGAACCATTTCAAAAAGCTTGAACTTGGAAATGTAGCAGAAGGTACAAGAAAGCTGAGGAACTACCGAGGACCAGCTGACGGTACTGGAACCCGGATGGGTAGCAGAAGGTACAAGAGCCAATGGAACTGCCGAAGACCAGTTGACGGTACTGGAACTCGGTTACTAAGCAGGAGGTACCTGTGCCAGAAAGCACTACCAAGGACCAGCAGACGTTGGTGGAACTTGGATACCGAGAAGGAGGCACCTAATCCAAAGGCACTGCCGAGAACCAGCTGACGGTACTGGAACCCGGCTAACCCGACCGCAACACGACAGGAAAAAGCATTTGAGGCAAAGTGACGTTGACACTACCCGGAAACAGCTGGCGTGCTGGAACCAGGCTGGGCAGGAGGGAGTACCCGTGCCAAAGTCACTGCCGAGAACCAGCTGACGGTACTGGAACCCGGATGGGTAGTAGAAGGTACAAGAGCAAATGGAACTACCGAGGACCAGCTGACGGTACTGGAACCCGGATGGGTAGCAGAAGGTACAAGAGCCAATGGAACTGCCGAAGACCAGCTGACGGTACTGGAACTCGGTTACTAACAAGAGGTACCTGTGCCAGAAAGCACTACCAAGGACCAGCAGACGTTGGTGGAACTTGGATACCGAGAAGGAGGCACCTAATCCAAAGGCACTGCCGAGAACCAGCTGACGGTACTGGAACCCGGATGGGTAGCAGAAGGTACCCATGTAAAAAAAAGTTCAAGGCCGCGAGCCGGCCGCAGTTACCAAAACCCACAGTCCTACAGGGGGTGCTTGTCACATGGGCACTATGGAACCAGCCTTCATTGCCAGATCCCGCAGCCCACATAGGAGTCACCTAAACTGCAGGCACCATAGAGTCGGCTAACCCGACCGCAACACGACAGGACAACGCATTGGAGGCAAAGTGACGTTGACACTACCCGGAAACAGCTGGCGTGCTGGAACCAGGCTGGGCAGGAGGGAGTACCCGTGCCAAAGTCACTGCCGAGAACCAGCTGACGGTACTGGAACCCGGATGGGTAGTAAAAGGTACAAGAGCAAATGGAACTACCGAGAACCAGCTGGCGGTGCTGGAACCCAGGGTAAATACTAAAAACAGAGTGGAGCCAGAGGTGTAATTGGAGCAAGTTTTAAATCCGTAGTACAGTGGATGTGGACAAAGCAGGAGAATTTGCCGGACACACAGCTGGCTATCAGCTGACGTTACTGAACCCCAATAACACTGGAGCAAGCGTTGACTGTGCAGATGGCACTTCTGAGCAGCAACTAGCGGTATTGGAGCCCAGGGTAAATACTAAAAACAGAGGAGCCAGAGGTGTATTTGGAGGAGGTTTTAAATCCGTAGTACAGTGGATGTGGACAAAGCAGGAGAATTTGCCGGACACACAGCTGGGGATCAGCTGACGTTACTGAACCCCAATAACACTGGAGCAAGCGATGACTGTGCAGACGGCACTTCTGAGCAGCAACTAGCGGTATTGGAGCCCAGGGTAAATACTAAATACAGAGGAGCCAGAGATGTATTTGGAGGAGGTTTTAAATCCGTAGTGGATATTGACAAAGCAGGAGAATTTGCTGGACACACAGCTGGGGATCAGCTGACGTTACTGAACCCCAATAACACGGCAGCAAGTGTTGACTGTGCAGACGGCACTTCCGAGCGCCAACTGGCGGTGTTGGAGCTCAGGGATAATACTGAAAACAGAGGAGCCAGAGGTGTAATTGGAGCAACTTTAAAATCTGTAGTAGTGAGAATGTGGATAGAGCAGGAGAAATTGCCGTCCGCACAGCAGGGGAACAGCTGACGTTACTGAACCCCAATAACACGGCAGCAAGTGTTGACTGTGCAGACGGCACTTCCGAGCGCCAACTGGCGGTGTTGGAGCTCAGGGATAATACTGAAAACAGAGGAGCCAGAGGTGTAATTGGAGCAACTTTAAAATCTGTAGTAGTGAGAATGTGGACAGAGCAGGAGAAATTGCCGTCCGCACAGCAGGGGAACAGCTGAAGTTACTGAACCCCAATAACACGGCAGCAAGTGTTGACTGTGCAGACGGCACTTCCGAGCGCCAACTGGCGGTGTTGGAGCTCAGGGATAATACTGAAAACAGAGGAGCCAGAGGTGTAATTGGAGCAACTTTAAAATCTGTAGTAGTGAGAATGTGGACAGAGCAGGAGAAATTGCCGTCCGCACAGCAGGGGAACAGCTGACGTTACTGAACCCCAATAACACAGCAGCAAGTGTTGACTGTGCAGACGGCACTTCCGAGCGCCAACTGGCGGTGTTGGAGCTCAGGGATAATACTGAAAACAGAGGAGCCAGAGGTGTAATTGGAGCAACTTTAAAATCTGTAGTAGTGAGAATGTGGACAGAGCAGGAGAAATTGCCATCCGCACAGCAGGGGAACAGCTGACGTTACTGAACCCCAATAACACGGCAGCAAGTGTTGACTGTGCAGACGGCACTTCCAAGCGCCAACTGGCGGTGTTGGAGCTCAGGGATTACAGTTCAGGTGGTAGAAACATGAACACAACAGGAGACCTGGATACTGTTGCCAACCAATTATTTATTCTGGAAGAGGACTGGCAAATTCATGAGAGATCCAGGCCTTGTTCATTTTGAGAAAAGTAAGCCGGTCAACGTTATCGGAGGATAGTCGCATGCGACGGTCTGTTAGTACACCACCTGCGGCACTAAAGACGCGTTCCGATAATACACTAACAGCAGGGCAAGCTAGCACCTCCAATGCATACTGACTAAGCTCTGGCCATGTATCCAGCTTACAGACCCAAAACTTGAAGGGAGAAGAGCCGTCTGGGAGTACACTAAGAGGGCAAGACATGTAGTCTGTCACCATCTGACGGAAACGTTGCCTCCTGCTGACTGGAGCCGTCTGTGATGGTGTAGACATTTGTGGCGGCGGGGACACAAAACTTTGCCACATTTCGGCCATACTGGTCTTGCCTTGTGCTGAGGCGCTGCTTCTGCTCCCTCTTTGTGCAGAGCTTCCTCCACTGCCTCGACGCATTGAGCTGCTTTGTAAAGCACTAGCAGCACTGCTCTCGGTTGGAATGGAGAACATGATGGAATGCACCAGTGCGTCTGGGTACTCCCGCATTTTACGCTCCCGGTTCAACGGTGTTATGAGGCTTTGTAAGTTGTCCCGGTAGCGAGGATCTAGGAGGGTGGACACCCAATAATCAGCCGTGTTGAGAATGTGGGCGATGCGGCGGTCGTTTCTCAGGCACTGCAGCATGAAATCAACCATGTGCTGCAGACTGCCAACTGGCCAAGAAACGCTGTCCACTGCTTGAGGCGTGATCTCTGCCTGCTCTGCATCACCCCACCCTCGCTCTAGATACTGACTACTAGAGCATTGTGTACCTCCCTCCTCTGGACAGATGTCTTAATCATCCATTGACTCCTCCTCATCCTCCTCACAAAGTGTCCCCTGCCTAGGCCTTTGTGAGGAACCACGTTGCACAGACTGTAGAGAAGCAGATGGCATTTGTGACTCCTCATCCTCCACCTCTTCCAAAACCTCGTCCCTTAGTGCTTGCAGTGTTTTTTCAAGCAGGCAGATAAGGGGGATAGTCATGCTGACTAGTGCATCATATGCACTCGCCATCCGCGTGGAATAATCGAAGGCACGCAAAACGTGGCAAATGTCCTTCATAGAGGCCCACTCAGTGGTGGTGAAGTGTGAACGGCGCGCACTGCGACTTGTTTGCGCCTGCTGCAGCTGGTACTCCATTACTGCTGCCTGCTGCTCACACAACCTCTCCAACATATGTAACGTTGAATTCCACCTGGTGGGTAGGTCACATATGATGCGATGTTCCGGAAGACGTAATCGGCGCTGCAGAGCTGCAATGCGTGATCTTGCATTGCTGGAATGCCGCAAGTGAGCGCACTCTATGCGGACCTTGTGAAGTAGTGCATCAAGATCCGGATAGTTCCTCAAAAAACTCTGCACGACCAAGTTGAGCACATGTGCCAGACACGGGATGTGAGTGAGGTTGCCTAGGCCCAGAGCTGCCACCAGATTTCAGCCATTGTCACACACTACCATGCCTGGCTGGAGATTCGCTGGCACAAACCACACGTCGCTCTGCTGCTTGATGGCATTCCAGAGCTCCTGCGCTGTGTGGCTTCGATTCCCCAAAGAAATTAATTTTAATACGGCCTGTTGACGTTTGGCCACGGCTGTGCTCATATTGGTCACCATAACAGGTAACCGTTCACGGGTCGATGTGGAGGTAGACCGTGACGGCTCCTGCAGCGCTGATTCAGAGGAACTGGAGTATGAGGAGGAGTCAATGTGTGCAGACTGGATTCCTGCAATCCTTGGAGTTGGCAGAACACGTACAGCGCCACTCTCAAGATCTGTACCCGGCTCCACAACATTTACCCAATGGGCAGTGAGGGAAAGGTATCGTCCCTGTCCATGCTTACTGGTCCACGCATTGATGGTCAGGTGGACCTTGCTACTGACGGCGTTTTATAGCGCATGTTTAATTTTTCCCTCCACATGATGTTGCAGGGCAGGGACGGCTTGCCTGCTGAAATAAAATCGGCTGGGCACGTTGTATTGTGGGACTGCCAATGCCATAAATTTACGGAATGTGTCAGTCTCCACCAGCCTGAATGATAGCATTTCAAGGGCCAGTAGTTTAGCAATGCCAGCATTCAGAGCCTGTGCTCGGGGGTGGTTTGCCAAGTATGGGCGCCTTTTCTCCCATGCCTGTGCTAACGATGGCTGTAGACTGGCCTGGGAGTGTGAGGATGACTGGGAAAGTGGTGCTGTGGGTGGAATTTCACTGTGTCTCTGTACAACAGTGCCAGAGATTCTTCCATGGCGATCCTGTGAGGAAGCCGAACCAGCTGTGTGTGAGCTGGAGGAAGAGGCTACAACACGAGCTGAAGAGGTGGTAGGTGGCGCTGTAGGTTGGCCTAGGTCTTCAGTGTGTTTTTGTAACTCCACCACGTGCTTGGTCCGCACATGTTTCCACATATTTGTGGTATTGAGGTTGCTGACACTTTTCCCTCTTTTCACATTCTGATTACACAGCTTGCATTTGACAAAGCAAATGTCATCTGCAACTGTGTCAAAAAAGGACCAGGCACTGCAAGTCTTGGGAGCGCCCGCTTTGGATTTTGGAAGAGCCATGCTCCTAATGGGTGCCGAAGTGGAGGCTACAGGCAACCAAGTCTGCCCCCTCCCTCTCCCTCCTTTTTGGGCTGTTCGGGGAATCTCTTCCTCAGAGCTGCTCCCACCACCTTCCTGTCCCTCACGCCATGATGGGTCAAGGACCTCATCATCTACACCACCCTCTTCAAACAACTGCTTCTCCTGGGTAGTCTCGACAGCACAGTATGCACCAGAAAGTGGCACCTGAGTCTCATCATCAGATGCGTACTGAGGTGTGCTGCTGACCATAGGCACTGGCCCACCCGCCTCTTCAGATTCAGAGAGACAAAACGGTTGCGCATCACTGCATACTACCTCTTCTTCAAATTCTCGAATTCTGCTTGGCTGGCCCCCTCTTTCCAAGCCAAGAGATTCAGAGAACAGAAGTAGAGATGGCTCCTGTCCAGGGCTCTCTGACTGCCTGGGCAATTTGGCAGGTGGTGAAGAGACAGAAGGGTGCTCTTCAGTGCTCAGGACCTGAGAGGATCTGGAACTAATTGAAGTCGATGCGTTAGCTGCCATCCATCTGACAACGGCTTCAATTTGGTCCTCGCGCAGCAGTGGGGTACGGTTAGCTCCTACAAAGCTGCGCATAAAGGACTGTTCCCTGGTAAAACTGGGGGATGCTGAGTCACTGGTGCCCGCAGCAGGCACAGAATCCCCACGTCCTCTCCCTGCAGGCACAGAATCCTCACGTCCTCTCCCTGCAGAAACTCCACGCCCACGCCCACGCCCACGACCACATGCCTTACTCCCTGCCTTCTTCATCTTGGTAGACTGATAAAGATAGGCAGAAAAGTACTAAGGGCTTAGTGTGCTTATTCCTGAACAGCTGCTAACAGGTATAAGAAACACTAATTTTATAAAGTGTGGACTAGACTTTAATATGAGCTAATGTGGCCTACACAACTGTAAAGTGGAGTGTTTGGTGAACTTTATTTAGGTTTTTTTTGTCACAAAAAGACACTGGATGTGCCTAAAGTTGTAATAACGATAGTATCACAAACTTTTGTAGCTATTACAATGTAGGAAGGTAACCTACAATGCAATAGATGAGGCTGCAAAAAATAGGCTAATACTAATCTGGCTGGGGCTGCAGGGCCCAATGCTGCAGAAAGGCTCCTCTAACTACTCCTTTATAGTGTGTTTGGAACCAATTTAGCTGAATACGGATGGAACCACCACACTAATAGGAGAAATCAGGAAAAATTATGAATTGGCAAAAAAGGACAATGTATGAGGCAGTGACACACACTGAGTGCACTACAACCAGACGAGGTTGAAGCACACACTACAGGGTGAGCTGCACTCACACACCAGACCTTGCAGACAGCGGTGAACAGTACAGATGCAGAGCACTGTGTACTAGCGCTGCAAGACCAAAAAAATTCTCTATCTACTCCTATATAGTGTGTTTGGAACCAATTTAGCTGAATACGGATGGAACCACCACACTAATAGGAGATATCAGGAAAAATTATGAATTGGAAAAAAAAGGCAATGTATGAGGCAGTGACACACACTGAGTGCACTACAACCAGACGTGGTTGAAGCACACACTACAGGGTGAGCTGCACTCACACACCAGACCTTGCAGACATCGGTGAACAGTACAGATGCAGAACACTGTGCACTAGCGCTGCAAGACCAAAAAAAATTCTCTATCTACTCCTATATAATGTGTTTGGAACCAATTTAGCTGAATACGGATGGAACCACCACACTAATAGGAGATATCAGGAAAAATTATGAATTGGCAAAAAAGGACAATGTATGAGGCAGTGACACACACTGAGTGCACTACAACGAGACGTGGTTGAAGCACACACTACAGGGTGAGCTGCACTCACACACAGAGACCTTGCAGAAAGCGGTGAACAGCACAGAGAACTGTGCACTAGCACTGCAAGGCACAGCGATTTATAAAGTAGCTTGGGTAAAGCAGAATAGACCAAATAGGTAGCTAAAACTGTCCCTCAGAACAACAGCGTCCTATCAATAACTGAATTCACAGCAGAGTGAGCTCAAAATGGCGGCGGCGGCTTTTATAGTGCATCATGACATCATTTCAGCAGCCAATCACAGCCATGCCATTAGTTAAGATGCCTACATGCCTAACAGGATGTGCCCACACTTCTTAGGATCCTCATTGGCTGAATAAAATGAAAATGGCTCATTGCATTATGGGAACTTCCGATTCCGGTATACGATATTGCAAAAGTATCGGAATTCCGATACTGCGAATATCGGCCGATACCCGATATTTCAGTATCGGAATGCTCAACACTACTGATAACGACTAAATATCAAAGACTCAGCGGGCGAATCGCCCTGGAACTGAAATTGGAAAGCTCACTGACATTTCCCTTATCTGAAAGTCTGATAAACGCCAGAAAAATGACAGTCCAAAAAAAAATTTTTTTCAACCTTTTTCAATTTTACCCCCGTGGGATATATATTCTACCCACACACATTTGGAACTCTCCTTGGTACTCTCACTCATATTATTCCCTCATTTAGTGGATATTTTTACAAAAAAGTATAATTTTCAAAAATTCAGAAAATTGGTTAAAAACGACTAAATATCAAGGACTCATCGGGCGAATCGCTCTGGAACTGAAATCGGAATACTCACTGACATTTCCCCTATCTGAAAGTCTGATAAATGCCAGAAAAATGACAGTCCAAAAAAAAATGTTTTTTAACATTTTTTCAATTTTACCCCCGTGGGATATATATTCTACCTACACACATTTGGAACTCTCCTGGGGTACCCTCACACATATTATTCCCACATTAAGTGGATATTTTCACAAAAAAATGAAATTTTCAAAAATTCAGAAAACTGGCTGAAAAGGAATAATTATTAAGGACTCATCGGGGGAATCGCTTTGGTACTGAAATCGGAATGCTCACTGACATTTACACTACCTGAAAGTCTGATAAACGCCGGAAAAATGACTAAGTCCAAAAAAAAAATGTTTTCATCTTTTTTCAATTTTACCCCCGTGGGATATATATTCTACCCACACACATTTGGAACTCTCCTGGGGTACCCTCACACATATTATTCCCTCATTTATTGGATATTTTTATAAAAAAGTATAATTTTCAAAAATTCAGAAAATTGGCTGAAAAGGACTACTTATCAAGGATTCATCGGGGGAATCGCTCTGGAACTGAAATCAGAATGCTCACTGATATTTCCCCTATCTGAAAGTCTGATAAACGCTGGAAAAATGACTAAGTACAAAAAAAAATTTTTTTCAACTTTTTTCATTTTTACCCCCGTGGGATATATATTCTACCCAAACACATTTGGAACTTTCCTGGGGTACCCTCACACATATTATTCCCACATTTAGCGGATATTTTCACAAAAAAGTGAAATTTTCAAAAATTCAGAAAATTGGTTAAAAACGATTAAATATCAAGGACTCATCGGGGGAATCGCTCTGGAACTGAAATCGGAACACTCACTGACATTTTCCCTATCTGAAAGTCTGATAAACGGCAGATAAATGACTAAGTTCAAAAAAAAATTTTTTTTAACTTTTTTCAATTTTACCCCTGTGGGATACATATTCTACGCACGCACAGTTGGAACTCTCCTGGGGTACCCTCACACATATTATTCCCTCATTTATTGGATATTTTTGCAAAAAAGTATAGTTTTCTAAAATTCAGAAAATTGGCAGAAAACGACTAAATATCAAGGACTCATCAGGCGAATCGCTCTGGAACTGAAAACGGAACGCTCACTGACATTTCCCCTATCTGAAAGTCTGATAAACGCCGGAAAAATGACGAAGTCCAAAAAAAGTTTTTTTCAACTTTTTTCAATTTTACCCCCGTGGGATATATATTCTACCCACACACATTTGGAAATCTCCTGGGGTACCCTCACACGTATTATTCCCTCATTTAGTGGATATTTCTCCAAAAAAGTATAATTTTCAAAAATTCAGAAAATTGGCTGAAAACGATTAAATATCAAGGACTCATCGGGCGAATCGCTCTAGAACTGAAATCAGGACGCTCACTGACATTTCCCCTATCTGAAAGTCTGATAAACGCCGGAAAAATGACTAAGTCCAAAAGAAATTTTTTTTAAACTTTTTTCAAATTTACCCCCGTGGCATATATATTCTATCCACACATTTTGAACTCTCCTGGGGTAACCTCACACATATTATTCCCTCATTTAATGGATATTTTCACAAAAATGTGAAATTTTCAAAAATTCAGAAAAATGGCTGAAAACAACTAAATATCAAGGACTCGTCGGGCGAATCGCTCTGGAACTGAAATCGGAACGCTCACTGACATTTCCCCTATCTGAAAGTCTTATAAACGCCGGAAAAATTACTAAGTCCAAAAAAAAATTTTTTTCAACTTTTATTAATTTTACCCCCGTGGGATATATATTCTACCCGCACACATTTGGAACTCTCCAGGGTACCCTCACATATATTATTCCCTCATTTAGTGGATAACTTCACAAAAAAGTAAAATTTTCAAAAATTCAGAAAATTGGCTGAAAACGACTAAATATCAAGGACTCATCGGGCGAATCGCTCTGGAACTGAAATCAGAACGCTCACTGACATTTCCCCTATCTGAAAGTTTGATAAACGCCGGAAAAATGACTTAGTCCCAAAAAAATTTTTTTTATACTTTTTTTATTTTACCCCCGTGGGATATATATTCTACCCACACACATTTGGAACTCTCCTGGGGTACCCTCACACATATTTTTCCCTCATTTAGTGGATATTTTCATAAAAAAGTGAAATTTTCAAAAATTCCAAAAATTGGCTGAAAACGACTAAATATCAAGGACTTATTGGGCGAATCGCTCTGGAACTGAAATCGGAACGCCCACTGACATTTCCCTTATCTGAAATGTTAAACGTCGGAAAAATGACTAAGTCCAAAAAAAAAATTTTTCAACTTTTTTCAATTTTACCCCCGTGGCATATATATTCTATCCACACATTTGGAACTCTCCAGGGGTAACCTCACAGATATTATTCCCTCATTTAGTGGATATATTCACAAAAAAGTGAAATTTTCAAAAATTCAGAAAAATGGCTGAAAACGACTAAATATCAAGGACTCATCAGGCGAATCGCTCTGGAACAGAAATCGCAATGCTCAGTGACATTTCCCATATCTGAAAGTCTGATAAACGCCCGAAAAATGACTAAGTCAAAAAAAATTTTTTTTTTAACTTTTTTCAATTTTACCCCCGTGGGATATGTAGTCTACCCACACACATTTGGAACTATCCTGGGGTACCCTCACCCATATTATTCCCTCATATAGCAGATATTTTCACAAAAAAGTGAAATTTTCAAAAATTCAGAAAATTGGCTTAAAACGACTATATATCAAGGACTCATCGGGAGAATTGCTCTGAAACTGAAATCGGAATGCTCACTGACATTTCCCCTATCTGAAAGTCTGATAAACGCCGGAAAAATGACTAAGTCAAAAAAAAAATTTTTTTCAACTATTTTCATTTTACCCCCGTGGGATATATATTCTACCCACACACATTTGGAACTCTCCTGGGGTACCCTCATACATAATATTCCCTCATTTAGTGGATATTTTCACAAAATAAGTGATATCTTCAAAAATTCAGAAAATTGGCTGAAAATGACTAAATATCAAGGACTCTTCAGGTGAATCGCTTTGGAACTGAAATCAGGACGCTCACTGACATTTCCCCTATCTAAAAGTCTGATAAACGCCGGAAAAATGACTAAGTCCCAAAAAAAAATGTTTCAACTTTTTTCAATTTTACCGCCGTGGGATATATATTCTACCCACGCACATTTGGAACTCTCCTGGGGTACAAACATACATATTATTCCCTCATTTAGTGGATATTTTCACAAAAAAGTGAAATTTTCAAAAATTCAGAAAAATGGCTGAAAACGATTAAATATCAAGGACTCTTCGGGCGAATTGCTCTGGAACTGAAATCAAAACGCTCACTGACATTTCCCCTCTCTGAAAGTCTGATAAACGCCAGAAAAATGACTAAGTCCCAAAAAAATTTTTTTTAAACTTTTTCAATTTTACCCCGTTGGGATATATATTCTACCCACACACATTTGGAACTCTCCTGGGGTACCCTCACACATATTATTCCCTCATTTAGCAGATATTTTCACAAAAAAGTGAAATTTTCAAAATTTCAGAAAATTGGCTGAAAACGACTAAATATCAAGGAATCATCGGGAGAATCGCTCTGGAACTGAAATCTGGACACTCACTGACATTTCCCCTATCTGAAAGTCTGATAAACGCCGGAAAAATGACTAAGTCCAAAAAAAAACAATTTTCAACTTTTTTCAATTTTACCCCGTGGGATATATATTCTACCCACACACATTTGGAACTCTCCTGGGGTACACTCACACATATTATTCCCTCATTTAGCAGATATTTTCACAAACAAGTGAAATTTTCAAAAATTCAGAAAATTGGCTGAAAACGACTAAATATCAAGGACTCATCGGGAGAATCGCTCTGGAACTGAAATCGGAATGCTCACTGACATTTCCCCTATGTGAAAGTCTGATAAACGCCGGAAAAATGACTAAGTCCCAAAAAAATATTTTTACAACTTTTTTCAATTTTACCCCCGTGGGATATATATTCTACCCACACACATTTGGAACTCTCCTGGGGTACCCTCTCACATATTATTCCCTCATTTTGTGGATATTTTCACAAAAAAGTGAAATTTTCAAAAATTCAGAAAATTGGCTGAAAACGACTAAATATCAAGGACTTGTTGGGCGAATCTCTGTGGAACTGAAATCGGAATGCTCACTGACATTTCCCCTATCTGAAAGTCTGATAAACGCCGGAAAAATGACTTAGTCCAAAAAAAAATTTTTTTCTACTTTTTTAATTTTACCCCCGTGGGATATATATTCTACCCACACACATTTGGAACTCTCCTGGGGTACCCTCACACATATTATTCCCTCATTTAGCAGATATTTTCACAAAAAAAGGGAAATTTTCAAAAATTCAGAAAATTGGCTGAAAACGACTAAACATCAAGGACTCATCGGGCGAATCACTTTAGAACTGAAATCGGAACGCTCACTGACATTTCCTCTATGTGAAAGTCTGATAAACGCCAGAAAAATTACTAAGTCCAAAAAAAAACTATTTTCAACTTTTTTCAATTTTACCCCCGTGGGATATGTAATCTACCCACACACATTTGGAACTCTCCTGGGGTACCCTCACACATATTATTCCCTCATGTAGCAGATATTTTCACAAAAAAGTGAAGTTTTCAAAAATTCAGAAAATTGGCTGAAAACGACTAAATATCAAGGACTTATTGGGCGAATCGCTGTGGAACTGAAATCGGAATGCTCACTGACATTTCCCCTATCTGAAAGTCTGATAAACGCCGAAAAAATGACTAAGTCCCAAAAAAAAATTTTTGCAACTTTTTTCAATTTTACCCCCGTGGGATATATATTCTACCCACACACATTTGGAACTCTCCTGGGGTACCCTCACACATATTATTCCCTCATTTAGTGGATATTTTCACAAAAAAGTGAAATTTTCAAAAATTCAGAAAATTGGCTGAAAACGACTAAATATCAAGGACTCATCGGGCGAATCGCTCTGGAACTGAAATCGCAACGCCCACTGACATTTCCCCTATCTGAAAGTCTGATAAACGCTGGAAAAATGACTAAGTCCCAAAAAAATTTTTTTTTACTTTTTTCTATTTTACTCTCATGGGATATATATTCTACCCACACACATTTGGAACACTCCTGGGGTACCATCACACATATTATTACCTCATTTAGCAGATATTTTCACAAAAAAGTGAAATTTTCAAAAATTCAGAAAATTGGCTGAAAACGACTAAATATCAAGGACTCAACAGGCAAATCGCTCTGGAACTGAAATCTGAATGCTCACTGACATTTCCCCTCTCTGAAAGTCTGATAAACGGCGGAAAATTGACTAAGTCCAAAAAAAAATTTTTTCAACTTTTTTCAATTTTACCCCCGTGGGATATATATTCTACCCACACACATTTGGAACTCTCCTGGGGTACCCTCAAACATATTATTCCCACTTTTAGTGGATGTTTTCACAAAAAAGTGAAATTTTCAAAAATTCTGAAAATTTGCTGAAAACGACTAAATATCAAGGACTCATGGGGCGAATCGCTCTGGAACTGAAATTGGAACGCCGACTGACATTTCCCGTATCTGAAAGTCTGATAAACGCTGGAAGAATGACTAAGTCCCAAAAAAATATTTTTTCAGCTTTTTTCAATTTTACCCCCGTGGGATATATATTCAACCAACACACATTTAGATCTCTCCTGGGGTACCCACACACATATTATTCCCTCATTTAGTGGATATTTTCACAAAAAAGTGAAATTTTCAAAAATGCTGAAAATTGGCTGAAAACGACAAAATATCAAGGACTCAACGGGCGAATCGCTCTGGAACTGAAATCTGAATGCTCACTGACATTTCCCCTATCTGAAAGTCTGATAAACGGCGGAAAAATGACTAAGTAAAAAAAAAAAAAAAATTTCTACTTTTTTCAATTTTACGCCCATGGGATATGTAATCTACCCACACAGATTTGGAACTCTCCTGGGGTACCCTCACACATATTATTCCCACTTTTAGCGGATGTTTTCACAAAAAAGTGAAATTTTCAAAAATTCAGAAAATTTGCTGAAAACGACTAAATATCAAGGACTCATGGGGCGAATCGTTCTGCAACTGAAATCGGAACGCCGACTGACATTTCCCCTATCTGAAAGTCTGATAAACGCTGGAAGAATGACTAAGTCCCAAAAAAATATTTTTTCAACTTTTTTCAATTTTATCCCCGTGGGATATATATTCAACCAACACACATTTAGATCTCTCCTGGGGTACCCACTCACATATTATTCCCTCATTTAGTGGATATTTTCACAAAAAAGTGAAATTTTCAAAAATGCTGAAAATTGGCTGAAAACGACTAAATATCAAGGACTTATTGGGCGTATCGCTGTGGAACTGAAATCAGAATGCTCACTGACATTTCCCCTATCTGAAAGTCTGATAAACGCCGGAAAAATGACTAAGTAAAAAAAAAATAATTTTTCAACTTTTTTCAATTTTACCCCCGTGGGATATGTAATCTACCCACACACATTTGGAACTCTCCTGGGGTACCCTCACACATATTATTCCCTCATTTAGTGGATATTTTCACAAAAAAGTGAAATTTTCAAAAATTCAGAAAATTGGCTGAAAACGACTAAATATCAAGGACGCATTGGACGAATCGCTCTAGAACTGAAATCGAAACACTCACTGACATTTCGCATATGTGAAAGTCTGATAAACGCTGGAAAAATGACTAAGTTCAAAAAAAAAATTTTTCAACTTTTTTCAATTTTACCCCGGTGGGATATATATTCTACCCACACACATTTGGAACTCTCCTGGGGTACCCTCTCACATATTATTCCCTCATTTAGTGGATATTTTCACAAAAAAGTGAAATTCTCAAAAATTCAGAAAATTAGCTGAAAACGAATAAATATCAAGGACTAATCGGGAGAATCGCTCTGGAACTGAAATCGGAATGCTCACTGACATTTCCCCTATGTGAAAGTCTGATAAACGCCGGAAAAATGACTAAGTCCCAAAAAAATATTTTTACAACTTTTTTCAATTTTACCCCCGTGGGATATATATTCTACCCACACACATTTGGAACTCTCCTGGGGTACCCTCTCACATATTATTCCCTCATTTAGTGGATATTTTCACAAAAAAGTGAAATTCTCAAAAATTCAAAAAATTGGCTGAAAACGACTAAATATCAAGGACTTATTGGGCGAATCGCTGTGGAACTGAAATCAGAATGCTCACTGACATTTCCCCTATCTGAAAGTCTGATAAAGGCCGGAAAAATGACTAAGTCCCAAAAAAAATTTTTTTAAACTTTTTTCAATTTTACCCCCGTGGGATAAATATTCTACCCACACACATTTGGAACACTCCTGGGGTACCCTCACACATATTATTACCTCATTTAGCAGATATTTTCACAAAAAAGTGAAATTTTCAAAAATGCTGAAAATTGGCTGAAAACGACAAAATATCAAGGACTCAACGGGCGAATCGCTCTGGAACTGAAATCTGAATGCTCACTGACATTTCCCCTATCTGAAAGTCTGATAAACGGCGGAAAAATGACTAAGTAAAAAAAAAAAAAAAATTTCTACTTTTTTCAATTTTACGCCCATGGGATATGTAATCTACCCACACAGATTTGGAACTCTCCTGGGGTACCCTCACACATATTATTCCCACTTTTAGCGGATGTTTTCACAAAAAAGTGAAATTTTCAAAAATTCAGAAAATTTGCTGAAAACGACTAAATATCAAGGACTCATGGGGCGAATCGCTCTGCAACTGAAATCGGAACGCCGACTGACATTTCCCCTATCTGAAAGTCTGATAAACGCTGGAAGAATGACTAAGTCCCAAAAAAATATTTTTTCAACTTTTTTCAATTTTATCCCCGTGGGATATATATTCAACCAACACACATTTAGATCTCTCCTGGGGTACCCACTCACATATTATTCCCTCATTTAGTGGATATTTTCACAAAAAAGTGAAATTTTCAAAAATGCTGAAAATTGGCTGAAAACGACTAAATATCAAGGACTTATTGGGCGTATCGCTGTGGAACTGAAATCAGAATGCTCACTGACATTTCCCCTATCTGAAAGTCTGATAAACGCCGGAAAAATGACTAAGTAAAAAAAAAATAATTTTTCAACTTTTTTCAATTTTACCCCCGTGGGATATGTAATCTACCCACACACATTTGGAACTCTCCTGGGGTACCCTCACACATATTATTCCCTCATTTAGTGGATATTTTCACAAAAAAGTGAAATTTTCAAAAATTCAGAAAATTGGCTGAAAACGACTAAATATCAAGGACGCATTGGACGAATCGCTCTAGAACTGAAATCGAAACACTCACTGACATTTCGCATATGTGAAAGTCTGATAAACGCTGGAAAAATGACTAAGTTCAAAAAAAAAATTTTTCAACTTTTTTCAATTTTACCCCGGTGGGATATATATTCTACCCACACACATTTGGAACTCTCCTGGGGTACCCTCTCACATATTATTCCCTCATTTAGTGGATATTTTCACAAAAAAGTGAAATTCTCAAAAATTCAGAAAATTAGCTGAAAACGAATAAATATCAAGGACTAATCGGGAGAATCGCTCTGGAACTGAAATCGGAATGCTCACTGACATTTCCCCTATGTGAAAGTCTGATAAACGCCGGAAAAATGACTAAGTCCCAAAAAAATATTTTTACAACTTTTTTCAATTTTACCCCCGTGGGATATATATTCTACCCACACACATTTGGAACTCTCCTGGGGTACCCTCTCACATATTATTCCCTCATTTAGTGGATATTTTCACAAAAAAGTGAAATTCTCAAAAATTCAAAAAATTGGCTGAAAACGACTAAATATCAAGGACTTATTGGGCGAATCGCTGTGGAACTGAAATCAGAATGCTCACTGACATTTCCCCTATCTGAAAGTCTGATAAAGGCCGGAAAAATGACTAAGTCCCAAAAAAAATTTTTTTAAACTTTTTTCAATTTTACCCCCGTGGGATAAATATTCTACCCACACACATTTGGAACACTCCTGGGGTACCCTCACACATATTATTACCTCATTTAGCAGATATTTTCACAAAAAAGTGAAATTTTCAAAAATGCTGAAAATTGGCTTCAAACGACAAAATATCAAGGACTCAACGGGCGACTCGCTCTGGAACTGAAATCTGAATGCTCACTGACATTTCCCCTATCTGAAAGTCTGATAAACGGCGGAAAAATGACTAAGTCCCAAAAATAAATGTTTTCAACTTTTTTCAATTTTAACCCCGTGGGATATATATTCTACCCACACACATTTGGAACTCTCCTGGGGTACCCTCACACATATTATTCCCTCATTTAGTGGATATTTTCACAAAAAAGTGAAATTTTCAAAAATTCTGAAAATTGGCAGAAAACGACAAAATATCAAGGACTCAACGGGCGAATCGCTCTGGAACTGAAATCGTAATGCTCACTGACATTTCCCATATGTGAAAGTCTGATAAACGCCGGAAAAATGACTAAGTAAAAAAAAAATAATTTTTCAACTTTTTTCAATTTTACCCCCGTGGGATATGTAATCTACCCACACACATTTGGAACTCTCCTGGGGTACCCTCACACATATTATTCCCTCATGTAGCAGATATTTTCACAAAAAAGTGAAATTTTCAAAAATTCAGAAAATTGGCTGAAAACGACTAAATATCAAGGACTTATTGGGTCAATCGCTGTGGAGCTGAAATCAGAATGCTCACTGACATTTCCCCTATCTGAAAGTCTGATAAACGCCGGAAAAATGACTAAGTCCCAAAAAAAAATTTTTTCAAATTTTTTCAATTTTACCCCCGTGGGATATATATTCTACCCACACACATTTGGAACTCTCCTGGGGTACCCTCACACATATTATTCCCTCATTTAGTGGATATTTTCACAAAAAAGTGAAATTTTCAAAAACTCTGATAAATGGCTGAAAACGACTAAATATCAAGGATTCATCGGGCGAATCGCTCTGGAACTGAATTCGGAACGCCCACTGACATTTCCCCTATCTGGAAGTCTGATAAACGCTGGAAAAATGACTAAGTAAAAAAAAAAAAAAATTCTACTTTTTTCAATTTTACGCCCATGGGATATGTAATCTGCCCACACAGATTTGGAACTCTCCTGGGGTACCCTCACACATATTATTCCCACTTTTAGCGGATGTTTTCACAAAAAAGTGAAATTTTCAAAAATTCAGAACATTTGCTGAAAACGACTAAATATCAAGGACTCATGGGGCGAATCGCTCTGCAACTGAAATCGGAACGCCGACTGACATTTCCCCTACCTGAAAGTCTGATAAACGCTGGAAGAATGACTAAGTCCCAAAAAAATATTTTTTCAACTTTTTTCAATTTTATCCCCGTGGGATATATATTCAACCAACACACATTTAGATCTGTCCTGGGGTACCCTCACACATATTATTCCCTCATTTAGTGGATATTTTCACAAAAAAGTGAAATTCTCAAAAATTCAGAAAATTGGCTGAAAACGACTAAATATCAAGTACTTATTGGGCGAATCGCTGTGGAACTGAAATCAGAATGCTCACTGACATTTCCCCTATCTGAAAGTCTGATAAACGCTGGAAAAATGACTAAGTCCCAAAAAAAAATTTTTTCAAATTTTTTCAATTTTACCCCCGTGGGATATATATTCTACCCACACACATTTGGAACTCTCCTGGGGTACCCTCACACATATTATTCTCTCATTTAGTGGTTACTTTCACAAAAAAGTGAAATTTTCAAAAATTCAGAAAAATGTCTGAAAACGACTAAATATCAAGGACTCATCGGGCGAATCGCTCTGGAACTGAAATCGGAACGCTCATTGACATTTCCCCTATCTGAAAGTCTGATAAAAAACAGAAAAATAACAGTCCAAAAAAATTTCTTTTCAACTTTTTTCACTTTTACACCCGTTGGATATATATTCTAACCACACACATTTGGAACTCTCCTGGGGTACCCTCACACATATTATTCCCTCATTTAGTGGATATTTTCACAAAAAAGTGAAATTTTCAAAAATTCAGAATAATGGCTGAAAACGACTAAATATCATGGACTCATCGGGCGAATCGCTCTGGAACTGAAATTGGAACGCTCATTGACATTTCCCCTATCTCAAAGTCTAATAAACGCCGGAAAAATGCCTAAGTACAAAAAAAATTTTTTTCAACTTTTTTCAATTTTACTCCCGTGGGATTTATATTCTACCCACACACATTTGGAACTTTCCTGGGGTACCCTCACACATATTATTCCCTCATTTTGCCGATATTTTCACAAAAAGGTGAAATTTTCAAAAATTCAGAAAATTGGCTGAAAATGACTAAATATCAAGGACTCATCGGGCGAATCACTCTGGAACTGAAATCGGAACGCTCATTGACATTTCCCCTATCTGAAAGTCTGATAAATGTCGGAAAAATCACTAAGTCCCAAAAAATTTTTTTTTCAACTTTTTTCAATTTTACCCCCGTGGGATATATATTCTACCCACACACATTTGGAACTCTCCTGGGGTACCCTCACACATATTATTCCCTAATTTAGCAGATAGTTACACAAAAAAGTGAAATTTTCAAAAATTCTGAAAATTGGCTGAAAACGACTAATTATCAAGGACTCATCGGGCGAATCCCTCTGGAACTGAAATCGGAACGCTCATTGACATTTCCCCTACCTGAAAGTCTGATAAATAGTGTTGAGCCACCGCCGTAGTGTTCGAGTTCGGTTCGGTTCGTCGAACACCCGTGTGTTCGCCGAACTGTTCGTCTAACTGTTCGTCGAACACCTTCGAACACCGTTAAAACCAATGGCAGGCAAACAAAAACACATAGAAACACATAGAAAACACCTTCAAAGGTGTCCAAAAGCTGACAAACTGCTCAGAAGACACAACTAACACATGGAAAAGTGACAAGTACATATAGTCATGCGAAAAGAAAAGAGGTGGAGGAGTAAAAGGAGGGGGAGACACAGATATAGGCATGTCATGCCCTTCTAAAATCCAAAATGTGAGAAGCCGACACGTTCAGTCCGCTCCTGCCCGTGCCACCTCCGTGTCGCCGGGTTTGTGCCAGAGCCGCGGTGAACCCTGACGGCCAGCCCCCCTCTCCCAATACTGGTGCCTGTCCGCTGGTGGGTCGAGCGAGCCCCCCTGTGGTGGAGGCAGCTCTAAGCTTTTTAATTTAAATTGTCTCTCTAATTTGAATAAATACACTTTAAATCCATTTACAAGGATCTATTGGAGGGCAAGTCTCATGCCAGCAGCCGCGTAATTCCAGCTCCAGTAGCGTCCACTAAAGCTGCTGCAGTTAAAAAGCTTTTATAAGGATCGAGCTCGGCTGTCCACCGCAAGGCATCCTACTGCCAGTCCGAGCCCCTATGCCTTGGGGTGCCTCCTGATGCTCTTCACTGAGTATCCCGTGGTCCCGAAGCATTTCCTTTGAAAAAATGAAGTGTCCAAACTACAGGTGGTGTAGCTTGCTTAACAGCCGGGATAATCCGCTGACTAGCAGACCCTGCTACTAGGCACAAAGTATTTCCTGGGCTAGATGCAGTTAAAAATTTGTAATTAGATACTCTCGTTGGATGCTGAGAAAGCATTCCATAGAGTCTCCTGGCACACCATATTTGATTCTCTTAAAAAGCTTGGGGTAGGGGTCTAGGGGACCCTTTTATAGCCAAAATCACGGCCCTGTATCGCAATACGTCACCTAGGCTGAAGATAAATGGAACTGTAGCACCCTGAGGGCTCGGTTGCTACAGAGGTATTGCACCTCACCCAGAGGTGTGATATCTCACTCTCAGGTAAGGATGTAGTGTGGATCAGGACCCGACACCTGCATGCATTACACCACATTGCCGTGGGGCAGGGCGACCAATATGCCCCTGAGATGGGCACGACAGTCCCTGTCCCTGGCTGGAGTGGGGGGACGGAACACTGAGGAAGGGGAACCCTGTAGTGCAGGAGCAGGGAGGAAGCAGTTCCTGGGTGCATTGAGAAGGGAGTATGAAAGGTGGGCACCATCTTAGTTCAGTACAGAGAAGTCTGAGCAGAAGTGGCAGGGAGCAGGGGCTCTGCATGAGCTCTGCTCCGCAGGCGGGCCTAGTAACAGAGGCCCAGGCCTGGAAGAGGGAGAAGGAAGGAAGAGGAGCGGAGAAGGCTCCAGGAACGAGGAACGAAGGGATCTCAGGGGTGCGGACGGGCGAGTCGCCACCGCACGCCCGAATCCACCTGCGTGGAGGGGTCAGGCCAAAGGGGGAGACCGGTCCCCGAAACTAGTGGAGGCAGGAAACGACCCTCAGCTAGAAACAGGAGGCTGTGACATTTTATGTGGCGCAGCCCCTCGCTACACCCGCTAGGAAGGCACCACATAGGGTCAGGGAAACTGGCGCCAAGTTTACCAAGAGGAGGCCCGAGGCAGCCGGACAGAAGGGTTGGTAAGAAAGGCCAGACAAAGGACACACAAAGGGGGTCCTGTGAAGCACTTCAAAGTTATCTGGGAGTTGTCTGAGCCCCTCACCTGGTGAGCACAGTACGACGTGGGCAGCCGTTACCTGCAGACGTGGTCTGGATAATAAGAACTGTGAGTAAAGGCCCTGGACTGCATCACTGACTCCGTGTCATTACTGCTGCTGCCCTGCACCATCACCCCCATCCTCCGCATACACTGCCCTGAGGCTATACTCCTCCCGTGGGGAGTTATGCTACGCTCTGCTGCACCCACAACACCAGCCTCAGCGGTCTGCCCTGGAGCGGCGGTTCACTCTGACCGCAATCCACGGGTGGCGTAGTCGGACATTTAAACATCAAAACCACATAAATAGTTCCGCCACTGGTTTGACCGCCCTGAGCCACGGAACCGGGTTGCCGCCACGGAGACTACAACCACCAGCATCCACCAAAAAGGGTCCGGCTCCGGGTGTCCCAAGGCCCAGGGGGCGCGTCAGAACATTTTCATCACCTTTCACAATCACCAATGGGACAAGGCAGGGATGTTCTCTGTCCCCTCTCTTATACATCCTAGTGACGGAGCACCTGCTCTCATCAATTCGCCATAACCCCAATATTAGGTGGATTGAGGTGGGAGGCACAGAGTACAAGTGCTCTCTATTTGCTGATGATGTCCTAGTATATATCACTCAATCACATATATCCATCCATGCTGTTATGGCTGAAATAGATCACTTTGTTACATGGTCAAATTTTAAAATCAATGCAGCGAAGTCTGAGGCCCTCGATGTCTCCCTCCCCAAATCCATATAGGATTCCATCCAGTCCAACTTTCCCTTTGCCTGGCCCTCACAGGGTATCAAATACTTAGGAATTCCTATTCATAGAGACCTCTCCCATCTATGTTATCTTAATTTTGGGCCCTTTATTGAACAACTCCATACAGACCACGGTTGGCAAGTTAGAACTGTAAGATTCACTACGTGAACCACTGTTGTTTTGTGGAAAAGCACATGTACACTGCGTTCCAAATTATTATGCAAAAAGTGTTTAGGAGTGATAAGGGAAGAATTTGTTTGTTTGTGAGTTAAACTCATTGATGGTGATGTGTGTCAGGGCTCTTTATATCACTGTAAGCAATTGCAGACACCTGTGCTAATTAGTTTGGCAGGTGTGTCCAATGAAAGGCAAGACTACTTAAGAAGGCTGTCTCACATTATTAAGCAGCCTACATTTTCTGCCAAAATGGGAAAGAAAAAGGATGTGTCGGCTGCTGAGAAGCAACAAATTGTGGAGTGTTTAGGTCAAGGCATGACTACAATCAACATTGTGCGATGATCAGGATGAAGTGTCTTGGCAATCAAGAAGTATGTAGCTGATTCACAGTACACACGTGTGCGTGCTGATAAGGGCAAATTGAGGACTCTTTCCTACAGGCAATTACGTCAGGTTGAAAGAGCAGCGGCAAAAAAGCCTTGTCATAGCAGCAGACAAGTTTTTGAAGCTGCTTGTGCCTCCAACGTCCCCCGAACAACAAGATGCAGGGTCCTTCAGAGGTTTGCAGCTGTGCATACGCCATCCTGTCGACCTCCTCTATCCACTTCACACAAGCAGAAACGGCTCCAGTGGGCCAAACATTACATGAAGACTGATTTCAAAACTGTTTTGTTCACGGATGAGTGCCGTGCAGCGCTCGATGGTCCAGATGGATGGAGTGGAGGATGGCTGGTTGATGGACACCCCACGCAAACATGGCTACAGCGCCAACAAGGAGGAGGTGGAGTAATGTTTTGGGCTGGAATCATGGGGAGAGAGATTGTCGGCCCCTTTAGGATCCCTGAAGGCGCTAAAGATGAACTCCATAATGTATGTGGATTTTCTCAAACAGCACTTCCTGCCATGGTTCAAGAAGAAGAACCGTGCATTTCACAGCAAGATCATTTTTCTGCATGATAATGCACCATCTCATGCTGCACATAAAACATCTGCATCTCTGGCTGATATGGGCATAAAAGGGGACAAACTTATGGTGTGACCCCCATGCTCCCCTGACCTGTACCCCATTCAGAACCTTTGGAGCATCATTAAAAGGAGTGTTTATGATGGCGGGAGGCAGTTCACATCTAAGCAACAGCTCTGGGAGGGTATTCTGTCCTCATGCAAAACAATTGAAGCAGAAACCATCCAAAACCTGACAAATTCAATGGACGAGAGAGTTCAGAAGCTCCTTTCGCACCAGGGGTCCTATGTGAAAATGTAACATCACCTAGAATAAAGTTTTGAGTTGAAAACTGTTTTATTTCAGTTTCTAACAACCTGCTAATGCTTATAATTTCAAAAATGACCATTTTTTTGGTCTTTATTAAAATGAAAAGGTTGATCGAAAAGTTTGGGGGATCTAAGAGTGTGGCAACCCAGTAGTCATGATTACTTCGAATTCTGACAATATGAGGGTCATGCTGCAGGTAGTGCAGCAAGAATGCACTTATGTGTCTTGCGCATCTCGGAGCCCCAAAATTATTTTCCGGGCTAGATGCAGCTAAAAATTATTATTAATTTTAAATCTGGTGAAGCTTTAGTATAGATGGCCTAATAGGATCAGTGCTGCACACTGCTACAAAGCCCAAATTATTTTCCAGTCAAGATACAGATAAACATGATTAGTAATTTTAAATCTGGTGGAGCTTATTATAGATGGCCTAATAGAATCAGTGCTGCACACTGCTACAAAGCCCAAATTATTTTCCAGCCAAGATACAGATAAACATGATTAGTAATTTGAAAGCTTAAAACGGTTGGTAGGGTGATTTTAACCAATCATCAAGCTTTTACTCTCCCCAGGATGACACAGGGGTAGAAAAGTCGTTTCGGATCCATGATTTGTTCATCTTTATGAACGTGAGTCTGTCTACATTATCAGTGGAGAGCCGCGTGCTCTTATCTGTCAGCACACCACCAGCAGCGCTGAACACACGTTCAGACAGAACGCTGGCTGCGGGGCATGACAAGATCTCCAAGGCGTAAGTGGCTAGCTTCGGCCATTTATCCAGATTGGAAGCCCAAAAAGAGCAAGGGTCCAGTGACACAGTCGTGGCTTCAATGTTTACTTGGAGATACTCCTGTACCATCGTCTCTAGGCGTTGACTATGTGTCAGAATTCTTGTCTCCTGTGGCTTTGCAAAGGATGGGCTAAAAAAGTGGTGAAATGATTCCGCAAAATTGATGTTACCAGCAGATACTGTGTTTCTGTTACGGTTTGAGTGCTGAACACTTGACGGTCCCACGGTTGGCAAGTTGGAACTGTGAGATTCACTACGTGCACCACTGGTATTTTGTGGAAAAGCACATGTAAGATTCTGCAACAGTCTCTGCTGATACTCCTGCATGTGTGCATTCCTTTCTATGGCAGGAATAATTTCTGCAAATTTACTTTTGTACCGGGGATCTAACAGTGTGGCAACCCAGTAGTCAGGATTATTTCTAATTCTCACAATTCGAGGGTCATGTTGCAGGTAGTGCAGCAAGAAGGCACTCATGTGTGTTGCGCATCCAGGAGCACCAAGTCCCTGTTGTGTTGGTGGCGAGGTAACAATCATGCTTCCTTCCTCTGTCCTCTCCCCCCAACCTCGCACAACAGAAATGTGATCAAGGTCTCCCTCATCTGATGAGTCTTCCATCAGTTCGTCCTCTACTTCTTCCTGGGCTCCTGCACCTTCCTCACTAGTTTGGCTGCTACCATGCACCCTGGTAAAACCATCTCCCCCACCCTCACATGCCTGCTGCCTTGGTGCTGCCGACCGTCTGGACCTTGCAGATGTTAGCCCTTCCGCATACAACTCCTCCTCCTCTACTTCCTCCACCTCCTCTTGTGCCACCACCTGACTCCGAATTCTGTTTAACATGTGCTCCAGCATGTAAATCACCGGAATAGTCATGCTGATAATGGCATCGTCAGCACTAAACATCTTCGTCGCCATTTCAAAACTGTGCAGAAGGGTGCATAGGTCCCTGATTTGAGACCACTCCTCCAGCGTGATTTGCCCCACCTCTGGATCTCGTTGGCCCAGGCTATACGTCAGAACGTATTGCACCAGGGCTTGTCGGTGCTGCCACAGTCGCTGCAACATGTGCAGAGTTGAATTCCACCGGGTAGGCACATCGCATTTTAGCCGGTGAAGTGGCAGGCCCAACGACTTCTGTAGAGATGTAAGTCGCTGAGCTGCGGGATGCGAACGGCGAAAGTGAGCACACAGCGACCGTGCCCTCTGCAGAAGGCCATCTAGTCTGGGATTGTGGGCTAAAAATTGCTGGACAACCAGGTTCAACACGTGAGCCATACAAGGCACGTGTGTGACATTGCCCCGGCGAAGGGCCGCACCCAGGTTTGCAGCATTGTCGCACACGGCCTTCCCTGGTTTCAGGTCCAGTGGAGACAACCATTCATGAAATTGGTTCTCCAGAGCTGACCACAACTCCTCAGCTGTGTGACTCACATTTCCCAGACATTTCAATGTAAAAAACGCCTGATGACGTTGAGCCCTACTGCCAGCATAGTAAGGAGGTGTGCAGGATCCCTTCTGCGCAGTTAGGAAGCTTGTGGCATGACCAGACAGGCTTTGGGTGCAGGTGGAAGACCGAGAGGAGGTTGAGGAGGCAGAAGCAGTGGAGGAACTTTGACATAAAGAGGATTGACGCACAACTCGTGGGGACGGCAAGACTTGGACAGCAGCCCCTTGTCCTGCTGTCACCATAGTTACCCAGTGCCCAGTCAGCGACATGTAACGCCCCTGTCCATGCCTACTCGTCCAAGTGTCTGTGGTGAAATGCACACTGTCACACACAGAGTTTCTCAAAGAAGCGGTGATGTTGTGTGCGACATGCTGGTGGAGCGCAGGCACACCTTTCTTTGAGAAGTAGTGCCGACTGGGCATCTGGTACTGGGGCACTGCGACGGACATAAGGTCTCGAAAATCCTCTGTGTCCACCAGGCGGAAAGGCAGCATTTCTGTAGCCAAGAACTTGCAGATGGTGAAATTCAACCTCTTAGCTTTCTCATGGCTAGGAGGAAATGGTCTTTTACTTGTCCACATCTGAGGGACCGAGGGCTGGCTATTGTGCTTAGACGGGGTTGATAAGGGTGTCCCCGGCAAACTGCCGGTCTGTGAGGAAGATGCAGGCGGACATGTTAGGTTGCCTTGATCCAAAGGTGGTGCTATCGATGTCGGACAGCGCTCAACACCAGCTGGTGTTACCACCTCCAAAGAAAATGATGACCTGCCAATCACGCTGGCTGTTGCGGGTAAAGAGGTGGCAGGTCTGCGCCCCAAAACAGGTGTGACTGCTGTCCCCCCAGTCACAGAGGATGAAGAGGCCGCGGATGCACAAGATATGGCAGACGGTGGTTGGCCCGGCCGGCTAGGCCGCATTGTAGCACACTGAGCTTCCCACTGCAACTTACGCTTCATGTCCATGTGCCGGTTCATGCATGAAGTACTCAAACTATGTATTTTTTGGCCTCTACTTAGCTTTTGCTGACAAATGTTACAGATAACATGAGTTGGGTCATCTTTATCGATCTGAAAAAATGCTCAGGCTATGCAAGGCTTAGCACCCATGCGACCTGAAGAGCCACCACGACTTGTGGTGAGAGGCACAGTTGTGTTTGAGGATGAAGTTGTTGACGTGCTTCCAGTACTACGTCTCTGTCCAGGAAGGCGCAACCTGACCTCATCGTCACTAGCATCTTCCTCCACCTCCTCTGCTGACCTCATCTCTTGGCTGACTGTGGGTTGACAGTAAGTGGGATCTCCAACCTCATCATCATCACCCTGTGCGTTATCACACCCGTCGTCCTCAGAGCCAACCTGTTCCTGCCCTGACAAAAAACTAAAGTTGTCGCTCCAATCAGGTATTTGAGTCTTATCATCGTCTTCCTCATTGTCTCCACCAACAGGAGTTACAGTTTGGGAATGAGGGTCTACATTATGGTCAGAACCTTCTGCGTCTGGTCCTGGATCCGACTCATAAAGATTCTGGGCATCAGTGCAGATCATTTCCTCGTCTGGATTCACAGAAGCGCTGGAGTCGACCTCTGATTCCCAGGCTATAGTATGAGTAAACAGCTCTGCAGACTCAACCATCTGTTCTACCTCATACTCAGACGGGCAGCTGGAGATTTGGGAGCTGTGAGGAAGCAAGTGCGATTGGGGTGACACCTTTGAGGACTGGAGTGTTTGTGATGTTGAAGTTGATGTGGAGGAGAGCCCACTTAAAGGAGCACTTGATATCTGTTGAAGCACCTGCTGTTTTTGTGCCTCATCTGGAATTTGTAGCGATTGGCGTGGCCGTAAGAAAGGGATCTTATCACATTGTCCGCTAAAAGAAGTAGACATTTTAGTTTGGCTGGAAGATGATCTTTCTTCTGCAAATGTTACTGTTGCTTTAACACCTACCCCACGGACACAACCTTTTTTCCCCTTCCCAACATGCCTATTCCCCTTTCCACCAGCAGCAGGCCTTTTTCCACTCATTCTGGTGGTTAACTAATTAACAACTCTGGAGTTGTTTGCACAAAAAAACAATGGATGGGAACCGAGCAGAGCTGAGTGGCCAAACTGTGGTATTAGGCCAAAACTATTGGCTGGGTTAGATGCAGAAAAAAATTATATTCAATTTGCAACCTGATGGAGGTCAGTATAGATGGACTAATAGAGAAAGTCCCACACACTGCTAGAAGGCCAAATATTTTTTCAGAGCTAGATGCAGAAAAATATATATTCAGTTTGCAACCTGATGGAGGTCTGCATAGATGGATTAATAGAACAAGTCCCACACACAGCTAGAAGCCCAATATTTTTTCAGAGGTAGATGCAGAAAAAAATATATTCAGTTTGCAAACTGATGGAGGTCAGTATAGATGGACTAATACAACAAGTCCCACACACAGCTAGAAGCCCAATATTTTTTCAGAGGTAGATGCAGAAAAAAATATATTCAGTTTGCAACCTGATGGAGGTCTGTATAGATGCATTAATAGAACAAGTCCCACACACAGCTAGAAGCCCAATATTTTTTCAGAGGTAGATGCAGAAAAAAATATATTCAGTTTGCAACCTGATGGGGATCAGTATAGATGGACTAATACAACAAGTCCCACACACAGCTAGAAGCCCAATATTTTTTCAGAGGTAGATGCAGAAAAAAATATATTCAGTTTGCAACCTGATGGAGGTCTGTATAGATGGATTAATAGAACAAGTCCCACACACAGCTAGAAGCCCAATATTTTTTCAGAGGTAGATGCAGAAAAAAATATATTCAGTTTGCAACCTGATGGAGGTCTGTATAGATGGATTAATAGAACAAGTCCCACACACAGCTAGAAGCCCAATATTTTTTCAGAGGTAGATGCAGAAAAAAATATATTCAGTTTGCAACCTGATGGAGGTCAGTATAGATGGACTAATACAACAAGTCCCACACACAGCTAGAAGCCCAATATTTTTTCAGAGCTAGATGCAGAAAAAAATTATATTCAATTTGCAACCTGATGGAGGTCAGTATAGATGGACTAATAGAATGATGCTATGCCCAAAAGATTTTACTTCACTAGGTGCAGTAAAAAAATTGGTATTCTATACACAGGTGGTATATCTTGCAACACAGATAGGCTACTCCACTGACTAACACACTCTGCAATAGGCCAAAAAGGATTAGCTTTGCTAGATTCAGCCAAATGCTGTGAAAAAACTTGCACAGCACTGGCACAGACCTGCCTGGCAAAAACTGATAGGAACTGATGTAACCTAGTTCTGAAAAGGACTCCAATTACAATTAGTCTTTACTCCCACAATCTATCTATTTAAGAGCACAGACCTGCCTGATAAAAGTCGTAGGAAATGCTGTAACCTAGTCCTTAAAAGGACTGCAATCACAACTATTCCCTACTCCCAAGCTATCTGTAGATTTGTGCGAAAATTGGCTTGAAATTAACAAGGTATAGCGCACACAGCAACAGCGGTGCCGTCTAACACGCAGCTGCAGCAGTGAGAAAATGGTGGCGACGGGGAAAATGGCTTGGTCTTATAGGGCAAGGACATGTGACATACACTGCCAATGACACATGCCCTTGCTTGTGTGAAAAAAAGCACTTCGCTCCGTGTGTGCGCTGCTGATAGGCTGACAGATTGCACCTCCCCACTGTAAATGCGGGAAAGAGAAAAAAAAAATGGAGATCTTCATTGTTCCTGCAGAGATCCATCCCCTGCCCCTCCCCCCACCCCGCTGTACACTCAAACTGCGTATTAACATTAATTTTCATCATTACTGAGAAAAAATCGAGTTATGATTTTGGTGCACGAACAGTTATCGAACATAACCTCGAACAGCCGAATTTTTCTCAAATTGTTCGTGTTCGCCGAACGGCTCGAACACCGCCCAAAACAGCTCGAATTTGAGATTGGCGAACAGTTCGAGTAGCACAACGCTCATCTCTACTGATAAACGCCGGAAAAATGACTAAGACAAAAAAAAATTTCTTTTCAACTTTTTTCACTTTTACCCCGTTGGATATATATTCTAACCACACACATTTGGAACTCTCCTGGGGTACCCTCACACATATTATTCCCTTATTTAGTGGATATTTTCACAAAAAAGTGAAATTTTCAAAAATTCAGAATAATGGCTGAAAACGACTAAATATCAAGGACTCATCTGGCGAATCGCTCTGGAACTGAAATCGGAATCCTCATTGATATTTCCCCTATTTCAAAGTCTGATAAATGCCGGAAAAATGCCTAAGTCCAAAAAAAATTTTTTTTCAACTTTTTTTCAATTTTACCCCCGTGGGATATATATTCTACCCACACACATTTGGAACTCTCCTGGGGTACCCTCACACATATTATTACCTAATTTAGCAGATATTTACACAAAAAAGTGAAATTTTCAAAAATTCTGAAAACTGGCTGAAAATGACTAATTATCAAGTACTCATCGGGCTAATCGCTCTGGAACTGAAATCGGAACGCTCATTGACATTTCCCCTATCTGAAAGTCTGATAAATGCCGGAAAAATGCCTAAGTCCAAAAAAATTTTTTTTAAACTTTTTTCAATTTTACCCCCGTGGGATATATATTCTACCCACACACATTTGGAACTTTCCTGGGGTACCCTCACACATATTATTCCCTCATTTTGCAGATATTTTCGCAAAAAGGTGAAATTTTCAAAAATTCAGAAAATTGTCTGAAAATGACTAAATATCAATGACGAATCGGATGAATCGCTGTGGAATTGAAATCGAAATGCTCACTGACATTTCCCCTATCTGAAAGTCTGATAAACGGCGGAAAAATGACTAAATCCAAAAAAAATTTTTTTTCAACTTTTTTCAATTTTACCCCCGTGGGATATATATTCTACCCACACACATTTGGAACTCTCCTGGGGTACCCTCACACATATTATTACCTCATTTTGCCGATATTTACACAAAAAAGTGAAATTTTCCAAAATTCTGAAAATTGGCTGAAAGCGACTAATTATCAAGGACTCATCGGGCGAATCGCTCTGGAACTGAAATCTGAATGCTCACTGACATTTCCCCTATCTGAAAGTCTGATAAACGCCGGAGAAATGACAGTCCAAAAAAAATTCTTTCAACTTTTTTCAATTTTACTCCCGTGGGATATATATTCTACCCACACACATTTGGAACTCTCGTGGGGTACCTTCACACATATTATTCCCTCATTTAGTGGATATTTTCACAAAAAAGTGAAATTTTCAAAAATTCTGAAAAATGGCTGAAAACGACTAAATATCAAGGACTCATCGGGCGAATCGCTCTGGAACTGAAATCTTAATGCTAACTGACATTTCCCCTATCTGAAAGACTGATAAACGCCGGAAAAATGACTAAGTCCCCCCAAAAAATTTTTTAAACTTTTTTCAATTTTACCCACGTGGGATATATATTCTACCCACACACATTTGGAACTCTCCTGGGGTACCCTCACACATATTATTCCCTAATTTAGCAGATATTTACACAAAAAAGTGAAATTTTCAAAAATTCTGAAAATTGGCTGAAAACGACTAAATATCAAGGACTCATGGGGCGAATCGGTCTGGAACTGAAATCGGAATGCTCACTGACATTTCCCCTATCTGAAAGTCTGATAAATGCCAGAAAAATGATTAAGTCCAAAAAAAAAATTTGTCAACTTTTTTCAATTTTACCCCCGTGTGATATATATTCTACCCACACACATTTGGAACTTTCCTGGGGTTCCCTCACACATATTATTTCCTCATTTTGCAGATATTTTCGCAAAAAGGTGAAATTTTCAAAAATTCAGAAAATTGGCTGAAAATGACTAAATATCAAGGACGAATCGGACGAATCGCTGTGGAACTGAAATCGAAATGCTCACTGACATTTCCCCTATCTGAAAGTCTGATAAACGCCGGAAAAATGAGTAAGTCCCCAAAAAATTTTTTTTCAATTTTACCCCCGTGGGATATATATTCTACCCACACACATTTGGAACTCTCCTGGGTTACTCTCACACATATTATTCCCTCATTTAGTGGATATTTTCACAAAAAAGTGAAATTTTCAAAAATTCAGAAAAATGGCTGAAAATGACTAAATATCAAGGACTCATTGGGCGAATCGCTCTGGAACTGAAATCGGAATGCTCACTGACATTTCCCCTATCTGAAAGACTGATAAACGCCGGAAAAATGCCTAAGTCCAAAAAAAATTTTTTTTCAGCTTTTTTCAATTTTACCCCCGTGGGATATATATTGTACCCACACACATTTGGAGCTCTCCTGGGGTAACCTCACACATATTATTCCCACATTTAGTGGATATTTTCACAAAAAAGTTACATTTTCAAAAATTCTGAAAATTGGCTGAAAACGACTAATTATCAAGGACTCATCGGGCGTATCGCTGTGGAACTCTAATCGGAACGCTCACTGACATTTCCCCTATCTGAAAGTCTGATAAATTCCGGAAAAATGACTAAGTCCAAAAAAAAAATTTTTTCAACTTTTTTACAATTTTTACGTGGGATATATATTCTACCCACACACATTTGGAACTCTCCTGGGGTACCCTAACACATGTTATTTAGTGTTGAGCGAACATGCTCAACACTGCTCGGTACTCGCCCGAGCATCACGCTACTCGGGATGTTCGGCGAGCACCGAGCATTACCGGGTTACTCGGGCGGGAGCTCGGGTCTCCGCCCTGCATGTTTGATGCTCTTTACAGAGCCAATGAACATGCAGGGATTGCCAGCCAGTCACTGTAATGCTGCAGCCATGTTGGTTGTGGTCATTACAGTGATTGGCTGGCCGCACAGCTTCACCTCGATTATTTAAAAGGGGGCGCCGCCATCTTGGACACAGTCGCTCCGGATTAGACAGTGTAGGGACAGCGCTGCTGATTTAGGAAGAGATATAAACTGCGAAATAGTTAGTGTAAGGTCTGTAAAGGCTGCCAGAACAAACAGTCCTTTTCAGGACTAATATCCATCCCAGATACCAGGCAGGCAGGCTATATAGGAGACACAGTGGTTATACCAGCAAACGCTGCATTATAGTCCTGTGTGCTCCTGTTGCTGAAATTGCTGGACTTAGCACCAGGTGTCGGGGGCCAGGAAAAATCCTTTTTTTTTCATCTAAATCCTCCTTTTTTTTTCCTCCTTCACACTGTACAAATACCCGTCTTATTAACCTTTTGGTGTGTCCACCCCCCCCCAAAAAAAAAGCATGTCTCTGATTTTTCAGACACAAATATAACTGTTGAAAATAGTCTGGTGTAGGCTAGAGAAACAGAAGTGTTGCTTTGCACTTTCACGGATCAAACCTCTGTATTATCCATTTTGGGCAATTTGTATCCAAAAAAAAACCAGTTCGAGTGTGTAGCTCACTGTTCAGCCGCAAATATCTCTATTTAAAAAAGTGTGGTATACCCCAGTAAACAATAACTGTGGTTTTGCCATCCCACGGTAAAAAATCTCTATTATTCAGGTTTTGGTAGTTTTTTCCGTAAAGAAAAACAGTAGTGTCTCCTGCCTGTTGTGACACAAAAATATATCTGTTGAAAATAGTCTTGTGTACGCCCGACATCCCAGTGTGGTTTCGCAGTTCCACGGGTCAAATCGCTGTACTATCCAGTTTTGGGCCTTTGGTATCTAAAAAAAAAAGCAGTTTGAGTGTGTCGCTCACTGTTCAGCCGCAAATATCTCTATTTAAAAAGTGTGGTATACCCCAGTAAACAATAACTGTGGTTTTGCCATCCCACGGTAAAAAATCTCTATTATTCAGCTTTTGGTAGTTTTTTCCGTAAAGAAAAACAGTAGTGTCTCCTGACTGTTGTGACACAAAAATATATCTGTTGAAAATAGTCTTGTGTAGGCCCGACATCCCAGTGTGGTTTCGCAGTTCCACGGGTCAAATCGCTGTACTATCCAGTTTTGGGCCTTTGGTATGTAAAAAAAAAAGCAGTTTGAGTGTGTCGCTCACTGTTCAGCCGCAAATATCTCTACTTAAAAAAGTGTGGTATACCCCAGTAAACAATAACTGTGGTTTTCCTCTTCCACGGTTCTAATCTACTCTTTATTAACCTTTTTCCATTGATAGTGCAAGTTTAAGCTATTTTACTTCATTTACAATGGGCAAGACGTGTGGCAAGGGTCGTGGAAGTGGACGTTCTGGTGATGGTTCGTGCAGAGGACGGGGCCGTGGCCAAGTTGAAAATGTGCCACAACCAACAGCCACATCTTCTCGCTCCCACTTCTTGACCGAATTACTAGGGAAGCACAGAACAACACCAGTATTGAGAACTGATCAGTGTGAACAGGTTATTAATTGGATAGCAGATAATACTTCCAGTTACCTGGGCACCACCACCTCCGGTCTGTCTTCCACACGGTCAACTCTTAGTAGCCGTGAGTCTCGACCGCATACTCCTCCTCACCCTGATGCTCCTTCCTCCCACCATGCCGAGTGTCGTCAGACAGCAAGTGTTCCCACACTTGCACACTCTGAAGAGCTGTTCACTGGTCCATTTCCATATTTGGGCCCCTCGCCTGATACGCTTGAAGTGGTGTAAGAGGAGATCCCATGTTGCGATGCCCAAATATTTGAACAGCCACGGCCACAGGAAGTCGACGTTGGCAATCTGTCACAAGAGGTGGATGATGACGAGACACAATTGCCAGGAAGTGAGGAGGAGGATCGTGGTGCGCAAGTGGAAGAGGAGGAGGTGGTGGATGATCTAGTAACTGACCCAACGTGGAAGGAGGACATGCAGAGTGAGGCCAGCAGCACACAGGGGGAGGGAGGCAGAGTACCCCAACAAGCAGGAAGAAGCAGTGTGGTGGCCGGAGACAGAAGGCAGGCAACCGTTCCCCGTAACACCAACACGAGGGACGTTGCCAGTACAAGCGGTAGGTCTTCCAGAGTCTGGAATTTTTTTAAAGACTCTGCTGATAACCCCAAAAAGGCCATATGTTCCACCTGCCATGCCAGCATCAGCAGGGGTGACAAAACTACCAGCCTGACCACCACCAGCATGATCAGGCACATGGCAGCAAAGCACCCGACTTTGTGGGGCGAAACCCAGGGTCCACGACCAGTGTCAGCGGGTGTCACCACTGCTTCTTCCACTGTTGTGCGTGCAATAGAACCCCCTGTTGTGTGTGCAAGGCAATCCCCTGTCCATACTGCATGTAAAGATGCCCCCTCCTCTCAGTCTTCACTTGTTATGGCAGTTTCTCAAGAAACAGCATCAACGTCCACGTCCACGACCCACCGCAGCGTTCAATTGTCCATATCCCAGACCTTTGAACGAAAGCGGAAATTCGCAGCTAACGCCTCACAGTCCACAGTCCTAAATTCGCACATTTCACGACTGCTTGCATTGGAAATGCTGTCTTTTAGGCTGGTGGAGACGGAATCCATCCGCAATCTTATGGCAGTGGCCGTCCCTCGGTCCTCGGTCCCCAGCCGACACTATTTTGCCCGGTGTGCCATCCCCGCACTACACAAGAACGTGTCCCAAAGCATCTGCCGTACCCTCAACAACGCAGTTACTGGGAGAGTCCACCTGAAGACGGATACGTGGACAAGTGCTTGTGGCCAGGGACGGTACATCTCTCTGACGGCACACTGGGTAAACATAGTGGAAGCCGGAACCCAGTCGGACCTTGGGACGGAACACATCCTGCCCACACTGAGGATTGCGGGCCCTATGTCAGTCAGAGTTGCCCCCACAGTGTACAGCTCCTGCGCATCCTCCTCCTCCTCCTCATGTTCAGCCTCCATCTCAGATATCACCACATCAGTTACAAGCTGGAAGCATTGCAGTACTGCCTCTGCCAAGCGGCAATAGGCTGTGCTGAAACTCATAAGCTTAGGTGATAAACCTCACACTGCTTGTGAGTTGTGGACAGCTGTGAAAGAGCAGGCAGATCTGTGGCTGAGACCGCTGAACCTACATCCCGGCATGGTCGCGTGTGACAATGGCCGTAACCTGGTGGCGGCTCTGAGGCGAGGTGAGATCACACACGTACCATGCCTGGCTCATGTGCTTAACCTCGTGGTTCAGCGGTTTCTTAAATCGTACCCCGAGTTGCCAGATCTGCTCGTGAAAGTACGCCGCCTGTCAGCTCATTTTCGCAAGTCGGCTACAGCTTACGCCGCCCTTGCTGTGTTGCAGCAGCGTTTGCAGCTTCCGGCACACCGACTGGTGTGTGATGTCCCCACTCGTTGGAACTCTACCCTCCACATGTTGCAAAGGATTTGTGAGCAGAAGAGAGCAGTTGTGGAGTACCAGCTGCAACAAGGCCGTCGATATTCAGGTCAGACTCCACACATAAGACCTCAGGAGTGGACCTGGATGTCTGACATATGTACCATCCTGACAAACTTTGAGGAGGCCACCAAGATGGTGAGTGGCGAGGACGCCATCATTAGTGTTAGCATCCCACTTGTCTGTCTTTTGCAATGCTCTCTGCAGAGAATTAAAGAGGAGGCATTGCAGCCAGAGTATGATGAGATGGATCAAGAAGCCGTAGCGGGCGATTACACACAGCCCAGCCTCATCTCATCCCAATGTGCATTGGGGGACAATGAGGGAGAGGAGGAGGAGGAGGAGGAAGAAGAACAGGAGCTGCTATCATGCATTGTAGACGGTAGTACCTGTACAAGTGTCATACCGTCGGTTCAGCGTGGGTGGCCTGAGGACAGGGGGGAGGAGGAAGAGGAGGAGGAGAGCATGGTCAGTCGTCATCTTGGTAAGGACATGGAAATCTTGCCCGTTACCAGTCTGGCACGCATGGCTGACTTTATGTTACGCTGCCTTAACTGTGACCCTCGCGTTGTCAAAATGTTGGGTGACAGTCATTACTGGTTGGTGACACTTGTAGACCCCTGCTACAAGGAGAACTTTCACTCTCTTATTCCTGAGGTGGAGAGGTCTACAAAAATGGGGCTATACCAGAAGGCCCTTGCTGCAGAACTCTTAAAAAAATTCCCATCTGAACACGCTAGCGGCAGAGGTCACAGTTCGTTGCCCAACCAAGGCGTACAGGCGAGAGAGATGCAACTCCAATCCAGCAGAGGCAGGGGAACACTGTAAACGTTCTGGGACAGTTTTCTGACACCCGCACAGCTTACAGGCCCTGAGGCGCGGGGTTCTCTCACAAGGAGTGGAAAGTTTCAAAAGATGGTGAGGGAGTACCTTGCCGATCGTATCAGCGTCCTCCGTGATTCCTCTGTGCCTTTTAATTATTGGGTATCCAAGCTGGACACTTGGAATGAACTCGCTCTGTACGCCTTGGAGGTCCTGGCCTGCCCTGCCGCTAGCGTGTTATCGGAGCGTGTTTTTAGTGCCGCTGGGGGAATTATAACTGAAAAGCGCACTCGCCTGTCAACTGACAATG
This sequence comes from Phyllobates terribilis, assembly GCF_046119375.1. Taxonomy (NCBI): domain Eukaryota; kingdom Metazoa; phylum Chordata; class Amphibia; order Anura; family Dendrobatidae; genus Phyllobates; species Phyllobates terribilis. The sequence goes on along the minus strand of NW_027362769.1, from coordinate 46,982,301 downwards.
CTGACAAGCTGACCCTTATCAAAATGAACAAGGGCTGGCTTGGGCCAGACTTCTCATCACCACCAAATGACAGCAGAGTAACATAAAGTCAAATCCACTGTGTTATTTCGGGAGGTGAATTCACATGCACCGCTTCACACCCACACATGGGTATATGCTTCCTCGTTTTGGCTGTTTAATCTTCTTCTCCTTATCCTCAGCCTCCACCACCACCATACCACCAGGGTGCCAGCACTGCAAGTTCCTCCGTCCTTATTTTTGGCAGCTTTTGCTTGCAAGGCATAAGCAAATACTATGGGACACCCACTCCCCAATAATGGGACTTATGTTTGTAATATGCTGTACTGCATGGCTCTTGAAAGGGGCATTGCAAGATGCTCCGTCCTAATTTTTGGCAGCTTTTGCTTGGAAAGCATAAGCAAATACTATGGGACACCCACGCCCCAATAATGGGACCTATGTTTGTATATGCTGTACTGCATGGCTCTTGTAAGGGGCATTGCAAGTTGCTCCGTCCTAATTTTTGGCAGCTTTTGCTGGGAAAGCATAAGCAAATACTATGGGACACCCACTCCCCAATAATGGGACTTATGTTTGTAATATGCTGTACTGCATGGCTCTTGTAAGGGGCATTGCAAGTTGCTCCGTCCTAATTTTTGGCAGCTTTTGCTGGGAAAGCATAAGCAAATACTATGGGACACCCACTCCCCAATAATGGGACTTATGTTTGTAATATGCTGTACTGCATGGCTCTTGTAAGGGGCATTGCAAGTTGCTCCATCCTAATTTTTGGCAGCTTTTGCTGGGAAAGCATAAGCAAATACTATGGGACACCCACTCCCCAATAATGGGACTTATGTTTGTAATATGCTGTACTGCATGGCTCTTGTAAGGGGCATTGCAAGTTGCTCAGTCCTAATTTTTGGCAGCTTTTGCTTGGAAAGCATAAGCTAATAGTATGGGACACCCACTCCCCAATAATGGGACTTATGTTTGTAATATGCTGTACTGCATGGCTCTTGTAAGGGGCATTGCAAGTTGCTCCGTCCTAATTTTTGGCAGCTTTCGCTGGGAAAGCATAAGCAAATACTATGGGACACCCACTCCCCAATAATGGGACTTATGCTTGTAACATGCTGTACTGCATGGCTCTTGTAAGGGGCATTGCAAGTTGCTCCATCCTAATTTTTGGCAGCTATTGCTGGGAAAGCATAAGCAAATACTATGGGACACCCACTCCCCAATAATGGGACTTATGTTTGTAATATGCTGTACTGCATAGCTCTTGTAAGGGGCATTGCAAGTTGCTCCGTCCAATTTTTGGCAGCTTTTGCTGGGAAACATAAGCAAATACTATGGGACACCCACTCCCCAATAATGGGACTTATGTTTGTAATATGCTGTACTGAATGGCTCTTATAAGGGGCATTGCAAGTTGCTCCGTCCTAATTTTTGGCAGCTTTTGCTGGGAAAGCATAAGCAAATACTATGGGACACCCACTCCCCAATAATGGGACTTATGTTTGTAATATGCTGTACTGCATCGCTCTTGTAAGGGGCATTGCAAGTTGCTCCGTCCTAATTTTTGGCAGCTTTTGCTGGGAAAGCATAAGCAAATACTATGGGACACCCACTCCCCAATAATGGGACTTATGTTTGTAATATGCTGTACTGCATGGCTCTTGTAAGGGGCATTGCTAGTTGATCCGTCCTAATTTTTGGCAGCTTTTGCTGGGAAAGCATAAGCAAATACTATGGGACACCTACTCCCCAATAATGGGACTTATGCTTGTAATATGCTGTACTGCATGGATCTTGTAAGGGGCATTGCAAGTTGCTCCATCCTAATTTTTGGCAGCTTTTGCTGGGAAAGCATAAGCAAATACTATGGGACACCCACTCCCCAATAATGGTACTTTTGTTTGTAATATGCTGTACTGCATGGCTCTTGTAAGGGGCATTGCAAGTTCCTCCGTCCTAATTTTTGGCAGCTTTTGCTGAGAAAGCATAAGCAAATACTATGGGACACCCACTCCCCAATAATGGGACTTATGTTTGTAATATGCTATACTGCATGGCTCTTGTAAGGGGCATTGCAAGTTGTTCCGTCCTAATTTTTGGCAGATTTTGCTGGGAAAGCATAAGCAAATACTTTGGGACACCCACTCCCCAATAATGGGACTTATGTTTGTAATATGCTGTACTGCATGGCTCTTGTAAGGGGCATTGCAAGTTGCTCCGTCCTAATTTTTGGCAGCTTTTGCTGGGAAAGCATAAGCAAATACTTTGGGACACCCACTCCCCAATAATGGGACTTATGTTTGTAATATGCTGTACTGCATGGCTCTTGAAAGGGGCATTGCAAGTTCCTCCGTCCTAATTTTTGGCAGCTTTTGCTGCAAAAAAGCATCAGCAAATACTATGGGACACCCACTCCCCAATAATGGGACTTATGTTTGTAATATGCTATACTGCATGGCTCTTGTAAGGGGCATTGCAAGTTGCTCCGTCCTAATTTTTGGCAGCTTTTGCTGGGAAAGCATAAGCAAATACTATGGGACACCCACTCCCCAATAATGGGACTTATGTTTGCAATATGCTGTACTGCATGGCTCTTGTAAGGGGCATTGCAAGTTGCTCCGTCCTAATTTTTGGCAGCTTTTGCTGGGAAAGCATAAGCAAATACTATGGGACACCCACTCCCCAATAATGGGACTTATGTTTGCAATATGCTGTACTGCAGGGCTCTTGTCAGGGGCATTGCAAGTTGCTCCATCCTAATTTTTGGCAGCTTTTGCTGGGAAAGCATAAGCAAATACTATGGGACACCCACTCCCCAATAATGGGACTTATGTTTGTAATATGCTGTACTGCATGGCTCTTGTAAGCGGCATTGCAAGTTGCTCAGTCCTAATTTTTGGCAGCTTTTGCTTGGAAAGCATAAGCTAATACTATGGGACACCCACTCCCCAATAATGGGACTTATGTTTGTAATATGCTGTACTGCATGGCACTTGTAAGGGGCATTGCAAGTTGCTCCGTCCTAATTTTTGGCAGCTTTTGCTGGGAAAGCATAAGCAAATACTATGGGACACCCACTCCCCAATAATGGGACTTATGTTTGTAATATGCTGTACTGCATGGCTCTTGTAAGGGGCATTACAAATTGCTCCGTCCTAATTTTTGGCAGCTTTTGCTGGGAAACATAAGCAAATATTATGGGACACCCACTCCCCAATAATGGGACTTATGTTTGTAATATGCTGTACTGAATGGCTCTTGTAAGGGGCATTGCAAGTTGCTCCGTCCTAATTTTTGGCAGCTTTTGCTGGGAAAGCATAAGCAAATACTATGGGACACCCACTCCCCAATAATGGGACTTATGCTTGTAATATGCTGTACTGCATGGCTCTTGTAAGGGGCATTGCAAGTTGCTCCATCCTAATCTTTGGCAGCTATTGCTGGGAAAGCATAAGCAAATACTATGGGAAACCCACTCCCCAATAATGGGACTTATGTTTGTAATATGCTGTACTGCATGGCTCTTGTAAGGGGCATTGCAAGTTGCTCCTTCCTAATTTTTGGCAGCTTTTGCTGGGAAACATAAGAAAATACTATGGGACACCCACTCCCCAATAATGGGACTTATGTTTGTAATATGCTGTGCTGAATGGCTCTTGTAAGGGGCATTGCAAGTTGCTCCGTCCTAATTTTTGGCAGCTTTTGCTGGGAAAGCATAAGCAAATACTATTGGACACCCACTCCCCAATAATGGGACTTATGTTTGTAATATGCTGTACTGCATGGCTCTTGTAAGGGTCATTTCAAGTTTCTCCGTCCAAATTTTGGCAGCTTTTGCTGGGAAAGCATAAGCAAATACTATGGGACACCCACTCCCCAATAATGGTACTTATGTTTGTAATATGCTGTACTGCATGGCTCTTGTAAGGGGCATTGCAAGTTGCTCCTTCCTAATTTTTGGCAGCTTTTGCTGGGAAACATAAGCAAATACTATGGGACACCCACTCCCCAATAATGGGACTTATGTTTGTAATATGCTGTGCTGAATGGCTCTTGTAAGGGGCATTGCAAGTTGCTCCGTCCTTTTTTTTGGCAGCTTTTGCTGGGAAAGCATAAGCAAATACTATGGGACACCCACTCCCCAATAATGGGACTTATGTTTGCAATATGCTGTACTGCATGGCTCTTGTAAGGGTCATGTCAAGTTGCTCCGTTCTAATTTTTGGCAGCTTTTGCTGGGAAAGCATAAGCAAATACTATGGGACATCCACTCCCCAATAATGGTACTTATGTTTGTAATGTGCTGTACTGCATGGCTCTTGTAAGGGGCATTGCAAGTTGCTCCGTCCTAATTTTTGGCAGCTTTTGCTTGGAAAGCATAAGCAAATACTATGGGACACCCACTCCCCAATAATGGGACTTATGTTTGTAATATGCTATACTGCATGGCTCTTGTAAGGGGCATTGCAAGTTGCTCCGTCCTAATTTTTGGCAGCTTTTGCTGGGAAAGCATAAGCAAATACTATGGGACACCCACTCCCCAATAATGGTTCTTATGTTTGTAATATGCTGTACTGCATGGCTCTTGTAAGGGGCATTGCAAGTTGCTCCGTCCTAATTTTTGGCAGCTTTTGCTGGGAAAGCATAAGCAAATACTTTGGGACACCCACTCCCCAATAATGGGACTTATGTTTGTAATATGCTGTACTGCATGGCTCTTGTACGGGGCATTGCAAGTTGCTCCGTCCTAATTTTTGGCAGCTTTTGTTGCAAAAAAGCATAAGCAAATACTATGGGACACCCACTCCCCAATAATGGGACTTATGTTTGTAATATGCTGTACTGCATGGCTCTTGTAAGGGGCATTGCAAGTTGCTCTGTCCTAATTTTTGGCAACTTTTGCTGGGAAAGCATAAGCAAATACTATGGGACACCAACTCCCCAATAATGGGACTTATGTTTGTAATATGCTGCACTGCATGGCTCTTGTAAGGGGCATTGCAAGTTGCTCCGTCCTAATTTTTGGCAGCTTTTGCTGGGAAAGCATAAGCAAATACTATGGGACACCCACTCCCCAATAATGGGACTTATGTTTGTAATATGCTGTACTGCATGGCTCTTGTAAGGGGCATTGCAAGTTACTCCGTCCTAATTTTTGGCAGCTTTTGCTGCAAAAAAGCATAAGCAAATACTATGGGACACCCACTCCCCAATAATGGGACTTATGTTTGTAATATGCAGTGCTGAATGGCTCTTGTAAGGGGCATTGCAAGTTGCTCCGTCCTAATTTTTGGCAGCTTTTGCTGGGAAAGCATAAGCAAATACTATGGGACACCCACTCCCCAATAATGGGACTTATGTTTGTAATATGCTGTACTGCATGGCTCTTGTAAGGGTCATTTCAAGTTGCTCCGTCCTAAATTTGGCAGCTTTTGCTGGGAAAGCATAAGCAAATACTATGGGACACCCACTCCCCAATAATGGGACTTATGTTTGTAATATGCTGTACTGCATGGCTCTTGTAAGGGGCATTGCAAGTTGCTCCATCATAATTTTTGGCAGCTTTTGCTGGGAAAGCATAAGCAAATACTATGGGAAACCCACTCCCCAATAATGGGACTTATGTTTGTAATATGCTGTACTGCATGGCTCTTGTAAGGGGCATTGCAAGTTGCTCCATCCTAAATTTTGGCAGCTTTTGCTGGGAAAGCATAAGCAAATACTATGGGACACCCACTCCCCAATAATGGGACTTATGTTTGTAATATGCTGTACTGCATGGGTCTTGTAAGGGGCATTGCAAGTTGCTCCATCATAATTTTTGGCAGCTTTTGCTGGGAAAGCATAAGCAAATACTATGGTAAACCCACTCCCCAATAATGGGACTTATGTTTGTAATATGCTGTACTGCATGGCTCTTGTAAGGGGCATTGCAAGTTGCTCCATCCTAAATTTTGGCAGCTTTTGCTGGGAAAGCATAAGCAAATACTATGGGACACCCACTTCCCAATAATGGGACTTATGTTTGTAATATGCTGTACTGCATGGCTCTTGTAAGGGGCATTGCAAGTTGCTCCGTCCTAATTTTTGGCAGCTTTTGCTGGGAAAGCATAAGCAAATACTATGGGACACCCACTCCCCAATAATGGGAATTATGTTTGTAATATGCTATACTGCATGGCTCTTGTAAGGGGCATTGCAAGTTGCTCCGTCCTAATTTTTGGCAGCTTTTGCTGGGAAAGCATAAGCAAATACTATGGGACACCCACTCCCCAATAATGGTTCTTATGTTTGTAATATGCTGTACTGCATGGCTCTTGTAAGGGGCCTTGCAAGTTGCTCCGTCCTAATTTTTGGCTGCTTTTGCTGGGAAAGCATAAGCAAATACTATGGGACACCCACTCCCCAATAATGGGACTTATGTTTGTAATATGCTGTACTGCATGGCTCTTGTAAGGGGCATTGCAAGTTGCTCCGTCCTAATTTTTGGCAGCTTTTGCTGGGAAAGCATAAGCAAATACTTTGGGACACCCACTCCCCAATAATGGGACTTATGTTTGTAATATGCTGTACTGCATGGCTCTTGTAAGGGGCATTGCAAGTTGCTCCGTCCTAATTTTTGGCAGCTTTTGTTGCAAAAAAGCATAAGCAAATACTATGGGACACCCACTCCCCAATAATGGGACTTATGTTTGTAATATGCTGTACTGCATGGCTCTTGTAAGGGGCATTGCAAGTTGCTCTGTCCTAATTTTTGGCAACTTTTGCTGGGAAAGCATAAGCAAATACTATGGGACACCAACTCCCCAATAATGGGACTTATGTTTGTAATATGCTGTACTGCATGGCTCTAGTAAGGGGCATTGCAAGTTACTCCGTCCTAATTTTTGGCAGCTTTTGCTGCAAAAAAGCATAAGCAAATACTATGGGACACCCACTCCCCAATAATGGGACTTATGTTTGTAATATGCTGTACTGCATGGCTCTTGTAAGGGTCATTTCAAGTTGCTGCGTCCTAATTTTTGGCAGCTTTTGCTGGGAAAGCATAAGCAAATACTATGGGACACCCACTCCCCAATAATGGTACTTATGTTTGTAATATGCTGTACTGCATGGCTCTTGTAAGGGGCATTGCAAGTTGCTCCGTCCTAATTTTTGGCAGCTTTTGCTGGGAAAGCATAAGCAAATACTATGGGACACCCACTCCCCAATAATGGGACTTATGTTTGTAATATGCTATACTGCATGGCTCTTGTAAGGGGCATTGCAAGTTGCTCCGTCCTAATTTTTGGCAGCTTTTGCTGGGAAAGCATAAGCAAATACTATGGGACACCAACTCCCCAATAATGGTTCTTATGTTTGTAATATGCTGTACTGCATGGCTCTTGTAAGGGGCCTTGCAAGTTGCTCCGTCCTAATATTTGGCTGCTTTTTCTGGGAAAGCATAAGCAAATACTATGGGACACACACTCCCCAATAATGGGACTTATGTTTGTAATATGCTGTACTGCATGGCTCTTGTAAGGGGCATTGCAAGTTGCTCCGTCCTAATTTTTGGCAGCTTTTGCTGGGAAAGCATAAGCAAATACTTTGGGACACCCACTCCCCAATAATGGGACTTATGTTTGTAATATGCTGTACTGCATGGCTCTTGTACGGGGCATTGCAAGTTGCTCCGTCCTAATTTTTGGCAGCTTTTGTTGCAAAAAAGCATAAGCAAATACTATGGGACACCCACTCCCCAATAATGGGACTTATGTTTGTAATATGCTGTACTGCATGGCTCTTGTAAGGGGCATTGCAAGTTGCTCTGTCCTAATTTTTGGCAACTTTTGCTGGGAAAGCATAAGCAAATACTATGGGACACCAACTCCCCAATAATGGGACTTATGTTTGTAATATGCTGCACTGCATGGCTCTTGTAAGGGGCATTGCAAGTTGCTCCGTCCTAATTTTTGGCAGCTTTTGCTGGGAAAGCATAAGCAAATACTATGGGACACCCACTCCCCAATAATGGGACTTATGTTTGTAATATGCTGTACTGCATGGCTCTTGTAAGGGGCATTGCAAGTTACTCCGTCCTAATTTTTGGCAGCTTTTGCTGCAAAAAAGCATAAGCAAATACTATGGGACACCCACTCCCCAATAATGGGACTTATGTTTGTAATATGCAGTGCTGAATGGCTCTTGTAAGGGGCATTGCAAGTTGCTCCGTCCTAATTTTTGGCAGCTTTTGCTGGGAAAGCATAAGCAAATACTATGGGACACCCACTCCCCAATAATGGGACTTATGTTTGTAATATGCTGTACTGCATGGCTCTTGTAAGGGTCATTTCAAGTTGCTCCGTCCTAAATTTGGCAGCTTTTGCTGGGAAAGCATAAGCAAATACTATGGGACACCCACTCCCCAATAATGGGACTTATGTTTGTAATATGCTGTACTGCATGGCTCTTGTAAGGGGCATTGCAAGTTGCTCCATCATAATTTTTGGCAGCTTTTGCTGGGAAAGCATAAGCAAATACTATGGGAAACCCACTCCCCAATAATGGGACTTATGTTTGTAATATGCTGTACTGCATGGCTCTTGTAAGGGGCATTGCAAGTTGCTCCATCCTAAATTTTGGCAGCTTTTGCTGGGAAAGCATAAGCAAATACTATGGGACACCCACTCCCCAATAATGGGACTTATGTTTGTAATATGCTGTACTGCATGGGTCTTGTAAGGGGCATTGCAAGTTGCTCCATCATAATTTTTGGCAGCTTTTGCTGGGAAAGCATAAGCAAATACTATGGTAAACCCACTCCCCAATAATGGGACTTATGTTTGTAATATGCTGTACTGCATGGCTCTTGTAAGGGGCATTGCAAGTTGCTCCATCCTAAATTTTGGCAGCTTTTGCTGGGAAAGCATAAGCAAATACTATGGGACACCCACTTCCCAATAATGGGACTTATGTTTGTAATATGCTGTACTGCATGGCTCTTGTAAGGGGCATTGCAAGTTGCTCCGTCCTAATTTTTGGCAGCTTTTGCTGGGAAAGCATAAGCAAATACTATGGGACACCCACTCCCCAATAATGGGACTTATGTTTGTAATATGCTATACTGCATGGCTCTTGTAAGGGGCATTGCAAGTTGCTCCGTCCTAATTTTTGGCAGCTTTTGCTGGGAAAGCATAAGCAAATACTATGGGACACCCACTCCCCAATAATGGTTCTTATGTTTGTAATATGCTGTACTGCATGGCTCTTGTAAGGGGCCTTGCAAGTTGCTCCGTCCTAATTTTTGGCTGCTTTTGCTGGGAAAGCATAAGCAAATACTATGGGACACCCACTCCCCAATAATGGGACTTATGTTTGTAATATGCTGTACTGCATGGCTCTTGTAAGGGGCATTGCAAGTTGCTCCGTCCTAATTTTTGGCAGCTTTTGCTGGGAAAGCATAAGCAAATACTTTGGGACACCCACTCCCCAATAATGGGACTTATGTTTGTAATATGCTGTACTGCATGGCTCTTGTAAGGGGCATTGCAAGTTGCTCCGTCCTAATTTTTGGCAGCTTTTGTTGCAAAAAAGCATAAGCAAATACTATGGGACACCCACTCCCCAATAATGGGACTTATGTTTGTAATATGCTGTACTGCATGGCTCTTGTAAGGGGCATTGCAAGTTGCTCTGTCCTAATTTTTGGCAACTTTTGCTGGGAAAGCATAAGCAAATACTATGGGACACCAACTCCCCAATAATGGGACTTATGTTTGTAATATGCTGTACTGCATGGCTCTAGTAAGGGGCATTGCAAGTTACTCCGTCCTAATTTTTGGCAGCTTTTGCTGCAAAAAAGCATAAGCAAATACTATGGGACACCCACTCCCCAATAATGGGACTTATGTTTGTAATATGCTGTACTGCATGGCTCTTGTAAGGGTCATTTCAAGTTGCTGCGTCCTAATTTTTGGCAGCTTTTGCTGGGAAAGCATAAGCAAATACTATGGGACACCCACTCCCCAATAATGGTACTTATGTTTGTAATATGCTGTACTGCATGGCTCTTGTAAGGGGCATTGCAAGTTGCTCCGTCCTAATTTTTGGCAGCTTTTGCTGGGAAAGCATAAGCAAATACTATGGGACACCCACTCCCCAATAATGGGACTTATGTTTGTAATATGCTATACTGCATGGCTCTTGTAAGGGGCATTGCAAGTTGCTCCGTCCTAATTTTTGGCAGCTTTTGCTGGGAAAGCATAAGCAAATACTATGGGACACCAACTCCCCAATAATGGTTCTTATGTTTGTAATATGCTGTACTGCATGGCTCTTGTAAGGGGCCTTGCAAGTTGCTCCGTCCTAATTTTTGGCTGCTTTTTCTGGGAAAGCATAAGCAAATACTATGGGACACACACTCCCCAATAATGGGACTTATGTTTGTAATATGCTGTACTGCATGGCTCTTGTAAGGGGCATTGCAAGTTGCTCCGTCCTAATTTTTGGCAGCTTTTGCTGGGAAAGCATAAGTAAATACTTTGGGACACCCACTCCCCAATAATGGGACTTATGTTTGTAATATGCTGTACTGCATGGCTCTTGTAAGGGGCATTGCAAGTTGATCCATCCTAATTTTTGGCAGCTTTTGCTGCAAAAAAGCATAAGCAAATACTATGGGACACGCACTCCCCAATAATGGGACTTATGTTTGTAATATGCTGTACTGCATGGCTCTTGTAAGGGGCATTGCAAGTTGCTCAGTCCTAATTTTTGGCAGCTATTGCTGGGAAAGCATAAGCAAATACTATGGGACACCCACTCCCCAATAATGGGACTTATGTTTGTAATATGCTGTACTGCATGGCTCTTGTAAGGGGCATTGCAAGTTACTCCGTCCTAATTTTTGGCAGCTTTTGCTGCAAAAAAGCATAAGCAAATACTATGGGACACCCACTCCCCAATAATGGGACTTATGTTTGTAATATGCTGTACTGCATGGCTCTTGTAAGGGGCATTGCAAGTTGCTCCATCCTAAATTTTGGCAGCTTTTGCTGGGAAATCATAAGCAAATACTATGGGACACCCACTTCCCAATAATGGGACTTATGTTTGTAATATGCTGTACAGCATGGCTCTTGTAAGGGGCATTGCAAGTTGCTCCGTCCTAATTTTTGGCAGCTTTTGCTGGGAAAGCATAAGCAAATACTATGGTACACCCACTCCCCAATAATGGGACTTATGTTTGTAATATGCTATACTGCATGGCTCTTGTAAGGGGCATTGCAAGTTGCTCCGTCCTAATTTTTGGCAGCTTTTGCTGGGAAAGCATAAGCAAATACTATGGGACACCCACTCCCCAATAATGGTTCTTATGTTTGTAATATGCTGTACTGCATGGCTCTTGTAAGGGGCCTTGCAAGTTGCTCCGTCCTAATTTTTGGCTGCTTTTGCTGGGAAAGCATAAGCAAATACTATGGGACACCCACTCCCCAATAATGGGACTTATGTTTGTAATATGCTGTACTGCATGGCTCTTGTAAGGGGCATTGCAAGTTGCTCCGTCCTAATTTTTGGCAGCTTTTGCTGGGAAAGCATAAGCAAATACTTTGGGACACCCACTCCCCAATAATGGGACTTATGTTTGTAATATGCTGTACTGCATGGCTCTTGTAAGGGGCATTGCAAGTTGCTCCGTCCTAATTTTTGGCAGCTTTTGTTGCAAAAAAGCATAAGCAAATAATTTGGGACACCCACTCCCCAATAATGGGACTTATGTTTGTAATATGCTGTACTGCATGGCTCTTGTAAGGGGCATTGCAAGTTGCTCTGTCCTAATTTTTGGCAACTTTTGCTGGGAAAGCATAAGCAAATACTATGGGACACCAACTCCCCAATAATGGGACTTATGTTTGTAATATGCTGTACTGCATGGCTCTTGTAAGGGGCATTGCAAGTTGCTCCGTCCTAATTTTTGGCAGCTTTTGCTGGGAAAGCATAAGCAAATACTATGGGACACCCAGTCCCCAATAATGGGACTTATGTTTGTAATATGCTGTACTGCATGGCTCTTGTAAGGGGCATTGCAAGTTACTCCGTCCTAATTTTTGGCAGCTTTTGCTGCAAAAAAGCATAAGCAAATACTATGGGACACCCACTCCCCAATAATGGGACTTATGTTTGTAATATGCTGTACTGCATGGCTCTTGTAAGGGGCATTGCAAGTTGCTCCATCCTAAATTTTGGCAGCTTTTGCTGGGAAAGCATAAGCAAATACTATGGGACACCCACTTCCCAATAATGGGACTTATGTTTATAATATGCTGTACTGCATGGCTCTTGTAAGGGGCATTGCAAGTGGCTCCGTCCTAATTTTTGGCAGCTTTTGCTTGGAAAGCATAAGCAAATACTATGGGAAACCCACTCCCCAATAATGGGACTTATGTTTGTAATATGCTGTACTGCATGGCTCTTGTAAGGGGCATTGCAAGTTGTTCCTTCCTAATTTTTGGCAGCTTTTGCTGGGAAAGATAAGCAAATACTATGGGACACCCACTCCCCAATAATGGGACTTATGTTTGTAATATGCTGTGCTGAATGGCTCTTGTAAGGGGCATTGCAAGTTGCTCCGTCCTAATTTTTGGCAGCTTTTGCTGGGAAAGCATAAGCAAATACTATGGGACACCCACTCCCCAATAATGGGACTTATGTTTGTAATATGCTGTACTGCATGGCTCTTGTAACGGTCATTTCAAGTTGCTCCGTCCTAAATTTGGCAGCTTTTGCTGGCAAAGCATAAGCAAATACTATGGGACACCCACTCCCCAATAATGGGACTTATGTTTGTAATATGCTGTACTGCATGGCTCTTGTAAGGGGCATTGCAAGTTGCTCCATCATAATTTTTGGCAGCTTTTGCTGGGAAAGCATAAGCAAATACTATGGGAAACCCACTCCCCAATAATGGGACTTATGTTTGTAATATGCTGTACTGCATGGCTCTTGTAAGGGGCATTGCAAGTTGCTCCTTCCTAATTTTTGGCAGCTTTTGCTGGGAAACATAAGCAAATACTATGGGACACCCACTCCCCAATAATGGGACTTATGTTTGTAATATGCTGTGCTGAATGGCTCTTGTAAGGGGCATTGCAAGTTGCTCCGTCCTAATTTTTGGCAGCTTTTGCTGGGAAAGCATAAGCAAATACTATGGGACACCCACTCCCCAATAATGGGACTTATGTTTGCAATATGCTGTACTGCATGGCTCTTGTAAGGGTCATTTCAAGTTGCTCCGTCCTAATTTTTGGCAGCTTTTGCTGGGAAAGCATAAGCAAATACTATGGGACACCCACTCCCCAATAATGGTACTTATGTTTGTAATATGCTGTACTGCATGGCTCTTGTAAGGGGCATTGCAAGTTGCTCCGTCCTAATTTTTGGCAGCTTTTGCTGGGAAAGCATAAGGAAATACTATGGGACACCCACTCCCCAATAATGGTTCTTATGTTTGTAATATGCTGTACTGCATGGCTCTTGTAAGGGGCCTTGCAAGTTGCTCCGTCCTAATTTTTGGCTGCTTTTTCTGGGAAAGCATAAGCAAATACTATGGGACACACACTCCCCAATAATGGGACTTATGTTTGTAATATGCTGTACTGCATGGCTCTTGTAAGGGGCATTGCAAGTTGCTCCGTCCTAATTTTTGGCAGCTTTTGCTGGGAAAGCATAAGTAAATATTTGGGACACCCACTCCCCAATAATGGGACTTATGTTTGTAATATGCTGTACTGCATGGCTCTTGTAAGGGGCATTGCAAGTTGCTCCATCCTAATTTTTGGCAGCTTTTGCTGCAAAAAAGCATAAGCAAATACTATGGGACACCCACTCCCCAATAATGGGACTTATGTTTGTAATATGCTGTACTGCATGGCTCTTGTAAGGGGCATTGCAAGTTGCTCCGTCCTAATTTTTGGCAGCTTTTGCTGGGAAAGCATAAGCAAATACTATGGGACACCCACTCCCCAATAATGGGACTTATGTTTGTAATATGCTGTACTGCATGGCTCTTGTAAGGGGCATTGCAAGTTACTCCGTCCTAATTTTTGGCAGCTTTTGCTGCAAAAAAGCATAAGCAAATACTATGGGACACCCACTCCCCAATAATGGGACTTATGTTTGTAATATGCTGTACTGCATGGCTCTTGTAAGGGGCATTGCAAGTTGCTCCATCCTAATTTTTGGCAGCTTTTGCTGGGAAAGCATAAGCAAATACTATGGGACACCCACTTCCCAATAATGGGACTTATGTTTGTAATATGCTGTACTGCATGGCTCTTGTAAGGGGCACTGCAAGTGGCTCCGTCCTAATTTTTGGCAGCTTTTGCTTGGAAAGCATAAGCTAATACTATGGGACACCCACTCCCCAATAATGGGACTTATGTTTGTAATATGCTGTACTGCATGGCTCTTGTAAGGGGCATTGCAAGTTGCTCCGTCCTAATTTTTGGCAGCTTTTGCTTTGAAAGCATAAGCAAATACTCTGGAACACCCACTCCCCAATAATGGGACTTATGTTTGTAATATGCTGTACTGCACGGCTCTTGTAAAGGGCATTGCAAGTTGCTCCGTCCTAATTTTTGGCAGCTTTTGCTGGGAAACATAAGCAAATACTATGGGACACCCACTCCCCAATAATGAGACTTATGCTTGTAACATGCTGTACTGCATGGCTCTTGTAAGGGGCATTGCAAGTTACTCCGTCCTAATTTTTGGCAGCTATTGCTGGTAAAGCATAAGCAAATACTATGGGACACCCACTCCCCAATAATGGGACTTATGCTTGTAATATGCTGTACTGCATGGCACTTGTAAGGGGCATTGCAAGTTGCTCCATCCTAATTTTTGGCAGCTATTGCTGGGAAAGCATAAGCAAATACTATCTGACACCCACTCCCCAATAATGGGACTTATGTTTGTAATATGCTGTACTGCATGGCTCTTGTAAGGGGCATTGCAAGTTGCTCCGTCCTAATTTTTGGCAGCTTTTGCTTGGAAAGCATAAGCAAATACTATGGGACACCCACTCCCCAATAATGGGACTTATGTTTGTAATATGCTGTACTGCATGGCTCTTGTAAGGGGCATTGCAAGTTGCTCCGTCCTAATTTTTGTCAGCTTTTGCTGGGAAAGCATAAGCAAATACTATGGGACACCCACTCCCCAATAATGGGACTTATGTTTGTAATATGCTGTACTGCATGGCTCTTGTAAGGGGCATTGCAAGTTGCTCCTTCCTAATTTTTGGCAGCTTTTGCTGGGAAACATAAGCAAATACTATGGGACACCCACTCCCCAATAATGGGACTTATGTTTGTAATATGCTGTGCTGAATGGCTCTTGTAAGGGGCATTGCAAGTTGCTCCATCCTAATTTTTGGCAGCTTTTGCTGGGAAAGCATAAGCAAATACTATGGGACACCCACTTCCCAATAACGGGACTTATGTTTGTAATATGCTGTACTGCATGGCTCTTGTAAGGGTCATTGCAAGTTGCTCCGTCCTAATTTTTGGCAGCTTTTGCTGGGAAAGCCTAAGCAAATACTATGGGACACCCACTCCCCAATAATGGTACTTATGTCTGTAATATGCTGTACTGCATGGCTCTTGTAAGGGGCATTGCAAGTTGCTCCGTCCTAATTTTTGGTAGCTTTTGCTGGGAAAGCATAAGCAAATACTATGGGACACCCATTCCCCAATAATGGGACTTATGTTTGTAATATGCTATACTGCATGGCTCTTGTAAGGGGCATTGCAAGTTGCTCCGTCCTAATTTTTGGCAGCTTTTGCTGGGAAAGCATAAGCAAATACTATGGGACACCCTCTCCCCAATAATGGTTCTTATGTTTGTAATATGATGTACTGCATGGCTCTTGTAAGGGGCCTTGCAAGTTGCTCCGTCCTAATTTTTGGCAGCTTTTGCTGGGAAAGCATAAGCAAATACTATGGGACACAAACTCCCCAATAATGGGACTTATGTTTGTAATATGCTGTACTGCATTGCTCTTGTAAGGGGCATTGCAAGTTGCTCCGTCCTAATTTTTGGCAGCTTTTGCTGGGAAAGCATAAGCAAATACTTTGGGACACCCACTCCCCAATAATGGGACTTATGTTTGTAATATGCTGTACTGCATGGCTCTTGTAAGGGGCATTGCAAGTTGCTCCGTCCTAATTTTTGGCAGCTTTTGCTGCAAAAAGGCATAAGCAAATACTATGGGACACACACTCCCCAATAATGGGACTTATGTTTGTAATATGCTGTACTGCATGGCTCTTGTAAGGGGCATTGCAAGTTGCTCTGTCCTAATTTTTGGCAACTTTTGCTGGGAAAGCATAAGCAAATACTATGGGACACCAACTCCCCAATAATGGGACTTATGTTTGTAATATGCTGTACTGCATGGCTCTTGTAAGGGGCATTGCAAGTTGCTCCGTCCTAATTTTTGGCAGCTTTTGCTGGGAAAGCATAAGCAAATACTATGGGACACCCACTCCCCAATAATGGGACTTATGTTTGTAATATGCTGTACTGCATGGCTCTTGTAAGGGGCATTGCAAGTTGCTCCGTCCTAATTTTTGGCAGCTTTTGCTGCAAAAAAGCATAAGCAAATACTATGGGACACCCACTCCCCAATAATGGTACTTATGTTTGTAATATGCTGTACTGCATGGCTCTTGTAAGGGGCATTGCAAGTTGCTCCGTCCTAATTTTTGGCAGCTTTTGCTGGGAAAGCATAAGCAAATACTATGGGACACCCACTCCCCAATAATGGGACTTATGTTTGCAATATGCTGTACTGCATGGCTCTTGTTAGGGGTATTTCAAGTTGCTCCGTCCTAATTTTTGGCAGCTTTTGCTGGGAAAGCATAAGCAAATACTATGGGACACCCACTCCCCAATAATGGGACTTATGTTTGTAATATGCTGTACTGCATGGCTCTTGTAAGTGGCATTGCAAGTTGCTCCGTCCTAATTTTTGGCAGCTTTTGCTGGGAAAGCATAAGCAAATACTATGAGACACCCACTCCCCAATAATGGGACTTATGTTTGCAATATGCTGTGCTGCATGGCTCTTGTTAGGGGCATTTCAAGTTGCTCCGTCCTAATTTTTGGCAGCTTTTGCTGGGAAAGCATAAGCAAATACTATGGGACACCCACTCCCCAATAATGGGACTTATGTTTGTAATATGCTGTACTGCATGGCTCTTGTAAGTGGCATTGCAAGTTGCTCCGTCCTAATTTTTGGCAGCTTTTGCTGGGAAAGCATAAGCAAATACTATGGGACACCCACTCCCCAATAATGGGACTTATGTTTGTAATATGCTGTACTGCGTGGCTCTTGTAAGGGGCATTGCAAGTTGCTCCATCCTAATTTTTGGCAGCTTTTGCTGGGAAAGCATAAGCAAATACTATGGGACACCCATTCCCTAATAATGGGACTTATGTTTGTATTATGCTGTACTGCATGGCTCTTGTAAGGGGCATTGCAAGTTGCTCCGGCCTAATTTTTGGCAGCTTTTGCTGGGAAAGCATAAGCAAATACTATGGGACACCCACTCCCCAATATTGGGACTTATGTTTGTAATATGCTGTACTGCATGGCTCTTGTAAGGGGCATTGCAAGTTGCTTCGTCCTAATTTTTGGCAGCTTTTGCTTGGAAAGCATAAGCTAATACTATGGGACACCCACTCCCCAATAATGGGACTTATGTTTGTAATATGCTGTACTGCATGGCTCTTGTAAGGGGCATTGAAAGTTGCTCCGTCCTAATTTTTGGCAGCTTTTGCTGGGAAAGCATAAGCAAATACTATGGGACACCCACTCCCCAATAATGGGACTTATGTTTGTAATATGCTGTACTGCATGGCTCTTGTAAGGGGCATTGCAAGTTGCTCTGTCCTAATTTTTGGCAGCTTTTGCTGGGAAAGCATAAGCAAATACTATGGGACACCCACTCCCCAATAATGGGACTTATGCTTGTAACATACTGTATTGCATGGCTCTTGTAAGGGGCATTGCAAGTTGCTCCGTCCTAATTTTTGGCAGCTATTGCTGGGAAAGCATAAGCAAATACTATGGGACACCCACTCCCCAATAATGGGACTTATGTTTGTAATATGCTGTACTGCATGGCTCTTGTAAGGGGCATTGCAAGTTGCTCCATCCTAATTTTTGGCAGCTTTTGCTGGGAAAGCATAAGCAAATACTATGGGACACCCACTCCCTAATAATGGGACTTATGTTTGTAATATGCTGTACTGCATGGCTCTTGTAAGGGGCATTGCAAGTTGCTCCGTCCTAATTTTTGGCAGCTTTTGCTGGGAAACATAAGCAAATACTATGGGACACCCACTCCCCAATAATGGGACTTATGTTTGTAATATGCTGTAATGCATGTCGCTTGTAAGGGGCATTGCAAGTTGCTCCGTCCTAATTTTTGGCAGCTTTTGCTTGGAAAGCATAAGCTAATACTATGGGACACCCACTCCCCAATAATGGGACTTGTGTTTGTAATATGCTGTACTGCATGGCTCTTGTAAGGGGCATTGCAAGTTGCTCCGTCCTAATTTTTGGCAGCTTTTGCTGGGAAAGCATAAGCAAATACTATGGGACACCCACTCCCCAATAATGGGACTTATGTTTGTAATATGCTGTACTGCATGGCTCTTGTAAGGGGCATTGCAAGTTGCTCCATCCTAATTTTTGGCAGCTTTTGCTGGGAAAGCATAAGCAAATACTATGGGACACCCACTCCCCATTAATGGGACTCATGCTTGTAACATAATGTATTGCATGGCTCTTGTAAGGGGCATTGCAAGTTGCTCCATCCTAATTTTTGGCAGCTATTGCTGGAACAGCATAAGCAAATACTATGGGACACCCACTCCCCAATAATGGGACTTATGTTTGTAATATGCTGTACTGCATGGCTCTTGTAAGGGGCATTGCAAGTTGCTCCGTCCTAATTTTTGGCAGCTTTTGCTTGGAAAGCATAAGCAAATACTATGGGACACCCACTCCCCAATAATGGGACTTATGTTTGTAATATGCTGTACTGCATGGCTCTTGTAAGGGGCATTGCAAGTTGCTCCGTCCTAATTTTTGGCAGCTTTTGCTGAGAAAGCATAAGTAAATATCATGGGACACCCACTCCCCAATACTGGGACTTATGTTTGTAATATGCTGTACTGCATGGCTCTTGTAAGGGTCATTGCAAGTTGCTCCGTCCTAATTTTTGGCAGCTTTTGCTGGGAAAGCATAAGCAAATACTATGGGACACCCACTCCCCAATAATGGGACTTATGTTTGTAATATGCTGTACTGCATGGCTCTTGTAAGGGGCATTGCAAGTTGCTCCGTCCTAATTTTTGGCAGCTTTTGCTGCAAAAAGGCATAAGCAAATACTATGGGACACACACTCCCCAATAATGATACTTATGTTTGTAATATGCTGTACTGCATGGCTCTTGTAAGGGGCATTGCAAGTTGCTCTGTCCTAATTTTTGGCAACTTTTGCTGGGAAAGCATAAGCAAATACTATGGGACACCAACTCCCCAATAATGGGACTTATGTTTGTAATATGCTGTACTGCATGGCTCTTGTAAGGGGCATTGCAAGTTGCTCCGTCCTAATTTTTGGCAGCTTTTGCTGGGAAAGCATAAGCAAATACTATGGGACACCCACTCCCCAATAATGGGACTTATGTTTGTAATATGCTGTACTGCATGGCTCTTGTAAGGGGCATTGCAAGTTGCTCCGTCCTAATTTTTGGCAGCTTTTGCTGCAAAAAAGCATAAGCAAATACTATGGGACACCCACTCCCCAATAATGGTACTTATGTTTGTAATATGCTGTACTGCATGGCTCTTGTAAGGGGCATTGCAAGTTGCTCCGTCCTAATTTTTGGCAGCTTTTGCTGGGAAAGCATAAGCAAATACTATGGGACACAAACTCCCCAATAATGGGACTTATGTTTGTAATATGCTGTACTGCATTGCTCTTGTAAGGGGCATTGCAAGTTGCTCCGTCCTAATTTTTGGCAGCTTTTGCTGGGAAAGCATAAGCAAATACTTTGGGACACCCACTCCCCAATAATGGGACTTATGTTTGTAATATGCTGTACTGCATGGCTCTTGTAAGGGGCATTGCAAGTTGCTCCGTCCTAATTTTTGGCAGCTTTTGCTGCAAAAAGGCATAAGCAAATACTATGGGACACACACTCCCCAATAATGGGACTTATGTTTGTAATATGCTGTACTGCATGGCTCTTGTAAGGGGCATTGCAAGTTGCTCTGTCCTAATTTTTGGCAACTTTTGCTGGGAAAGCATAAGCAAATACTATGGGACACCAACTCCCCAATAATGGGACTTATGTTTGTAATATGCTGTACTGCATGGCTCTTGTAAGGGGCATTGCAAGTTGCTCCGTCCTAATTTTTGGCAGCTTTTGCTGGGAAAGCATAAGCAAATACTATGGGACACCCACTCCCCAATAATGGGACTTATGTTTGTAATATGCTGTACTGCATGGCTCTTGTAAGGGGCATTGCAAGTTGCTCCGTCCTAATTTTTGGCAGCTTTTGCTGCAAAAAAGCATAAGCAAATACTATGGGACACCCACTCCCCAATAATGGTACTTATGTTTGTAATATGCTGTACTGCATGGCTCTTGTAAGGGGCATTGCAAGTTGCTCCGTCCTAATTTTTGGCAGCTTTTGCTGGGAAAGCATAAGCAAATACTATGGGACACCCACTCCCCAATAATGGGACTTATGTTTGCAATATGCTGTACTGCATGGCTCTTGTTAGGGGTATTTCAAGTTGCTCCGTCCTAATTTTTGGCAGCTTTTGCTGGGAAAGCATAAGCAAATACTATGGGACACCCACTCCCCAATAATGGGACTTATGTTTGTAATATGCTGTACTGCATGGCTCTTGTAAGTGGCATTGCAAGTTGCTCCGTCCTAATTTTTGGCAGCTTTTGCTGGGAAAGCATAAGCAAATACTATGGGACACCCACTCCCCAATAATGGGACTTATGTTTGCAATATGCTGTGCTGCATGGCTCTTGTTAGGGGCATTTCAAGTTGCTCCGTCCTAATTTTTGGCAGCTTTTGCTGGGAAAGCATAAGCAAATACTATGGGACACCCACTCCCCAATAATGGGACTTATGTTTGTAATATGCTGTACTGCATGGCTCTTGTAAGTGGCATTGCAAGTTGCTCCGTCCTAATTTTTGGCAGCTTTTGCTGGGAAAGCATAAGCAAATACTATGGGACACCCACTCCCCAATAATGGGACTTATGTTTGTAATATGCTGTACTGCGTGGCTCTTGTAAGGGGCATTGCAAGTTGCTCCATCCTAATTTTTGGCAGCTTTTGCTGGGAAAGCATAAGCAAATACTATGGGACACCCATTCCCTAATAATGGGACTTATGTTTGTATTATGCTGTACTGCATGGCTCTTGTAAGGGGCATTGCAAGTTGCTCCGGCCTAATTTTTGGCAGCTTTTGCTGGGAAAGCATAAGCAAATACTATGGGACACCCACTCCCCAATAATGGGACTTATGTTTGTAATATGCTGTACTGCATGGCTCTTGTAAGGGGCATTGCAAGTTGCTTCGTCCTAATTTTTGGCAGCTTTTGCTTGGAAAGCATAAGCTAATACTATGGGACACCCACTCCCCAATAATGGGACTTATGTTTGTAATATGCTGTACTGCATGGCTCTTGTAAGGGGCATTGAAAGTTGCTCCGTCCTAATTTTTGGCAGCTTTTGCTGGGAAAGCATAAGCAAATACTATGGGACACCCACTCCCCAATAATGGGACTTATGTTTGTAATATGCTGTACTGCATGGCTCTTGTAAGGGGCATTGCAAGTTGCTCTGTCCTAATTTTTGGCAGCTTTTGCTGGGAAAGCATAAGCAAATACTATGGGACACCCACTCCCCAATAATGGGACTTATGCTTGTAACATACTGTATTGCATGGCTCTTGTAAGGGGCATTGCAAGTTGCTCCGTCCTAATTTTTGGCAGCTATTGCTGGGAAAGCATAAGCAAATACTATGGGACACCCACTCCCCAATAATGGGACTTATGTTTGTAATATGCTGTACTGCATGGCTCTTGTAAGGGGCATTGCAAGTTGCTCCATCCTAATTTTTGGCAGCTTTTGCTGGGAAAGCATAAGCAAATACTATGGGACACCCACTCCCTAATAATGGGACTTATGTTTGTAATATGCTGTACTGCATGGCTCTTGTAAGGGGCATTGCAAGTTGCTCCGTCCTAATTTTTGGCAGCTTTTGCTGGGAAATATAAGCAAATACTATGGGACACCCACTCCCCATTAATGGGACTCATGCTTGTAACATAATGTATTGCATGGCTCTTGTAAGGGGCATTGCAAGTTGCTCCATCCTAATTTTTGGCAGCTATTGCTGGAACAGCATAAGCAAATACTATGGGACACCCACTCCCCAATAATGGGACTTATGTTTGTAATATGCTGTACTGCATGGCTCTTGTAAGGGGCATTGCAAGTTGCTCCGTCCTAATTTTTGGCAGCTTTTGCTTGGAAAGCATAAGCAAATACTATGGGACACCCACTCCCCAATAATGGGACTTATGTTTGTAATATGCTGTACTGCATGGCTCTTGTAAGGGGCATTGCAAGTTGCTCCGTCCTAATTTTTGGCAGCTTTTGCTGAGAAAGCATAAGTAAATATCATGGGACACCCACTCCCCAATACTGGGACTTATGTTTGTAATATGCTGTACTGCATGGCTCTTGTAAGGGTCATTGCAAGTTGCTCCGTCCTAATTTTTGGCAGCTTTTGCTGGGAAAGCATAAGCAAATACTATGGGACACCCACTCCCCAATAATGGGACTTATGTTTGTAATATGCTGTACTGCATGGCTCTTGTAAGGCGCATTGCAAGTTGCTCCGTCCTAATTTTTGGCAGCTTTTGCTGGGAAAGCATAAGCAAATACTATGGGACACCCACTCCCCAATAATGGGACTTATGTTTGTAATATGCTGTACTGCATGGCTCTTGTAAGGGGCATTGCAAGTTGCTCCGTCCTAATTTTTGGCAGCTTTTGCTGAGAAAGCATAAGCAAATACTATGGGACACCCACTCCCCAATAATGGGACTTATGTTTGTAATATGCTGTACTGCATGGCTCTTGTAAGGGGCATTGCAAGTTGCGCCGTCCTAATTTTAGGCAGCTTTTGCTGGGAAAGCATAATCAAATACTATGGGACACCCACTCCCCAATAATGGGACTTATGTTTGTAATATGCTGTACTGCATGGCTCTTGTAAGGGGCATTGCAAGTTGCTCCGTCCTAATTTTTGGCAGCTTTTGCTGGGAAAGCATAAGCAAATACTATGGGACACCCACTCCCCAATAATGGGACTTATGTTTGTAATATGCTGTACTGCATGGCTCTTGTAAGGGGCATTGCAAGTTGCTCCGTCCTAATTTTTGGCAGCTTTTGCTGCAAAAAAGCATAAGCAATTACTATGGGACACCCACTCCCCAATAATGGGACTTATGTTTGTAATATGCTGTACTGCATGGCTCTTGTAAGGGGCATTGCAAGTTGCTCCGTCCTAATTTTTGGCAGCTTTTGCTGCAAAAAAGCATAAGCAAATACTATGGGACACCCACTCCCCAATAATGGGATTTATGTTTGTAATATGCTGTACTGCATGGCTCTTGTAAGGTGCATTGCAAGTTGCTTCGTCCTAAATTTTGGCAGCTTTTGCTGGGAAAGCATAAGCAAATACTATGGGACTCCCACTCCCCAATAATGGGACTTGTGTTTGTAATATGCTGTTCTGCATGGCTCTTGTAAGGGGCATTGCAAGGTCCTCCGTCCTTATTTCTGGCAGCTTTTGCTTGGAAAGCATAAGCAAATACTATGGGACACCCACTCCCCAATAATGGGACATATGTTTGTAATATGCTGTACTGCATTGCTCTTGTAAGCGGCATTGCAAGTTGCTCCGTCCTAATTTTTGGCAGCTTTTGCTGGGAAAGCATAAGCAAATACTATGGGACACCCACTCCCCAATAATGGGACTTATGTTTGTAATATCCTGTACTGCATGGCTCTTGTAAGGGGCATTGCAAGTTGCTCCGTCAAAATTTTTGGCAGCTTTTGCTGGGAAAGCATAAGCAAATACGATGGGACACTCACTCCCCAATAATGGGACTTATGTTTGTAATATGCTGTACTGCATGGCTCTTGTAAGGGGCATTGCAAGTTGCTCCGTTCTAATTTTTGGCAGCTTTTGCTGGGAAAGCATAAGCAAATACTATGGGACACCCACTCCCCAATAATGGGACTTATGTTTGTAATATGCTGTACTGCATGGCTCTTGTAAGGGGCATTGCAAGTTGCTCCGTCCTAATTTTTGGCAGCTTTTGCTTGGAAAGCATAAGCAAATACTATGGGACACCCACTCCCCAATAATGGGACTTATGTTTGTAATATGCTGTACTGCATGGCTCTTGTAAGGATCATTGCAAGTTGCTCCGTCCTAATTTTTGCCAGCTTTTGCTGGGAAAGCATAAGCAAATACTATGGGACACCAACTCCCCAATAATGGTACTTATGTTTGTAATATGCTGTACTGCATGGCTCTTGTAAGGCGCATTGCAAGTTGCTCCGTCCTAATTTTTGGCAGCTTTTGCTGGGAAAGCATAAGCAAATACTATGGGACACTCACTCCCCAATAATGGGACTTATGTTTGTAATATGCTGTACTGCATGGCTCTTGTAAGGGGCATTGCAAGTTGCTCCATCCTAATTTTTGGCAGCTTTTGCTGGGAAAGCATAAGCAAATACTATGGGACACCCACTCCCCAATAATGGGACTTATGTTTGTAATATGCTGTACTGCATGGCTCTTGTAAGGGGCATTGCAAGTTGCTCCGTCCTAATTTTTGGCAGCTTTTGCTGCAAAAAAGCATAAGCAAATACTATGGGACACCCACTCCCCAATAATGGGACTTATGTTTGTAATATGCTGTACTGCATGGCTCTTGTAAGGGGCATTGCAAGTGGCTCCATCCTATTTTTTGCCAGCTTTTGCTGGGAAAGCATAAGCAAATACTATGGGACACCCACTCCCCAATAATGGGACTTATGTTTGCAATATGCTGTACTGCATGACTCTTGTAAGGGGCATTGCAAGTTGCTCTGTCCTAACTTTTGGCAGCTTTTGCTGGGAAATCATAAGCAAATACTATGGGACACCCACTCCCCAATAATGGGACTTATGTTTGTAATATGCTGTACTGCATGGCTCTTGTAAGGGGCATTGCAAGTTGCTCCGTCCTAATTTTTGGCAGCTTTTGCTTGGAAAGCATAAGCAAATACTATGGGACACCCACTCCCCAATAATGGGACTTATGTTTGTAATATGCTGTACTGCATGGCTCTTGTAAGGGGCATTGCAAGTTGCTCCGTCCTAATTTTTGGCAGCTTTTGCTGGAAAAGCATAAGCAAATACTATGGGACACCCACTCCCCAATAATGGGACATATGTTTGTAATATGATGTGCTGCATGGCTCTTGTAAGGGACATTGCAAGTTGCTCCATCCTAATTTTTGGCAGCTTTTGCTGGGAAAGCATAAGCAAGTACTATGGGACACCCACTCCCCAATAATAGGACTTATGTTTGTAATATGCTGTACTGCATGGCTCTTGTAAGGGGCATTGCAAGTTGCTCCGTCCTAATTTTTGGCAGCTTTTGCTGGGAAAGCATAAGCAAATACTATGGGACACTCACTCCCCAATAATGGGACTTATGTTTGTAATATGCTGTACTGCATGGCTCTTGTAAGGGGCATTGCAAGTTGCTCCGTCCTAATTTTTGGCAGCTTTTGCTGGGAAAGCATAAGCAAATACTATGGGACACCCACTCCCCAATAATGGGACTTATGTTTGTAATATGCTGTACTGCATGGCTCTTGTAAGGGACATTGCAAGTTGCTCCGCCCTAATTTTTGGCAGCTTTTGCTTGGAAAGCATAAGCAAATACTATGGGACACCCCCTCCCCAATAATGGGTCTTATGTTTGTAATATGCTGTACTGCTTGGCTCTTGTAAGGGGCATTGCAAGTTGCTCTGTCCTAATTTTTGGCAGCTTTTGCTGGGAAAGCATAAGCAAATACTATGGGACACCCACTCCCCAATAATGGGACTTATGTTTGTAATATGCTGTACTGCATGTCTCTTGTAAGGGGCATTGCAAGTTGCTCCGTCCTAATTTTTGGCAGCTTTTGCTGGGAAAGCATAAGGAAATACTATGGGACACCCACTCCCCAATAATGGGACTTATATTTGTAATAAACTGTACTGCATGGCTCTTGTAAGGGGCATTGCAAGTTGCTCCGTCCTAATTATTGGCTGCTTTTGCTTGGAAAGCATAAGCAAATACTATGGGACACCCACTCCCCAATAATGGGACTTATGTTTGTAATATGCTGTACTGCATGGCTCTTGTAAGGGGCATTGCAAGTTGCTCCGTCCTAATTTTTGGCAGCTTTTGCTGCAAAAAAAGCATAAGCAAATACTATGGGACACCCACTCCCCAATAATGGGACTTATGTTTGTAATATGCTGTACTGCATGGCTCTCGTAAGGGGCATTGCAAGTGGCTCCGTCCTAATTTTTGCCAGCTTTTGCTGGGAAAGCATAAGCAAATACTATGGGACACCCACTCCCCAATAATGGGACTTATGTTTGCAATATGCTGTACTGCATGGCTCTTGTAAGGGGCATTGCAAGTTGCTCCGTCCTAATTTTTGGCAGCTTTTGCTGGGAAAGCATAAGCAAATACTATGGGACACCCACTCCCCAATAATGGGACTTATGTTTGTAATATGCTGTACTGCATGGCTCTTGTAAGGGGCATTGAAAGTGGCTCCGTCCTAATTTTTGGCAGCTTTAGCTTGGAAAGCATAAGCAAATACTATGGGACACCAACTCCCCAATAATGGGAATTATTTTTGTAATATGCTGTACTGCATGGCTCTTGTACGGGGCATTGCAAGTTGCTCCGTCCTAATTTTTGGCAGCTTTTGCTGGGAAAGCATAAGCAAATACTATGGGATACCCACTCCCCAATAATGGGACTTATGTTTGTAATATGCTGTTCTGCATGGCTCTTGTAATGGGCATTGCAAGTTGCTCCGTCCTAATTTTTGGCAGCTTTTGCTGGGAAAGCATAAGCAAATACCATGGGACACCCACTCCCCAATAATGGGACTTATGTTTGTAATATGCTGTACTGCATGGCTCTTGTAAGGGGCATTGCAAGTTGCTCCATCCTAATTTTTGGCAGCTTTTGCTGGGAAAGCATAAGCAAATACTTTGGGACACCCACTCCTCAATAATGGGACTTATGTTTGTAATATGCTGTGCTGAATGGCTCTTGTAAGGGGCATTGCAAGTTGCTCCGTCCTAATTTTTGGCAGCTTTTGCTGGGAAAGCATAAGCAAATACTATGGGACACCCACTCCCCAAAAATGGGACTTTTTTTTGTAATATGCTGTACTGCATGGCTCTTGTAAGGGTCATTGCAAGTTGCTCCGTCCTAGTTTTTGGCAGCTTTTGCTGGGAAAGCATAAGCATATACTATGGGACACCCACTCCCCAATAATGGGACTTATGTTGTAATATGCTGTACTGCATGGCTCTTGTAAGGGGCATTGCAAGATGCTCCGTCCTAATTTTTGGCAGCTTTTGCTGCAAAAAAGCAAAATCAAATACTATGGGACACCCACTCCCCAATAATGGGACTTATGTTTGTAATATGCTGTACTGCATGGCTCTTGTAAGGGGCATTGCAAGTGGCTCCGTCCTATTTTTTGCCAGCTTTTGCTGGGAAAGCATAAGCAAATACTATGGGACACCCACTCCCCAATAATGGGACTTATGTTTGCAATATGCTGTACTGCATGGCTCTTATAAGGGGCATTGCAATTTGCTCCGTCCTAATTTTTGGCAGCTTTTGCTGGGAAATCATAAGCAAATACTATGGGACACCCACTCCCCAATAATGGGACTTATGTTTGTAATATGCTGTACTGCATGGCTCTTGTAAGGGGCATTGCAAGTTGCTCCGTCCTAATTTTTGGCAGCTTTTGCTTGGAAAGCATAAGCAAATACTATGGGACACCCACTCCCCAATAATGGGACTTATGTTTGTAATATGCTGTACTGCATGGCTCTTGTAAGGGGCATTGCAAGTTGCTCCGTCCTAATTTTTGGCAGCTTTTGCTGGGAAAGCATAAGCAAATACTATGGGACACCCACTCCCCAATAATGGGACTTATGTTTGTAATATGCTGTACTGCATGGCTCTTGTAAGGGGCATTGCAAGTTGCTCCGTCCTAATTTTTGGCAGCTTTTGCTTGGAAAGCATAAGCAAATACTATGGGACACCCACTCCCCAATAATGGGACTTATGTTTCTAATATGCTGTACTGCATGGCTCTTGTAAGGGGCATTGCAAGTTGCTCCGTCCTAATTTTTGGCAGCTTTTGCTGGGAAAGCATAAGCAAATACTATGGGACACCCACTCCCCAATAATGGGACTTATGTTTGTAATATGCTGTACTGCATGGCTCTTGTAAGGGGCATTGCAAGTTGCTCCATCCTAATTTTTGGCAGCTTTTGCTGGGAAAGCATAAGCAAATACTATGGGACACTCACTCCCCAATAATGGGACTTATGTTTGTAATATGCTGTACTGCATGGCTCTTGTAAGGGGCATTGCAAGTTGCTCCGTCCTAATTTTTGGCAGCTTTTGCTGGGAAAGCATAAGCAAATACTATGGGACACCCACTCCCCAATAATGGGACTTATGTTTGTAATATGCTGTACTGCATGGCTCTTGTAAGGGACATTGCAAGTTGCTCCGCCCTAATTTTTGGCAGCTTTTGCTTGGAAAGCATAAGCAAATACTATGGGACACCCCCTCCCCAATAATGGGTCTTATGTTTGTAATATGCTGTACTGCATGGCTCTTGTAAGGGGCATTGCAAGTTGCTCTGTCCTAATTTTTGGCAGCTTTTGCTGGGAAAGCATAAGCAAATACTATGGGACACCCACTCCCCAATAATGGGACTTATGTTTGTAATATGCTGTACTGCATGTCTCTTGTAAGGGGCATTGCAAGATGCTCCGTCCTAATTTTTTCAGCTTTTGCTGGGAAAGCATAAGGAAATACTATGGGACACCCACTCCCCAATAATGGGACTTATATTTGTAATAAGCTGTACTGCATGGCTCTTGTAAGGGGCATTGCAAGTTGCTCCGTCCTAATTTTTGGCTGCTTTTGCTTGGAAAGCATAAGCAAATACTATGGGACACCAACTCCCCAATAATGGGACTTATGTTTCTAATATGCTGTACTAAATGGCTCTTGTACGGGGCATTGCAAGTTGATCCGTCCTAATTTTTGGTAGCTTTTGCTGGGAAAGCATAAGCAAATACTATGGGACACCCACTCCCCAATAATGGGACTTATGTTTGTAATATACTGTTCTGCATGGCTCTTGTAAGGGGCATTGCAAGTTGCTCCGTCCTTATTTTTGGCAGCTTTTGCTTGGAAAGCTTAAGCAAATACTATGGGACACCCACTCCCCAATAATGGGACTTATGTTTGTAATATGCTGTACTGCATGGCTCTTGTAAGGGGCATTGCAAGTTGCTCCGTCCTAATTTTTGGCAGCTTTTGCTGCAAAAAAAGCATAAGCAAATACTATGGGACACCCACTCCCCAATAATGGGACTTATGTTTGTAATATGCTGTACTGCATGGCTCTTGTAAGGGGCATTGCAAGTGGCTCCGTCCTAATTTTTGCCAGCTTTTGCTGGGAAAGCATAAGCAAATACTATGGGACACCCACTCCCCAATAATGGGACTTATGTTTGCAATATGCTGTACTGCATGGCTCTTGTAAGGGGCATTGCAAGTTGCTCCGTCCTAATTTTTGGCAGCTTTTGCTGGGAAAGCATAAGCAAATACTATGGGACACCCACTCCCCAATAATGGGACTTATGTTTGTAATATGCTGTACTGCATGGCTCTTGTAAGGGGCATTGAAAGTGGCTCCGTCCTAATTTTTGGCAGCTTTAGCTTGGAAAGCATAAGCAAATACTATGGGACACCAACTCCCCAATAATGGGAATTATGTTTGTAATATGCTGTACTGCATGGCTCTTGTACGGGGCATTGCAAGTTGCTCCGTCCTAATTTTTGGCAGCTTTTGCTGGGAAAGCATAAGCAAATACTATGGGATACCCACTCCCCAATAATGGGACTTATGTTTGTAATATGCTGTTCTGCATGGCTCTTGTAATGGGCATTGCAAGTTGCTCCGTCCTAATTTTTGGCAGCTTTTGCTGGGAAAGCATAAGCAAATACCATGGGACACCCACTCCCCAATAATGGGACTTATGTTTGTAATATGCTGTACTGCATGGCTCTTGTAAGGGGCATTGCAAGTTGCTCCATCCTAATTTTTGGCAGCTTTTGCTGGGAAAGCATAAGCAAATACTATGGGACACCCACTCCTCAATAATGGGACTTATGTTTGTAATATGCTGTGCTGAATGGCTCTTGTAAGGGGCATTGCAAGTTGCTCCATCCTAATTTTTGGCAGCTTTTGCTGGGAAAGCATAAGCAAATACTATGGGACACCCACTCCCCAAAAATGGGACTTTTTTTTGTAATATGCTGTACTGCATGGCTCTTGTAAGGGTCATTGCAAGTTGCTCCGTCCTAGTTTTTGGCAGCTTTTGCTGGGAAAGCATAAGCAAATACTATGGGACACCCACTCCCCAATAATGGGACTTATGTTTGTAATATGCTGTACTGCATGGCTCTTGTAAGGGGCATTGCAAGATGCTCCGTCCTAATTTTTGGCAGCTTTTGCTGCAAAAAAGTATAATCAAATACTATGGGACACCCACTCCCCAATAATGGGACTTATGTTTGTAATATGCTGTACTGCATGGCTCTTGTAAGGGGCATTGCAAGTGGCTCCGTCCTATTTTTTGCCAGCTTTTGCTGGGAAAGCATAAGCAAATACTATGGGACACCCACTCCCCAATAATGGGACTTATGTTTGCAATATGCTGTACTGCATGGCTCTTATAAGGGGCATTGCAATTTGCTCCGTCCTAATTTTTGGCAGCTTTTGCTGGGAAAGTATAAGCAAATACTATGGGACACCCACTCCCCAATAATGGGACTTATGTTTGTAATATGCTGTACTGCATGGCTCTTGTAAGGGGCATTGCAAGTTGCTCCGTCCTAATTTTTGGCAGCTTTTGCTTGGAAAGCATAAGCAAATACTATGGGACACCAACTCCCCAATAATGGGACTTATGTTTGTAATATGCTGTACTGCATGGCTCTTGTAAGGCGCATTGCAAGTTGCTCCGTCATAATTTTTGGCAGCTTTTGCTGGGAAAGCATAAGCAAATACTATGGGACACCCACTCCCCAATAATGGGACTTATGTTTGTAATATGCTGTTCTGCATGGCTCTTGGAAGGGGCATTGCAAGTTGCTCCGTCCTTATTTTTGGCAGCTTTTGCTTGGAAAGCATAAGCAAATACTATGGGACACCCACTCCCCAATAGTGGGACTTATGTTTGTAATATGCTGTACTGCATTGCTCTTGTAAGGGGCATTGCAAGTTGCTCCGTCCTAATTTTTGGCAGCTTTTGCTTGGAAAGCATAAGCAAATACTATGGGACACCCACTCCCCAATAATGGGACTTATGTTTGTAATATGCTGTACTGCATGGCTCTTGTAAGGCGCATTGCAAGTTGCTCCGTCCTAATTTTTGGCAGCTTTTGCTGGGAAAGCATAAGCAAATACTATGGGACACCCACTCCCCAATAATGGGACTTATGTTTGTAATATGCTGTTCTGCATGGCTCTTGTAAGGGGCATTGCAAGTTGCTCCGTCCTTATTTTTGGCAGCTTTTTCTTGGAAAGCATAAGCAAATACTATGGGACACCCACTCCCCAATAATGGGACTTATGTTTGTAATATGCTGTACTGCATTGCTCTTGTAAGGGGCATTGCAAGTTGCTCCGTCCTAATTTTTGGCAGCTTTTGCTTGGAAAGCATAAGCAAATACTATGGGACACCCACTCCCCAATAATGGGACTTATGTTTGTAATATGCTGTACTGCATGGCTCTTGTAAGGGGCATTGCAAGTTGCTCCATCCTTATTTTTGGCAGCTTTTGCTGGGAAAGCATAATCAAATACTATGGGACACCCACTCCCCAATAATGGGACTTATGTTTGTAATATGCTGTACTGCATGGCTCTTGTAAGGGGCATTGCAAGTGGCTCCGTCCTATTTTTTGCCAGCTTTTGCTGGGAAAGCATAAGCAAATACTATGGGACACCCACTCCCCAATAATGGGACTTATGTTTGCAATATGCTGTACTGCATGGCTCTTATAAGGGGCATTGCAATTTGCTCCGTCCTAATTTTTGGCAGCTTTTGCTGGGAAAGTATAAGCAAATACTATGGGACACCCACTCCCCAATAATGGGACTTATGTTTGTAATATGCTGTACTGCATGGCTCTTGTAAGGGGCATTGCAAGTTGCTCCGTCCTAATTTTTGGCAGCTTTTGCTTGGAAAGCATAAGCAAATACTATGGGACACCAACTCCCCAATAATGGGACTTATGTTTGTAATATGCTGTACTGCATGGCTCTTGTAAGGCACATTGCAAGTTGCTCCGTCATAATTTTTGGCAGCTTTTGCTGGGAAAGCATAAGCAAATACTATGGGACACCCACTCCCCAATAATGGGACTTATGTTTGTAATATGCTGTTCTGCATGGCTCTTGGAAGGGGCATTGCAAGTTGCTCCGTCCTTATTTTTGGCAGCTTTTGCTTGGAAAGCATAAGCAAATACTATGGGACACCCACTCCCCAATAGTGGGACTTATGTTTGTAATATGCTGTACTGCATTGCTCTTGTAAGGGGCATTGCAAGTTGCTCCGTCCTAATTTTTGGCAGCTTTTGCTTGGAAAGCATAAGCAAATACTATGGGACACCCACTCCCCAATAATGGGACTTATGTTTGTAATATGCTGTACTGCATGGCTCTTGTAAGGCGCATTGCAAGTTGCTCCGTCCTAATTTTTGGCAGCTTTTGCTGGGAAAGCATAAGCAAATACTATGGGACACCCACTCCCCAATAATGGGACTTATGTTTGTAATATGCTGTTCTGCATGGCTCTTGTAAGGGGCATTGCAAGTTGCTCCGTCCTTATTTTTGGCAGCTTTTTCTTGGAAAGCATAAGCAAATACTATGGGACACCCACTCCCCAATAATGGGACTTATGTTTGTAATATGCTGTACTGCATTGCTCTTGTAAGGGGCATTGCAAGTTGCTCCGTCCTAATTTTTGGCAGCTTTTGCTTGGAAAGCATAAGCAAATACTATGGGACACCCACTCCCCAATAATGGGACTTATGTTTGTAATATGCTGTACTGCATGGCTCTTGTAAGGGGCATTGCAAGTTGCTCCATCCTTATTTTTGGCAGCTTTTGCTGGGAAAGCATAAGCAAATACTATGGGACACCCACTCCCCAATAATGGGACTTATGTTTGTAATATGCTGTACTGCATGGCTCTTGTAAGGGGCATTGCAAGTTGCTCCGTACTAATTTTTGGCAGCTTTTGCTGGGAAAGCATAAGCAAATACCATGGGACACTCACTCCCCAATAATGGGACTTATGTTTGTAATATGCTGTACTGCATTGCTCTTGTAAGGGGCATTGCAAGTTGCTCCGTCCTAATTTTTGGCAGCTTTTGCTGGGAAAGCATAAGCAAATACTATGGGACACCCACTCCCCAATAATGGGACATATTTGTAATATGCTGTGCTGCATGGCTCTTGTAAGGGCCATTGCAAGTTGCTCCGTCCTGATTTTTGGCAGCTTTTGCTGGGAAAGCATAAGCAAATACTATGGGACACCCACTCCCCAATAATGGGACTTATGTTTGTAATATGCTGTACTGCATGACTCTTGTAAGGGGCATTGCAAGTTGCTCCGTCCTAATTTTTGGCAGCTTTTGCTGGGAAAGCATAAGCAAATACTATGGGACACCCACTCCCCAATAATGGAACTTATGTTTGTAATATGCTGTACTGCATGGCTCTTGTAAGGGGCATTGCAAGTTGCTCCGTCCTAAATTTGGGCAGCTTTTGCTGGGAAAGCATAATCAAATACTATGGGACACTCACTCCCCAATAATGGGACTTATGTTTGTAATATGCTGTACTGCATGGCTCTTGTAAGGGGCATTGCAAGTTGCTCCGTCCTTTTTTTTGTCAGCTTTTGCTTGGAAAGCATAAGCAAATACCATGGGACACCCTCTCCCCAATAATGGGACTTATGTTTGTAATATGCTGAACTGCATGTGATGCGCCCCCTGGGCCGTGTGTACACGTGTGTGGGATACCCGGTGCCGGGTCTCTGGGGTCTGTAGTCTCCGTGGCGGTGACCCGGTCCCGTGGCTCAGGCTGGTCAAACCAGTGGCAGTCTTTCTTAGGTTTTGAGGTTAATTATCCGACTGCGCCACCCGTGGATTGCGGTCAGGGAGTACTACCGCTGCGAGGCAGACCGCTGAGGCTGGTGTTGTGTGCGCAGCATAGAATGGGATAACTCTCCTCGGGAGGAGTATAGCCTCAGGGCAGTGAGTGTGGATGATGGGGGTGATGGTGCACGAGCGCAGCAGGAATGACTCAGAGTCTTTGCAGTGCAGTTCAGGGTCTTTACTGATGATTATAAGGTAGACCCTCCCGGGAGTACTGGCTAGCATAAGAGCCCTGGTCAGTCTGTGAGCAAGCAGGAGTTCCCCTGGCCAGGTGGAGTTGTAGGCCTCCCTGTCTGTCTGCACTCTTCCTGGCTACCTTGCTGTAAGCGGGTAGAAGTAGCCCACGTCCCTGAGCGTACCCTGTAGTGCTCACCCAAATGGCTGGTGACTTGGGTCCTTCTGTTAGCCTCCGCTCCACGACGGCGGTGCTGGTCCCTTGCTTGTGACTGAGCCTCCGGACTTCTATGGCCAGAAGACCTGAAATCCCCTGCCGGCTGGTTTCTGCTGCTGGATATATAAGTCCTCACAGCTTCGGACTCCTGTGTCCGGTTCCTATTGTCTTCTGCCAGGGCGAGCTCTGCTCAGCTTCCAGCCCCTGGTCTTTAGCTCCTAGCTCCTACAGAGCTCCTTGCTGTTACTTTCCCTTGCTCTCACTCTGACTCTGACTGTTCTCTGACTCACTCAACCCTGCCCCAGATCCAGTTTATAAGGGCAGGATTCTCCCCTCCCAGGATTGGGGCAGGAGGATGTTGCATGTTTAAGGGATCCTGACCAGGAAACCTCCCACTTGCTCTCCGACGTAATATCTCTATTACTGTGGTGACCAGACTCCTGGGGTGCCACACATGGCTCTTGTAAGGGGCATTGCAGTTCCTCATAAATTTTGGAAAGCCTTCCATTCACTGCTTAGGCCAACAGTGCACGGGAGACCCAGTTGCTATAAATGGAAAAAAAGGTTTAGTTAACGCCCTCTGACCTCCATGTCATTTCCAAGGGGCATTGGAGTGGCTCGAAATTTTTGGTAGGCATTGCACTCACTGTATGCCCTATAACTGTGTAGCCGAACCGCTCCTTTTGTTACAGAAACATATCCTACAAGACATATCTGGTTGACTGGCCTGATATTGATGTGAATGGTCCCTGTTCCTCCTGCTCTTTCTCCTTTGCCACTACCTCATTCATCATTTATCACCTGAAGCTTTGTTTTAACGGGAGTCATAGAACTTGGATAGTAGCAGGAAAATATCCAGCAATCCTCGGAGGAGGTAGGATATGCACCAAAACGCTGACCACCTCAGGCCTAGCCGCTACTATATGCATGCGCTTGCATTACAACAAAACAAAGCAGATGCTAACTTCTATCATGCTCATCATGCTCCTCACCTTGGCACTCTCAACTCCCCTGATGGAGAAGCCAGGGCCCACCGGAGGAGTCTGATAGTCCGGTGGGCTCGGCCAATGCTGCCCTAAAGCAGGCCAGGCTAAGAAAAGTGTGGAAAAGGTTACCGGGACAAATAGGGGTGGCTGGGGACCGAGTATGGACACCCGGCCACCCTCTGGAGGCTGGGGAGCAAGCGGGGACACCCGGCCACCAGGCGGCTGGGGACTGAGTATGGATACCAGGCCGCCGACACAGCCATGGCGTGGTGGCCAGATTCCGCCACCACATGCCTAAAAGGCCCAATTTAAAGTGCAAGCAAGCAAGCAGTATGGTATTGCAGCCTGTGGGTGGGTGGGTGGGTGGCAGGCTGCATACTTGCGCTTGCATTGCAAGGAATGGGAGAGGTACAATTGAACACTGCCCTGGGACAAGGATTTGAATGGGGATAGTTGCATGTCTGCAATGACAGGGGCAAGGTGGGAGGCATCTTCGCATGTACCATGAACAGGGGTTTGGCATGCACACACTACAGCGGAATAGGCTCTCCTTCCCACTAAATGCACTGGGGAGGGCACAGGTAATGTTTTGGCATACGCGCTTAATCTTATGTATAAGGCACACCAGGACAAATATGGACGGCTGGGGACTGAGTATGGATACCTCGCTGCCGAAGCAGCCATGAGGTAGTGGCCAGCTTCGGCCTCCTCCAAACTAAAAGGCCCCATTTCAAGTGCAAGCTAGCAGTATGGAATTGCAGTCTGGAGGTGGGTGGGTGGCAGGCTGCACACTTACACTTGCATTAAAAGAAAACATAGCAAATGCTAACTTCTGTCATCATCGTCATGCTCCTCACCTTGGCACTCTCAACTCCACCGATGGAGAAGTCAGGGCCCACCGAAGGAGTGTGGTTCTCTGGTGGGCTCGTCCAATGCTGCCTAAAGCAGGCCGGGCTAAGAAAAGTGGGTGGGGGGATGTTCCAAGGAGAAATAGGGGCGGCTGGGGACCGTTTATGGACACCCGGCTGCCCCCAGGCGGCTGGGGACCGTGTGTGGACACCCGGCCGCGGGGAGGCTGGGGACCGAGTATGGACACCCGGCCGCCGGGCGGCTGGGGACTGAGTATGGATTCCAGGCCGCCAACACAGCCATGACGTGGTGGCCAGATTCCGACTCCACAGGCCTAAAAGGCCCAATTTCAAGTTCAAGCAAGCAAGCAGTATGGTATTGCAGCCTGGGGGTGGGTGGGTGGCAGGCTGCATACTTGAGCTTGTATTGCAAGGAATGGGGGAGGTACAATTGAACACTGCCCTGGGACTAGAACTTGCATGGGGATAGCTGCAAGTCTGCATCTTCTGATGCGGTAAGGATCACTTATGATGGGCACACTTTTAGACAGTGACCTGGGAGTCAGAGATGCTTCCAGGGGTCTTCCCCATGCTGTTCCCTTGTCTTTTCAGCACTTTATGCATGTGTCACACAGCACATGGCCAGATAAGGTTGTAAAATGTTAAAATGACATTTCACGGTGAATGCATTTGTCATAGTTGAAAGCAATACAAAAGTGCAAAAACGCATAAAAAATGCTACTTGTGAACATAGCCGAAGGTGTGGAGAAGTATTTTTGGTTTTGGTCATTTATTTTAACTTATACACAAGTCTTTACCCTGGAAAGGATGTTCCTTAACATATTTCACAGGAAAAAAGATTCACTTTTGTTTTTGAACGTTTTATTATGAGCCTGTAGAAGTGGCTTAATACCTCTGACCACGTTGTTGACAGCAGTGACCTGGGGGTCAGAAATGCTTCCTGGGGCGATCCCCATGCTGTCCCCATGTTTGAGCACTGTCACTATCGTTTTGGGCACTTGTTAGGCTTTTAAAAGAATGCCGGGGGTGCCACTGCAAAAATGCTCGAGTCTCCCATAGACTAACATTGGGCTCGTTGTTCGGGTCGAGCACCCGAGTATCACGGTGAGCTCGGCCCGAGCTTCGAGCACCCGAGCATTTTAGTGCTCGCTCAACACTAATGTTATTCACTCATTTAGTGGATATTTTCACAAAATGTGAAATATTCAAAAATTCAGAAAATTGGCTGAAAACGACTAAATATCAAGGACTCATCGGGTGAATCGCTCTGGAACTGAAATCGGAACGCTCACTGACATTTCCCCTATCTGAAAACGTGATAAACGCCGGAAAAATGACTAAGTCCAAAAAAAAAATTTTTTCAACTTCTTTCAATTTTACCCCCGTGGGATATATATTCTAACCACACACATTTGGAACTCTCCTGGGGTACCCTCACACATATTATTCCCTCATTTAGTGGTTATTTTCACAAAAAAGTGAAATTTTCAAAAATTCAGAAAAATGGCTGAAAACGACTAAATATCAAGGACTCAACGGGCGAATCGCTCAGGAACTGAAATATGAACGCTCACTGACATTTCACCTATCTGAAAGTCTGATAAACGCCGGAAAAATGACTAAGCCCCAAAAAAAATTTTTTTTAATCTTTTTTCAATTTTACCCCTGTGGTATATATATTCTACCTACACTCATTTGGAACTCTCCTGGGGTACCCTCACACATATTATTCCCTCATTTAGTGGATATTTTCCCAAAAAAGTGAAATTTTCAAAAATTCAGAAAATTGGCTGAAAACGACTAAATATCAAGGACTCATCGGGCGAATCGCTCTGGAACAAAATCGATACACTCACTGACATTTCCCCTATCTGAAAGTCTGATAAAGGCCGGATAAATGACTAATTCCAAAAAAAAAAATTTTTCAACTTTTTTCAATTTTACCCCCTTGGGATATATATTCTACCCACACACATTTGGAACTTTCCTGGGGTACCCTCAC
Organism: Phyllobates terribilis; assembly: GCF_046119375.1. Lineage (NCBI taxonomy): Eukaryota > Metazoa > Chordata > Amphibia > Anura > Dendrobatidae > Phyllobates > Phyllobates terribilis. Next base: position 46,943,308 of record NW_027362769.1, on the reverse strand, counting down.
ACATGTTATTTCCTCATTTAGCAGACATTTTCACAAAAAGGTGAAATCTTCAAAAATTCAGAAAATTGGCTGAAAATGACTAAATATCAAGGACTCATCGGATGAATCGCTGTGGAACTGAAATTGGAATGCTCACTGACATTTCCCCTATCTGAAAGTCTGATAAACGCCGGAAAAATGACTAAGTAAAAAAAAAAATTTTTCAACTTTTTTCAGTTTTACCCCCGTGGGATATATATTCTACCCACACACATTTGGAACTCTCCTGGGGTACCCTAACACTTTCGTGGATATTTTCACAAAAAAGTGAAATTTTCAAAAATTCAGAAAAATGGCTGAAAATGAATAAATATCAAGGACTCATCGGGCGAATCGCTCTGGAACTGAAATTGGAATGGTCACTGACATTTCCCCTATCTGAAAGTCTGATAAACGCCGGAAAAATGACAGTCCAAAAAAAAATGTTTTCAACTTTTTTCAATTTTTTCCCCCGTGGGATATGAATTCTACCCACACACATTTGGAACTCTCCTGGGGTACCCTCACACATATTATTCCCTCACTTAGCAGATATTTTCACAAAAAAGTGAAATTTTCAAAAATTCAGAAAATTGGCTGAAAAAAACTAAATATCAAGGACTCATCGGGCGAATAGCTCTGGAACTGAAATCAGAGCGCTCACTGACATATCCCCTATCTGAAAGTCTGATTAACGCCGGAAAAATAACAGTCCAAAAAAAAATGTTTTCAACTTTTTTCAATTTTTTCCCCAGTGGGATATGTATTTTGCCCACACACATTTGGAACTCTCCTGGGGTACCCTCACACGTATTATTTCCTCAATTAGCAGATATTTTCACAAAAAAGTGAAATTTTCAAAAATTCAGAAAATTGGCTGAGAACGACTAAATATCAAGGACTCAACGGGCGAATCGCTCTGGAACTGAAATCGGAACGCTCACTGACATTTCCCCTATCTCAAAGTCTGATGAACGCCGGAAAAATGACAGTCCAAAAAAAAAATGTTTTCAACTTTTTTCAGTTTTACTCCAGTGGGATATGTACTCTACACACACACACATTTGGAACTCTGCTAGGGTACCCTCACATATATTATTCCCTCACTTAGCAGATATTTTCACAAAAAAGTGAAATTTTCAAAAATTCTGAAAATTGGCTGAAAACGACTAAATATCAAGGACTTATCGGGCGAATCGCTCTGGAACTGAAATTGGAACTCTCACTGACATTTCCCCTATCTGAAAGTCTGATAAACGCCGGAAAAATGACCAAGTCCCAAAACAAAGATTTTTCAACTTTTTTCAATTTTTTCCCCAGTGGGATATGTATTTTGCCCACACACATTTGGAACTCTCCTCGGGTACCCTCACACGAATTATTTCCTCAATTAGCAGATATTTTCACAAAAAAGTGGAATTTTCAAAAATTCTGAAAATTGGCTGAAAACGACTAAATATCAAGGACTGATTGGACGAATCACTCTGGAACTGAAATCGGACCGCTCACTGACATTTCCCCTATCTGAAAGTCTGATAAACGCCGGAAAAATGACCAAGTCCCAAAACAAAAATTTTTCAACTTTTTTCAATTTTACCCCCGTGGGATATATAGTCTACCCACACACATTTGGAACTCTCCTGGGGTACCCTCACACATATTATTCCCTCATTTAGCAGATATTTTCACAAAAAAGTGAAATTTTCAAAAATTCTGAAAATTGGCTGAAAACGACTAAATATCAAGGACTCATCGGTCAAATCGCTCTGGAACTGAAATCAGAATGCTTACTGACATTTCCCCTATCTCAAAGTCTGATAAACGCCGGAAAAATGACAGTCCAAAAAAAAAATGTTTTCAACTTTTTTCAGTTTTACTCCAGTGGGATATGTACTCTACACACACACATTTGGAACTCTGCTAGGGTACCCTCACACATATTATTTCCTCAATTAACAGATATTTTCACAAAAAAGTGAAATTTTCAAAAATTCTGAAAATTGGCTGAAAACGACTAAATATCAAGGACTGATTGGACGAATCACTCTGGAACTGAAATCGGAATGCTCACTGACATTTCCTCTATCTGAAAGTCTGATAAACGCCGGAAAAATGACAGTCCAAAAAAAAATGTTTTCAACTTTTTTCAATTTTTTCCCCCGTTGGATATGTATTCTACCCAAACACATTTGGAACTCTCCTGGGGTACCCTCACACATATTATTCCCTCACTTAGCAGATATATAAACAAAAAAGTGAAATTTTCAAAAATTCTGAAAATTGGCTGAAAACGACTAAATATCAAGGACTCATCGGGCGAATCGCTCTGGAACTGAAATCAGAACGCTCAATGAAATTTCCCCTATCTGAAAGTCTGATAAACGCTGGAAAAATGACAGTCCAAAAAAAAAATGTTTTCAACTTTTTTCAATTCTACGCTAGTGGGATAAATATTCTACCCACACACATTTGGAACTCTCCTGGGGAACCCTCACACATATTATTCCCTCATTTAGTGGATATTTTCACAAAAAAGTGAAATTTTCAAAAATTCAGAAAATTGGCTGAAAATGACTAAATATCAAGGACTCATCGGGTGAATTGCTCTGGAACTGAAATCGGTACGCTCACTGACATATCCCCTATCTGAAAGTCTGATAAACGTCGGAAAAATGACTAAGTCCAAAAAAAATTTTTTTTAAACTTTTTTCAATTTTACCCTCGTCGGATATATATTCTACCCACACACATTTGGAACTCTCCTGGGGTACCCTCACTCTTATTATTCCCACATTTAGATGATATTTTCACAAAAAAAGTGAAATTTTCAAAAATTCAGAAAATTGGCTGAAAAAGTCTAAATATCAAGGACTCATCGGGCAAAACGCTCTGGAACTGAAATCGGAACGCTCACTGACATTTTCCCTATCTGAAAGTCTGATAAATACCGGAAAAATGACTAAATCCCAAAAAAAATTTTTTTCAACTTTTTTCAATTTTTTCCCTGTGGGATATATATTCTACCCACACACATTTGGAACTCTCCTGGGGTACCCTCACACATATTATTCCCTCATTTAGTCGATATTTTCACAAAAAAGTGAAATTTTCAAAAATTCAGAAAATTGGCTGAAAACGTCTAAATATCAAGGACTCATTGGGCGAAATGCTCTGGAACTGAAATTGGAACGCTCACTGACATTTCCCCTATCTGAAAGTCTGATAAATACCGGAAAAATGACTAAATCCAAAACAAAAATTTTTTCAACTTTTTTCAATTTTTTCCCTGTGGGATATATATTCTACCCACACACATTTGGAACTCTCCTGGGGTGCCCTCACACATATTATTCCCTCATTTAGTCGATATTTTCACAAAAAATTGAAATTTTAAAAAAGTCAGAAAATTGGCTGAAAACGACTAAATATAATGGACTCATTGGGCGAATCGCTCTGGAACTGAAATCGGAACGCTCACTGACATTTCCCCTCTCTGAAAGTCTGATAAACGCCGGAAAAATGACTAAGTCCAAAAAAAAATTGTTTTCAACTTTTTTCAATTTTACTTCCATGGGATATATATTCTACCAACACACATTTGGAACTCTCCTGGGGTACCCTCACACTTATTATTCCCACATTTAGCTGATATTTTCACAAAAAAAGTGAAATTTTCAAAAATTCAGAAAATTGGCTGAAAAAGTCTAAATATCAAGGACTCATTGGGCAAAACGCTCTGGAACTGAAATCGGAACGCTCACTGACATTTCCCCTATCTGAAAGTCTGATAAATACCGGAAAAATGACTAAATCGAAAAAAAAAAATTTTTCAACTTTTTTCAATTTTTTCCCTGTGGGATATATATTCTACCCACACACATTTGGAACTCTCCTGGGGTACCCTCACACATATTATTCCCTCATTTAGTCGATATTTTCACAAAAAAGTGAAATTTTCAAAAATTCAGAAAATTGGCTGAAAACGTCTAAATATCAAGGACTCATTGGACGAAATGCTCTGGAACTGAAAATGGAACGCTCACTGACATTTCCCCTATCTGAAAGTCTGATAAATACCGGAAAAATGACTAAATCCAAAACAAAAATTTTTTCAACTTTTTTCAATTTTTTCCCTGTGGGATATATATTCTACCCACACACATTTGGAACTCTCCTGGGGTACCCTCACACATATTATTCCCTCATTTAGCGGATATTTTCACAAAAAAGTGAAATTTTAAAAAAGTCAGAAAATTGGCTGAAAACGACTAAATATAATGGACTCATTGGGCGAATCGCTCTGGAACTGAAATCGAAACGCTCACTGACATTTCCCCTCTCTGAAAGTCTCATAAACGCCGGAAAAATGACTAAGTCCAAAAAAAAATTTTTTTAAACTTTTTTCAATTTTACCCCCGTGGGATATATATTCTACCCACACACATTTTGAACTCTCCTGCTGTACCCTCACACATATTTTTCCCTCATTTAGCGGATATATTAACAAAAAAGTGAAATTTTCAAAAATTCTGAAAATTGGCTGAAAACGACTAAATATCATGGACTCATTGGGAGAATCGCTCTGGAACTGAAATCGGAACGCTCACTGACATTTCCCCAATCTAAAAGACTGATAAACGCCGGAAAATTGACTAAGACCAAAAAAAAAATTTTTCAACCTTTTTCAATTTTACCCCCGTGGGATATATATTCTACTCACACACATTTGGAACTCTCCTTGGGTACCTTCACACATATTATTCTGTCATTTAGTGGATATTTTCACAAAAAAGTGAAAATTTCAAAAATTAAGAAAATTGGCTAAAAACGACTAAAAATCAAGGACTCATTGGGAAAAACACTCTGGAACTGAAATCGGAACGCTCACTTGACCCCTATCTGGAAGTCTGATAAACGCCGGAAATATGACTAAGTCCAAAAAAAAATTTTTTTCAACTTTTTTTAATTTTACCCCCGTGTGGGACATATATTCTACCCACACGCATTTGGAACTCTCCTGGGGTACCCTCACACATATTATTCCCACATTTAGCGCATGTTTTCACAAAAAAGTGAAATTTTCAAAAATTCAGAAAATTGACTGAAAACGACGAAATATCAAGGCTCATCGGGCAAAACGCTCTGGAACTGAAATCGGAATGCTCACTGACATTTCCTCTATCTGAAAGTCTGATAAACGCTGGAAAAATGACTAAGTTAAAAAAAAAATGTTTTCAATTTTTTTCAATTTTACCCCCGTGGGATATATATTCTACCCACACACATTTGGAACTCTCCTGGGGTACCCTCACACATATTATTCATACATTTAGTGGATGTTTTCACAAAAAATTGAAATTTCCAAAAATTCAGAAAATTGACTGAAAACGACTAAATATCAAGGACTCATCGGACGAAACGCTCTTTAACTGAAATCGGAATGCTCACTGACATTTCCCCTATCTGAAAGTCTGATAAACGTGGGAAAAATGACTGAGTTAAAAAAAAAAAATTTTTAAACTTTTTTCAATTTTACCCCCGTAGGATATATATTCTACCCACACACATTTGGAACTCTCCTGGGGTACCCTCACACATATTATTCCCACATTTAGTGGATATTTTCAGAAAAAAGTGAAATTTTCAAAAATTCTGAAAATTGGCTGAAAATGTCTAAATATCAAGGACTCATCTAGAGAATCGCTCTGGAACTGAAATCGGAACCCTCACTTGACCCCTATCTGAATGTCTGGTAAACGCCGGGAAAATGACTAAGTCCCAAAAAAAATTTTTTCAATTTTACCCCCATTGGATATATATTCTACCAACACACATTTGGAACTCTCCTGGGGTACCCTCACACATATTATTCCCTCATTTAGCGGATATTTTAACAAAAAAGTGAAATTTTCTAAAATTCTGAAAATTGGCTGAAAATGACTAAATATCAAGGACTCATCTAGAGAATCACTCTGGAACTGAAATTGGACAGCTCACTGACATTTCCCCTCTCTTAAAGTCTGATAAACGCTGGAAAAATGACTAAGACCAAAAAAAAATTTTTCAACTTTTTTCAATTTTACCCCCGTGGAATATATATTCTACCCACACACATTTGGAACTCTCCTTGGGTACCTTCACACATATTATTCCGTCATTTAGTGGATATTTTAACAAAAAAGTGAAATTTTCAAAAATTCAGAAAATTGGCTGAAAACGACTAAATATCATGGACTCATCGGGAGAATCGCTCTGGAACTGAAATCGGAACACTCACTTACATATCCGCTATCTGAAAGTTTGATAAACGCCGGAAAAATGATAAAGTCCCCCAAAAAATTTTTTTAAACTTCTTTCAATTTTACGCTAGTAGGATATTTATTCTACCCACACATATTTGGAACTCTCCTGGGGTACCCTCACACATATTATTCCCTCATTTAAAGGATATTTTCACAAAAAAGTGAAAAATTCAGAAAATTGGCTGAAAACGACCAAATAACAAGGACTCATCGGGCGAATCGCTCTGGAACTGAAATCGGAACGCTCACTGACATATCCCCTATCTGAAAGTCTGATAAACGCCGGAAAAATGACTAAGTAAAAAAAAAAATTGTTTTCAACTTTTTTCAATTTTACCCCCGTGGGATATATATTCTACCCACACACATTTGGAACTCTCCTGGGGTACCCTCACATATATTATTCCCTTATTTAGTGGATATTTTCACAAAAAAGTGAAATTTTCAAAAATTCTGAAAATTAGCTGAAAACGACTAAATATCAAGGAATCATCAGGCGAATCGCTCTGGAACTGAAATTGGAATGCTCACTGACATTTCCCCTATCTGAAAGTCTGAAAACGCCGGAAAAATGACAAAGTCCAAAAAAAATATTTTTTTTCAACTTTTTTCAATTTTACCCCCGTGGGATATATATTCTACCCACACACATTTGGAACTCTCCTGGGGCACCCTCACACATATTATACCCTCATTTAGCGGATATTTTCACAAAAAAAGTGAAATTTTCAAAAATTCAGAAAATTGGCTGAAAACAACTAAATATCAAGGAATCATCGTGCGAATCGCTCTGGAACTGAAATCGGAACGTTCGCTGACATTTCCTTATCTGAAAGTCTGATAAACGCTGGAAAAATGACTAAGTCCAAAAAAAAACTTTTTAAACTTGTTTCAATTTTACCCCCGTTGGATATACATTCTACCCATACCCATTTGGAACTCTCCTGGGGTACCCTCTCACATATTATACCCTCATTTATCGGATATTTTCACAAAAAAGTGACATTTTGAAAAATTCAGAAAATTGGCTGAAAACGACTAAATATCAAGGACTCATCGTTCTAATCGCTCTTGAACTGAAATCGGAACGCTCACTGACAATTCCCCTCTCTGAAAGTCTGATAAACGCCGGAAAAATGACAAACTCCAAAAAAAAATTTTTTTCAACTTTTTTCAATTTTACCCCGGTTGGATATATATTCTACGCACACACATTTGGAACTCTCCTGGGGTACCCTCACACATATTATACCCTCATTTAGTGGATATTTTCACAAAAAAGTGAAATTTTCAAAAATTCAGAAAATTGGCTGAAAACGACTAAATATCAAGGACTCATCGTTCTAATCGCTCTTGAACTGAAATTGGAGCGCTCACTGACAATTCCCCTCTCTGAAAGTTTGATAAACGGCGGAAAAATGACTAAGTCCAAAAGAAATTTTTTTTCAACTTTTTTCAATTTTACTCCCGTGGGATATATATTCTACGCACACACATTTGGAACTCTCCTGGAGTACCCTCACACATATTATACCCTCATTTAGCGGATATTTTCACAAAAAAGTGAAATTTTCAAAAATTCAGAAAATTGGCTGAAAACGACTAAATATCAAGGACTCATCGGGCGAAATGCTCTAGAGCTGAAATTGGAACGCTCACTGACCCCTATCTGAAAGTCTGTTGAACGCCGGAAAAATGACTAAGTCCAAAAAAATTTTTTTTTTCAGCTTTTTTCAATTTTACCCCCGTGGGATATATATTCTACCCACACACATTTGGAACTCTCCTGGGGTACTCTCACACATATTATTCCCACATTTAGCAAATATTTTTGCAAAAAAGTGAAATTTTCAAAAATTCAGAAAATTGTCTGAAAACGACTAAATATCAAGGACTCATCGGGCAAAATGCTCTAGAACTGAAATCGGAATGCTCACTGACCCCTATCTGAAAGTCTGATAAACGCCGGAAAAATGACTAAGTCCAAAAAAAATTTTTTTCAACTTTTTTCAATTTTACCCCCGTGGGATATATATTCTACCCAAACACATTTGGAACTCTCCTGGGGTACCCTCACACATATTATTCCCTCATTTAGCGGATATTATCACAAAAAAGTGAAATTTTCAAAAATTCAGAAAATTGGCTGAAAATGACTAAATATAAAGGACTCATCAGGCGAATCACTCTGGAACTGAAATCGGAATGCTCACTGACCCCAATCTGAAAGTCTGATAGACGCCGGAAAAATGACTAAGGTCAAAAATAATTATTTTAAACTTTTTTCAATTTTTTCCCCCATGGGATAAATATTCTACCCACACACATTTGGAACTCTCCTGGGGTACCCTCATACATATTATTCCCTCATTTAGCGGATATGTTCACAAAAAAGTGACATTTTCGAAAATTGGCTGAAAACGACTAAATATCAAGGATTCATCGGGCGAATCGCTCTGGAACTGAAATCGGAATGCTCACTGACATTTCCCCTATCTGAAAGTCTGATAAACGCTGGAAAAATGACTAACTCCAAAAAAAAAATTTTTTCAACTTTTTTCAATTTTACCCCGTCGGATATATATTCTACCCAAACACATTAGGAACTCTCCTGGGGTACCCTCACACATATTATTCCGTCATTTAGTGGATATTTTCACAAAAAAGTGAAATTTTCAAAAATTCAGAAAATTGGCTGAAAATGACTAAATATCAAGGACTCATCGGGCGAATCGCTCTGGAACTGAAATCGGAATGTTCACTGATATTTCCCCTATCTGAAAGTCTGATAAACGCCGGAAAAATGATTAAGTCCCAAAAAAAAAAAATTTTCAACTTTGTTCAATTTTACCCCTGTGGAATATAAATTCTACCCACACACAATTGGAACTCTCCTGGGGTACCCTCACACATATTATTCCCTCATTTAGCGGATATTTTCAGAAAAGAGTAATTTTCAAAAATACAGAAAATTGTCTGAAAACGAATAAATATCAAGGACTCATGGGGCGAAACGTTCTGGAACTGAAATGGGAACGCTCACTGACATTTCCCCTATCTGAAAGTCTGATAAACGCCGGAAAAATGACTAAGTCCAAAAAAAATTTTTTTTCGACTTTCTTCAATTTTACCCCCGTGGGATACATATTTTACCCACACACATTTGGAACTCTCCTGGGGTACCCTCACACATATTATTCTGTCATTTAGTGGATATTTTCACAAAAAAAGTGAAATTATCAAAAATTCAGAAAATTGGCTGAAAACGACTAAATATAAAGGACTCATCGGGCGAATCGCTCTGGAGCTGAAATCGGAATGCTCACTGACATTTCCCCTATCTGAAAGTCTGATAAACGCCGGAAAAATGACTAAGTAGCAAAAAAAAATTTTTAAACTTTTTTCAATTTTACCCCCGTGGGATATATATTCGACTAATACATTTGGAACTCTCCTGGGGTACCCTCACACAGATTAATCGCACATTTAGCGAATATTTTCACAAAAAAATAAAATTTTCAAAAATTCAGAAAACTGGCTGAAAACGACTAATTATCAAGGACTCATCGGGCGAATCGCTCTGGAACTGAAATCGGAACGCTCACTGATCCCTATCTGAAAGTCTGATAAATGCCGGAAAAATGACTAAGTCCATAAATAATTATTTTCAACTTTTTTCAATTTTACCCCCGTGGGATATATATTCTACCCACACACATTTGGAACTCTCCTGGGGTACCCTCACACATATTATTCCCTGATTTACCGGATATTTTCACAAAAAAGTGAAATTTTAAAAAATTCAGAAAATTGGCTGAAAATGACTAAATATCAAGGACTCATCGGGCGAATCGCTCTGGAACTGAAATCGGAATGCTCACTGACATTTCCCCTATCTGAAAGTCTGATAAACGCTGGAAAAATGACTAACTCCAAAAAAAAAATTTTTTCAACTTTTTTCAATTTTACCCCGTCGGATATATATTCTACCCAAACACATTAGGAACTCTCCTGGGGTACCCTCACACATATTATTCCGTCATTTAGTGGATATTTTCACAAAAATGTGAAATTTTCAAAAATTCAGAAAATTGGCTGAAAATGACTAAATATCAAGGACTCATCGGGCGAATCGCTCTGGAACTGAAATCGGAATGTTCACTGATATTTCCCCTATCTGAAAGTCTGATAAACGCCGGAAAAATGATTAAGTCCCAAAAAAAAAAAATTTTCAACTTTGTTCAATTTTACCCCTGTGGAATATAAATTCTACCCACACACAATTGGAACTCTCCTGGGGTACCCTCACACATATTATTCCCTCATTTAGCGGATATTTTCACAAAAGAGTAATTTTCAAAAATACAGAAAATTGTCTGAAAACGAATAAATATCAAGGACTCATGGGGCGAAACGTTCTGGAACTGAAATGGGAACGCTCACTGACATTTCCCCTATCTGAAAGTCTGATAAACGCCGGAAAAATGACTAAGTCCAAAAAAAATTTTTTTTCGACTTTCTTCAATTTTACCCCCGTGGGATACATATTTTACCCACACACATTTGGAACTCTCCTGGGGTACCCTCACACATATTATTCTGTCATTTAGTGGATATTTTCACAAAAAAAGTGAAATTATCAAAAATTCAGAAAATTGGCTGAAAACGACTAAATATAAAGGACTCATCGGGCGAATCGCTCTGGAGCTGAAATCGGAATGCTCACTGACATTTCCCCTATCTGAAAGTCTGATAAACGCCAGAAAAATGACTAAGTAGCAAAAAAAAATTTTTAAACTTTTTTCAATTTTACCCCCGTGGGATATATATTCGACTAATACACAGATTAATCGCACATTTAGCGAATATTTTCACAAAAAAATAAAATTTTCAAAAATTCAGAAAATTGGCTGAAAACGACTAATTATCAAGGACTCATCGGGCGAATCGCTCTGGAACTGAAATCGGAACGCTCACTGATCCCTATCTGAAAGTCTGATAAATGCCGGAAAAATGACTAAGTCCATAAATAATTATTTTCAACTTTTTTCAATTTTACCCCCGTGGGATATATATTCTACCCACACACATTTGGAACTCTCCTGGGGTACCCTCACACATATTATTCCCTGATTTACCAGATATTTTCACAAAAAAGTGAAATTTTAAAAAATTCAGAAAATTGGCTGAAAATGACTAAATATCAAGGACACATCGGGCAAATCGCTCTGGAACTGAAATTGGAATGCTCACTGACATTTCCCCTATCTTAAAGTCTGATAGACGCCGGAAAAATGACTAAGTCGAAAAAAAAAAAAATTTTCAACTTTTTTCAATTTTACCCCGTGGGATATATATTCTACCCACACTCATTTGGAACTCTCCTGGGGTACCCGCACACATATTATTCCATCATTTAGTGGATATTTTCACAAAAAAGTGAAATTTTCAAAAATTGGCTGAAAACGACTAAATATCAAGGACTCATCGGGCGAAACGCTCTGGAACTGAAATCGGAACGCTCACTGACATTTCCCCTATCTGAAAGTCTGATAAACACCGGAAAAATGTTTAGGTCCAAAAAAAAATTTTTTCAACTATTATCAATTTTACCCCCGTGGGATATATATTCTACCCACACACATTTGGAACTCTTCTGGGGCACTCTCACACATATTATTCCATCATTTAGTGGATATTTTCACAAAAAACTGAAATTATCAAAAATTCAGAAAATTGGCTGAAAATGACTAAATATAAAGGACTCATCGGGCGAATCGCTCTGGAACTGAAATCGGAACGCTCACTGACCCCAATCTGAAAGTCTGATAAACGCCAGAAAAATGACTAAGTCCAAAAATAATTTTTTTTCAACTTTTTTCAATTTTACCCCCGTGGGATATATATTCTACCCACACACATTTGGAACTCTCCTGGGGTACCCTCATACATATTATTCCCTCATTTAGCGAATATGTTCACAAAAAAGTGAAATTTTTGAAAATTGGCTGAAAACGACTAAATATCAAGGACTCATGGGGCAAAACGTTCTGGAACTGAAATCGGAACGCTCACTGAAATTTCCCCTATCTGAAAGTCTGATAAAAGACGGAAAAATGACTAAGTCCCAAACAAATTTTTTTTTCAACTTTTTTCAATTTTACCACTGTGGGATATATATTCTACCCACACACATTTGGAACTCTCCTGGGGCACTCTCACACATATTATTCCCACATTTAGCGGATATTTTCACAAAAAAAGTGAAATTTTCAAAAATTCAGAAAATTGTCTGAAAACGACTAAATATCAAGGACTCATGGGGCAAAGCGTTCTGGAACTGAAATCGGAATGCTCACTGACATTTCCCCTATCTGAAAGTCTGACAAACGCCGGAAAAATGAGTAAGTCCAAAAAAAATTTTTTTTCAGTTTTACCCCTGTGGGATATATATTCTACCGACACACATTTAGAACTCTCCTGGGGTACCCTCACACATATGATTCCCACATTTAGCGGATATTTTCACAAAAAAAAGTGAAATTTTCAAAAATTCTGAAAATTGGCTGAAAACGGCTGAATATCAATGACTCATAAGGCGAAACGATCTGGAACTGAAATCGGATAGCTCACAGACATTTCCCCAATCTGAAAGTCTGATAAATGCTGGAGAAATGACTAAGTCGAAAAAAAATATTTTTTCAACTTTTTTCAATTTTACCCCCGTGGGATATACGTTCTACCCACACACATTTGGAACTCTCCTGGGGTACCCTCACACATATTATTCCCTCGTTTAGCGGATATTTTTACAAAAAAGTGAAATTTTCAAAAATTCTTAAAATTGGCTGAAAACGACTAAATATCAATGACTCATCAGGTGAAACGCTCTGGAACTGAAATCGGATAGCTCACAGACATTTCCCCAATCTGAAAGTCTGATAAATGCCGGAGAAATGACAAAGTCTTAAAAAAAAATTTTTTCAACTTTTTTCAATTTTACCCCCGTGGGATATATATTCTACCCACACACATTTGGAACTCTCCTGGGGTACCCTCACACATATTATTCGCACATTTAGCGGATATTTTCACAAAAAAATAAAATTTTCAAAATTTCAGAAAATTGGCTGAAAACGACTAAATATCAAGGACTCATCGGGCGAATAGCTCTGGAACTGAAATCGGAACGCTCACTGACATTTCCCCTATCTGAAAGTCTGGTAAACGCCGGAAAAATGACTAGGTCAAAAGAAAATTTTTTTCAACTTTTTTCAATTTTACCCCCGTGGGATATATATTCTACCCACACACATTTGGAACTCTCCTGGCGTACCCTCACACATATTATTCCGTCATTTAGTGGATATTTTCACAAAAAAGTGAGATTTTCAAAAATTTTAAAAATTGGCTGAAAACGACAAAACATAAAGGACTCATCGGGCGAATCACACTGGAACTGAAATTTGAATGCTCACTGACATTTCCTATCTCTGAAAGTCTGATAAACGCCGAAAAAATTACTACAAGTCCCCAAAAATTTTTTTTTTTTATTTTTTTCAATTTTACCCCCATGGTAAATATATTCTACCCACACACATTTGGAACTCTCCTGGGGAACCCTCACACATATTATTCCCTCATTTAGCAGATATTTTCACAAAAAAGTGAAATTTTCAGAAAATCTGAAAATTGGCTGAAAACGACTAAATATCAAGGACTCATTGGGCGAAATGCTCTGGAACTAAAATCAGAAAGCTCACGGACATTTCCGCTATCTGAAAGTCTGATAAACGCCGGAAAAATGACTAAGTCCCCAAAAAAATTTTTTCAACTATTTTCAATTTTACCACTGTGGGATATATATTCTACCCACACACATTTGGAACTCTCCTGGGGTACCCTCACACATATTATTCGCACATTTAGCGGATATTTTCACAAAAAAATAAAATTTTCAAAAATTCAGAAAATTGGCTGAAAACGACTAAATATCAAGGACTCATCGGGCGAATCGCTCTGGAACTGAAATCGGAACGCTCACTGACATTTCCCCTATCTGAAAGTCTGGTAAACGCCGGAAAAATGACTAGGTCAAAAGAAATATTTTTTTCAACTTTTTTCAATTTTACCCCCGTGGGATATATATTGTACCCACACACATTTGGAACTCTCCTGGGGAACCCTCACACATATTATTCCCTCATTTAGCAGATATTTTCACAAAAAAGTGAAATTTTCAGAAAATCTGAAAATTGGCTGAAAACGACTAAATATCAAGGACTCATTGGGCGAAATGCTCTGGAACTGAAATCGGAAAGCTCACGGACATTTCCCCTATCTGAAAGTCTTATAAACGCCGGAAAAATGACTAAGTCCAAAAAAAAAATTTTTTCAACTTTATTCAATTTTACCCCCGTGGGATATATATTCTACCGACACACATTTGGAACTCTCCTGGGGTACCCTCACACATATTATTCCCTCATTTAGCGGATATTTTCACAAAAAAGTGAAATTTTCAAAAATTCTGAAAATTGGCTGAAAACAACTAAATATCAAGGACTCATTGGGCAAATCGCTCTGGAACTGAAATCGGAATGCTCACTGACATTTAACCTATCTGAAAGTCTGATAAACGCCGGAGAAATGACAAAGTCCCAAAAAAAAAATCTTTCAACTTTTTTCAATTTTACCCCCGTGGGATATATATTCTACCCACACACATTTGGAACTCTCCTGGGCTACCCTCACACATATTATTCCCTCATTTAGCGGATATTTTCACAAAAAAGTGAAATTTTCAAAAATTCAGAAAATTGGCTGAAAACGACGAAATATCAAGGACTCATCGGGCGAATCGCTCTGGAACTGAAATCAGAACGCTTACTGACATTTCCCCTATCTGAAAGTCAGATAAACGCCGGAGAAATGACTAAGTGCAAAAAAAAAATGTTTCAACTTTTTTCAATTTTACCCCGTGGGATATATATTCTAACCACACACATTTGGAACTCTCCTGGGGTTCCCTCACACATATTATTCCCACATTTAGCGGATATTTTCACAAAAAATAGAAATTTTCAAAAATTCAGAAAATTGGCTGAAAACGACTAAATATCAAGGACTCATCGGGCGAATCGCTCTGGAAATGAAATAGGAATGCTCACTGACATTTCCCCTATCTGAAAGTCTGATAAATGCCGGAAAAATGACAAAGTCCAAAAAAAAAAATGTTTTCAACTTTTTTCAATTTTACCCCCGTGGGATATATATTCTACCCACACACATTTGGAACTCTCCTGGGGTACCCTCACACATATTATTCCCTCATTTAGCGGATATTTTCACAAAAAAGTGAAATTTTCAAAAATACTGAAAAATGGCTGAAAACGACTAAATATCAAGGACTCATCGGGCGAATCGCTCTGGAACTGAAATCGGAACTCTCACTGACATTTCCCTACCTGAAAGTCTGATAAACGCTGGAGAAATGACTAAGTCCAAAAAAAGAAAATTTTCAACTTTTTTCAATTTTACCCCCGTGGGATATATATTCTACCCACACACATTTGGAACTCTCCTGGGGTACCCTCACACATATTATTCCCTCATTTAGCGGATATTTTCACAAAATAGTGAAATTTTAAAAAATTCAGAAAACTGGCTGAAAATGACTAAATATCAAAGACTCATAGGGCAAATCGCTCTGGAACTGAAATAGGAAAGCTCACTGACATTTCCCCTATCTGAAAGTCTGATAAATGCCGGAAAAATGACAAAGTCCAAACAAAAAATGTTTTCAACTTTTTTCAATTTTACCCCCGTGGGATATATATTCTACCCACACACATTTGGAACTCTCCTGGGGTACCCTCACACATATTATTCCCTCATTTAGCGGATATTTTCACAAAAAAGTGACATTTTCAAAAATTCAGAAAACTGGCTGAAAACGACTAAATATCAAGGACTCATCGGGTGAATCGCTCCGGAACTGAAATCGTAACGCTCACTGACATTTTCCCTATCTGAAAGTCTGATAAACGCCGGAGAAATGACTAAGTCCAAAAAAAGAAAATTTTCAACTTTTTTCAATTTTACCCCCTTGGGATATATATTCTACCCACACTCATTTGAAACTCTCCTCGTGTACCCTCACACATATTATTCCCTCATTTAGTGGATATTTTCACAAAAAAGTGAAATTTTCAAAAATTCTGAAAATTGGCTGAAAACGACTAAATATCAAGGACTCATAGGGCAAATCGCTCTGGAACTGAAATAGGAACGCTCACTGACATTTCACCTATCTGAAAGTCTGATAAATGCCGGAAAAATGACAAAGTCCAAAAAAAAAATGTTTTCAACTTTTTAAAATTTTACCCCCGTGGGATATATATTCTACCCACACACATTTGGAAATCTCCTGGGGTACCCTCACACATATTATCCCTCATTTAGCGGATATTTTCAGAAAAAAGTGAAATTTTCAAAAATTCAGAAAATTGGCTGAAAACGACTAAATATCAAGGACTCATCGGGCGAATCGCTCTGGAACGGAAATCAGAACGCTCATTGACATTTCCCTTGTCTGAAAGTCAGATAAACGCCGGAGAAATGACTAAGTGCAAAAAAAAATGTTTACAACTTTTTTCAATTTTACCCCCGTGGGATATATATTCTACCCACACACATTTGGAACTCTCCTGGGGTTCCCTCACACATATTATTCCCACATTTAGCGGATATTTTCACAAAAAAGTGAAATTTTAAAAAATTCAGAAAATTGGCTGAAAACGACTAAATATCAAGGACTCATCGGGTGAATCGCTCCGGAACTGAAATCGTAACACTCGCTGACATTTTCCCTATCTGAAAGTCTGATAAACGCCGGAGAAATGACAAAGTCCAAAAAAAGAAAATTTTCAACTTTTTTCAATTTTACCCCCGTGGGATATATATTCTACCCACACACATTTGGAACTCTCCTGGAGTACCCTCACACATATTATTCCCTCATTTAGCGGATATTTTCACAAAAAAGTGAAATTTTCAAAAATTCGGAAAATTGGCTGAAAACGACTAAATATCAAGGACTCATCGGGCGAATCGCTCTGGAACTGAAATCAGAACGCTCACTGACATTTCCCCTGTCTGAAAGTCTGATAAACGTCGGAGAAATGACTAAGTCCAAAAAAAGAAAATTTTCAACTTTTTTCAATTTTACCCCATGGGATATATATTCTACCCACACACATTTGGAACTCTCCTGGGGTACCCTCACACATATTATTCCGTCATTTAGTGGATATTTTCACAAAAAAATTGAAATTTTCAAAAATTCAGGAAATTGGCTGAAAACGACGAAATATCAAGGACTCATCGTTCTAATCGCTCTTGAACTGAAATCGGAACGCTCACTGACAACTCCCCTCTCTGAAAGTCTGATAAACGCCGGAAAAATGACTAAGTTCAAAAAAAATTTTTTTTCAACTTTTTTCAATTTTACTCCCGTGGGATATATATTCTACGCACACACATTTGGAACTCTCCTGGGGTACCCTCACACATATTATACCCTCATTTAGCAAATATTTTTGCAAAAAAGTAAAATTTTCAAAAATTCAGAAAATTGTCTGAAAACGACTAAATATCAAGGACTCATCGGGCGAAATGCTCTAGAACTGAAATCGGAATGCTCACTGACCCCTATCTGAAAGTGTGATAAACGCCGGAAAAATGACTAAGTCCAAAAAAAAATTTTTTCAACTTTTTTCAATTTTACCCCCGTGGGATATATATTCTACCCAAACACATTTGGAACTCTCCTGGGGTACCCTCACACATATTATTCCCTCATTTAGCGGATATTATCACAAAAAAAGTGAAATTTTCAAAAATTCAGAAAATTGGCTGAAAATGACTAAATATAAATGACTCATCAGGCGAATCACTCTGGAACTGAAATCGGAACGCTCACTGACCCCAATCTGAAAGTCTGATAGACGCCGGAAAAATGACTAAGGTCAAAAATAATTTTTTTTAAATTTTTTCAATTTTTTCCCCGTGGGATAAATCTTCTACCCACACACATTTGGAACTCTCCTGGGGTACCCTCATACATATTATTCCCTCATTTAGCGGATATGTTCACAAAAAAGTGACATTTTCGAAAATTGGCTGAAAACGACTAAATATCAAGGACTCATCGGGCGAATCGCTCTGGAACTGAAATCGGAATGTTCACTGATATTTCCCCTATCTGAATGTCTGATAAACGCCGGAAAAATGATTAAGTCCCAAAAAAAAAAAATTTTCAACTTTGTTCAATTTTACCCCTGTGGAATATAAATTCTACCCACACACAATTGGAACTCTCCTGGGGTACCCTCACACATATTATTCCCTCATTTAGCGGATATTTTCACAAAAGAGTAATTTTCAAAAATACAGAAAATTGGCTGAAAACGACTAAATATCAAGGACTCATCGGGTGAATCGCTCCGGAACTGAAATCGTAAGGCTCACTGACATTTTCCCTCTCTGAAAGTCTGATAAATGCCGGAAAAATAACTAAGTGCAAAAAAAATATTTTTCAACTTTTTTCAATTTTACCCCCGTGGGATATATATTCTACCCACACACATTTGGAACTCTCCTGGGGTTCCCACACACATATTATTCCCACATTTAGCGGATATTTTCACAAAAAAATGAAATTTTCAAAAATTCAGAAAATTGGCTGAAAACGACTAAATATCAAGGACTCATCGGGCAAATCGCTCTGGAACTGAAATAGGAACGCTCACTGACATTTCCCCTGTCTGAAAGTCTGATAAATGCCGGAAAAATGACAAAGTCCAAAAAAAAAATGTTTTCAACTTTTTTCAATTTTACCCCCGTGGGATATATATTCTACCCACACACATTTGGAACTCTCCTGGGGTACCCTCACACATATTATTCCCTCATTTAGCGGATATTTTCACAAAATAGTGAAATTTTCAAAAATTCAGAAAATTGGCTGAAAACGACTAAATATCAAGGACTCATCGGGCGAATCGCTCTGAAAATGAAATCGGAATGCTCACTGACATTTCCCCTATCTGAAAGTCTGATAAATGCCGGAAAAATTACTAAGTCCAAAAAAAAAAAAAGTTTCAACTTTTTTCAATTTTACCCCCGTGGGATATATATTCTACCCACACACATTTGGAACTCTCCTGGGGTACCCTCACACATATTATTCCCTCATTTAGCGGATATTTTCACAAAAAAGTGAAATTTTCAAAAATTCTGAAAATTGGCTGAAAACGACTAAATATCAAGGACTCATAGGGCAAATCGCTCTGGAACTGAAATAGGAACGCTCACTGACATTTCACCTATCTGAAAGTCTGATAAATGCCGGAAAAATGACAAAGTCCAAAAAAAAAATGTTTTCAACTTTTTAAAATTTTACCCCCGTGGGATATATATTCTACCCACACACATTTGGAAATCTCCTGGGGTACCCTCACACATATTATTCCCTCATTTAGCGGATATTTTCAGAAAAAAGTGAAATTTTCAAAAATTCAGAAAATTGGCTGAAAACGACTAAATATCAAGGACTCATCGGGTGAATCGCTCTGGAACTGAAATCAGAACGCTCATTGACATTTCCCTTGTCTGAAAGTCAGATAAACGCCGGAGAAATGACTAAATGCAAAAAAAAATTTTTACAACTTTTTTCAATTTTACCCCCGTGGGATATATATTCTACCCACAAACATTTGGAATTCTCCTGGGGTTCCCTCACACATATTATTCCCACATTTAGCGGATATTTTCACAAAAAAGTGAAATTTTCAAAAATTCAGAAAATTGGCTGAAAACGACTAAATATCAAGGACTCATCGGGTGAATCGCTCCGGAACTGAAATCGTAACGCTCACTGACATTTTCCCTATCTGAAAGTCTGATAAACGCCGGAGAAATGACAAAGTCCAAAAAAAGAAAATTTTCAACTTTTTTCAATATTACCCCCGTGGGATATATATTCTACCCACACACATTTGGAACTCTCCTGGAGTACCCTCACACATATTATTCCCTCATTTAGCGGATATTTTCACAAAAAAGTGAAATTTTCAAAATTCAGAAAATTGGCTGAAAACGACTAAATATCAAGGACTCATCGGGCGAATCGCTCTGGAAATGAAATCGGAAAGCTTTCTGACATTTCCCCTATCTGAAAGTGTGATAAACGCCGGAATAATGCCTAAGTCCAAAAAAAAATTTTTTTCAACTATTTTCAATTTTACCCCCATGGGATATATATTCTACCCACACACATTTGGAACTCTCCTGGGGTACCCTCACACATATTATTCCCTCAATTAGCGGATATTTTCACAAAAAAGTGAAGTTTTCAAAAATACAGAAAATTGGTTTAAAACGACTAAATATCAAGGACTCATCGGGCGAATCGCTCTGTAAATTAAATCGGAACGCTCACTGACATTTCCCTTCTCTGAAAGTCTGCTAAACGCCGGAGAAATGACTAAGTCCAAAAAAAAAATGTTACAACTTTTTTCAATTTTACCCCTGTGGGATATATATTCTACCCACACACATTTGGAACTCTCCTGGTGTACCCTCACACATATTATTCCCTCATTTAGTGGATATTTTCACAAAAAAGTGAAGTTTTCAAAAATTCAGAAAAATGGCTGAAAACGACTATATATCAATGACTCATCGGGCGAATCGCTTTGGAACTGAAATCGGAACGCTCACTGACATTTCCGTTCTCTGAAAGTCTGATAAATGCCGGAAAAATGACTAAGTCCAAAAAAAAATTGTTTTCAACTTTTTTCAATTTTACCCCCGTGAGATATATATTCTACCCACACACATTTGGAACTCTCCTGGTGTACCCTCAAACATATTATTCACTCATTTAGCAGATATTTTCACAAAAAAGTGAAATTTTCAAAAATTCTGAAAATTGGCTGAAAACGACTATATATCAATGACTCATCGGGCGATTCGCTCTGGAACTGAAATCGGAATGCTCACTGACATTTCCCCTATCTGAAAGTCTGATAAATGCCATAAAAATGAATAAGTCAAAAAAAAAATTTTTTTCAACTTTTTTCAATTTTACCCCTGTGGGATATATATTCTACCCACACACATTTGGAACTCTCCTGGGGTACCCTCACACATATTATTCCCTCATTTAGCGGATATTTTCACAAAAAAAGTGAAATTTTCAAAAATTCAGAAAATTGGCTGAAAACGACTATATATCAATGACTCATTGGGCGAATCGCTTTGGAACTGAAATCGGAACGCTCACTGATATTTCCCTTCTCTGACAGTCTGATAAACGCCGGAAAAATGCCTAAATCCCCCCAAAAAATTTTTTCAACTTTTTTCAATTTTACCCCAGTGGGATATATATTCTACCCACACACATTTGGAACTCTCCTGTTGTACCCTCACACATATTATTCCCTCATTTAGCAGATATTTTCACAAAAAAGTGAAATTTTCAAAAATTCAGAAAATTGGCTGAAAACGACTAAATATCAAGGACTCATCGGGCGAATCGCTCTGTAAATGAAATCGGAATGCTCACTGACATTTCCCTTCTCTGAAAGTCTGATAAACGCCGGAAAAATGACTAAATTCAAAAAAAAATTTTTTTCAACTATTTTCAATTTTACCCCCATGGGATATATATTCTACCCACACACATTTGGATCTCTCCTGGGGTACCCTCACACATATTATTCCCTCATTTAGCGGATATTTTCACAAAAAAGTGAAATTTTCAAAAATTCTGAAAATTGGCTGAAAACGACTAAATATCAAGGACTCATCGGGCGAATCGCTCTGGAACTGAAATCGGAACGCTCACTGACATTTCTCCTATCAGAAAGTGTGATAAACGCCGGAATAATGCCTAAGTCCAAAAAAAAAAATTTTTTAACTTTTGTCAATTTTACCCCAGTGGGATATATATTCTACCCACAAACATTTGGAACTCTCCTGGGGTACCCTCACACATATTATTCCCTCATTTAGCAGATATTTTCACAAAAAAAGTAAAATTTTCAAAAATTCAGAAAATTGGCTGAAAACGACTAAATATCAAAGACTCATCAGGCGAATCGCTCTGGTACTGAAATCGGAACGCTCACTGACATTTCCCCTATCTGAAAGTCTGATAAACGCTGGAAAAATGACTAAGTCCAAAATAAAAAATTTTTCACATTTTTTTCAATTTTACCCCCTTGGGATATATATTCTACCCACACACATTTGGAACTCTACTGGTGTACCCTCACACATATTATTCCCTCATTTAGCGGATATTTTCACATAAAAGTGAAATTTTCAAAAATTCAGAAAATTAGCTGAAAACGACTAAACATCAAGGACTCATCGGGCGAATCGCTCTGGAACTGAAATCGGAACGCTCACTGACATTTCCCCTACCTGAAAGTCTGATAAATGCCGGAAAAATGACTAAGTCCAAAAAAAAAATTTTTTCGACTTTTTTCAGTTTTACCCCCGTGGGATATAGATTCTACCCACACACATATGGAACTCTCCTGGGGTACCCTCACACATATTATTACCTCATTTTGCGGATATTTTCACAAAAAAAGTGAAATTTTCAAAAATTCAGAAAATTGGCTGAAAACGACTAAATATCAAGGACTCATGGGCGAATCGCTCTGGAACTGAAATCGGAACGCTCACTGACATTTCCCTTCTCTGAAAGTCTGCTAAACGCCGGAGAAATGACTAAGTCCAAAAAAAAAAATGTTTCAACTTTTTTCAATTTTACCCCCGTGGGATATATATTCTACCCACACACATTTGGAACTCTCCTGGTGTACCCTCACACATATTATTCCCTCATTTAGTGGATATTTTCACAAAAAAGTGAAGTTTTCAAAAATTCAGAAAAATGGCTGAAAACGACTATATATCAATGACTCATCGGGCGAATCGCTTTGGAACTGAAATCGGAACGCTCACTGACATTTCCCTTCTCTGAAAGTCTGAGAAATGCCGGAAAAATGACTAAGTCCAAAAAAAAATTTTTTCAAGTTTTTTCAATTTTACCCCCGTGGGATATATATTCTACCCACACACATTTGGGACACTCCTGGGGTACCCTCACACATATTATTCCCTCATTTAGTGGATATTTTCACAAAAAAGTGAAAATGTCAAAAATTCAGAAAATTGGCTGAAAACGACTAAATATCAAGGACTCATCGGGCGAATCGCTCTGGAACTGAAATCGGAACGCTCACTGACATTTCCCCTATCTGAAAGTCTTATAAACGCCGGAGAAATGACTAAGTCCAAAAAAATAAAATTTTCAACTTTTTTCAATTTTACCCCCGTGGGATATATATTCTACCCACACACATTTGGAACTCTCCTGGGGTACCGTCACACATGTTATTCCCTCATTTAGCGGATATTTTCACTAGTGTTGAGCGAACACTAAAATGCTCGGGTGCTCGAAGCTTGGGCCGAGCTCGCCGTGATACTCGGGTGCTCGACCCGAGCAACGATCCCAATGTAAGTCTATGGGAGACTCGAGCATTTTTGCGGTGGCACCCCCGGCAGTCTTTTAAAAGCCTAACAAGTGCCCAAAACGATAGTGACAGTGCTCAAATGACATGGGGACAGCATGAGGATCGCCCCAGGAAGCATTTCTGACCCCCAGGTCACTGCTGTCAACAACGTGGTCAGAGGTATTAAGCCACTTTTACAGGCGCACAATAAAATGAAAGTGAAACTTTTTTCCTGTGAAATATGTTAAGGAACATCCTTTCCAGGGAAAAGACTTGTGTATAAGTTAAAATAAATGACCAAAAACAAAAATACTCCTCCACACCTACGGATATGTTCACAAGTAGCATTTTTTATGCGTTTTTGCACTTTTGTATTGCTTTCAACTATGACAAATGCATTCACCGGGAAATGTCATTTTAACATTTTACAACCTTATCTGGCCATGTGCTGTGTGACACATGCATAAAGTGCTGAAAAGACATGGGAACAGCATGGGGAAGACCCCTGGAAGCATCGCTGACTCCCAGGTCACTGTCTAAAAGTGTGATCATCATAAGTGATCCTTGCCGCATCAGAAGATGCAGACTTGCAACTATCCCCATGCAAGTTCTAGTCCCAGGGCAGTGTTCAATTGTACCTCCCCCATTCCTTGCAATACAAGCGCAAGTATGCAGCCTGCCACCCACCCACCCCCAGGCTGCAATACCATACTGCTTGCTTGCTTGAACTTGAAATTGGGCCTTTTAGGCATGTGGAGGCGGAATCTGGCCACCACGTCATGGCTGTGTTGGCGGCCTGGAATCCATACGCAGTCCCCAGCCGCCCGGCGGCCGGGTGTCCATACTCAGTCCCCAGCCGCCCCGCGGCCGAGTGTCCACACGGTCCCCAGCCGCCTGGGGGCAGTCGGGTGTCCATAAATGGTCCCCAGCCGCCCCAATTTCTCCTTGGAACATCCCCCCACACACTTTTCTTAGCCCGGCCTGCTTTAGGCAGCATTGGACGAGCCCACCAGAGAACCAGACTCCTCTGGTGGGCCCTGACTTCTCCATCGGTGGAGTTGAGAGTGCCAAGGTGAGGAGCATGATGATGATGACAGAAGTTAGCATCTGCTATGTTTTCTTCTCATGCAAGTGTAAGTGTGCAGCCTGCCACCCACCCACCCCCAGACTGCAATTCATACTGCTAGCTTGCACTTGAAATGGGGCCTTATAGTTTAGAGGAGGCCGAAGCTGGCCACTACCTCATGGCTGCTTCGGCAGCGAGGTATCCATACTCAGTCCCCAGCCGCCCCTATTTGTCCTGGTGTGCCTTATACATAAGATTAAGCGCGTATACCAAAACATTATCTGTGCCCTCCCCAGTGCATTTAGTGGGAAGGAGAGCCTATTCCGCTGTAGTGTGTGCATGCCAAACCCCTGTTCATGGTACATGCGAAGATGCCTCCCTCCTTGCACCTGTCATTGCAGACTTGCAACTATCCCCATTCAAGTCCTTGTCCCAGGGCAGTGTTCAATTGTACCTCTCCCATTCCTTGCAATGCAAGCGCAAGTATGCGGCCTGCCACCCACCCACCCCCAGGCTGCAATACCATACTGCTTGCTTGCTTGCACTTTAAATTGGGCCTTTTAGGCATATGGAGGCGGAATCTGGCCACCACGCCATGGCTGTTTCGGCGGCCTGGTATCCATACTCAGTCCCCAGCCGCCTGGTGGCCGGGTGTCCCCGCTTGCTCCCCAGCCTCCAGGGGGTGGTCGGGTGTCCATACTCGGTCCCCAGCCACCCCTATTTGTACCGGTAACCTTTCCCACAATTTTCTTAGCCTGGCCTGCTTTAGGGCAGCATTGGCCGAGCCCACCGGACTATCAGACTCCTCCGGTGGGCCCTGGCTTCTCCATCAGGGGAGTTGAGAGTGCCAAGGTGAGGAGCATGATGAGGATGATAGAAGTTAGCATCTGCTTTGTTTTGTTGTAATGCAAGCGCATGTATGTAGTAGCGGCTAGGCCTGAGGAGGTCAGCATTTTGGCGCATATCCTACCTCCTCCGAGGATTGCTGGATGTTTTAGTGCTACTATCCAAGTTCTATGACTCCCGTTAAAACAAAGCTTCAGGTGATAAATGATGGATGAGGTAGTGACAAAGGAAAAAGAGCAGGAGGAACAGGGACCATTCACATCAATATCAGGCCAGTCAACCAGATATGTCTTGTAGGATATGTTTCTGTAACAAAAGGAGCGGTTCGGCTACACAGTTATAGGGCATACAGTGAGTTGAATGCCTACCAAAAATTTCGAGGCACTCCAATGACCCTTGGAAATGACATGGAGGTCAGAGGGCGTTCACTAAACCTTTTTTTCCATTTATAGCAACTGGGTCTCCTGTGCACTGTTGGCCTAAGCAGTGAATGGAATGCTTTCCAAAAATTATGAGGTACTGCAATGCCCCTTACAAGAGCCATGTGTGGCACCCCAGGGGTCTGGTCACCACAGTAATAGAGATTACGACGTAGAGCAAGTGGGAGGGTTCCTGGTCAGGATCCCTTAAACATGCAACATCCTCCTGCCCCAGTCCTGGTAGGGGAGAATTCTGCCCTTATAAACTGGATCTGGGGTGGGGTTGAGTGAGTCAGAGAAAAGAGAACAGTCAGAGTCAGAGTGATAGCAAGGGAAAGTAACAGCAAGGAGCTCTGTAGGAGCTAGGAGCTAAAGACAAGGGGCTGGAAGCTGAGCAGAGCTCGACCTGGCAGAAGACAATAGGAACCGGACACAGGAGTCCGAAGCTGTGAGGACTTATATATCCAGCAGCAGAAACCAGCCGGCAGGGGATTTCAGGTCCTCTGGCCATAGAAGCCCGGAGGCTCAGTCACAAGCAAGGGACCAGCACCGCCGTCGTGGAGCGGAGGCTAACAGAAGGCCCCAAGTCACCAGCCATACGGGTGAGCACTACACGGTACACTCAGGGACGTGGGCTACTTCTACCCGCTTACAGCAAGGTAGCCAGGAAGAGTGCAGACAGACGGGGAGGCCTACAACTCCACCTGGCCAGGGGAACTCCTGCTTGCTCACAGACTGACCAGGACTCTTATGCTAGCCAGTACTCCCGGGAGGGTCTACCTTATAATCATCAGTAAAGATCCTGAACTGCACTGCAAAGACTCTGAGTCCTTCCTGCTGCGCTCGTGCACCATCACCCCCATCATCCACACTCACTGCCCTGAGGCTATACTCCTCCCGAGGGGAGTTATCCCATTTTATGCTGCGCACACAACACCAGCCTCAGCGGTCTGCCTCGCAGCGGTGGTACTCCCTGACCGCAATCCACTGGTGGCGCAGTCGGACAATTAACCTCAAAACCTAAGAAAGATTGCCACTGGTTTGACCAGCCTGAGCCACGGGACCGGGTCACCGCCACGGAGACTACAGACCCCAGAGACCCGGCTCCGGATATCCCACACACGTGTACACACGGCCCAGGGGGCGCGTCACATGCAGTACAGCATATTACAAACATAAGTCCCATTATTGGGGAGTGGGTGTACCATAGTATTTGCTTATGCCTTGCAAGCAAAAGCTGCCAAAAATTAGGACGGAGCAACTTGCAATGCCCCTTACAAGAGCCATGCAGTACAGCATATTACAAACATAAGTCCCATTATTGGGGAGTGGGTCTCCCATAGTATTTGCTTATGCTTTCCCAGCAAAAGCTGCCAAAAATTAGGACGGAGCAACTTGCAATGCCCCTTACAAGAGCCATGCAGTAAAGCATATTACAAACATAAGTCCCATTATTGGGGAGTGGGTCTCCCATAGTATTTGCTTATGCTTTCCCAGCAAAAGCTGCCAAAAATTAGGACGGAGCAACTTGCAATGCCCCTTACAAGAGCCATGCAGTGCAGCATATTACAAACATAAGTTCCATTAATGGGGAGTGGGTCTCCCATAGTATTTGCTTATGCTTTCCCAGCAAAAGCTGCCAAAAATTAGGACGGAGCAACTTGCAATGCCCCTTACAAGAGCCATGCAGTACAGCATATTACAAACATAAGTCCCATTATTGGGGAGTGGGTCTCCCATAGTATTTGCTTATGCTTTCCCAGCAAAAGCTGCCAAAAATTTGGATGGAGCAACTTGCAATGCCCCTTACAAGAGCCATGCAGTACAGCATATTACAAACATAAGTCCCATTATTGGGGAGTGGGTCTCCCATGGTATTTGCTTATGTTTTCCCAGCAAAAGCTGCCAAAAATTAGGACGGAGGAACTTGCAATGCTGGCACCCTGGTGGTATAGTGGTGGTGGAGGCTGAGGATAAGGTGAAGAAGATTAAACAGTCGAAACGAGGAAGCGTATACCCATGTGTGGGTGTGAAGCAGTGCATGTGAATACACCTCCCGAAATAACACAGTGGATTTGACTTTATGTTACTCTGCTGTCATTTGGTGGTGATGAGAAGTCTGGCCCAATCCAGCCCTTGTTCATTTTGATAAGGGTCAGCTTGCAGCATTGTCAGTTGACAGGCGAGTGTGCTTATCAGTTATAATTCCCCCAGCGGCACTAAAAACACGCTCCGATAACACGCTAGCGGCAGGGCAGGCCAGGACCTCCAAGGCGTACAGAGCGAGTTCATTCCAAGTGTCCAGCTTGGATACCCAATAATTAAAAGGCACAGAGGAATCACGGAGGATGCTGGTACGATCGGCAAGGTACTCCCTCACCATCTTTTGAAACTTTCCACTGCTTGTGAGAGTACCCCGCGCCTCAGGGCCTGTAAGCTGGGCGGGTGTCAGAAAACTGTCCCAGAACGTTGACAGTGTTCCCCTGCCTCTGCTGGATTGGAGTTGCATCTCTCTCGCCTGTACGCCTTGGTTGGGCAACGAACTGTGACCTCTGCCGCTAGCGTGTTCAGATGGGAATTTTTTTAAGAGTTCTGCAGCAAGGGCCTTCTGGTATAGCCCCATTTTTGTAGACCTCTCCACCTCAGGAATAAGAGAGTGAAAGTTCTCCTTGTAGCGGGGGTCTACAAGTGTCACCAACCAGTAATGACTGTCACCCAAAATTTTGACAGCGCGAGGGTCACGGTTAAGGCAGCATAACATAAAGTCAGCCATGCGTGCCAGACTGGTAACGGGCAAGATTTCCGTGTCCTCACCAAGATGACGACTGACCATGCTCTCCTCCTCCTCTTCCTCCTCCCCCCTGTCCTCAGGCCACCCACGCTGAACCGACGGTATGACACTTGTACAGGTACTACCGTCTACAACGCATGATAGCAGCTCCTGTTCTTCCTCCTCCTCCTCTCCCTCATTGTCCCCCAATGCACGTTGGGATGAGATGAGGCTGGGCTGTGTGTAATCGCCCTCTACGGCTTCTTGATCCATCTCATCATACTCTGGCTGCAATGCCTCCTCTTTAATTCTCTGCAGAGAGCGTTGCAAAAGACAGACAAGTGGGATGCTGACACTAATGATGGCGTCATCGCCACTCACCATCTTGGTGGCCTCCTCAAAGTTTGTCAGGATGGTACATATGTCAGACATCCAGGTCCACTCCTGAGGTCTTATGTGTGGAGTCTGACCTGAATATCGACGGCCTTGTTGCAGCTGGTACTCCACAACTGCTCTCTTCTGCTCACAAATCCTTTGAAACATGTGGAGGGTAGAGTTCCAACGTGTGGGGACATCACACACCAGTCGGTGTGCCGGAAGCTGCAAACGCTGCTGCAACACAGCAAGGGCGGCGGAAGCTGTAGCCGACTTGCGAAAATGAGCTGACAGGCGGCGTACTTTCACGAGCAGATCTGGCAACTCGGGGTACGATTTAAGAAACCGCTGAACCACGAGGTTAAGCACATGAGCCAGGCATGGTACGTGTGTGATCTCACCTCGCCTCAGAGCCGCCACCAGGTTACGGCCATTGTCACACACGACCATGCCGGGATGTAGGTTCAGCGGTCTCAGCTACAGATCTGTCTGCTCTTTCACAGCTGTCCACAACTCACAAGCAGTGTGAGGTTTATCACCTAAGCTTATGAGTTTCAGCACAGCCTGTTGCCGCTTGGCGGAGGCAGTACTGCAATGCTTCCAGCTTGTAACTGATGTGGTGATATCTGAGATGAAGGTTGAACATGAGGAGGAGGAGGAGGAGGAGGAGGATGCACAGGAGCTGTACACTGTGGGGGCAACTCTGACTGACATAGGGCCCGCAATCCTCGGTGTGGGGAGGATGTGTTCCGTCCCAAGGTCCGACTGGGTCCCGGCTTCCACTATGTTTACCCAGTGTGCTGTCAGAGAGATGTACCGTCCCTGGCCACAAGCACTTGTCCACGTGTCCATTGTCAGGTGGACTCTCCCAGTAACTGCGTTGTTGAGGGCACGGCAGATGCTTTGGGACACGTGCTTGTATAGTGCGGGGATAGCACACCGGGCAAAATAGTGTTGGCTGGGGACCGAGTACCGAGGGACGGCCACCGCCATAAGATTGCGGAAGGATTCCGTCTCCACCAGCCTAAAAGGCAGCATTTCCAATGCAAGCAGTCGTGAAATGTGCGAATTTAGGACTGTGGCCTGTGGGGCGTTAGCTGCGAATTTCTGCTTTCGTTCAAAGGTCTGGGATATGGACAATTGAACGCTGCGGTGGGACGTGGACGTGGACGTTGATGCTGTTTCTTGAGAAACTGCCATAACAAGTGAAGACTGAGAAGAGGGGGCATCTTTACATGCAGTATGGACAGGGGATTGCCTTTTACACACAACAGGGGGTTCTATTGCATGCACAACAGTGGAAAAAGCAGTGGTGACACCCGCTGACACTGGTCGTGGACCCTGGGTTTCGCCCCACAAAGTCGGGTGCTTTGCTGCCATGTGCCTGATCATGCTGGTGGTGGTCAGGCTGGTAGTTTTGTCACCCCTGCTGATGCTGGCATAGCAGGTGGAACATATGGCCTTTTTGGGGTTATCAGCAGAGTATTTAAAAAAATTCCAGACTCTGGAAGACCTACCGCTTGTACTGGCAACGTCCCTCGTGTTGGTGTTACGGGGAACGGCCACCACACTGCTTCTTCCAGCCTGTTGGGGTACTCTGCCTCCCTCCCCCTGTGTGCTGCTGGCCTCACTCTGCATGTCCTCCTTCCACGTTGGGTCAGTTACTAGATCATCCACCACCTCCTCCTCTTCCACTTGCGCACCACGATCCTCCTCCTCACTTCCTGGCAATTGTGTCTCGTCATCGTCCACCTCTTGTGGCAGATTGCCAACGTCGACTTCCTGTGGCCGTGGTTGTTCAAATATTTGGGCATCGCAACATGGGATCTCCTCTTCCACCACTTCAAGCGTATCAGGCGAGGGGCCCAAATATGGAAATGGACCAGTGAACAGCTCTTCAGAGTGTCCAAGTGTTGGATCACTTGCTGTCTGACGACACTCGGCATGGTGGGAGGAAGGAGCATCAGGGTGAAGAGGAGTATGCGGTCGAGACTCACGGCTACTAAGAGTTGACTGTGTGGAAGACAGACCGGAGGTGGTGGTGCCCAGGTAACTGGAAGTATTGTCTGCTATCGAATTAATAACCTGTTCACACTGATCAGTTCTCAATACTGGTGTTGTTCTGTGCTTCCCTAGTAATTCGGTCAAGAAGTGGGAGAAAGAAGATGTGGCTGTTGGTTGTGGCACATTTTCACTTTGGCCACGGCCCCGTCCTCTGCACGAACCATCACCAGAACGTCCACTTCCACGTCCCTTGCCACGCGCCTTGCCCATTGTAAATGAAGTAAAATAGCTTACACTTGCACTATCAATGGAAAAAGGGTTATAAAGAGTCGATTAGAACCGTGGAAGAGCAAAACCACAGTTATTGTTTACTGGGGTATACCACACTTTTTTAAATAGAGATATTTGCGGCTGAACAGTGAGCGACACACTCAAACTGCTTTTTTTTTAGATACCAAAGGCCCAAAACTGGATAGTACAGCGATTTGACCCGTGGAACTGCGAAACCACACTGGGATGTCGGGCCTACACCAGACTATTTTCAACAGATATATTTGTGTCTGAAAAATCAGGGAGACACTATTTTTTTTTTTTTTTTTTTTACAGCAAAAAATACAAAAAGCAGGATAATAGAGATTTTTTACCGTGGAACAGCAAAAGCACACTTCTGTCTCTCTGGCCTACACCAGACTATTTTCAACAGATATATTTGTGTCTGAAAAATCAGGGAGACACTATTATTTTTATACAGCAAAAAATGCCAAAAACAGGATAATAGAGATGTTTTACCGTGGAACATCAAAACCACAGTAATAATTTACTGGTGTATACCAGGCTTTTTAAAATATATATATATTTGCGGCTGAACAGTGAGCGACACACTCAAACTGTTTTTTTTTGGATACAAATGGCCCAAAAGTGGATAATACAGAGGTTTGTACCGTGGAACTGCAAAACCACACTTGTATTTCTCGGGCCTACACCAGACTATTTTCAACAGATATATTTGTATCTGAAAAATCAGGGAGACACTATTTTTTTTCTTTTTACAGCAAAAAATGCAAAAAGCAGGATAATAGAGATTTTTTACCGTGGAACAGCAAAAGCACACTTCTGTCTCTTTGGCCTACACCAGACTATTTTCAACAGATATATTTGTGTCTGAAAAATCAGGGAGACACTATTATTATTTTTATACAGCAAAAAATGCCAAAAACAGGATAATAGAGATGTTTTACCGTGGAACATCAAAACCACAGTAATAATTTACTGGTGTATACCAGGCTTTTTAAAATATATATATATTTGCGGCTGAACAGTGAGCGACACACTCAAACTGTTTTTTTTAGATACAAATGGCCCAAAAGTGGATAATACAGAGCTTTGCACCGTATAACTGCAAAACCACACTTGTATTTCTCGGGCCTACACCAGACTATTTTCAACAGATATATTTGTGTCTGAAAAATCAGGGAGACACTATTTATTTTTTTTTTTTACAGCAAAAAATGCAAAAAGCAGGATAATAGAGATTTTTTACCGTGGAACAGCAAAAGCACACTTCTGTCTCTCTGGCCTACACCAGACTATTTTCAACAGATATATTTGTGTCTGAAAAATCAGGGAGACACTATTATTATTTTTAAACAGCAAAAAATGCCAAAAACAGGATAATAGAGATGTTTTACCATGGAACATCAAAACCACAGTAATAATTTACTGGTGTATACCAGGCTTTTTAAAATCTATATATATATTTGCGGCTGAACAGTGAGCGACACACTCAAACTGTTTTTTTTTTATATACAAATGGCCCATAGAACTGCAAAACCACACTTCTATTTCTCTGGCCTAAACCAGACTATTTTCAATAGATATATTTGTGTCTGAAAAATCAGAGGAACACTTTTTTTTTGGGGGGGGGGGGCACCAAAAGGTTAATAAGATGGGTATTTGTACATTGTGAAGGAGGAAAAAAAAATGAGGATTTAGATAAAAAAAAAGGATTTTTCCTGGCCCCCGGAACCTGGAGCTAAGTCCAGCAATTTCAGCAACAGGAGCAGCACACAGGACTGTAATGCAGCGTTTGCTGGTATAACCACTGCGTCTCCTATACAGCCTGCCTGATATACCTGGGATGGATATTACTCCTGAGAAGGACTGTTTGTTTGATCTGGCAGCCTTTACAGACCCTACACTAACTATTTTGCAGGATATATCTCTCCCTAAATCAGCAGCGCTGTCCCTACACTCTCTGATCTGGAGCGACTGTGTCCAAGATGGCGGCGCCCGGTTTTAAATACTCGAGGTGACGCTGTGCGGCCAGCCAATCACTATAATGCCCACAAACAACATGGCTGTGGCATTACAGTGACTGGCTGGCAATCCCTGCATGTTCATTGGCTCTGTAAAGAGCGCCAAACATACAGGGCGGAGACCCGAGCTCCTGCCCGAGTAACCCGGAAATGCTCGGTGCTCGCCGAACATCCCGAGTAGCGTGATGCTCGGGCGAGTACCGAGCAGTGTTGATCATGTTCGCTCAAAACTAATTTTCACAAAAAAGTGAAATTTTCAAAAATTCAAACAATTGGGTGAAAACGACTAAATATCAAGGACTCATCGGGCGAATCGCTCTGGAACTGAAATCGGAAGGCTCACTGACATTTCCACTATCTGAAAGTCTGATAAACGCTGGAAAAATGACTAAGCTCAAAAAAAAATTTTTTCAACATTTTTCAATTTTACCCCCGTGGGATATATATTCTACCCACACACATTTGTAACTCTCCTGGGGTACCCTCACACATATTATTCCCTCAATGAGTGGATATTTTCACAAAAAAAGTGAAATTTTCAAAAATTCCGAAAATTGGCTGAAAACGACAAAATATCAAGGACTCAACGGGCGAATTGCTCTGTAAATGAAATCGGATTGCTCACTGACATTTCCCTTATCTGAAAGACTGATAAACGCCGGAAAAATGACTACGTCGAAAAAAAAAAATTTTTTAACTTTTTTCAATTTTACCCCCGTGGGATATATATTCTACCCACACACATTTGGGACTCTCCTGGGGTACTGTAATGCACACGCCCGGGCTGAGCGGCGTGTGCGTGTGATTCCACTGGACTGTACCAGAGAGTGAATGCCTGGAGGGGCGTAACTAGGTATTCACCCGATCCGACCATGGGTCGCACGACGGCATACGACGCCAGTGCACCAAGGAGGAACCGAGCAGAGGGACCAGGTGCTACTCCAGGACAGACCCCGGACACGGCTGTTGACCCACACAGGGGAATACAGGAACAGGCTGGTTAGGCTGGCGCACAGACAGGTGGGTATAGGCAGGCACGACTGGTATGCAGGCAGGTGGGTATGCAGGCAGGGGGGTACAGGCAAGCACAGCTAGAGTGCAGACAGGGAGGCACTAGCAGGTAGGAACACAGGCGGGATAGGACCCAGTACACACTGGGACTCAGGAACAATACAGGCAGAGGGTTACAGGCAAGCACAGCTAGAGTGCAGACAGGGAGGCACTAGCAGGTAGGGACACTGGCGGGATAGGACCCAGTACACACTGGGACTCAGGAACAGAACCACAGATGTGGCGGACAAACACAGCAGAGTGAGGCCGCCCAGAGAGGTGAGCGAGAACAGGTCAGGACAAGGCCGCCTGGAGCGGTGAGCAAGAGTAGAGCAGGACAAGGCCGCCAGGAGCGGTGAGCAAAGGGTCAGAGCTGAGCGAGACTGCCGGAGCAGTGAGCAAAAGGGTCAGAGCGGAGCAAGGCTGCCGGAGCAGCGAGCAAAAGGGTCAGAGCAGGCTAGAACCGCCGGAGCGGTAAGCAAAGGAGTCAGAGCAGGCTAGAACCGCCGGAGCGGTGAGCAAAGGAGTCAGAGCACGCTAGAACCGCCGGAGCGGTGAGCAAAGGAGTCAGAGCACGCTAGAACCGCCGGAGCGGTGAGCAAAGGAGTCAGAGCAGGCTAGAACCGCCGGAGCGGTGAGCAAAGGATTCAGAGCAGGCTAGAACCGCCGGAGAGGTGAGCAAAGGAGTCAGAGCAGGCTAGAACCGCCGGAGCGGTGAGCAAAGGAGTCAGAGCAGGCTAGAACCGCCGGAGCGGTGAGCAAAGGAGTCAGAGCAGGCTAGAACCGCCAGAGCGGTGAGCAAAGGAGTCAGAGCAGGCTAGAACTGCAGGAGCGGTGAGCAAAGGAGTCAGAGCAGGCTAGAACCGCCGGAGCGGTGAGCAAAGGAGTCAGAGCAGGCTAGAACCGCCGGAGCGGTGAGCAAAGGAGTCAGAGCAGGCTAGAACCGCCGGAGCGGTGAGCAAAGGAGTCAGAGCAGGCTAGAACCGCCGGAGCGGTGAGCAAAGGAGTCAGAGCAGGCTAGAACCGCCGGAGCGGTGAGCAAAGGAGTCAGAGCAGGCTAGAACCGCCGGAGCGGTGAGCAAAGGAGTCAGAGCAGGCTAGAACCGCTGGAGCGGTGAGCAAAGGAGTCAGAGCAGGCTAGAACCGCCGGAGCGGGGAGCAAAGGAGTCAGAGCAGGCTAGAACCGCCGGAGCGGTGAGCAAAGGAGTCAGAGCAGGCTAGAACCGCCGGAGCGGTGAGCAAAGGAGTCAGAGCAGGCTAGAACCGCCGGAGCGGTGAGCAAAGGAGTCAGAGCAGGCTAGAACCGCTGGAGCGGTGAGCAAAGGAGTCAGAGCAGGCTAGAACCGCTGGAGCGGTGAGCAAAGGAGTCAGAGCAGGCTAGAACTGCCGGAGCGGTGAGCAAAGGAGTCAGAGCAGGCTAGAACCGCCGGAGCGGTGATCAAAGGAGTCAGAGCAGGCTAGAACCGCCGGAGCGGTGAGCAAGGCAGAGAAGGGGGGACTGGGCTCTGTTCACACGGAACAGACAGGAAGAGAAAGGCAGAGCCAGATACCCACAGGGTACTTGCAGTGAAGTAACGAGTGGACCACAAACTCACAAACGGGAGTACAGAGACAACAAGCAGGAGTTAGGTACGAGTTCAGACTCTGCAGAAAAAGGAAAAGAACGGACATAGAGGCAAAACAGGTAAAGGATAGGAGAGAGTTCAGACTGGAACTGAGTGTACGGAGGAGACCGACACTGCAGCGGGATACAGGAGCGGGTGTGGGAATACTGCCCCCAAAGAGGCGGGACAAACAGGCAAGGAGCGTGTTCAGACAGGACAGACAAGATACAGGAGCGGGTCTAGGTAATCGGCCCCTAGAAGGCGGGAGGAACAGGCTAGGAGCGTGTTCAGACAGGACAGACAAGATACAGGAGCGGGTCTAGGTAATCGGCCCCTAGAAGGCGGGAGGAACAGGCTTGGAGCGTGTTCAGACAGGACAGACAAGATACAGGAGCGGGTCTAGGTAATCGGCCCCTAGAAGGCGGGAGGAACAGGCTAGGAGCGTGTTCAGACAGGCCTGGAAATACAGCCTCCAGGATAGGCAGACAAGAGAACACAGAACGGGATCTGGCACCTTCAGAGTGCAAGCACACACTGAATGAAACACTATGCTCAGGCAGGGATTGATTGGAGCAGCTGAGCTATATACCAGGTGACAGACAGCAATAGGCTGAGGACGCACAAGGGGTGTGACCCACAGCAGGTACAAAAAGCAGGAAGTGATCGGGCGCCGCCCTTAAGCAGCAGAAACAGACACAAACAGACAGCATGGAGGGAAGCCAGAGAGACATTCTGGACAGGAGAGCAAGTGCGCGCTCTTGCACAGTGGGAGATGGACCACTATGCAAGGACGCCGCCAGGTATGTTACAGTACCCCCCCCTTACGCCCCTTCTTCTTCAGGCCTGCCAGAATCTTCCGCAAGGAATTCGAGGGCCAATTTTTCACTTCGAAGAGATCACTTCCACTGTCCACCGGAAAAACTGGTCTCCTCTGGGTAGCTAGGATGCTACCTCCCATCCAGCCATCCTCAGCAACAGACGAAACGGGTGGAGTACCAGGAACAGCACACAAGGAAGTCTCACTCCACATATTTTCAGGTGGCACCCCAGAGGGTACAGGAGACAACTGGAAGTCCTCCACCGGGTTGGAGGGGGACAGAGACTTGGGGGTAATCTCTGCTTCGAGGTACATCTTGTCAAGCTCACAGGAAGAAATAGACGGGTTATCAGGTACATAATGAGGAAAAGTCACTGTCTCTTTGTTATCTGGTGGTACCCCGGAGGATTCAGGAAACAACTGGAGGTCCTCCGCCGGGTCAGAAGAGCGCTGAGGCTCAGAGAAAACATCTGCTTCAGAGTACACTAGGTCGGACTCACTGGACGAAGCAGGCGAGGTATCGGGTACCGAGTATAGGAAAGTCTCTGTCCATTCACCACCAGGTGGCACCCCGAAGGGTTCTGGAGACAACTGGCGGTCCTACGCCTGGTCAGAGGGGTGTAGAGACTCACGGGTAACCTCTGCTTCAGAGTACACTAGGTTGGACTCAGTGGACGAAGCGAGCGAGCTATCAGGTACAGAGTATAGGAAAGTCTCTGTCCATTCACCACCAGGTAGCACCCCGAAGGGTTCTGGAGACAACTGGAGGTCCTCCGCCTGGTCGGAGGGGTGTAGAGACTCGGGGGTAACTACCACTTTGGGGTACCCATTGTCAGGCTTACAGGACGAAGCGGACAAAGTATCGAGTACCGGGTGAAGAGAAGTCTCTCTCCATTTGTCATCGAGCGGTATCCCGGAGGATTCAGGAGGCAACAGGGGGTCCTCCGCCAGGTAGTAGAGGTGCACAGACTCTGAGGTAACCACAGCTTTGGAGCATCCTTGGACATGCACACCGGTTAAAGTGGGTGAAGCATCTGATGCCGGGTGCAGGAAGTTCCCCTGTGTGGAGTCTGGATGGGCAGAAGTCTCTTCGGGCAGGAGAACTGGTGCACTACCCACGCACATTACCCGTTGGGGCTTCTCCGGGATACAGGGAGATGAAGCTTCAGTAGGGACTTCAAGTTTGGGGTCAGGAGGTCTCAGGGAGGACAGACCCTGGCGTGACAGCTTGCCTCTACGCCTAGCACGTCTGGACTGCCTCTTGAGGTTGGGAGAAGTATTCCGGAAAGCGTAGTCACCCTGTGAGGATTCTGGGTGGGCAGTAGTCTCATTGGGCTGGAGGACTATTGCGCTACCCACACACATTACCCATTGGGGCTGCTCCGGGATATTGGGAAGTGAAGCTTCAGCAGGAGCCTCCGGGTTAGGATCATCGAAGACCATTAGAAAGGCCACCAGGAAGGCCATTAGGTCCAGGAGGATCGGATCC
This sequence comes from Phyllobates terribilis, assembly GCF_046119375.1. Classification (NCBI taxonomy): domain Eukaryota; kingdom Metazoa; phylum Chordata; class Amphibia; order Anura; family Dendrobatidae; genus Phyllobates; species Phyllobates terribilis. The sequence continues at coordinate 46,904,639 of NW_027362769.1, read as the reverse complement.
TGTGTTTCATATAGGGGGTTGATCCATTCCAAGGCATCACCCACCAGGTAAGACATAATGAATGCCACCTTAACCCGATCGGTGGGAAAACATAGAGGGTAGAACTTGAAGTGTAGCATGCATTGCTCCACAAATGCACGACTTTGTCTTGGATCCCCATAATAACGTAGCGGATCCGCAGGAACGAGAGCAGATAGATCCATCTGGACGGGTGCGTAATTCGCCTGGAACTCAGCTAAAGGGAAAAAAATATATATTTATTTATTTTAATGCATGTATTCGCTGGAAAACTTCTCAGAGAGCGAAGGCCGTGGGGCTCAACGGGAACCATGGCCTGAGCATGCTGTACTGCACACGCCTGGGCTGAGCGGCATGTGCGTGTGATTCCACTGGACCGTGCCGGAGAGTGAATGCCTGGAGGGGCGTAACTAGGTATTCACCCGATCCGACCAGGGTCGCACGACGGCATACGACGCCAGTGCACCAAGGAGGAACCGAGCAGAGGGACCAGGTGCTACTCCAGGACAGACCCCGGACACGGCTGTTGACCCACACAGGGGAATACAGGAACAGGCTGGTTAGGCTGGCGCACAGACAGGTGGGTATAGGCAGGCACGACTGGTATGCAGGCAGGTGGGTATGCAGGCAGGGGGGTACAGGCAAGCACAGCTAGAGTGCAGACAGGGAGGCACTAGCAGGTAGGAACACAGGCGGGATAGGACCCAGTACACACTGGGACTCAGGAACAATACAGGCAGAGGGGTACAGGCAAGCACAGCTAGAGTGCAGACAGGGAGGCACTAGCAGGTAGGGACACTGGCGGAATAGGACCCAGTACACACTGGGACTCAGGAACAGAACCACAGATGTGGCGGACAAACACAGCAGAGTGAGGCCGCCCAGAGAGGTGAGCGAGAACAGGGCAGGACAAGGCCGCCTGGAGCAGTGAGCAAGAGTAGAGCAGGACAAGGCCGCCAGGAGCGGTGAGCAAAGGGTCAGAGCTGAGCGAGACTGCCAGAGCAGTGAGCAAAAGGGTCAGAGCGGAGCAAGGCTGCCGGAGCAGCGAGCAAAAGGGTCAGAGCAGGCTAGAACCGCCGGAGCGGTAAGCAAAGGAGTCAGAGCAGGCTAGAACCGCCGGAGCGGTGAGCAAAGGAGTCAGAGCAGGCTAGAACCGCCGGAGCGGTGAGCAAAGGAGTCAGAGCAGGCTAGAACCGCCGGAGCGGTGAGCAAAGGAGTCAGAGCAGGCTAGAACCGCCGGAGCGGTGAGCAAAGGAGTCAGAGCAGGCTAGAACCGCCGGAGCGGTGAGCAAAGGAGTCAGAGCAGGCTAGAACCGCCGGAGCGGTGAGCAAAGGAGTCAGAGCAGGCTAGAACCGCCGGAGCGGTGAGCAAAGGAGTCAGAGCAAGCTAGAACCGCCGGAGCGGTGAGCAAAGGAGTCAGAGCAGGCTAGAACCGCCGGAGCGGTGAGCAAAGGAGTCAGAGCAGGCTAGAACCGCCGGAGCGGTGAGCAAAGGAGTCAGAGCAGGCTAGAACCGCCGGAGCGGTGAGCAAAGGAGTCAGAGCAGGCTAGAACCGCCGGAGCGGTGAGCAAGGCAGAGAAGGGGGGACTGGGCTCTGTTCACACGGAACAGACAGGAAGAGAAAGGCAGAGCCAGATACCCACAGGGTACTTGCAGTGAAGTAATGAGTGGACCACAAACTCACAAACGGGAGTACAGAGACAACAAGCAGGAGTTAGGTACGAGTTCAGACTCTGCAGAAAAAGGAAAAGAACGGACATAGAGGCAAAACAGGTAAAGGATAGGAGAGAGTTCAGACTGGAACTGAGTGTACGGAGGAGACCGACACTGCAGCGGGATACAGGAGCGGGTGTGGGAATACTGCCCCCAAAGAGGCGGGACAAACAGGCAAGGAGCGTGTTCAGACAGGACAGACAAGATACAGGAGCCGGTCTAGGTAATCGGCCCCTAGAAGGCGGGAGGAACAGGCTAGGAGCGTGTTCAGACAGGACAGACAAGATACAGGAGCGGGTCTAGGTAATCGGCCCCTAGAAGGCGGGAGGAACAGGCTAGGAGCGTGTTCAGACAGGACAGACAAGATACAGGAGCGGGTCTAGGTAATCAGCCCCTAGAAGGCGGGAGGAACAGGCTAGGAGCGTGTTCAGACAGGCCTGGAAATACAGTCTCCAGGATAGGCAGACAAGAGAACACAGAACGGGACCTGGCACCTTCAGAGTGCAAGCACACACTGAATGAAACACTATGCTCAGGCAGGGATTGATTGGAGCAGCTGAGCTATATACCAGGTGACAGACAGCAATAGGCTGAGGACGCACAAGGGGTGTGACCCACAGCAGGTACAAAAAGCAGGAAGTGATCGGGCGCCGCCCTTAAGCAGCAGAAACAGACACAAACAGACAGCATGGAGGGAAGCCAGAGAGACATTCTGGACAGGAGAGCAAGTGCGCGCTCTTGCACAGTGGGAGATGGACCACTATGCAAGGACACCGCCAGATATGTTACAGTACCCCCCCCTTACGCCCCCTCTTCTTCAGGCCTGCCAGAATCTTCCGCAGGGAATTCGAGGGCCAATTCTTCACTTCGAAGAGATCACTTCCACTGTCCACCGGAAAAACTGGTCTCCTCTGGGTAGCTAGGATGCTACCTCCCATCCAGCCATCCTCAGCAACAGACGAAACGGGTGGAGTACCAGGAACAGCACACAAGGAAGTCTCACTCCACATATTTTCAGGTGGCACCCCAGAGTGTACAGGAGACAACTGGAAGTCCTCCACCGGGTTGGAGGGGGACAGAGACTTGGGGGTAATCTCTGCTTCGAGGTACATCTTGTCAAGCTCACAGGAAGAAATAGACGGGTTATCAGGTACATAATGAGGAAAAGTCACTGTCTCTTTGTTATCTGGTGGTACCCCGGAGGATTCAGGAAACAACTGGAGGTCCTCCGCCGGGTCAGAAGAGCGCTGAGGCTCAGAGAAAACATCTGCTTCAGAGTACACTAGGTCGGACTCACTGGACGAAGCAGGCGAGGTATCGGGTACCGAGTATAGGAAAGTCTCTGTCCATTCACCACCAGGTGGCACCCCGAAGGGTTCTGGAGACAACTGGCGGTCCTCCGCCTGGTCAGAGGGGTGTAGAGACTCACGGGTAACCTCTGCTTCAGAGTACACTAGGTCGGACTCACTGGACGAAGCAAGCGAGGTATCAGGTACAGAGTATAGGAGAGTCTCTGTCCTTTCGCTACCAGGTAGCACCCCGAAGGGTTCTGGAGACAACTGGAGGTCCTCCGCCTGGTCGGAGGGGTGTAGAGACTCGGGAGTAACCTCTGCTTCGGAGTACACTAGGTTGGACACACTGGACGAAGCGAGCGAGGTATCAGGTACAGAGTATAGGAGAGTCTCTGTCCTTTCGCTACCAGGTAGCACCCCGAAGGGTTCAGGAGACAACTGGAGGTCCTCCGCCTGGTCGGAGGGGTGTAGAGACTCGGGGGTAACTACCACTTTGGGGTACCCATTGTCAGGCTCACAGGACGAAGCGGACAAAGTATCGAGTACCGGGTGAAGAGAAGTCTCTCTCCATTTGTCATCGAGCGGTATCCCGGAGGATTCAGGAGGCAACAGGGGGTCCTCCGCCAGGTAGTAGAGGTGCACAGACTCTGAGGTAACCACAACTTTGGAGCATCCTTGGACATGCACACCGGTTAAAGTGGGTGAAGCATCTGATGCCGGGTGCAGGAAGTTCCCCTGTGTGGAGTCTGGATGGGCAGAAGTCTCTTCGAGCAGGAGAACTGGTGCACTACCCACGCACATTACCCGTTGGGGCTTCTCCGGGATACAGGGAGATGAAGCTTCAGTAGGGACTTCAAGGTTGGGGTCAGGAGGTCTCAGGGAGGACAGACCCTGGCGTGACGGCTTGCCTCTACGCCTAGCACGTCTGGACTGCCTCTTGAGGTTGGGAGAAGTATTCCGGAAAGCATAGTCACCCTGTGAGGATTCTGGGTGGGCAGTAATCTCATTGGGCTGGAGGACTATTGCGCTACCCACACACATTACCCATTGGGGCTGCTCCGGGATATTGGGAAGTGAAGCTTCAGCAGGAGCCTCCGGGTTAGGATCATCGAAGACCATTAGAAAGGCCACCAGGAAGGCCATTAGGTCCAGGAGGATCGGATCCTGTGTTTCATATAGGGGGTTGATCCATTCCAAGGCATCACCCACCAGGTAAGACATAATGAATGCCACCTTAACCCGATCGGTGGGAAAACATAGAGGGTAGAACTTGAAGTGTAGCATGCATTGCTCCACAAATGCACGACTTTGTCTTGGATCCCCATAATAACGTAGCGGATCCGCAGGAACGAGAGCAGATAGATCCATCTGGACGGGTGCGTAATTCGCCTGGAACTCAGCTAAAGGGAAAAAAAAAATTATTTATTTATTTTAATGCATGTATTCGCTGGAAAACTTCTCAGAGAGCGAAGGCCGTGGGGCTCAACGGGAACCATGGCCTGAGCATGCTGTAATGCACACGCCCGGGCTGAGCGGCGTGTGCGTGTGATTCCACTGGACCGTTCCGGAGAGTGAATGCCTGGAGGGGCGTAACTAGGTATTCACTCGATCCGACCAGGGTCGCACGACGGCATACGACGCCAGTGCACCAAGGAGGAACCGAGCAGAGGGACCAGGTGCTACTCCAGGACAGACCCCGGACACGGCTGTTGACCCACACAGGGGAATACAGGAACAGGCTGGTTAGGCTGGCGCACAGACAGGTGGGTATAGGCAGGCACGACTGGTATGCAGGCAGGTGGGTATGCAGGCAGGGGGGTACAGGCAAGCACAGCTAGAGTGCAGACAGGGAGGCACTAGCAGGTAGGAACACAGGCGGGATAGGACCCAGTACACACTGGGACTCAGGAACAATACAGGCAGAGGGGTACAGGCAAGCACAGCTAGAGTGCAGACAGGGAGGCACTAGCAGGTAGGGACAATGGCGGGATAGGACCCAGTACACACTAGGACTCAGGAACAGAACCACAGATGTGGCGGACAAACAGCAGAGTGAGGCCGCCCAGAGAGGTGAGCGAGAACAGGGCATGACAAGGCCGCCTGGAGCGGTGAGCAAGAGTAGAGCAGGACAAGGCCGCCAGGAGCGGTGAGCAAAGGGTCAGAGCTGAGCGAGACTGCCGGAGCAGTGAGCAAAAGGGTCAGAGCGGAGCAAGGCTGCCGGAGCAGCGAGCAAAAGGGTCAGAGCCGGCTAGAACCGCCGGAGCGGTAAGCAAAGGAGTCAGAGCAGGCTAGAACCGCCGGAGCGGTGAGCAAAGGAGTCAGAGCAGGCTAGAACCGCCGGAGCGGTGAGCAAAGGAGTCAGAGCAGGCTAAAACCGCCGGAGCGGTGAGCAAGGAAGTCAGAGCAGGCTAGAACCGCCGGAGCTGTGAGCAAAGGAGTCAGAGCAGGCTAGAACCGCCGGAGCGGTGAGCAAAGGAGTCAGAGCAGGCTAGAACCGCCGGAGCGGTGAGCAAAGGAGTCAGAGCAGGCTAGAACCGCCGGAGCGGTGAGCAAAGGAGTCAGAGCAGGCTAGAACCGCCGGAGCGGTGAGCAAAGGAGTCAGAGCAGGCTAGAACCGCCGGAGCGGTGAGCAAAGGAGTCAGAGCAGGCTAGAACCGCCGGAGCGGTGAGCAAAGGAGTCAGAGCAGGCTAGAACCGCCGGAGCGGTGAGCAAAGGAGTCAGAGCAGGCTAGAACCGCCGGAGCGGTGAGCAAAGGAGTCAGAGCAGGCTAGAACCGCCGGAGCGGTGAGCAAAGGAGTCAGAGCAGGCTAGAACCGCCGGAGCGGTGAGCAAAGGAGTCAGAGCAGGCTAGAACTGCCGGAGCGGTGAGCAAAGGAGTCAGAGCAGGCTACAACCGCCGGAGCGGTGAGCAAAGGAGTCAGAGCAGGCTAGAACCGCCGGAGCGGTGAGCAAAGGAGTCAGAGCAGGCTAGAACCGCCAGAGCGGTGAGCATGGCAGAGAAGGGGGGACTGGGCTCTGTTCACACGGAACAGACAGGAAGAGAAAGTCAGAGCCAGATACCCACAGGGTACTTGAAGTGAAGTAACGAGTGGACCACAAACTCACAAACGGGAGTACAGAGACAACAAGCAGGAGTTAGGTACGAGTTCAGACTGCAGAAAAAGGAAAAGAACGGACATAGAGGCAAAACAGGTAAAGGATAGGAGAGAGTTCAGACTGGAACTGAGTGTACGGAGGAGACCGACACTGCAGCGGGATACAGGAGCGGGTCTGGGAATACTGCCCCCAAAGAGGCGGGACAAACAGGCAAGGAGCGTGTTCAGACAGGACAGACAAGATACAGGAGCAGGTCTAGGTAATCGGCACCTAGAAGGCGGGAGGAACAGGCTAGGAGCGTGTTCAGACAGGACAGACAAGATACAGGAGCGGGTCTAGGTAATCGGCCCCTAGAAGGTGGGAGGAACAGGCTAGGAGCGTGTTCAGACAGGACAGACAAGATACAGGAGCGGGTCTAGGTAATCGGCCCCTAGAAGGCGGGAGGAACAGGCTAGGAGCGTGTTCAGACAGGCCTGGAAATACAGCCTCCAGGATAGGCAGACAAGAGAACACAGAATGGGACCTGGCACCTTCAGAGTGCAAGCACACACTGAATGAAACACTATGCTCAGGCAGGGATTGATTGGAGCAGCTGAGCTATAAACCAGGTGACAGACAGCAATAGGCTGAGGACGCACAAGGGGTGTGACCCACAGAAGGGACAAAAAGCAGGAAGTGATCGGGCGCCGCCCTTAAGCAGCAGAAACAGACACAAACAGACAGCATGGAGGGAAGCCAGAGAGACATTCTGGACAGGAGAGCAAGTGCGCGCTCTTGCACAGTGGGAGATGGACCACTATGCAAGGACGCCGCCAGGTATGTTGCACGTACCCTCACACATATTATTCCCTCATTTAGCGGATATTTTCCCAAAAAAGTGAAAATGGCAAAAATTCTGAAAATTGGCTGAAAACGAATAAATATCAAGGACTCATCGGGCGAATCGCTCTGGAACTGAAATCGGAACGCTCACTGACATTTCCCCTATCTGAATGTCTGATAAATGCCGGAAAAATGACTAAGTCCAAAAAAAAAATGTTTTCAACTTTTTTCAATTTTACCCCCGTGGGACATATATTCTACCCACACACATTTGGAACTCTCCTGGGGTACCCTCACACATATTATTCCCTCATAAGGCGGATATTTTCACAAAAAAGTGAAATTTTCAAAAATTCAGAAAATTGGCTTAAAACGACTAAATATCCAGGTTTCATCGTGCGAATCGCTCTGGAACTGAAATCGGAACGCTCGCAGACATTTCCCGTATCTGAAAGTCTGATAAACGCCGGAAAAATGATAAAGTCCCCAAACAAAATGTTTTTGACTTTTTTCAATTTTACCCCCGTGGGATATATATTCTACCCACACACATTTGGAACTCAACTGAGGTACCCTCACACATATTATTCCCACATTTAGCGGATATTTTCATAAAAAAGAGAAATTTTCAAAAATTCAGAAAATTGGCTGAAAACGACTACATATCAAGGACTCATCGGGCGAATCACTGTGGAACTGAAATCGGAACGCTCGCTGACATTTCCCCTATCTGAAAGTCTGATAAACGCCGGAAAAATGACTATGTCCAAAAAAAAATGTTTTCAACTTTTTTCAATTTTACCCCCGTGGGATATATATTCTACCCACACACATTTGGAACTCTCCTGAGGTACCCTCACACATATTATTCCCACATTTAGCGGATATTTTCCCAAAAAAGTGAAATTTTCAAAAATTCAGAAAATAGGCTGAAAACGACTAAATATCAAGGACTCATCGGGCGAATCACTCTGGAACTGAAATCGGAATGCTCACTGACATTTCCCCTATCTGAAAGTCTAATAAACGCCGGAAAAATGACTACGTCCAAAAAAAATTTTTTTCAATTATTTTCAATTTTACCCCCGTGGGATATATATTCTACCCACACACATTTGGAACTCTCCTGGGGTACCCTCACACATATTATTCCCTCATTTAATGGATATTTTCACAAAAAAGTTAAATTTTCAAAAATTCAGAAAATTGGCTGAAAACGACTAAATATCAAGGATTCATCGGGCGATTCGCTCTGGTACTGAGATCGGAATACTCACTGACATTTCCCCTATCTAAAAGTCTTATAAACGCCGGAAAAATGACTATGTCCAAAAAAAAATTTTTTTCAACTTTTTTCAATTTTACCCCCGTGGGATATATATTCTACCCACACACATTTGGAACTCTCCTGGGTACCCTCACACATAGTAATCCCTCATTTAGTGAATATTTTCACAAAAAAGTGAAATTTTCAAAAATTCAGAAAATTGGCTGAACACGACTAAATATCAAGGACTCATCGGTCGAATCGCTCTGGAAATGAAATCGGAATGCTCACTGACATTTCCCCTATCTGAAAGTCTGATAAAGGCCGGACAAATGACTAAGTCCAAAAAAATATTTTTTTCAACTTTTTTAAATTTTACCCCCATGGGATATATATTCTACCCACACACATTTGCAACTCTCCTGGGGTACCCTCACACATATTATTCCCTCATTTAATGGATATTTTCACAAAAAAGTTAAATTTTCAAAAATTCAGAAAATTGGCTGAAAACAACAAAATATCAAGGACTCATCGGGCGAATCGCTCTGGAAATGAAATCGGAACGCTCACTGACATTTCCCCTATCTGAAAGTCTGATAAACGGCGGAAAAATGACTATGTCCAAAAAAAAAAATTTTCAACTTTTTTCAATTTTTCCCCCGTGGGATATATATTCTACCCACACACATTTGGAACTCTCCTGGGGTACCCTCACACATATTATTCCCTCATTTAGTGGATATTTTCACAAAAGAGTGAAATTTTCAAAAATTCAGAAGATTGGCTGAAAACGACTAAATATCAAGGATTGATCGGGCGAATCGCTCTGGTACTGAAATCGGAATACTCACTGACATTTACCCTATCTGAAAGTCTGATAAAGGCCGGAAAAATGATTAAGTCAAAAAAAAATTTTTTTAAACTTTTTTAAATTTTACCCCCATGGAATATATATTCTACCCACACACATTTGGAACTCTCCTGGGGTACCCTCACACATATTATTCCCTCATTTAGCGGATATTTTCACAAAATTGTGAAATTTTCAAAAATTCAGAAAATTTCCTGAAAACGACTAAATATCCAGGACTCATCGGGCGAATCGCTCTGGAACTGAAATCGGAATGCTCGCTGACATTTCCCGTATCTGAAAGTCTGATAAACGCCCGAAAAATGATAAAGACCCCCAAAAAAATTTTTTCAACTTTTTTTCAATTTTACGCTAGTGGGATATATATTTTACCCACACACATTTGGAACTTTCCTGGGGTACCTTCACACATATTATTCCCTCATTTAGCGGATATTTTCACAAAAAAGTGAAATTTTCAAAAACTCTGAAAATTGGCTGAAAACGACTAAATATCAAGGACTCATGAGGCGAATCGCTCTGGAACTGAAATCGGAACGCTCACTGACATATCCCTTATCTGAAAGACTGATAAACGCCGGAAAAATGATAAAGTCCCGAAAAAATTTTTTTTAAACTTTTTTCAATTTTATGCAAGTGGTATATATATTCTACCCACACACATTTGGAACTCTCCTGGGGTACCCTCACACATATTATTCCCTCATTTAGCGGATATTTTCACAAAAAGGTGAAATTTTCAAAAATTCAGAAAAATCGCTGAAAATGACTAAATATCAAGGATTCATCGGGTGAATTGCTCTGGAACTGAAATCAGAACGCTCACTGACATATCCCGTATCTGAAAGTCTGATAAACGCAGGAAAAATGACTAAGTCCAAAAAAAAAAATTATTCAACTTTTTTCAATTTTCCCGCTGTGGGATATGTATTCTAACCACACACATTTGGAACTCTCCTGGGGTACCCTCACACATTTTATTCCCTCATTTAGTCGATATTTTCACAAAAAAGTGAAATTTTCAAAAATTCAGAAAATTGGTTGAAAACGACTGAATATCAAGGACTCATCAGGCGAATCGCTCTAGAGCTGAAATCGGAACGCTCACTGACTTTTCTCCTATCGGAAAGTCTGATAAACGCCAGAAAAATTACTAAGTCTAAAAAAAAAATTTTTTTCAACTTTTTTCAATTTTACCCCGATGGGATATATATTCTACCCACACACATTTGGAACTCTCCTGGGGTACCCTCACACATATTATTCCCTCATTTAGTGGATATTTTCACAAAAAAGTGAAATTTTCAAAAATTCTGAAAAATGGCTGAAAACGACTAAATATCAAGGACTCATAGGGCGAATCGCTCTGGAACTGAAATCGGAATGCTCACTGATTTATCCCTTATCTGAAAGACTGATAAACGGCGTAAACAAGACTAAGTCCAAAAAAAAATTTTTTTAAACTTTTTTCAATTTTACCCCCGTGGGATATATATTTTACCCACACACATTTGGAACTCTCCTGGGGTACCCTCAAGGACCCCAATATCAAGGACTCATCGGGAGAATCGCTCTGGAACTGAAATCGGAACACTCGCTGACATTTCCCCTATCTGAAAGTCTGATAAACGCCGGAAAATGAGAAAGTCCCGAAAAAATTTTTTTTAAACTTTTTTCAATTTTACGCTAGTGGGATTTATATTCTACCCACACACATTTGGAACTCTCCTGGGGTACCCTCACACATATTATTCCCTCATTTAGTGGAAATTTTCACAAAAAAGTGAAATTTTCAAAAATTCAGAAAATTGGCTGAAAACGACTAAATATCCAGGACTCATCGGGCGAATCGCTCTGGAACTGAAATCGGAATGCTCGCTGACATTTCCCGTATCTGAAAGTCTGATAAACGCCCGAAAAATGATAAAGTCCCCCAAAAAAATTTTTTCAACTTTTTTTCAATTTTACGCTAGTGGGATATATATTTTACCCACACACATTTGGAACTCTCCTGGGGTACCTTCACACATATTATTCCCTCATTTAGCGGATATTTTCACAAAAAAGTGAAATTTTCAAAAACTCTGAAAATTGGCTGAAAACGACTAAATATCAAGGACTCATGAGGCGAATCGCTCTGGAACTGAAATCGGAACGCTCACTGACATATCCCTTATCTGAAAGACTGATAAACGCCGGAAAAATGATAAAGTCCCGAAAAAAAATTTTTTCAACTTTTTTCAATTTTATGCAAGTGGTATATATATTCTACCCACACACATTTGGAACTCTTCTGGGGTACCCTCACACATATTATTCCCTCATTTAGCGGATATTTTCACAAAAAGGTGAAATTTTCAAAAATTCAGAAAAATCGCTGAAAACGACTAAATATCAAGGATTCATTGGGTGAATTGCTCTGGAACTGAAATCAGAACGCTCACTGACATATCCCGTATCTGAAAGTCTGATAAACGCAGGAAAAATGAGAAAGTCCAAAAAAAAAAATTATTCAACTTTTTTCAATTTTCCCGCTGTGGGATATGTATTCTAACCACACACATTTGGAACTCTCCTGGGGTACCCTCACACATTTTATTCCCTCATTTAGTCGATATTTTCACAAAAAAGTGAAATTTTCAAAAATTCAGAAAATTGGTTGAAAACGACTAAATATCAAGGACTCATCAGGCGAATCGCTCTGGAGCTGAAATCGGAACGCTCACTGACATTTCTCCTATCGGAAAGTCTGATAAACGCCAGAAAAATGACTAAGTCTAAAAAAAAAATTTTTTTCAACTTTTTTCAATTTTACCCCGATGGGATATATATTCTACCCACACACATTTGGAACTCTCCTGGGGTACCCTCACACATATTATTCCCTCATTTAGTGGATATTTTCACAAAAAAGTGAAATTTTCAAAAATTCTGAAAAATGGCTGAAAACGACTAAATATCAAGGACTCATAGGGCGAATCGCTCTGGAACTGAAATCGGAATGCTCACTGACATATCCCCTATCTGAAAGTCTGATAAACGGCGGAAAAATGACTAAGTCCAAAAAAAAAATTTTATTCAACTTTTTTTAATTTTACGCTAGTGGGATATATATTCTACCCACACACATTTGGAACTCTCCTGGGGTACCCTCACACATATTATTCCCTCATTTAGTGGATATTTTCACAAAAAAAGTGAAATTTTCAAAAATTCAGAAAATTGGCTGAAAACGACTAAATATCAAGACTCTTTGGGTGAATCGCTCTGGAACTGAAATCGGAAGGCTCACTGACATTTCCCCTCTCTGAAAGTCTGATAAATGCAGGAAAAATGACTAACTCCAAAAAAAAAAATGTTTTCAACTTTTTTCAATTTTGCCCCTGTGGGATATGTATTCTACCCACACACATTTGGAACTCCCCTGGGGTACCCTCACACATTTTATTCCCTCATTTAGTCAATATTTTCACAAAAAAGTGAAATTTTCAAAAATTCAGAAAATTGGCTGAAAACGACTAAATATCAAGGACTCATGAGGCGAATCGCTCTGGAACTGAAATCGGAACGCTCACTGACATATCCCTTATCTGAAAGACTGATAAACGCCGTAAAAATGACTAAGTCTAAAAAAAATTTTTTTTCAACTTTTTTCAATTTTACCCCCGTTGGATATTTATTCTACCCACACACATTTGGAACTCTCCTGGGGTACCCTCACACATATTATTCCTTTATTTAGAGAATATTTTCACAAAAAAGCGAAGTTTTCAAAAATTCAGAAAAATAACTGAAAACGACTAAATATCAAGGACTCATTGGGAGAATCGCTCTGGATCTGAAAGCGGAACACTCGCTGACATTTCCCCTATCTGAAAGTCTGATAAACGCCGGAAAAATGATTAAGTCCCGAAAAAAAAATTTTTCAACTTTTTTCAATTTTACGCTAGTGGAATATATATTCTACCCACACACATTTGGAACTCTCCTGGGGTACCCTAACACATATTATTCCCTCATTTAGCGGATATTTTCACAAAAATGTGAAATTTTCAAAAATTCAGAAAAATGGCTGAAAACGACTAAATATCATGGATTCATCGGGTGAATTGCTCTGGAACTGAAATCAGAACGCTCACTGACATATCCCGTATCTGCAAGTCATATAAACGCCAGAAAAATGACTAAGTCTAAAATAAAAAAATTTTTCAACTTTTTTCAATTTTACCCCCGTGGGATACATATTCTAACCACACACATTTGGAACTCTCCTGGGGTACCCTCACACATATTATTCCCTCATTTAGTGGATACTTTCACTAAAAAAGTGAAATTTTCAAAAATTCAGAAAATTGGCTGAAAACCACTAAATATCAAGGACTCATTCAGCGAATCGCTCTGGAAATGAGATCGGAATGCTCACTGACATGTCCTCGGTCTGAAAGTCATATAAACGCCAGAAAAATGACTAAGTCCAAAAAAAAATTTTTTTCAGCTTTTTTCAATTTTACCCCCGTGGGATATATATTTTACCCACACACATTTGGAACTCTCCTGGGGTACCCTCACACATATTGTTCCCTCATTTAGTGGATATTTTCACAAAAAAGTGAAATTTTCAAAAATTCTGAAAATTGGCTGAAAACAACTAAATATCAAGGACTCATCGGGCGAATCGCTCTGGAAATGAAACCGGAATGCTCACTGACATTTCCTCGGTCTGAAAGTCTGATAATCGGCAGAAAAATGACTAAGTCGAAAAAAAAATTTTTTACAGCTTTTTTCAATTTTACCCCCTTGGGATATATATTCTACCCACACACAGTTGGAACTCTCCTGGGGTACCCTCACACATATTGTTCCCTCATTTAGCGGATATTTTCACAAAAAAGTGAAATTTTCAAAAATTCAGAAGAATGTTTGAAAAACACTAAATATCAAGGAATCATCGGGCGAATCGCTCTGGAACTGAAAACGGAACGCTTGCTGACATTTCCCATATCTGAAAGTCTGATAAACGCTTGAAAAATGATAACGTCCTCAAAAAAATTGTTTTCAACTTTTTTCAATTTTACCCCCGTGTTTGATATATATTCTACCCACATACATTTGGAACTCTCCTGGGCTACCCTCACACATATTATTCCCTCATTTAGCGGATAATTTCACAAAAAAGTGAAATTTTCAAAAATTCTGAAAATTGGCGGAAAAGGACTAAATATCAAGGAATCATCGGGCGAATCGCTTTGAAACTGAAATCGGAACATTCACTGACATTTCCCCTATCTGAAAGTCTGATAAACACCGGAAAAATGGCAGTCCAAAAAAAAATTTTTCAACTTTTTTCAATTTTACCCCCATTTTTGATAAATATTCTACCCACACACATTTGGAACTCTCCTGGGGTACCCTCACACATATTATTCCCTCATTTAGTGGATATTTTCACAAAAAAAGTGAAATTTTCAAAAATTCAGAAAATTGGCTGAAAACGACTAAATATCAAGACTCTTTGGGTGAATCGCTCTGGAACTGAAATCGGAAGGCTCACTGACATTTCCCCTCTCTGAAAGTCTGATAAATGCAGGAAAAATGACTAACTCCAAAAAAAAAAATGTTTTCAACTTTTTTCAATTTTGCCCCTGTGGGATATGTATTCTACCCACACACATTTGGAACTCCCCTGGGGTACCCTCACACATTTTATTCCCTCATTTAGTCAATATTTTCACAAAAAAGTGAAATTTTCAAAAATTCAGAAAATTGGCTGAAAACGACTAAATATCAAGGACTCATGAGGCGAATCGCTCTGGAACTGAAATCGGAACGCTCACTGACATATCCCTTATCTGAAAGACTGATAAACGCCGTAAAAATGACTAAGTCTAAAAAAAATTTTTTTTCACCTTTTTTCAATTTTACCCCCGTTGGATATTTATTCTACCCACACACATTTGGAACTCTCCTGGGGTACCCTCACACATATTATTCCTTTATTTAGAGAATATTTTCACAAAAAAGCGAAGTTTTCAAAAATTCAGAAAAATAACTGAAAACGACTAAATATCAAGGACTCATTGGGAGAATCGCTCTGGATCTGAAAGCGGAACACTCGCTGACATTTCCCCTATCTGAAAGTCTGATAAACGCCGGAAAAATGATTAAGTCCCGAAAAAAATTTTTTTCAACTTTTTTCAATTTTACGCTAGTGGAATATATATTCTACCCACACACATTTGGAACTCTCCTGGGGTACCCTCACACATATTATTCCCTCATTTAGCGGATATTTTCACAAAAATGTGAAATTTTCAAAAATTCAGAAAAATGGCTGAAAACGACTAAATATCATGGATTCATCGGGTGAATTGCTCTGGAACTGAAATCAGAACGCTCACTGACATATCCCGTATCTGCAAGTCATATAAACGCCAGAAAAATGACTAAGTCTAAAATAAAAAATTTTTTCAACTTTTTTCAATTTTACCCCCGTGGGATACATATTCTAACCACACACATTTGGAACTCTCCTGGGGTACCCTCACACATATTATTCCCTCATTTAGTGGATACTTTCACTAAAAAAGTGAAATTTTCAAAAATTCAGAAAATTGGCTGAAAACCACTAAATATCAAGGACTCATTCAGCGAATCGCTCTGGAAATGAGATCGGAATGCTCACTGACATTTCCTCGGTCTGAAAGTCATATAAACGCCAGAAAAATGACTAAGTCCAAAAAAAAATTTTTTTCAGCTTTTTTCAATTTTACCCCCATTTTTTATATATATTCTACCCACACACATTTGGAACTCTCCTGGGGTACCCTCACACATATTATTCCCTCATTTAGTGGATACTTTCACAAAAAAAGTGAAGTTTTCAAAAATTCAGAAAATTGGCTGAAAACGACTAAATATCAAGGACTCATCAGGCAAATCGCTCTGGAACTGATATCGGAAGGCTCACTGACATCTCCCCTATCTGAAAGTCTTATAAACGCAGGAAAAATGACTAAGTCCACAAAAAAAAATTTTTCAACTTTTTTAAATTTTACCCCCGTGGGATATATATTCTACCCACACACATTTGGAACTCTCCTGGGGTACCCTCACACATATTCCCTCATATAGTCGATATTTTCACAAAAAAGTGAAATTTTCTAAAATACAGAAAATTGGCTGAAAACGACTAAATATCAAGGACTCATCGGGTGAATCGCTTTGAAACTGAAATCGGAACGCTCACTGACATTTCCCCTATCTGAAAGTCTGACAAATGGCGGAAAAATGACTAAGTCCAAAAAAAAATATTTTTTCAACTTTTTTCAGTTTTACCCCCGTGGAATGTATATTCTATCCACACACATTTGGAACTCTCCGGAGGTACCCTCACACATATTATTCCCACATTTAGCGGATATTTTCACAAAAAAGTGAAATTTTCAAAAATTCAGAAAATTGGCTGAAAACGACTAAATATCAAGGAATCATCGGGCGAATCGCTCTGGAACTGAAATCGGAACGCTCGCTGACATTTCCTTATCTGAAAGTCTGATAAACGCCGGAAAAATGATAAAGTCCCCAAAAAAATTGTTTTCAACTTTTTTCAATTTTACCCTAGCGTGATTTATATTCTACCCACACACATTTGGAACTGTTCTGGGATACTCTCACACATTATTGTTCCCTCATTTAGCGGATATTTTCACAAAAATGTAAAAAGTTCAGAAAATTGGCTGAAAGCGACTAAATATCAAGGACTCATCGGGCAAATTGCTCTGGAACTGAAATCGGAACGCTCACTGACATATCCCCTATCTGAAAGTCTGATAAACGCCGGATAAATGACTAAGTCGAAAAAAAAAAAATTTCAACTTTTTTCAATTTTACCCCCGTGGGATATATATTCTACCCACACACATTTGGAACTCTCCTGGGGTACCCTCACACATATTATTCCCTCATTTAGCGGATATTTTCACAAAAAAGTGAAATTTTCAAAAATTCAGAAAATTGGCTGAAAACGTCTAAATATCAAGGGCTCATCGGGCGAATCGCTCTGGAAATGTAATCGGAATGCTCACTGACATTTCCCCTATCTGAAAGTCTGATAAATGCCGGAAAAATGTCTAAGTCCTCAAAAAAAATTTTTGCAATTTTACCCCCGTGGGATATACAGTTATATGAAAAAGTTTGGGCACCCCTATTAATCTTAAGCTTAATGTTTTATAAAAATTGGTGTTTTTGCAACAGCTATTTCAGTTTGATATATGTAATTACTGTTGGACACAGTAGTGTTTCTGCCTTCAAATGAGGTTTATTGTACTAACAGAAAATGTGCAATCTGCATTCAAACAAAATTTGACAGGTGCATAAGTATGGGCACCTCACCAGAAAAGTGACATTAATATTTAGTAGATCCTCCTTTTGCAAAAATAACAGCCTCTAGTCGCTTCCTGTATCTTTTAATGAGTTCCTGGATCCTGGATGAAGGTATTTTTGACCATTCCTCTTTACAAAACAATTCCAGTTCAGTTAAGTTTAATGGTCGCCGAGCATGGACAGCCCTCTTCAAATGATCTCACAGATGTTCAATGATATTTAGGTTTGGGCACTGGGATGGCCATTCCAGAACAGTGTAATTGTTCCTCTGCATGAATGCCTGAGTAGATTTGGAGCTGTGTTTTGGATCATTGTCTTGCTGAAAGATCCATCCCCTGCGTAACTTCAACTTTATCACTGATTCTTGAACATTATTGTCAAGAATCTGCTGATACTGAGTGGAATCCATGCGTCCCTCAACTTTAACAAGATTCCCGGTGCCGGCATTGGCCACACAGCCCCAAAGCATGATGGAACCTCCACCAAATTTTACTGTGGGTAGCAAGTGTTTTTCTTGGAATGCTGTGTTTTTTTGCCGCCATGCATAACGCCTTTTTGCATGACCAAACAACTCAATCTTGGTTTCATCAGTCCACAGGACCTTCTTCCAAAAAGAAATTGGCTTCTCCAAATGTGCTTTTGCATACCTCAGCGGACTCTGTTTGTGGCGTGCTTGCAGAAACGGCTTCTTTCGCATCACTCTTCCATACAGCTTCCCCTTGTGCAAAGTGCATTGTATAGTTGACCGATCCACAGTGACACCATCTGCAGCAAGTTGATGCTGCACCTCTCTGGAGGTGGTCTGAGGATTGTCCTTGACTGATCTCACCATTCTTCTTCTCTGCCTTTCTGATGTTTTTCTTGGCCTGCCACTTCTGGCCTTAACAAGAACTGTCCCTGTGTTCTTCCATTTCCTTACTATGTTCCTCACAGTGCAAACTGACAGGTTAAATCTCTGAGACAGCTTTTTGTATCCTTCCCCTGAACAACTATGTTGAATAATCTTTGTTTTCAGATCATTTGACAGTTGTTTTGAGGAGCCCATGATGCCACTCTTCAGAGGAGATTCAAACAGGAGAAAAACTTGCAAGTGGCCACTTTAAGTAGCTTTTCTCATGATTGCATACACCTGGCTATGAAGTTCAAAGCTCAATGAGGTTACAAAACCAAAAAAAGTGCTTTAGTAAGTCAGTAAAAAGTAGGTAGGAGTATTTAAAACAAGAAAATGATAAGGGTGCCCATACTTATGCACCTGTTAAATTTTGTTTGAATGCAGATTGCACATTTTCTGTTAGTACAATAAACCTCATTTCAAGGCAGAAACATTACTGTGTCCAGCAGTTATTACATATATCAAACTGAAATAGCTGTTGCAAAACACCAATTTTTATAAACCATTAAGTTTAAGATTAATAGGGGTGCCCAAACTTTTTCATATAATGTATATTCTACCCACACACATTTGGAAATCTCCTGGGGTACCTTCACACATATTATTCCTTGATTTAGCGGATATTTTCACAAAAAAGTGAAATTTTCAAAAATTCTGAAAATTGGCTGAAAACGACTAAATATCAAGGACTCATCGGGCGAATCGCTTTGAAACTGAAATTGGAGCACTCACTGACATTTCCCCTATCTGAAAGTCTGATAAACACCGGAATAATGGCAGTCCAAAAAAAAATTGTTTTCAACTTTTTTCAATTTTACCCCCATTTTTTATATATATTCTACCCACACACATTTGGAACTCTCCTGGGGTACCCTCACACATATTATTCCCTCATTTAGTGGATACTTTCACAAAAAAAGTGAAGTTTTCAAAAATTCAGAAAATTGGCTGAAAACGACTAAATATCAAGGACTCATCAGGCAAATCGCTCTGGAACTGATATCGGAAGGCTCACTGACATCTCCCCTATCTGAAAGTCTTATAAACGCAGGAAAAATGACTAAGTCCACAAAAAAAAATTTTTCAACTTTTTTAAATTTTACCCCCGTGGGATATATATTCTACCCACACACATTTGGAACTCTCCTGGGGTACCCTCACACATATTCCCTCATATAGTCGATATTTTCACAAAAAAGTGAAATTTTCTAAAATACAGAAAATTGGCTGAAAACGACTAAATATCAAGGACTCATCGGGTGAATCGCTTTGAAACTGAAATCGGAACGCTCACTGACATTTCCCCTATCTGAAAGTCTGACAAATGGCGGAAAAATGACTAAGTCCAAAAAAAAATATTTTTTCAACTTTTTTCAGTTTTACCCCCGTGGAATGTATATTCTATCCACACACATTTGGAACTCTCCGGAGGTACCCTCACACATATTATTCCCACATTTAGCGGATATTTTCACAAAAAAGTGAAATTTTCAAAAATTCAGAAAATTGGCTGAAAACGACTAAATATCAAGGAATCATCGGGCGAATCGCTCTGGAACTGAAATCGGAACGCTCGCTGACATTTCCTTATCTGAAAGTCTGATAAACGCCGGAAAAATGATAAAGTCCCCAAAAAAATTGTTTTCAACTTTTTTCAATTTTACCCTAGCGTGATTTATATTCTACCCACACACATTTGGAACTGTTCTGGGATACTCTCACACATTATTGTTCCCTCATTTAGCGGATATTTTCACAAAAATGTAAAAAGTTCAGAAAATTGGCTGAAAGCGACTAAATATCAAGGACTCATCGGGCAAATTGCTCTGGAACTGAAATCGGAACGCTCACTGACATATCCCCTATCTGAAAGTCTGATAAACGCCGGATAAATGACTAAGTCGAAAAAAAAAAAATTTCAACTTTTTTCAATTTTACCCCCGTGGGATATATATTCTACCCACACACATTTGGAACTCTCCTGGGGTACCCTCACACATATTATTCCCTCATTTAGCGGATATTTTCACAAAAAAGTGAAATTTTCAAAAATTCAGAAAATTGGCTGAAAACGTCTAAATATCAAGGGCTCATCGGGCGAATCGCTCTGGAAATGTAATCGGAATGCTCACTGACATTTCCCCTATCTGAAAGTCTGATAAATGCCGGAAAAATGTCTAAGTCCTCAAAAAAATTTTTTGCAATTTTACCCCCGTGGGATATACAGTTATATGAAAAAGTTTGGGCACCCCTATTAATCTTAAGCTTAATGTTTTATAAAAATTGGTGTTTTTGCAACAGCTATTTCAGTTTGATATATGTAATTACTGTTGGACACAGTAGTGTTTCTGCCTTCAAATGAGGTTTATTGTACTAACAGAAAATGTGCAATCTGCATTCAAACAAAATTTGACAGGTGCATAAGTATGGGCACCTCACCAGAAAAGTGACATTAATATTTAGTAGATCCTCCTTTTGCAAAAATAACAGCCTCTAGTCGCTTCCTGTATCTTTTAATGAGTTCCTGGATCCTGGATGAAGGTATTTTTGACCATTCCTCTTTACAAAACAATTCCAGTTCAGTTAAGTTTAATGGTCGCCGAGCATGGACAGCCCTCTTCAAATGATCTCACAGATGTTCAATGATATTTAGGTTTGGGCACTGGGATGGCCATTCCAGAACAGTGTAATTGTTCCTCTGCATGAATGCCTGAGTAGATTTGGAGCTGTGTTTTGGATCATTGTCTTGCTGAAAGATCCATCCCCTGCGTAACTTCAACTTTATCACTGATTCTTGAACATTATTGTCAAGAATCTGCTGATACTGAGTGGAATCCATGCGTCCCTCAACTTTAACAAGATTCCCGGTGCCGGCATTGGCCACACAGCCCCCAAAGCATTTTACTGTGGGTAGCAAGTGTTTTTCTTGGAATGCTGTGTTTTTTTGCCGCCATGCATAACGCCTTTTTGCATGACCAAACAACTCAATCTTGGTTTCATCAGTCCACAGGACCTTCTTCCAAAAAGAAATTGGCTTCTCCAAATGTGCTTTTGCATACCTCAGCGGACTCTGTTTGTGGCGTGCTTGCAGAAACGGCTTCTTTCGCATCACTCTTCCATACAGCTTCCCCTTGTGCAAAGTGCATTGTATAGTTGACCGATCCACAGTGACACCATCTGCAGCAAGTTGATGCTGCACCTCTCTGGAGGTGGTCTGAGGATTGTCCTTGACTGATCTCACCATTCTTCTTCTCTGCCTTTCTGATGTTTTTCTTGGCCTGCCACTTCTGGCCTTAACAAGAACTGTCCCTGTGTTCTTCCATTTCCTTACTATGTTCCTCACAGTGCAAACTGACAGGTTAAATCTCTGAGACAGCTTTTTGTATCCTTCCCCTGAACAACTATGTTGAATAATCTTTGTTTTCAGATCATTTGACAGTTGTTTTGAGGAGCCCATGATGCCACTCTTCAGAGGAGATTCAAACAGGAGAAAAACTTGCAAGTGGCCACTTTAAGTAGCTTTTCTCATGATTGCATACACCTGGCTATGAAGTTCAAAGCTCAATGAGGTTACAAAACCAAAAAAAGTGCTTTAGTAAGTCAGTAAAAAGTAGGTAGGAGTATTTAAAACAAGAAAATAATAAGGGTGCCCATACTTATGCACCTGTTAAATTTTGTTTGAATGCAGATTGCACATTTTCTGTTAGTACAATAAACCTCATTTCAAGGCAGAAACATTACTGTGTCCAGCAGTTATTACATATATCAAACTGAAATAGCTGTTGCAAAACACCAATTTTTATAAACCATTAAGTTTAAGATTAATAGGGGTGCCCAAACTTTTTCATATAATTTATATTCTACCCACACACATTTGGAAATCTCCTGGGGTACCTTCACACATATTATTCCTTGATTTAGCGGATATTTTCACAAAAAAGTGAAATTTTCAAAAATTCTGAAAATTGGCTGAAAACGACTAAATATCAAGGACTCATCGGGCGAATCGCTTTGAAACTGAAATTGGAGCACTCACTGACATTTCCCCTATCTGAAAGTCTGATAAACACCGGAATAATGGCAGTCCAAAAAAAAATTGTTTTCAACTTTTTTCAATTTTACCCCCATTTTTTATATATATTCTACCCACACACATTTGGAACTCTCCTGGGGTACCCTCACACATATTATTCCCTCATTTAGTGGATACTTTCACAAAAAAAGTGAAGTTTTCAAAAATTCAGAAAATTGGCTGAAAACGACTAAATATCAAGGACTCATCGGGCAAATCGCTCTGGAACTGATATCGGAAGGCTCACTGACATCTCCCCTATCTGAAAGTCTTATAAACGCAGGAAAAATGACTAAGTCCACAAAAAAAAATTTTTCAACTTTTTTAAATTTTACCCCCGTGGGATATATATTCTACCCACACACATTTGGAAATCTCCTGGGGTACCCTCACACATATTCCCTCATATAGTCGATATTTTCACAAAAAAGTGAAATTTTCTAAAATACAGAAAATTGGCTGAAAACGACTAAATATCAAGGACTCATCGGGTGAATCGCTTTGAAACTGAAATCGGAACGCTCACTGACATTTCCCCTATCTGAAAGTCTGACAAATGGCGGAAAAATGACTAAGTCCAAAAAAAAATTTTTTTTCAACTTTTTTCAGTTTTACCCCCGTGGAATGTATATTCTATTCACACACATTTGGAACTCTCCGGAGGTACCCTCACACATATTATTCCCACATTTAGCGGATATTTTCACAAAAAAGTGAAATTTTCAAAAATTCAGAAAATTGGCTGAAAACGACTAAATATCAGGGAATCATCGGGCGAATTGCTCTGGAACTGAAATCGGAACGCTCGCTGACATTTCCTTATCTGAAAGTCTGATAAACGCCGGAAAAATGATAAAGTCAACAAAAAAATTGTTTTCAACTTTTTTCAATTTTACCCTAGCGTGATATATATTCTACCCACACACATTTGGAACTGTTCTGGGGTACTCTCACACATTATTGTTCCCTCATTTAGCGGATATTTTCACAAAAAAGTAAAAAATTCAGAAAATTGGCTGAAAGCGACTAAATATCAAGGACTCATCGGGCAAATTGCTCTGGAACTGAAATCGGAACGCTCACTGACATATCCCCTATCTGAAAGTCTGATAAACGCCGGATAAATGACTAAGTCGAAAAAAAAAAATTTTTCAACTTTTTTCAATTTTACCCCCGTGGGATATATATTCTACCCACACACATTTGGAACTCTCCTGTGGTACCCTCACACATATTATTCCCTCATTTAGCGGATATTTTCACAAAAAAGTGAAATTTTCAAAAATTCAGAAAATTGGCTGAAAACGTTTAAATATCAAGGGCTCATCAGGCGAATCGCTGTGGAAATGTAATTGGAATGCTCACTGACATTTCCCCTATCTGAAAGTCTGATAAATGCCGGAAAAATGTCTAAGTCCTCAAAAAAATTTTTTGCAATTTTACGCCCGTGGGATATATATTCTACCCACACACATTTGGAAATCTCCTGGGGTACCTTCACACATATTATTCCTTGATTTAGCAGATATTTTCACAAAAAAGTGAAATTTTCAAAAATTCTGAAAATTGGCTGAAAACGACTAAATATCAAGAAATCATCGGGCCAATCGCTCTGGAACTGAAATCGGAACGCTCTCTCACATTTCCATATCTGAAAGTCTGATAAACGCCGGAAAATTTTTTTCAACTTTTTTCAATTTTACCCCCGTGTTTGATATATATTCTACCCACACACATTTGGAACTCTCCTGGGGTACCCTCACACATATTATTCCCTCATTTGGTCGATATTTTCACAAAAAAGTGAAATTTTCAAAAATTCAGAAAATTGGCTGAAAACGATTAAATATCAAGGACTCATTGGGCGAATCTCTCTGGTACTGAAATCGGAATGCTCACTGACATTTCCCCTATCTGAAAGTCTGATAAACGCTGGAAAAATGACTAAGTCCAAAAAAAAAGTTTTTTCAACTTTTTTAAATTTTACCCCTGTGGGATATATATTCTACCCACACACATTTGGAAATCTCCTGAGGTACACTCACACATATTATTCCCTCATTTAGCGGATATTTTCACAAAAAAGTTAAATTTTCAAAAATTCAGAAAAATGGCTGAAAATGACTAAATATCAAGGACTCATCGGGCGAATCGCTCTGGTACTGAAATCGGAACGCTCACTGACATTTTCCCTATCTGAAAGACTGATAAACGCCGGAAAAATGATAAAGTCCCTAAAAAAATTGTTTTAAACTTTTTTCAATTTTACGCTAGTGGGATATATATTCTACCCACACACATTTGTAACTCTCCTGGGCTACCCTCACACATATTATTCCCTCATTTAGCGGATATTTTCACAAAAAGTGAAATTTTCAAAAATTCTGAAAATTGGCTGAAAACGACTAAATATCAAGGACTCATCGGGCGAATCGCTTTGAAACTGAAATCGGAGCACTCACTGACATTTCCCCTATCTGAAAGTCTGATAAACACCGGAATAATGGCAGTCCAAAAAAAAATTGTTTTCAACTTTTTTCAATTTTACCCCCATTTTTTATATATATTCTACCCACACACATTTGGAACTCTCCTGGGGCACCCTCACACATATTATTCCCTCATTTAGTGGATATTTTCACAAAAAAGTGAAATTTTCAAAAATTAAGAAAATTGGCTGAAAACGACTAAATATCAAGAACTCATCGGATGAATCGCTCTGGTACTGAAATCGGAACGCTCACTGACATTTTCCCTATCTGAAAGACTGATAAACGCCGGAAAAATGACTAAGTCAAAAAAAAATTTTTTTTCTACTTATTTCAATTTTACCCCCATGGGACATATATTCTACCCACACACATTTGGAACTCTCCTGGGGTACCCTCACACATATTATTCCCTCATTTAGTGGACATTTTCACAAAAAAGAGAAAATTTCAAAAATTCAGAAAAATGGCTGAAAACGACTAAATATCAAGGACTCGTCGGCCGGATCGCTTTGGAATTAAATCAAAACGCTCACTGACATTTCCCCTATCTGAAACTCTGAAAAACGCAGGAAAAATGACCAAGTCCCAAAAAAAAAATTTTTAAACTTTTTTCAATTTTACCCCCGTGGGATATATATTCTACCCACACACATTTGGAACTCTCCTGGGGTACCCTCACACATATTATTCCGTCATTTAGAGGATATTTTCACAAAAAAGTGAAATTTTCAAAAATTCAGAAAATTGGCAGAAAATGACTAAATAAAAAAGGACTCATCGGGCGAATCGCTCTGGAACTTAAATCGGAATGCTCACTGACATTTCCCCTATCTGAAAGTCTGATAAACACAGGAAAAATGACTAAGTCCAAAAAAATTTTTCTTTTCAACTTTTTTCAATTTTACCCCCGTGGGATATATATTCTACCCACACACATTTGGAACTCTCCTGGGGTACCCTCACACAAAATATTCCGTTATTTAGTGGATATTTTCACAAAAAAGTGAAATTTTCAAAAATTCTATAAATTGGCTGAAAATGATTAAATATCAAGGACTCATTGGGCGAAACGCTCTGGAACTGAAATCGGAATGCTAACTGACATACCCCCTATTTGAAAGTTTAATAAACGCCGGAAAAATGACTAAGTCCCCCAAATTTTTTTTCAACTTATTTCAATTTTACCCCGTGGGATATATATTCTACCCACACACATTTGGAACTCATCTGGAGTACCCTCACACATATTATTCCCAAATTTAGTGGATATTTTCACAAAAAAAGTGAAATTTTCAAAAATTCAGAAAATTTACTGAAAACGACTAAATATCAAGGACTCATTGGGCGAAATGCTCTGGAACTGAAATCGGAATGCTCACTGACATTTCCCCTATCTGAAAGTCTGATAAACGCCGGACAAATGACTAAGTCCAAAAAAAATTTTTTTTAACTTTTTAAATTTTACCCCCGTGGGATATATATTCTTTCCACAAACATTTGGAACTCTCCTGGGGTACCCTCACACATAGTATTCCGTTATTTAGTGGATATTTTCACAAAAAAAGTGAAATTTTCAAACATTCAGAAAATTGGCTGAAAACGACTAAATATCATGGACTCATCGGGCGAATCGCTCTGGAACTGAAATCGGAACTCTCACTCACATTTCCCCTCTCTGAAAGTCTGATAAACGTTGTAAAAATGATAGCCCAAAAAAAATTTTTTTTCAACCTTTTTCAATTTTACCCCCGTGGGATATATATTTTAACCACACACATTTGGAACTCTCCTGGGGTACCCTCACACATATTATTCCCACATTTAGTGGATATTTTTGCAAAAAAGTGAAATTTTCAAAAATTCTGAAAATTGGCTGAAAACTACTAAATATCAAGGACTCATCGGACGAAACGCTCTGGAAGTGAAATCGGAACGCTCACTGACATTTCCCCTATCTGAAAGTCTGATAAACGCCGGAAAAATGACTACGTCGAAAAAAAAAAAATTTCCACCTTTTTTCAATTTTTCCCCCGTGGGATATATATTCTACCCACACACATTTGGAACTCTCCTGGCGTACCCTCACACATATTATTCCGTCATTTAGAGGATATTTTCACAAAAAAGTGAGATTTTCAAAAATTTTAAAAATTGGCTGAAAACGACAAAACATAAAGGACTCATCGGGCGAATCGCACTGGAACTGAAATTTGAATGCTCACTGACATTTCCTATCTCTGAAAGTCTGATAAACGCCGGAAAAATTACTACAAGTCCCCAAAAATTTTTTTTTTTATTTTTTTCAATTTTACCCCCATGGTAAATATATTCCACCCACACACATTTGGAACTCTCCTGGGGTACCCTCACACATATTATTCCGTTAATTAGTGGATATTTTCACAAAAAAGTGAAATTTTCAAAAATTCAGAAAATTGGCTGAAAATGACTAAATATAAAGGACTCATCGGGCGAGTCGCTCTGGAATTAAATCGGAACGCTCACTGACATTTCCCCTATCTGAAACTCTGATAAATGACGGAAAAATGAGTAAGTCCAAAAAAAAAAAATTTTTTTTACTTTTTTCAATTTTACCCCCATGGGATATATATTCTACCCACACACATTTGGAACTCTCCTGGGGTACCCTCACACATATTATTGCCTCATTTAGCGGATATTTTGACAAAAAAGTGAAATTTTCTAAATTTCATAAAATTGGCAGAAAATGACTAAATATAAAGGACTCATTGGGCGCATCGCTCTGGAACTGAAATCGGAATGCTCACTGACATTTCCCCTATCTGAAAGTCTGATAAACGCCGGAAAAATTACCAAGTCCCAAAAAAAAAATTGTTAAACTTTTTTCAATTTTACCCCTGTAGGATACATATTCTACCCACACACATTTGGATCTCTCCTGGGGTACCCTCACACATATTATTCCAACATTTAGCGGATATGTTCACAAAAAAGTGACATTTTCAAAAATTCAGAAAATTGGCTGAAAATGACTGAAAATAAAGGACTCATGGGGCGAATCACTCTGGAACTGAAATCGGAACGCTCACTGACATTTCCCCTCTCTGAAAGTCTGATAAATGCCGTAAAAATGAGTAAGTCCAAAAAAAAAATAATTTTTTTTGCCTTTTTCAATTTTACCCCTATGGGATATATCTTCTATCCACACACATTTGGAACTCTCCTGGGGTACCCTCACACATATTATTCCGTCATTTAGTGGATATTTTCACAAAAAAGTGAAATTTTCAAAAATTGAAAAAATTGGCTGAAAACGAATAAATATCAAGGACTCATCGTTCGAATCCCTCTGGAATTAAATCGGAATGCTCTCTGACATTTCCCCTATCTGAAACTCTGATAAATGACGGAAAAATGACTAAGTCCAAAAAAAAATGTTTTCCACTTTTTTCAATTTTACCCCCGTGGGATATATATTCTACCCACACACATTTGGAACTCTTCTGGGGTACCCTCACACATATTATTGCCTCATTTAGCGGATATTTTGACAAAAAAGTGAAATTTTCAAAAATTCAGAAAATTCCCTGAAAAGGACTGAATATAAAGGACTCATCGGGCGAATCACTCTGGAACTGAAATCGGAACGCTCACTGATATTTCCCCTCTCTGAAAGTCTGATAAATGCCGTAAAAATGAGTAAGTCCAAAAAAAAATATTTTTTTTTTTACTTTTTTCAATTTTACCCCCATGGGATATATCTTCTATCCACACACATTTCGAACTCTCCTGGGGTACCCTCACACATATTATTCCGTCATTTAGTGGATATTTTCACAAAAAAGTGAAATTTTCAAAAATTGAAAAAATTGGCTGAAAACGACTAAATATCAAGGACTCATCGTTCGAATCCCTGTGGAACTGATGTCGGAATGCTCACTGACATTTCCCCTATGTGAAAGTCTGATAAACGCCGGAAAAATGACTAAGTCCAAAAAAATTTACTTTTAAACTTTTTTCAATTTTACCCCCGTGGGATATATATTCTACCTACACACATTTGGAACTCTCCTGGGGTACCCTCACACATATTATTCCTACATTTATCAAATATTTTCACAAAAAAGTTACATTCTCAAAAATTCCGAAAATTGGCTGAAAACGACTAAATATTATGGACTCATCGGGCGAATCGCTCTGGAACTGAAATCGGAACGCTCACTGAGATTTCCCCTCTCTGAAAGTCTGATAAATGCCATAAAAATGAGTAAGTCCAAAAAAAAATGTTTTCATCTTTTTTCAATTTTACCCCCGTGGGATTTATATACTAACAACACACATTTGGAACTCTCCTGGGGTACCTTCACACATATTATTCCCTCATTTAGTGGTAATTTTCACAAAAAAGTGAAATTTTCAAAAATTCTGAAAAATGGTGAAAACGACTAAATATCAAGGACTCATCAAGTGAATGGCTCTGGAACTGAAATCAGAACGCTCATTGACATTTCCCCTATCTGAAAGTCTGATAAACGCCGGAAAAATGACTAATTCCAAAAAAAAAATTTTTTTAGCTTTTTTCAATTTTACCCCCGTGGGATATATATTCTACCCACACACATTTGGAACTCTACTGGGGTACCCTCACACATATTATTCCCTCACTTAGTGGATATTTTCACAAAAAAGTGAAATTTTCAAAAATTCAGAAAATTGGCTGAAAACGACTAAATATCAAGGACACATCGGGCGAATCGCTCTGGAACTGAAATCGGAACGCTCACTGACATTTCCCCTATCTGAAAGTCTGATAAACGCCGGAAAAATGACTAAGTCCAAAAAAAACATTTTTTCAACTTTTTTCAATTTTATCCCCGTGTTATATATATTCTACCCACACACATTTGGAACTCTCCTGGGGTACCCCCACACATATTATTCCCTCATTTAGTGGATATTTTCACAAAAAAGTGAAATTTTCAAAAATTCAGAAAATTGTCGGAAAACGACTAAATATCAAGGACACATTGGGCGAATTGCTCTGGAACTGAAATCGGAACGCTCACTGACATTTCCCCTATCTGAAAGTCTGATAAACGCAGGATAAATTACTAATTCCCCACAAAAAAATTTTTCAACTTCTTTCAATTTTACCGCTGTGGGATACATATTCTAACCACACACATTTGAAACTCTCTTGGGGTACCCTCACACATATTATTCCCTCATTTAGCGGATATTTTCACAAAAAAGGGAAATTTTCAAAAGTTCTGAAAAATGGCTAAAAATGACTAATTGTCAAGGACTCATCAGGAGAATCGCTCTGGAACGGAAATCGGAATGCTCAATGACTTTTCCCCTATCTGAAAGTCTGATAAACGCCGGAGAAATGACAGTCCAAAAAAAATTTTTTCAACTTTTTTCAATTTTACCCACGTGGGATTTATATTCTAACAACACACATTTGGAACTCTCCTGGGGTACCCTCACACATATTATTCCCTCATTTAGTGGATATTTTCACAAAAAAGTGAAATTTTCAAAAATTCAGAAAATTGTCGGAAAACGACTAAATATCAAGGACACATTGGGCGAATTGCTCTGGAACTGAAATCGGAACGCTCACTGACATTTCCCCTATCTGAAAGTCTGATAAACGCAGGATAAATTACTAATTCTCCACAAAAAAATTTTTCAACTTCTTTCAATTTTACCGCTGTGGGATACATATTCTAACCACACACATTTGAAACTCTCTTGGGGTACCCTCACACATATTATTCCCTCATTTAGCGGATATTTTCACAAAAAAGGGAAATTTTCAAAAGTTCTGAAAAATGGCTAAAAATGACTAATTGTCAAGGACTCATCAGGCGAATCGCTCTGGAACGGAAATCGGAATGCTCAATGACTTTTCCCCTATCTGAAAGTCTGATAAACGCCGGAGAAATGACAGTCCAAAAAAAATTTTTTCAACTTTTTTCAATTTTACCCACGTGGGATTTATATTCTAACAACACACATTTG
Organism: Phyllobates terribilis; assembly: GCF_046119375.1. Lineage (NCBI taxonomy): Eukaryota > Metazoa > Chordata > Amphibia > Anura > Dendrobatidae > Phyllobates > Phyllobates terribilis. The sequence continues at coordinate 46,873,708 of NW_027362769.1, read as the reverse complement.
GAACTCTCCTGGGGTACCCTCACACATATTATTCCCTCATTTAGTGGTAATTTTCACAAAAAAGTGAAATTTTCAAAAATTCAGAAAAATGGTGAAAACGACTAAATATCAAGGACTCATCGGGTGAATGGCTCTGGAACTGAAATCGGAACGCTCATTGACATTTCCCCTATCTGAAAGTCTGATAAACGCCGGAAAAATGACTAAGTCCAAAAAAAATTTTTTTTCAACTTTTTTCAATTTTACCCCCGTGGGATATATATTCTACCCACACACATTTGGAACTCTCCTGGGGAACCCTCACACATATTATTCCCTGATTTAGTGGATATTTTCACAAAAAAGTGAAATTTTCAAAAATTCAGAAAATTGGCTGAAAACGACTAAATATCAAAGACTCATCGGTCGAATCGCTCTGTAACTGAAATCGGTACACTCACTGACATTTCCCCTATCTGAAAGTCTGATAAACGCCGGAAAAATGACTAAGTCCAAAAAAAACATTTTTTCAACTTTTTTCAATTTTACCCCCGTGTTATATATATTCTACCCACACACATTTGGAACTCTCCTGGGGTACCCTCACACATATTATTCCCTCATTTAGTGGATATTTTCACAAAAAAGTGAAATTTTCAAAAATTCAGAAAATTATCTGAAAACGACTAAATATCAAGGACTCATCAGGCGAATTGCTCTGGAACGGAAATCGGAATGCTCAATGACTTTTCCCCTATCTGAAAGTCTTATAAACGCAGGAAAAATGACTAAGTCCAAAAAAAAAATTTTTTTCAACTTATTTCAATTTTACCCCCGTGGGATATATATTCTACCCACACACATTTGGAACTCTACTGGGGTACCCTCACACATATTATTCCCTCATTTAGTGGTTACTTTCAAAAAAAGTGAAATTTTTCAAAATTCTGAAAATTGGCTGAAAACGACTAATTGTCAAGGACTCATCGGGCGAATCGCTCTGGAACTGAAATCAGAATGCTCACTGACATTTCACCTATCTGAAAGTCTGATAAACGCCATAGAAATGACAGTCCAAAAAAAATTTTTTCAACTTTTTTCAATTTTACCCCCGTGGGATTTATATTCTAACAATACACATTTGGAACTCTCCTGCGGTACCCTCACACATATTATTCCCTCATTTAGTGGATATTTTCACAAAAAAGTGAAATTTTCAAAAATTCATAAAAATGGCTGAAAATGACTAAATATCAAGGACTCATCGGGCGAATCGCTCTGAAACTGAAATCGGAATGCTCACTGACATTTCCCCTATCTGAAAGACTGATAAACGCCGGAAAAATGACCAAGTTGCAAAAAAATTTTTTCAGCTTTTTTCAATTTTACCCCCGTGGGATATATATTCTACCCACACACATTTGGAACTCTACTGGGGTACCCTCACACATATTATTCCCACATTTAGCGGACATTTTCACAAAAAATGTAAATTTTCAAAAATTCTGAAAATTGGCTGGAAACGACTCAAGGACTCATCGGGCGAATCGCTCTGGAACTGAAATCGGAACGCTCACTGACATTTCCCCTATCTGAAAGTCTGATAATCGCCGGAAAAATGACTAAGTCCAAAAAAAACATTTTTTGCAACTTTTTTCAATTTTACCCCCGTGGGATATGTATTCTACCCTCACACATTTGGAACTCTACTGGGGTACCCTCACACATATTATTCCCTAATTTAGCAGATATTTACACAAAAAAGTGAAATTTTCAAAAATTCAGAAAAATGGTGAAAACGCATAAATATCAAGGACTCATCAGGTGAATCGCTCTGGAACTGAAATCGGAACGCTCATTGACATTTCCCCTATCTGAAAGTCTGATAAACGCCGGAAAAATTACTAATTCCCCTCAAAAAAATTTTTCAACTTCTTTCAATTTTACCCCCGTGGGATATATATTCTAACCACACACATTTGGAACTCTCCTGGGGTACCCTCACAAATATTATTCCCTCATTTAGCAGATATTTACACAAAAAAGTGAAATTTTCAAAAATTCTGAAAATTGGTTAAAAACGACTAATTGTCAAGAACTCAACGAGTGAATAACTCTGGAGCTGAAATCGGAATGCTCACTGACATTTCCCCTATCTGAAAGTCTGATAAACTCCGGAAAAATGACGAAGTCGAAAAAAAAAAAATGTTTCAACTTTTTGCAATTTTAGCCCCGTGGGATACATATTCTACCCAAACACATTTGGAACTCTCCTGGGGTACCCTCATACATATTATTCCCTCATTTAGTGGTAATTTTCACAAAAAAATGAAATTTTCAAAAATTTAGAAAAATGGCTGAAAGCGACTAAATATCAAGGACTCATCGGGCGAATCGCTCTGGAACAGAAATCTAAGTGCTCATTGACATTTCCCCTATCTGAAAGACTGATAAACGCCGGAAAAATGCCTAAGTCCAAAAAAAAAATTTTTTCAGCTTTTTTTACTTTTACCCCTGTGGGATATATATTCTACCCACACACATATGGAACTTTCCTGGGGTACCCTCACACATATTATTTCCTCATTTTGCAGATATTTTCGCAAAAAGGTGAAATTTTCAAAAATTCAGAAAATTGGCTGAAAATGACTAAATATCAAGAATGAATCGGACGAATCGCTGTGGAACTGAAATCGAAATGCTCACTGACATTTCCCCTATCTGAAAGTCTGATAAACGCCAGAGAAATGACAGTCCAAAAAAGATTTTTTCAACTTTTTTCAATTTTACCCCCGTGGGATATATATCCTACCCACACACATTTGGAACTCTACTGGGGTACACTCACACATATTATTCCCACATTTAGCGGACATTTTCACAAAAAAGTGAAATTTTCAAAAATTCAGAAAATTGGTGAAAACGACTAAATATCATGGACTCATCGGGCGAAAAACTCTGGAACTGAAATCTGAATGCTCACTGACATTTCCCCTATCTGAAAGTCTGATAAACGCCGGAAAAATGACTAAGTCCCAAAAAAATTTTTTTTAAACGTTTTTCAATTTTACCCCTGTGGGATATATATTCTACCAACACACATTTGGTACTCTCCTGGGGTACCCTCAAACATATTATTCCCTAATTTAGCAGATATTTACACAAAAAAGTGAAATTTTCAAAAATTAAGAAAATTGGCTGAAAACGACTAATTATCAAGGACTCATCGAGCGAATCGCTCTGGAACTGAAATCGGAGCGCTCACTAACATTTCCCCTATCGGAAAGCCTGATAAACGCCGGATAAATGAGTAATTCCCTGCACCCTAATTTTTTTTAAACTTTTTTCAAATTTTCCCCCGTGGGATAGTTATTCTTACCACACACATTTGGTACTTTCCTGGGGTACCCTCACACATATTATTCCCTCATTTAGCAGATATTTTCACAAAATGGTGAAATTTTCAAAAATTCAGAAAATTGGCTGAAAATGACTAAATATAAAGAATGAATGGGACGAATCGCTGTGGAACTGAAATCGAAATGCTCACTGACATTTCCCCTATCTGAAAGTCTGATAAACGCCGGAGAAATGACAGTCCAAAAAAGATTTTTTCAACTTTTTTCAATTTTACCCCCGTGGGATATAAATTCTACCAACACACATTTGGTACTCTCCTGGGGTACCCTCAAACATATTATTCCCTAATTTAGCAGATATTTACACAAAAAAGTGAAATTTTCAAAAATTCAGAAAAATGGCTGAAAGTGACTAAATATCAAGGACTCATCGTGCGAATCGCTGTGGAACTGAAATCGGAATGCTCACTGACATTTCCCATTTCTGAAAGTCTGATAAACGCTGGAAAAATGACTAATTAAAAAAAAAAAATTTTCAACTCTTTTCAATTTTACCCCCGTGGGATATATATTCTACCCACACACATTTGGTAGTCTCCTGTGGTACCCTCACACATATTATTCCCTCATTTAGTGGATATTTTCACAAAAAAGTGACATTTTCAAAAATTCAGAAAAAAGGCAGAAAACGACTAAATATCAAGGACTCATCGGGAGAATCGCTCTGGAAATGAAATCGGAACACTCACTGACATTTCCCCTATCTGAAAGTCTTATAAACACCGTAAAAATGACTAATTTCAAAAAAAATATTTTTTTTACTTTTTTCAATTTTACCCCCGTGGGATATATATTCTACCCACACACATTTGGAACTCTCCTGGGGTACCCTCACACATATTATTCCCTCATTTAATGGACATTTTCACAAAAAAGTGAAATTTTCAAAATTTCAGAAAAATAGCTGAAAACGACTAAATATCAAGAACTCATCGATCGAATCGCTCTGGAACTGAAATCGGAACGCTCATTGACATTTCCCCTATCTGAAAGTCTGATAAACGCCGGAAAAATGACTGAGTCAAAAAAAATAATTTTCAACTCTTTTCAATTTTGCCCCGTGGGATATATATTCTACCCACACACATTTGGAACTCTCCTGGAGTACCCTCACTCATATTATTCCCACATTTAGTGGATATTTACACAAAAAAGTGAAATTTTCAAAAGTTCAGAAAAATGGCTGAAAACTACTAAATATCAAGAACTCGTCGGTCGAATCGCTCTGGAACTGAAATCGGAATGCTCACTGACATTTCCCATTTCTGAAAGTCTGATAAACGTCGGAAAAATGACTGAGTCAAAAAAAAAAATTTTCAACTCTTTTCAATTTTACCCACGTGGGATATATATTCTACCCACACACATTTGGTAGTCTCCTGGGGTACCCTCACACATATTATTCCCTCATTTAGTGGATATTTTCACAAAAAAGTGACATTTTCAAAAATTCAGAAAAATGGCTGAAAACGACTAAATATCAAAGACTCATCGGGCGAATCGCTCTGGAAATTAAATCGGAATGCTCACTGACATTTCCCCTATCTGAAAGTCTTATAAACACCGTAAAAATGACTAATTCCAAAAAAAAATTTTTTTTTACATTTTTCAATTTTACCCCCGTGGGATATATATTCTACCCACACACATTTGGATCTCTCCTGGGGTACCCTCACACATATTATTCCCTCATTTAATGGACATTTTCACAAAAAACTGAAATTTTCAAAAGTTCAGAAAAATGGCTGAAAACTACTAAATATCAAGGACTCATCGGGCGAATCGCTCTGGAAATTAAATCGGAACGCTCACTGACATTTCCCCTATCTGAAAGTCTTATAAACACCGTAAAAATGACTAATTCCAAAAAAAAATTTTTTTTTACATTTTTCAATTTTACCCCCGTGGGATATATATTCTACCCACACACAATTGGAACTCTCCTGGGGTACCCTCACACATATTATTCCCTCATTTAATGGACATTTTCACAAAAAAGTGAAATTTTCAAAAATTCAGAAAATTTGCTGAAAACGACTACATATGAAGGACTCATCGGGCAAATCGCTCTGCAACTGAAATTGGAATGCTCACTGACATTTCCCCTATCTGAAAGTCTGATAAACGCCGGAAAAATGACTAAGTCCAAAAAAATTTTTTTTTTAACTTTTTTCAATTTTACCCCCGTGGGATATGTATTCTACGCACACACATTTGGAACTCTCCTGGGGTACCCTCACACATATTATTCCCTCATTTAGCAGATATTTTCACAAAAAAGTGAAATTTTCAAAAAATTCAGAAAATTGGCTGAAAACGACTAAATATCAAGGACTCATCTGGCGAATTGCTCAGGAACTGAAATTGTAATGCTCACTGACATTTCCCCTATCTGAAAGTCTGATAAACGCCGGAAAAATGACCAAGTTGCAAAAAAATTTTTTTTCAACTTTTGTCAATTTTACCCTCGTTTGATATATATGCTACCCACACACATTTGGAACTCTCCTGGGGTATCCTCACACATATTATTCCCTCATTTAGCAGATATTTTCACAAAAAAGTAAAATTTTCAAAAATTCTGAAAATTGGCTGAAAACGACTAAATATCAAGCACTCATCGGGCGAATCGCTCTGGAACTGAAATCGGAACGCTCACTGACATATCTGAAAGTCTGATAAATGCCGGAAAAATGACTAAGCCCAAAAAAAAATATTTTTTGCAACTTTTGTCAATTTTACCCCCTTTTGATATATATACTACCCACACACATTTGGAACTCTCCTGGGGTATCCTCACACAAATTATTCCCTCATTTAGTGGATATTTTCACAAAAAAGTGAAATTTTCAAAAATTCAGAAAATTGGCTGAAAACGACTAAATATCAAGGACTCATCTGGCGAATCGCACTGGAAATGAAATAGGAAAGTTCCCTGACATTTCCCCTATCTGAAAGTCTGATAAAGGCCGGAAAAATGACCAAGTTCCAAAAAAATATTTTTTCAACTTTTTTCAATTTTACACCCGTGGGATATGTATTCTACCCACACACATTTGGAACTCTCCTGGCGTACCCTCACACATATTATTCCCTCATATAGCAGATATTTTCACAAAAAAGTGAAATTTTCAAAAATTCTGAAAATTGCCTGAAAACGACTAAATATCAAGGACTCATGTGGCGAATCGCTCTGGAACTGAAATCGGAACACTCACTGACATTTCCCCTATCTGAAAATCTGCTAAACGCCGGAAAAACGACCAAGTTCCAAAAAAATTTTTTTTAAACTTTTTTCAATTTTACACCCGTGGGATATGTATTCTACCCACACACATTTGGAACTCTCCTGGGGTACCCTCACACATATTATTCCCTCATTTAGCAGATATTTTCACAAAAAAGTGAAATTTTAAAATATTCTGAAAATTGGCTGAAAACGACTAAATATCAACGACTCATCTGGCGAATTGCTCTGGAAATGAAATAAGAAAGTTCACTGACATTTCCCCTATCTGAAAATCTGATAAATGCCGGAAAAATGACTAAGTCCAAAAAAATTTTTTTTTCAACGTTTTTCAATTTTACCTCCGTGGGATATGTATTCTACTCACACACATTTGGAACTCTCCTGGGGTACCCTCACACATATTATTTCCTCATATATCAGATATTTTCACAAACAAGTGAAATTTCCAAAAATTCAGAAAATTGGCTGAAAACGACTAAATATCAAGCACTCATCGGGCGAATCGCTCTGGAACTGAAATGGGAATGCTCACTGACATATCCCCTATCTGAAAGTCTGATAAACGCCGTAAAAATGACTAAGACCAAAAAAAAATATTTTTTCCAACTTTTGTCAATTTTACCCCCTTTTGATATATATGCTACCCACACACATTTGGAACTCTCCTGGGGTATCCTCACACAAATTATTCCCTCATTTAGTGGATATTTTCACAAAAAAGTGAAATTTTCAAAAATTCAGAAAATTGGCTGAAAACGACTAAATATCAAGGACTCATCGGGCGAATCGCTCTGGAACTGAAATCAGAACGCTCACTGACATTTCCCCTATCTGAAAGTTTGATAAACGACCAAAAAATGACTAAGCCCAAAAAAAAATATTTTTTCCAACTTTTGTCAATTTTACCCCCTTTTGATATATATGCTACCCACACACATTTGGAACTCTCCTGGGGTATCCTCACACATATTATTCCCTCATTTCGCAGATATTTTCACAAAAAAGTAAAATTTTCAAAAATTCAGAAAATTGGCGGAAAATGAGTAAATATCAAAGACTCATCGGGCGAATCGCTCTGGAAATGAAATCGGAACGCTCACTGACATATCCCCTATCTGAAAGTCTGATAAACGCCGGAAAAATGACTAAGCCCAAAAAAAAATATTTTTTCAACTTTTTTCAATTTTACCCCCGTGGGATATGTATTCTACCCACACACATTTGGAACTCTCCTGGGGTACCCTCACACATATTATTCCCTCATATAGCAGATATTTTCACAAAAAAGTTAAATTTTCAAAAATTCTGAAAATTGGCTGAAAACGACTAAATATCAAGTACTCATCGGGCGAATCGCTCTGGAATTGAAATAGGAAAGTTCACTGACATTTCCCCTATCTGAAAATCTGATAAACGGCGGAAAATGACTAAGCCCAAAAAAAAATATTTTTTTCAAATTTGTCAATATTACCTCCGTTTTATATATATGCTACCCACACACATTTGGAACTCTACTGGGGTATCCTCACTCATATTATTCCCTCATTCATTGGATACTTTCACAAAAAAGTGAAATTTTCAAAAATTCAGAAAATTGGCTGTAAACGACTAAATATCAAGGACTCATCGGGCGAATCGCTCTGGAACTGAAATCGGAACACTCACTGACATTTCCCCTATCTGAAAGTCTGATAAATGCCGGAAAAATGACCAAGTTCCAAAAAAATTTTTTTTCAACTTTTGTCAGTTTTACCCCCGTTTGATATACATGCTACCCACACACATTTGGAACTCTCCTGGGGTATCCTCACACATATTATTCCCTCATTTAGCAGATATTTTCACAAAAAAGTAAAATTTTCAAAAATTCTGAAAATTGGCTGAAAACGACTAAATATCACGGACTCATCGGGCGAATCGCTCTGGAAATGAAATAGGAAAGTTCACTGACATTTCCCCTATCTGAAAATCTGATAAATGGCGGAAAATGACTAAGCCCAAAAAAAAATATTTTTTTCAACTTTTGTCAATATTACCCCCGTTTTATGTATATGCTACCCACACACATTTGGAACTCTACTGGGGTATCCTCACACATATTATTCCCTCATTTAGCAGATATTTTCACAAAAAAGTGAAATTTTCAAAAATTCTGAAAATTGGCTGAAAACGACTAAATATCAACGACTCATCTGGCGAATTGCTCTGGAAATGAAATAGGAAAGTTCACTGACATTTCCCCTATCTGAAAGTCTGATAAACGCCGGAAAAATGACTAAGCCCAAAAAAAAATATTTTTCAACTTTTTTGAATTTTACCCCCGTGGGATATGTATTCTACCCACACACATTTGGAACTCTCCTGGGGTACCCTCACGCATATTATTCCCTCATTTAGCAGATATTTTCACAAAAAAGTGAAATTTTCAAAAATTCAGAAAATTGGCTGAAAACGACTAAATATCAAGGACTCATGGGGAGAATCGCTCTGGAACTGAAATCGGAACGCTCACTGATATATCCCCTATCTGAAAGTCTGATAAACGACGGAAAAATGACTAAGCCCAAAAAAAAATATTTTTTTCAAGTTTTGTCAATTTTACCCCCGTTTGATATATATGCTACAAACACACATTTGGAACTCTACTGGGGTATCCTCACACATATTATTCCCTCATTTAGTGGATATTTTCACAAAAAAGTGAAATTTTCAAAAATTCAGAAAATTGGCTGAAATCGACTAAATATCAAGGACTCATCGGGCGAATCGCTCTGTAACTGAAATCGGAACGCTCACTGACATTTCCCCTATCTGAAAGTCTGATAAACGCCCAAAAAATAACCAAGTTCCAAAAAAATTTTTTTCAACTCTTTTCAATTTTACACCCGTGGGATATGTATTCTACCCACACACATTTGGAACTCTCCTGGCGTACCCTCACATATTATTCCCTGATATAGCAGATATTTTCACAAAAAAGTGAAATTTTCAAAAATTCAGAAAATTGGCTGAAAACGACTAAATATCAAGGACTCATCGGGCGAATCGCTCTGCAACTGAAATCGGAACGCTCACTGACATTTCCCCTATCTGAAAGTCTGATAAACGCCAGAAAAATAACCAAGTTCCAAAAAAAAATTTTTTCAACTCTTTTCAATTTTACACCCGTGGGATATGTATTCTACCCACACACATTTGGAACTCTCCTGGTGTACCCTCACATATTATTCCCTGATATAGCAGATATTTTCACAAAAAAGTGAAATTTTCAAAAATTCTGAAAATTGGCTGAAAACGACTAAATATCAAGGACTCATCGGGCGAATCGCTCTGGAACTGAAATCGGAACGCTCACTGACATATCCCCTATCTGAAAGTCTGATAAACGCCGGCAAAATGACAAAGCCCCCAAAAAAATATTTTTTTCAACTTTTGTCAATTTTACCCCTTTAGATATATATGCTACCCACACACATTTGGAACTCTGCTGGGGTATCCTCACACAAATTATTCCCTCATTTAGTGGATATTTTCACAAAAAAGTGAAATTTTCAAAAATTCTGAAAATTGGCTTAAAACGACTAAATATCAACGACTCATCTGACGAATCGCTCTGGAAATGAAATAGGAAAGTTCACTGACATATCCCCTATCTGAAATGCTGATAAATGCCGGAAAAATGACTAAGTCCAAAAAAAAATTTTTTTTTCAGCTTTTTTAAATTTTAACCCTGTGGGATATATATTCTACCCACACACATTTGGAAATCTCCTGGGGTACCCTCACACATATTATTCCCACATTTAGTGGATATTTTCACAAAAAAGTGAAATTTTCAAAAATTCAGAAAAATGGCTAAAACGACTAAATATCAAGGACTCATTGGGCGAATAGCTCTGGTACTGAAATCGAAACACTCACTGACATTTCCACTATCTGAAAGTCTGATAAACGCCGGAAAAATGACTAAGTCCAAAAAAAAATTTTTTAAAACTTTTTTCAATTTTACCCCCGTGGGATATGTATTCTACCCACACACATTTGGAACTCTCCTGGGGTATCCTCACACATATTATTCCCTCATTTAGCAGATATTTTCACAAAAGAAGTGAAATTTTCAAAAATTCTGAAAATTGGCTGAAAACAACTAAATATCAAGGACTCATCGGGCGAATCGGCCTGCAACTGAAATCGGAATGCTCACTGACATTTCCCCTATCTGAAAGTCTGATAAAAGCCGGAAAAATGACTAAGTCGAAAAGAAAGAAAAATTTTTTAAACTTTTTTCAATTTTACCCCCGTGGGATATATATTCTACCCACACACATTTGGAACTCTCCTGGGGTACCCTCACACATATTATTCCCTCATATAGCAGATATTTTCACAAAAAAGTGAAATTTTCGAAAATTGGCTGAAAACGACTAAATATCAAGGACTCATCGGGAGAATCGCTCTGGAACTGAAATCGAAGAGCTCACTGACATTTCCCCTATCTGAAAGTCTGATAAACGCCTTAAAAATGACTAAGTCCAAAAAAAAATTTTTTAAACTTTTTTCAATTTTACCCCCGTGGGATATATATTCTACCCACACACATTTGGAACTTTGGTGGGGTACCCTCACACATATTATTCCCTCATTTAGCAGATATTTTCACAAAAAAGTGAAATTTTCAAAAATTCTGAAAATTGGCTGAAAATGACTAAATATCAAGGACTCATCGGGCGAATCGCTCTGTAGCTGAAATCGTAACGCTCACTGACATTTCCCCCATCTGAAAATCTGATAAACGCCGGAATAATGACTAAGTCAAAAAAAAAATTTTTTTCAACTTTTTTCAATTTTACCCCCGTGGGATATGTATTCTACCCACACACATTTGGTACTCTCCTGGGGTTCCCTCACACATATTATTCTCTCATTTAGCAGATATTTTCACAAAAAAGTGAAATTTTCAAAAATTCAGAAAATTGTCTGAAAACGACTAAATATCAAGGACTCATCATGCGAATCGCTCTGGAGCTGAAAGCGTAATGCTCACTGCCATTTCCCCTATCTGAAAGTCTGATAGACGCCGGAAAAATTACTAAGCCCAAAAAAAAATATTTTTTTCAACCTTTGTCAATTTTACCCCCGTTTGATATACAGTCATATGAAAAAGTTTGGGCACCCCTATTAATCTTAAGCTTAATGTTTTATAAAAATTGGTGTTTTTGCAACAGCTATTTCAGTTTGATATATGTAATAACTGTTGGATACAGTAATGTTTCTGCCTTGAAATGAGGTTTATTGTAGTAACAGAAAATGTGCAATCTGCATTCAAACACAATTTGACAGGTGCATAAGTATGGGCACCTCACCAGAAAAGTGACATTAATATTTAGTAGATCCTCCTTTTGCAAAAATAACAGCCTCTAGTAGCTTCCTGTAGCTTTTAATGAGTTCCTGGATCCTGGATGAAGGTATTTTTGACCATTCCTCTTTACAAAACAATTCCAGTTCAGTTAAGTTTGATGGTCGCCGAGCATGGACAGCCTCTTCAAATGATCCCACAGATGTTCAATGATATTCAGGTCTGGGGACTGGGATGGCCATTCCAGAACATTGTAATTGTTCCTCTGCATGAATGCCTGAGTAGATTTGGAGCGGTGTTTTGGATCATTGTCTTGCTGAAAGATCCATCCACTGCGTAACTTCAACTTTATCACTGATTCTTGAACACTATTGCCAAGAATCTGCTGATACTGAGTGGAATCCATGCGTCCCTCAACTTTAACAAGATTCCCAGTGCCGGCATTGACCACACAGCCCCAAAGCATGATGGAACCTCCACCAAATTTTACTGTGGGTAGCAAGTGTTTTTCTTGGAATGCTGTGTTTTTTTGCCACCATGCATAACGCCTTTTTGTATGACCAAACAACTCAATCTTGGTTTCATCAGTCCACAGGACCTTCTTCCAAAAAGAAATAGGCTTCTTCAAATGTGCTTTTGCATACCTCAGCCGACTCTGTTTGTGCGTACTTGCAGAAACGGCTTCTTTCGCATCACTCTCCCATACAGCTTCTCCTTGTGCAAAGTTTGTTGTATAGTTGACCGATGCACAGTGACACCATCTGCAGCAAGTTGATGCTGCAGCTCTCTGGAGGTGGTCTGAGGATTGTCCTTGACTGATCTCACCATTCTTCTTCTCTGCCTTTCTGATGTTTTTCTTGTCCTGACACTTCTGGCCTTAACAAGAACTGTCCCTATGTTCTTCCATTTCCTTACTATGTTCCTCACAGTGGAAACTGACAGGTTAAATCTCTGAGACAGCTTTTTGTATCCTTCCCCTGAACAACTATGTTGTTTTCAGATCATTTGACAGTTGTTTTGAGGAGCCCATGATGCCACTCTTCAGAGGAGATTCAAACAGGAGAACAACTTGCAAGTGGCCACTTTAAGTAGCTTTTCTCATGATTGCATAGACCTGGCTATAAAGTTCAAAGCTCAATGAGGTTACAAAACCAAAAAAAGTGCTTTAGTAAGTCAGTAAAAAGTAGGCAGGAGTATTTAAAACAAGAAAATGATAAGGGTGCCCATACTTATGCACCGGTCAAATTTTGTTTGAATGCAGATTGCACATTTTCTGTTAGCACAATAAACCTCATTTCAAGGCAGAAACATTACTGTGTCCAACAGTTATTACATATATCAAACTGAAATAGCTGTTGCAAAAACACCAATTTTTATAAAACATTAAGCTTAAGATTAATAGGGGTGCCCAAACTTTTTCATATGACTGTATATGCTACCCACACACATTTGGAACTCTACTGGGGTATCCTCACACATATTACTCCCTCATTTAGTGGATATTTTCACAAAAAAGAGAAATTTTCAAAAATTCTGAAAATTGGCTGAAAACAACTAAATATCAAGGACTCATCGGGCGAATCGCTCTGGAACTGAAATCGAAGAGCTCTCTGACATTTCCCCTATCTGAAAGTCTGAAAAACTCCGGAAAAATGACAGTCCAAAAAACAATGTTTTCTACTTTTTTCAATTTTACCCCCGTGGGATATGTATTCTACCCAAACACATTTGGAACTCTCCTGGGGTACCCTCACATATATTATTCCCTCACTTAGCAGATATTTTCACAAAAAAGAGAAATTTTCAAAAATTCTGAAAAATGGCTGAAAACAACTAAATATCAAGGACTCATCGGGCGAATCGCTCTGGAACTGAAATTGGAACGCTTACTGACATTTCCCCTATCTGAAAGTCTGATAAACGCCGGAAAAATGACAGTCCAAAAAAAAAATATTTTCAACTTTTTTCAATTTTACCCCCGTGGGATATGTATTCTACCGACACACATTTGGAACTCTCCTGGGGTACCCTCACACATATTATTAACTCACTTAGCAGATATTTTCACAAAAAAGTGAAATTTTCAAAATTTCTGAAACTTGGATGAAAATGACTAAATATCAAGGACTCATCGGGCGAATCGCTCTGGAACTGAAACTGGAACGCTCACTGACATTTCCCCTATCTGAAAGTCTGATAAACGCCGGAAAAATTACTAAGTCCAAAAAAAAAATGTTTTCAACTTCTTTCAATTTTACCCCTGTGGGATCTGTATTCTACCCACACACATTTGGAACTCTCCTGGGGTACCCTCACACATATTATTCCCTCATTTAGCGGATATTTTCACAAAAAAGTGAAATTTTCAAAAATTCAGAAAAATTGCTGAAAACGACTAAATATCAAGGAATCATCGGGCGAATCGCTCTGGAAGTGAAATCGGAATGCTCACTGACATTTCCCCTATATGAAAGTCTGATAAACGACGGAAAAATTACTTAGTCCAAAAAAAAAATTTTTTAAACTTTTTTCAATTTAACCCCCGTGGGATATGTGTTCTACCCACTCACATTTGGAATTCTCCTGGGGTATTCTCACACATATTATTCTCCGATTTAGCAGATATTTTCACAAAAAAGTGAAATTTTCAAAAATTCAGAAAATTGGCTGAAAACGCCTAAATATCAAGGAGTCATCGGGCGAATCGCTCTGGAGCTGAAATCGGAACGCTCACTGACATTTCCCCTATCTGAAAGTATGATAAACGCCGGAAAAATGACAGTCCAAAAAAAAATTTTTCAACTTCTTTCAATTTCACCCCTGTGGGATATGTATTCTACCCACACACATTTGGAACTCTCCTGGGGTGCCCTCACACATATTATTCTCTCATTTAGCGGATATTTTCACAAAAAAGTGAAATTTTCAAAAATTCAGAAAAATGTCTGAAAACGACTAAATATCACGGACTCATCGGGCGAATCGCTCTGGAAGTGAAATCGGAATGCTCACTGACATTTCCCCTATCTGAAAGTCTGATAAACGCCAGAAAAATGACTCAGTCCAAAAAAAAAATGTTTTTAACTTTTTTCAATTTTACACCCGTGGGATATGTATTCTACCCACACATATTTGGTACTCTCCTGGGGTACCCTCACACATATTATTCCCTCACTTAGCAGATATTTTCACAAAAAAAGTGAAATTTTCAAAAATTCAGAAAATTGGCTGAAAACGACTAAATATCAAGGACTGATCGGGCGAATCACTCTGGAACTGAAATCGGAACGCTCACTGACATTTCACCTATCTGAAAGTCTGATAAATGCTGGAAAAATGACAAAGTCCCCCCAAAAAATTTTTTAAACTTTTTTCAATTTAACCCCCGTGGGATATATATTCTACCCACACACATTTGGAACTCTCCTGGGGTACCCTAACACATATTATTCCCTCATTTAGTGGATATTTTCACAAAAAAGTGAAATTTTCAAAAATTCAGAAAATTGGCTGAAAACGACTAAATATCAAGGACTCATCGGGCGAATCGCTCTGGAACTGAAATCGGTACACTCGCTGACATTTCCCCTATCTGAAAGTCTGATAAATGCCAGAAAAATGACAGCCCCCAAGAAAATTTTTTAAAACTTTTTTCAATTTTACCCCTGTGGGATGTATATTCTACCCACACTCATTTGGAACTCTCCTGGGGTACCCTCACACATATTATTCCCTCATTTAGCGGATATATTCACAAAAAAGTGAAATTTTCAAAAATTCAGAAAATTGGCTGAAAACGACTAAGTATCAAGGACTCATCGGGCGAATCGCTCTGGAACTGAAATCAGAACGCTCACTGACACTTCCCCTATCTGAAAGTCTGATAAACGCCGGAAAAATGACTATGTCCAAAAAAAATTTTTTTCAACTTTTTTCAATTTTACCCCCGTGGGATATATATTCTACCCACACACATTTGGATCTCTCCTGGGGTACCCTAAGACATGTTATTCTCTCATTTAGTGGATATTTTCACAAAAAAGTGAAATTTTCAAAAATTCTGAAAAATGTCTGAAAACGACTAAATATCAAGGACTCATCTGGCGAATAGCTCTGGAACTGAAATCGGAATGCTCACTGAGATTTCCCCTCTCTGAAAGTCTGATAAACGCCGGAAAAATGATAAAGTCCCTAAAAAAATAGTTTTCAACTTTTTTCAATGTTACGCTAGTGGGATAAATATTCTACCCACACACATTTGGAACTCTCCTGGGGTACCCTCACACATATTATTCCTTCATTTAGCGGATATTTTCACAAAAAAGTGAAATTTTCAAAAATTCAGAAAATTGGCTGAAAATGACTAAATATCAAGGACTCATTGGGCGAATCGCTCTGGAACTGAAATCGGAACGCTCACTGACATTTCCCCTCTCTGAAAGTCTGATAAACGCTGGAAAAATGACTAAGTCCAAAAAAAAATTGTTTTCAACTTTTTTAATTTTTACTTCCATGGGATATATATTCTACCCACACACATTTGGAACTCTCCTGGGGTAACCTCACACATATTATTCCGTCAATTAGTGGATATTTTCACAAAAAAGTGAAATTTTCAAAAATTCAAAAAATTGGCTGAAAACGACTAAATATAAAGGGCTCATCGGGCAAATCGCTCTGGAACTGAAATCGGAACGCTCACTGACATTTCCCCTCTCTGAAAGTCTGATAAACGCCGGAAAAATGATTAAGTCCCTGAAAAAATTGTTTTCAACTTTTTTCAATTTCACGCTAGTGGTATATATATTCTACCGACACACATTTGGAGCTCTCCTGGTGTACCCTCACACATATTATTCCCTCATTTAGTGGATATTTTAAAAAAAAAGTGAAAATTGGCTAAAGACTACCAAATATCAAGGACTGATCGGGCGAATCGATCGGGTACTGAAATTGGAACGCTCACTGACATTTCCCCTATCTGAAAGACTGATAAACGCCGGAAAAATGACTAAGTCTAAAAAAAAATTTTTTTAAACTTTTTTCAATTTTACCCCCGTCGGATATATATTCTACCCACACACATTTGGAACTCTCCTGGGGTACCCTCACACTTATTATTCCCACATTTAGCTGATATTTTCACAAAAAAGTGAAATTTTCAAACATTCAGAAAATTGGCTGAAAACTACTAAATATCAAGGACTCATCATGCGAAATGCTCTGGAACTGAAATTGGAACGATCACTGACATTTCCCCTATCTGAAAGTCTGATAAATACCGGAAAAATGACTAAATAAAAAAAAAACAATTTTTCAACTTTTTTCAATTTTACCCCCGTTGGATATATATTCTACCCACACACATGTGGTACTATCCTAGGGTACCCTCACACATATTATTCCGTCATCTAGTGGATATTTTCACAAAAAAGTGAAATTTTCAAAAATTAAAAAAATTGGCTGAAAACTACTAAATATAACGGACTCATTGGGCGAATCGCTCTGGAACTGAAATCGGAACGATCACTGACATTTCCCCTCTCTGAAAGTCTGATAAACGCTGGAAAAATGACTAAGTCCAATAAAAAATTGTTTTCAACTTTTTTCAATTTTACTTCCATGGGATATATATTCTACCCACACACATTTGGAACTCTCCTGGGGTACCTTCACACATATTATTCCGTCAATTAGTGGATATTTTCACAAAAAAAGTGAAATTTTCAAAAATTTAAAAAATTGGCTGAAAACGACTAAATATAAAGGGGTCATCGGGCGAATCGCTCTGGAACTGAAATCGGAACGCTCACTGACATTTCCCCTCTCTGAAAGTCTGAAAAATGCCGGAAAAATGAATAAGTCCAAAAAAAAAATTGTTTTCAACTTTTTTCAATTTTACGCTAGTGGGATATATATTCTACCCACACACATTGGGAACTCTCCTGGGGTACCCTCACACATATTATTCCCTCATTTAGCGGATATTTTCACAAAAAAGTGAAATTTTTAAAAATTCAGAAAATTGGCTGAAAATGACTAAATATCAAGGACTCATTGGGTGAATTGCTCTGGAACTGAAATCTGTACGCTCACTGACATATCCGCTATCTGAAAGTCTGATAAATGCCGGAAAAATGAATAAGTCCAAAAAAAAATTTTTTTAAACTTTTTTCAATTTCATCCCTGTGGGATATATATTCTACCCACACACATTTGGAACTTTCCTGGGGTACCCTCACACTTATTATTCCCACATTTATCTGATATTTTCACAAAAAAGTGAAATTTTCAAAAATTCTGAAAATTGGCTGAAAACGACTAAATATCAAGGACTCATCGAGCGAAACGCTCTGGAAGTGAAATCGGAACGCTCACTGACATTTCCCCTATCTGAAAGTGTGATAAATACCGGAAAAATGACTAAATCCCCCCAAAAAAAATTTTCAACTTTTTTCAATTTTACCCTCATGGGATATATATTCCAACCCACACACATTTGGAACTCTCCTGGAGTACCCTCACACATATTATTCCGTCATTTAGTGGATGTTTTCACAAAAAAGTGAAATTTTCAAAAATTCAAAAAATTGGGTGAAAACGACTAAATATCAAGGACTCATCGGGCGAATAGCTCTGGAACTGAAATCGGAATGCTCACTGACATTTCCCCTATCTGAAAGACTGATAAACGCCGGAAAAATGGCTAAGTCCAAAAAAATATTTTTTTCAACTTTTTTAAATTTTACCCCCGTGGGTTGTATATTCTACCCACACACATTTGGAACTCTCCTGGGGTACCCTCAAACATATTATTCCCACATTTAGTGGATATTTTCACAAAAAAGTGACATTTTCAAAAATTCAAAAAATTGGCTGAAAACGACTAAATATAAAGGTCTCATCGGGCAAATCGCTCTGGAACTGAAATCGGAACGCTCACTGACATTTCCCCTCTCTGAAAGTCTGATAAACGCTGGAAAAATGATAAAGTCCCTAAAAAAATAGTTTTCAACTTTTTTCAATGTTTCGCTAGTGGGATAAATATTCTACCCAAACACATTTGGAGCTCTCCTGGTGTACCCTCACACATATTATTCCCTCATTTAGTGGATATTTTCACAAAAAAGTGAAATTTTCAAAAATTCTGAAAATTGGCTGAAAACGTCCAAATATCAAGGACTCATCAGGCGAATTGCTCTCGAACTGAAATCGGTATGCTCACTGACATATCCCCTATCTGAAAGTCTGATAAACGCCGGAAAAATGACTAAGTAAAAAAATAATTTTTTTTCAACTTTTTTCAATTTTACCCCCGTGGGATATATATTGTACCCACACATATTTGAAACTCTCCTGGGTACCCTCACACATATTATTCCCTCATTTAGTGGATATTTTAAAAAAAAAGTGAAATTTACAAAAATTCAGAAAATTGGCTGAAAACTACTAAATATCAAGGATTCATCGGGCGAATCGCTCGGGTACTGACATCGGAACGCTCACTGACATTTCCTCTATCTGAAAGACTGATAAACGCCGGAAAATGATAAAGTCCCTAAAAAAATAGTTTTCAACTTTTTTCAATTTTACCCCCGTAGGATATATATTGTACCCACACACATTTGGAACTCTCCTGGGGTACCCTCACACATATTATTCCCTCATTTAGTCGATATTTTCACAAAAAAGTGAAATTTTCAAAAATTCAGAAAATTGGCTGAAAACGACTAAATATCAAGGATTCATCGGCCGAAAAGCTCTGGAGCTGAAATCGGAACGCTCACTGACATTTCCCCTATCTGAAAGTCTGATAAATTCCCGGAAAATGATAAAGTCCCTAAAAAAATTGTTTTCAACTTTTTTCAATTTTACCCCCGTCGGATATATATTCTACCCACACACATTTGGAACTCTCCTGGGGTACCCTCACACTTATTATTCCCACATTTAGCTGATATTTTCACAAAAAAGTGAAATGTTCAAAAATTCAGAAAATTGTCTGAAAACCACTAAATATCAAGGACTCATCATGCGAAATGCTCTGGAACTGAAATTGGAACGCTCACTGACATTTCCCCTATCTGAAAGTCTGATAAATACCGGAAAAATTACTAAATAAAAAAAAATAATAATTTTTCAACTTTTTTCAATTTTACCCCCGTTGGATATATATTCTACCAACACACATGTGGAGCTCTCCTGGGGTACCTTCACAAATATTATTCCGTCATCTAGTGGATATTTTCACAAAAAAGTGAAATTTTCAAAAATTCAAAAAATTGGCTGAAAACTACTAAATATAACGGACTCATTGGGCGAATCGCTCTGGAACTGAAATCGGAACGCTCACTGACATTTCCCCCCTCTGAAAGTCTGATAAACGCTGGAAAAATGACTAAGTCCAATAAAAAATTGTTTTAAACTTTTTTCAATTTTACTTCCATGGGATATATATTCTACCCACACACATTTGGAACTCTCCTGGGGTACCCTCACACATATTATTCCCCCATTTAGTGGATATTTTCACAAAAAAGTGAAATTTTCAAAAATTCAGAAAAATGGCTGAAATCGACTAAATATCAAGGACTCATCGGGCAAAACGCTCTGGAACTGAAATCAGAACGCTCACTGACATTTCCCCTATTTGAAAGACTGATGAACACTGGAAAAAAGATGAAGTCCCTAAAAAAATTGTTTTAAACTTTTTTCGATTTTACGCTAGTGGGATATATATTCTACCCACACACATTTGGAGCTCTCCTGGGGTACCCTCACACATATTATTCTCTCATTTAGCGGATATTTTCACAAAAAAAGTGAAATTTTCAAAAATTCAGAAAATTGGCTGAAAACGACCAAATATCAAGGACTCATCGGGCGAATCGCTCGGTTACTGAAATCGGAACGCTCACTGACATTTCCACTATCTGAAAGACTGATAAACACCGGAAAATGATAAAGTCCCTAAAAAAATAGTTTTCAACTTTTTTCAATTTTACGCTAGTGGGATATATATTCTACCCACACACATTTGGAACTCTCCTGGGGTACCCTCACACATATTATTCCCTCATTTAGCGGATATTTTCACAAAAAAGTGAAATTTTTAAAAATTCAGAAAATTGGCTGAAAATGACTAAATATCAAGGACTCATCGGGTGATGTGCTCTGGAACTGAAATCTGTACGCTCACTGACATATCCCCTATCTGAAAGTCTGATAAATGCCGGAAAAATGAATAAGTCCAAAAAAAATTTTTTTTCAACTTTTTTCAATTTGATCCCTGTGGGATATATATTCTACCCACACACATTTGGAACTCTCCTGGGGTACCCTCACACTTATTATTCCCACATTTATCTGATATTTTCACAAAAAAGTGAAATTTTCAAAAATTCAGAAAATTGGGTGAAAACGACTAAATATTAAGGACTCATCGGGCGAATCGCTCTGGAACTGAAATCGGAACGCTCACTGACATTTCCCCTATCTGAAAGTCTGATGAATACCGGAAAAATCACTAAATCCCAAAAAAAATATTTTTCAACTTTTTTCAATTTTACCCACGTGGGATATATATTTCAACCCACACACATTTGGAACTCTCCTGGGGTACCCTCACACATATTATTCCCAAATTAAGCGGATATTTTCACAAAAAAGTGAAATTTTCAAAAATTCAGAAAATTGGCTGAAAAAGACTAAATATCATGAACTCATCGGGCGAATCGCTCTGGAACTGAAATCGGAACGATCACTGACATTTCCCCTGTCTGAAAGTCTGATAAATACCGGAAAAATGACTAAATAAAAAAAAAATAATTTTCAACTTTTTTCAATTTTACCCCCGTTGGATATATATTCTACCCACACACATGTGGAACTATCCTAGGGTACCCTCACACATATTATTCCGTCATCTAGTGGATATTTTCACAAAAAAGTGAAATTTTCAAAAATTCAAAAAATTGGCTGAAAACGACTAAATATAAAGGGCTCATCGGGCGAAACGCTCGGTTACTGAAATCGGAACGCTCACTGACATTTCCACTATCTGAAAGACTGATAAACGCCGGAAAATGATAAAGTCCCTAAAAAAATTGTTTTCAACTTTTTTCAATTTTACGCTAGTGGGATATATATTCTACCCACACACATTTGGAATTCTCCTGGGGGACCCTCACACATATTATTCCCTCATTTAGCGGATATTTTCACAAAAAAGTGAAATTTTTAAAAATTCAGAAAATTGGCTGAAAATGACTAAATATCAAGGACTCATCGGGTGAATTGCTCTGGAACTAAAATCTATACGCTCACTGACATATCCCCTATCTGAAAGTCTGATAAATGCCGGAAAAATGAAAAAGTCCAAAAAAAATTTTTTTTCAACTTTTTTCAATTTTATCCCTGTGGGATATATATTCTACCCACACACATTTGGAACTCTCCTGGGGTACCCTCACACTTATTATTCCCACATTTATCTGATATTTTCACAAAAAAGTGAAATTTTTAAAAATTCAGAAAATTGGCTGAAAATGACTAAATATCAAGGACTCATCGGGTGAATTGCTCTGGAACTAAAATCTATACGCTCACTGACATATCCCCTATCTGAAAGTCTGATAAATGCCGGAAAAATGAAAAAGTCCAAAAAAAATTTTTTTTCAACTTTTTTCAATTTTATCCCTGTGGGATATATATTCTACCCACACACATTTGGAACTCTCCTGTGGTACCCTCACACTTATTATTCCCACATTTATCTGATATTTTCACAAAAAAGTGAAATTTTCAAAAATTCAGAAAATTGGGTGAAAACGACTAAATATTAAGGACTCATCGGGCGAATCGCTCTGGAACTGAAATCGGAACACTCACTGACATTTCCCCTATCTGAAAGTCTGATAAACGGTGGAAGAATGACTAAGTCCAAAAAAAATATTTTTTCAACTTTTTTCAATTTTACCCCCGTGGGATATATATTTCAACCCACACACATTTGGAACTCTCCTGGGGTACCCTCACACATATTATTCCCACATTAAGCGGATATTTTCACAAAAAAGTGAAATTTTCAAAAATTCAGAAAATTGGCTGAAAAAGACTAAATATCATGGACTCATCGGGCGAATCGCTCTGGAACTGAAATCGGAACGCTCACTGACATTTCCCCTCTCTGAAAGTCTGATAAACGCCAGAAAAATGAATAAGTCCCAAAAAAATTTTTTTAAACTTTTTTCAATTTTACCCCCGTTGGATATATATTCTACCCACACACATTTGGAACTCTCCTGGGGTACCCTCACACATATTATTCCGTCAATTAGTGGATATTTTCACAAACAACTGAAATTTTCAAAAATTCAGAAAATTGGATGAAAACGACTAAATATAAAGGGCTCATCGGACGAAACACTCTAGAACTGAAATAGGAATGCTCACTGACATTTCCCCTATCTGAAAGTCTGATAAACGCCGGAAAAATGACTAAGTCCAAAAAAAAAAATGTTTTCACTTTTTTCAATTTTACCCCCGTGGGATATATATCCTACCAGCACACATTTGGAACTCTCCTGGGGTACCCTCACATATTTTATTCCCACATTTAGCGGATGTTTTCACAAAAAACTGAAATTTTCAAAAATTCAGAAAATTGACTGAAAACGACTAAATATCAAGGACTCTTCGGTCGAATCGCTCTGGAACTGAAATCGGAACGCTCACTGACATTTCCCCTATCTGAAAGTCTGATAAACTCGGGAAAAATGACTAAGTTCAAAAAAAAAATTTTTTCCACTGTTTTCAATTTTACCCCGGTGGGATATATATACTACCCACACACATTTGGAAGTCTCCTGGGGAACCCTCACTCGTATTATTCCCTCATTTAGCGGATATTTTCACAAAAATAGTGAAATTTTCAAAAATTCAGAAAATTGGCTGAAAACGACTAAAAATCAAGGACTCATAGGGCAAAACGCTCTGGAACTGAAATCGGAACGCTCACTGACCCCTATCTGAAAGTCTGATAAATGCCGGAAAAATGACTAGGTTCAAAAAAAAAAAAATTTTCAACTTTTTTCAATTTTACCCCCGTGGGATTTATATTCTATCCACACACATTTGGAACTCTTCTCTGGTACCCTCACACATATTATTCCCACATTTAGCGGATATTTTCACAAAATAGTGAAATTTAAAAAAATTCAGAAAATTGGCTGAAAACGACTAAAAATCAAGGACTCATCGGGCAAAACTCTCTGGAACTGAGATCGAAATACTCACTGACATTTCCCCTATCTGAAAGTCTGATAAACGCCGGAAAAATGACTAAGTCCAAAAAAAATTTTTTTTCAACTTTTTTCAATTTTACCCCCGTGGGATATATATTCTACCCACACACATTTGGAACTCTCCTGGGGTACCCTCACACATATTATTCCCACATTTAGCGTATATTTTCACAAAAAAGTGAAAATTTCAAAAATTCAAAAAATTGAATGAAAACGACAAAAA
Organism: Phyllobates terribilis; assembly: GCF_046119375.1. NCBI lineage: Eukaryota > Metazoa > Chordata > Amphibia > Anura > Dendrobatidae > Phyllobates > Phyllobates terribilis. The sequence continues at coordinate 46,849,176 of NW_027362769.1, read as the reverse complement.
AGCAAGGACTCATCGGGCAAAACGCTCTAGAACTGAACCCTATCTGAAAGTCTGATAAACGCCGTAAAAATGACTAAGTCCAAAAAAAATTTTTTTTCAACTTTTTTCAATTTTACCTACGTGTGGGATATATATTCTACCCACACACATTTGGAGCTCTCCTGGGGTACCCTCACACATATTATTCCCTCATTTAGCGTATATTTTCACAAAAAAGTGAAATTTTAAAAAATTCAGAAAATTGGCGGAAAAATGACTAAATCTGAAGGACTCATCGGGCGAAACGCTATGGAACTGAAATTGGAATGCTCACTGACATTTCCCCTATCTGAAAGTCTGATAAACGACGGAAAAATGACTAAGTCAAAAAAATTTTTTTTTTCAACTTTTTTCAATTTTACCCCCGTGGGATATATATTCTACCCACACACATTTGTAATGCTCCTGGGGTACCCTCACACATATTATTCCCTCATTTAGCGGATATTTTCACAAAAAAGTGAAATTTTCAAAAATTCAGAAAATTGGCTGAAAACGACTAAAAATCAAGGACTCATCGGGCAAAACGCTCTGGAACTCAAATCGGAACGCTCACTGACCCCTTTCTGAAAGTCTGATAAACGTCGGAAAAATGACTAAGTCGAAAAAAAAAAAAATTTCACCTTTTTTCAATTTTACCCCCGTGGGATATATATTCTACCCACACATTTGGAACTCTCCTGGGGTACCCTCACACATATTATTCCCACATTTAGTGGATATTTTCACAAAAAGTGAAATTTTCAAAAATTCTGAAGATTGGCTGAAAACGACTAAATATCAAGGACTCATCGGGCGAAATGCTCTGGAACTGAAATCGGAAAGCTCACTGACATTTCCCCTATCTGCCATTCTGATAAACGCCGGAAAATTGACTAAGTTCAAAAAAAAATTTTTAAACTTTTTTCAATTTTACCCCCATGTTTTATATATTCTACCCACACACATTTGGAACTCTCCAGGAGTACCCTCACACATATTATTCCCTCATTTAGCGGATATTTTCACAAAAAAGTGAAATTTTCAAAAATTCAGAAAATTGGCTGAAAACGACTAAAAATCAAGGACTCATCGGGCAAAACACACTGGAACTGAAATCGGAACGCTCACTGACCCCTATCTGAAAGTCTGATAAACAATGGAAAAATGACTAAGTTCCAAACAATTTTTTTATCAACTTTTTTCAATTTTACCCCCGTGTGGGATATATATTCTACGCAAACACATTTGGAACTCTCCTGGGGTACCCTCAAACATATTATTCCCTCATTTAGCGGATATTTTCACAAAAAAGTGAAATTTTCAAAAATTCACAAAATTGGCTGAAAACGACTAAAAATCAAGGACTCATCGGGCGAATCACTCTGGAACTGAAATCGGAACACTCACTGACATATCCCCTATCTGAAAGTCTGATAAACGCCGGAAAAATGATAAAGTCCAAAAAAAAATTTTTTTCAACTTTTTTCAATTTTACCCCTGTGGGATATATATTCTACCCACACACATTTGGAACTCTCCTGGAGTACCCTCACACATATTATTCCCTCATTTGGCAGATATTTTCATAAAAAATTGAAATTTTCAAAAATTTACAAAATTGGCTGAAAATGACTAAATATAAAGGACTCATCGGGCGAATCGCTCTGGAACTGAAATCGGAACACACACTTACATTTACCCTATCTGAAAGTCTGATAAACGGCGGAAAAATGACTAAGTCCAAAAAAAAAATTTTTTTCAATATTACCCCCATGGGATATAAATTCTACCCACACACATTTGGAACTCTCCTGGGGTACACTCACACATATTATTCCCTCATTTAGCGGATATTTTCACAAAAAAGTGAAATTTTTTAAAAATTCTGAAAATTGGCTGAAAATGACTAAATATCAGGGACTCATCGGGCGATACACTCAGGAACTGAAATCGGAACGCTCACTGACATTTCCTCTATCTGAAAGTCTGATAAACGCCGGAAAAATGACTACGTTCAAAAAAAATTTTTTTAAACTTTTTTCAATTTTACCCCCGTGGAATATATATTCTACCCACACACATTTGGAACTCTCCTTTGGTACCCTCACACATATTATTCCCTTATTTAGCGGATATTTTTACAAAAAAGTATAATTTTCAAAAATTCAGAAAATTGGCTGAAAACGACTAAATATCAAGGACTCATCGGGCGGAACGCTCTGGAACTGAAATCGGAACGCTCACTGATATTTCCCCTATCTGAAAGTCTGATAAAAGACGGAAAAATGACTAAGTCCAAAAAAATTTTTTTTCAACTTTTTTCAATTTTACCCCCGTGGGATACATATTCTACCCACACACATTTCAACTCTCCTGGGGTACCCTCACACATATTATTCCCTCATTTAGCGGACATTTTTACAAAAAAGTATAATTTTGAAAAATTCAGAAAATTGGCTGAAAACGACTGAATATCAAGGACTTATCGGGTGAATCGCTCTGGAACTGAAATCCGGAATGCTCATTGACATTTCCCCTATCTGAAAGTCTGATAAACGCCGGAAAATTGACTAAGTCCAAAAAAAAATTTTTTTAAACTTTTTTCAATTTTACCCCCGTGGGATATATATTCTACCCACACACATTTGGAACTCTCCTTTGGTACCCTCACACATATTATTCCCTTATTTAGCGGATATTTTTACAAAAAAGTATAATTTTCAAAAATTCAGAAAATTGGCTGAAAACGACTAAATATCAAGGACTCATCGGGCGGAACGCTCTGGAACTGAAATCGGAATGCTCACGGACATTTCCAATATCTGAAAGTCTGATAAACGCAGGAAAAATGAATAAGTCCAAAAAAAATTTTTTTTCACCTTTTTTCAATTTTACCCCTGTGGTATATATATTCTACCCACACACATTTGGAATTCTCCTGGGGTATACTCACACATATTATTCCCACATTTAGTGGATATTTTCACAAAAAATGAAATTTTCAAAAATTCAGAAAATTGGCTGAAAACGACTCAATATCAAGGACTCATCGGGAGATTCGCTCTGGAACTGAAATCGGATTGCTCACTGACATTTCCCCTATCTGAAAGTCTGATAAACGTCGGAAAAATGACTAAGTCCAAAAAAAAATTTTTAAAACTTTTTTCAATTTTATCCCCGTGGGATATATATTCTACCCACATACATTTGGAACTCTCCTGGGGTACCCTCACACATATTATTTCCTCATTTACAGGATATTTTTACAAGGAAGTGAAATTTTCAAAAATTCTGAAAATTGGCTGAAAACGACTAAAAATCAAGGACTAATCGGGGAAAACTCTCTGGAACTGAAATTGGAACGCACACTGAACACTATCTGAAAGTATGATAAACGCCGCAAAAATGACTAAGTCCAAAAAAAATTTTTTTTCAACTTTTTTCAATTTTACCCCCGTGGGATATATATTCTACCCACACATATTTGGAACGCTCCTGGGGTGCCCTCACACATATTATTCCCTCATTTAGCGGATATTTTCACAAAAAAATTGAAATTTTCAAAAATTCAGAAAATTGGCTGAAAATGACTAAATATCAAGGACTCATTGGGCGAATCGCTCTGGAACTGAAATCGGAACACTCACTTACATTTACCCTATCTGAAAGTCTGATAAACGGCGGAAAAATGACTACGTCCAAAAAAAAAATTTTTTTCAATATTACCCCCGTGGGATATATATTCTACCCACACACATTTGGAACTCTCCTGGGGTACCCTCACACATATTATTCCCTTATTTAGTGGATATTTTTACAAAAAAGTATAATTTTCAAAAATTCAGAAAATTGGCTGAAAACGACTAAATATCAAGGACTCATCAGGCGAATCACTCTGGAATTGAAATCGAAACACTCACTGACATATCCCATATCTGAAAGTCTGATAAACTCCGGAAAAATGAATAAGCCCCCCAAAAATTTTTTTTAAAATTTTTTCAATTTTACCCCCGTGGGAAATATATTCTACATACACACATTTGGAACTCTCCTGGGGTACCCTCACACATATTATTCCCACATTTAGCGGATATTTTCACAAAAAAGTGAAATTTACAAATATTCAGAAAATTGGCTGAAAACGACTAAATATCAAGGACTCATCGGGCGGAACGCTCTGGAACTGAAATCGGAATGCTTACGGACATTTCCAATATCTGAAAGTCTGATAAACGCAGGAAAAATGACTAAGTCCAAAAAAAAATTTTTTTCACCTTTTTTCAATTTTACCCCTGTGGGATATATATTCTACCCACACACATTTGGAATTCTCCTGGGGTACACTCACACATATTATTCCCACATTTAGTGGATATTTTCACAAAAAATGAACTTTTCAAAAATTCTGAAAATTGGCTGAAAACGACTCAATATCAAGGACTCATCGGGAGAATCGCTCTGGAACTGAAATCGGATTGCTCACTGACATTTCCCCTATCTGAAAGTCTGATAAACGTCAGAAAAATGACTAAGTCCAAAAAAAAATGTTTTAAACTTTTTTCAATTTTATCCCCGTGAGATATGTATTCTACCCACATACATTTGGAACTCTCCTGGGGTACCCTCACACATATTATTCCCTCATTTAGCGGATATTTTTACAAAGAAGTCAAATTTTCAAAAATTCAGAAAATTGGCTGAAAACGACTAAAAATCAAGGACTCATCGGGCGAATCACTCTGGAACTGAAATCGGAACACTCCCTGACATATCCCCTATCTGAAAGTCTGATAAACGCCGGAAAAATGATAAAGTCCAAAAAAAAATTTTTTTCAACTTTTTTCAATTTTATCCCCGTGAGATATATATTCTACCCACACACATTTGGAACTCTCCTGGAGTACCCTCACACATATTATTCCCTCATTTGGCAGATATTTTCATAAAAAATTGAAATTTTCAAAAATTTAGAAAATTGGCTGAAAATGACTAAATATAAAGGACTCATCGGGCGAATCGCTCTGGAACTGAAATCGGAACACACACTTACATTTACCCTATCTGAAAGTCTGATAAACGGCGGAAAAATGACTAAGTCCAAAAAAAAAATTTTTTTCAATATTACCCCCATGGGATATAAATTCTACCCACACACATTTGGAACTCTCCTGGGGTACACTCACACATATTATTCCCTCATTTAGCGGATATTTTCACAAAAAAGTAAAATTTTAAAAAATTCAGAGAATTGGCTGAAAACGACTAATTATCAAGGCCTCTTTGGGGGAATCACCCTGGAACTGAAATCGGAACGCTCACTGACATTTCCCCTATCTGAAAGCCTGATAAACGCCGGAAAAATGACTAAGTCGAAAAAAAATAAATTTTCAACTTTTTTCAATTTTAACCCTGTGGGATATATATTCTACCCACACACATTTGGAACTCTCCTGGGGTACCCTCACACATATTATTCCCTCATTTAGTGGATATTTTCACAAAAAAGTGAAATTTTCGAAAATTCAGAAAATTGTCTGAAAACGACTAAATATCAAGGTCTCATCGGGCGAATCGCTCTGTAACTGAAATCGGAATGCTCACTGACACTTACCTTATCTGAAAATCTGATAAATGCCAGAAAAATGACTGAATTCTAAAAAAAATTTTTTTCAACTTTTTTCAATTTTACCCCCGTGGGATATATATTCTACCCACACACATTTGGAACTCTCCTGGGGTACCCTCACACATATTCCCTAATTTAGCGGATATTTTCACAAAAAGCTGAAATTTTCAAAAATTCAGAAAATTGGCTGAAAACGACAAAATATCAAGGACTCATCGGGCGAATCGCTCTGGAACTGAAATCGGAATATTCACTGACATTTCCCTCATCTGAAAGTCTGATAAATGCCAGAAAAATGACTGAGTCCGAAAAAAAAAAAATTTCAACTTTTTTCAATTTTACTCCCGTGGGATATATATTCTACCCACACACATTTGGAACTCTCCTGGGGTACCCTCACACATATTATTCCCTCATTTAGCAGATATTTTCACAAAAAAGTGAAATTTTCAAAAATTCTGAAAATTGGCTAATAACGACTAAATATCAAGTACTCTTCGGACAAATCACTCTGGAACTGAAAAGGGAACGCTCACTGACATTTCCCTTATCTGAAAGTCTGATAAATGCCAGAAAAATGACTAAGTCCAAAAAAAATTTTTTTTCAACTTTTTTCAATTTTACCCCCGTGGGATATATATTCTACCCACACACATTTGAAACTCTCCTGGGGGTACCCTCACACATATTATTTCATCATTTAGCGGATATTTTCACAAAAAACTGAAATTTTCAAAAATTCAGAAAATTGGCTAAAAACAACTAAATATCAAAGACTCATCGGCCGAATCGCTCTGGAACTGAAATCGGAATGCTCACTGACATTTCCCCTATCTGTAAGTCTCCTAAACGCCAGAAAAATGACTAAGTCCAAAAAAAATTTATTTTCAACTTTTTTCAATTTTACCCTTGTGGGATACATATTCTACCCACACACATTTGTAACTCTCCTGAGGTACCCTCACATACATTATTCCCTCATTTAGCAGATATTTTCACTAAAGTCGTGAAATTTTCAAAAATTCTGAAAATTGGCTGAAAACTACTAAAAATCAAGGACTCATCGGGCGAATTGCTATGCAATTGAAATCGAATGCTCACTGACATTTTCCCCCATCTGAAAGTCAGATAACGCCGGAAAAATGAGTAAGTCTAAAAAAAAAATTTTTTCAACTTTTTTCAATTTTACCTTCGTGGGATATATATTCTACCCACACACATTTGGAACACTCCTAGGGCACCTTCACACATAGCATTCCCTAATTTAGTGGATATTTTCACAAAAAAGTGAAATTTTCAAAAATTCAGAAAATTGGCTGAAAACGACTAAATATCAAGGACTCATCTGGCAAATCGCTCTGGAACTGAAATCGGAATGCTCACTGACATTTCCCCTTTCAGAAAGTCTGATAAACGCCGGAAAAATGACTAAGTCCAAAAATAAAAATGTTTTCAACTTTTTTCAATTTTACCCCCGTGGGATATATATTCTACCCACACACATTTGGGACTCTCCTGGGGTACCCTCACACATATTATTCCCTCATTTAGTGGATATTTTCACAAAAAAGTGAAATTTTCAAAAATTCAGAAAATTGGCTGAAAACGACTAAATATCAAGGACTCATTGGGCGAAACGCTCTGGAACTGAAAACGGAATGCTCACAGACATTTCCCCTATCTGAAAGTCTGATAAACGCCGGAAAAATGACTAAGTCAAAAAAAAAATTTTTTTCAACTTTTTTCAATTTTACCCCCGTGGGATATATATTCTACCCACACACATTTGTAATGCTCCGGGGGTACCCTCACACATATTATTCCCACATTTAGTGGATATTTTCACAAAAAAGTGAAATTTTCAAAAAATTCAGAAAATTGGCTGAAAACGACTAAAAATCAAGGACTCATTGGGCAAAACACTCTGGAACTGAAATGTCAATGCTCACTGACCCCTATCTGAAAGTCTGATAAACGTCGGAAAAATGACTAAGTCCGAAAAAAAAAATTTTTCAACTTTTTTCAATTTTACCCTCGTGGGATATGTATTCTACCCACACACATTTGGAACTCTCCTGGGGTGCTCTCACACATATTATTCCCACGTTTAGTGGATATTTTCACAAAAAAAGTGAAAATTTCAAAAATTCTGAAAATTGGCTGAAAACGACTAAAAATCAAGCAGTCATCGGGCAAAACGCTCTGGAACTGAAATTGGAACGCTCACTGACATTTCCCCTGTCTGAAAATCTGATAAACGCCGGAAAACTGACTAAGTTCAAAAAATAATTTTTTCACTTTTTTCAATTTTACCCCCTTGTTTTATATATTCTACCCGCACACATTTGGAACTCTCCTGGGGTACCCTCACACATATTATTCCCACATTTAGCGGATATTTTCACAAAAAAGTGACATTTTCAAAAATTCAGAAAATTGTCTGAAAATGACTAAAAATCAAGGACTCATCGGGAAAACGCTATTCAACTGAAATCAGAACGCTCACTGACATTTCGCCTATCTGAAAGTCTGATAAACGCCGGAAAAATGACAGTCCAAAAAAAAAATTTTTTTCAACTTTTTTCAATTTTACCCCCATGGGATATATATTCTACCCACACACATTTGGAACTGTCCTGGGGTACCCTCACATATTTTATTCCCACATTTAGCGGATATTTTCACAAAAAAGTGAAATTTTTTAAAAATTCTGAAAATTGGCTGAAAATGACTAAATATCAGGGACTCATCGGGCGATACACTCAGGAACTGAAATCGGAACGCTCACTGACATTTCCTCTATCTGAAAGTCTGATAAACGCCGGAAAAATGACTACATTCAAAAAAAATTTTTTTTCAACTTTTTTCAATTTTACCCCCGTGGGATATATATTCTACCCACACACATTTGGAACTCTCCTTTGGTACCCTCACACATATTATTCCCTTATTTAGCGGATATTTTTACAAAAAAGTATAATTTTCAAAAATTCAGAAAATTGGCTGAAAACGACTAAATATCAAGGACTCATCGGGCGGAACGCTCTGGAACTGAAATCGGAACGCTCACTGATATTTCCCCTATCTGAAAGTCTGATAAAAGACGGAAAAATGACTAAGTCCAAAAAAATTTTTTTTCAACTTTTTTCAATTTTACCCCCGTGGGATACATATTCTACCCACACACATTTCAACTCTCCTGGGGTACCCTCACACATATTATTCCCTCATTTAGCGGACATTTTTACAAAAAAGTATAATTTTGAAAAATTCAGAAAATTGGCTGAAAATGACTGAATATCAAGGACTTATCGGGTGAATCGCTCTGGAACTGAAATCCGGAATGCTCATTGACATTTCCCCTATCTGAAAGTCTGATAAACGCCGGAAAATTGACTAAGTCCAAAAAAAAATTTTTTTAAACTTTTTTCAATTTTACCCCCGTGGAATATATATTCTACCCACACACATTTGGAACTCTCCTTTGGTACCCTCACACATATTATTCCCTTATTTAGCGGATATTTTTACAAAAAAGTATAATTTTCAAAAATTCAGAAAATTGGCTGAAAACGACTAAATATCAAGGACTCATCGGGCGGAACGCTCTGGAACTGAAATCGGAATGCTCACGGACATTTCCAATATCTGAAAGTCTGATAAACGCAGGAAAAATGAATAAGTCCAAAAAAATTTTTTTTTCACCTTTTTTCAATTTTACCCCTGTGGTATATATATTCTACCCACACACATTTGGAATTCTCCTGGGGTATACTCACACATATTATTCCCACATTTAGTGGATATTTTCACAAAAAATGAAATTTTCAAAAATTCAGAAAATTGGCTGAAAACGACTCAATATCAAGGACTCATCGGGAGATTCGCTCTGGAACTGAAATCGGATGCGCGCACTGACATGCTCCCCTGTCTGGAAGTCTGACACATGTGGGAAAATTTTCTAAGTCCCAAAAAATTTTTTTTTTCAATTTTCCCCCTGTGGGATATATATTTTACCCACACTTTTGGAGCCCTCCTGGGATGCCCTCTAACATACTAGAACCTCATTTTGTGGAAGTTTTCACAAAATTGTGAAATTTTCTAAAAAGTCAGAAATTTTGCAAAAACGACTAAGTATCAAGGACTCATCGCGCGAATCGCTCTGGAACTGAAATCGGATGCGCGCACTGACATGCTCCCCTGTCTGGAAGTCTGACACATGTGTGAAAATTTTCTAAGTCCCAAAAAATTTTTTTTTTCAATTTTCCCCCTGTGGGATATATATTTTACCCACACTTTTGGAGCCCTCCTGGGATGCCCTCTAACATACTAGAACCTCATTTTGTGGAAGTTTTCACAAAATTGTGAAATTTTCAAAAAAGTCAGAAATTTTGCAAAAACGACTAAGTATCAAGGACTCATCGCGCGAATCGCTCTGGAACTGAAATCGGATGCGCGCACTGACACGCTCCCCTCTCTGGAAGTCTGACACAAGTTGAAAAATTTTCTAAGTCCCAAAAAATTTTTTTTTTCAACTTTTTTTCAATTTTCCCCCTGTGGGATATATATTTTACCCACACTTTTGGAGCCCTCCTGGGATGCCCTCTAACATACTAGAACCTCATTTTGTGGAAGTTTTCACAAAATTGTGAAATTTTCAAAAAGTCAGAAATTTTGCCAAAAACGACTAAGTATCAAGGACTCATCGCGCGAATCGCTCAGGAACTGAAATCGGATGCGCGCACTGACACGCTCCCCTGTCTGGAAGTCTGACAAAAGTTGAAAAATTTTCTAAGTCCCAAAAAATTTTTTTTTTCAACTTTTTTTCAATTTTCCCCCTGTGGGATATATATTTTACCCACACTTTTGGAGCCCTCCTGGGATGCCCTCTAACATACTAGAACCTCATTTTGTGGAAGTTTTCACAAAATTGTGAAATTTTCAAAAAAGTCAAAAATTTTGCAAAAACGACTAAGTATCAAGGACTCATCCCGCGAATCGCTCTGGAACTGAAATCGGATGCGCGCACTGACATGCTCCCCTGTCTGGAAGTCTGATAAACGTCGGAAAAATGACTAAGTCCAAAAAAAAATTTTTAAAACTTTTTTCAATTTTATCCCCGTGGGATATATATTCTACCCACATACATTTGGAACTCTCCTGGGGTACCCTCACACATATTATTTCCTCATTTACAGGATATTTTTACAAAGAAGTGAAATTTTCAAAAATTCTGAAAATTGGCTGAAAACGACTAAAAATCAAGGACTAATCGGGGAAAACTCTCTGGAACTGAAATTGGAACGCACACTGAACACTATCTGAAAGTATGATAAACGCCGCAAAAATGACTAAGTCCAAAAAAAATTTTTTTTCAACTTTTTTCAATTTTACCCCCGTGGGATATATATTCTACCCACACATATTTGGAACGCTCCTGGGGTGCCCTCACACATATTATTCCCTCATTTAGCGGATATTTTCACAAAAAAATTGAAATTTTCAAAAATTCAGAAAATTGGCTGAAAATGACTAAATATCAAGGACTCATTGGGTGAATCGCTCTGGAACTGAAATCGGAACACTCAATTACATTTACCCTATCTGAAAGTCTGATAAACGGCGGAAAAATGACTACGTCCAAAAAAAAAATTTTTTTCAATATTACCCCCGTGGGATATATATTCTACCCACACACATTTGGAACTCTCCTGGGGTACCCTCACACATATTATTCCCTTATTTAGTGGATATTTTTACAAAAAAGTATAATTTTCAAAAATTCAGAAAATTGGCTGAAAACGACTAAATATCAAGGACTCATCAGGCGAATCACTCTGGAATTGAAATCGAAACACTCACTGACATATCCCATATCTGAAAGTCTGATAAACTCCGGAAAAATGAATAAGCCCCCAAAAAATTTTTTTTTAAATTTTTTCAATTTTACCCCCGTGGGAAATATATTCTACATACACACATTTGGAACTCTCCTGGGGTACCCTCACACATATTATTCCCACATTTAGCGGATATTTTCACAAAAAAGTGAAATTTACAAATATTCAGAAAATTGGCTGAAAACGACTAAATATCAAGGACTCATCGGGCGGAACGCTCTGGAACTGAAATCGGAATGCTTACGGACATTTCCAATATCTGAAAGTCTGATAAACGCAGGAAAAATGACTAAGTCCAAAAAAAAATTTTTTTCACCTTTTTTCAATTTTACCCCTGTGGGATATATATTCTACCCACACACATTTGGAATTCTCCTGGGGTACACTCACACATATTATTCCCACATTTAGTGGATATTTTCACAAAAAATGAACTTTTCAAAAATTCTGAAAATTGGCTGAAAACGACTCAATATCAAGGACTCATCGGGAGAATCGCTCTGGAACTGAAATCGGATTGCTCACTGACATTTCCCCTATCTGAAAGTCTGATAAACGTCGGAAAAATGACTAAGTCCAAAAAAAAATGTTTTAAACTTTTTTCAATTTTATCCCCGTGAGATATATATTCTACCCACATACATTTGGAACTCTCCTGGGGTACCCTCACACATATTATTCCCTCATTTAGCGGATATTTTTACAAAGAAGTCAAATTTTCAAAAATTCTGAAAATTGGCTGAAAACGACTAAAAATCAAGGACTCATCGGGCGAATCACTCTGGAACTGAAATCGGAACACTCCCTGACATATCCTCTATCTGAAAGTCTGATAAACGCCGGAAAAATGATAAAGTCCAAAAAAAAATTTTTTTCAACTTTTTTCAATTTTACCCCTGTGGGATATATATTCTACCCACACACATTTGGAACTCTCCTGGAGTACCCTCACACATATTATTCCCTCATTTGGCAGATATTTTCATAAAAAATTGAAATTTTCAAAAATTTAGAAAATTGGCTGAAAATGACTAAATATAAAGGACTCATCGGGCGAATCGCTCTGGAACTGAAATCGGAACACACACTTACATTTACCCTATCTGAAAGTCTGATAAACGGCGGAAAAATGACTAAGTCCAAAAAAAAAATTTTTTTCAATATTGCCCCCATGGGATATAAATTCTACCCACACACATTTGGAACTCTCCTGGGGTACACTCACACATATTATTCCCTCATTTAGCGGATATTTTCACAAAAAAGTAAAATTTTAAAAAATTCAGAGAATTGGCTGAAAACGACTAATTATCAAGGCCTCTTTGGGGGAATCACCCTGGAACTGAAATCGGAACGCTCACTGACATTTCCCCTATCTGAAAGCCTGATAAACGCCAGAAAAATGACTAAGTCGAAAAAAAATAAATTTTCAACTTTTTTCAGTTTTAACCCTGTGGGATATATATTCTACCCACACACATTTGGAACTCTCCTGGGGTACCCTCACACATATTATTCCCTCATTTAGTGGATATTTTCACAAAAAAGTGAAATTTTCGAAAATTCAGAAAATTGTCTGAAAACGACTAAATATCAAGGTCTCATCGGGCGAATCGCTCTGTAACTGAAATCGGAATGCTCACTGACACTTACCTTATCTGAAAGTCTGATAAATGCCAGAAAAATGACTGAATTCTAAAAAAAATTTTTTTCAACTTTTTTCAATTTTACCCCCGTGGGATATATATTCTACCCACACACATTTGGAACTCTCCTGGGGTACCCTCACACATATTATTCCCTCATTTAGCAGATATTTTCACAAAAAAGTGAAATTTTCAAAAATTCTGAAAATTGGCTAATAACGACTAAATATCAAGTACTCATTGGACAAATCACTCTGGAACTGAAAAGGGAACGCTCACTGACATTTCCCTTATCTGAAAGTCTGATAAATGCCAGAAAAATGACTAAGTCCAAAAAAAATTTTTTTTCAACTTTTTTCAATTTTACCCTTGTGGGATACATATTCTACCCACACACATTTGTAACTCTCCTGAGGTACCCTCACATACATTATTCCCTCATTTAGCAGATATTTTCACTAAAGTCGTGAAATTTTCAAAAATTCTGAAAATTGGCTGAAAACGACTAAAAATCAAGGACTCATCGGGCGAATTGCTATGCAATTGAAATCGAATGCTCACTGACATTTTCCCCCATCTGAAAGTCAGATAACGCCGGAAAAATAAGTAAGTCTAAAAAAAAAATTTTTTCAACTTTTTTCAATTTTACCTTCGTGGGATATATATTCTACCCACACACATTTGGAACACTCCTAGGGCACCCTCACACATAGCATTCCCTAATTTAGTGGATATTTTCACAAAAAAGTGAAATTTTCAAAAATTCAAAAAATTGGCTGAAAACGACTAAATATCAAGGACTCATCTGGCAAATCGCTCTGGAACTGAAATCGGAACGCTCACTGACTTTTCCCCTATCTGAAAGTCTGATAAACGGCGGAAAAATGACTAAGTCCAAAAAAAAAATGTTTTTAACTTTTTTCAATTTTACAGCCGTGGGATATATATTCTACCCACAAACATTTGGAACTCTCCTGGGGTACCCTTACACATATTATTCTTTCATTTAGCAGATATTTTCAGAAAAAAGTGAAATTTTCAAAAATTCTGAAAAGTGGCTTAAAACAAATAAATATCAAGGACTCATCGGGCGAATCGCTCTGGAACTGAAATCGGAACGCTCACCTACATTTCCCTTATCTGAAAGTCTGATAAATGCCAAAAAAATGACTGAGTCCAAAAAAAATAATGTTTCAAGTTTTTTCAATTTTACCCCCGTGGGATATATATTCTACCCACACACATTTGAAACTCTCCTGGGGTACCCTCACACATATTATTCCATCATTTAGCGTATATTTTCACAAAAAAAGTGAAATTTTCAAAAATTCAGAAAATTGGCTGATAACGACTAAATATCAAGTACTCATCGGGCGAATCACTCTGGAACTGAAATCGGAACGCTCACTAACATTTCCCCTATCTGAAAGTCTGATAAACGGCGGAAAAATGACTAATTCAAAAAAAAATTTTTTTTAACTTTTTTTAATTTTACCCCCGTGGGATATTTGTTCTACCCACACACATTTGGAACTCTCCAGGGGTACCCTCACACATATTATTCCCACATTTAGTGGATATTTTCACAAAAAAAGTAAAATTTTCAAAAATTCAGAAAATTGGCTGAAAAAGACTAAATATCAAGGACTCATCGGGCGAAGCGCTCTGGAACTGAAATCGGAACGCTCACTGACATTTCCCCTATCTGAAAGTCTGATAAATGCCAGAAAAATGACTGAGTTCAAAATAAAAATTTTTTCAACTTTTTTCAATTTTACACCCCGTGGGATATATATTCTACCCACATACATTTGGAACTCTCCTGGGGTACCCTCACACATATTATTCCATCATTTAGCGTATATTTTCACAAAAAAAGTGAAATTTTCAAAAATTCAGAAAATTGGCTGAAAACGACTAAATATCAAGGACTCATATGGCGAATCGTTCTGGAACTGAAATCGGAACGCTCACTGACAATTCCCCTATCTGAAAGTCTGATAAACGGCGGAAAAATGACAGTCCAAAAAAAAAATGTTTTTAACTTTTTTCAATTTTACCGCCGTGGGATATATATTCTACCCACAATCATTTGGAACTCTCCTGGGGTACCCTCACACATATTATTCTCTCATTTAGCAGATATTTTCACAAAAAAGTGAAATTTTCAAAAATTCAGAAAATTGGCTGAAAACGACTAAATATCAACGACTCATTTTGCAAATCGCTCTTGAATTGAAATTGGAACACTCACTGACATTTCCCCTATCTGAAAGTCTGATAAAACGCCGGAAAAAGGACTAAGTCCAAAAAAAATTTCAAAAATTCTGAAAATTGGCTGAAAACGACTAAATATCAAGGACTCATTGGGTGAATCACTCTGGAACTGAAATCGGAACACTCACTGACATTTCCCCTATCTGAAAGTCTGATAAACGCCAGAAAAATGACTAAGTCCAAAAAAAAAATTGTGCAACTTTTTTCACTTTTACCCCCGTGGGATATATATTCTACCCACACACATTTGGCACTCTCCTGGGGTACCCTCTCACATATTATTCCCACATTTAGCAGATATTTTCACAAAAAAGTGCAATTTTCAAAAATTCAGAAAATTGGCTGAAAACGACTAAATATCAAGGACTTATCGGGCGAATTGCTCTGGAACTGAAATCGGAATGCTCACTGACATTTCCCCTATCTGAAAGTCTGATAACGCCGGAAAAATGAGTAAGTCAAAAAAAAAATTTTTTTCAACTTTTTTCAATTTTACCCTCGTGGGATGTATATTCTACCCACACACATTTGGAACTCTCCTGGGGTACACTCACACATATTATTCCCACATTTAGCGAATATTTTCACAAAAACAGTAAAATTTTCAAAAATTCAGAAAATTGGCTGAAAACGACTAAATATCAAGGACTCACCTGGCGAATCGCACTGGAACAGAAATCGGAACGCTCACTGACATTTCCCCTATCTGAAAGTCTGATAAACGGCGGAAAAATGACTAAGTCCAAAAAAAAAAAAGTTTCAACTTATTTTAATTTTACCCCGTGGTATATATATTCTACCCACACACATTTGGAACTCTCCTGGGGTACCCTCACACATATTATTCCCTCATTTAGCGGATAATTTCACAAAAAAGTCAAATTTTCAAAAATTCAGAAAATTGGCTGAAAACGACTAAATATCAAGGACTCATCGGGAGAATCGCTCTGGAACTGAAATCGGAATACTCACTGACATTTCTCTCATCTGAAAGTCTGATAAATGCCAGAAAAATGACTGAGTCCGAAAAAAAAAAAAATTTCAACTTTTTTCAATTTTACCCCCGTGGGATATATATTCTACCCACACACATTTGGAACTCTCCTGGGGTACCCTCACACATATTCTTCCCTCATTTAGCAGATATTTTCACAAAAAAGTGAAATTTTCAAAAATTCTGAAAATTGGCTGATAACGACTAAATATCAAGTACTCATCGGGCGAATCACTCTGGAACTGAAAAGGGAACGCTCACTGACATTTCCCTTATCTGAAAGTCTGATAAATGGCAGAAAAATGACTAATTCCAAAAAAAATTTTTTCAACTTTTTTCAATTTTACCCCCGTGGGATATTTGTTCTACCCACACACATTTGGAAATCTCCAGGGGTACCCTCACACATATTATTCCCACATTTAGTGGATATTTTCACAAAAAAAGTGAAATTTTCAAAAATTCAGAAAATTGGCTGAAAACGACTAAATATCAAGGAATCATATGGCGAATCGTTCTGGAACTGAAATCGGAACGCTCACTGACAATTCCCCTATCTGAAAGTCTGATAAACGGCGGAAAAATGACAGTCCAAAAAAAAAATGTTTTTAACTTTTTTCAATTTTACCGCCGTGGGATATATATTCTACCCACAATCATTTGGAACTCTCCTGGGGTACCCTCACACATATTATTCTCTCATTTAGCAGATATTTTCACAAAAAAGTGAAATTTTCAAAAATTCAGAAAATTGGCTGAAAACGACTAAATATCAACGACTCATTTCGCAAATCGCTCTTGAATTGAAATTGGAACACTCACTGACATTTCCCCTATCTGAAAGTCTGATAAAACGCCGGAAAAAGGACTAAGTCCAAAAAAAATTTCAAAAATTCTGAAAATTGGCTGAAAACGACTAAATATCAAGGACTCATTGGGTGAATCACTCTGGAACTGAAATCGGAACACCCACTGACATTTCCCCTATCTGAAAGTCTGATAAACGCCGGAAAAATGACTAAGTCCAAAAAAAAAATTGTGCAACTTTTTTCACTTTTACCCCCGTGGGATATATATTCTACCCACACACATTTGGCACTCTCCTGGGGTACCCTCTCACATATTATTCCCACATTTAGCAGATATTTTCACAAAAAAGTGCAATTTTCAAAAATTCAGAAAATTGGCTGAAAACGACTAAATATCAAGGACTTATCGGGCGAATTGCTCTGGAACTGAAATCGGAATGCTCACTGACATTTCCCCTATCTGAAAGTCTGATAACGCCGGAAAAATGAGTAAGTCAAAAAAAAAATTTTTTTCAACTTTTTTCAATTTTACCCTCGTGGGATGTATATTCTACCCACACACATTTGGAACTCTCCTGGGGTACAATCACACATATTATTCCCACATTTAGCGGATATTTTCACAAAAACAGTAAAATTTTCAAAAATTCAGAAAATTGGCTGAAAACGACTAAATATCAAGGACTCATCTGGCGAATCGCACTGGAACAGAAATCGGAACGCTCACTGACATTTCCCCTATCTGAAAGTCTGATAAACGGCGGAAAAATGACAAAGTCCAAAAAAAAAAAGTTTCAACTTATTTTAATTTTACCCCGTGGGATATATATTCTACCCACACATATTTGGAACTCTCCTGGGGTACCCTCACACATATTATTCCCACATTTAGCGGATATTTTCACAAAAAAGTGAAATTTTCAAAAATTCAGAAAATTGGCTGAAAACGACTAAATATCAAGGACTTATCGGGCGAATTGCTCTGGAACTGAAATCGGAATGCTCACTGACATTTCCCCTATCTGAAAGTCTGATAACGCCGGAAAAATGAGTAAGTCAAAAAAAAAATTTTTTTCAACTTTTTTCAATTTTACCCTCGTGGGATGTATATTCTACCCACACACATTTGGAACTCTCCTGGGGTACACTCACACATATTATTCCCACATTTAGCGGATATTTTCACAAAAAAAGTAAAATTTTCAAAAATTCAGAAAATTGGCTGAAAACGACTAAATATCAAGGACTCATCGGGCGAATTGCTCTGGAACTGAAATCGGAATGCTCACTGAAATTTCCCCCATCTGAAAGTCTAATAAACGCCGGAAAAATGACTAAGTCTAAAAAAAATTATAAAAATTCTGAAAATTGGCTGAAAACGACTAAATATCAAGGACTCATTGGATGAATCATTCTGGAACTGAAATCGGAATGCTCACTGACATTTCCCTTATCTGAAAGTCTCCTAAACGCCAGAAAAATGACTAAGTCCAAAAAAAATTTTTTTTCAACTTTTTTAAATTTTATTCCGTGGGATATATATTCTACCCACACATTTGGAACTCGCCTGGGGCACCCTCACAAATAGCATTCCCTCATTTAGTGGATATTTTCACAAAAAAGTGAAATTTTCAAAAATTCAGAAAATTGGCTGAAAACGACTAAATATTAAGGACTCATCGGGCGAATCGCTCTGGAAATGAAATCAGAACGGTCACTGACATTTTCCCTATCTGAAAGTCTGATAAACACCGTAAAAATGACTAAGTCCAAAAAAAAAATGTTTTCAACTTTTTTCAATCTTACCCCCGTGGGATATATATTCTACCCACACACATTTGGAACTCTCCTGGTGTACCCTCACACATATTATTCCCTCATTTAGCGGATATTTTCACAAAAAAGTGAAATTTTCAAAAATTCGGAAAATTGTCTGAAAACGACTAAATATCATGGACTGATCGGGTTAATCGCTCTGGAAATGAAATAGGAATGCTCACTGACATTTCCCCTATCTGAAAGTCTGATAAATGCCTGAAAAATGACAATCCAAAAAAAAAAAATTTTCAACTTTTTTCAATTTTACCCCCGTGGGATATATATTCTACCCACACACATTTGGAACTCTCCTGGGGTACCCTCACACATATTATTCCCTCATTTAGTGGATATTTTCACAAAAAAGTGAAATTTTCAAAAATTCAGAAAATTGGCTGAAAACGACTAAATATCAAGGACTCATCGGGCGAATCGCTCTGGAGCTGAAATCTGAACACTCACTGACATTTCCCCTATCTGAAAGTCTGATGAACACCGTAAAAATGACTAAGTCCAAAAAAAAAATTTTTTCAACATTTTTCAATTTTACCCCCGTGGGATATATATTCTACCCACACACATTTGGAACTCTCCTAGGCTACCCTCACACATATTATTCCCTCATTTAGTGGATATTTTCACAAAAAAGTAAAATTTAAAAAAATTCAGAAAATTGGCTGAAAACATCTAAAAATTAAGGAATCATCGGACGAATCGCTCTGGAACTGAAATCGGAATGCTCACTGACATTTCCCCTATCTGAAAGTCTGATAAAACGCCGGAAAAAGGACTAAGTCTAAAAAAAATTATAAAAATTCTGAAAATTGTCTGAAAACGACTAAATATCAAGGACTCATTGGGTGAATCATTCTGGAACTGAAATCGGAACACTCACTGACATTTCCCCTATCTGAAAGTCTGATAAACGCCGGAAAAATGACTAAGTCCCAAAAAAAAATTGTGCAACTTTTTTCAATTTTACCCCCGTGGGATATATATTCTACCCACACACATTTGGAACTCTCCTGGGGTACCCTCACACATATTATTCCCACATTTAGCGGATATTTTCACAAAAAAGTGAAATTTTCAAAAATTCAGAAAATAGGCTGAAAACTACTAAATATCAAGGACTCATCGGGCGAATTGCTCTGGAACTGAAATCGGAATACTCACTGACATTTCCCCGATCTGAAAGTCTGATAACGCCGGAAAAATGAGTAAGTCAAAAAAAAAATGTTTTTCAACTTTTTTCAATTTTACCCTCGTGGGATATATATTCTACCCAAACACATTTGGAACTCTCCTGGGGTACACTCACACATATTATTCCCACATTTAGCGGATATTTTCACAAAAAAAGTAAAATTTTCAAAAATTCAGAAAATTGGCTGAAATCGACTAAATATCAAGGACTCATCGGGCGAATTGCTCTGGAACTGAAATCGGAATGCTCACTGAAATTTCCCCCATCTGAAAGTCTAATAAACGCCGGAAAAATGACTAAGTCTAAAAAAAATTATAAAAATTCTGAAAATTGGCTGAAAACGACTAAATATCAAGGACTCATTGGATGAATCATTCTGGAACTGAAATCGGAATGCTCACTGACATTTCCCTTATCTGAAAGTCTCCTAAACGCCAGAAAAATGACTAAGTCCAAAAAAAATTTTTTTTCAACTTTTTTAAATTTTATTCCGTGGGATATATATTCTACCCACACATTTGGAACTCTCCTGGGGCACCCTCACAAATAGCATTCCCTCATTTAGTGGATATTTTCACAAAAAAGTGAAATTTTCAAAAATTCAGAAAATTGGCTGAAAACGACTAAATATTAAGGACTCATCGGGCGAATCGCTCTGGAAATGAAATCAGAACGGTCACTGACATTTTCCCTATCTGAAAGTCTGATAAACACCGTAAAAATGACTAAGTCCAAAAAAAAAATGTTTTCAACTTTTTTCAATCTTACCCCCGTGGGATATATATTCTACCCACACACATTTGGAACTCTCCTGGTGTACCCTCACACATATTATTCCCTCATTTAGCGGATATTTTCACAAAAAAGTGAAATTTTCAAAAATTCGGAAAATTGTCTGAAAACGACTAAATATCATGGACTGATCGGGTTAATCGCTCTGGAAATGAAATAGGAATGCTCACTGACATTTCCCCTATCTGAAAGTCTGATAAATGCCTGAAAAATGACAATCCAAAAAAAAAAAATTTTCAACTTTTTTCAATTTTACCCCCGTGGGATATATATTCTACCCACACACATTTGGAACTCTCCTGGGGTACCCTCACACATATTATTCCCTCATTTAGTGGATATTTTCACAAAAAAGTGAAATTTTCAAAAATTCAGAAAATTGGCTGAAAACGACTAAATATCAAGGACTCATCGGGCGAATCGCTCTGGAGCTGAAATCTGAACACTCACTGACATTTCCCCTATCTGAAAGTCTGATGAACACCGTAAAAATGACTAAGTCCAAAAAAAAAATTTTTTCAACATTTTTCAATTTTACCCCCGTGGGATATATATTCTACCCACACACATTTGGAACTCTCCTAGGCTACCCTCACACATATTATTCCCTCATTTAGTGGATATTTTCACAAAAAAGTAAAATTTAAAAAAATTCAGAAAATTGGCTGAAAACAACTAAAAATTAAGGAATCATCGGACGAATCGCTCTGGAACTGAAATCGGAATGCTCACTGACATTTCCCCTATCTGAAAGTCTGATAAAACGCCGGAAAAAGGACTAAGTCTAAAAAAAATTATAAAAATTCTGAAAATTGTCTGAAAACGACTAAATATCAAGGACTCATTGGGTGAATCATTCTGGAACTGAAATCGGAACACTCACTGACATTTCCCCTATCTGAAAGTCTGATAAACGCCGGAAAAATGACTAAGTCCCAAAAAAAAATTGTGCAACTTTTTTCAATTTTACCCCCGTGGGATATATATTCTACCCACACACATTTGGAACTCTCCTGGGGTACCCTCACACATATTATTCCCACATTTAGCGGATATTTTCACAAAAAAGTGAAATTTTCAAAAATTCAGAAAATAGGCTGAAAACTACTAAATATCAAGGACTCATCGGGCGAATTGCTCTGGAACTGAAATCGGAATACTCACTGACATTTCCCCGATCTGAAAGTCTGATAACGCCGGAAAAATGAGTAAGTCAAAAAAAAAATGTTTTTCAACTTTTTTCAATTTTACCCTCGTGGGATATATATTCTACCCAAACACATTTGGAACTCTCCTGGGGTACACTCACACATATTATTCCCACATTTAGCGGATATTTTCACAAAAAAAGTAAAATTTTCAAAAATTCAGAAAATTGCTGAAAACGACTAAATATCAAGGACTCATCGGGCGAATTGCTCTGGAACTGAAATCGGAATGCTCACTGAAATTTCCCCCATCTGAAAGTCTGATAAATACGGGAAAAATGACTAAGTCCAAAAAAAAAATTTTTTCAACTTTTTTCAATTTTACCCCATGGGATATATATTCTACCCACACACATTTGGAACTCTCCTGGGGTACCCTTACACATATTATTCCCTCATTTAGCGGATATTTTCACAAAAAAGTAAAATTTTAAAAAATTCAGAAAATTGGCTGAAAACGACTAAATATCAAGGACTCATCGGGCGAATCGCTCTATAAATGAAATCAGAACGGTCACTGACATTTCCCCTATCTGAAAGTCTGATAAACACCGTAAAAATGACTAAGTCCAAAAAAAAAATATTTTCAACTTCTTTCAATCTTACCCCCAAGGGATATATACCCACACACATTTGGAGCTCTCCTTGGGTACCCTCACATATATTATTCCCACATTTAGCGGATATTTTCACAAAATAGTGAAATTTTTAAAAATCCTGAAAATTGGCTGAAAACAACTAAATATCAAGGACTCATCGGGCGAATCGCTCTGGAACTGAAATCGAAATGCTCATTGACATTTCCCCTATCTGAAAGTCTGATAAACGCCGGAAAAATGACTAAGTCTAAAAAAAATTTTTTTCAACTTTTTTCAATTTTACCCCCGTGGAATATATAGTCTTACCACACACATTTGGAACTCTCTTGGGGTGCTCTCACGCATATTATTCCCACATTTAGTGGTTATTTTCATATAAAAAGTGAAATTTTCAAAAATTCTGAAAAATTCTGAAAACGACTAAATATCAAGGACTCATCGTGCAAATCGCTCTGGAACTGAAATCGGAACGCTCACTGACATTTCCCCTATCTGAAAGTCGGATAAACACCGGAAAAATAACTAAGTCCAAAAAAAATTTTTTTTCAACTTTTTTAAATTTTGCCCCCGTGGGATAAATATTCTACCCACACACATTTGGAACTCTCCTGGGGTACCCTCACACATATTATTCCCACATTTAGTGGTTATGTTCACATAAAAAGTGAAATGTTCAAAAATTCTGAAAAATGGCTGAAAACGACTAAATATCAAGGACTCATCGTGCGAATCGCTCTGGATCTGAAATCGGAACGCTCACTGACATTTCTCCTATCTGAAAGTCTGATAAACGCCGGAAAAATGACTAAGTCTAAAAAAATTTTTTTAAACTTTTTTCAATTTTACACCCATGGGATATATATTCTACCCACACACATTTGGAACTCTCCTGGGGTACCCTCACACATATTATTCCCACATTTAGCGGATATTTTCACAAAAAAGTGAAATTTTCAAAAATTCAGAAAAATGGCTGAAAACAACTAAATATCAAGGACTCATCGGGCAAATCGCTCTGGAACTGAAATCGGAACGCTAACTGACATTTCCCCTATCTGAAAGTCTGAGAAACGCCGGAAAAATTAGTAAGTAAAAAAAAAAATTTTTTTTAACTTTTTTCAATTTTATTCCCGTGGGATATATATTCTACCCACACATATTTGGAACTCTCCTTGGGTACCCTCCCACATATTATTCTCACATTTAGAGGATATTTTCACAAAAAAGTGAAATTTATAAAAATTCTGAAAATTGGCTGAAAACGACTAAATATCAAGAAATTATCGGGCGAATCGCTCTGGAACTGAAATCGGAATGCTCACTGACATTTCCCCTATCTGAAAGTCTGCAAAATGCCGGAAAAATGACTAATTCCAAAAAAATATTTTTTTAACTTTTTTCAATTTTACCCCCGTGGGATATATATTCTACCCACACACATTTGGAACTCTCCTGGGGTACCCTCACACATATTATTCCCACATTTAGTGGATATTTTCTCAAAAAAGAGAAATTTTCAAAAAAAACAAAAAATTGGCTGAAAACAACTAAATATCAAGGACTCATCGGACGAATCGCTCTGGATCTGAAATCGGAACGCTCACTGACATTTCCCCTATCTGAAAGTCTGATAAACGCCGGAAAAATGACTAAGTCTAAAAAAAATTTTTTTCAACTTTTTTCAATTTTACCCCCATGGGATATATATTCTACCCACACACATTTGGAACTCTCCTGGGTTACCCTCACACATATTATTCCCACATTTAGCGGATATTTTCACAAAAAAGTGAAATTTTCAAAAATTCTGAAATATGGCTGAAAACGACAAAATATCAAGGACTCCTCGGGCAAATCACTCTGGAACTGAAATTGGAGCGCTCACTGACATTTCCCCTATCTGAAAGTCTGATAAACGCCGGAAAAATGACTGAGTCAAAAAAAAAATGTTTCAACTCTTTTCAATTTTACCCCCGTGGGATATATATTCTACCCACACACATTTGGAACTCTCCTGGGGTACCCTCACGCATATTATTCCCTCATTTAGTGGTTATTTTCAAAAAAAAGTGAAATTTTAAAAAAATTCAGAAAAATGGCAGAAAATGACTAAATATCAAGGACTCATCGGGCGAATTGCTCTGGAACTGAAATCGGAATGCTCACTGACATTTCCCCTATCTGAAAGTCTGATAAACGCCGGAAAAATGACTAATTCCAAGAAAACAGTTTTTCAACTTTTTTCAATTTTACCCCCATGGGATATATATTCTACCCACACACATTTGGAACTCTCTTAGGGTACCCTCACACATATTATTCCCACATTTAGTGGATATTTTCACAAAAAAAGTGAAATTTTCAAAAATTCTGAAAACGACTAAATATCAAGGACTCATCGTGCAAATCGCTCTGGAACAGAAATCGGAACGCTCACTGACATTTCCCCTATCTGAAAGTCTGATAAACACCGGAAAAATAACTAAGTCCAAAAAAAATTTTTTTTCAACTTTTTTAAATTTTGCCCCCGTGGGATATATATTCTACCCAAACACATTTGGAACTCTCCTGGGGTACCCTCACACATATTATTCCCACATTTAGTGGTTATGTTCACATAAAAAGTGAAATTTTCAAAAATTCTGAAAAATGGCTGAAAACGACTAAATATCAAGGACTCATCGGGCGAATCGCTCTGGATGTGAAATCGGAACGCTCACTGACATTTCCCCTATCTGAAAGTCTGATAAACGCCGGAAAAATGACTAAGTCTAAAAAAAAATTTTTTAAACTTTTTTCAATTTTACCCCCATAGGATATATATTCTACCCACACACATTTGGAACTCTCCTGGGGTACCCTCACGCATATTATTCCCTCATTTAGTGGTTATTTTCAAAAAAAAGTGAAATTTTAAAAAAATTCAGAAAAATGGCAGAAAATGACTAAATATCAAGGACTCATCGGGCGAATTGCTCAGGAACTGAAATCGGAATGCTCACTGACATTTCCCCTATCTGAAAGTCTGATAAACGCCGGAAAAATGACTAATTCCAAGAAAACAGTTTTTCAACTTTTTTCAATTTTACCCCCATGGGATATATATTCTACCCACACACATTTGGAACTCTCTTAGGGTACCCTCACACATATTATTCCCACATTTAGTGGATATTTTCACAAAAAAAGTGAAATTTTCAAAAATTCTGAAAACGACTAAATATCAAGGACTCATCGTGCAAATCGCTCTGGAACAGAAATCGGAACGCTCACTGACATTTCCCCTATCTGAAAGTCTGATAAACACCGGAAAAATAACTAAGTCCAAAAAAAATTTTTTTTCAACTTTTTTAAATTTTGCCCCCGTGGGATATATATTCTACCCAAACACATTTGGAACTCTCCTGGGGTACCCTCACACATATTATTCCCACATTTAGTGGTTATGTTCACATAAAAAGTGAAATTTTCAAAAATTCTGAAAAATGGCTGAAAACGACTAAATATCAAGGACTCATCGGGCGAATCGCTCTGGATGTGAAATCGGAACGCTCACTGACATTTCCCCTATCTGAAAGTCTGATAAACGCCGGAAAAATGACTAAGTCTAAAAAAAAATTTTTTAAACTTTTTTCAATTTTACCCCCATAGGATATATATTCTACCCACACACATTTGGAACTCTCCTGGGGTACCCTCACACATATTATTCCCACATTTAGCGGATATTTTCACAAAAAAGTGAAATTTTCAAAAATTCAGAAAAATGGCTGAAAACGAATAAATATCAAGGACTCATCGGGCAAATCGCTCTGGAACTGAAATCGGAACGCTAACTGACATTTCCCCTATCTGAAAGTCTGATAAACGCCGGAAAAATGACTAATTCCAAAAAAAAACTATATTTCAACTTTTTTCAATTTTACCCCCATGGGATATATATTCTACCCACAAACATTTGGAACTCTTTTGGGGTACCCTCACACATATTATTCCCACATTTAGTGGATATTTTCACAAAAAAAGTGAAATTTTCAAAGATTCTGAAAACGACTAAATATCAAGGACTCATCGTGCAAATCGCTCTGGAACTGAAATCAGAACGCTCAATGACATTTCAACTATCTGAAAGTCTGATAAACGCCGGACAAATGACTAATTCCCAAAAAAAAATATTTTAAACTTTTTTCAATTTTACCGCCAAGGGATATATACCCACAGACATTTGGAGCTCTCCTTGGGTACCCTCACACATATTATTCCCACATTTAGCGGATATTTTCACAAAATAGTGAAATTTTTAAAAATCCTGAAAATTGGCTGAAAACAACTAAATATCAAGGACTCATCGGGTGAATCGCTCTGGAACTGAAATCGAAATGCTCATTGACATTTCCCCTATCTGAAAGTCTGATAAACGCCGGAAAAATGACTAAGTCCAAAAAAAATTTTTTTTCAACTTTTTTCAATTTTACCCCCGTGGGGTATATAGTCTTACCACACACATTTGGAACTCTCCTGGGGTACCCTCACGCATATTATTCCCTCATTTAGTGGTTATTTTCACAAAAAAGTGAAATTTTCAAAAATTCTGAAAATTGGCTGAAAATAACTAAATATCAAGGACTCATTGGGCAAATCTCTCTGGAACTGAAATCGGAACGCTCAGTGACATTTCCCCTATCTGAAAGTCTGATAAACGCCGGAAAAATAACGAAGTCCCAAAAAAATTTTTTTTCAACTTTTTTAAATTTTGCCCCCGTGGGATATATATTCTACCCACACACATTTGGAACTCTCCTGGGGTACCCTCACACATATTATTCCCACATTTAGTGGTTATTTTCACATAAAAAGTGAAATTTTCAAAAATTCAGAAAAATGGCTGAAAACGACTAAATATCAAGGACTCATCGGGCAAATCGCTCTGGAACTGAAATCGGAACGCTAACTGACATTTCCCCTATATGAAAGTCTGAGAAACGCCGGAAAAATTAGTAAGTAAAAAAAAAAATTTTTTTCAACTTTTTTCAATTTTATTCCCGTGGGATATATATTCTACCCACACATATTTGGAACTCTCCTTGGGTACCCTCCCACATATTATTCTCACATTTAGAGGATATTTTCACAAAAAAGTGAAATTTATAAAAATTCTGAAAATTGGCTGAAAACGACTAAATATCAAGAAATTATCGGGCGAATCGCTCTGGAACTGATATCGGAATGCTCACTGACATTTCCCCTATCTGAAAGTCTGCTAAACGCCGGAAAAATGACTAATTCCAAAAAAAATATTTTTTTAACTTTTTTCAATTTTACCCCCGTGGGACATATATTCTACCCACACACATTTGGAACTCTCCTGGGGTACCCTCACACATATTATTCCCACATTTAGTGGATATTTTCTCAAAAAAGAGAAATTTTCAAAAAAACAAAAAATTGGCTGAAAACAACTAAATATCAAGGACTCATCAGACGAGTCACTCTGGATCTGAAATCGGAACGCTCACTGACATTTCCCCTATCTGAAAGTCTGATAAACGCCGGAAAAATGACTAAATCTAAAAAAAATTTTTTTCAACTTTTTTCAATTTTACCCCCATGAGATATATATTCTACCCACACACATTTGGAACTCTCCTGGGTTACCCTCACACATATTATTCCCACATTTAGCGGATATTTTCACAAAAAAGTGAAATTTTCAAAAATTCTGAAATATGGCTGAAAACGACAAAATATCAAGGACGCCTCGGGCAAATCACTCTGGAACTGAAATTGGAGCGCTCACTGACATTTCCCCTATCTGAAAGTCTGGTAAACGCCGGAAAAATGACTGAGTCAAAAAAAAGTTTCAACTCTTTTCAATTTTACCCCCGTGGGATATATATTCTACCCACACACATTTGGAACTCTCCTGGGGTACCCTCACGCATATTATTCCCTCATTTTAGTGGTTATTTTCAAAAAAGAGTGAAATTTTCAAAAAATTCAGAAAAATGGCAGAAAACGACTAAATATCAAGGACTCATCGGGCGAATTGCTCTGGAACTGAAATCGGAATGCTCACTGACATTTCCCCTATCTGAAAGTCTGATAAACGCCGGAAAAATGACTAATTCCAAAAAAACAGTTTTTCAACTTTTTTCAATTTTACCCCCATGGGATATATATTCTACCCACACACATTTGGAACTCTCTTAGGGTACCCTCACACATATTATTCCCACATTTAGTGGATATTTTCACAAAAAAGTGAAATTTTCAAAAATTCTGAAAATTGGCTGAAAACGACTAAATATCAAGGACTCATCGGGCAAATCGCTCTGGAACTGAAATCGGAATGCTCACTGACATTTCCCCTATCTGAAAGTCTGATAAACGCCGGAAAAATGACTAATTCCAAAAAAAAACAATTTTTCAACTTTTTTCAATTTTACCCCCATGGGATATATATTCTACCCACAAACATTTGGAACTCTCTAGGGGTACCCTCACACATATTATTCCCACATTTAGTGGATATTTTCACAAAAAAAGTGAAATTTTCAAAAATTCTGAAAACGACTAAATATCAAGGACTCATCGTGCAAATCGCTCTGGAACTGAAATCGGAACGCTCACTGACATTTCCCCTATCTGAAAGTCTGATAAACACCGGAAAAATAACTAAGTCCAAAAAAATTTTTTATAAACTTTTTTAAATTTTGCCCCCGTGGGATATATATTCTACCCACACACATTTGGAACTCTCCTGGGGTACCCTCACACATATTATTCCCACATTTAGTGGTTATGTTCACATAAAAAGTGAAATTTTCAAAAATTCAGAAAAATGGCTGAAAACAACTAAATATCAAGGACTCATAGGGCGAATCGCTCTGGATCTGAAATCGGAACGCTCACTGACATTTCCCCTATCTGAAAGTCTGAGAAACGCTGGAAAAATTAGTAAGTAAAAAAAAAAATTTTTTTCAACATTTTCAATTTTATTCCCAAGGGATATATATTCTACCCACACATATTTGAAACTCTCCTTGGGTACCCTCCCACATATTATTCTCACATTTAGAGGATATTTTCACAAAAAAGTGAAATTTATAAAAATTCTGAAAATTGGCTGAAAACGACTAAATATCAAGAAATTATCGGGCGAATCGCTCTGGAACTGAAATCGGAATGCTCAATGACATTTCCCCTATCTGAAAGTTTGCTAAACGCCGGAAAAATGACTAATTCCAAAAAAAATATTTTTTTAACTTTTTTCAATTTTACCCCCGTGGGATATATATTCTACCCACACACATTTGGAACTCTCCTGGGGTACCCTCACACATATTATTCCCACATTTAGTGGATATTTTCTCAAAAAAGAGAAATTTTCAAAAAAACAAAAAATTGGCTGAAATCAACTAAATATCAAGGACTCATCGGGCGAATCGCTCTGGATCTGAAATCGGAACGCTCACTGACATTTCCCCTATCTGAAAGTCTGATAAACGCCGGAAAAATGACTAATTCCAAAAAAAAACAATTTTCAACTTTTTTCAATTTTACCCCCATGAGATATATATTCTACCCACAAACATTTGGAACTCTCTTGGGGTACCCTCACACATATTATTCCCACATTTAGTGGATATTTTCACAAAAAAAGTGAAATTTTCAAAAATTCTGAAAACGACTAAATATCAAGGACTCATCGTGCAAATCGCTCTGGAACTGAAATCAGAACGCTCACTGACATTTCCCCTATCTGAAAGTCTGATAAACGCCGGAAAAATAACTAAGTCCCAAAAAAATTTTTTTTCAACTTTTTTAAATTTTGCCCCCGTGGGATATATATTCTACCCACACACATTTGGAACTCTCCTGGGGTACCCTCACACATATTATTCCCACATTTAGTGGTTATGTTCACATAAAAAGTGAAATTTTCAAAAATTCTGAAAAATGGCTGAAAACGACTAAATATCAAGGACTCATCGGGCGAATCGCTCTGGATCTGAAATCGGAACGCTCACTGACATTTCCCCTATCTGAAAGTCTGATAAATGCCGGAAAAATGACTAAGTCTAAAAAAAATTTTTTAAACTTTTTTCAATTTTACCCCCATAGGATATATATTCTACCCACACACATTTGGAACTCTCCTGGGGTACCCTCACACATATTATTCCCACATTTAGCGGATATTTTCACAAAAAAGTGAAATTTTCAAAAATTCAGAAAAATGGCTGAAAACGAATAAATATCAAGGACTCATCGGGCAAATCGCTCTGGAACTGAAATCGGAACGCTAACTGACATTTCCCCTATCTGAAAGTCTGATAAACGCCGGAAAAATGACTAATTCCAAAAAAAAACTATATTTCAACTTTTTTCAATTTTACCCCCATGGGATATATATTCTACCCACAAACATTTGGAACTCTTTTGGGGTACCCTCACACATATTATTCCCACATTTAGTGGATATTTTCACAAAAAAAGTGAAATTTTCAAAGATTCTGAAAACGACTAAATATCAAGGACTCATCGTGCAAATCGCTCTGGAACTGAAATCAGAACGCTCAATGACATTTCAACTATCTGAAAGTCTGATAAACGCCGGACAAATGACTAATTCCCAAAAAAAAATATTTTAAACTTTTTTCAATTTTACCGCCAAGGGATATATACCCACAGACATTTGGAGCTCTCCTTGGGTACCCTCACACATATTATTCCCACATTTAGCGGATATTTTCACAAAATAGTGAAATTTTTAAAAATCCTGAAAATTGGCTGAAAACAACTAAATATCAAGGACTCATCGGGTGAATCGCTCTGGAACTGAAATCGAAATGCTCATTGACATTTCCCCTATCTGAAAGTCTGATAAACGCCGGAAAAATGACTAAGTCCAAAAAAAAATTTTTTTCAACTTTTTTCAATTTTACCCCCGTGGGGTATATAGTCTTACCACACACATTTGGAACTCTCCTGGGGTACCCTCACGCATATTATTCCCTCATTTAGTGGTTATTTTCACAAAAAAGTGAAATTTTCAAAAATTCTGAAAATTGGCTGAAAATAACTAAATATCAAGGACTCATTGGGCAAATCTCTCTGGAACTGAAATCGGAACGCTCAGTGACATTTCCCCTATCTGAAAGTCTGATAAACGCCGGAAAAATAACGAAGTCCCAAAAAAATTTTTTTTCAACTTTTTTAAATTTTGCCCCCGTGGGATATATATTCTACCCACACACATTTGGAACTCTCCTGGGGTACCCTCACACATATTATTCCCACATTTAGTGGTTATTTTCACATAAAAAGTGAAATTTTCAAAAATTCTGAAAAATGGCTGAAAACGACTAAATATCAAGGACTCATCGGGCAAATCGCTCTGGAACTGAAATCGGAAAGCTAACTGACATTTCCCCTATATGAAAGTCTGAGAAACGCCGGAAAAATTAGTAAGTAAAAAAAAAAATTTTTTTCAACTTTTTTCAATTTTATTCCCGTGGGATATATATTCTACCCACACATATTTGGAACTCTCCTTGGGTACCCTCCCACATATTATTCTCACATTTAGAGGATATTTTCACAAAAAAGTGAAATTTATAAAAATTCTGAAAATTGGCTGAAAACGACTAAATATCAAGAAATTATCGGGCGAATCGCTCTGGAACTGATATCGGAATGCTCACTGACATTTCCCCTATCTGAAAGTCTGCTAAACGCCGGAAAAATGACTAATTCCAAAAAAAATATTTTTTTAACTTTTTTCAATTTTACCCCCGTGGGACATATATTCTACCCACACACATTTGGAACTCTCCTGGGGTACCCTCACACATATTATTCCCACATTTAGTGGATATTTTCTCAAAAAAGAGAAATTTTCAAAAAAACAAAAAATTGGCTGAAAACAACTAAATATCAAGGACTCATCAGACGAGTCACTCTGGATCTGAAATCGGAACGCTCACTGACATTTCCCCTATCTGAAAGTCTGATAAACGCCGGAAAAATGACTAAATCTAAAAAAAATTTTTTTCAACTTTTTTCAATTTTACCCCCATGAGATATATATTCTACCCACACACATTTGGAACTCTCCTGGGTTACCCTCACACATATTATTCCCACATTTAGCGGATATTTTCACAAAAAAGTGAAATTTTCAAAAATTCTGAAATATGGCTGAAAACGACAAAATATCAAGGACGCCTCGGGCAAATCACTCTGGAACTGAAATTGGAGCGCTCACTGACATTTCCCCTATCTGAAAGTCTGGTAAACGCCGGAAAAATGACTGAGTCAAAAAAAAAAAAGTTTCAACTCTTTTCAATTTTACCCCCGTGGGATATATATTCTACCCACACACATTTGGAACTCTCCTGGGGTACCCTCACGCATATTATTCCCTCATTTTAGTGGTTATTTTCAAAAAAGAGTGAAATTTTCAAAAAATTCAGAAAAATGGCAGAAAACGACTAAATATCAAGGACTCATCGGGCGAATTGCTCTGGAACTGAAATCGGAATGCTCACTGACATTTCCCCTATCTGAAAGTCTGATAAACGCCGGAAAAATGACTAATTCCAAAAAAACAGTTTTTCAACTTTTTTCAATTTTACCCCCATGGGATATATATTCTACCCACACACATTTGGAACTCTCTTAGGGTACCCTCACACATATTATTCCCACATTTAGTGGATATTTTCACAAAAAAGTGAAATTTTCAAAAATTCTGAAAATTGGCTGAAAACGACTAAATATCAAGGACTCATCGGGCAAATCGCTCTGGAACTGAAATCGGAATGCTCACTGACATTTCCCCTATCTGAAAGTCTGATAAACGCCGGAAAAATGACTAATTCCAAAAAAAAACAATTTTTCAACTTTTTTCAATTTTACCCCCATGGGATATATATTCTACCCACAAACATTTGGAACTCTCTAGGGGTACCCTCACACATATTATTCCCACATTTAGTGGATATTTTCACAAAAAAAGTGAAATTTTCAAAAATTCTGAAAACGACTAAATATCAAGGACTCATCGTGCAAATCGCTCTGGAACTGAAATCGGAACGCTCACTGACATTTCCCCTATCTGAAAGTCTGATAAACACCGGAAAAATAACTAAGTCCAAAAAAATTTTTTATAAACTTTTTTAAATTTTGCCCCCGTGGGATATATATTCTACCCACACACATTTGGAACTCTCCTGGGGTACCCTCACACATATTATTCCCACATTTAGTGGTTATGTTCACATAAAAAGTGAAATTTTCAAAAATTCAGAAAAATGGCTGAAAACAACTAAATATCAAGGACTCATAGGGCGAATCGCTCTGGATCTGAAATCGGAACGCTCACTGACATTTCCCCTATCTGAAAGTCTGAGAAACGCTGGAAAAATTAGTAAGTAAAAAAAAAAATTTTTTTCAACTTTTTCAATTTTATTCCCAAGGGATATATATTCTACCCACACATATTTGAAACTCTCCTTGGGTACCCTCCCACATATTATTCTCACATTTAGAGGATATTTTCACAAAAAAGTGAAATTTATAAAAATTCTGAAAATTGGCTGAAAACGACTAAATATCAAGAAATTATCGGGCGAATCGCTCTGGAACTGAAATCGGAATGCTCACTGACATTTCCCCTATCTGAAAGTTTGCTAAACGCCGGAAAAATGACTAATTCCAAAAAAAATATTTTTTTAACTTTTTTCAATTTTACCCCCGTGGGATATATATTCTACCCACACACATTTGGAACTCTCCTGGGGTACCCTCACACATATTATTCCCACATTTAGTGGATATTTTCTCAAAAAAGAGAAATTTTCAAAAAAACAAAAAATTGGCTGAAATCAACTAAATATCAAGGACTCATCGGGCGAATCGCTCTGGATCTGAAATCGGAACGCTCACTGACATTTCCCCTATCTGAAAGTCTGATAAACGCCGGAAAAATGACTAATTCCAAAAAAAAACAATTTTCAACTTTTTTCAATTTTACCCCCATGAGATATATATTCTACCCACAAACATTTGGAACTCTCTTGGGGTACCCTCACACATATTATTCCCACATTTAGTGGATATTTTCACAAAAAAAGTGAAATTTTCAAAAATTCTGAAAACGACTAAATATCAAGGACTCATCGTGCAAATCGCTCTGGAACTGAAATCAGAACGCTCACTGACATTTCCCCTATCTGAAAGTCTGATAAACGCCGGAAAAATAACTAAGTCCCAAAAAAATTTTTTTTCAACTTTTTTAAATTTTGCCCCCGTGGGATATATATTCTACCCACACACATTTGGAACTCTCCTGGGGTACCCTCACACATATTATTCCCACATTTAGTGGTTATGTTCACATAAAAAGTGAAATTTTCAAAAATTCTGAAAAATGGCTGAAAACGACTAAATATCAAGGACTCATCGGGCGAATCGCTCTGGATCTGAAATCGGAACGCTCACTGACATTTCCCCTATCTGAAAGTCTGATAAATGCCGGAAAAATGACTAAGTCTAAAAAAAATTTTTTTAAACTTTTTTCAATTTTACCCCCGTGGGATATGTATTCTACCCACACACATTTTGAACTCTCCTGTGGTACCCTCACACATATGATTCCCACATTTAGCGGATATTTTCACAAAAAAGTGAAATTTTCAAAAATTCAGAAAAATGGCTGAAAACAACTAAATATCAAGGACTCATAGGGCGAATCGCTCTGGATCTGAAATCGGAATGCTCATTAACATTTCCCCTATCTGAAAGTCTGATAAACGCCAGAAAAATAACCAAGTTCCAAAAAAAAATTTTTTCAACTCTTTTCAATTTTACACCCATGGGATATGTATTCTACCCACACACATTTGGAACTCTCCTGGTGTACCCTCACATATTATTCCCTGATATAGCAGATATTTTCACAAAAATGTGAAATTTTCAAAAATTCTGAAAATTGGCTGAAAACGACTAAATATCAAGGACTCATCGGGCGAATCGCTCTGGAACTGAAATCGGAATGCTCACTGACATATCCCCTATCTGAAAGTCTGATAAACGCCGGCAAAATGACAAAGCCCCAAAAAAAATATTTTTTTCAACTTTTGTCAATTTTACCCCTTTAGATATATATGCTACCCACACACATTTGGAACTCTCCTGGGGTATCCTCACACAAATTATTCCCTCATTTAGTGGATATTTTCACAAAAAAGTGAAATTTTCAAAAATTCTGAAAATTGGCTTAAAACGACTAAATATCAACGACTCATCTGACGAATCGCTCTGGAAATGAAATAGGAAAGTTCACTGACATATCCCCTATCTGAAATGCTGATAAACGCCGGAAAAATGACTAAGTCCAAAAAAAATTTTTTTAAAACTTTTTTCAATTTTACCCCCGTGGGATATGTATTCTACCCACACACATTTGGAACTCTCCTGGGGTATCCTCACACATATTATTCCCTCATTTAGCAGATATTTTCACAAAAGAAGTGAAATTTTCAAAAATTCTGAAAATTGGCTGAAAACAACTAAATATCAAGGACTCATCGGGCGAATCGGCCTGCAACTGAAATCGGAATGCTCACTGACATTTCCCCTATCTGAAAGTCTGATAAAAGCCGGAAAAATGACTAAGTCGAAAAGAAAGAAAACATTTTTAAACTTTTTTCAATTTTACCCCCGTGGGATATATATTCTACCCACACACATTTGGAACTCTCCTGGGGTACCCTCACACATATTATTCCCTCATATAGCAGATATTTTCACAAAAAAGTGAAATTTTCGAAAATTGGCTGAAAACGACTAAATATCAAGGACTCATCGGGAGAATCGCTCTGGAACTGAAATCGAAGAGCTCACTGACATTTCCCCTATCTGAAAGTCTGATAAACGCCTTAAAAATGACTAAGTCCAAAAAAAAATTTTTTAAACTTTTTTCAATTTTACCCCCGTGGGATATATATTCTACCCACACACATTTGGAACTTTGGTGGGGTACCCTCACACATATTATTCCCTCATTTAGCAGATATTTTCACAAAAAAGTGAAATTTTCAAAAATTCTGAAAATTGGCTGAAAATGACTAAATATCAAGGACTCATCGGGCGAATCGCTCTGTAGCTGAAATCGTAACGCTCACTGACATTTCCCCCATCTGAAAATCTGATAAACGCCGGAATAATGACTAAGTCAAAAAAAATTTTTTTTTCAACTTTTTTCAATTTTACCCCCGTGGGATATGTATTCTACCCACACACATTTGGTACTCTCCTGGGGTTCCCTCACACATATTATTCTCTCATTTAGCAGATATTTTCACAAAAAAGTGAAATTTTCAAAAATTCAGAAAATTGTCTGAAAACGACTAAATATCAAGGACTCATCATGCGAATCGCTCTGGAGCTGAAAGCGTAACGCTCACTGCCATTTCCCCTATCTGAAAGTCTGATAGACGCCGGAAAAATTACTAAGCCCAAAAAAAAATATTTTTTTCAACCTTTGTCAATTTTACCCCCGTTTGATATACAGTCATATGAAAAAGTTTGGGCACCCCTATTAATCTTAAGCTTAATGTTTTATAAAAATTGGTGTTTTTGCAACAGCTATTTCAGTTTGATATATGTAATAACTGTTGGATACAGTAATGTTTCTGCCTTGAAATGAGGTTTATTGTAGTAACAGAAAATGTGCAATCTGCATTCAAACAAAATTTGACAGGTGCATAAGTAAGGACACCTCACCAGAAAAGTGACATTAATATTTAGTAGATCCTCCTTTTGCAAAAATAACAGCCTCTAGTAGCTTCCTGTAGCTTTTAATGAGTTCCTGGATCCTGGATGAAGGTATTTTTGACCATTCCTCTTTACAAAACAATTCCAGTTCAGTTAAGTTTGATGGTCGCCGAGCATGGACAGCCTCTTCAAATGATCCCACAGATGTTCAATGATATTCAGGTCTGGGGACTGGGATGGCCATTCCAGAACATTGTAATTGTTCCTCTGCATGAATGCCTGAGTAGATTTGGAGCGGTGTTTTGGATCATTGTCTTGCTGAAAGATCCATCCACTGCGTAACTTCAACTTTATCACTGATTCTTGAACACTATTGCCAAGAATCTGCTGATACTGAGTGGAATCCATGCGTCCCTCAACTTTAACAAGATTCCCAGTGCCGGCATTGACCACACAGCCCCAAAGCATGATGGAACCTCCACCAAATTTTACTGTGGGTAGCAAGTGTTTTTCTTGGAATGCTGTGTTTTTTTGCCACCATGCATAACGCCTTTTTGTATGACCAAACAACTCAATCTTGGTTTCATCAGTCCACAGGACCTTCTTCCAAAAAG
The DNA here is from genome assembly GCF_046119375.1 of Phyllobates terribilis. Taxonomy (NCBI): domain Eukaryota; kingdom Metazoa; phylum Chordata; class Amphibia; order Anura; family Dendrobatidae; genus Phyllobates; species Phyllobates terribilis. Next base: position 46,810,881 of record NW_027362769.1, on the reverse strand, counting down.
AAATAGGCTTCTTCAAATGTGCTTTTGCATACCTCAGCCGACTCTGTTTGTGCGTACTTGCAGAAACGGCTTCTTTCGCATCACTCTCCCATACAGCTTCTCCTTGTGCAAAGTTTGTTGTATAGTTGACCGATGCACAGTGACACCATCTGCAGCAAGTTGATGCTGCAGCTCTCTGGAGGTGGTCTGAGGATTGTCCTTGACTGATCTCACCATTCTTCTTCTCTGCCTTTCTGATGTTTTTCTTGTCCTGACACTTCTGGCCTTAACAAGAACTGTCCCTATGTTCTTCCATTTCCTTACTATGTTCCTCACAGTGGAAACTGACAGGTTAAATCTCTGAGACAGCTTTTTGTATCCTTCCCTTGAACAACTATGTTGTTTTCAGATCATTTTGACAGTTGTTTTGAGGAGCCCATGATGCCACTCTTCAGAGGAGATTCAAACAGGAGAACAACTTGCAAGTGGCCACTTTAAGTAGCTTTTCTCATGATTGCATAGACCTGGCTATAAAGTTCAAAGCTCAATGAGGTTACAAAACCAAAAAAAGTGCTTTAGTAAGTCAGTAAAAAGTAGGCAGGAGTATTTAAAACAAGAAAATGATAAGGGTGCCCATACTTATGCACCGGTCAAATTTTGTTTGAATGCAGATTGCACATTTTCTGTTAGCACAATAAACCTCATTTCAAGGCAGAAACATTACTGTGTCCAACAGTTATTACATATATCAAACTGAAATAGCTGTTGCAAAAACACCAATTTTTATAAAACATTAAGCTTAAGATTAATAGGGGTGCCCAAACTTTTTCATATGACTGTATATGCTACCCACACACATTTGGAACTCTACTGGGGTATCCTCACACATATTACTCCCTCATTTAGTGGATATTTTCACAAAAAAGAGAAATTTTCAAAAATTCTGAAAATTGGCTGAAAACAACTAAATATCAAGGACTCATCGGGCGAATCGCTCTGGAACTGAAATCGAAGAGCTCTCTGACATTTCCCCTATCTGAAAGTCTGAAAAACTCCGGAAAAATGACAGTCCAAAAAACAATGTTTTCTACTTTTTTCAATTTTACCCCTGTGGGATATGTATTCTACCCAAACACATTTGGAACTCTCCTGGGGTACCCTCACATATATTATTCCCTCACTTAGCAGATATTTTCACAAAAAAGAGAAATTTTCAAAAATTCTGAAAAATGGCTGAAAACAACTAAATATCAAGGACTCATCGGGCGAATCGCTCTGGAACTGAAATTGGAACGCTTACTGACATTTCCCCTATCTGAAAGTCTGATAAACGCCGGAAAAATGACAGTCCAAAAAAAAAATATTTTCAACTTTTTTCAATTTTACCCCCGTGGGATATGTATTCCACCGACACACATTTGGAACTCTCCTGGGGTACCCTCACACATATTATTAACTCACTTAGCAGATATTTTCACAAAAAAGTGAAATTTTCAAAATTTCTGAAACTTGGATGAAAATGACTAAATATCAAGGACTCACCGGGCGAATCGCTCTGGAACTGAAACTGGAACGTTCACTGACATTTCCCCTATCTGAAAGTCTGATAAACGCCGGAAAAATTACTAAGTCCAAAAAAAAAATGTTTTCAACTTCTTTCAATTTTACCCCTGTGGGATCTGTATTCTACCCACACACATTTGGAACTCTCCTGGGGTACCCTCACACATATTATTCCCTCATTTAGCGGATAATTTCACAAAAAAGTGAAATTTTCAAAAATTCAGAAAAATTGCTGAAAACGACTAAATATCAAGGAATCATCGGGCGAATCGCTCTGGAAGTGAAATCGGAATGCTCACTGACATTTCCCCTATCTGAAAGTCTGATAAACGACGGAAAAATTACTAAGTCCAAAAAAAAAATTTTTTAAACTTTTTTCAATTTAACCCCCGTGGGATATGTATTCTACCCACACACATTTGGAATTCTCCTGGGGTATTCTCACACATATTATTCTCCCATTTAGCAGATATTTTCACAAAAAAGTGAAATTTTCAAAAATTCAGAAAATTGGCTGAAAACGCCTAAATATCAAGGACTCATCGGGCGAATCGCTCTGGAGCTGAAATCGGAACGCTCACTGACATTTCCCCTATCTGAAAGTCTGATAAACGCCGGAAAAATGACAGTCCAAAAAAAAATTTTTCAACTTTTTTAAATTTTACCCCCGTGGGATATATATTCTACCCACACACATTTGGAACTCTCCTGGGGTTCCCTCACACATATTATTCCCTCATTTAGCGGATATTTTCACAAAAATGTGAAATTTTCAAAAATTCAGAAAATTGGCTGAAAACGACTTAATATCAAGGACTCATCGGGCGAATCACTCTGGAACTGAAACTGGAACGCTCACTGACATTTCCCCTATCTGAAAATCTGATAAACGCCGGAAAAATTACTAAGTCCAAAAAAAAAATGTTTTCAACTTCTTTCAATTTCACCCCTGTGGGATATGTATTCTACCCACACACATTTGGAACTCTCCTGGGGTGCCCTCACACATATTATTCTCTCATTTAGCGGATATTTTCACAAAAAAGTGAAATTTTCAAAAATTCAGAAAAATGTCTGAAAACGACTAAATATCACGGACTCATCGGGCGAATCGCTCTGGAAGTGAAATCGGAATGCTCACTGACATTTCCCCTATCTGAAAGTCTGATAAACGCCGGAAAAATGACTCAGTCCAAAAAAAAAATGTTTTTAACTTTTTTCAATTTTACACCCGTGGGATATGTATTCTACCCACACATATTTGGTACTCTCCTGGGGTACCCTCACACATATTATTCCCTCACTTAGCAGATATTTTCACAAAAAAAGTGAAATTTTCAAAAATTCAGAAAATTGGCTGAAAACGACTAAATATCAAGGACTGATCGGGCGAATCACTCTGGAATTGAAATCGGAACGCTCACTGACATTTCACCTATCTGAAAGTCTGATAAATGCTGGAAAAATGACAAAGTCCCCCCAAAAAATTTTTTAAACTTTTTTCAATTTAACCCCCGTGGGATATGTATTCTACCCACACACATTTGGAACTCTCCTGGGGTACCCTCACACATATTATTCCCTCACTTAGCAGATATTTTCACAAAAAAAGTGAAATTTTCAAAAATTCTGAAAATTGGCTGAAAACGACTAAATATCAAGGACTGATCGGGCGAATCACTCTGGAAGTGAAATCGGAACGCTCACTGACATTTCCCCTATCTGAAAGTCTGATAAACGCCGGAAAAATTACTAAGTCCAAAAAAAAAATGTTTTCAACTTCTTTCAATTTTACCCCTGTGGGATCTGTATTCTACCCACACACATTTGGAACTCTCCTGGGGTACCCTCACACATATTATTCCCTCATTTAGCGGATATTTTCACAAAAAAGTGAAATTTTCAAAAATTCAGAAAAATTGCCGAAAACGACTAAATATCAAGGAATCATCGGGCGAATCGCTCTGGAAGTGAAATCGGAATGCTCACTGACATTTCCCCTATCTGAAAGTCTGATAAACGACGGAAAAATTACTAAGTCCAAAAAAAAAATTTTTTAAACTTTTTTCAATTTAACCCCCGTGGGATATGTATTCTACCCACACACATTTGGAATTCTCCTGGGGTATTCTCACACATATTATTCTCCCATTTAGCAGATATTTTCACAAAAAAGTGAAATTTTCAAAAATTCAGAAAATTGTCTGAAAACGCCTAAATATCAAGGACTCATCGGGCGAATCGCTCTGGAGCTGAAATCGGAACGCTCACTGACATTTCCCCTATCTGAAAGTCTGATAAACGCCTGGAAAAATGACAGTCCAAAAAAAAATTTTTCAACTTTTTTAAATTTTACCCCCGTGGGATATATATTCTACCCACACACATTTGGAACTCTCCTGGGGTTCCCTCACACATATTATTCCCTCATTTAGCGGATATTTTCACAAAAATGTGAAATTTTCAAAAATTCAGAAAATTGGCTGAAAACGACTTAATATCAAGGACTCATCGGGCGAATCACTCTGGAACTGAAACTGGAACGCTCACTGACATTTCCCCTATCTGAAAGTCTGATAAACGCCGGAAAAATTACTAAGTCCAAAAAAAAAATGTTTTCAACTTCTTTCAATTTCACCCCTGTGGGATATGTATTCTACCCACACACATTTGGAACTCTCCTGGGGTGCCCTCACACATATTATTCTCTCATTTAGCGGATATTTTCACAAAAAAGTGAAATTTTCAAAAATTCAGAAAAATGTCTGAAAACGACTAAATATCACGGACTCAACGGGCGAATCGCTCTGGAAGTGAAATCGGAATGCTCACTGACATTTCCCCTATCTGAAAGTCTGATAAACGCCGGAAAAATGACTCAGTCCAAAAAAAAAATGTTTTTAACTTTTTTCAATTTTACACCCGTGGGATATGTATTCTACCCACACATATTTGGTACTCTCCTGGGGTACCCTCACACATATTATTCCCTCACTTAGCAGATATTTTCACAAAAAAAGTGAAATTTTCAAAAATTCAGAAAATTGGCTGAAAACGACTAAATATCAAGGACTGATCGGGCGAATCACTCTGGAACTGAAATCGGAACGCTCACTGACATTTCACCTATCTGAAAGTCTGATAAATGCTGGAAAAATGACAAAGTCCCCCCAAAAAATTTTTTAAACTTTTTTCAATTTAACCCCCGTGGGATATGTATTCTACCCACACACATTTGGAACTCTCCTGGGGTACCCTCACACATATTATTCCCTCACTTAGCAGATATTTTCACAAAAAAAGTGAAATTTTCAAAAATTCTGAAAATTGGCTGAAAACGACTAAATATCAAGGACTGATCGGGCGAATCACTCTGGAAGTGAAATCGGAACGCTCACTGACATTTCCCCTATCTGAAAGTCTGATAAACGCCGGAAAAATTACTAAGTCCAAAAAAAAAATGTTTTCAACTTCTTTCAATTTTACCCCTGTGGGATCTGTATTCTACCCACACACATTTGGAACTCTCCTGGGGTACCCTCACACATATTATTCCCTCATTTAGCGGATATTTTCACAAAAAAGTGAAATTTTCCAAAATTCAGAAAAATTGCCGAAAACGACTAAATATCAAGGAATCATCGGGCGAATCGCTCTGGAACTGAAATCGGTACACTCGCTGACATTTCCCCTATCTGAAAGTCTGATAAATGCCAGAAAAATGACAGCCCCCAAGAAAATTTTTTAAAACTTTTTTCAATTTTACCCCTGTGGGATATATATTCTACCCACACTCATTTGGAACTCTCCTGGGGTACCCTCACACATATTATTCCCTCATTTAGCGGATATTTTCACAAAAAAGTGAAATTTTCAAAAATTCTGAAAAATGTCTGAAAACGACTAAATATCAAGGACTCATCTGGCGAATAGCTCTGGAACTGAAATCGGAATGCTCACTGAGATTTCCCCTCTCTGAAAGTCTGATAAACGCCAGAAAAATGATAAAGTCCCTAAAAAAATAGTTTTCAACTTTTTTCAATGTTACGCTAGTGGGATAAATATTCTACCCACACACATTTGGAACTCTCCTGGGGTACGCTCACACATATTATTCCTTCATTTAGCGGATATTTTCACAAAAAAGTGAAATTTTCAAAAATTCAGAAAATTGGCTGAAAATGACTAAATATCAAGGACTCATTGGGCGAATCGCTCTGGAACTGAAATCGGAACGCTCACTGACATTTCCCCTCTCTGAAAGTCTGATAAACGCTGGAAAAATGACTAAGTCCAAAAAAAAATTGTTTTCAACTTTTTTAATTTTTACTTCCATGGGATATATATTCTACCCACACACATTTGGAACTCTCCTGGGGTAACCTCACACATATTATTCCGTCAATTAGTGGATATTTTCACAAAAAAGTGAAATTTTCAAGAATTCAAAAAATTGGCTGAAAACGACTAAATATAAAGGGCTCATCGGGTAAATCGCTCTGGAACTGAAATCGGAACGCTCACTGACATTTCCCCTCTCTGAAAGTCTGATAAACGCCGGAAAAATGATTAAGTCCCTGAAAAAATTGTTTTCAACTTTTTTCAATTTCACGCTAGTGGTATATATATTCTACCGACACACATTTGGAGCTCTCCTGGTGTACCCTCACACATATTATTCCCTCATTTAGTGGATATTTTAAAAAAAAGGTGAAAATTGGCTGAAAACTACCAAATATCAAGGACTCATCGGGCGAATCGATCGGGTACTGAAATTGGAATGCTCACTGACATTTCCCCTATCTGAAAGACTGATAAACGCCGGAAAAATGACTAAGTCTAAAAAAAAATTTTTTTAAACTTTTTTCAATTTTACCCCCGTCGGATATATATTCTACCCACACACATTTGGAACTCTCCTGGGGTACCCTCACACTTATTATTCCCACATTTAGCTGATATTTTCACAAAAAAGTGAAATTTTCAAACATTCAGAAAATTGGCTGAAAACTACTAAATATCAAGGACTCATCATGCGAAATGCTCTGGAACTGAAATTGGAACGCTCACTGACATTTCCCCTATCTGAAAGTCTGATAAATACCGGAAAAATGACTAAATCAAAAAAAAACAATTTTTCAACTTTTTTCAATTTTACCCCCGTTGGATATATATTCTACCCACACACATGTGGAACTATCCTAGGGTACCCTCACACATATTATTCCGTCATCTAGTGGATATTTTCACAAAAAAGTGAAATTTTCAAAAATTCAAAAAATTGGCTGAAAACTACTAAATATAACGGACTCATTGGGCGAATCGCTCTGGAACTGAAATCGGAACGCTCACTGACATTTCCCCTCTCTGAAAGTCTGATAAACGCTGGAAAAATGACTAAGTCCAAAAAAAAATGTTTTAAACTTTTTTCAATTTTATCCCCGTGAGATATATATTCTACCCACATACATTTGGAACTCTCCTGGGGTACCCTCACACATATTATTCCCTCATTTAGCGGATATTTTTACAAAGAAGTCAAATTTTCAAAAATTCTGAAAATTGGCTGAAAACGACTAAAAATCAAGGACTCATCGGGCGAATCACTCTGGAACTGAAATCGGAACACTCCCTGACATATCCCCTATCTGAAAGTCTGATAAACGCCGGAAAAATGATAAAGTCCAAAAAAAAATTTTTTTCAACTTTTTTCAATTTTACCCCTGTGGGATATATATTCTACCCACACACATTTGGAACTCTCCTGGAGTACCCTCACACATATTATTCCCTCATTTGGCAGATATTTTCATAAAAAATTGAAATTTTCAAAAATTTAGAAAATTGGCTGAAAATGACTAAATATAAAGGACTCATCGGGCGATTCGCTCTGGAACTGAAATCGGAACACACACTTACATTTACCCTATCTGAAAGTCTGATAAACGGCGGAAAAATGACTAAGTCCAAAAAAAAAATTTTTTTCAATATTACCCCCATGGGATATAAATTCTACCCACACACGTTTGGAACTCTCCTGGGGTACACTCACACATATTATTCCATCATTTAGCGGATATTTTCACAAAAAAGTAAAATTTTAAAAAATTCAGAGAATTGGCTGAAAACGACTAATTATCAAGGCCTCTTTGGGGGAATCACCCTGGAACTGAAATCGGAACGCTCACTGACATTTCCCCTATCTGAAAGCCTGATAAACGACGGAAAAATGACTAAGTCGAAAAAAAATAAATTTTCAACTTTTTTCAATTTTAACCCTGTGGGATATATATTCTACCCACACACATTTGGAACTCTCCTGGGGTACCCTCACACATATTATTCCCTCATTTAGTGGATATTTTCACAAAAAAGTGAAATTTTTGAAAATTCAGAAAATTGTCTGAAAACGACTAAATATCAAGGTCTCATCGGGCGAATCGCTCTGTAACTGAAATCGGAATGCTCACTGACACTTACCTTAGCTGAAAGTCTGATAAATGCCAGAAAAATGACTGAATTCTAAAAAAATTTTTTTTCAACTTTTTTCAATTTTACCCCCGTGGGATATATATTCTACCCACACACATTTGGAACTCTCCTGGGGTACCCTCACACATATTCCCTCATTTAGCGTATATTTTCACAAAAAGCTGAAATTTTCAAAAATTCAGAAAATTGGCTGAAAACGACAAAATATCAAGGACTCATCGGGCGAATCGCTCTGGAACTGAAATCGGAATATTCACTGACATTTCCCTCATCTGAAAGTCTGATAAATGCCAGAAAAATGACTGAGTCTGAAAAAAAAAAAATTTCAACTTTTTTCAATTTTACCCCCGTGGGATATATATTCTACCCACACACATTTGGAACTCTCCTGGGGTACCCTCACACATATTATTCCCTCATTTAGCAGATATTTTCACAAAAAAGTGAAATTTTCAAAAATTCTGAAAATTGGCTAATAACGACTAAATATCAAGTACTCATCGGACAAATCACTCTGGAACTGAAAAGGGAACGCTCACTGACATTTCCCTTATCTGAAAGTCTGATAAATGCCAGAAAAATGACTAAGTCCAAAAAAAATTTTTTTTGAACTTTTTTCAATTTTACCCCCGTGGAATATATATTCTACCCACACACATTTGAAACTCTCCTGGGGGTACCCTCACACATATTATTTCATCATTTAGCGGATATTTTCACAAAAAACTGAAATTTTCAAAAATTCAGAAAATTGGCTAAAAACGACTAAATATCAAAGACTCATCGGCCGAATCGCTCTGGAACTGAAATCGGAATGCTCACTGACATTTCCCCTATCTGTAAGTCTCCTAAACGCCAGAAAAATGACTAAGTCCAAAAAAAATTTATTTTCAACTTTTTTCAATTTTACCCTTGTGGGATACATATTCTACCCACACACATTTGTAACTCTCCTGAGGTACCCTCACATACATTATTCCCTCATTTAGCAGATATTTTCACTAAAGTCGTGAAATTTTCAAAAATTCTGAAAATTGGCTGAAAACGACTAAAAATCAAGGACTCATCGGGCGAATTGCTATGCAATTGAAATCGAATGCTCACTGACATTTTCCCCCATCTGAAAGTCAGATAACGCCGGAAAAATAAGTAAGTCTAAAAAAAAAATTTTTTCAACTTTTTTCAATTTTACCTTCGTGGGATATATATTCTACCCACACACATTTGGAACACTCCTAGGGCACCCTCACACATAGCATTCCCTAATTTAGTGGATATTTTCACAAAAAAGTGAAATTTTCAAAAATTCAAAAAATTGGCTGAAAACGACTAAATATCAAGGACTCATCTGGCAAATCGCTCTGGAACTGAAATCGGAACGCTCACTGACATTTCCCCTATCTGAAAGTCTGATAAACGGCGGAAAAATGACTAAGTCCAAAAAAAAAATGTTTTTAACTTTTTTCAATTTTACCGCCGTGGGATATATATTCTACCCACAAACATTTGAAGCTCTCCTGGGGTACCCTTACACATATTATTCTTTCATTTAGCAGATATTTTCAGAAAAAAGTGAAATTTTCAAAAATTCTGAAAAGTGGCTTAAAACAACTAAATATCAAGGACTCATCGGGCGAATCGCTCTGGAACTGAAATCGGAACGCTCACCTACATTTCCCTTATCTGAAAGTCTGATAAATGCCAAAAAAATGACTGAGTCCAAAAAAAATAATGTTTCAAGTTTTTTCAATTTTACCCCCGTGGGATATATATTCTACCCACACACATTTGGAACTCTCCTGGGCGTATCTTCACACTTATTATTCCTTCACTTAGCAGATATTTTCACAAAAAAGTGAAATTTTCAAAAATTCAGAAAATTGGCTGATAACGACTAAATATCAAGTACTCATCGGGCGAATCACTCTGGAACTGAAATCGGAACGCTCACTAACATTTCCCCTATCTGAAAGTCTGATAAACGGCGGAAAAATGACTAATTCAAAAAAAATTTTTTTTTAACTTTTTTTAATTTTACCCCCGTGGGATATTTGTTCTACACACACACATTTGGAACTCTCCAGGGGTACCCTCACACATATTATTCCCACATTTAGTGGATATTTTCACAAAAAAAGTAAAATTTTCAAAAATTCAGAAAATTGGCTGAAAAAGACTAAATATCAAGGACTCATCGGGCGAAGCGCTCTGGAACTGAAATCGGAACGCTCACTGACATTTCCCCTATCTGAAAGTCTGATAAATGCCAGAAAAATGACTGAGTTCAAAATAAAAATTTTTTCAACTTTTTTCAATTTTACACCCCGTGGGATATATATTCTACCCACACACATTTGGAACTCTCCTGGGGTACCCTCACACATATTATTCCATCATTTAGCGTATATTTTCACAAAAAAAGTGAAATTTTCAAAAATTCAGAAAATTGGCTAAATATCAAGGACTCATCGGGCGAATCGCTCTGGAACTGAAATAGGAATGCTCACTGACATTTAACCTATCTGAAAGTCTGATAAACGCCAGAAAAATGACTAAGCCGAAAAAAAAAAATGTTTCAACTTTTTTCAATTTTACCCCCGTGGGATATATATTCTACCCCCACACCTTTGGAACTCTCCTGTGGTACCCTCACACATATTATTCCCTCATTTAGCGGATAATTTCACAAAAAAGTCAAATTTTCAAAAATTCAGAAAATTGGCTGAAAACGACTAAATATCAAGGACTCATCGGGAGAATCGCTCTGGAACTGAAATCGGAATACTCACTGACATTTCTCTCATCTGAAAGTCTGATAAATGCCAGAAAAATGACTGAGTCCGAAAAAAAAAATTTTTTCAACTTTTTTCAATTTTACCCCCGTGGGATATATATTCTACCCACACACATTTGGAACTCTCCTGGGGTACCCTCACACATATTCTTCCCTCATTTAGCAGATATTTTCACAAAAAAGTGAAATTTTCAAAAATTCTGAAAATTGGCTGATAACGACTAAATATCAAGTACTCATCGGGCGAATCACTCTGGAACTGAAAAGGGAACGCTCACTGACATTTCCCTTATCTGAAAGTCTGATAAATGGCAGAAAAATGACTAATTCCAAAAAAAAATTTTTTCAACTTTTTTCAATTTTACCCCCGTGGGATATTTGTTCTACCCACACACATTTGGAAATCTCCAGGGGTACCCTCACACATATTATTCCCACATTTAGTGGATATTTTCACAAAAAAAGTGAAATTTTCAAAAATTCAGAAAATTGTCTGAAAACGACTAAATATCAAGGACTCATATGGCGAATCGTTCTGGAACTGAAATCGGAACGCTCACTGACAATTCCCCTATCTGAAAGTCTGATAAACGGCGGAAAAATGACAGTCCAAAAAAAAAATGTTTTTAACTTTTTTCAATTTTACCGCCATGGGATATATATTCTACCCACAATCATTTGGAACTCTCCTGGGGTACCCTCACACATATTATTCTCTCATTTAGCAGATATTTTCACAAAAAAGTGAAATTTTCAAAAATTCAGAAAATTGGCTGAAAACGACTAAATATCAACGACTCATTTTGCAAATCGCTCTTGAATTGAAATTGGAACACTCACTGACATTTCCCCTATCTGAACGTCTGATAAAACGCCGGAAAAAGGACTAAGTCCAAAAAAAAATTTCAAAAATTCTGAAAATTGGCTGAAAACGACTAAATATCAAGGACTCATTGGGTGAATCACTCTGGAACTGAAATCGGAACACTCACTGACATTTCCCCTATCTGAAAGTCTGATAAACGCCGGAAAAATGACTAAGTCCAAAAAAAAAATTGTGCAACTTTTTTCACTTTTACCCCCGTGGGATATATATTCTACCCACACACATTTGGCACTCTCCTGGGGTACCCTCTCACATATTATTCCCACATTTAGCAGATATTTTCACAAAAAAGTGCAATTTTCAAAAATTCAGAAAATTGGCTGAAAACGACTAAATATCAAGGACATATCGGGCGAATTGCTCTGGAACTGAAATCGGAATGCTCACTGACATTTCCCCTATCTGAAAGTCTGATAACGCCGGAAAAATGAGTAAGTCAAAAAAAAAATTTTTTTCAACTTTTTTCAATTTTACCCTCGTGGGATGTATATTCTACCCACACACATTTGGAACTCTCCTGGGGTACACTCACACATATTATTCCCACATTTAGCGGATATTTTCACAAAAACAGTAAAATTTTCAAAAATTCAGAAAATTGGCTGAAAACGACTAAATATCAAGGACTCATCTGGCGAATCGCACTGGAACAGAAATCGGAACGCTCACTGACATTTCCCCTATCTGAAAGTCTGATAAACGGCGGAAAAATGACTAAGTCCAAAAAAAAAAAGTTTCAACTTATTTTAATTTTACCCCGTGGGATATATATTCTACCCACACACATTTGGAACTCTCCTGGGGTACCCTCACACATATTATTCCCACATTTAGCGGATATTTTCACAAAAAAGTGAAATCTTCAAAAATTCAGAAAATTGGCTGAAAACGACTAAATATCAAGGACTTATCGGGCGAATTGCTCTGGAACTGAAATCGGAATGCTCACTGACATTTCCCCTATCTGAAAGTCTGATAACGCCGGAAAAATGAGTAAGTCAAAAAAAAAATTTTTTTTTACTTTTTTCAATTTTACCCTCGTGGGATGTATATTCTACCCACACACATTTGGAACTCTCCTGGGGTATACTCACACATATTATTCCCACATTTAGCGGATATTTTCACAAAAAAAGTAAAATTTTCAAAAATTCAGAAAATTGGCTGAAAACGACTAAATATCAAGGACTCATCGGGCGAATTGCTCTGGAACTGAAATCGGAATGCTCACTGAAATTTCCCCCATCTGAAAGTCTAATAAACGCCGGAAAAATGACTAAGTCTAAAAAAAATTATAAAAATTCTGAAAATTGGCTGAAAACGACTAAATATCAAGGACTCATTGGATGAATCATTCTGGAACTGAAATCGGAATGCTCACTGACATTTCCCTTATCTGAAAGTCTCCTAAACGCCAGAAAAATGACTAAGTCCAAAAAAAATTTTTTTCAACTTTTTTAAATTTTACCCCGTGGGATATATATTCTACCCACACATTTGGAACTCTCCTGGGGCACCCTCACAAATAGCATTCCCTCATTTAGTGGATATTTTCACAAAAAAGTGAAATTTTCAAAAATTCAGAAAATTGGCTGAAAACGACTAAATATCAAGGACTCATCGGGCGAATCGCTCTGGAAATGAAATCAGAACGGTCACTGACATTTTCCCTATCGGAAAGTCTGATAAACACCGTAAAAATGACTAAGTCCAAAAAAAAAATGTTTTCAACTTTTTTCAATCTTACCCCCGTGGGATATATATTCTACCCACACACATTTGGAACTCTCCTGGTGTACCCTCACACATATTATTCCCTCATTTAGCGGATATTTTCACAAAAAAGTGAAATTTTCAAAAATTCGGAAAATTGTCTGAAAACGACTAAATATCATGGACTGATCGGGTGAATCGCTCTGGAAATGAAATAGGAATGCTCACTGACATTTCCCCTATCTGAAAGTCTGATAAATGCCTGAAAAATGACAATCCAAAAAAAAAAAATTTTTCAACTTTTTTCAATTTTACCCCCGTGGGATATATATTCTACCCACACACATTTGGAACTCTCCTGGGGTACCCTCACACATATTATTCCCTCATTTAGTGGATATTTTCTCAAAAAAGTGAAATTTTCAAAAATTCAGAAAATTGGCTGAAAACGACTAAATATCAAGGACTCATCGGGCGAATCGCTCTGGAGCTGAAATCTGAACACTCACTGACATTTCCCCTATCTGAAAGTCTGATGAACACCGTAAAAATGACTAAGTCCAAAAAAAAAATTTTTTCAACATTTTTCAATTTTACCCCCGTGGGATATATATTCTACCCACACACATTTGGAACTCTCCTGGGCTACCCTCACACATATTATTCCCTCATTTAGTGGATATTTTCACAAAAAATAAAATTTTAAAAAATTCAGAAAATTGGCTGAAAACATCTAAAAATTAAGGAATCATCGGACGAATCGCTCTGGAACTGAAATCGGAATGCTCACTGACATTTCCCCTATCTGAAAGTCTGATAAAACGCCGGAAAAAGGACTAAGTCTAAAAAAAATTATAAAAATTCTGAAAATTGTCTGAAAACGACTAAATATCAAGGACTCATTGGGTGAATCATTCTGGAACTGAAATCGGAACACTCACTGACATTTCCCCTATCTGAAAGTCTGATAAACGCCGGAAAAATGACTAAGTCCAAAAAAAAAATTGTGCAACTTTTTTCAATTTTACCCCCGTGGGATATATATTCTACCCACACACATTTGGAACTCTCCTGGGGTACCCTCACACATATTATTCCCTCATTTAGCGGATATTTTCACAAAAAAGTAAAATTTTCAAAAATTCAGAAAATTGTCTGGAAACGACTAAATATCATGGACTCATCGGGCGAATCGCTCTGGAACTGAAATCGGAATGCTCACTGACATTTCCCCTATCTGAAAGTCTGATAAACGCCGGACAAATGACTAATTCCAGAAAAAAAATATTTTAAACTTTTTTCAATTTTACCCCCAAGGGATATATACCCACACACATTTGGAGCTCTCCTTGGGTACCCTCACATATATTATTCCCACATTTAGCGGATATTTTCACAAAATAGTGAAATTTTTAAAAATCCTGAAAATTGGCTGAAAACAACTAAATATCAAGGACTCATCGGGCGAATCGCTCTGGAACTGAAATCGAAATGCTCATTGACATTTCCCCTATCTGAAAGTCTGATAAACGCCGGAAAAATGACTAAGTCTAAAAAAAATTTTTTTCAACTTTTTTCAATTTTACCCCCGTGGAATATATAGTCTTACCACACACATTTGGAACTCTCCTGGGGCGCTCTCACGCATATTATTCCCTCATTTAGTGGTTATTTTCACAAAAAAGTGAAATTTTCAAAAATTCTGAAAATTGGCTGAAAATGACTAAATATCAAGGACTCATTGGGCAAATCTCTCTGGATCTGAAATCGGAACGCTCACTGACATTTCCCCTATCTGAAAGTCTGATAAACGCCGGAAAAATT
This sequence comes from Phyllobates terribilis, assembly GCF_046119375.1. NCBI lineage: Eukaryota > Metazoa > Chordata > Amphibia > Anura > Dendrobatidae > Phyllobates > Phyllobates terribilis. Next base: position 46,795,630 of record NW_027362769.1, on the reverse strand, counting down.
AGTAAAAAAAAAATTTTTTTTCAACTTTTTTCAATTTTATTCCCGTGGGATATATATTCTACCCACACATATTTGCAACTCTCCTTGGGTACCCTCCCACATATTATTCTCACATTTAGGGGATATTTTCACAAAAAAGTGAAATTTATAAAAATTCTGTAAATTGGCTGAAAACGACTAAATATCAAGAAATTATCGGGCGAATCGCTCTGGAACTGAAATCGGAATGCTCACTGACATTTCCCCTATCTGAAAGTCTGCTAAACGCCGGAAAAATGAATAATTCCAAAAAAAATATTTTTTTAACTTTTTTCAATTTTACCCCCGTGGGATATATATTCTACCCACACACATTTGGAACTCTCCTGGGGTACCCTCACACATATTATTCCCACATTTAGTGGATATTTTCTCAAAAAAGAGAAATTTTCAAAAAAACAAAAAATTGGCTGAAAACAACTAAATATCAAGGACTCATCGGACGAATCGCTCTGGATCTGAAATCGGAACGCTCACTGACATTTCCCCTATCTGAAAGTCTGATAAACGCCGGAAAAATGACTAAGTCTAAAAAAAATTTTTTTCAACTTTTTTCAATTTTACCCCCATGGGATATATATTCTACCCACACACATTTGGAACTCTCCTGGGTTACCCTCACACATATTATTCCCACATTTAGTGGATATTTTCACAAAAAAGTGAAATTTTCAAAAATTCTGAAATATGGCTGAAAACGACAAAATATCAAGGACTCCTCGGGCAAATCACTCTGGAACTGAAATTGGAGCGCTCACTGACATTTCCCCTATCTGAAAGTCTGATAAACGCCGGAAAAATGACTGAGTCAAAAAAAAAAAATGTTTCAACTCTTTTCAATTTTATCCCCGTGGGATATATATTCTACCCACACACATTTGGAACTCTCCTGGGGTACCCTCACGCATATTATTCCCTCATTTAGTGGTTATTTTCAAAAAAAAGTGAAATTTTAAAAAAATTCAGAAAAATGGCAGAAAATGACTAAATATCAAGTACTCCTCGGGCGAATTGCTCTGGAACTGAAATCGGAATGCTCACTGACATTTCCCCTATCTGAAAGTCTGATAAACGCCGGAAAAATGACTAATTCCAAAAAAACAGTTTTTCAACTTTTTTCAATTTTACCCCCATGGGATATATATTCTACCCACACACATTTGGAACACTCTTAGGGTACCCTCACACATATTATTCCCACATTTAGTGGATATTTTCACAAAAAAGTGAAATTTTCAAAAATTCTGAAAATTGGCTGAAAACGACTAAATATCAAGGACTCATCGGGCAAATCGCTCTGGAACTGAAATCGGAATGCTCACTGACATTTCCCCTATCTGAAAGTCTGATAAACGCCGGAAAAATGACTAATTCCAAAAAAAAAACAATTTTTCAACTTTTTTCAATTTTACCCCCATGGGATATATATTCTACCCACAAACATTTGGAACTCTCTTGGGGTACCCTCACACATATTATTCCCACATTTAGTGGATATTTTCACAAAAAAAGTGAAATTTTCAAAAATTCTGAAAACGACTAAATATCAAGGACTCATCGTGCAAATCGCTCTGGAACTGAAATCGGAACGCTCACTGACATTTCCCCTATCTGAAAGTCTGATAAACACCGGAAAAATAACTAAGTCCAAAAAAAATTTTTTTTCAACTTTTTTAAATTTTGCCCCCATGGGATATATATTCTACCCAAACACATTTGGAACTCTCCTGGGGTACCCTCACACATATTATTCCCACATTTAGTGGTTATGTTCACATAAAAAGTGAAATTTTCAAAAATTCTGAAAAATGGCTGAAAACGACTAAATATCAAGGGCTCATCGGGCGAATCGCTCTGGATCTGAAATCGGAACGCTCACTGACATTTCCCCTATCTGAAAGTCTGATAAACGCCGGAAAAATGACTAAGTCTAAAAAAAATTTTTTTAAACTTTTTTCAATTTTACCCCCATGGGATATATATTCTACCCACACACATTTGGAACTCTCCTGGGGTACCCTCACACATATTATTCCCACATTTAGCGGATATTTTCACAAAAAAGTGAAATTTTCAAAAATTCAGAAAAATGGCTGAAAACGAATAAATATCAAGGACTCATCGGGCAAATCGCTCTGGAACTGAAATCGGAACGCTAACTGACATTTCCCCTATCTGAAAGTCTGATAAACGCCGGAAAAATGACTAATTCCAAAAAAAAACTATTTTTCAACTTTTTTCAATTTTACCCCCATGGGATATATATTCTACCCACAAACATTTGGAACTCTCTTGGGGTACCCTCACACATATTATTCCCACATTTAGTGGATATTTTCACAAAAAAAGTGAAATTTTCAAAAATTCTGAAAACGACTAAATATCAAGGACTCATCGTGCAAATCGCTCTGAAACTGAAATCAGAACGCTCAATGACATTTCAACTATCTGAAAGTCTGATAAACGCCGGACAAATGACTAATTCCCAAAAAAAAATATTTTAAACTTTTTTCAATTTTACCGCCAAGGGATATATACCCACACACATTTGGAGCTCTCCTTGGGTACCCTCACACATATTATTCCCACATTTAGCGGATATTTTCACAAAATAGTGAAATTTTTAAAAATCCTGAAAATTGGCTGAAAACAACTAAATATCAAGGACTCATCGGGCAAATCGCTCTGGAACTGAAATCGGAACGCTAACTGACATTTCCCCTATATGAAAGTCTGAGAAACGCCGGAAAAATTAGTAAGTAAAAAAAAAAATTTTTTTCAACTTTTTTCAATTTTATTCCCGTGGGATATATATTCTACCCACACATATTTGGAACTCTCCTTGGGTACCCTCCCACATATTATTCTCAAATATAGAGGATATTTTCACAAAAAAGTGAAATTTATAAAAATTCTGAAAATTGGCTGAAAACGACTAAATATCAAGAAATTATCGGGCGAATCGCTCTGGAACTGATATCGGAATGCTCACTGACATTTCCCCTATCTGAAAGTCTGCTAAACGCCGGAAAAATGAATAATTCCAAAAAAAATATTTTTTTAACTTTTTTCAATTTTACCCCCGTGGGATATATATTCTACCCACACACATTTGGAACTCTCCTGGGGTACCCTCACACATATTATTCCCACATTTAGTGGATATTTTCTCAAAAAAGAGAAATTTTCAAAAAAACAAAAAATTGGCTGAAAACAACTAAATATCAAGGACTCATCAGACGAATCGCTCTGGATCTGAAATCGGAACGCTCACTGACATTTCCCCTATCTGAAAGTCTGATAAACGCCGGAAAAATGACTAAATCTAAAAAAAATTTTTTTCAACTTTTTTCAATTTTACCCCCATGGGATATATATTCTACCCACACACATTTGGAACTCTCCTGGGTTACCCTCACACATATTATTCCCACATTTAGCGGATATTTTCACAAAAAAGTGAAATTTTCAAAAATTCTGAAATATGGCTGAAAACGACAAAATATCAAGGACGCCTCTCGGGCAAATCACTCTGGAACTGAAATTGGAGCGCTCACTGACATTTCCCCTATCTGAAAGTCTGGTAAACGCCGGAAAAATGACTGAGTCAAAAAAAAAAATGTTTCAACTCTTTTCAATTTTACCCCCGTGGGATATATATTCTACCCACACACATTTGGAACTCTCCTGGGGTACCCTCACACATATTATTCCCACATTTAGGGGTTATGTTCACATAAAAAGTGAAATTTTCAAAAATTCAGAAAAATGGCTGAAAACAACTAAATATCAAGGACTCATAGGGCGAATCGCTCTGGATCTGAAATCGGAACGCTCACTGACATTTCCCCTATCTGAAAGTCTGATAAACGCCGGAAAAATGACTAATTCCAAAAAAAAACAATTTTCAACTTTTTTCAATTTTACCCCATGAGATATATATTCTACCCACAAACATTTGGAACTCTCTTGGGGTACCCTCACACATATTATTCCCACATTTAGTGGATATTTTCACAAAAAAAGTGAAATTTTCAAAAATTCTGAAAACGACTAAATATCAAGGACTCATCGTGCAAATCGCTCTGGAACTGAAATCAGAACGCTCACTGACATTTCCCCTATATGAAAGTCTGAGAAACGCCGGAAAAATTAGTAAGTAAAAAAAAAAATTTTTTTCAACTTTTTTCAATTTTATTCCCGTGGGATATATATTCTACCCACACATATTTGGAACTCTCCTTGGGTACCCTCCCACATATTATTCTCAAATATAGAGGATATTTTCACAAAAAAGTGAAATTTATAAAAATTCTGAAAATTGGCTGAAAACGACTAAATATCAAGAAATTATCGGGCGAATCGCTCTGGAACTGATATCGGAATGCTCACTGACATTTCCCCTATCTGAAAGTCTGCTAAACGCCGGAAAAATGAATAATTCCAAAAAAAATATTTTTTTAACTTTTTTCAATTTTACCCCCGTGGGATATATATTCTACCCACACACATTTGGAACTCTCCTGGGGTACCCTCACACATATTATTCCCACATTTAGTGGATATTTTCTCAAAAAAGAGAAATTTTCAAAAAAACAAAAAATTGGCTGAAAACAACTAAATATCAAGGACTCATCAGACGAATCGCTCTGGATCTGAAATCGGAACGCTCACTGACATTTCCCCTATCTGAAAGTCTGATAAACGCCGGAAAAATGACTAAATCTAAAAAAAATTTTTTTCAACTTTTTTCAATTTTACCCCCATGGGATATATATTCTACCCACACACATTTGGAACTCTCCTGGGTTACCCTCACACATATTATTCCCACATTTAGCGGATATTTTCACAAAAAAGTGAAATTTTCAAAAATTCTGAAATATGGCTGAAAACGACAAAATATCAAGGACGCCTCTCGGGCAAATCACTCTGGAACTGAAATTGGAGCGCTCACTGACATTTCCCCTATCTGAAAGTCTGGTAAACGCCGGAAAAATGACTGAGTCAAAAAAAAAAATGTTTCAACTCTTTTCAATTTTACCCCCGTGGGATATATATTCTACCCACACACATTTGGAACTCTCCTGGGGTACCCTCACACATATTATTCCCACATTTAGGGGTTATGTTCACATAAAAAGTGAAATTTTCAAAAATTCAGAAAAATGGCTGAAAACAACTAAATATCAAGGACTCATAGGGCGAATCGCTCTGGATCTGAAATCGGAACGCTCACTGACATTTCCCCTATCTGAAAGTCTGATAAACGCCGGAAAAATGACTAATTCCAAAAAAAAACAATTTTCAACTTTTTTCAATTTTACCCCATGAGATATATATTCTACCCACAAACATTTGGAACTCTCTTGGGGTACCCTCACACATATTATTCCCACATTTAGTGGATATTTTCACAAAAAAAGTGAAATTTTCAAAAATTCTGAAAACGACTAAATATCAAGGACTCATCGTGCAAATCGCTCTGGAACTGAAATCAGAACGCTCACTGACATTTCCCCTATCTGAAAGTCTGATAAACGCCGGAAAAATAACTAAGTCCAAAAAAAATTTTTTTTCAACTTTTTTAAATTTTGCCCCCGTGGGATATATATTCTACCCACACACATTTGGAACTCTCCTGGGGTACCCTCACACATATTATTCCCACATTTAGTGGTTATGTTCACATAAAAAGTGAAATTTTCAAAAATTCTGAAAAATGGCTGAAAACGACTAAATATCAAGGACTCATCGGGCGAATCGCTCTGGATCTGAAATCGGAACGCTCACTGACATTTCCCCTATCTGAAAGTCTGATAAATGCCGGAAAAATGACTAAGTCTAAAAAAAATTTTTTTAAACTTTTTTCAATTTTACCCCCATGGGATATATATTCTACCCACACACATTTTGAACTCTCCTGTGGTACCCTCACACATATGATTCCCACATTTAGCGGATATTTTCACAAAAAAGTGATATTTTCAAAAATTCAGAAAAATGGCTGAAAACAACTAAATATCAAGGACTCATAGGGCGAATCGCTCTGGATCTGAAATCGGAATGCTCATTAACATTTCCCCTATCTGAAAGTCTGATAAACGCCGCAAAAATGACTAAGTCCAAAAAAAAATTTTTTTTCAACTTTTTTAAATTTTGCCCCCGTGGGATATATATTCTACCCACACACATTTGGAACTCTCCTGGGGTACCCTCACACATATTATTCCCATATTTAGTGGTTATTTTCACAAAAAAAGTGAAATTTTCAAAAATTCTGAAAAATGGCTGAAAACGACTAAATATCAAGGACTCATCGGGCGAATCGTTCTGGAACTGAAATCGGAACGCTAACTGACATTTCCCCTATCTGAAAGTCTGAGAAACGCCGGAAAAATTAGTAAGTAAAAAAAAAAATTTTTTTCAATTTTACCCCCGTGGGATATATAGTCTTACCACACACATTTGGAACTCTCCTGGGGTACCCTCACGCATATTATTCCCTCATTTAGTGGTTATTTTCACAAAAAAGTGAAATTTTCAAAAATTCAGAAAAATGGCTGAAAACGACTAAATATCAAGGACTCATCGGACGAATTGCTCTGGAACTGAAATCGGAATGCTCACTGACATTTCCCCTATCTGAAGATCTGATAAACGCCGGAAAAATGACTAATGCCAAAAAAAACAATTTTTCTACTTTTTTCAATTTTACCCCCATGGGATATATATTCTACCCACACACATTTGGAACTCTCTTGGGGTACCCTCACACATATTATTCCCACATTTAGTGGATATTTTCACAAAAAAGTGAAATTTTCAAAAATTCTGAAAATTGGCTGAAAACGACTAAATATCAAGGACTCATCGGGCAAATCGCTCTGGAACTGAAATCGGAACGCTCACTGACATTTCCCCTATCTGAAAGTCTGCTAAATGCTGGAAAAATGACTAATTCCAAAAAAAACATTTTTTTTACTTTTTTCAATTTTACCCCCGTGGGATATATATTCTACCCACACACATTTGGAACTCTCCTGGGGTACCCTCACACATATTATTCCCACATTTAGTGGATATTTTCTCAAACAAGTGAAATTTTCAAAAAATCAAAAAATAGGCTGAAAACGACAAAATATCTAGGACTCATCGGGCGAATCGCTCTGGAACTGAAATCGGAAAGCTCATTGACATTTCCCCTATCTGAAAGTCTGATAAACGCCGTAAAAAAGACTAATTCCCAAAAAAAAAAATTTTTCACCTTTTTTCAATTTTACCCCCGTGGGATATATATTCTACCCACACACATTTGGAACTCTCCTGGGGTACCCTCACACATATTATTCCATCATTTAGCAAATATTTTCACAAAAAAGTGAAATTTTCAAAAATTCAGAAAATTGGCTGAAAATGACTAAATATCAAGGAATCATCGGGCAAATCGCTCTGGAATGGAAATCGGAATGCTCACTGACATTTCCCCTATCTGAAAGTCATAAAAACGCCGGAAAAATTACTACGTCGAAAAAAAAAAATGTATCAAATTTTTGCAATTTTACTCCAGTGGTATATATATTCTACGCACACACATTTGGAACTCTCCTGGGGTACCCTCACACATATTATTCCCACATTTAGTGGATATTTTCACAAAAAAGTGAAATTATCAAAAATTCAGAAAATTGGCTGAAACGCCTAAATATCAAGGACTCATCGGGCGTTTCGCTCTGGAACTGAAATCGGAATGCTCACTGACATTTCCCCTATCTGAAAGTCTGATGAACGCAGGAAAAATGACTACGTTGAAAAAAAAAACATTTTAAAATTTTTTCAATTTTACCCCCGTGGGATATATATTCTACCCACACACATTTGGAACTTTCCTGGGGTACCCTCACACATATTTTTCCCTCATTTAGCAGATATTTTCACAAAAAAAGTGAAATTTTCAAAAATTCTGAAAATTGGCTGAAAACGACTAAATATCAAGGATGCATCGGTCGAATCGCTCTGGAACTGAAATCGGAACGCTCACTGACATTTCCCTTATCTGAAAGTCTGATAAACGCCGGAAAAATGACTAAGTCCAAAAAAAAAATGTTTTCAACTTTTTTCAATTTTACCCCCGTGGGATATATATTCTACCCACACACATTTGGAACTCTCCTGGGGTACCCTCACACATATTATTCCCTCATTTAGCAAATATTTTCACAAAAAAGTGAAATTTTCAAAAATTCGGAAAATTGGCTGAAAACGACTAAATATCAAGGATCCATCTGGCGAATCGCTCTGGAACTGAAATCAGAATGCTCTCTGACATTTCCTCTATCTGAAAGTCTGATAAATACAGGAAAAATGACTAAGTCCAAAAAAAAAATGTTTTCAACTTTTTTCAATTTTACCCCGTGGTATGTGTATTCTACCCACACACATTTGGAACTCTCCTGGGGTACCCTCACACATTTTATTCCCTCATTTAGCAGATATTTTCACAAAAACGTGAAATTTTCAAAAATTCTGAAAATTGGCTGAAAACAACTAAATATCAAGCATTCATCGGGCGAATCGCTCTGGAGCTGAAATCGGAACGCTCACTGACATTTCCCCTATCTGAAAGTCTGATAAACGCCGGGAAAAAGACAGTCCAAAAAAAAAAAATGTTTCAAAATTTTTCAATTTTACCCCCGTGGGATATGTATTCTAACCACTCACATTTGGAACTCTCCTGGGGTACCCTCACACATATTATTCCCTCATTTAGCAGATATTTTCAGAAAAAAGTGAAATTTTCATAAATTCAGAAAATTGGCTGAAAACGACTAAATATCAAGGACTCATCGGGCGAATCACTCTGGAACTGAAATTGGAATGCTCACTGACATTTCCCCTATCTGAAAGTCTGATAAACGCCGGAAAAATGAATACGTCGAAAAAAAAAAATGTATCAAGTTTTTTCAATTTTACCCCCGTGGGATATATATTCTACCACACACATTTGGAACTCTCCTGGGGTACCCTCACACATATTATTCCCTCATTTAGCAGATATTTTCACAAAAATGTGAAATTTTCACAAATTCAGAAAATTGGCTGAAAACGACTAAATATCAATGATCCATCTGGCGAATCGCTCTGGAACTGAAATCGGAATGCTCTCTGACATTTCCCCTATCTGAAAGTCTGATAAACGCCGGAAAAATGAGTAAATCCAAAAAAAAAAATTTTCAACTTTTATAATTTTACCCCCGTGGGATATATATTCTACCACACACATTTGGAACTCTCCTGGGGTACCCTCATACATACTATTCCCACATTTAGCAGATATTTTCACAAAAAAGTGAAATTTTCAAAAATTCTGAAAATTGGCTGAAAACGACTAAATATCAAGGACTCATCAGGCGAATCGCTCTGGTACTAAAATCAGAATGCTCACTGACATTTCCCCCTATCTGAAAGTCTGAAATGACTAAGTCCAATAAAAAAATGTTTTCAACTTTTTTCAATTTTACCCCCGTGGGTTATGTATTCTAAACACACACATTTGGAACTCTCCTGGGGTACCCTCGCACATATTATTCCCTCATTTAGCAGATATTTTCATAAAAAAGTGAAATTTTCATAAATTCAGAAAATTGGCTGAAAACGACTAAATATCAAGGACTCATCGGGCGAATCGCTCTGGAACTGTAATCGGAACGCTCACTGACATTTTCCCTATCTGAAAGTCTGATAAACGCCGGAAAAATGACTAAGTCCAAAAAAAAAAATGTTTTCAACTTTTTTCAATTTTACCCCCGTGGGATATGTATTCTATCCACACACATTTGGAACTCTCCTGGGGTACCCTCACACATATTATTTCCTCATTTAGCGGATATTTTCACAAAAAAAGTGAAATTTTCAAAAATTCTGAGAATTGGCTGAAAACTACTAAATATCAAGGAATCATCGGTCGAATCGCTCTGGAACTGAAATCGGAATGCTCACTGACATTTCCCCTATCTGAAAGTCTGATAAATGCCCGAAAAATGACTAAGTCCAAAAAGAAAATGTTTTCAACTTTTTTCAATTTTACCCCCGTGGGATGTGTATTCTACCAAACACATTTGGAACTCTCCTGGGGTACCCTCACACATATTATTCCATCATTTAGCAGATATTTTCACAAAAAAGTGAAATTTTAAAAAATCAGAAAAGTGGCTGAAAACGACTAAATATCAAGGATTCATCTGGCGAATCGCTCTGGAACTGAAATCAGAATGATCTCTTACATTTCCCCTATCTGAAAGTCTGATAAATACAGGAAAAATGACTAAGTCCAAAAAAAAAATGTTTTCAACTTTTTTCAATTTTACCCCCGTGGTATGTGTATTCTACCCACACACATTTGGAACTCTCCTGGGGTACCTCACACATTTTATTCCCTCATTTAGCAGATATTTTCACAAAAACGTGAAATTTTCAAAAATTCTGAAAATTGGCTGAAAACGACTAAATATCAAGGATTCATCGGGCGAATCGCTCTGGAGCTGAAATCGGAACGCTCACTGACATTTCCCCTATCTGAAAGTCTGATAAACGCCGAAAAAATTACTAAGTCCAAAAAAAAAAATGGTTCAACTTTTTTCAATTTAACCCCCGTGGGATATATATTCTACCCACACACATCTGGAACTCTCCTGGGGTACCCTCGCACATATTATTCCCTCATTTAGCAGATATTTTCATAAAAAAGTGAAATTTTCATAAATTCAGAAAATTGGCTGAAAACGACTAAATATTAAGGACTCATCGGGCCAATCGCTCTGGAACTGAAATCGGAACGCTCACTGACATTTCCCCCTATCTGAAAGTCTGAAATGACTAAGTCCAAAAAAAAATGTTTTCAACTTTTTTCAATTTTACCCCCGTGGTATATGTATTCTATGCACACACATTTGGAACTCTCCTGGGGTACCCTCACACATATTATTCCCTCATTTACCAGATATTTTCACAAAAAAGTGAAACTTTCAAAAATTCTGAAAATTGGCTGAAAACAACTAAATATCAAGGATTCATTGGGCGAATCACTCGGGAACTGAAATCGGAACGCTCACTGACATTTCCCCTATCTGAAAGTCTGATAAACGCCCGAAAAATGACTAAGTCCAAAAAAAAAAAGTTTTCAACTTTTTTCAATTTTACCCGCGTGGGATATGTATTCTACCCACACACATTTGGAACTCTCCTGGGGTACCCTCACACATATTATTTCCTCATTTAGCGGATATTTTCACAAAAAAGTGAAATTTTCAAAAATTCAGAGAATTGGCTGAAAACGACTAGATATCAAGGACTCATGGGGAGAATCGCTCTGGAACTGAAATCGGAACGCTCACTGACATTTCCCCTATCTGAAAGTTTGATAAATGCCGGGAAAAAGACTAAGTCCAAAAAAAAAAACTTTTTCACAATTTTTCAATTTTACCCACGTGGGATACATATTCTACCCAAACACACTTGGAACTCTCCTCGGGTACCCTCACACATATTATTCCCTCATTTAGCGGATATTTTCACAAAAAAGTGAAAGTTTCAAAAATTCATAAAATTGTCTGAAAACGACTAAATATCAAGGACTCATCAGGCGAATCGCTCTGGAACTGAAATCGGAATGCTCACTGACATTTACCCTATCTGAAAGTCTGATAAACGCCCGGAAAATGACTAAGTCCAAAAAAAAAATATTTTCAACTTTTTTCAATTTTACCACCGTGGGATATATATTCTACCCACACACATTTGCAACTCTCCTGGGGTAACCTCACACATATTATTCCCTCATTTAGCAGATAATTTCACAAAAATGTAAAATTTTCAAAAATTCTGAAAATTGGCTGAAAAAGACTAAATATCAAGGACTCATCGGGCGAATCTCTCTGGAACTGACATTTCCCCTATCTGAAAATCTGATAAACGCCGGAAAAATGCCTAATTTAAAAAAAAAATGTTTTCAATTTTACCCATGTGGGGTATATATTCTACCCACACACATTTGGAACTCTCCTGGGGTAACCTCACACATATTATTTCCTCATTTAGCAGATATTTTCACAAAAAAGTGAAATTTTCTAAAATTCAGGAAATTGGCTGAAAACGACTAAATATCAAGGACTTATCGGGCAAATTGCTCTGGAACTGAAATCGGAACACTCACTGACATTTCCCCTATCTGAAAGTCTGATAAACGCCGGTAAAATTAGTAAGTCCAAAAAAAATTTTTTTTCAACTTTTTTCAATTTTACCCCGTTGGATATATATTCTACCCACACACATTTGGAACTCTCCTGGGGTACCCTCACACATATTATTCCCACATTTAGTGGATATTTTCACAAAAAAGTAAAATTTTCAAAAATTCAGAATAATGGCTGAAAACGACTAAATATCAAGGACTTATCGGGCGAATCACTCTAGAACTGAAATCGAAATGCTCACTGACATTTCCCCTATCTGAAAGTCTGATAAACGGCGGAAAAATGACTAAGTCCAAAAAAAAAATGTTTTCAACTTTTTTCAATTTTACCCCCGTGGGATATGTATACTACCCACACACATTTGGAACTCTCCTGGGGTACCCTCACACATATTATTTCCTCATTTAGCAAATATTTTTACAAAAAAGTGAAATTTTTAAAAATTCTGAAAATTGGCTAAAAATGACTAAATATCAAGGACTCATCAGGCGAATCGCTTTGGAACTGAAATCTGAATGCTCACTGACATTTCCCCTATCTGAAAGTCTGATAAACGCCAGAAAAATTACTAAGTCCAAACAAAATTTTTTCAGCTTTTTTCAATTTTACCCCCGTGGGATATATATTCTACCCACACACATTTGCAACTCTCCTGGGGTAACCTCACACATATTATTCCGTCATTTAGCACATAATTGCACAAAAAAGTAAAATTTTCAAAAATTCTGAAAATTGACTGAAAAAGACTAAATATCAAGGACTCATCGGGTGAATCTCTCTGGAACTGACATTTCCCCTATCTGAAAGTCTGATAAACGCCGGAAAAATGACTAAGTCCAAATAAAATTTTTTTCAACTTTTTTCAATTTTACCCCCATGGGATATATATTCTACCCACACACATTTGGAACTCTCCTGGGGTTCCCTCACACATATTATTCCCTCATTTAGCAGATATTTTCACAAAAAAGTGAAATTTTCAAAAATTCAGAAAATTGGCTGAAAATGACTATATATCAAGGACTCATCGGTCGATTCGCACTGGAACTGAAATCGGAACGCTCACTGACATTTCCCGTATCTGAAAGTCTGATAAACTCCGGGAAAATTACTAAGTCCAAAAAAATATTTTTTTCAACTTTTTTCAATTTTACCCCGTGAGATATATATTCTACCCACACACATTTGGAACTCTCCTGAGGCACCCTCACACATATTATTCCCTCATTTAGCAGATATTTTCACAAAAAAGTGAAATTTTAAAAAATTCAGAAAAATTGCGGAAAACGACTAAATGTCAAGGGCTTATCGGGCGAATCGCTCTGTAACTGAAATCAGAATGCTCTCTGACATTTCCTTTTTCTGAAATTCTGTTAAACGCCGGAAAAATGCCTAATTTAAAAAAAAAATGTTTTCAACTTTTTTCAATTTTACCCTTGTGGAATATATATTCTACCCACACTCATTTGGAACTCTCCTGGGGTAAACTCACACATATTATTCCCTCATTTAGTGGTTGTTTTAAAAAAAAGTGAAATTTTAAAAAATTCAGAAAATTGGCTGAAAGTGACTAAATATCAAGGACTCATCGGGCGAATGGCTCTGGAAGTGAAATCGGAACGATCACTCACATTTCCCCTATCTGAAAGTCTGATAAACGCCGGAAAAATGCCTAATTTAAAAAAAAAATGTTTTCAACTTTTTTCAATTTTACCCTTGTGGGATGTATATTCTACCCACACTCATTTGGAACTCTCTTGGAGTACCCTCACACATATTATTCCCTCATTTAGTGGTTGTTTTAAAAAAAATTGAAATTTTCAAAAATTCAGAAAAATGGCTGAAAACGACTAAATATGAAGGACTCATCGGTCGATTCGCTCTGGAACTGAAATCGGAACACTCACTTACATTTCCCGTTTCTGAAAGTCTGATAAATGCCGGGAAAATGACTAAGTCCAAAAAAAAATTTTTTTCTACTTTTTTCAATTTTACCCTGTGGGATGTATATTCTACCCACACACATTTGGAACTTTCCTGGGGCACCCTCACACATATTATTCCCTCATTTAGTGGATATTTTTACGAAAAAGTGAAATTTTCAAAAATTCAGAAAAATGGCTGAAAACGATTAAATATCAAGGACTCCTCGGGCGAATCGCTCTGGAACTGAAATCGGAACGCTCACTGACATATCCCCTATCTGAAAGTGTGATAGACACCGGGCTTCCCATACACATTTGGAACTCTCCTGGAAAACCCTCACACATATTATTCCCTCATTTAGCAGATATTTTCACAAAAAAGTGAAATTTTAAAAAATTCTGAAAATTAGCTGAAAACGACAAAATATCAAGGACTCATCGGGTGAATTGCTTTGGAACTAAAAGCGGAACGCTCACTGACATTTCCCCTATCTGAAAGACTGATAAACGCCGGAAAAATGATTAAGTCCAAAAAAAAATATTTTTCAACTTTTTTCAATTTTACCCCCGTGGGATATATATTCTACCCACACACATTTGGAACTCTTCTGGGGTACCCTCACACATATTATTCCCTCATTTAGCAGATATTTTCACAAAAAAGTTAAATTTTCAAAAATTCAAAAAATTGGCTGAAAACAACTAAATATCAAGGACTCATCGGGCGAAGCGCTTTGGAACTGAAATCGGAACACTCACTGAAATTTCCCCTATCTGAAAGTCTGATAAACGCCGGGCTACCCACACACATTTGGAACTCTCCTGGGGTACCCTCACACATATAATTCCCTCATTTAGCGGATATTTTCACAAAAAAAGTGAAATTTTAAAAGATTCTGAAAATTGGCTGAACACGGCTAAATATCAAGGACTTATCGGGTGAATCACTCTGGAACTGAAATCGGAATGCTCACTGACATTTCCCCTATCTGAAAGTCTGGTAAACGCCGGAAAAATGACTAATTCCAGAAAAAAAAATTTTTCAACTTTTTTCAATTTTACCCCCGTGGGATATATATTCTACCCACACACATTTGGAACTCTCCTGGGGTACCATCACACATATTATTCCCTCATTTAGCAGATATTTTCACAAAAAAGTGACATTTTCAAAAATTCTGAAAATTGGCTGAAAACGACTAAATATCAAGGACCCATCGGGCGAAGCGCTCTGGAACTGAAATCGGAACGCTCACTGAAATTTCCCCTATCTGAAAGTCTGATAAACGCCTGGCTACCCACACACATTTGGAACTCTCCAGGGGCACCCTCACACATATTATTCCCTCATTAAGCGGATATTTTCACAAAAAAAGAGAAATTTTAAAAAATTCAGAAAATTGGCTGAAAACTACTAAATATCAAGGACTCATTTGGCGTTTCGCTCTGGTACTGAAAACGGAACTCTCACTGACATTTCCCCAATCTGAAAGTCTGATAAACGCTGGGCTACCCACACACATTTGAAACTCTCCTGGGGTACCCTCACATATATTATTCCCTCACTTAGCGGATATTTTCACAAAAAAAGTGAAATTTTAAAAAATTCAGAAAATTGGCTGAACACGACTAAATATCAAGGACTTATCGGGTGAATCGCTCTGGAACTAAAATCAGAATGCTCACTGACATTTCCCCTATATGAAAGTCTGATAAACGGCGGAAAAATGACAAATTCCCAAAAAATATTTTTTCAACTTTTTTCAATTTTACCCCCGTGGGATATATATTCTACCCACACACATTTGGAACTCTCCTGGGGTACCCTCACACATATTATTCCCACATTTAGCGGATATTTAAAAAAAAAGTGAAATTTTCAAAAATTCAGAACATTGGCTGAAAACGACTAAATAACAAGGACTCATTGGGCGATACGCTCTGCTGCTGAAATCGGAACGCTCACTGACATTTCCCGTATCTGAAAGTCTGATAAACGCCGGGCTACCCACACACATTTGGAACTCTCCTGGGGTACCCTCACACATATTATTCCCTCATTTAGCCGGTATTTTCACAAAAAATTGAAATTTTAAAAAATTCAGAAAAGTGGCTGAAAACGACTAAATATCAAAGACTTATCGGGCAAATCACTCTGGAACTGAAATCGGAATGTTCACTGACATTTCCCCTATCTGAAAGTCTGATAAACGCCCGAAAAATGACTAAGTCCAAAAAAAATTTTTTTGAACTTTTTTCAATTTTACCCTCGTGGAATATATATTCTACCCACACACATTTGGAATTCTCCTGGGGTACCCTCACACATATTATTCCCTCATTTAGCGGATATTTTCACAAAAAAAGAGAAATTTTAAAAAATTCCGAAAATTGGCAGAGCACGACTAAATATCAAGGACTTATCGGGTGAATCGCTCTGGAACTAAAATCAGAATGCTCACTGACATTTCCCCTATCTGAAAGTCTGATAAACGGCGGAAAAATGACAAATTCCAAAAAAATATTTTTTCAACTTTTTTCAATTTTACCCCCGTGGGATATATAATCTACCCACACACATTTGGTACTCTCCTGGGGTACCCTCACTCATATTATTCCCTCATTTAGCAGATATTTTAACAAAAAAAGTGAAATTTTTAAAAATTCAGAAAATTGGCTGAAAGTGACTAAATATCAAGGACTCATCGGGCGAATGGCTCTGGAAGTGAAATCGGAACGCTCACTGACATTTCCCCTATCTGAAAGTCTGATAAACGCCGGGAAAATGACTAAGTGCAAAAAAAATTTTTTTTCAACTTTTTTCAATTTTACCCCCGTGGGATATATATTCTACCCACACACATTTCGATCTCTCCTGGGGTACCCTCACACATATTATTCCCACATTTAGCGGATATTTTAAAAAAAAAGTGAAATTTTCAAAAATTCAGAACATTGCCTGAAAACGACTAAATACCTAGAACTCATCGGGCGAAGCGCTCTGGAACTGAAATCGGAACGCTCACTGACATTTCCCCTATCTGAAAGTCTGATAAACACCGGGCTACCCACACACATTTGGAACTCTCCTGGGGTACCCTTCCACATATTATTCCCTCATTTAGCGGATATTTTCACAAAAAAAGTGAAATTTTAAAAAATTCAGAAAATTGGCTGAAAGTGACTAAATATCATGGACTCATCGGGCGAATGGCTCTGGAACTGAAATCGGAATGCTCACTGACATTTCCCCTATCTGAAAGTCTGATAAACGCCTGGAAAATGACTAAGTACAAAAAAAATTTTTTTTCAACTTTTTTCAATTTTACCACCGTGGGATATATATTCTACCCACACACATTTGGAACTCTCCTGGGGTACCCTCACACATATTATTCCCACATTTAGTGGATATTTAAAAAAAAAAGTGAAATTTTAAAAAATTCAGAACATTGGCTGAAAACGACTAAATATCATAGACTTATCGGGCAAATCACTATGGAACTGAAATCGGAATGTTCACTGACATTTCCCCTATCTGAAAGTCTGATTAACGGCGGAAAAATGACTAATTCCAAAAAAAAAATTTTTCAACTTTTTTCAATTTTACCCCCGTGGGATATATAATCTACCCACAGACATTTGGAACTCTCCTGTGGTACCCTCACACATATTATTCCCTCATTTAGCGGATATTTTCACAAAAAAAGTGAAATTTTAAAAAATTCAGAAAATTGGCTGAAAGTGACTAAATATCATGGACTCATCGGGCGAATGGCTCTGGAACTGAAATCGGAACGCTCACTGACATTTCCCCTATCTGAAAGTCTGATAAACGCCGGAAAAATGACTAAGTCAAAAAAAATTTTTTTTCAACTTTTTTCAATTTTACCCCCGTGGGATATATATTCTACCCACACACATTTGGAACTCTCCTGGGGTACCCTCACACATATTATTCCCACATTTAGTGGATATTTTCACAAAAAAATGAAATTTTCAAAAATTCAGAAAATTGGCTGAAAACGACTAAATATCAAGGACTCATTGGGCGTTTCGCTCTGGTACTGAAAACGGAACGCTCACTGACATTTCCCCTATCTGAAAGTCTGATAAACGCCGGGCTACCCACACAAATTTGAAACTCTCCTGGGGTACCCTCACACATATTATTCCCTCATTTAGCGGATATTTTCAAAAAAAAATAGAAATTTTAAAAAATTCCGAAAATTGGCTGAGCACGACTAAATATCAAGGACTTATCGGGTGAATCGCTCTGGAACTAAAATCAGAATGCTCACTGACATTTCCCCTATCTGAAAGTCTGATAAATGGCGGAAAAATGACAAATTCCAAAAAAATATTTTTTCAACTTTTTTCAATTTTACCCCCGTGGGATATATAATCTACCCACACACATTTGGTACTCTCCTGGGGTACCCTCACTCATATTATTCCCTCATTTAGCAGATATTTTAACAAAAAAAATGAAATTTTAAAAAATTCAGAAAATTGGCTGAAAGTGACTAAATATCAAGGACTCATCGGGCGAATGGCTCTGGAAGTGAAATCGGAATGCTCACTGACATTTCCCCTATCTGAAAGTCTGATAAACGCCGGGAAAATGACTAAGTGCAAAAAAAATTTTTTTTCAACTTTTTTCAATTTTACCCCCGTGGGATATATATTCTACCCACACACATTTCGATCTCTCCTGGGGTACCCTCACACATATTATTCCCACATTTAGCGGATATTTAAAAAAAAGTGAAATTTTCAAAAATTCAGAACATTGCCTGAAAACGACTAAATACCTAGAACTCATCGGGCGAAGCGCTCTGGAACTGAAATCGGAACGCTCACTGACATTTCCCCTATCTGAAAGTCTGATAAACGGCGGAAAAAGGACTAATTCCAAAAAAAAATGTTTTCAACTTTTTTCAATTTTACCCCCGTGGGATATATAATCTACCCACAGACATTTGGAACTCTCCTGGGGTACCCTCACTCATATTATTCCCTCATTTAGCAGATAATTTCACAAAAAAAGTTTAATTTTAAAAAATTCAAAAAATTGGCTGAAAGTGACTAAATATCAACGACTCATCGGGCGAATGGCTCTGGAACTGAAATCGGAACGCTCACTGACATTTCCCCTATCTGAAAGTCTGATAAACGCCGGGAAAATGACTAAGTGCAAAAAAAATTTTTTTTCAACTTTTTTCAATTTTACCCCCGTGGGATATATATTCTACCCACACACATTTCGATCTCTCCTGGGGTACCCTCACACATATTATTCCCACATTTACCGGATAATTAAAAAAAAAGTGAAATTTTCAAAAATTCAGAAAATTGGCTGAAATCGACTAAATATCAAGGACTCATTGGGCGTTTCGCTCTGGTACTGAAATCGGAACGCTCACTGACATTTCCCCTATCTGAAAGTCTGATAAACGCTGGGCTACCCACACACATTTGAAACTCTCCTGGGGTACCCTCACACATATTATTCCCTCATTTAGCTGATATTTTCACAAAAAAAGTAAAATTTTAAAAAATTCAGAAAATTGGCTGAACACGACTAAATATCAAGGACTTATCGGGTGAATCGCTCTGGAACTAAAATCAGAATGCTCACTGACATTTCCCCTATCTGAAAGTCTGATAAACGGCGGAAAAATGACTAATTCCCAAAAAATATTTTTTCAACTTTTTTCAATTTTACCCCCGTGGGATATATATTCTACACACACACATTTGGATCTCTCCTGGGGTACCCTCACACATATTATTCCCACATTTAGCGGATATTTAAAAAAAAAAGTGAAATTTTCAAAAATTCAGAAAATTGGCTGAAAACGACTAAATACCTAGAACTCATAGGGCGAAGCGCTCTGGAACTGAAATCGGAACGCTCACTGACATTTCCCCTATATGAAAGTCTGATAAACACCGGGCTACCCACACACATTTGGAACTCTCCTGGGGTACCCTCACACATATTATTCCCTCATTTAGCGGATATTTTCACAAAAAAAGTGAAATTTTTAAAAATTCAGATAATTGGCTGAAAGTGACTAAATATCATGGACTCATCGGGCGAATGGCTCTGGAGCTGAAATCGGAACGCTCACTGACATTTCCCCTATCTGAAAGTCTGATAAACGCCTGGAAAATGAATAAGTACAAAAAAAATTTTTTTTCAACTTTTTTCAATTTTACCCCTGTGGGATATATATTCTACCCACACACATTTGGAACTCTCCTGGGGTACCCTCACACATATTATTCCCACATTTAGTGGATATTTTCACAAAAAACTGAAATTTTCAAAAATTCAGAAAAGTGGCTGAAAACGACTAAATATCAAGGACTCATCGGGCGAATCGCTCTGGAACTGAAATCGGAACGCTCACTGACATTTCCCCTATCTGAAAGTCTGATAAATGCCGGAAAAATGACTAATTCCAAAAAAAAAAGTGTTTTCAACTTTTTTCAATTTTACCCCCGTGGGATTTATCTTCTACGCACACACATTTGGAACTCTCCAGGGGTACCCTCACACATATTATTCCCTCATTTAGCGGATATATTCACAAAAAGGTGAAATTTTCAAAAATTCAGAAAATTGTCTGAAAACGACTAAATATCAAGGACTCATTGGGCGATTCGCTCTGCTACTGAAATCGAAACGCTCACTGACATTTCCCCTATCTGAAAGTCTGATAAACGCCTGGAAAATGAATAAGTCCAAAAAACATTTTTTTTCAACTTTTTTCTATTTTACCTCCGTGGGATATATATTCTACCCACACACATTCAGAACTCTCCTGGGGTACCCTCACACGTATTATTCCCTCATTTAGCAGTTATTTTCACAAAAAAGTGACATTTTCAAAAATTCAGAAAATTGGCTGAAAATGACTAAATATCAAGGAATCATCAGGTGAATCACTCTGGAACTGAAATCAGAATTCTCACTGACATTTCCCCTATCTGAAAGTCTCATAAACACCGGAAAAATGACTAATTCCCCCCCCCAAAAATGTTCAACTTTTTTCAATTTTACCCCCGTCAGATATATATTCTACCCACACACATTTGGAACTCTCCTGGCGTACCCTCACACATATTATTCCCACATTTAGCGGATATTTTCACAAACAAGTGAAATTTTCAAAAATTCTGAAAATTGGCTGAAAACTTCTAAATATCAAGGACTCATTGGGCGACTCGCTCTGGTACTGAGATCGAAACGCTCACTGACATTTCCCGTATCTGAAAGTCTGATCAACGCCGGAAAAATGACTAAGTCCAAAAAAAATTTTTTTTCAACTTTTTTCAATTTTACCCCCGTGGGATATATATTCTACCACACACATTTGGAACTCTCCTGGGGTACTCTCACACATATTATTCCCTCATTTAGCGGATCTTTTACAAAAAAGTGAAATTTTCAAAAATTCTGAAAATTGACTGAAAACGATGAAATATCAAGGAATCATGGGACGAATCGCTCTGGAACTGAAATCGGAACGCTCACTGACATTTCCCCTACCTGAAAGTCTGATAAACGCCGGAAAAATGACTAAGTCCAAAAAAAAATTTTTTTCAACTTTTTTCATTTTTCCCCCCGTGGTATATATATTCTACCCACACACATTTGGAAACTCCTGGGGTACCCTCACACGTATTATTCCCTCATTTAGTGGATATTTTCACAAAAAAGTGAAATTTTCAAAAATTCAGAAAAATGGCTGAAAACTACTAAATATCAGGGACTCATCAGGCGAATTACTCTGGAACTGAAATCGGAATGCTCAATGACATTTCTCCTGTCTGAAAGTCTGATAAACGCTGGAAAAATGACTAATTGCCCCCCAAAAAAATTTTCAACTTTTTCAATTTTACCCCCGTGGGATATATAATCTACCCACACACATTTGGAACTCTCCTGGGGTACCCTCACACATATTATTCCCTCATTTAGTGGATATTTTCACAAAAAAGTGAAATTTTCAAAAATTCTGAAAAATGGCTGAAAACGACTAAATATCAAGGACTCATCGGGCGAATCGCTCAGGAACTGAAATCGGAATGCTCACTGACATTTCCCCTATCTGAAAGTCTGATAAACGCCGGAAAAATGACTAATTCCCTCCAAAAAAATTTTCACATTTTTTCAATTTTACCCCCGAGGGATATATATTCTACCCACACACATTTGGAACTCTCCTGGGTACCCTCACACGTATTATTCCCTCATTTAGTGGATATTTTCACAAAAAAGTGAAATTTTCAAAAATTCAGAAAAATGGCTGAAAACGACTAAATATCAAGGACTCATCGGGCGAATCGCTCAGGAACTGAAATCGGACTGCTCACTGACATTTCCCCTATCTGAAAGTCTGATAAACGGCGGGAAAATGACTAATTCCAAAAAAATATTTTTTCAACTTTTTTCAATTTTACCCCCGTGGGATATATAATCTACCCACAGACAGTTGGAACTCTCCTGGGGTACCCTCACACGTATTATTCCCTCATTTAGTGGATATTTTCACAAAAAAGTGAAATTTTCAGAAATTCAGAAAAATGGCTGAAAACGACTAAATATCAAGGACTCATCGGGCGAATCGCTCTGGAACTGAAATCGGAACGCTCACTGACATTTCCCCTATCTGAAAGTCTGATAAACACCGGGCTACCCACACACATTTGGAACTCTCCTGGGGTACCCTCACACATATTATTCCCTCATTTAGCGGATATTTTCACAAAAAAATGAAATTTTAAAAAATTCAGAAAATTGGCTGAAAGTGACTAAATATCAAGGACTCATCGGGCGAATGGCTCTGGAACGGAAATCGGAACGCTCACTGACATTTCCCCTATCTGTAAGTCTGATAAACGCTGGGAAAATGACTAAGTACAAAAAAAATTTTTTTTTAAACTTTTTTCAATTTTACCCCTGTGGGATATATATTCTACCCACACACATTTGGAACTCTCCTGGGGTACCCTCACACATATTATTCCCACATTTAGCGGATATTTTAAAAAAAAAGTGAAATTTTCAAAAATTGAGAACATTGGCTGAAAACGACTAAACACCAAGGACTCATTGGGCGATTCGCTCTGCTACTGAAATCGGAACGCTCACTGACATTTCCCGTATCTGAAAGTCTGATAAACGCCGGGCTACCCACACACATTTGGAACTCTCCTGGGGTACCCTCACACATATTATTCCCTCATTTAGCAGATATTTTCACAAAAAAGTGAAATTTTAAAAAATTCAGAAAAGTGGCTGAAAACGACTAAATATCAAGGACTCATTGGGCGAATCGCTCTGGAACTGAATTCGGAATGCTCACTGACATTTCCCCTATCTGAAAGTCTGATAAACACCGGAAAAATGACTAATTCCAAAAAAAAAGTGTTTTCAACTTTTTTCAATTTTACCCCCGTGCGATTTATCTTCTATCCACACACATTTGGAACTCTCCTGGGGCACTCTCATACATATTATTCCCTCATTTAGCAGATATTTTAAAAAAAAAAGTGAAATTTTCAAAAATTCTGAAAATTGACTGAAAACAACTAAATATCAAGGAATCATCAGTCGAATCACTCTGGAACTGAAATCGGAATGTTCACTGACATTTCCCCTATCTGAAAGTCTGATAAACGCCGGAAAAATGACTAAGTCCAAAGAAAAATTTTTTTCAACTTTTTTCAATTTTACCCCAGTGGGATATATATTCTACCCACACACATTTGGAAATCTCCTGGGGTACCCTCACACGTATTATTCCCTCATTTAGTGGATATTTTCACAAAAAAGTGAAATTTTCAAAAATTCTGATAAATGGCTGAAAACGACTAAATATCAAGGACTCATTGGGCGAAGCGCTCTGGAACTGAAATCGGAACGCTTACTGACATTTCCCCTATCTGAAAGTCTGATAAACGCCGGAAAAATGACTAATTCCCCCCCCAAAAAATGTTCAACTTTTTTCAATTTTACCCCCGTGGGATATATAATCTACTCACACACATTTGGAACTCTCCTGGGGTACCCTCACACGTATTATTCCCTCATTTAGCAGATATTTTCGCAAAAAAGTGACATTTTCAAAAATTATGAAAATTGGCTGAAAATGACTAAATATCAAGGAATCATCCGGCGAATCACTCTGGAACTGAAATCAGAATGCTCACTGACATTTCCCCTATCTGAAAGTCTGATAAACGCCGGAAAAATGACTAAGTCCAAAAAAAAATTTTTTTCAACTTTTTCCATCTTTCCCCCCCATGGTATATATATTCTACCCACACATTTGGAAATCTCCTGGGGTACCCTCACACGTATTATTCCCTCATTTTGTGGATATTTTCACAAAAAAGTGCAATTTTCAAAATTTCAGAAAAATGGCTGAAAACTACAAAATATCAGGGACTCATCGGGTGAATCACTCTGGAACTGAAATCGGAATGCTCACTGACATTTCTCCTTTCTGAAAGTCTGATAAACGCTGGAAAAATGACTAATTCCCCCCCAAAAAATTTTCAACTTTTTTCAATTTTACCCCCGTGGGATATATAATCCACCCACACACATTTGGAACTCTCCTGGGGTACCCTCAGACATATTATTTCCTCATCTAGCGAATATTTTAACAAAAAAGTGAAATTTTCAAAAAAATCGGAAAATTGGATGAAAACGACTAAATATTCAGGACTCATCGGGAGAATCGCTCTGGAACTGAAATCGGAATGCTCACTGACATTTCCCCTATCTGAAAGTCTGATAAACGCCGGAAAAATGACTAAGTCCAAAAAAAAGTGTTTTCAACTTTTTTCAATTTTACCCCCTTGGGATATATATTCTACACACACACATTTGGCACTCTCCTGGGGTACCCTCACACATATTTTTCCCTCATTTAGCGGATGTTTTCACAAAAAAGTGAAATTTTCAAAAAATCTGAAAATTGGCTGAAATCGACTAAATATCAAGGACTCATCGGGGGAATCGCTCTGGAACAGAAATCGGAACGCTCACTGACATTTCCCCTATCTGAAAGTCTGATAAACGCCGGAAAAAATGACTAAGTCCAAAAAAAAATTTTTTTCAACTTTTTTCATCTTTCCCCCCCGTGGTATATATATTCTACCCACACACATTTGGAAATCTCCTGGGG
This sequence comes from Phyllobates terribilis, assembly GCF_046119375.1. Classification (NCBI taxonomy): domain Eukaryota; kingdom Metazoa; phylum Chordata; class Amphibia; order Anura; family Dendrobatidae; genus Phyllobates; species Phyllobates terribilis. The sequence continues at coordinate 46,770,205 of NW_027362769.1, read as the reverse complement.
TACCCTCACACGTATTATTCCCTCATTTATTGGATATTTTCACAAAAAAGTGAAATTTTCAAAAATTCCGAAAAATGGCTGAAAACTACTAAATATCAGGGACTCATCGGGCGAATCACTCTGGAACTGAAATCGGAATGCTCACTGACATTTCTCCTATCTGAAAGTCTGATAAACGCTGGAAAAATGACTAATCCCCCCCCCCAAAAATGTTCAACTTTTTTCAATTTTACCCCCGTGGGATATATAATATACCCACACACATTTGGAACTCTCCTGGGGTACCCTCACACATATTATCCCCTCATCTAGCGAATATTTTCACAAAAAAGTGAAATTTTCAAAAAATCTGAAAATTGGCTGAAATCGACTAAATATCAAGGACCCATCGGGCGAATCGCTCTGGAACTGAAATCAGAACGCTCACTGACATTTCCTCTATCTGAAAGTCTGATAAACGCCGGAAAAATGACTAAGTAACTAACAAGTCATGTCAGACTAACTTAATTTCCTTCTATGACAGAATCACTGACTGGGTGGATCAGGGAAATGCTATAGATATAGTATATCTTGACTTCAGCAAAAGCATTTGACAAAGTATCTCACACCATCCTTATTGAAAAAATGACCAAGTATGCAATGGACCAGGCAACTGTAAGATGGATTCATAACTGGCTTAGTGATCGGACTCAAAGGGTGGTTGTAAATGGCTTCACATCCAGCTGGATGAATGTCTCAAGTGGGGTACCACAGGGCTCCGTCCTGGGACCTGTATTGTTCAACATCTTTATCAATGATTTAGATGAAGGAATTGAGGCTAAACTGATTAAATTTGCTGATGACACAAAGCTAGGAGGGATAGCTAATACTAGAGAAGAGAGAGAGAGGATTCAAAAAGACCTAAATAAACTGGAGCAGTGGGCAGCAACCAACAGAATGGTTTTTAACAGGGAAAAATGCAAAGTCCTACATCTGGGCAATAAAAATGAAAAAAGCATATACAGAATGGGAGGAATAGAGCTAAGCAACAGTACATGTGGAAAAGACTTAGGTATACTAATAGATCATAGACTGAACATTAGTCAACAGTGTGATGCAGCAGCAAAAAAGGCAAATACAATTCTGGGATGTATTAACAGAAGCATACAGTCTAGATCACGTGAAGTCATTATCGGTCTTTACTCCTCTTTGGTCAGCCCTCATCTGGAATACTGTGTACAGTTTTGGGCACCACATTTTAAAAAAGACATAGACAAACTGGAGCAAGTTCAGAGAAGAGCGACCAGAATGGTGACTGGTCTGCAAACCATGTCCTATGAGGAACGGTTGCAGAATTTGGGAATGTTTAGCTTGCAAAAAAGAAGACTGAGAGGAGACTTAATAGCTGTCTATAAATATCTCAAGGGCTGTCACATTGTAGAAGGATCATCTTTATTCTCATTTGCACAAGGAAAGACTAGAAGCAATGGGATGAAACTAAATGGGAGAAGACACAGATTAGATATTAGAAAAAACTTTTTGACAGTTAGGGTGATTAATGAGTGGAACAGGCTGCCACGCGAGGTGGTGAGTTCCCCTTCAATGGACGTCTTCAAACAGAGGCTGGACAGACATCTGTCTGAGATGATTTAGTGAATCCTGCTTTGAGCAGGGGGTTGGACCAGATGACCCAGGAGGTCCCTTCCAACTCTACCATTCTATTCTATTCTATTCTAAGTCCAAAAAAAAATTTTTTTCAACTTTTTTCATCTTTCCCCACGTGGTATATATATTCTACCCACACACATTTGGAAATCTCCTGGGGTACCCTCACACGTATTATTCCCTCATTTAGTGGATATTTTCACAAAAAAGTGAAATTTTCAAAAATTCAGAAAAATGGCTGAAAACTACTAAATATCAGGGACTCATCGGGCGAATCACTCTGGAACTGAAATCGGAATGCTCACTGACATTTCTCCTATCTGAAAGTCTGATAAACGCTGGAAAAATGACTAATTCCCCCCCCAAAAAATGTTCAACTTTTTTCAATTTTACCCCCGTGGGATATATAATCTACCCACACACATTTGGAATTCTCCTGAGGTACTCTCACACATATTATTCCCTCATTTAGCGGATATTTTCACAAAAAAGTGAAATTTTCAAAAATTCTGAAAAATGGCTGAAAACGACTAAATATCAAGGACTCATCGGGCGAATCGCTCTGGAACTGAAATCGGTACGCTCACTGACATTTCCCCTATCTGAAAGTCTGATAAACACCGGAAAAATGACTAAATCCCCCCAAAAAAATTTTTAAACTTTTTTGAATTTTACCCCCGTGGGATATATATTCTACCCACACACATTTGGAACCCTCCTGGGGTACCCTCACACATATTATCCCCTCATATAGCGAATATTTTCACAAAAAAGTGAAATTTTCAAAAAATCGGAAAATTGGCTGAAAACGACTAAATATTCAGGACTCATCAGGAGAATCGCTCTGGAACTGAAATCGGAACGCTCACTGACATTTCCCCTATCTGAAAGTCTGATAAACGCCGGAAAAATGACTAATTCCCTCCAAAAAAAATTTCAAATTTTTTCAATTTTACCCCCGTGGGATATATATTCTACCCACACTCATTTGGAACTCTCCTGGGGTACCATCACACATATTATTCCCTCATTTAGCGGATGTTTTCACAAAAAAGTGAAATTTTCAAAAAATCTGAAAATTGGCTGAAATCGACTAAATATCAAGGACTCATCGGGTGAATCGCTCTGGAACTGAAATCGGAACGCTCACTGACATTTCCCCTATCTGAAAGTCTGATAAACGCCGGAAAAATGACTAAGTCCAAAAAAAAATTTTTTTAAACTTTTTTCATCTTTTTCCCCCGTGGCATATATATTCTACCCACACACATTTGGAAATCTCCTGGGGTACCCTCACACGTATTATTCCCTCATTTAGTGGATATTTTCACAAAAAAGTGAAATTTTCAAAAATTCTGAAAAATGGCTGAAAACTACTAAATATCAGGGACTCATCGGGCGAATCACTCTGGAACTGAAATCGGAACGCTCACTGACATTTCCCCTATCTGAAAGTCTGATAAACGCCAGAAAAATGACTAAGTCCAAAAAAAAAGTGTTTTCAACTTTTTTCAATTTTACCCCCGTGGGATATATATTCTACACACACACATTTGGAACTCTCCTGGGGTACTCTCACACATATTATTCCCTCATTTAGCGGATATTTTCACAAAAAAGTGAAATTTTCAAAAATTCTGAAAATTGGCTGAAAACGACTAAATATCAAGGACTCATGGGGCGAAGCGCTCTGGAAATGAAATCGGAACGCTCACTGACATTTCCCCTATCTGAAAGTCTCATAAACGCCGGAAAAATGACTAATTCCCCCCCAAAAAAATGTTCAACTTTTTTCAATTTTACCCCCGTGGGATATATAATCTACCCACACACATTTGGAACTCTCCTGGGGTACCCTCACACATATTATTCCCTCATTTAACGGATGTTTTCACAAAAAAGTAAAATTTTCAAAAAATCTGTAAATTGGCTGAAATCGACTAAATATCAAGGACCCATCGGGCGAATCGCTCTGGAACTGAAATCGGAACGCTCACTGACATTTCCCCTATCTGAAAGTCTGATAAACGCCGGAAAAATGACTAAGTAACTAACAAGTCATGTCAGACTAACTTAATTTCCTTCTATGACAGAATCACTGACTGGGTGGATCAGGGAAATGCTGTAGATATAGTATATCTTGACTTCAGCAAAGCATTTGACAAAGTATCTCACACCATCCTTATTGAAAAAATGACCAAGTATGCAATGGACCAGGCAACTGTTAGATGGATTCATAACTGGCTTAGTGATCGGACTCAAAGGGTGGTTGTAAATGGCTTCACATCCAGCTGGATGAATGTCTCAAGTGGGGTACCACAGGGCTCCGTCCTGGGACCTGTTTTGTTCAACATCTTTATCAATGATTCAGATTAAGGAATTGAGGCTAAACTGATTAAATTTGCTGATGACACAAAGCTAGGAGGGATAGCTAATACTAGAGAAGAGAGAGAGAGGATTCAAAAAGACCTAAATAAACTGGAGCAGTGGGCAGCAACCAACAGAATGGTTTTTAACAGGGAAAAATGCAAAGTACTACATCTGGGCAATAAAAATGAAAAAAGCATATACAGAATGGGAGGAATAGAGCTAAGCAACAGTACATGTGAAAAAGACTTAGGTATACTAATAGATCATAGACTGAACATTAGTCAACAGTGTGATGCAGCAGCTAAAAAGGCAAATACAATTCTGGGATGTATTAACAGAAGCATACAGTCTAGATCACGTGAAGTCATTATCGGTCTTTACTCCTCTTTGGTCAGACCTCATCTGGAATACTGTGTACAGTTTTGGGCACCACATTTTAAAAAAGACATAGACAAACTGGAGCAAGTTCAGAGAAGAGCGACCAGAATGGTGACTGGTCTGCAAACCATGTCCTATGAGGAACGGTTGCAGAATTTGGGAATGTTTAGCTTGCAAAAAAGAAGACTGAGAGGAGACTTAATAGCTGTCTATAAATATCTCAAGGGCTGTCACATTGTAGAAGGATCATCTTTATTCTCATTTGCACAAGGAAAGACTAGAAGCAATGGGATGAAACTAAATGGGAGGAGACACAGATTAGATATTAGAAAAAACTTTTTGACAGTTAGGGTGATTAATGAGTGGAACAGGCTGCCACGAGAGGTGGTGAGTTCCCCTTCAATGGACGTCTTCAAACAGAGGCTGGACAGACATCTGTCTGAGATGATTTAGTGAATCCTGCTTTGAGCAGGGGGTTGGACCAGATGACCCAGGAGGTCCCTTCCAACTCTACCATTCTATTCTATTCTATTCTAAGTCCAAAAAAAATTTTTTTTCAACTTTTTTCATCTTTCCACACGTGGTATATATATTCTACCCACACACATTTGGAAATCTCCTGGGATACACTCACACGTATTATTCCCTCATTTAGTGGATATATTCACAAAAAAGTGAAATTTTCAAAAATTCAGAAAAATGGCTGAAAACTACTAAATATCAAGGACTCATCGGGCGAATCACTCTGGAACTGAAATCGGAATGCTCACTGACATTTCTCCTATCTGAAAGTCTGATAAACGCTGGAAAAATGACTAATTCCCCCCCCAAAAAATGTTCAACTTTTTTCAATTTTACCCCCGTGGGATATATAATCTACCCACACACATTTGTAACTCTACTGGGGTACCCTCACACATATTATCCCCGCATCTAGCGAATATTTTCACAAAAAAGTGAAATTTTCAAAAAATCTGAAAATTGGCTGAAAACGACTAAATATTCAGGACTCATCGGGAGAATCGCTCTGGAACTGAAATCGGAACGCTCACTGACATTTCCCCTTTCTGAAAGTCTGATAAACGCCGGAAAAATGACTAAGTCCCAAAAAAAAGCGTTTTCAACTTTTTTCAATTTTACCCCCGTGGGATATATATTCTACACACACACATTTGGAACTCTCCTGGGTAACCTCACACATATTATTCCCTCATTTAGCAGATATTTTCACAAAAAAGTGAAATTTTCAAAAATTCTGAAAATTGGCTGAAATCGACTAAATATCAAGGACTCATCGGGCGAATCGCTTTGGAACTGAAATCGGAACGCTCACTGACATTTCCCCTATCTGAAAGTCTGATAAACGCCGGAAAAATGACTAAATCCAAAAAAAAAAATTTTTCAACTTTTTTCATCTTTTTCCCCCGTGGCATATATATTCTACCCACACACATTTGGAAATCTCCTGGGGTACCCTCACACGTATTATTCCCACATTTAGTGGATATTTTCACAAAAAAGTGAAATTTTCAAAAATTCAGAAAAATGGCTGAAAACTACTAAATATCAGGGACTCATCGGGCGAATCACTCTGGAACTGAAATCGGAATGCTCACTGACATTTCTCCTATCTGAAAGTCTGATAAACGCTGGAAAAATGACTAATTCCCCCCCCAAAAAATGTTCAACTTTTTTCAATTTTACCCCCGTGGGATATATAATCTACCCACACACATTTGGAATTCTCCTGAGGTACTCTCACACATATTATTCCCTCATTTAGCGGATATTTTCACAAAAAAGTGAAATTTTCAAAAATTCTGAAAAATGGCTGAAAACGACTAAATATCAAGGACTCATCGGGCGAATCGCTCTGGAACTGAAATCGGTACGCTCACTGACATTTCCCCTATCTGAAAGTCTGATAAACACCGGAAAAATGACTAAATCCCCCCAAAAAAATTTTTAAACTTTTTTGAATTTTACCCCCGTGGGATATATATTCTACCCACACACATTTGGAACCCTCCTGGGGTACCCTCACACATATTATCCCCTCATATAGCGAATATTTTCACAAAAAAGTGAAATTTTCAAAAAATCGGAAAATTGGCTGAAAACGACTAAATATTCAGGACTCATCGGGAGAATCGCTCTGGAACTGAAATCGGAACGCTCACTGACATTTCCCCTATCTGAAAGTCTGATAAACGCCGGAAAAATGACTAATTCCCTCCAAAAAAAATTTCAAATTTTTTCAATTTTACCCCCGTGGGATATATATTCTACCCACACTCATTTGGAACTCTCCTGGGGTACCATCACACATATTATTCCCTCATTTAGCGGATGTTTTCACAAAAAAGTGAAATTTTCAAAAAATCTGAAAATTGGCTGAAATCGACTAAATATCAAGGACTCATCGGGTGAATCGCTCTGGAACTGAAATCGGAACGCTCACTGACATTTCCCCTATCTGAAAGTCTGATAAACGCCGGAAAAATGACTAAGTCCAAAAAAAAATTTTTTTAAACTTTTTTCATCTTTTTCCCCCGTGGCATATATATTCTACCCACACACATTTGGAAATCTCCTGGGGTACCCTCACACGTATTATTCCCTCATTTAGTGGATATTTTCACAAAAAAGTGAAATTTTCAAAAATTCTGAAAAATGGCTGAAAACTACTAAATATCAGGGACTCATCGGGCGAATCACTCTGGAACTGAAATCGGAACGCTCACTGACATTTCCCCTATCTGAAAGTCTGATAAACGCCAGAAAAATGACTAAGTCCAAAAAAAAAGTGTTTTCAACTTTTTTCAATTTTACCCCCGTGGGATATATATTCTACACACACACATTTGGAACTCTCCTGGGGTACTCTCACACATATTATTCCCTCATTTAGCGGATATTTTCACAAAAAAGTGAAATTTTCAAAAATTCTGAAAATTGGCTGAAAACGACTAAATATCAAGGACTCATGGGGCGAAGCGCTCTGGAAATGAAATCGGAACGCTCACTGACATTTCCCCTATCTGAAAGTCTCATAAACGCCGGAAAAATGACTAATTCCCCCCCAAAAAAATGTTCAACTTTTTTCAATTTTACCCCCGTGGGATATATAATCTACCCACACACATTTGGAACTCTCCTGGGGTACCCTCACACATATTATTCCCTCATTTAACGGATGTTTTCACAAAAAAGTAAAATTTTCAAAAAATCTGTAAATTGGCTGAAATCGACTAAATATCAAGGACCCATCGGGCGAATCGCTCTGGAACTGAAATCGGAACGCTCACTGACATTTCCCCTATCTGAAAGTCTGATAAACGCCGGAAAAATGACTAAGTAACTAACAAGTCATGTCAGACTAACTTAATTTCCTTCTATGACAGAATCACTGACTGGGTGGATCAGGGAAATGCTGTAGATATAGTATATCTTGACTTCAGCAAAGCATTTGACAAAGTATCTCACACCATCCTTATTGAAAAAATGACCAAGTATGCAATGGACCAGGCAACTGTTAGATGGATTCATAACTGGCTTAGTGATCGGACTCAAAGGGTGGTTGTAAATGGCTTCACATCCAGCTGGATGAATGTCTCAAGTGGGGTACCACAGGGCTCCGTCCTGGGACCTGTTTTGTTCAACATCTTTATCAATGATTCAGATTAAGGAATTGAGGCTAAACTGATTAAATTTGCTGATGACACAAAGCTAGGAGGGATAGCTAATACTAGAGAAGAGAGAGAGAGGATTCAAAAAGACCTAAATAAACTGGAGCAGTGGGCAGCAACCAACAGAATGGTTTTTAACAGGGAAAAATGCAAAGTACTACATCTGGGCAATAAAAATGAAAAAAGCATATACAGAATGGGAGGAATAGAGCTAAGCAACAGTACATGTGAAAAAGACTTAGGTATACTAATAGATCATAGACTGAACATTAGTCAACAGTGTGATGCAGCAGCTAAAAAGGCAAATACAATTCTGGGATGTATTAACAGAAGCATACAGTCTAGATCACGTGAAGTCATTATCGGTCTTTACTCCTCTTTGGTCAGACCTCATCTGGAATACTGTGTACAGTTTTGGGCACCACATTTTAAAAAAGACATAGACAAACTGGAGCAAGTTCAGAGAAGAGCGACCAGAATGGTGACTGGTCTGCAAACCATGTCCTATGAGGAACGGTTGCAGAATTTGGGAATGTTTAGCTTGCAAAAAAGAAGACTGAGAGGAGACTTAATAGCTGTCTATAAATATCTCAAGGGCTGTCACATTGTAGAAGGATCATCTTTATTCTCATTTGCACAAGGAAAGACTAGAAGCAATGGGATGAAACTAAATGGGAGGAGACACAGATTAGATATTAGAAAAAACTTTTTGACAGTTAGGGTGATTAATGAGTGGAACAGGCTGCCACGAGAGGTGGTGAGTTCCCCTTCAATGGACGTCTTCAAACAGAGGCTGGACAGACATCTGTCTGAGATGATTTAGTGAATCCTGCTTTGAGCAGGGGGTTGGAGCAGATGACCCAGGAGGTCCCTTCCAACTCTACCATTCTATTCTATTCTATTCTAAGTCCAAAAAAAATTTTTTTTCAACTTTTTTCATCTTTCCACACGTGGTATATATATTCTACCCACACACATTTGGAAATCTCCTGGGATACACTCACACGTATTATTCCCTCATTTAGTGGATATATTCACAAAAAAGTGAAATTTTCAAAAATTCAGAAAAATGGCTGAAAACTACTAAATATCAAGGACTCATCGGGCGAATCACTCTGGAACTGAAATCGGAATGCTCACTGACATTTCTCCTATCTGAAAGTCTGATAAACGCTGGAAAAATGACTAATTCCCCCCCCAAAAAATGTTCAACTTTTTTCAATTTTACCCCCGTGGGATATATAATCTACCCACACACATTTGTAACTCTACTGGGGTACCCTCACACATATTATCCCCGCATCTAGCGAATATTTTCACAAAAAAGTGAAATTTTCAAAAAATCTGAAAATTGGCTGAAAACGACTAAATATTCAGGACTCATCGGGAGAATCGCTCTGGAACTGAAATCGGAACGCTCACTGACATTTCCCCTTTCTGAAAGTCTGATAAACGCCGGAAAAATGACTAAGTCCCAAAAAAAAGCGTTTTCAACTTTTTTCAATTTTACCCCCGTGGGATATATATTCTACACACACACATTTGGAACTCTCCTGGGTAACCTCACACATATTATTCCCTCATTTAGCAGATATTTTCACAAAAAAGTGAAATTTTCAAAAATTCTGAAAATTGGCTGAAATCGACTAAATATCAAGGACTCATCGGGCGAATCGCTTTGGAACTGAAATCGGAACGCTCACTGACATTTCCCCTATCTGAAAGTCTGATAAACGCCGGAAAAATGACTAAATCCAAAAAAAAAAATTTTTCAACTTTTTTCATCTTTTTCCCCCGTGGCATATATATTCTAGCCACACACATTTGGAAATCTCCTGGGGTACCCTCACACGTATTATTCCCACATTTAGTGGATATTTTCACAAAAAAGTGAAATTTTCAAAAATTCTGAAAAATGGCTGAAAACTACTAAATATCAGGGACTCATCGGGCGAATCACTCTGGAACTGAAATCGGAATGCTCACTGACATTTCTCCTATCTGAAAGTCTGATAAACGCTGGAAAAATGAAAAAGTCCCAAAAAAAAGCGTTTTCAACTTTTTTCAATTTTACCCCCGTGGGATATATATTCTACACACACACATTTGGAACTCTCCTGGGGTACCCTCACACATATTATTCCCTCATTTAGCAGATATTTTCACAAAAAAGTGAAATTTTCAAAAAATCTGAAAATTGTCTGAAATCGACTAAATATCAAGGACCCATCGGGAGAATCGCTCTGGAACTGAAATCGGAACGTTCACTGACATTTACCCTATCTGAAAGTCTGATAAACGCCGGAAAAATGACTAAGTCCAAAAAAAAATGTTTTTCAATTTTACCCCCGTGGGATATATATTCTACCCACACACATTTGGAACTCTCCTGGGGTACTCTCACACACATTATTCCCTCATTTAGTGGATATTTTCACAAAAAAGTGAAATTTTCAAAAATTCTGAAAATTGGCTGAAAACGACTAAATATCAAGGAATCATCTGGCGAATCACTCTGGAACTGAAATCGGTACTTTCACTGACATTTCCCCTATCTGAAAGTCTGATAAGCGCCGGAAAAATGAGTAAGTCCAAAAAAAAATTTTTTTTAAACTTTTTTCAATTTTACCCCCATGGGATATATATTCTACCCACACACATTTGGCACTCTCCTGGGGTACTCTCACACATATTATTCCCTCATTTAGCGGATATTTTCACAAAAAAGTGAAATTTTCAAAAATTCAGAAAAATGGCTGAAAACAACTAAATATCAAGGAATCATCAGTCGAATCACTCTGGAACTGAAATCGGAATGTTCACTGACATTTCCCCTATCTGAAAGTCTGATAAACGCCGGAAAAATGACTAAGTCCAAAGAAAAATTTTTTTAAACTTTTTTCAATTTTACCCCAGTGGGATATATATTCTACCCACACACATTTGGAAATCTCCTGGGGTACCCTCACACGTATTATTCCCTCATTTAGTGGATATTTTCACAAAAAAGTGAAATTTTCAAAAATTCTGATAAATGGCTGAAAACGACTAAATATCAAGGACTCATTGGGCGAAGCGCTCTGGAACTGAAATCGGAACGCTTACTGACATTTCCCCTATCTGAAAGTCTGATAAACGCCGGAAAAATGACTAATTCCCCCCCCAAAAAATGTTCAACTTTTTTCAATTTTACCCCCGTGGGATATATAATCTACTCACACACATTTGGAACTCTCCTGGGGTACCCTCACACGTATTATTCCCTCATTTAGCAGATATTTTCGCAAAAAAGTGACATTTTCAAAAATTATGAAAATTGGCTGAAAATGACTAAATATCAAGGAATCATCCGGCGAATCACTCTGGAACTGAAATCAGAATGCTCACTGACATTTCCCCTATCTGAAAGTCTGATAAACGCCGGAAAAATGACTAAGTCCAAAAAAAAATTTTTTTCAACTTTTTCCATCTTTCCCCCCCGTGGTATATATATTCTACCCACACATTTGGAAATCTCCTGGGGTACCCTCACACGTATTATTCCCTCATTTAGTGGATATTTTCACAAAAAAGTGCAATTTTCAAAATTTCAGAAAAATGGCTGAAAACTACAAAATATCAGGGACTCATCGGGCGAATCACTCTGGAACTGAAATCGGAATGCTCACTGACATTTCTCCTTTCTGAAAGTCTGATAAACGCTGGAAAAATGACTAATTCCCCCCCAAAAAATTTTCAACTTTTTTCAATTTTACCCCCGTGGGATATATAATCCACCCACACACATTTGGAACTCTCCTGGGGTACCCTCAGACATATTATTTCCTCATCTAGCGAATATTTTCACAAAAAAGTGAAATTTTCAAAAAAATCGGAAAATTGGCTGAAAACGACTAAATATTCAGGACTCATCGGGAGAATCGCTCTGGAACTGAAATCGGAATGCTCACTGACATTTCCCCTATCTGAAAGTCTGATAAACGCCGGAAAAATGACTAAGTCCAAAAAAAAGTGTTTTCAACTTTTTTCAATTTTACCCCCTTGGGATATATATTCTACACACACACATTTGGCACTCTCCTGGGGTACCCTCACACATATTTTTCCCTCATTTAGCGGATGTTTTCACAAAAAAGTGAAATTTTCAAAAAATCTGAAAATTGGCTGAAATCGACTAAATATCAAGGACTCATCGGGGGAATCGCTCTGGAACAGAAATCGGAACGCTCACTGACATTTCCCCTATCTGAAAGTCTGATAAACGCCGGAAAAAATGACTAAGTCCAAAAAAAAATTTTTTTCAACTTTTTTCATCTTTCCCCCCCGTGGTATATATATTCTACCCACACACATTTGGAAATCTCCTGGGGTACCCTCACACGTATTATTCCCTCATTTATTGGATATTTTCACAAAAAAGTGAAATTTTCAAAAATTCCGAAAAATGGCTGAAAACTACTAAATATCAGGGACTCATCGGGCGAATCACTCTGGAACTGAAATCGGAATGCTCACTGACATTTCTCCTATCTGAAAGTCTGATAAACGCTGGAAAAATGACTAATCCCCCCCCCCAAAAATGTTCAACTTTTTTCAATTTTACCCCCGTGGGATATATAATATACCCACACACATTTGGAACTCTCCTGGGGTACCCTCACACATATTATCCCCTCATCTAGCGAATATTTTCACAAAAAAGTGAAATTTTCAAAAAATCTGAAAATTGGCTGAAATCGACTAAATATCAAGGACCCATCGGGCGAATCGCTCTGGAACTGAAATCAGAACGCTCACTGACATTTCCTCTATCTGAAAGTCTGATAAACGCCGGAAAAATGACTAAGTAACTAACAAGTCATGTCAGACTAACTTAATTTCCTTCTATGACAGAATCACTGACTGGGTGGATCAGGGAAATGCTATAGATATAGTATATCTTGACTTCAGCAAAAGCATTTGACAAAGTATCTCACACCATCCTTATTGAAAAAATGACCAAGTATGCAATGGACCAGGCAACTGTAAGATGGATTCATAACTGGCTTAGTGATCGGACTCAAAGGGTGGTTGTAAATGGCTTCACATCCAGCTGGATGAATGTCTCAAGTGGGGTACCACAGGGCTCCGTCCTGGGACCTGTATTGTTCAACATCTTTATCAATGATTTAGATGAAGGAATTGAGGGTAAACTGATTAAATTTGCTGATGACACAAAGCTAGGAGGGATAGCTAATACTAGAGAAGAGAGAGAGAGGATTCAAAAAGACCTAAATAAACTGGAGCAGTGGGCAGCAACCAACAGAATGGTTTTTAACAGGGAAAAATGCAAAGTCCTACATCTGGGCAATAAAAATGAAAAAAGCATATACAGAATGGGAGGAATAGAGCTAAGCAACAGTACATGTGGAAAAGACTTAGGTATACTAATAGATCATAGACTGAACATTAGTCAACAGTGTGATGCAGCAGCAAAAAAGGCAAATACAATTCTGGGATGTATTAACAGAAGCATACAGTCTAGATCACGTGAAGTCATTATCGGTCTTTACTCCTCTTTGGTCAGCCCTCATCTGGAATACTGTGTACAGTTTTGGGCACCACATTTTAAAAAAGACATAGACAAACTGGAGCAAGTTCAGAGAAGAGCGACCAGAATGGTGACTGGTCTGCAAACCATGTCCTATGAGGAACGGTTGCAGAATTTGGGAATGTTTAGCTTGCAAAAAAGAAGACTGAGAGGAGACTTAATAGCTGTCTATAAATATCTCAAGGGCTGTCACATTGTAGAAGGATCATCTTTATTCTCATTTGCACAAGGAAAGACTAGAAGCAATGGGATGAAACTAAATGGGAGAAGACACAGATTAGATATTAGAAAAAACTTTTTGACAGTTAGGGTGATTAATGAGTGGAACAGGCTGCCACGCGAGGTGGTGAGTTCCCCTTCAATGGACGTCTTCAAACAGAGGCTGGACAGACATCTGTCTGAGATGATTTAGTGAATCCTGCTTTGAGCAGGGGGTTGGACCAGATGACCCAGGAGGTCCCTTCCAACTCTACCATTCTATTCTATTCTATTCTAAGTCCAAAAAAAAAATTTTTTCAACTTTTTTCATCTTTCCCCACGTGGTATATATATTCTACCCACACACATTTGGAAATCTCCTGGGGTACCCTCACACGTATTATTCCCTCATTTAGTGGATATTTTCACAAAAAAGTGAAATTTTCAAAAATTCAGAAAAATGGCTGAAAACTACTAAATATCAGGGACTCATCGGGCGAATCACTCTGGAACTGAAATCGGAATGCTCACTGACATTTCTCCTATCTGAAAGTCTGATAAACGCTGGAAAAATGACTAATTCCCCCCCCAAAAAATGTTCAACTTTTTTCAATTTTACCCCCGTGGGATATATAATCTACCCACACACATTTGGAATTCTCCTGAGGTACTCTCACACATATTATTCCCTCATTTAGCGGATATTTTCACAAAAAAGTGAAATTTTCAAAAATTCTGAAAAATGGCTGAAAACGACTAAATATCAAGGACTCATCGGGCGAATCGCTCTGGAACTGAAATCGGTACGCTCACTGACATTTCCCCTATCTGAAAGTCTGATAAACACCGGAAAAATGACTAAATCCCCCCAAAAAAATTTTTAAACTTTTTTGAATTTTACCCCCGTGGGATATATATTCTACCCACACACATTTGGAACCCTCCTGGGGTACCCTCACACATATTATCCCCTCATATAGCGAATATTTTCACAAAAAAGTGAAATTTTCAAAAAATCGGAAAATTGGCTGAAAACGACTAAATATTCAGGACTCATCGGGAGAATCGCTCTGGAACTGAAATCGGAACGCTCACTGACATTTCCCCTATCTGAAAGTCTGATAAACGCCGGAAAAATGACTAATTCCCTCCAAAAAAAATTTCAAATTTTTTCAATTTTACCCCCGTGGGATATATATTCTACCCACACTCATTTGGAACTCTCCTGGGGTACCATCACACATATTATTCCCTCATTTAGCGGATGTTTTCACAAAAAAGTGAAATTTTCAAAAAATCTGAAAATTGGCTGAAATCGACTAAATATCAAGGACTCATCGGGTGAATCGCTCTGGAACTGAAATCGGAACGCTCACTGACATTTCCCCTATCTGAAAGTCTGATAAACGCCGGAAAAATGACTAAGTCCAAAAAAAAATTTTTTTAAACTTTTTTCATCTTTTTCCCCCGTGGCATATATATTCTACCCACACACATTTGGAAATCTCCTGGGGTACCCTCACACGTATTATTCCCTCATTTAGTGGATATTTTCACAAAAAAGTGAAATTTTCAAAAATTCTGAAAAATGGCTGAAAACTACTAAATATCAGGGACTCATCGGGCGAATCACTCTGGAACTGAAATCGGAACGCTCACTGACATTTCCCCTATCTGAAAGTCTGATAAACGCCAGAAAAATGACTAAGTCCAAAAAAAAAGTGTTTTCAACTTTTTTCAATTTTACCCCCGTGGGATATATATTCTACACACACACATTTGGAACTCTCCTGGGGTACTCTCACACATATTATTCCCTCATTTAGCGGATATTTTCACAAAAAAGTGAAATTTTCAAAAATTCTGAAAATTGGCTGAAAACGACTAAATATCAAGGACTCATGGGGCGAAGCGCTCTGGAAATGAAATCGGAACGCTCACTGACATTTCCCCTATCTGAAAGTCTCATAAACGCCGGAAAAATGACTAATTCCCCCCCAAAAAAATGTTCAACTTTTTTCAATTTTACCCCCGTGGGATATATAATCTACCCACACACATTTGGAACTCTCCTGGGGTACCCTCACACATATTATTCCCTCATTTAACGGATGTTTTCACAAAAAAGTAAAATTTTCAAAAAATCTGTAAATTGGCTGAAATCGACTAAATATCAAGGACCCATCGGGCGAATCGCTCTGGAACTGAAATCGGAACGCTCACTGACATTTCCCCTATCTGAAAGTCTGATAAACGCCGGAAAAATGACTAAGTAACTAACAAGTCATGTCAGACTAACTTAATTTCCTTCTATGACAGAATCACTGACTGGGTGGATCAGGGAAATGCTGTAGATATAGTATATCTTGACTTCAGCAAAGCATTTGACAAAGTATCTCACACCATCCTTATTGAAAAAATGACCAAGTATGCAATGGACCAGGCAACTGTTAGATGGATTCATAACTGGCTTAGTGATCGGACTCAAAGGGTGGTTGTAAATGGCTTCACATCCAGCTGGATGAATGTCTCAAGTGGGGTACCACAGGGCTCCGTCCTGGGACCTGTTTTGTTCAACATCTTTATCAATGATTCAGATTAAGGAATTGAGGCTAAACTGATTAAATTTGCTGATGACACAAAGCTAGGAGGGATAGCTAATACTAGAGAAGAGAGAGAGAGGATTCAAAAAGACCTAAATAAACTGGAGCAGTGGGCAGCAACCAACAGAATGGTTTTTAACAGGGAAAAATGCAAAGTACTACATCTGGGCAATAAAAATGAAAAAAGCATATACAGAATGGGAGGAATAGAGCTAAGCAACAGTACATGTGAAAAAGACTTAGGTATACTAATAGATCATAGACTGAACATTAGTCAACAGTGTGATGCAGCAGCTAAAAAGGCAAATACAATTCTGGGATGTATTAACAGAAGCATACAGTCTAGATCACGTGAAGTCATTATCGGTCTTTACTCCTCTTTGGTCAGACCTCATCTGGAATACTGTGTACAGTTTTGGGCACCACATTTTAAAAAAGACATAGACAAACTGGAGCAAGTTCAGAGAAGAGCGACCAGAATGGTGACTGGTCTGCAAACCATGTCCTATGAGGAACGGTTGCAGAATTTGGGAATGTTTAGCTTGCAAAAAAGAAGACTGAGAGGAGACTTAATAGCTGTCTATAAATATCTCAAGGGCTGTCACATTGTAGAAGGATCATCTTTATTCTCATTTGCACAAGGAAAGACTAGAAGCAATGGGATGAAACTAAATGGGAGGAGACACAGATTAGATATTAGAAAAAACTTTTTGACAGTTAGGGTGATTAATGAGTGGAACAGGCTGCCACGAGAGGTGGTGAGTTCCCCTTCAATGGACGTCTTCAAACAGAGGCTGGACAGACATCTGTCTGAGATGATTTAGTGAATCCTGCTTTGAGCAGGGGGTTGGACCAGATGACCCAGGAGGTCCCTTCCAACTCTACCATTCTATTCTATTCTATTCTAAGTCCAAAAAAAATTTTTTTTCAACTTTTTTCATCTTTCCACACGTGGTATATATATTCTACCCACACACATTTGGAAATCTCCTGGGATACACTCACACGTATTATTCCCTCATTTAGTGGATATATTCACAAAAAAGTGAAATTTTCAAAAATTCAGAAAAATGGCTGAAAACTACTAAATATCAAGGACTCATCGGGCGAATCACTCTGGAACTGAAATCGGAATGCTCACTGACATTTCTCCTATCTGAAAGTCTGATAAACGCTGGAAAAATGACTAATTCCCCCCCCAAAAAATGTTCAACTTTTTTCAATTTTACCCCCGTGGGATATATAATCTACCCACACACATTTGTAACTCTACTGGGGTACCCTCACACATATTATCCCCGCATCTAGCGAATATTTTCACAAAAAAGTGAAATTTTCAAAAAATCTGAAAATTGGCTGAAAACGACTAAATATTCAGGACTCATCGGGAGAATCGCTCTGGAACTGAAATCGGAACGCTCACTGACATTTCCCCTTTCTGAAAGTCTGATAAACGCCGGAAAAATGACTAAGTCCCAAAAAAAAGCGTTTTCAACTTTTTTCAATTTTACCCCCGTGGGATATATATTCTACACACACACATTTGGAACTCTCCTGGGTAACCTCACACATATTATTCCCTCATTTAGCAGATATTTTCACAAAAAAGTGAAATTTTCAAAAATTCTGAAAATTGGCTGAAATCGACTAAATATCAAGGACTCATCGGGCGAATCGCTTTGGAACTGAAATCGGAACGCTCACTGACATTTTCCCTATCTGAAAGTCTGATAAACGCCGGAAAAATGACTAAATCCAAAAAAAAAAATTTTTCAACTTTTTTCATCTTTTTCCCCCGTGGCATATATATTCTACCCACACACATTTGGAAATCTCCTGGGGTACCCTCACACGTATTATTCCCACATTTAGTGGATATTTTCACAAAAAAGTGAAATTTTCAAAAATTCTGAAAAATGGCTGAAAACTACTAAATATCAGGGACTCATCGGGCGAATCACTCTGGAACTGAAATCGGAATGCTCACTGACATTTCTCCTATCTGAAAGTCTGATAAACGCTGGAAAAATGAAAAAGTCCCAAAAAAAAGCGTTTTCAACTTTTTTCAATTTTACCCCCGTGGGATATATATTCTACACACACACATTTGGAACTCTCCTGGGGTACCTTCACACATATTATTCCCTCATTTAGCAGATATTTTCACAAAAAAGTGAAATTTTCAAAAAATCTGAAAATTGTCTGAAATCGACTAAATATCAAGGACCCATCGGGAGAATCGCTCTGGAACTGAAATCGGAACGTTCACTGACATTTACCCTATCTGAAAGTCTGATAAACGCCGGAAAAATGACTAAGTCCAAAAAAAAATGTTTTTCAATTTTACCCCCGTGGGATATATATTCTACCCACACACATTTGGAACTCTCCTGGGGATACTCTCACACACATTATTCCCTCATTTAGTGGATATTTTCACAAAAAAGTGAAATTTTCAAAAATTCTGAAAATTGGCTGAAAACGACTAAATATCAAGGAATCATCTGGCGAATCACTCTGGAACTGAAATCGGTACTTTCACTGACATTTCCCCTATCTGAAAGTCTGATAAGCGCCGGAAAAATGAGTAAGTCCAAAAAAAAATTTTTTTTAAACTTTTTTCAATTTTACCCCCATGGGATATATATTCTACCCACACACATTTGGCACTCTCCTGGGGTACTCTCACACATATTATTCCCTCATTTAGCGGATATTTTCACAAAAAAGTGAAATTTTCAAAAATTCAGAAAAATGGCTGAAAACAACTAAATATCAAGCACTCATCAGGCGAATCGCTCTGGAACTGAAATCGGTACGCTCACTGACATTTCCCCTATCTCAAAGTCTGATAAACGCTGGAAAAATTAAGTCCAAAAAAAAATTTTTTTCAACTTTTTTCAATTTCATGCCCGTGGGATATAGATTCTACCCACACACATTTGGAACTCTCCTGGGGTACCCTCACACATATTATTCCCTCATTTAGAGGACATTTTCACAAAAAAGTGAAATTTTCAAAAATTCTGAAAATTGGCTGAAAACGACTAAATATCATAGAATCATCGGGTGAATCGCTATGGAACTGAAATTGGAATGCTCACTGACATTTCCCCTATCTGAAAGTCTGATAAGCGCCGGAAAAATGAGTAAGTCCAAACAAAAATTTTTTTAAACTTTTTTCAATTTTATGCCCGTGGGATATAGATTCTTCCCACACACATTTGGAACTCTCCTGGGGTACCCTCACACATATCCCTCATTTAGTGGATATTTTCAGAACAAAGTGAAATTTTCAAAAATTCTGAAAATAGGCTGAAAACGACTAAATATCTAGGACTCATCGGGCGAACTGCTCTGGAACTGAAATTGGAATGCTCACTAGACATTTCCCCTATCTGAAAGTCTAATAAACGCCGGAAAAATGACTAAGTCCAAAGAAACCTTTTTTTCAACTTTTTTCAATTTTATGCCCGTGGGATACAGATTCTACCCACACACATTTGGAACTCTCCTGGGGTACCCTCACACATATTATTCCCTCATTTAGTGGATATTTTCACAAAAAATTGAAATTTTCAAAAATTCAGAAAAATGGTTGAAAACGACTAAATATCAAGGACTCATCGGGCGAATCGCTCTGGAACTGAAATCGGAATGCTCACTGACATTTCCCCTATCTGAAAGTCTGATAAACGCCAGAAAAATGACAGTCCAAAAAAAATTTTTTTCAACTTTTTTCAATTTTACCCCCGTGGGTTATATATTCTACCCACACACATTTGGAACTCTCCTGGGGTACTCTCACACATATTATTCCCTCATTTAACGGATATTTTCACAAAAAAGTGAAATTTTTAAAAATTCAGAAAAATGGCTGAAAACGACTAAATATCAAGGACTCATCGGGCGCATCGCTCTGGAACTGAAATCGGAATGCTCACTGATATTTCCCCTATCTGAAAGTCTGATAGACGCCAGAAAAATGACTAAGTCCAAAAAAAAATTTTTTTCAACTTCTTTCAATTTTACCCCCGTGGGTTATATATTCTACCCACACACAGTTGGAATTCTCCTGGGGTACCCTCACACATATTATTCCCTCATTTAGTGGACATTTTCACAAAAAAGTGAAATTTTCAAAAATTCAGAAAATTGGCTGAAAACGACAAAATATCAAAGATTCATCGGGCGAATCGCTCTGGAACTGAAATCGGAATGCTCACTGACATTTCCCCTATCTGAAAGTCTGATAAACGCCGGAAAAATGACAGTCCAAAAAAAACTTTTTTTCAACTTTTTTCAATTTTACCCCGTGGGATATATATTCTACCCACACACATTTGGAATACTCCTAGGGTACCCTCACACATATTATTCCCTCATTTAGTGGATATTTTCAAAAAAGGTGAAATTTTCAAAAATTCTGAAAAATGGCTGAAAACGACTAAATATCAAGCACTCATCAGGTGAATCGCTCTGGAACTGAAATCGGTACGCTCACTGACATTTGCCCTATCTGAAAGTCTGATAAACGCCGGAAAAATGACTAAAGTCCAAAAAAATCATTTTTTCAACTTTTTTCAATTTTACTCCCGTGGGATATATATTCTACACACACACATTTGGAATTCTCCTGGGGTACTCTCACACATATTATTCCCTCATTTAGCGGATAATTTCACAAAAAAGTGAAATTTTCAAAAATTCTGAAAATTGGCTGAAAACGACTAAATATCAAGGACTCATCAGGCGAATCGCTCTGGAACTGAAATCGGAATGCTCACTGACATTTCCCCTATCTGAAAGTCTGATAAACGCCTGAAAAATGACTAAAGTCTAAAAAAAATTTTTTTTAAACTTTTTTCAATTTTACCCCCGCGGGATATATATTCTACCCACACACATTTGGAATCCTCCTGGGGTACTCTCACACATATTATTCCCTCATTTAGCGGATATTTTCACAAAAAAGTGAAATCTTTAAAAATTCATAAAAATGGCTGAAAACGACTAAATATCAAGGACTCATCGGTCGAATCGCTCTGGAACTGAAATCGGAATGCTCACTGACATTTCCCCTATCTGAAAGTCTGATAAACGCCTGAAAAATGACTAAAGTCCAAAAAAAAATTTTTTTAGACTATTTTCAATTTTATGCCCGTGCGATATATATTCTACCCACACACATTTGGAACTCTCCTGGGGTACCCTCACACATATTATTCCCTCATTTAGTGGATATTTTCACAAAAAAGTGAAATTTTCAAAAATTCTGAAAATTGGATGAAAACGACTAAATATCAAGGAATCATCGGGCGAATCGCTCTGGAACTGAAATCGGAATGCTCACTGACATTTCCCCTATCTGAAAGTCTGATAAACGCCTGAAAAATGACTAAAGTCCAAAAAAAATTTTTTTTAAACTTTTTTCAATTTTACCGCCGTGGGATATATATTCTACACACACACATTTGGAATTCTCCTGGGGTACTCCCACACATATTATTCCCTTATTTAGCGGATATTTTCACAAAAAAGTGAAATTTTCAAAAACTCTGAAAATTGGCTGAAAACGACTAAATATCAAGGACTCATCGGGTGAATCGCTCTGGAACTGAAATCGTAATGCTCTCTGACATTTCCCCTGTCTGAAAGTCTGATAAACGCCGGAAAAATGACTAAGTCCAAAAAAAACATTTTTTCAACTTTTTTAAATTTTACCCCCGTGGGATATATATTCTACCCACACACATTTGGAACTCTCCTGGGGTACCCTCACACATATTATTCCCTCATTTAGTGGATATTTTCACAAAAAAGTGAAATTTTCAAAAATTCTGAAAGTTGGCTGAAAACGACTAAATATCAAGGACTCATCGGGAGAATCGCTCTGGAACTGAAATCGGAATGCTCACTGACATTTCCCCTATCTGAAAGTCTGATCAACGCCGGAAAAAAGACTAAGTCCAAAAAAAAAATTTTTTTCAACTTTTTCCAATTTTACCCCCGTGGGATATATATTCTACCCACACACATTTGGAACTCTCCTGGGGTACTCTCACACATATTATTCCCTCATTTAGCAGATATTTTCACAAAAACGGGAAATTTTCAAAAATTCAGAAAAATGTCTGAAAACGACTAAATATCAAGGAATCATCGGGCGAATCGCTCTGGAACTGAAATTGGAATGCTCACTGACATTTCCCCTATCTGAAAGTCTGATAAACGCCGGAAAAATGACTAAGTCTAAAAAAACAATTTTTCAACTTTTTTCAATTTTACCCCCGTTGGATATATATTCTACCCACACACATTTGCAACTCTCCTGGGGTACTCTCACACATATTATTCCCTCATTTAGCGGATATTTTCACAAAAAAGGGAAATTTTCAAAAATTCAGAAAAATGTCTGAAAACGACTAAATATCAAGGACTCATCGGGCGAATCGCTCTGGAACTGAAATCGGTACGCTCCCTGACATTTCCCCTATCTGAAAGTCTGACAAACACAGGAAAAATGACTAAGTCCAAAAAAAAATTTTTTAAACTTTTTTCAATTTTACCCCCGTGGGTTATATATTCTACCCACACACATTTGCAACTCTCCTGGGGTACTCTCACACATATTATTCCCTCATTTAGCGGATATTTTCACAAAAAAGGGAAATTTTCAAAAATTCAGAAAATGGCTGAAAACGACTAAATATCAAGGACTCATCGGGCGAATCGCTCTGGAACTGAAATCAGAATGCTCACTGACATTTCCCCTATCTGAAAGTCTGATAAACGCCGGAAAAATGACTAAGCCCAAAAAAAAAAATTTTTCAACTTTTTTCAATTTTACCCCCGTGGGATATATATTCTACCACACACACTTGGAATTCTCCTGGGGTACTCTCACACATATTATTCCCTCATTTAGCGGATATTTTCACTAAAAAGTTAAGTTTTCAAAAATTTAGAAAAATAGCTGAAAACGACAAAATATCAAGGACTCATCGGGCGAATCGCTCTGGAACTGAAATCGGTACGCTCACTGACATTTCCCCTATCTGAAAGTCTGATAAACGCCGGAAAAAAGACTAAGTCCATAAAAAAAAATTTTTTCAACTTTTTTCAATTTTATACCCGTGCGATATGTATTCTACCCACACACATTTGGAACTCTCCTGGGGTACCCTCACACATATTATTCCCTCATTTAGTGGATATTTTCACAAAAAAGTGAAATTTTCAAAAATTATGAAAGTTGGCTGAAAACGACTAAATATCAAGGACTCTTCGGGAGAATCGCTCTGGAACTGAAATGGGAATGCTCACTGACATTTCCCCTATCTGAAAATCTGATAAACGCCGCAAAAAAGACTCAGTCCAAAAAAAACATTTTTTCAACTTTTTTCAATTTTACCCCCATGGTATATATAATCTACCCACACACATTTGGAACTCTCCTGGGGTACTCTCACACATATTATTCCCTCATTTAGCAGATATTTTCACAAAAAAGTGAAATTTTCAAAAATTCAGAAAAATGGCTGAAAACGACTAAATATCAAGGACTCATCGGGCGAATCGCTCTGGAACTGAAATCGGTACGCTCCCTGACATTTCCCCTATCTGAAAGTCTGATAAACGCCGGAAAAATGACTAAGTCCAAAAAAAAAATTTTTCAACTTGTTTCAATTTTACCCCCGTGGGATTTATGTTCTACCCAAACACATTTGGAACTCTCCTGGGGTACTCTCACACATATTATTCCCTCATTTAGAGAATATTTTCACAAAAAAGAGAATTTTTCAAAAATTCTGAAAAATGGCTTAAAACGACTAAATATCAAGGACTCATCGCGCGAATCGCTCTAGATCTGAAATCGGAATGCTCACTGACATTTCCCCTATCTGAAAGTCTGATAAACACCGAAAAATGACTAAGTCCAAAAAAAAATTATTTTCAACTTTTTTCAATTTTACCCCCGTGGGATATATAATCTACCCACCCACAATTGGAACTCTCCTGGGGTACTCTCACACATATTATTCCCTCATTTAACGGATATTTTTACAAAAAAGTGAAATTTTCAAAAATTCAGAAAAATGGCTGAAAACGACTAAATATCAAGGACTCATCGGGCGAATCGCTCTGGAACTGAAATCGCAATGCTCACTGACATTTCCCCTATCTGAAAGTCTGATAAACACCTGAAAAATGACAAAGTCCAAAAAAACATTTTTTTCAACCTTTTTCAATTTTACCCCCATGGGATATATATTCTACCCACACACATTTGGAACTCTCCTGGGGTACTCTCACACATATTATTCCCTCATTTAGCGGATATTTTCACAAAAAAGTGAAATTTTCAAAAACTCAGAAAAATGGCTGAAAACTACTAAATATGAAGGACTCATCAGGCAAATCACTCTGGAACTGAAATCGATACGCTCAATGTCATTTCCCCTATCTGAAAGTCAGATAAACGTCGGAAAAAAGAATGAGTCCAAAAAAAAAATTTTTCAACTTTTTTCAATTTTACCCCCGTGGTATATATATATTCTACCCACACACAATTGGAAATCTCCTGGGGTACCCTCACACATATTATTAACTCATTTAGAGAATAGATTCACAAAAAAGTGAAATTTTCAAAAATTCAGAAAAATGGCTAAAAATGACTAAATATCAAGGATTCATCGGGCGACTCGCTCTGGAACTGAAATTGCAATGCTCACTGAAGTCTGATAAACGCCGGAAAAATGACAAAGTCCAAAAAAAAATTTTCTTCAACTTTTTTCAATTTTACCCCCGTGGGATATATTATCTACCCAAACACATTTGGAACTCTCCTGGGGTACTCTCACACATATTATTCCCTCATTTAGTGGATATTTTCATAAAAAAGTGAAATTTTCAAAAATTCAGAAAAATGGCTGAAAACGACTAAATTTCAAGGACTCATCGGGCGAATCGCTCTGGAACTGAAATCGGAATGCTCACTGACATTTCCCCTATCTCAATGTCTGATAAACGCCGGAAAATTGACTAAAGTCCGAAAAAAAAATTTTTTCAACTTTTTTCTATTTTATGCCCGTGGGATATATATTCTACCCACACACATTTGGAACTCTCCTGGGGTACCCTCACACATATCATTCCCTCATTTAGTGGATATTTTCACAAAAAAAGTGAAATTTTCAAAAATTCAGAAAATGGCTGAAAACGACTAAATATCAAGGACTCATCGGGCAAATCGCTCTGGAACTGAAATCGGTACGCTCACTGACATTTCCCCTTTCTGAAAGTCTGATAAACACCAAAAAATGACTAAGTCCAAAAAAAAAT
Source organism: Phyllobates terribilis (assembly GCF_046119375.1). NCBI lineage: Eukaryota > Metazoa > Chordata > Amphibia > Anura > Dendrobatidae > Phyllobates > Phyllobates terribilis. The sequence goes on along the minus strand of NW_027362769.1, from coordinate 46,744,388 downwards.
TATTTTCAACTTTTTTCAATTTTACCCCCGTGGGATATATAATCTACCCACCCACATTCGGAACTCTCCTGGGGTACTCTCACAAATATTATTCCCTCATTTAACGGATATTTTCACAAAAAAGTGAAATTTTCAAAAATTCAGAAAAATGGCTGAAAACGACTAAATATCAAGGACTCATCGGGCGAATCGCTCTGGAACTGAAATTGGAATGCTTACTGACATTTCCCCTATCTGAAAGTCTGATAAACACCGGAAAAATGACAAAGTACAAAAAAAAATTATTTTCAACTTTTTTCAATTTTACCCCCGTGGGATATATAATCTACCCACCCACATTTGGAACTCTCCTGGGGTACTCTCACACATATTATTCCCTCATTTAGTGGATATTTTCACAAAAAAGTGAAATTTTCAAAAATTCAGAAAAATGGCTGAAAAAGACTAAATATCAAGGACTCATCAGGCGAATCACTCTGGAACTGAAATCGGTACACTCACTGTCATTTCCCCTATCTGAAAGTCAGATAAATGCCGGAAAAAAGACTAAGTCCAAAAAAAAATTTTTTTTAACTTTTTCAATTTTACCCCCATGGGATATATATTCTACCCACACAAATTTGGAACTCTCTTTGGGTTCTCTCACACATATTATTCCCTCATTTAGCGGATATTTTCACAAAAAAGTGAAATTTTCAAAAATTCTGAAAAATGGCTGAAAATGACTAAATATCAAGGACTCATCGGGCGAATCGCTCTGGAACTGAAATCGGTACACTCACTGACATTTCCCCTATCTGAAAGTCTGATAAACACCGGAAAAATGACTAAATCCCTCAGAAAAAATTTTAAAATTTTTTCAATTTTACCCCCGTGGGATATATATTCTACCCACACACATTTGGAACTCTCCTGGGGTACTCTCACACATATTATTCCCTCATTTAGTGGATATTTTCACAAAAAAGTGAAACTTTCAAAAATTCTGAAAATTGGCTGAAAACGACTAAATATCAAGGAATCATCTGACGAATCGCTCTGGAACTGAAATCGGAATGCTCACTGACATTTCCCCTATCTGAAAGTCTGATAAACGCCGGAAAAATGACTAAGTCCAAAAAAAAATTCTTTTAAACTTTTTTCAATTTTACCCCCGTGGGATATATATTCTACCCACACACATTTGGAACTCTCCTGGGGTACCCTCACACATATTATTCCCTCATTTAGTGGATATTTTCACAAAAAAGTGAAATTTTCAAAAATTCAGAAAAATGGCTGAAAAAGACTAAATATCAAGGACTCATCAGGCGAATCGCTCTGGAACTGAAATCCGTACACTCACTGTCATTTCCCCTATCTGAAAGTCAGATAAACGCCGGAAAAATGACTAAGTCCAAAAAAATTTTTTTTTTAACTTTTTCAATTTTACCCCCATGGGATATTTATTCTACCCACACAAATTTGGAACTCTCCTTGGGTTCTCTCACACATATTATTCCCTCATTTAGCGGATATTTTCACAAAAAAGTGAAATTTCCAAAAATTCAGAAAAATGTCTGAAAACGACTAAATATCAAGGACTCATCGGGCGAATCGCTCTGGAAATGAAATCAGAATGCTCACTGAAGTCTTATAAACGCCGGAAAAATGACTAAGTCCCAAAAAAAAAATTTTTCAACTTTTTTCAATTTTACCCCCGTGGGATATATAATCTACCCACACACATTTGGAACTCTCCTGGGGTACTCTCACACATATTATTCCCTCATTTAGCGGATATTTTCACAAAAAAGTGAAGTTTTCAAAAATTCAGAAAAATGGCTGAAAACGACTAAATATCAAGGACTCATCGGACAAATCGCTCTGGAACTGAAATTGGAATGCTCACAGACATTTCTCCTATCTGAAAGTCTGATAAACGCCGGAAAAAAGACTAAGTCCAAAAAAATTTTTTTTTAACATTTTTCAATTTTACCCCCGTGGGATATATATTCTACCCACACACATTTGGAACTCTCCTGGGGTTCTGTCACACATATTATTCCCTCATTTAGCGGATATTTTCACAAAAAAGTGCCATTTTCAAAAATTCAGAAAAATGTCTGAAAACGACTAAATATCAAGGACTCATCGGGCGAATCGCTCTGGAACTGAAATCGGAATGCTCACTGAAGTCTGATAAACGCCGGAAAAATGACTAAGTCCAAAAAAATTTTTTTCAACTTTTTTCAATTTTATCCCCATGGGATATATAATCTACCCACAAACATTTGGAACTCTCCTGGGGTACTCTCACACATATTATTCCCTCATTTAGCGGATATTTTCACAAAAAAGTCAAATTTTCAAAAATTCAGAAAAATGGCTGAAAACGACTAAATATCAAGGACTCATCGGGCGAATCGCTCTGGAACTGAAATTGGAATGCTCACTGACATTTCCCCTATATGAAATCTGATAAACGCCGGAAAAATGACTAAGTCCAAAAAAAATTTTTTTTCAACTTTTTTCAATTTTACCCCGTGGGATTTATATTCTACCCACACACATTTGGAACTCTCCTGGGGTACTCTCACACATATTATTCCCTCATTTAGCGGATATTTTCACAAAAAAGTGAAATTTTCAAAAATTCAGAAAAATGGCTGAAAACGTCTAAATAACAAGGAGTCATTGGGCGAATCGCTCTGGAACTGAAATCGGTACGCTCACTGACATTTCACCTATCTCAATGTCTGATAAACGCCGGAAAATTGACTAAAGTCCAAAAAAAAATTTTTTTTAACTTTTTTCAATTTTACCCCCGTGGGATATATATTCTACCCACACACATTTGGAATTCTCCAGAGGTACTCTCACACATATTATTCCCTCATTTAGCGGATATATTCACAAAAAAGTGACATTTTCAAAAATCCTGAAAATTGGCTGAAAACGACTAAATATCAAGGAATCATCGGGCAAATCGCTCTGGAACTGAAATCGGAATGCTCACTGACATTTCCCCTATCTGAAAGTCTGATAAGCGCTGGAAAAAAGACTAATTCCCCAAAAAAAAATTTTTTAACTTTTTTCTATTTTATGCCCGTGGGATATAGATTCTACCCACACACATTTGGAAGTCTCCTGTGGAACCCTCACACATATTATTCCCTCATTTAGTGGATATTTTCACAAAAAAGTGAAATTTTCAAAAATTCTAAAAATTGGCTGAAAAAGACTAAATATCAAGGAATCATCAGGCGAATCGCTCTGGAACTGAAATTGGAACACTCTCTGACATTTGCCGTATCTGAAAGTCTGCTAAACGCCGGAAAAATGACTAAGTCCAAAAAAAATTTTTTTCAACTTTTTTCAATTTTATGCCCGTGCGATATATATTCTACCCACACACAGTTGGAACTCTCCTGGGGTACCCTCACACATATTATTCCCTCATTTAGTGGATATTTTCACAAAAAAGTGAAATTTTCAAAAATTCTGAAAATTGGCTGAAAACGACTAAATATCAAGGACTCATCGGGTGAATCGCTCTGGAACTGAAATCGGTATGCTCACTGACATTTCCCCTATCTGAAAGTCTGAGAAACGCCGGAAAAATGACTAAGTCCAAAAAAAAATTTTTTTCAACTTCTTTCAATTTTATGCCCGAGCGATATATATTCTACCCACACACACTTGGAATTCTCCTGGGGTACTCTCACACATATTATTCCCTCATTTAGCGGATATTTTCACTAAAAAGTTAAGTTTTCAAAAATTTAGAAAAATAGCTGAAAACGACAAAATATCAAGGACTCATCGGGCGAATCGCTCTGGAACTGAAATCGGTACGCTCACTGACATTTCCCCTATCTGAAAGTCTGATAAACACCGAAAAATGACTAAGTCCAAAAAAAATTATTTTCAAATTTTTTCAATTTTACCCCCGTGGGATATATAATCTACCCACCCACAATTGGAACTCTCCTGGGGTACTCTCACACATATTATTCCCTCATTTAACGGATATTTTTACAAAAAAGTGAAATTTTCAAAAATTCAGAAAAATGGCTGAAAACGACTAAATATCAAGGACTCATCGGGCGAATCGCTCTGGAACTGAAATCGCAATGCTCACTGACATTTCCCCTATCTGAAAGTCTGATAAACACCTGAAAAATGACAAAGTCCAAAAAAACATTTTTTTCAACCTTTTTCAATTTTACCCCCATGGGATATATATTCTACCCACACACATTTGGAACTCTCCTGGGGTACTCTCACACATATTATTCCCTCATTTAGCGGATATTTTCACAAAAAAGTGAAATTTTCAAAAACTCAGAAAAATGGCTGAAAACTACTAAATATGAAGGACTCATCAGGCAAATCACTCTGGAACTGAAATCGATACGCTCAATGTCATTTCCCCTATCTGAAAGTCAGATAAACGTCGGAAAAAAGAATGAGTCCAAAAAAAAAATTTTTCAACTTTTTTCAATTTTACCCCCGTGGTATATATATATTGAACCCACACACAATTGGAAATCTCCTGGGGTACCCTCACACATATTACTAACTCATTTAGAGAATAGATTCACAAAAAAGTGAAATTTTCAAAAATTCAGAAAAATGGCTAAAAATGACTAAATATCAAGGATTCATCGGGCGACTCGCTCTGGAACTGAAATTGCAATGCTCACTGAAGTCTGATAAACGCCGGAAAAATGACAAAGTCCAAAAAAAAATTTTCTTCAACTTTTTTCAATTTTACCCCCGTGGGATATATTATCTACCCAAACACATTTGGAACTCTCCTGGGGTACTCTCACACATATTATTCCCTCATTTAGTGGATATTTTCATAAAAAAGTGAAATTTTCAAAAATTCAGAAAAATGGCTGAAAACGACTAAATTTCAAGGACTCATCGGGCGAATCGCTCTGGAACTGAAATCGGAATGCTCACTGACATTTCCCCTATCTCAATGTCTGATAAACGCCGGAAAATTGACTAAAGTCCGAAAAAAAAATTTTTTCAACTTTTTTCTATTTTATGCCCGTGGGATATATATTCTACCCACACACATTTGGAACTCTCCTGGGGTACCCTCACACATATTATTCCCTCATTTAGTGGATATTTTCACAAAAAAAGTGAAATTTTCAAAAATTCAGAAAATGGCTGAAAACGACTAAATGTCAAGGACTCATCGGGCAAATCACTCTGGAACTGAAATCGGTACGCTCACTGACATTTCCCCTATCTGAAAGTCTGATAAACACCAAAAAATGACTAAGTCCAAAAAAAAATTATTTTCAACTTTTTTCAATTTTACCCCCGTGGGATATATAATCTACCCACCCACATTCGGAACTCTCCTGGAGTACTCTCACAAATATTATTCCCTCATTTAACGGATATTTTCACAAAAAAGTGAAATTTTCAAAAATTCAGAAAAATGGCTGAAAACGACTAAATATCAAGGACTCATCGGGCGAATCGCTCTGGAACTGAAATTGGAATGCTCACTGACATTTCCCCTATCTGAAAGTCTGATAAACACCGGAAAAATGACAAAGTACAAAAAAAAATTATTTTCAACTTTTTTCAATTTTACCCCCGTGGGATATATAATCTACCCACCCACATTTGGAACTCTCCTGGGGTACTCTCACACATATTATTTCCTCATTTAGCGGATATTTTCACAAAAAAGTTAAATTTTCAAAAATTCTGAAAATTGGCTGAAAACGACTAAATATCAAGGAATCATCGGGCAAATCACTCTGGAACTGAAATCGGTACGCTCACTGACATTTCCCCTTTCTGAAAGTCTGATAAGCGCCGGAAAAATGACTAAGTCCAAAAAAAATTTTTTTTCAACTTTTTTCAATTTTACCCCCGTGGGATATATATTCTACCCACACACATTTGGAACTCTCCTGGGGTACCCTCACACATATTATTCCCTCATTTAGTGGATATTTTCACAAAAAAGTGAAATTTTCAAAAATTCAGAAAAATGGCTGAAAAAGACTAAATATCAAGGACTCATCAGGCGAATCACTCTGGAACTGAAATCGGTACACTCACTGTCATTTCCCCTATCTGAAAGTCAGATAAATGCCGGAAAAAAGACTAAGTCCAAAAAAAAATTTTTTTTAACTTTTTCAATTTTACCCCCATGGGATATATATTCTACCCACACAAATTTGGAACTCTCCTTGGGTTCTCTCACACATATTATTCCCTCATTTAGCGGATATTTTCACAAAAAAAGTGAAATTTTCAAAAATTCAGAAAAATGGCTGAAAACGACTAAATATCAAGGAGTCATCAGGCAAATCGCTCTGGAACTGAAATCAGTACGCTCACTGACATTTCCCCTATCTCAAAGTCTGAAAAACGCCGGAAAAATGACTAAGTCCAAAAAAAATTTTTTTCAACTTTTTTCAATTTTACCCCCATGGGATATATAATCTACCCACACACATTTGGAACTCTCCTGGGGTACTATCACACATATTATTCCCTCATTTAGCGGATATTTTCACAAAAAAGTGAAATTTTCAAAAATTCAGAAAAATGGCTGAAAACGACTAAATATCAAGGACTCTTTGGGCGAATCACTCTGGAACTGAAATCGGTACGCTCACTGACATTTCCCCTATCTCAATGTCTGATAAACACCGGAAAAATGACTAAAGTCCAAAAAAAAATTTTTTTCAACTTTTTTCAATTTTACCCCCGTGGGATATATATTCTACCCACACACATTTGGAATTCTCCTGAGGTACTCTCACACATATTATTCCCTCATTTAGCAGATATTTTCACAAAAAAGTGAAATTTTCAAAAATTCTGAAAAATGGCTGAAAATGACTAAATATCAAGGACTCATCGGGCGAATCGCTCTGGAACTGAAATCGGTACACTCACTGACATTTCCCCTATCTGAAAGTCTGATAAACACCGGAAAAATGACTAAATCCCTCAGAAAAAATTTTAAAATTTTTTCAATTTTACCCCCGTGGGATATATATTCTACCCACACACATTTGGAACTCTCCTGGGGTACTCTCACACATATTATTCCCTCATTTAGTGGATATTTTCACAAAAAAGTGAAACTTTCAAAAATTCTGAAAATTGGCTGAAAACGACTAAATATCAAGGAATCATCTGACGAATCGTTCTGGAACTGAAATCGGAATGCTCACTGACATTTCCCCTATCTGAAAGTCTGATAAACGCCGGAAAAATGACTAAGTCCAAAAAAAAATTCTTTTAAACTTTTTTCAATTTTACCCCCGTGGGATATATATTCTACCCACACACATTTGGAACTCTCCTGGGGTACCCTCACACATATTATTCCCTCATTTAGTGGATATTTTCACAAAAAAGTGAAATTTTCAAAAATTCAGAAAAATGGCTGAAAAAGACTAAATATCAAGGACTCATCAGGCGAATCGCTCTGGAACTGAAATCCGTACACTCACTGTCATTTCCCCTATCTGAAAGTCAGATAAACGCCGGAAAAATGACTAAGTCCAAAAAAAATTTTTTTTTAACTTTTTCAATTTTACCCCCATGGGATATTTATTCTACCCACACAAATTTGGAACTCTCCTTGGGTTCTCTCACACATATTATTCCCTCATTTAGCGGATATTTTCACAAAAAAGTGAAATTTCCAAAAATTCAGAAAAATGTCTGAAAACGACTAAATATCAAGGACTCATCGGGCGAATCGCTCTGGAAATGAAATCAGAATGCTCACTGAAGTCTTATAAACGCCGGAAAAATGACTAAGTCCCAAAAAAAAAATTTTTCAACTTTTTTCAATTTTACCCCCGTGGGATATATAATCTACCCACACACATTTGGAACTCTCCTGGGGTACTCTCACACATATTATTCCCTCATTTAGCGGATATTTTCACAAAAAAGTGAAGTTTTCAAAAATTCAGAAAAATGGCTGAAAACGACTAATATCAAGGACTCATCGGACGAATCGCTCTGGAACTGAAATTGGAATGCTCACAGACATTTCTCCTATCTGAAAGTCTGATAAACGCCGGAAAAAAGACTAAGTCCAAAAAAATTTTTTTTTAACATTTTTCAATTTTACCCCCGTGGGATATATATTCTACCCACACACATTTGGAACTCTCCTGGGGTACTGTCACACATATTATTCCCTCATTTAGCGGATATTTTCACAAAAAAGTGCCATTTTCAAAAATTCAGAAAAATGTCTGAAAACGACTAAATATCAAGGACTCATCGGGCGAATCGCTCTGGAACTGAAATCGGAATGCTCACTGAAGTCTGATAAACGCCGGAAAAATGACTAAGTCCAAAAAAATTTTTTTCAACTTTTTTCAATTTTATCCCCATGGGATATATAATCTACCCACAAACATTTGGAACTCTCCTGGGGTACTCTCACACATATTATTCCCTCATTTAGCGGATATTTTCACAAAAAAGTCAAATTTTCAAAAATTCAGAAAAATGGCTGAAAACGACTAAATATCAAGGACTCATCGGGCGAATCACTCTGGAACTGAAATTGGAATGCTCACTGACATTTCCCCTATATGAAATCTGATAAACGCCGGAAAAATGACTAAGTCCAAAAAAAATTTTTTTTCAACTTTTTTCAATTTTACCCCGTGGGATTTATATTCTACCCACACACATTTGGAACTCTCCTGGGGTACTCTCACACATATTATTCCCTCATTTAGCGGATATTTTCACAAAAAAGTGAAATTTTCAAAAATTCAGAAAAATGGCTGAAAACGTCTAAATAACAAGGAGTCATTGGGCGAATCGCTCTGGAACTGAAATCGGAATGCTCACTGAAGTCTGATAAACGCCGGAAAAATGACTAAGTCCAAAAAAATTTTTTTCAACTTTTTTCAATTTTATCCCCATGGGATATATAATCTACCCACAAACATTTGGAACTCTCCTGGGGTACTCTCACACATATTATTCCCTCATTTAGCGGATATTTTCACAAAAAAGTGAAATTTTCAAAAATTCAGAAAAATGTCTGAAAACGACTAAATATCAAGGACTCATCGGGCGAATCGCTCTGGAACTGAAATCGGAATGCTCACTGAAGTCTGATAAACGCCGGAAAAATGACTAAGTCCAAAAAAATTTTTTTCAACTTTTTTCAATTTTATCCCCATGGGATATATAATCTACCCACAAACATTTGGAACTCTCCTGGGGTACTCTCACACATATTATTCCCTCATTTAGCGGATATTTTCACAAAAAAGTCAAATTTTCAAAAATTCAGAAAAATGGCTGAAAACGACTAAATATCAAGGACTCATCGGGCGAATCGCTCTGGAACTGAAATTGGAATGCTCACTGACATTTCCCCTATATGAAATCTGATAAACGCCGGAAAAATGACTAAGTCCAAAAAAAATTTTTTTTCAACTTTTTTCAATTTTACCCCGTGGGATTTATATTCTACCCACACACATTTGGAACTCTCCTGGGGTACTCTCACACATATTATTCCCTCATTTAGCGGATATTTTCACAAAAAAGTGAAATTTTCAAAAATTCAGAAAAATGGCTGAAAACGTCTAAATAACAAGGAGTCATTGGGCGAATCGCTCTGGAACTGAAATCGGTACGCTCACTGACATTTCACCTATCTCAATGTCTGATAAACGCCGGAAAATTGACTAAAGTCCAAAAAAAAATTTTTTTTAACTTTTTTCAATTTTACCCCCGTGGGATATATATTCTACCCACACACATTTGGAATTCTCCAGAGGTACTCTCACACATATTATTCCCTCATTTAGCGGATATATTCACAAAAAAGTGACATTTTCAAAAATCCTGAAAATTGGCTGAAAACGACTAAATATCAAGGAATCATCGGGCAAATCGCTCTGGAACTGAAATCGGAATGCTCACTGACATTTCCCCTATCTGAAAGTCTGATAAGCGCTGGAAAAATGACTAATTCCCCAAAAAAATTTTTTTTAACTTTTTTCTATTTTATGCCCGTGGGATATAGATTCTACCCACACACATTTGGAAGTCTCCTGTGGAACCCTCACACATATTATTCCCTCATTTAGTGGATATTTTCACAAAAAAGTGAAATTTTCAAAAATTCTAAAAATTGGCTGAAAAAGACTAAATATCAAGGAATCATCAGGCGAATCGCTCTGGAACTGAAATTGGAACACTCTCTGACATTTGCCGTATCTGAAAGTCTGCTAAACGCCGGAAAAATGACTAAGTCCAAAAAAAATTTTTTTCAACTTTTTTCAATTTTATGCCCTTGCGATATATATTCTACCCACACACAGTTGGAACTCTCCTGGGGTACCCTCACACATATTATTCCCTCATTTAGTGGATATTTTCACAAAAAAGTGAAATTTTCAAAAATTCTGAAAATTGGCTGAAAACGACTAAATATCAAGGACTCATCGGGTGAATCGCTCTGGAACTGAAATCGGTATGCTCACTGACATTTCCCCTATCTGAAAGTCTGAGAAACGCCGGAAAAATGACTAAGTCCAAAAAAAAATTTTTTTCAACTTCTTTCAATTTTATGCCCGAGCGATATATATTCTACCTACACACATTTGGAACTCTCCTGGGGTACCCTCACACATATTCTATAAGGTGAAGAGATCCCCTTCACCTTATAGACTGGGATAGTATCTTTAGTAATAGGAGCACCGATAGAAAATGGGAAATTTTCAAAACAGTCCTACATAGTCACTGTAGAAGGTACATACCTTATTGGAATAAAAGGGCTAGAAATAGGAGGAAGCCAATGTGGCTAAATAAGGAAGTCAAGAGGGCAATGGAAAACAAAAAAAGTACTTTCGGTAAACTTAAACAAGAAGGCAGCGAGGAAGCGCTAATATCTTATAGGGAAAAAAACAAAACCTGTAAGAAACAAATAAGAATAGCAAAAGAGGAGACAGAAAGACTAATTGCCAAAGAAAGTAAAACGAATCCCAAACTGTTCTTTAACTATATAAACAGTAAAAGGATTAAAACTGATGGAGTTGGCCCATTGAAAAATAACCTGGGTAAAATCATAGAGGGCGATGAGGGTAAAGCAAACCTACTCAATAGCTTCTTCTCCACTGTTTTCACAAAAGAAAACAATTTATCGGAGGAAATGCAGAGTGATAAAGTAAACCCTCCGCTAAATATCACCCACCTAACCCAGGAGGAAGTTCAGAAACGCCTAAATAATATCAAAATAGACAAGTCACCAGGCCCAGATGGCATACACCCCCGGGTACAAAAAGAATTAAGTAATGTGATAGACAGACCGCTGTATCTTATATTCAAGCACTCTTTATGGACAGGGTCTGTCCCACTAGACTGGCGCCAAGCAAATGTGGTACCAATATTCAAAAAGGGGTCTAAAAGTGACCCTGGGAACTATAGACCAGTCAGCTTAACGTCTGTTGTGGGTAAATTGTTTGAAGGATTTCTTAGAGATGCTATTGTAGAATATCTTAATGATAATAACTGTCTAACTCCATATCAACATGGATTCATGAGGGATCGCTCCTGCCAAACAAATCTGATGGCCTTCTACGAGGAGGTGAGCTCACAGCTGGACCGGGGAGAGTCAGTGGATGTTGTATACCTTGACTTCTCCAAAGCGTTTGATACCGTGCCACACAAAAGGTTGGTATATAAAATGAGAATGCTTGGTCTGGGGGATAATGTGTGCAAGCTGGCTGAGTGATAGAAAGCAGAGGGTGGTTATCAATGGAGTAAGCTCAGGGTGTGTCAGGGTTACTAGCGGGGTGCCTCAAGGGTCTGTATTGGGCCCTATATTATTTAATATATTTATTAATGATCTAGTGGAAGGGTTGCATAGTAAAATAGCAATATTTGCAGATGATACTAAACTCTGTAAAGTAGTTAATACAGATGAGGATAGGGCACAGCTACAGGAGGATTTAGATAAATTGGGGAGTTGGGCCAAAAAATGGCAAATGGGGTTCAATGCCGATAAATGTAAGGTCATGCACATGGGAAAGAAAAACAGCAGTCACCCATACATATTAAATGGGAAACCGTTGGGGAAATCTGACATGGAGAAGGACCTGGGCGTCTTGGTTAATAGCAAATTAAATTGGAGTGCCCAGTGTCAGGCAGCAGCTGCGAAGGCAAATAGAGTCATGGCATGCATCAGAAGAGGAATAGGAGCATGTGATGAGAACATTGTTCTTCCTCTGTATAAAGCGCTGGTAAGGCCGCACTTAGAATATTGTGCACAGTTCTGGGCTCCGGTGCTCAGGAAAGACATATTGGAGCTAGAGAGGGTACAAAGGAGAGCGACTAAGGTAATAAAGGGAATGGAGGGACTAGAATACCCAGAGAGGTTGTCAAAATTAGGCCTATTTATGTTGGAAAAGAGAAGGCTTAGGGGAGACCTCATAAACATGTATAAATACATCAGGGGGCAGTACAGAGATCTCTCCCATGACCTGTTTATACCAAGGATGGTGACAAAGACGAGGGGGCACACTATGCATCTGGAGGAAAGGAGGTTCCTGCACCAGCATAGAAGGGGATTCTTTACGGTCAGAGCCGTGAGACTCTGGAACTCTCTGGGAGAGGAAGTGGTGATGTCCAACTCACTTAACGAGTTCAAGAGAGGCCTGGACGCCTTTCTTGAGAACAATAAAATTACATCTTATGCTTAGTTAATTAATCCAGGGATTTAATCTGACTGCCAGATTGGTGTCGGGAAGTGAATTTTTCCTCAATGATGTAAATTGGCCTATAACGCATGTTTTTTTGTTGCCTTCCCCTAGATCAACGCGGCGGAATAGCTGCAGTGCACAAGAAATTGGCTGAACTGGATGGACGATTGTCTTTTTTCGGCCTTATAAACTATGAAACTATGAAACTATGATATTATTCCCTCATTTAGTGGATATTTTCACAAAAAAGTGAAATTTTCAAAAATTCTGAAAATTAGCTGAAAACGACTAAATATCAAGGACTCATCGGGTGAATCGCTCTGGAACTGAAATCGGTATGCTCACTGACATTTCCCCTATCTGAAAGTCTGATAAACGCAGGATAAATGACTAAAGTCCAGAAAAAAATTTTTTTCAACTTTTTTCAATTTTACCCCCGGGAGATTTATATTCTACCCACACACATTTGGAACTCTCCTGGGGTACCCTCACACATATTATTCCCTCATTTAGTGGATATTTTCACAAAAAAGTGAAATTTTCAAAAATTCAGAAAAAGTGCTGAAAACGACTAAATATCAAGGACTCATCGGGCAAATCGCCCTGGAACTGAAATCAGAATGCTCACTGACATTTCCCCTAACTGAAAGTCTGAGAAACGCCGAAAAAATGACTAAGACCAAAAAAAATTTTTTTTCAACTTTTTTCAAATTTACCCCTGTGGGTTATATATTCTACCCACACACATTTGGAACTCTCCTGGGGTACTCTCACACATATTATTTCCTAATTTAGCGGATATTTTCACAAAAAAGTGAAATTTTCAAAAATTCTGAAAAATGGCTGAAAACGACTAAATATCAAGGACTCATCAGGCGAATCGCTCTGGAACTGAAATCGGTACGCTCACTAACATTGCCCCTATCTGAAAGTCTGATAAACGACGGAAAAAAGACTAAGTCCAAAAAATAAATTTTTCAACTTTTTTCAATTTTACCCCCGTGGGATATATATTCTACCCACACACATTTGGAACTGTCCTGGGGTACTCTCACACATATTATTCCCTCATTTAGCGGATATTTTCACAAAAAAGAGAAATTTTCAAAAATTCAGAAAAATGGCTGAAAACGACTAAATATCAAGGACTCATCGGGCGAATCGCTCTGGAACTGAAATCGGTACGCTCCCTGACATTTCCCCTATCTGAAAGTCTGATAAACGCCGGAAAAATGACTAAGTCAAAAAAAAAAAATTGTTCAACTTTTTTCAATTTTACCCCCGTGGGATATATATTCTACCCACACACATTTGGAACTCTCCTGGGGTACTCTCACACATATTATTCCCTCATTTAGCGGATATTTTCACAAAAAAGTGAAAATTTCAAAAATTCAGAAAAATGGCTGAAAACGACAAAATATCAAGGACTCATCGGGCGAATCGCTCTGGAACTGAAATCAGAATGCTCACTGACATTTCCCCTATCTGAAAGTCTGATAAACGCCGGAAGAAATGACTAAGACCAAAAAAATAATTTTTTCAACTTTTTTCAATTTTATGCCCGTGCGATATATATTCTACCCACACACATTTGGAACTCTCCTGGGGTACTCTCACACATATTATTCCCTCATTTAGCGGATATTTTCACAAAAAAGTGAATATTTCAAAAATTCAGAAAAATGGCTGAAAACAACTACATATCAAGGACTCATTGGGCGAATCACTCTGGAACTGAAATCGGAATGCTCACTGACATTTCCCCTATCTGAAAGTCTGATAAACGCCGGAAAAAAAACTAAGTCCAAAAAAAAATTTTTTTAAACTTTTTTCAATTTTTCCCCCGTGGGATATATATTCTACCCACACACATTTGGAATTCTCCTGGGGTACTCTCACACATATTATTCCCTCATTTACCGGATAATTTCACAAAAAAGTGAAAATTTCAAAAATTCAGAAAAATGGCTGAAAACGACAAAATATCAAGGACTCATCGGGCGAATCGCTCTGGAACTGAAATCAGAATGCTCACTGACATTTCCCCTATCTGAAAGTCTGATAAACGCCGGAAGAATGACTAAGTCCAAAAAAAAAATTTTTTTAACTTTTTTCAATTTTATGCCCGTGCGATATATATTCTACCCACACACATTTGGAACTCTCCTGGGGTACTCTCACACATATTATTCCCTCATTTAGCGGATATTTTCACAAAAAAGAGAAATTTTCAAAAATTCTGAAAAATGGCTGAAAACGACTAAATATCAAGGACTCATCGGGCGAATCGCTCTAGAATTGAAATCGGAATGCTCACTGACATTTCCCCTATCTGAAAGTCTGATAAACACCGGAAAAATGAATAAGTCCAAAAAAAACATTTTTTAAACTTTTTTCAATTTTACCCCCGTGGGATATATATCCTACCCACACACATTTGGAACTCTCCTGGGGTACTCTCACACATATTATTCCCTCATTTAGCGGATATTTTCACAAAAAAGTGAAATTTTCAAAAAGTCAGAAAAATTGCTGAAAACGACTAAATATCAAGGACTCATCAGGCGAATCGCTCTGGAACTGAAATCGGTACGCTCACTGACATTTTCCCTATCTGAAAGTCTGATAAACACCGGAAAAATTAATAAGTCCCAAAAAAATTTTTTTTCAACTTTTTTCAATTTTACCCCCATGGGATATATAATCTACCCACACACATTTGGAACTCTCCTGGGGTACCCTCACACATATTATTCCATCATTTAATGGATATTTTCACAAAAAAGTGAAATTTTCAAAAATTCTGAAAAATGGCTGAAAACGACCAAATATCAAGGACTCTTTGGGCGAATCACTCTGGAACTGAAATCGGAATGCTCACTGACATTGCCCCTATCTGAAAGTCTGATAAACGCCGGAAAAATAACTAAGTCCAAAAAAAACATTTTTTAAACTTTTTTCAATTTTTCCCCCGTGGGATATATATTCTACCCACACACATTTGGAACTCTCCTGGGGTACTCTCACACATATTATTCCCTCATTTAGTGGATATTTTCACAAAAAAGTTAAATTTTCCAAAATTCAGAAAAATGGCTGAAAATGACTAAATATCAAGGACTCAACCTGCGAATTGCTCTAGATCTGAAATCGGAATGCTCACTGACATTTCCCCTATCTGAAAGTCTGATAAACACCGGAAAAATGAATAAGTCCCCAAAAAATTTTTTTTCAACTTTTTTCAATTTTACCCCCGTTTGATATATATTCTAACCGCACACATTTGGAACTCTCCTGGGGTACTCTCACACATATTATTCCCTCATTTAGTGGATATTTTCACAAAAAAGTAAAATTTTCAAAAATTCAGAAAAGTGGCTGAAAATGACTAAATATCAAGGACTCATCGGGAGAATAGCTCTGGAACTGAAATCGAAATGCTCACTGACATTTTCCCTATCTGAAAGTCTGATAAAAGGGGAAAAATGACTAAGTCTAAAAAAAAAATTTTTCAACTTTTTTCAATTTTACCCCCGTGGGATATATATTCTACCCCCACACATTTGGAATTCTCCTGGGGTACTATCACACATATTAATCCCTAATTTAGCGGATATTTTCACAAAAAAGTGAAAATTTCAAAAATTCAGAAAAATGGCTGAAAACGACAAAATATCAAGGGCTCATCGGGAGAATCGCACTGGAACTGAAATCAGAATGCTCACTGACATTTCCCCTATCTGAAAGTCTGATAAACGCCGGAAAAATGACTAAGTCCAAAAAAAACATTTTTTAAACTTTTTTCAATTTTTCCCCCGTGGGATATATATTCTACCCACACACATTTGGAACTCTCCTGGGGTACTCTCACACATATTATTCCCTCATTTAGTGGATATTTTCACAAAAAAAGTTACATTTTCAAAAATTCAGAAAAATGGCTGAAAATTACTAAATATCAAGGACTCATCGGGAGAATAGCTCTGGAACTGAAATCGGAATGCTCACTGACATTTTCCCTATCTGAAAGTCTGATAAACGGCGGAAAAATGACAGTCCAAAAAAAAAATTTTTTTAACTTTTTTCAATTTTACCCCCATGGGATATATAATCTACCCACACACATTTGGAACTCTCCTGGGTTACCCTCACACATATTATTCCATCATTTAGTGTATATTTTCACAAAAAAGTGAAATTTTCAATAATTCAGAAAAATGGCTGAAAACGACTAAATATCAAGGACTCATTGGGCGAATCACTCTGGAACTGAAATCGGAATGGTCACTGATATTTCCCCTATCTGAAAGTCTGATAAACACCAGAAAAATGAATAAGTCCAAAAAAAAAATTTTTCAACTGTTTTCAATTTTACCCCCGTGGGATATATATTCTACCCACACACATTTGGAACTCTCCTGGGGTACTCTCACACATATTATTCCCTCATTTAGCGGATATTTTCACAAAAACGTGAAAATTTCAAAAATTCAGAAAAATGGCTGAAAACGACAAAATATCAAGGACTCATCGGGCGAATCGCTCTGGAACTGAAATCAGAATGCTCACTGACATTTCCCCTATCTGAAAGTCTGATAAACGCCGGAAAAAGGAATAAGTCCAAAAAAAAAATTTTTCAACTTTTTTCAATTTTACCCCCGTTGAATATATATTCTACCCACACACATTTGGAATTCTCCTGGGGTAGTATCACACATATTAATCCCTCTTTTAGCGGATATTTTCACAAAAAAGTGAAAATTTCAAAAATTCAGAAAAATGGCTGAAAACAACAAAATATCAAGGGCTCATCGGGCGAATCGCTCTGGAACTGAAATCAGAATGCTCACTGACATTTCCCCTATCTGAAAGTCTGATAAACGCCGGAAAAATGACTAAGTCCAAAAAAAAAATTTTTTCAACTTTTTTCAATTTTATGCCTGTGCGATATATATTTTACCCACACACATTTGGAACTCTCCTGGGGTACTCTCACACATATTATTCCCTCATTTAGTGGATATTTTCACAAAAAAGTGAAATTTTCAAAAATTCTGAAAAATGGCTGAAACGACTAAATATCAAGGACTCATCAGGCGAATCGCTCTGGAACTGAAATCGGTGCGCTCAGTAACATTTCCCCTATCTGAAAGTCTGATAAACGCCGGAAAAAAGACTAAGTCCAAAAAAAAAATGTTTTCAACTTTTTTCAATTTTATGCCCGTGCGATATATATTCTACCCACACACATTTGGAACTCTCCTGGGGTACTCTCACACATATTATTCCCTCATTTAGCGGATATTTTCACAAAAAAGAGAAATTTTCAAAAATTCTGAAAAATGGCTGAAAATGACTAAATATCAAGGACTCATCGGGCGAATTGCTCTAGATCTGAAATCGGAATGCTCACTGACATTTCCCCTATCTGAAAGTCTGATAAACACCGGAAAAATGAATAAGTCCCCAAAAAAATTTTTTTCAACTTTTTTCAATTTTACCCCCGTGGGATATATATTCTAACAACACACATTTGGAACTTTCCTGGGGTACTCTCACACATATTATTCCCTCATTTAGTGGATATTTTCACAAAAAAGTGAAATTTTCTAAAATTCAGAAAAATGGCTGAAGACGACTAAATATCAAGGACTCATTGGGCGCATCACTCTGGAACTGAAATCGGAATGCTCACTGACATTTCCCCTATCTGAAAGTCTGATAAACGCCGGAAAAATGACTAAGTCCAAAAAAAAATTTTTTCAACTTTTTTCAATTTTACCCCCGTGGGATATATATTCTACCCACACACATTTGGAACTCTCCTGAGGTACTCTCACACATATTATTCCCTCATTTAGCGGATATTTTCACATAAAAGTGAAATTTTCAAAAATTCTGAAAAATGGCTGAAACGTCTAAGTATCAAGGACTCATCAGGCGAATCGCTCTGGAACTGAAATCGGTACGCTCACTAACATTTCCCCTATCTGAAAGTCTGATAAACACCGGAAAAATGAATAAGTCCCAAAAAAAAATTTTTTCAACTTTTTTCAATTTTACCCCCATGGGATATATAATCTACCCACACACATTTGGAACTCTCCTGGCGTACTATCACACATATTAATCCCTCATTTAGCGGATATTTTCACAAAAAAGTGAAAATTTCAAAAATTCAGAAAAATGGCTGAAAACGACAAAATATCAAGGGCTCATCGGGCGAATCGATCTGGAACTGAAATCAGAATGCTCACTGACATTTCCCCTATCTGAAAGTCTGATAAACACCGGAAAAATGAATAAGTCCAAAAAAAATTTTTTTTAAACTTTTTTCAATTTTTCCCCCGTGGGATATATATTCTACCCACACACATTTGGAACTCTCCTGGGGTACTCTCACACATATTATTCCCTCATTTAGCGGATATTTTCACAAAAAAGTGAAATTTTCAAAAATTCAGAAAAATGGCTGAAAACGACTAAATATCAAGGACTCATCAGGCGAATCGCTCTGGAACTGAAATCGGTACGCTCACTAACATTTCCCCTATCTGAAAGTCTGATAAACGCCCTAAAAAAGACTAAGTACAAAAAAAAAAATTTTTTTCAACTTTTTTCAATTTTACCCCCGTGGGATATATATTCTACCCACACACATTTGGAATTCTCCTGGGGTACTCTCACACATATTATTCCCTCATTTAGCGGATATTTTCACAAAAAAGTGAAAATTTCAAAAATTCAGAAAAATGGCTGAAAACAACAAAATATCAAGGACTCATTGCGCGAATCACTCTGGAACTGAAATTGGAATGCTCACTGACATTTCCCCTATCTGAAAGTCTGATAAACGCCGGAAAAATACCTAAGTTCAAAAAAAACATTTTTTAAACTTTTTTCAATTTTTCCCCCGTGGGATATATATTCTACCCACAAACATTTGGAACTCTCCTGGGGTACTCTCACACATATTATTCCCTCATTTAGTGGATATTTTCACAAAAAAGTTAAATTTTCAAAAATTCAGAAAAATGGCTGAAAATTACTAAATATCAAGGACTCATCGGGAGAATAGCTCTGGAACTGAAATCGGAATGCTCACTGACATTTTCCCTATCTGAAAGTCTGATAAACGGCGGAAAAATGACAGTCCAAAAAAAAATTTTTTTAAACTTTTTTCAATTTTACCCCCGTGGGATATATATTCTACCCACACACATTTGGAACTCTCCTGGGGTACTCTCACACATATTATTCCCTCATTTAGCAGATATTTTCACAAAAAAGTAAAATTTTCAAAAATTCAGAAAAATGGCTGAAAACGACAAAATATCAAGGGCTCATCGGGCGAATCGCTCTGGAACTGAAATCAGAATGCTCACTGACATTTCCCCTATCTGAAAGTCTGATAAACGCCGGAAAAAAGACTAAATCCAAAAAAAAAATTTTTTCAACTTTTTTCAATTTTACCCCCGTGGGATATATATTCTAACCACACACATTTGGAACTCTCCTGAAGTACTCTCACACATATTATTCCCTCATTTAGCGGATATTTTCACTTAAAAGTGAAATTTTCAAAAATTCTGAAAAATGGCTGAAACGACTAAATATCAAGGACTCATCAGGCGAATCGCTCTGGAACTGAAATCGGTACGCTCACTAACATTTCCCCTATCTGAAAGTCTGATAAACACCGGAAAAATGAATAAGTCCCAAAAAAATTTTTTTTCAACTTTTTTCAATTTTACCCCCGTGGGATATATATTCTAACCACACACATTTGGAACTCTCCTGGGGTACTATCACACATATTAATCCCTCATTTAGCGGATATTTTCACAAAAAAGTGAAAATTTCAAAAATTCAGAAAAATGGCTGAAAACGACAAAATATCAAGGGCTCATCGGGCGAATCGCTCTGGAACTGAAATCAGAATGCTCACTGACATTTCCCCTATCTGAAAGTCTGATAAACGTCGGAAAAATGACTAAGTCCAAAAAAAAATTTTTTCAACTTTTTTCAATTTTATGCCTGTGCGATATATATTCTACCCACACACATTTGGAACTCTCCTGGGGTACTCTCACACATACTATTCCCTCATTTAGTGGATATTTTCACAAAAAATTGAAATTTTCAAAAATTCAGAAAAATGGCTGAAAATGACTTCATATCAAGGACTCAATGGGCGAATTACTCTGGAACTGAAATCGGAATGCTCACTGACATTTCCCCTATCTGAAAGTCTGATAAACGGCGGAAAAATGACAGTCCAAAAAAAAATTTTTTTTAACTTTTTTCAATTTTACCCCCGTGGGATATATATTCTACCCACACACATTTGGAATTCTCCTGGGGTACTCTCACACATATTATTCCCTCATTTAGTGGATATTTTCACAAAAAAGTGAAATTTTCAAAAATTCGAAAAATGGCTGAAAACGACTAAATATCAAGGAGTCATTGGGCGAATCACTCTGGAACTGAAATCGGAATGCTCACTGACATTTCCCCTATCTGAAAGTCTGATAAACGCCGGAAAAATAACTAAGTCCAAAAAAAACATTTTTTAAACTTTTTTCAATTATTCCCCCGTGGGATATATATTCTACCCACACACATTTGGAACTCTCCTGGGGTACTCTCACACATATTATTCCCTCATTTAGTGCATATTTTCACAAAAAAGTGAAATTTTCAAAAATTCAGAAAAATGGCTGAAAATGACTAAATATCAAGGACTCATCGGGAGAATAGCTCTGGAACTGAAATCGGAATGCTCACTGACATTTTCCCTATCTGAAAGTCTGATAAACGGCGGAAAAATGACAGTCCAAAAAAAATTTTTTTTCAACTTTTTTCAATTTTACCCCCGTGGGATATATAATCTACCCACACACATTTGGAACTCTCCTGGGGTACTCTCACACATATTATTCCCTCATTTAGCGGATATTTTCACATAAAAGTGAAATTTTCAAAAATTCTGAAAAATGGCTGAAACGACTAAATATCAAGGACTCATCAGGCGAATCGCTCTGGAACTGAAATCGGTACGCTCACTAACATTTCCCCTATCTGAAAGTCTGATAAACGCCGGAAAAAAGACTAAGTCCAAAAAAAAAATTTTTTCAACTTTTTTCAATTTTATGCCCGTGCGATATATATTCTACCCACACACATTTGGAACTCTCCTGGGGTACTCTCACACATATTATTCCCTCATTTAGCGGATATTTTCACAAAAAAGAGAAATTTTCAAAAATTCAGAAAAATGGCTGAAAACGACTAAATATCAAGGACTCATCGGGCGTATCGCTCTAGATCTGAAATCGGAATGCTCACTGACATTTCCCCTATCTGAAAGTCTGATAAACACCGGAAAAATGAATAAGTCCCAAAAAAATTTTTTTTCAACTTTTTTCAATTTTACCCCCGTGGGATATATATTCTAAAAACACACATTTGGAACTTTCCTGGGGTACTCTCACACATATTATTCCCTCATTTAGTGGATATTTTCACAAAAAAGTGAAATTTTCTAAAATTCAGAAAAATGGCTGAAGACGACTAAATATCAAGGACTCATTGGGCGAATCACTCTGGAACTGAAATCGGAATGCTCACTGACATTTCCCCTATCTGAAAGTCTGATAAACGCCGGAAAAATGACTAAGTCCAAAAAAAAAATTTTTCAACTTTTTTCAAATTTACCCCCGTGGGATATATATTCTACCCACACACATTTGGAATTCTCCTGGGGTACTCTCACACATATTATTCCCTCATTTAGCGGATATTTTCACAAAAAAGTGAAAATTTCAAAAATTCAGAAAAATGGCTGAAAACGACAAAATATCAAGGACTCATTGGGCGAATCACTCTGGAACTGAAATTGGAATGCTCACTGACATTTCCCCTATCTGAAAGTCTGATAAACACCGGAAAAATGAATAAGTCCAAAAAAAAAATTTTTTAAACTTTTTTCAATTTTACCCCTGTGGGATATATAATCTACCCACACACATTTGGAACTCTCCTGGGGTACCCTCACACATATTATTCCATCATTTAGTGGATATTTTCACAAAAAAGTGAAATTTTCAAAAATTCTGAAAAATGGCTGAAAACGACTAAATATCAAGGACTCTTTGGGCGAATCACTCTGGAACTGAAATCGGAATGCTCACTAACATTTCCCCTATCTGAAAGTCTGATAAATGCCGGAAAAATAACTAAGTCCAAAAAAAATATTTTTTAAACTTTTTTCAATTTTTCCCCTGTGGGATATATATTCTACCCACACACATTTGGAACTCTCCTGGGGTACTCTCACACATATTATTCCCTCATTTAGCGGATATTTTCACAAAAACGTGAAAATTTCAAAAATTCAGAAAAATGGCTGAAAACGACAAAATATCAAGGACTAATCGGGCGAATCGCTCTGGAACTGAAATCAGAATGCTCACTGACATTTCCCTTATCTGAAAGTCTGATAAACGCCGGAAAAAGGAATAAGTCCAAAAAAAAAATTTTTCAACTTTTTTCAATTTTACCCCCGTTGGATATATATTCTACCCACACACATTTGGAATTCTCCTGGGGTACTATCACACATATTAATCCCTCATGTAGCGGATATTTTCACAAAAAATTGAAATTTTCAAAAATTCAGAAAAATGGTTGAAAACGACTAAATATCAAGGACTCATCGGGCGAATCGCTCTGGAGCTGAAATCGGAATGCTCACTGACATTTCCCCTATCTGAAAGTCTGATAGATGCCAGAAAAATGACTAAGTCCAAAAAAAAATTTTTTTCAACTTCTTTCAATTTTACCCCCGTGGGTTATATATTCTACCCACACACAGTTGGAATTCTCCTGGGGTACCCTCACACATTTTATTCCCTCATTTAGTGGATATTTTCACAAAAAAGTGAAATTTTCAAAAATTCAGAAAATTGGCTGAAAACGACAAAATATCAAAGATTCATCGGGCGAATCGCTCTGGAACTGAAATCGGAATGCTCACTTACATTTCCCCTATCTGAAAGTCTTATAAACGCCGGAAAAATGACTAAAGTCCAAAAAAATATTTTTTTTCAACTTTTTTCAATTTTACCCCCGTGGGATTTATATTCTACCCACACACATTTGGAACTCTCATGGGGTACTCTCACACATATTATTCCCTCATTTAGTGGATATTTTCACAAAAAAGTGAAATTTTCAAAAATTCAGAAAAATGGTTGAAAACAACTAAATATCAAGGACTCATCAGGCGAATCGCTCTGGAACTGAAATCGGAATGCTCACTGACATTTCCCCTATCTGAAAGTCTGATAAACGCCGGAAAAATGACTAAAGTCCAAAAAAAAAATGTTTTCAACTGTTTTCAATTTTACCCCTGTGGGATTTATATTCTACCCACACACATTTGGAACTCTCCTGGAGTGCCCTCACACATATTATTCCCTCATCTAGTGGATATTTTCCCAAAAAGTGAAATTTTCAAAAAATCTGAAAATTGGCTAAAAACGACTAAATATCAAGGACGCATCGGGAGAATTGCTCTGGAACTGAAATCGGAATGCTCACTGACATTTTCCCTATCTGAAAGTCTGATAAACGCCGGAAAAATGACAGTCCAAAAAAACTTTTTTTCAACTTTTTTCAATTTTACCCCGTGGGATATATATTCTGCCCACACACATTTGGAATACTCCTGGGGTACCCTCACACATATTATTCCCTCATTTAGTGGATATTTTCAAAAAAGGTGAAATTTTCAAAAATTCTGAAAAATGGCTGAAAACGACTCGCTCTGGAACTGAAATCAGTACGCTCACTGACATTTGCCCTATCTGAAAGTCTGATAAACGCCGGAAAAATGACTAAAGTCCAAAAAAATCATTTTTTCAACTTTTTTCAATTTTACTCCCGTGGGATATATATTCTACACACACACATTTGGAATTCTCCTGGGGTACTCTCACACATATTATTCCCTCATTTAGCGGATATTTTCACAAAAAAGTGAAATTTTTAAAAATTCAGAAAAATGGCTGAAAACGACTAAATATCAAGGACTCATCGGGTGAATCGCTCTGGAACTGAAATCGGTATGCTCACTGACATTTCCCCTATCTCAAAGTCTGATAAACGCCGGAAAAATGACAGTCCAAAAAAAATTTTTTTTAAACTTTTTTCAATTTTACCCCGTGGGATATATATTCTACCACCACACATTTGGAACTCTCCTGGGGTACTCCCACACATATTATTCCCTCATTTAGCGGATATTTTCACAAAAAAGTGAAATTTTTAAAAATTCAGAAAAATGGCTGAAAACGACTAAATATCAAGGACTCATCGAGCGAATCGCTCTGGAACTGAAATCGGTATGCTCACTGACATTTCCCCTATCTGAAAGTCTGCTAAACGCCGGAAAAATGACTAAAGTCCAAAAAAAAATTTTTTACAACTTTTTTCAATTTTACCCCTGTGGGATTTATATTCTACCCACACACATTTGGAACTCTCCTGGGGTACCCTCACACATATTATTCCCTCATCTAGTGGATATTTTCCCAAAAAAGTGAAATTTTCAAAAAATCTGAAAATTAGCTGAAAACGACTAAATATCAAGTACTCATCAGGCGAATCGCTCTGGAACTGAAATCGGAATGCTCACTGACATTTCCCCTATCTGAAAGTCTGATAAACGCCTGAAAAATGACTAAAGTCTAAAAAAAATTTTTTTTAAACTTTTTTCAATTTTACCACGTGGGATATATATTCTACCCACACACATTTGTAACTCTCCTGGGGTACTCTCACACATATTATTCCCTCATTTAGCGAATATTTTCACAAAAAAGAGAAATTTTCAAAAATTCAGAAAAATGGCTGAAAACGACTAAATATCAAGGACTCATCGGGTGAATCGCTCTGGAACTGAAATCGTAATGCTCTCTGACATTTCCACTGTCTGAAAGTCTGATAAACGCCGGAAAAATGACTAAGTCCAAAAAAAACATTTTTTCAACTTTTTTAAATTTTACCCCCGTGGGATATATATTCTACCCACACACATTTGGAATTCTCCTGGGGTACTGTCACACATATTATTCCCTCATTTAGCGGATATTTTCACAAAAAAGGGAAATTTTCAAAAATTCAGAAAAATGGCTGAAAACGACTAAATATCAAGGACTCATCGGGAGAATCGCTCTGGAACTGAAATCGATACGCTCACTGTCATTTCCCCTATCTGAAAGTCAGATAAACGCCGGAAAAAAGAATAAGTCCAAAAAAAAAATTTTTCAACTTTTTTCAATTTTACCCCCGTGGGATTTATGTTCAACCCAAACACATTTGGAACTCTCCTGGGGTACTCTCACACATATTATTCCCTCATTTAGAGAATATTTTCACAAAAAAGAGAATTTTTCAAAAATTCTGAAAAATGGCTTAAAACGACTAAATATCAAGGACTCATCGGGAGAATCGCTCTGGAACTGAAATCGGAATGCTCACTGACATTTCCCCTATCTGAAAGTCTGATAAACGCCGGAAAAATGACCAAGTCCAAAAAAAAAATTTTTTCAACTTTTTTCAATTTTATGCCCGTGCGATATATATTCTACCCACACACATTTGGAACTCTCCTGGGGTACCCTCACACATATTATTCCCTCATTTATTGGATATTTTCACAAAAAAGTGAAATTTTCAAAAATTCTGAAAGTTGGCTGAAAACGACAAAATATCAAGGACTCATCGGGAGAATCGCCCTGGAACTGAAATCGGAATGCTCACTAACATTTCCCCTATCTGAAAGTCTGATAAACGCCGGAAAAAAGACTAAGTCCAAAAAAAAAATTTTTTTCAACTTTTTTCAATTTTACCCCGTGGGATATATATTCTACCCACACACATTTGCAACTCTCCTGGGGTACTCTCACACATATTATTCCCTCATTTAGCGGATATTTTCACAAAAAAGGGAAATTTTCAAAAATTCAGAAAAATGGCTGAAAACGACTAAATATCAAGGACTCATCGGGCGAATCGCTCTGGAACTGAAATCAGAATGCTCACTGACATTTCCCCTATCTGAAAGTCTGATAAACGCCGGAAAAATGACTAAGCCCAAAAAAAAAATTTTTTCAACTTTTTTCAATTTTACCCCCGTGGGATATATATTCTACCCACACACATTTGGAACTCTCCTGGGGTACTCTCACACATATTATTCCCTCATTTAGCGGATATTTTCACAAAAAAGGGAAATTTTCAAAAATTCAGAAAAATGGCTGAAAACGACTAAATATCAAGGACTCATCGGGCGAATCGCTCTGGAACTGAAATCAGAATGCTCACTGACATTTCCCCTATCTGAAAGTCTGATAAACGCCGGAAAAATGACTAAGTCCAAAAAAAAAAATTTTTTCAACTTTTTTCAATTTTATACCCGTGCGATATGTATTCTACCCACACACATTTGGAACTCTCCTGGGGTACTCTCACACATATTATTCCCTCATTTAGTGGATATTTTCACAAAAAAGTGAAATTTTCAAAAATTATGAAAGTTGGCTGAAAACGACTAAATATCAAGGACTCTTCGGGAGAATCGCTCTGGAACTGAAATCGGTACGCTCCCTGACATTTCCCCTATCTGAAAGTCTGATAAACGCCGGAAAAATGACTAAGTCCAAAAAAAAAATTTTTCAACTTTTTTCAATTTTACCCCCGTGGGATTTATATTCTACCCAAACACATTTGGAACTCTCCTGGGGTACTCTCACACATATTATTCCCTCATTTAACAGATATTTTCACAAAAAAGTGAAATTTTCAAAAATTCAGAAAAATGGCTGAAAAAGACTAAATATCAAGGACTCATCAGGCGAATCGCTCTGGAACTGAAATCGATACGCTCACTGTCATTTCCCCTATCTGAAAGTCAGATAAACGGCGGAAAAAAGAATAAGTCCAAAAAAAAAATTTTTCAGCTTTTTTCAATTTTACCCCCGTGGGATTTATGTTCAACCCAAACACATTTGGAACTCTCCTTGGGTACTCTCACACATATTATTCCCTCATTTAGAGAATATTTTCACAAAAAAGAGAATTTTTCAAAAATTCTGAAAAATGGCTTAAAACGACTAAATATCAAGGACTCATCGGGAGAATCGCTCTGGAACTGAAATCGGAATGCTCACTGACATTTCCCCTATCTGAAAGTCTGATAAACGCCGGAAAAATTACCAAGTCCAAAAAAAAAGTTTTTCAACTTTTTTCAATTTTATGCCCGTGCGATATATATTCTACCCACACACATTTGGAACTCTCCTGGGGTACCCTCACACATATTATTCCCTCATTTATTGGATATTTTCACAAAAAAGTGAAATTTTCAAAAATTCTGAAAGTTGGCTGAAAACCACTAAATATCAAGGACTCATCGGGAGAATCGCCCTGGAACTGAAATCGGAATGCTCACTAACATTTCCCCTATCTGAAAGTCTGATAAACGCCGGAAAAAAGACTAAGTCCAAAAAAAAAATTTTTTTCAACTTTTTTCAATTTTACCCCGTGGGATATATATTCTACCCACACACATTTGCAACTCTCCTGGGGTACTCTCACACATATCATTCCCTCATTTAGCGGATATTTTCACAAAAAAGGGAAATTTTCAAAAATTCAGAAAAATGGCTGAAAACGACTAAATATCAAGGACTCATCGGGCGAATCGCTCTGGAACTGAAATCAGAATGCTCACTGACATTTCCCCTATCTGAAAGTCTGATAAACGCCGGAAAAATGACTAAGCCCAAAAAAAAAAATTTTTCAACTTTTTTTAATTTTACCCCCGTGGGATATATATTCTACCAACACACTTGGAATTCTCCTGGGGTACTCTCACACATATTATTCCCTCATTTAGCGGATATTTTCACTAAAAAGTTAAGTTTTCAAAAATTTAGAAAAATAGCTGAAAACGACAAAATATCAAGGACTCATCGGGCGAATCGCTCTGGAACTGAAATCGGTACGCTCACTGACATTTCCCCTATCTGAAAGTCTGATAAACGCCGGAAAAAAGACTAAGTCCATAAAAAAAAATTTTTTCAACTTTTTTCAATTTTATACCCGTGCGATATGTATTCTACCCACACACATTTGGAACTCTCCTGGGGTACCCTCACACATATTATTCCCTCATTTAGTGGATATTTTCACAAAAAAGTGAAATTTTCAAAAATTATGAAAGTTGGCTGAAAACGACTAAATATCAAGGACTCTTCGGGAGAATCGCTCTGGAACTGAAATCGGAATGCTCACTGACATTTCCCCTATCTGAAAGTCTCATAAACGCCGGAAAAATTACCAAGTCCAAAAAAAAAATTTTTTCAACTTTTTTCAATTTTATGCCCGTGCGATATATATTCTACCCACACACATTTGGAACTCTCCTGGGGTACCCTCACACATATTATTCCCTCATTTATTGGATATTTTCACAAAAAAGTGAAATTTTCAAAAATTCTGAAAGTTGGCTGAAAACCACTAAATATCAAGGACTCATCGGGAGAATCGCCCTGGAACTGAAATCGGAATGCTCACTAACATTTCCCCTATCTGAAAGTCTGATAAACGCCGGAAAAAAGACTAAGTCCAAAAAAAAAATTTTTTTCAACTTTTTTCAATTTTACCCCGTGGGATATATATTCTACCCACACACATTTGCAACTCTCCTGGGGTACTCTCACACATATTATTCCCTCATTTAGTGGATATTTTCACAAAAAAGGGAAATTTTCAAAAATTCAGAAAAATGGCTGAAAACGACTAAATATCAAGGACTCATCGGGCGAATCGCTCTGGAACTGAAATCAGAATGCTCACTGACATTTCCCCTATCTGAAAGTCTGATAAACGCTGGAAAAATTACTAAGCCCAAAAAAAAAAATTTTTCAACTTTTTTCAATTTTACCCCCGTGGGATATATATTCTACCCACACACACTTGGAATTCTCCTGGGGTACTCTCACACATATTATTCCCTCATTTAGCGGATATTTTCACTAAAAAGTTAAGTTTTCAAAAATTTAGAAAAATAGCTGAAAACGACAAAATATCAAGGACTCATCGGGCGAATCGCTCTGGAACTGAAATCGGTACGCTCACTGACATTTCCCCTATCTGAAAGTCTGATAAACGCCGGAAAAAAGACTAAGTCCATAAAAAAAAATTTTTTCAACTTTTTTCAATTTTATACCCGTGCGATATGTATTCTACCCACACACATTTGGAACTCTCCTGGGGTACCCTCACACATATTATTCCCTCATTTAGTGGATATTTTCACAAAAAAGTGAAATTTTCAAAAATTATGAAAGTTGGCTGAAAACGACTAAATATCAAGGACTCTTCGGGAGAATCGCTCTGGAACTGAAATCGGAATGCTCACTGACATTTCCCCTATCTGAAAGTCTGATCAACGCCGGAAAAAAGACTAAGTCCAAAAAAAAAATTTTTTTCAACTTTTTCCAATTTTACCCCCGTGGGATATATATTCTACCCAAACACATTTGGAACTCTCCTGGGGTACTCTCACACATATTATTCCCTCATTTAGCAGATATTTTCACAAAAACGGGAAATTTTCAAAAATTCAGAAAAATGTCTGAAAACGACTAAATATCAAGGACTCATCGGGCGAATCGCTCTGGAACTGAAATTGGAATGCTCACTGACATTTCCCCTATCTGAAAGTCT
This sequence comes from Phyllobates terribilis, assembly GCF_046119375.1. Taxonomy (NCBI): domain Eukaryota; kingdom Metazoa; phylum Chordata; class Amphibia; order Anura; family Dendrobatidae; genus Phyllobates; species Phyllobates terribilis. The sequence goes on along the minus strand of NW_027362769.1, from coordinate 46,713,855 downwards.
GATAAACGCAGGAAAAATGACTAAGTCCAAAAAAAAATTTTTTAAACTTTTTTCAATTTTACCCCCGTGGGTTATATATTCTACCCACACACATTTGGAACTCTCCTGGGGTACTCTCACACATATTATTCCCTCATTTAGCGGATATTTTCACGAAAAAGGGAAATTTTCAAAAATTCAGAAAAATGGCTGAAAAAGACTAAATATCAAGGACTCATCAGGCGAATCGCTCTGGAACTGAAATCGATACGCTCACTGTCATTTCCCCTATCTGAAAGTCAGATAAACGCCGGAAAAAAGAATAAGTCCAAAAAAAAAATTTTTCAACTTTTTTCAATTTTACCCCCGTGGGATTTATGTTCAACCCAAACACATTTGGAACTCTCCTGGGGTACTCTCACACATATTATTCCCTCATTTAGAGAATATTTTCACAAAAAAGAGAATTTTTCAAAAATTCTGAAAAATGGCTTAAAACGACTAAATATCAAGGACTCATCGGGAGAATCGCTCTGGAACTGAAATCGGAATGCTCACTGACATTTCCCCTATCTGAAAGTCTGATAAACGCCGGAAAAATTACCAAGTCCAAAAAAAAAATTTTTTCAACTTTTTTCAATTTTATGCCCGTGCGATATATATTCTACCCACACACATTTGGAACTCTCCTGGGGTACCCTCACACATATTATTCCCTCATTTATTGGATATTTTCACAAAAAAGTTAAGTTTTCAAAAATTTAGAAAAATAGCTGAAAACGACAAAATATCAAGGACTCATCGGGCGAATCGCTCTGGAACTGAAATCGGTACGCTCACTGACATTTCCCCTATCTGAAAGTCTGATAAACGCCGGAAAAAAGACTAAGTCCATAAAAAAAAATTTTTTCAACTTTTTTCAATTTTATACCCGTGCGATATGTATTCTACCCACACACATTTGGAACTCTCCTGGGGTACCCTCACACATATTATTCCCTCATTTAGTGGATATTTTCACAAAAAAGTGAAATTTTCAAAAATTATGAAAGTTGGCTGAAAACGACTAAATATCAAGGACTCTTCGGGAGAATCGCTCTGGAACTGAAATCGGTACGCTCCCTGACATTTCCCCTATCTGAAAGTCTGATAAACGCCGGAAAAATGACTAAGTCCAAAAAAAAAATTTTTCAACTTTTTTCAATTTTACCCCCGTGGGATTTATATTCTACCCAAACACATTTGGAACTCTCCTGGGGTACTCTCACACATATTATTCCCTCATTTAACAGATATTTTCACAAAAAAGTGAAATTTTCAAAAATTCAGAAAAATGGCTGAAAAAGACTAAATATCAAGGACTCATCAGGCGAATCGCTCTGGAACTGAAATCGATACGCTCACTGTCATTTCCCCTATCTGAAAGTCAAATAAACGCCGGAAAAATGACTAAGTCCAAAAAAAAAATTTTTCAACTTTTTTCAATTTTACCCCCGTGGGATTTATATTCTACCCAAACACATTTGGAACTCTCCTGGGGTACTCTCACACATATTATTCCCTCATTTAGAGAATATTTTCACAAAAAAGAGAATTTTTCAAAAATTCTGAAAAATGGCTTAAAACGACTAAATATCAAGGACTCATCGGGAGAATCGCTCTGGAACTGAAATCGGAATGCTCACTGACATTTCCCCTATCTGAAAGTCTGATAAACGCCGCAAAAAGACTCAGTCCAAAAAAAAACATTTTTTCAACTTTTTTCAATTTTACCCCCATGGTATATATAATCTACCCACACACATTTGGAACTCTCCTGGGGTACTCTCACACATATTATTCCCTCATTTAGCAGATATTTTCACAAAAAAGTGAAATTTTCAAAAATTCAGAAAAATGGCTGAAAACGACTAAATATCAAGGACTCATCGGGCGAATCGCTCTGGAACTGAAATCGGTACGCTCCCTGACATTTCCCCTATCTGAAAGTCTGATAAACGCCGGAAAAATGACTAAGTCCAAAAAAAAAATTTTTCAACTTTTTTCAATTTTACCCCCGTGGGATTTATGTTCTACCCAAACACATTTGGAACTCTCCTGGGGTACTCTCACACATATTATTCCCTCATTTAACGGATATTTTCACAAAAAAGTGAAATTTTCAAAAATTCAGAAAAATGGCTGAAAACGACTAAATATCAAGGACTCATCGGGCGAATCGCTCTGGAACTGAAATCGCAATGCTCACTGACATTTCCCCTATCTGAAAGTCTGATAAACACCTGAAAAATGACAAAGTCCAAAAAAAAATTTTTTTCAACCTTTTTCAATTTCACCCCCATGGGATATATATTCTACCCACACACATTTGGAACTCTCCTGGGGTACTCTCACACATATTATTCCCTCATTTAGCGGATATTTTCACAAAAAAGTGAAATTTTCAAAAACTCAGAAAAATGGCTGAAAACTACTAAATATGAAGGACTCATCAGGCAAATCACTCTGGAACTGAAATCGATACGCTCAATGTCATTTCCCCTATCTGAAAGTCAGATAAACGTCGGAAAAAAGAATGAGTCCAAAAAAAAAATTTTTCAACTTTTTTCAATTTTACCCCCGTGGTATATATATATTCTACCCACACACAATTGGAAATCTCCTGGGGTACCCTCACACATATTATTAACTCATTTAGAGAAAAGATTCACAAAAAAGTGAAATTTTCAAAAATTCAGAAAAATGGCTAAAAATGACTAAATATCAAGGATTCATCGGGCGACTCGCTCTGGAACTGAAATTGCAATGCTCACTGAAGTCTGATAAACGCCGGAAAAATGACAAAGTCCAAAAAAAAATTTTCTTCAACTTTTTTCAATTTTACCCCCGTGGGATATATAATCTACCCAAACACATTTGGAACTCTCCTGGGGTACTCTCACACATATTATTCCCTCATTTAGTGGATATTTTCATAAAAAAGTGAAATTTTCAAAAATTCAGAAAAATGGCTGAAAACGACTAAATTTCAAGGACTCATCGGGCGAATCGCTCTGGAACTGAAATCGGAATGCTCACTGACATTTCCCTTATCTCAATGTCTGATAAACGCCGGAAAATTGACTAAAGTCCGAAAAAAAATTTTTTTCAACTTTTTTCTATTTTATGCCCGTGGGATATATATTCTACCCACACACATTTGGAACTCTCCTGGGGTACCCTCACACATATTATTCCCTCATTTAGTGGATATTTTCACAAAAAAAGTGAAATTTTCAAAAATTCAGAAAATGGCTGAAAACGACTAAATATCAAGGACTCATCGGGCAAATCGCTCTGGAACTGAAATCGGTACGCTCACTGACATTTCCCCTATCTGAAAGTCTGATAAACACCAAAAAATGACTAAGTCCAAAAAAAAATTATTTTCAACTTTTTTCAATTTTACCCCCGTGGGATATATAATCTACCCACCCACATTCGGAACTCTCCTGGGGTACTCTCACAAATATTATTCCCTCATTTAACGGATATTTTCACAAAAAAGTGAAATTTTCAAAAATTCAGAAAAATGGCTGAAAACGACTAAATATCAAGGACTCATCGGGCGAATCGCTCTGGAACTGAAATTGGAATGCTCACTGACATTTCCCCTATCTGAAAGTCTGATAAACACCGGAAAAATGACAAAGTACAAAAAAAAATTATATTCAACTTTTTTCAATTTTACCCCCGTGGGATATATAATCTACCCACCCACATTCGGAACTCTCCTGGGGTACTCTCACAAATATTATTCCCTCATTTAACGGATATTTTCACAAAAAAGTGAAATTTTCAAAAATTCAGAAAAATGGCTGAAAACGACTAAATATCAAGGACTCATCGGGCGAATCGCTCTGGAACTGAAATTGGAATGCTCACTGACATTTCCCCTATCTGAAAGTCTGATAAACACCGGAAAAATGACAAAGTACAAAAAAAAATTATTTTCAACTTTTTTCAATTTTACCCCCGTGGGATATATAATCTACCCACCCACATTTGGAACTCTCCTGGGGTACTCTCACAAATATTATTCCCTCATTTAGCGGATATTTTCACAAAAAAAGTGAAATTTTCAAAAATTCAGAAAAATGGCTGAAAACGACTAAATATCAAGGAGTCATCAGGCAAATCGCTCTGGAACTGAAATCAGTACGCTCACTGACATTTCCCCTATCTCAAAGTCTGAAAAACGCCGGAAAAATGACTAAGTCCAAAAAAAATTTTTTTCAACTTTTTTCAATTTTACCCCCATGGGATATATAATCTACCCACACACATTTGGAACTCTCCTGGGGTACTATCACACATATTATTCCCTCATTTAGCGGATATTTTCACAAAAAAGTGAAATTTTCAAAAATTCAGAAAAATGGCTGAAAACGACTAAATATCAAGGACTCTTTGGGCGAATCACTCTGGAACTGAAATCGGTACGCTCACTGACATTTCCCCTATCTCAATGTCTGATAAACACCGGAAAAATGACTAAAGTCCAAAAAAAAATTTTTTTCAACTTTTTTCAATATTACCCCCGTGGGATATATATTCTACCCACACACATTTGGAATTCTCCTGAGGTACTCTCACACATATTATTCCCTCATTTAGCAGATATTTTCACAAAAAAGTGAAATTTTCAAAAATTCTGAAAAATGGCTGAAAATGACTAAATATCAAGGACTCATCGGGCGAATCGCTCTGGAACTGAAATCGGTACGCTCACTGACATTTCCCCTATCTGAAAGTCTGATAAACACCGGAAAAATGACTAAATCCCTCATAAAAATTTTTAAAATTTTTTCAATTTTACCCCCGTGGGATATATATTCTACCCACACACATTTGGAACTCTCCTGGGGTACCCTCACACATATTATTCCCTCATTTAGTGGATATTTTCACAAAAAAGTGAAATTTTCAAAAATTCAGAAAAATGGCTGAAAAAGACTAAATATCAAGGACTCATCAGGCGAATCGCTCTGGAACTGAAATCAGTACACTCACTGTCATTTCCCCTATCTGAAAGTCAGATGAACGCCGGAAAAAAGACTAAGTCCAAAAAAAAATTTTTTTTAACTTTTTCAATTTTACCCCCATGGGATATTTATTCTACCCACACAAATTTGGAACTCTCCTTGGGTTCTCTCACACATATTATTCCCTCATTTAGCGGATATTTTCACAAAAAAGTGAAATTTCCAAAAATTCAGAAAAATGTCTAAAAACGACTAAATATCAAGGACTCATCGGGCGAATCGCTCTGGAAATGAAATCAGAATGCTCACTGAAGTCTTATAAACGCCGGAAAAATGACTAAGTCCCAAAAAAAAAATTTTTCAACTTTTTTCAATTTTACCCCCGTGGGATATATAATCTACCCACACACATTTGGAACTCTCCTGGGGTACTCTCACACATATTATTCCCTCATTTAGCGGATATTTTCACAAAAAAGTGAAGTTTTCAAAAATTCAGAAAAATGGCTGAAAACGACTAAATATCAAGGACTCATCGGACGAATCGCTCTGGAACTGAAATTGGAATGCTCACAGACATTTCTCCTATCTGAAAGTCTGATAAACGCCGGAAAAAAGACTAAGTCCAAAAAAAATTTTTTTTAACATTTTTCAATTTTACCCCCGTGGGATATATATTCTACCCACACACATTTGGAACTCTCCTGGGGTACTGTCACACATATTATTCCCTCATTTAGCGGATATTTTCACAAAAAAGTGCCATTTTCAAAAATTCCGAAAAATGTCTGAAAACGACTAAATATCAAGGACTCATCGGGCGAATCGCTCTGGAACTGAAATCGGAATGCTCACTGAAGTCTGATAAACGCCGGAAAAATGACTAAGTCCAAAAAAATTTTTTTCAACTTTTTTCAATTTTATCCCCATGGGATATATAATCTACCCACACACATTTGGAACTCTCCTGGGGTACTCTCACACATATTATTCCCTCATTTAGCGGATATTTTCACAAAAAAGTCAAATTTTCAAAAATTCAGAAAAATGGCTGAAAACGACTAAATATCAAGGACTCATCGGGCGAATCGCTCTGGAACTGAAATTGGAATGCTCACTGACATTTCCCCTATATGAAATCTGATAAACGCCGGAAAAATGACTAAGTCCAAAAAAAATTTTTTTTCAACTTTTTTCAATTTTACCCCGTGGGATTTATATTCTACCCACACACATTTGGAACTCTCCTGGGGTACTCTCACACATATTATTCCCTCATTTAGCGGATATTTTCACAAAAAAGTGAAATTTTCAAAAATTCAGAAAAATGGCTGAAAACGTCTAAATAACAAGGAGTCATTGGGCGAATCGCTCTGGAACTGAAATCGGTACGCTCACTGACATTTCACCTATCTCAATGTCTGATAAACGCCGGAAAATTGACTAAAGTCCAAAAAAAAATTTTTTTTAACTTTTTTCAATTTTACCCCCGTGGGATATATATTCTACCCACACACATTTGGAATTCTCCAGAGGTACTCTTACACATATTATTCCCTCATTTAGCGGATATATTCACAAAAAAGTGACATTTTCAAAAATTCTGAAAATTGGCTGAAAACGACTAAATATCAAGGAATCATCGGGCAAATCGCTCTGGAACTGAAATCGGAATGCTCACTGACATTTCCCCTATCTGAAAGTCTGATAACCGCTGGAAAAATGACTAATTCCCAAAAAAAATTTTTTTTAACTTTTTTCTATTTTATGCCCGTGGGATATAGATTCTACCCACACACATTTGGAAGTCTCCTGTGGAACCCTCACACATATTATTCCCTCATTTAGTGGATATTTTCACAAAAAAGTGAAATTTTCAAAAATTCTAAAAATTGGCTGAAAAAGACTAAATATCAAGTAATCATCAGGCGAATCGCTCTGGAACTGAAATTGGAACACTCTCTGACATTTGCCGTATCTGAAAGTCTGCTAAACGCCGGAAAAATGACTAAGTCCAAAAAAAATTTTTTTCAACTTTTTTCAATTTTATGCCCGTGCGATATATATTCTACCCACACACAGTTGGAACTCTCCTGGGGTACCCTCACACATATTATTCCCTCATTTAGTGGATATTTTCACAAAAAAGTGAAATTTTCAAAAATTCTGAAAATTGGCTGAAAACGACTAAATATCAAGGACTCATCGGGTGAATCGCTCTGGAACTGAAATCGGTATGCTCACTGACATTTCCCCTATCTGAAAGTCTGAGAAACGCCGGAAAAATGACTAAGTCCAAAAAAAAATTTTTTTCAACTTCTTTCAATTTTATGCCCGAGCGATATATATTCTACCTACACACATTTGGAACTCTCCTGGGGTACCCTCACACATATTCTATAAGGTGAAGAGATCCCCTTCACCTTATAGACTGGGATAGTATCTTTAGTAATAGGAGCACCGATAGAAAATGGGAAATTTTCAAAACAGTCCTACGTAGTCACTGTAGAAGGTACATACCTTATGGGAATAAAAGGGCTAGGAATAGGAGGAAGCCAATGTGGCTAAATAAGGAAGTCAAGAGGGCAATGGAAAACAAAAAAAGGGCTTTCGGTAAACTTAAACAAGAAGGCAGCGAGGAAGCGCTAATATCTTATAGGGAAAAAAACAAAACCTGTAAGAAACAAATAAGAATAGCAAAAGAGGAGACAGAAAGACTAATTGCCAAAGAAAGTAAAACGAATCCCAAACTGTTCTTTAACTATATAAACAGTAAAAGGATTAAAACTGATGGAGTTGGCCCATTGAAAAATAACCTGGGTAAAATCATAGAGGGCGATGAGGGTAAAGCAAACCTACTCAATAGCTTCTTCTCCACTGTTTTCACAAAAGAAAACAATTTATCGGAGGAAATGCAGAGTGATAAAGTAAACCCTCCGCTAAATATCACCCACCTAACCCAGGAGGAAGTTCAGAAACGCCTAAATAATATCAAAATAGACAAGTCACCAGGCCCAGATGGCATACACCCCCGGGTACAAAAAGAATTAAGTAATGTGATAGACAGACCGCTGTATCTTATATTCAAGCACTCTTTATGGACAGGGTCTGTCCCACTAGACTGGCGCCAAGCAAATGTGGTACCAATATTCAAAAAGGGGTCTAAAAGTGACCCTGGGAACTATAGACCAGTCAGCTTAACGTCTGTTGTGGGTAAATTGTTTGAAGGATTTCTTAGAGATGCTATTGTAGAATATCTTAATGATAATAACTGTCTAACTCCATATCAACATGGATTCATGAGGGATCGCTCCTGCCAAACAAACCTGATCGCATTCTACGAGGAGGTGAGCTCACAGCTGGACCGGGGAGAGTCAGTGGATGTTGTATACCTTGACTTCTCCAAAGCGTTTGATACCGTGCCACACAAAAGGTTGGTATATAAAATGAGAATGCTTGGTCTGGGGGATAATGTGTGCAAGCTGGCTGAGTGATAGAAAGCAGAGGGTGGTTATCAATGGAGTAAGCTCAGGGTGTGTCAGGGTTACTAGCGGGGTGCCTCAAGGGTCTGTATTGGGCCCTATATTATTTAATATATTTATTAATGATCTAGTGGAAGGGTTGCATAGTAAAATAGCAATATTTGCAGATGATACTAAACTCTGTAAAGTAGTTAATACAGATGAGGATAGGGCACAGCTACAGGAGGATTTAGATAAATTGGGGAGTTGGGCCAAAAAATGGCAAATGGGGTTCAATGCCGATAAATGTAAGGTCATGCACATGGGAAAGAAAAACAGCAGTCACCCATACATATTAAATGGGAAACCGTTGGGGAAATCTGACATGGAGAAGGACCTGGGCGTCTTGGTTAATAGCAAATTAAATTGGAGTGCCCAGTGTCAGGCAGCAGCTGCGAAGGCAAATAGAGTCATGGCATGCATCAGAAGAGGAATAGGAGCATGTGATGAGAACATTGTTCTTCCTCTGTATAAAGCGCTGGTAAGGCCGCACTTAGAATATTGTGCACAGTTCTGGGCTCCGGTGCTCAGGAAAGACATATTGGAGCTAGAGAGGGTACAAAGGAGAGCGACTAAGGTAATAAAGGGAATGGAGGGACTAGAATACCCAGAGAGGTTGTCAAAATTAGGCCTATTTATGTTGGAAAAGAGAAGGCTTAGGGGAGACCTCATAAACATGTATAAATACATCAGGGGGCAGTACAGAGATCTCTCCCATGACCTGTTTATACCAAGGATGGTGACAAAGACGAGGGGGCACACTATGCATCTGGAGGAAAGGAGGTTCCTGCACCAGCATAGAAGGGGATTCTTTACGGTCAGAGCCGTGAGACTCTGGAACTCTCTGGGAGAGGAAGTGGTAATGTCCAACTCACTTAACGAGTTCAAGAGAGGCCTGGACGCCTTTCTTGAGAACAATAAAATTACATCTTATGCTTAGTTAATTAATCCAGGGATTTAATCTGACTGCCAGATTGGTGTCGGGAAGTGAATTTTTCCTCAATGATGTAAATTGGCCTATAACGCATGTTTTTTTGTTGCCTTCCCCTAGATCAATGCGGCGGAATAGCTGCAGTGCACAAGAAATTGGCTGAACTGGATGGACGATTGTCTTTTTTCGGCCTTATAAACTATGAAACTATGAAACTATGATATTATTCCCTCATTTAGTGGATATTTTCACAAAAAAGTGAAATTTTCAAAAATTCTGAAAATTAGCTGAAAACGACTAAATATCAAGGACTCATCGGGTGAATCGCTCTGGAACTGAAATCGGTATGCTCACTGACATTTCCCCTATCTGAAAGTCTGATAAACGCAGGATAAATGACTAAAGTCCAGAAAAAAAATTTTTTCAACTTTTTTCAATTTTACCCCCGGGAGATTTATATTCTACCCACACACATTTGGAACTCTCCTGGGATACCCTCACACATATTATTCCCTCATTTAGTGGATATTTTCACAAAAAAGTGAAATTTTCAAAAATTCAGAAAAAGTGCTGAAAACGACTAAATATCAAGGACTCATCGGGCAAATCGCCCTGGAACTGAAATCAGAATGCTCACTGACATTTCCCCTAACTGAAAGTCTGAGAAACGCCGAAAAAATGATTAAGACCAAAAAAAATTTTTTTTCAACTTTTTTCAAATTTACCCCTGTGGGTTATATATTCTACCCACACACATTTGGAACTCTCCTGGGGTACTCTCACACATATTATTTCCTAATTTAGCAGATATTTTCACAAAAAAGTGAAATTTTCAAAAATTCTGAAAAATGGCTGAAAACGACTAAATATCAAGGATTCATCAGGCGAATCGCTCTGGAACTGAAATCGGTACGCTCACTAACATTGCCCCTATCTGAAAGTCTGATAAACGACGGAAAAAAGACTAAGTCCAAAAAATAAATTTTTCAACTTTTTTCAATTTTACCCCCGTGGGATATATATTCTACCCACACACATTTGGAACTGTCCTGGGGTACTCTCACACATATTATTCCCTCATTTAGCGGATATTTTCACAAAAAAGAGAAATTTTCAAAAATTCAGAAAAATGGCTGAAAACGACTAAATATCAAGGACTCATCGGGCGAATCGCTCTGGAACTGAAATCGGTACGCTCCCTGACATTTCCCCTATCTGAAAGTCTGATAAACGCCGGAAAAATGACTAAGTCAAAAAAAAAAAATTGTTCAACTTTTTTCAATTTTACCCCCGTGGGATATATATTCTACCCACACACATTTGGAACTCTCCTGGGGTACTCTCACACATATTATTCCCTCATTTAGCGGATATTTTCACAAAAAAGTGAAAATTTCAAAGATTAAGAAAAATGGCTGAAAACGACAAAATATCAAGGACTCATCGGGCGAATCGCTCTGGAACTGAAATCAGAATGCTCACTGACATTTCCCCTATCTGAAAGTCTGATAAACGCCGGAAGAAATGACTAAGACCAAAAAAATAATTTTTTCAACTTTTTTCAATTTTATGCCCGTGCGATATATATTCTACCCACACACATTTGGAACTCTCCTGGGGTACTCTCACACATATTATTCCCTCATTTAGCGGATATTTTCACAAAAAGTGAAAATTTCAAAGATTAAGAAAAATGGCTGAAAACGACAAAATATCAAGGACTCATCGGGCGAATCGCTCTGGAACTGAAATCAGAATGCTCACTGACATTTCCCCTATCTGAAAGTCTGATAAACGCCGGAAGAAATGATTAAGACCAAAAAAATAATTTTTTCAACTTTTTTCAATTTTATGCCCGTGCGATATATATTCTACCCACACACATTTGGAACTCTCCTGGGGTACTCTGACACATATTATTCCCTCATTTAGCGGATATTTTCACAAAAAAGTGACATTTTCAAAAATTCAGAAAAATGGCTGAAAACGACAAAATATCAAGGACTCATCCGGCGAATCGCTCTGGAACTGAAATCGGAACGCTCACTAACATTTCCCCTATCTGAAAGTCTGATAAACGCTGGAAAAAAACTTAAGTCCAAAAGAAAAATTTCTCAACTTTTTTCAATTTTACCCCTGTGGGATATATATTCTACCCACACACATTTGGAATTCTCCTGGGGTACTCTCACACATATTATTCCCTCATTTAGCGGATATTTTCACAAAAAAGTGAATATTTCAAAAATTCAGAAAAATGGCTGAAAACAACTACATATCAAGGACTCATTGGGCGAATCACTCTGGAACTGAAATCGGAATGCACACTGACATTTCCCCTATCTGAAAGTCTGATAAACGCCGGAAAAAAAACTAAGTCCAAAAAAAAATTTTTTTAAACTTTTTTCAATTTTTCCCCCGTGGGATATATATTCTACCCACACACATTTGGAATTCTCCTGGGGTACTCTCACACATATTATTCCCTCATTTACCGGATAATTTCACAAAAAAGTGAAAATTTCAAAAATTCAGAAAAATGTCTGAAAACGACAAAATATCAAGGACTCATCGGGCGAATCGCTCTGGAACTGAAATCAGAATGCTCACTGACATTTCCCCTATCTGAAAGTCTGATAAACGCCGGAAGAATGACTAAGTCCAAAAAAAAAATTTTTTCAACTTTTTTCAATTTTATGCCCGTGCGATATATATTCTACCCACACACATTTGGAACTCTCCTGGGGTACTCTCACACATATTATTCCCTCATTTAGCGGATATTTTCACAAAAAAGAGAAATTTTCAAAAATTCTGAAAAATGGCTGAAAACGACTAAATATCAAGGACTCATCGGGCGAATCGCTCTAGAATTGAAATCGGAATGCTCACTGACATTTCCCCTATCTGAAAGTCTGATAAACACCGGAAAAATGAATAAGTCCAAAAAAAACATTTTTTAAACTTTTTTCAATTTTACCCCCGTGGGATATATATCCTACCCACACACATTTGGAACTCTCCTGGGGTACTCTCACACATATTATTCCCTCATTTAGCGGATATTTTCACAAAAAAGTGAAATTTTCAAAAAGTCAGAAAAATTGCTGAAAACGACTAAATATCAAGGACTCATCAGGCGAATCGCTCTGGAACTGAAATCGGTACGCTCACTGACATTTTCCCTATCTGAAAGTCTGATAAACACCGGAAAAATTAATAAGTCCCAAAAAAAATTTTTTTCAACTTTTTTCAATTTTACCCCCATGGGATATATAATCTACCCACACACATTTGGAACTCTCCTGGGGTACCCTCACACATATTATTCCATCATTTAATGGATATTTTCACAAAAAAGAGAAATTTTCAAAAATTCTGAAAAATGGCTGAAAACGACCAAACATCAAGGACTCTTTGGGCGAATCACTCTGGAACTGAAATCGGAATGCTCACTGACATTTCCCCTATCTGAAAGTCTGATAAACGCCGGAAAAATAACTAAGTCCAAAAAAAACATTTTTTAAACTTTTTTCAATTTTTCCCCCGTGGGATATATATTCTACCCACACACATTTGGAACTCTCCTGGGGTACTCTCACACATATTATTCCCTCATTTAGTGGATATTTTCACAAAAAAGTTAAATTTTCCAAAATTCAGAAAAATGGCTGAAAATGACTAAATATTAAGGACTCAACCTGCGAATTGCTCTAGATCTGAAATCGGAATGCTCACTGACATTTCCCCTATCTGAAAGTCTGATAAACACCGGAAAAATGAATAAGTCCCCAAAAAATTTTTTTTCAACTTTTTTCAATTTTACCCCCGTGGGATATATATTCTAACCACACACATTTGGAACTCTCCTGGGGTACTCTCACACATATTATTCCCTCATTTAGTGGATATTTTCACAAAAAAGTAAAATTTTCAAAAATTCAGAAAAGTGGCTGAAAATGACTAAATATCAAGGACTCATCGGGAGAATAGCTCTGGAATTGAAATCGGAATGCTCACTGACATTTTCCCTATCTGAAAGTCTGATAAAAGGGGAAAAATGACTAAGTCTAAAAAAAAAATTTTTCAACTTTTTTCAATTTTACCCCCGTGGGATATATATTCTACCCCCACACATTTGGAATTCTCCTGGGGTACTATCACACATATTAATCCCTAATTTAGCGGATATTTTCACAAAAAAGTGAAAATTTCAAAAATTCAGAAAAATGGCTGAAAACGACAAAACATCAAGGGCTCATCGGGAGAATCGCTCTGGAACTGAAATCAGAATGCTCACTGACATTTCCCCTATCTGAAAGTCTGATAAACGCCGGAAAAATGACTAAGTCCAAAAAAAAAATTTTTTCAACTTTTTTCAATTTTATGCCTGTGCGATATATATTTTACCCACACACATTTGGAACTCTCCTGGGGTACTCTCACACATATTATTCCCTCATTTAGTGGATATTTTCACAAAAAAGTGAAATTTTCAAAAATTCCGAAAAATGGCTGAAAACGACTAAATATCAAGGACTCATCGGGAGAATAGCTCTGGAACTGAAATCGGAATGCTCACTGACATTTTCCCTATCTGAAATTCTGATAAACGGCGGAAAAATGACAGTCCAAAAAAAATTTTTTTTCAAAATTTTTTTTGGACTTAGTCATTTTTCCGACCTTTATCAGACTTTCAGATAGGGGAAATGTCAGTGAGCATTCCGATTTCAGTTCCAGAGCGATTCGCCCGATGAGTCCTTGATATTTTTTTCGTTTTCAGCCATTTTTCTGAATTTTTGAAAATTTCACTTTTTTGTGAAAATATCCGCTAAATGAGGGAATAATATGTGTGAGAGTACCCCAGGAGAATTCCAAATGTGTGTGGGTAGACTATATATCCCACGGGGTAAAATTGAAAAAAGTTGAAAAATTATTTTTTTTGGACTTAGTCATTTTTCCGGCGTTTATCAGACTTTCAGAAAGGGGAAATGTCAGGGAGCGTACCGATTTCAGTTCCAGAGCGATTCGCCCGATGAGTCATTGATATTTAGTCTTTTCAGCCATTTTTCTGAATTTTTGAAAATTTCCCTTTTTTGTGAAAATATCCGCTAAATGAGAGAATAATATGTGTAAGAGTACCCCTGGAGAGTTACAAATGTGTGTGGGTAGAATATATATCCCACGGGGGTAAAATTGAAAAAAGTTGATAAAAAATTTGTTTTGGACTTAGTCTTTTTTCCTTCGTTTATCAGACTTTCAGATTGGGGAAATGTCAGTGAGCATTCTTATTTCAGTTCCAGAGTGATTCGCCCAATGAGTCCTTGATACTTAGTCGTTTTCAGCCATTTTTCTGAATTTTTGAAAATTTCACGTATTTATGAAAATATCCACTAAATGAGGGAATAATATGTGTGAGGGTACCCCAGGAGAGTTCCAAATGTGTGTGGGTAGAATATAAATCCCACGGGGGTAAAATTGAAAAAAGTTGAAAAAAATTTTTTTTTGGCCTTAGTCATTTTTCCGGCGTTCATCCGACTTTCAGATAGGTGAAATGTCAGTGAGCATTCCGATTTCAGTTCCAAATCGGTTCGCCCGATGAGTCCTTGATATTTTGTCGTTTTCAGCCATTTTTCTGAATTTTTGAAAATTTCACTTTTTTGTGAAAATATCCGCTAAATGAGGGAATAATATGTGTGAGAGTACCCCAGGAGAATTCCAAATGTGTGTGGGTAGAATATATATCCCACGGGGGTAAAATTGAAAAAAGTTGAAAAAATGTTTTTTTTGGACTTAGTCATTTTTACGGCGTTTATCAGACTTTCAGATAGGGGAAATGTCAGTGAGCATTCCGATTTCAGTTCCAGAGTGATTTGCCCAATGAGTCCTTGATATTTTGTCGTTTTCAGCCATTTTTCTGAATTTTTGAAAATTTCACTATTTTGTGAAAATATCCACTAAATAAGGGAATAATATGTGTGAGAGTACCCCAGGAGAGTTCCAAATGTGTGTGGGTAGAATATATATCCCACGGGCGTAAAATTGAAAAAAGTTGAAAAAAAAATTGTTTTGGACTTAGTCTTTTTTCTGGCGTTTATCAGACTTTCAGATTGGGGAAATGTCAGTGAGCATTCTGATTTCAGTTCTAGAGTGATTCGCCCAATGAGTCCTTGATATTTAGTCGTTTTCAGCCATTTTTCTGAATTTTTGAAAATTTAACTTTTTTGTGAACATATTCTCTAAATGAGTTAATAATATGTGTGAGGGTACCCCAGTAGAGTTCCAAATGTGTGTGGGTGGAATATATATCCCACGGGCATAAAATTGAAAAAAGTTGAAAAAAAATTTGTTTTGGCCTTATTCTTTTTTCCGGCGTTTATCAGACTTTCAGATTGGGGAAATGTCAGTGAGCTTTCCGATTTCATTTCCAGAGTGATTCGCCCAATGAGTCCTTGATATTTAGTCGTTTTCAGCCATTTTTCTGAATTTTTGAAAATTTCACTTTTTTGTGAAAATATCCACTAAATGAGGGAATAATATGTGTGAGAGTTCCCCAGGAGAGTTCCAAATGTGTGTGGGTAGAATATATATCCCACGTGGGAAAAATTGAAAAAAGTTTAAACAAAATTTTTTTTGGACTTAGTCATTTTTCCGGCCTTTATCAGACTTTCAGATAGGGGAAATGTCAGTGAGCATTCCGATTTCAGTTCCAGAGCGATTCGCCCGATGAGTCCTTGATATTTTGTCGTTTTCAGCCATTTTTCTGAATTTTTGAAAATTTCACTTTTTTGTGAAAATATCCGCTAAATGAGGGAATAATATGTGTGAGAGTACCCCAGGAGTATTCCAAATGTGTGTGGGTAGACTATATATCCCACGGGGTAAAATTGAAAAAAGTTGAAAAATTATTTTTTTTGGACTTAGTAATTTTTCCGGCGTTTATCAGACTTTCAGAAAGGGGAAATGTCAGGGAGCGTACCGATTTCAGTTCCAGAGCGATTCGCCCGATGAGTCATTGATATTTAGTCTTTTCAGCCATTTTTCTGAATTTTTGAAAATTTCCCTTTTTTGTGAAAATATCCGCTAAATGAGAGAATAATATGTGTGAGAGTACCTCTGGAGAGGCTCCCTGACATTTCCCCTTTCTGGAAGTCTGATAAAGGCCGGAAAAATCACTAAGTCCAAAAAAAATAATTTTTCAACTTTTTTCAATTTTACCCCTGTGGGATATATAGTCTACCCACACACATTTGGAATTCTCCTGGGATACTCTCACACATATTATTCCCTCATTTAGCGGATATTTTCACAAAAAGTGAAATTTTCAAAAATTCAGAAAAATGGCTGAAAACGACAAAATATCAAGGACTCATCGGGCGAATCGCTCTGGAACTGAAATCGGAATGCTCACTGACATTTCCCCTATCTGAAAGTCTGATAAACGCCGGAAAAATAACTAAGTCCAAAAAAAATTTTGTTTAAACTTTTTTCAATTTTTCCCATGTGGGATATATATTCTACCCACAAACATTTGGAACTCTCCTGGGGAACTCTCACACATATTATTCCCTCATTTAGTGGATAGTTTCACAAAAAAGTAAATTTTCAAAAATTCAGAAAAATGGCTGAAAACGGCTAAATATCAAGGACTCATTGGGCGAATCACTCTGGAACTGAAATCGGAAAGCTCCCTGACATTTCCCCTTTCTGGAAGTCTGATAAACGCCGGAAAAATGACTAAGTCCAAAAAAAAAAATTTTTCAACTTTTTTCAATTTTACCCCCGTGGGATATATAGTCTACCCACACACATTTGGAACTCTCCTGGGGAACTCTCACACATATTATTCCCTCATTTAGTGGATATTTTCACAAAAAAAGTGAAATTTTCAAAAATTCAGAAAAATGGCTGTAAACGACTAAATATCAAGGACTCATTGGGTGAATGACTCTGGAACTGAAATCGGAATGCTCACTGACATTTCTCCTATCTGAAAGTCTGATAAACGGCGGAAATATAACTAAGTCCAAAAAAAATTTTTTTTCAACTTTTTTCAATTTTACCCCCGTGGGATTTATATTCTACCCACACACATTTGGAACTCTCCTGGGGTACCCTTACACATATTATTCCCTCATTTAGTGGATATTTTCACAAATACGTGAAATTTTCAAAAATTCAGAAAAATGGCTGAAAACGACTAAATATCAAGGACTCATTGGGCGAATCACTCTGGAACTGAAATCAGAATGCTCACTGACATTTCCCCAATCTGAAAGTCTGATAAACGAAGGAAAAAAGACTAAGTCCAAAACAAATTTTTTATCAACTTTTTTCAATTTTACCCCCGTGGGATATATATTCTACCCACACACATTTGTAACTCTCCAGGGGTACTCTCACACATATTATTCTCTCATTTAGCGGATATTTTCACAAAAAAGGGAAATTTTCAAAAATTCAGAAAAATGGCTGAAAAGACTAAATATCAAGGACTCATCGGGCGAATCGCTCTGGAACTGAAATCGGTACGCTCCCTGACATTTCCCCTTTCTGAAAGTCTGATAAACGCCGGAAAAATGACTAAGTCCAAAAAAAATAATTTTTCAACTTTTTTCAATTTTACCCCTGTGGGATATATAGTCTACCCACACACATTTGGAATTCTCCTGGGATACTCTCACACATATTATTCCCTCATTTAGCGGATATTTTCACAAAAAGTGAAATTTTCAAAAATTCAGAAAAATGGCTGAAAACGACAAAATATCAAGGACTCATCGGGCGAATCGCTCTGGAACTGAAATCGGAATGCTCACTGACATTTCCCCTATCTGAAAGTCTGATAAACGCCGGAAAAATAACTAAGTCCAAAAAAAATTTTGTTTAAACTTTTTTCAATTTTTCCCATGTGGGATATATATTCTACCCACACACATTTGGAACTCTCCTGGGAACTCTCACACATATTATTCCCTCATTTAGTGGATATTTTCACAAAAAAGTGAAATTTTCAAAAATTCTGAAAAATGGCTGAAAACGACTAAATATCAAGGACTCATTGGGCGAATCACTCTGGAAATGAAATAGGAAAGCTCACTGACATTTCCCCTATCTGAAAGTCTGATAAACGCCGGAAAAATGAATAAGTCCACAAAAAAAAAAATTTCAACTTTTTTCAATTTTACCCCCGTGGGATATATAATCTACCAACACACATTTGGTACTCTCCTGGGGTACTCTCACACATATTATTCCCTCATTTAGCTCATATTTTCACAAAAAAGAGAAATTTTCAAAAAATCTGAAAATTGGCTGAAAACGACTAAATATCAAGGAATCATCTGGCGAATCGCTCTATATCTGAAATCGGAACGCTCACTGACATGGCCCCTATCTGAAAGTCTGCTAAACGCCGGAAAAATGATTAAGTCCAAAAAAAAAAATGTTTTCAACTTTTTTCAATTTTACCCCCGTGGGATATATATTCTACCCACACACATTTGGAACTCTCCTGGGGAACTCTCACACATATTATTCCCTCATTTAGTGGATATTTTCACAAAAAAGTGAAATTTTCAAAAATTCTGAAAAATGGCTGAAAACGACTAAATATCAAGGACTCATTGGGCGAATCACTCTGGAACTGAAATCGGAATGCTCACTGACATTTCCCCTATCTGAAAGTCTGATAAACGCCGGAAAAATAACTAAGATCAAAAAAAAATTTTTTAAAACTTTTTTCAATTTTTCCCCCGTGGGATATATATTCTACCGACACACATTTGGAACTCTCCTGGGGAACTCTCACACATATTATTCCCTCATTTAGTGGATATTTTCACAAAAAAGTGAAATTTTCAAAAATTCAGAAAAATGGCTGAAAACGGCTAAATATCAAGGACTCATTGGGCGAATCACTCTGGAACTGAAATCGGAATGCTCACTGACATTTCCCGTGTCTGAAAGTCTGATAAATGCTGGAAAAATGACTAAGTCCACAAAAAAAAATTTTTCAACTTTTTTCAATTTTACCCCCGTGGGATATATAATCTACCCACACACATTTGGATCTCTCCTGGGGTACTCTCACACATATTATTCCCTCATTTAGCGGATATTTTCACAAAAAAGTGAAATTTTCAAAAAATCTGAAAATTGGCTGAAAACGATTAAATATCAAGGAATCATCTGGCGAATCGCTCTAGATCTGAAATCGGAACGCTCACTGACATGTCCCCTATCTGAAAGTCTGCTAAACGCCGGAAAAATGACTAAGTCCAAAAAAAAAATTTTTTCAACTTTTTTCAATTTTACCCCCGTGGGATATATATTCTACTCACACACATTTGGAACTCTCCTGGGGTACACTGACACATATTATTCCCACATTTAGCGGATATTTTCACAAAAAAGTGAAGTTTTCAAAAACTCAGAAAGTTGGCTGATAAAGACTAAATATCAAGGACTCATTGGGCGAATCGCTCTGGAACTGAAATCGGAATGCTCACTGACATTTCCCCTATCTGAAAGTCTGATAAACGCCGGAAAAATTACTAATTAAAAAAAAATCTTTGTTCAACTTTTTTCAATTTTACCCCCGTGGGATATATATTCTACCCACTCACATTTGGAACTCTCCTGGGGTACCCTGACACATATTATTCCCACATTTAGTGAATATTTTCGGAAAAAAGTGAAATTTTCAAAAATTCAGAAAAATGGCAGAAAACGACTAAGTATCAAGGACTCATCGGGCGATTCGCTTTGGAACTGAAAACGGAACGCTCAGGCTATGTGCCCACGTTGCGGACCTGAAGCATATTTTTTACGCTTCTCCCTGGCGGGAAAATCGCATGCGGATATTACATGCGGTTTTCCCGCCAGGTAGAAGCGTTTGTGAGGCGTCTTTGCATGCATTTCCGCATGCGGGTTATCAAGCACTTCTCCAAGCATCACTTGGAAAAGTGCTTGACAACTTGTTCAGAATGGTAAAAAATAAAAAAATAAACTTTATACTCACCTTCTGATGCATTCTCTGCCCCATCCGGAGGCTTTAGCGGCTCACGCTGTTGTGTGCAGGACCTGCGGTGACGTCATTGAGTCATGTGGTGGGTCACATGCCTCAATGACGTGGCAGGTCCTTCAGACAACAGCGCGACGAAGGGAAAACATCAGAAGATAAGTATAAACTTTATTTTATTCTTTTTTTTACAGGTTCTTTGGTACCCAGGTCTGGATGAGAGTCTCCTCTCGTCCAGACTTGGGTACCATCCGCACATTGATTCCGCTGCGCTTCCGCAAAATTAATGAACATGCTGCAGATTTTTGACTACAGCATATACGCTGCGGAAAAATCCGCAGCATGGGCATTGACATTGCGGAATGCAATTGGGGACCATGGGGTGCGGATCTACATGCGTTTTTCAAGCGTTTACGCTGCGGAAATTCCGCAGCATATACGCTTGAAAAACGCTACGTTGGCACACAGCCTCACTGACATTTCTCCTATCTGAAAGTCTGATGAACACCGGAAAAATGTCTACTTCCCAAAAAAAAAATGTTTAAACTTTTTTCAATTTTACCCCCGTGGGATATATAATCTACCCACTCACATTTGGAACTCTCCTGGGGTACCCTCACACATATTATTCCCTCATTTAGTGGTTATTTTCACAAAAAAAGTGAAATTTTCAAAAATTCAGAAAAATGGCTGAAAACGAATAAATATCAAGGACTCATCGGGCGAATCACTCTGGAACTGAAATCGGTACGCTCACTGACATTTCTCCTATCTGAAAGTCTGATGAAGGCCAGAAAAATGTCTAATTCCCAAAAAAAAATGTTTAATGTTTTTTTCAATTTTACCCTCGTGGGATATATAATCTACCCACTCACATTTGGAACTCTCCTGGGGTACCCTCACACATATTATTCCCTCATCTAGCGGATATTTTCACAAAAAAGTGAAATTTTTAAAAAATCTGAAAATTGGCTGAAAATGACTATATACCAAGTACTCATCGGGAGAATCGCTCTGGAACTGAAATCGGAACGCTCACTGACATGTCCCCTATCTGAAAGTCTGATAAACGCCGGAAAAATGACAAATTATAAAAAAAAAATTTTTCAACTTTTTTCAATTTTACCCCCGTGGGATATATATTCTACCCACACACATTTGGAACTCTCCTGGGGTACCCACACACATATTATTCCCTCATTTAGTGGATATTTCCACAAAAAAGTGAAATTTTCAAAAATTCAGAAAAATGGCTGAAAACAACTAAATATCAAGGACTCATCGGGCGAATCGCTCTGGAACTGAAAACGTAACGCTCACTGACATTTCTCCTATCTGAAAGTCTGATGAACGCCGGAAAACTGTCTAATTCCCCCCCAAAAAATGTTTAAACTTATTTCAATTTTATGCCCGTGGGATATATATTCTACCCACACACATTTGGAACTCTCTTGGGGTACCCACACACATATTATTCCCTCATTTAGTGGATATTTCCGGAAAAAAAGTAAAATTTTCAAAAATTCTGAAAATTGGCTCAAAACGACTAAATATCAAGGACTCATCGGGCGAATCGTTCTGGAATTGAAAACGGAACGCTCACTGACATTTCTTCTATCTGAAAGTCTGATAAACGCCGGAAAATGACTAATTCCTCCCCAAAAAATTTTTCAACTTTTTTCAATTTTACCCCCGTGGGATATATATTCTACCCACACACATTTGGAACTCTCTTGGGGTAACCTCACACATATTATTCCCACATTTAGCGGATATTTTCACAAAAAAGTGAAGTTTTCAAAAATTCTGAAAATTGGCTGAAAACGACTAAATATCAAGGACTCATCGGGCGATTGGCTCTGAAACTGAAAACGGAACGCTCACTGACATTTCTCCTATCTGAAAGTCTGATAAACGCCGGAAAATGACTAATTCCCAAAAAAAAAATTTTTCAACTTTTTTCAATTTTACCACCGTGGGATATGTAATCTACCCACACACATTTGGAACTCTCCTGGGGTACCTTCACAAATATTATTCAGTCATCTAGTGGATATTTTCGAAAAAAAGTGAAATTTTCAAAAAATCTGAAAATTTGCTGAAAACGAATAAATATCATGGACTCATCGGGCGAATCGCTCTGGAACTGAAAACGGAACGCTCACTGACATTTCCCCTATCTGAAAGTCTGATAAATGGCAGAAAAATGACTAAGTCCCCCAAAAAAATTTTTTTCAACTTTTTTCAATTTTACCCACGTGGGATACATAATATACCCACACACATGTGGAACTCTCCTGGGGTACCCACACACATATTATTCCCTCATTTAGTGGACATTTTCACAAAAAAATGAAATTTTCAAAAATTCAAAACAATGGCTGAAAACGACTAAATATCAAGGACTCATCGGGCGATTGGCTCTGAAACTGAAAACGGAACGCTCACTGACATTTCTCCTATATGAAAGTCTGATAAACGCCGGAAAAATTACTAATTTAAAAAATAAATTTTTTTCAACTTTTTTCAATTTTACCCCCGTGGGATATATAATCAACCCACTGACATTTGGAACTCTCCTGGGGTACCCACACACATATTATTCCCTCATTTAGCGGATATTTTCACAAAAAAGTGAAATTTTCAAAAAATCTGAAAATTCGCTGAAAACGTCTAAATATCAAGGGCTCATCGGGCGAATCGCTATGGAACTGAAATCGGAACACTCACTGACATTTCCCCTATCTGAAAATCTGATAAATGCTGGAAAAATGACTAATTCCCCAAAAAAATGTTTTTCAACTTTTTTTCAATTTTACCCCCGTGGGATATATATTCTACCCACACACATTTGGAACTCCCCTGGGGTACTCTTACACATATTATTCCCTCATTTAGCGGATATTTTCACAAAAAGGTGAAATTTTCAAAAATTCTGAAAATTGACTGAAAACGACTAAATATCAAGGACTCAACGGGCGATTCGCTCTAAAACTGAAAACGGAACGCTCACTGACATTTCCCCTATCTGAAAGTCTGATAAACGCCGGAAAAATGACTAATTCCAAAAAAAAAATATTTTCAACTTTTTACAATTTTACCCCCGTGGGATATATATTCTACCCACACACATTTGGACCTCTCCTGGGGTACCCATACACATATTATTCCCTCATTTAGGCTATGTGCCCACGTTGCATTTATGAAGCAGAAAATTTCTGCTGCATAAATGCAAGTCCTCTCCCGGAAAAACGCATGCGGAATTCCGCACGCGTTTATCGCGCTTTTTTCGCGCGTTTATCACGCGTTTTCCACATGCGGAATTGCCTTGCGTTTTTTATGCATTGAACAAAGGCAATTCTGCTTGCGGAAACGCAAAATTAAATGACATGCTGCGGATTTTTGAACGCAGCATAAACGCTGCGGAAAAATCCGCAGCATGTGCATAGAACTTGCGGAATCCCATTGGGGACCATGGGGTGCGTGCTACCAAGCGTTTTTCAAGCGTTTACGCTGCGGAAATTCCGCATCAAAAACGCTTGAAAAATGCTACGTGGGCACACAGCCTTAGAGGACATTTTCACAAAAAAGTGACATTTTCAAAAATTCAAAACATTGGCTGAAAACGACTAAATATCAAGGACTCATCGGGCGAATCGCTCTGGAACTGAAATCGGAATGCTCACTGACATTTCCCCTATCTGAAAGTCTGATAAACGCCGGAAAAATTACTAATTTAAAAAATAAATTTTTTTCAACTTTTTTCAATTTTACCCCCGTGGGATATATAATCAACCCACTGACATTTGGAACTCTACTGGGGTACCCTCACACATATTAATCCCCCATCTAGCGGATATTTTCACAAAAATGTGAAATTTTCAAAAAATCTAAAATTTGGCTGAAAATGACTAAATATCAAGGACTCATCGGGAGAATCGCTCTGGAACTGAAATCGGAATGCTCACTGACATTTCCCCTATCTGAAAGTCTGATAAACGCCGGAAAAATTACTAATTCCCCCCCAAAATTTTTTCAACTTTTTTCAATTTCACCCCCGTGGGATATATATTCTATCCACACACATTTGCAACTCTCCTGGGGTACCTTCACACATATTATTCCCTCATCTAGCGGATATTTTCACATAAAAGTGAAATTTTCAAAAATTCTGAAAATTGGCTGAAAACGACTAAATATCAAGGACTCATCAGGCGAATCGCTATGGAACTGAAATCGGAACACTCACTGACATTTCCCCTATCTGAAAGTCTGATAAACGCCGGAAAAATGACTAAGTCCAAAAAAATATTTTTTAAACTTTTTTCAATTTTATGCCCGTGGGATATATATTCTACCCACACACATTTGGACCTCTCCTGGGGTACCCACACACATATTATTCCCTCATTTAGTGAACATTTTCACAAAAAAGTGAAATTTTCAAAAATTCAAAACAATGGCTGAAAACTACTAAATATCAAGGAATCATCAGGCGAATCGCTCTGGAACTGAAATCATAATGCTCAATGACATTTCCCCTGTTTGAAAGTTTGATAAACGCCGGAAAATGACAAATTCCCGGAAAATTTTTTTTTTAAAGTTTTTTCAATTTTACCCCCGGGGGATATGTAATCTACCCACACACATTTGGAACTCTCCTGGGGTACCCTCACACATATTATTCCCTCATTTAGAGAATATTTTCACAAAAAAGTGAAATTTTCAAAAAATCTGAAAATTCTCTGAAAACGTCTAAATATCAAGGACTCATCGGGCGAATCGTTCTGGAACTGAAATCGGAACGCTTTCTGACATTTCCCCTATCTGAAAGGCTGATAAATGGTGGAAAAATGACTAATTCCCCAAAAAAATATTTTTCAACTTTTTTCAATTTTACCCCCGTGGGATATATATTCTACCCACACACATTTGGAACTCTCCTGGGGTACCCTCACACATATTACTCCCACATTTAGCAGATATTTTCATAAAAAAAGTGAAATTTTCAAAAATTCTGAAAATTGGCTGAAAACGACTAAATATCAAGGACTCATCGGGCGATTCGCTGTGGATCTGAAAACGGAACGCTCACTCATATTTCTCCTATCTGAAAGTTTGATAAACGCAGGAAAATGAATAATTCCCCCCCAAAAAAATTTTCAACTTTTTTCAATTTTACCCCCGTGGGATATATAATCTATCCACACACATTTGGAACTCTCCTGGGGTACCTTCACACATATTATTCCCTCATCTAGCGGATATTTTCACAAAAAAGTGAAATTTTCAAAAATTCAGAAAATTGGGTGAAAACGGCTAAATATCAAGGACTCATCAGGCGACTCGCTCTGGAACTGAAATCGGAATACTCACTGACATTTCCTCTATCTGAAAGTCTGATAAACACCGGAAAAATGACTAATTCCCTCCCAAAAAATTTTTCACCTTTTTTCAATTTTACCCTCGTGGGATATATATTCTACCCACACACATTTGGAACTCTCCTGGGGTACCCTCACACATATTATTCCCTCATTTAACAGATATTTTCACAAAAAAGTGAAATTTTCAAAAAATCAGAAAATTGGCTGAAAACGACTAAATATCAAGGACTCATCGGGCGAATCGCTCTGGAACTGAAATCGGAATGCTCACTGACATTTCCCCTATCTGAAAGTCTGATAAACGCTGGAAAAATGACTAATTTCCAAAAAAATTTTTTTTAACTTTTTTCAATTTTACCCCCGTGGGATATATATTCTACCCACACACATTTGGAACTCTCCCGGGGTACCCTCACACATATTATTCCCTCATTTAACAGATATTTTCACAAAAAAGTGAAATTTTCAAAAATTCTGAAAAATGGCTGAAAACGACTAAATATCAACTACACATCGGGCGAATCGCTCTGGAACTGAAATCGGAATGCTCACTGACTTTTCCCCTATCTTAAAGTCTGATAAACGCCGGAAAAATGACTAAGTTAAATAAAAAAATGTTTTCAAGTTTTTTCAATTTTACCCCCGTGAGATATATATTCTACCCACACACATTTGGAACTCTCCTGGGGTACCCTCACACATATTATTCCCTCATTTAGCGGATATTTTTACAAAAAGTGAAATTTTCAAAGATTCAGAAAATTGGCTTAAAACGACTAAATATCAAGGACTAGTGTTGAGCGAGCATTAAAATGCTCGGGTGCTCGAAGCTCGGGCCGAGCTCGCCGTGATACTCGGGTGCTCGACCCGAGCAACGAGCCCAAGTTTAGTCTGTGGGAGACTCGAGCATTTTTGCGGTGGCACCCAGGGCAGTCTTTTAAAAGCCTAACAAGTGCCCAAAACGATAGTGACAGTGCTCAAATAACATGGGGACAGCATGGGGATCGCCCCAGGAAGCATTTCTGACCCCCAGGTCACTGCTGTCAACAACGTGGTCAGAGGTATTAAGCCACTTTTACAGGCTCACAATAAAACGAAAGTGAAACTTTTTTCCTGTGAAATATGTTAAGGCACATCCTTTCCAGGGAAAAGACTTGTGTATAAGTTAAAATAAATGACCAAAAACAAAAATACTCCTCCCCACCTTCGGCTATGTTCACAAGCAGCATTTTTTATGCGTTTTTGCACTTTTGTATTGCTTTCAACTATGACAAATGCATTCACCGGGAAATGTAATTTTAACATTTTACAACCTTATCTGGCTTTGTGCTGTGTGACACATGCATAAAGTGCTGAAAAGACATGGGAACAGCATGGGGAAGACCCCTGGAAGCATCTCTGACTCCCAGGTCACTGTCTAAAAGTGTGCCCATCATAAGTGATCCTTGCCGCATCAGAAGATGCAGACTTGCAACTATCCCCATGCAAGTTCTAGTCCCAGGGCAGTGTTCAATTGTACCTCCCCCATTCCTTGCAATACAAGCGCAAGTATGCAGTCTGCCACCCACCCACCCCCAGGCTGCAATACCATACTGCTTGCTTGCTTGAATTTGAAATTGGGCCTTTTAGGCATGTGGAGGCGGAATCTGGCCACCACGTCATGCCTGTGTTGGCGGCCTGGAATCCATACTCAGTCCCCAGCCGCCCGGCGGCCGGGTGTCCATACTCAGTCCCCAGCCGCCCCGCGGCCGAGTGTCCACACGGTCCCCAGCCGCCTGGGGGCAGTCGGGTGTCCATAAACGGTCCCCAGCCGCCCCCATTTCTCCTTGGAACATCCCCCCACACACTTTTCTTAGCCCGGCCTGCATTAGGCAGCATTGGACGAGCCCACCAGAGAACCAGACTCCTCCAGTGGGCCCTGACTTCTCCATCGGTGGAGTTGAGAGTGCCAAGGTGAGGAGCATGATGATGATGACAGAAGTTAGCATCTGCTATGTTTTCTTTTAATGCAAGTGTAAGTGTGCAGCCTGCCACCCACCCACCCCCAGACTGCAATTCATACTGCTAGCTTGCACTTGAAATGGGGCCTTTTAGTTTAGAGGAGGCCGAAGCTGGCCACTACCTCATGGCTGCTTCGGCAGCGAGGTATCCATACTCAGTCCCCAGCCGCCCCTATTTGTCCTTATACATAAGATTAAGTGCGTATACCAAAACATTACCTGTGCCCTCCCCAGTGCATTTAGTGGGAAGGAGAGCCTATTCCGCTGTAGTGTGTGCATGCCAAACCCCTGTTCATGGTACATGCGAAGATGCCTCCCACCTTGCACCTGTCATTGCAGACTTGCAACTATCCCCATTCAAGTCCTTGTCCCAGGGCAGTGTTCAATTGTACCTCTCCCATTCCTTGCAATGCAAGCGCAAGTATGCAGCCTGCCACTCACCCACCCCCAGGCTGCAATACCATACTGCTTGCTTGCACTTTAAATTGGGCCTTTTAGGCATGTGGTGGCGGAATCTGGCCACCACGCCATGGCTGTGTCGGCGGCCTGGTATCCATACTCAGTCCCCAGCCGCCTGGTGGCCGGGTGTCCCCGCTTGCTCCCCAGCCTCCAGGGGGTGGCCGGGTGTCCATACTCGGTCCCCAGCCACCCCTATTTGTACCGGTAACCTTTCCCACACTTTTCTTAGCCTGGCCTGCTTTAGGGCAGCATTGGTCGAGCCCACCGGACTATCAGACTCCTCCGGTGTGCCCTGGCTTCTCCATCAGGGGAGTTGAGAGTGCCAAGGTGAGGAGCATGATGAGGATGATAGAAGTTAGCATCTGCTTTGTTTTGTTGTAATGCAAGCGCATGTATGTAGTAGCGGCTAGGCCTGAGCAGGTCAGCGTTTTTGCGCATATTCTACCTCCTCCGAGGATTGCTGGATGTTTTCCTGCTACTATCCAAGTTCTATGACTCCCATTAAAACAAAGCTTCGGGTGATAAATGATGGATGAGGTAGTGGGAAAGGAGAAAGAGCAGGAGGAACAGGGACCATTCACATCAATATCAGGCCAGTCAACCAGATATGTCTTGTAGGATATGTTTCTGTAACAAAAGGAGCGGTTCGGCTATACAGTTATAGGGCATACAGTGAGTGCAATGCCTACCAAAAATTTCGAGGCACTCCAATGCCCCTTGGAAATGACATGGAGGTCAGAGGGCGTTAACTAAACCTTTTTTTCCATTTATAGCAACTGGGTCTCCTGTGCACTGTTGGCCTAAGCAGTGAATGGAATGCTTTCCAAAAATTATGAGGTACTGCAATGCCCCTTACAAGAGCCATGTGTGGCACCCCAGGGGTCTGGTCACCACAGTAATAGAGATTACGTCGGAGAGCAAGTGGGATGTTTCCTGTTCAGGATCCCTTAAACATGCAACATCCTCCTGTCCCAGTCCTGGGAGGGGAGAATTCTGCCCTTATAAACTGGATCTGGGGTGGGGTTGAGTGAGTCAGAGAACAGAGAACAGTCAGAGTCAGAGTGAGAGCAAGGGAAAGTAACAGCAAGGAGCTCTGTAGGAGCCAGGAGCTAAAGACCAGGGGCTGGAAGCAGAGCAGAGCTCGCCCTGGCAGAAGACAATAGGAACCGGACACAGGAGTCCAAAGCTGTGAGGACTTATATATCCAGCAGCAGAAACCAGCCGGCAGGGGATTTCAGGTCCTCTGGCCATAGAAGCCCGGAGGCTCAGTCACAAGCAAGGGACCAGCACCGCCGTCGTGGAGCGGAGGCTAACAGAAGGCCTCAAGTCACCAGCCATACGGGTGAGCACTACACGGTAAACTCAGGGACGTGGGCTACTTCTACCCGCTTACAGCAAGGTAGCCAGGAAGAGTGCAGACAGACGGGGAGGCCTACAACTCCACCTGGCCAGGGGAACTCCTGCTTGCTCACAGACTGACCAGGCCTCTTATGCTAGCCAGTATTCCCGGGAGGGTCTACCTTATAATCATCAGTAAAGACCCTGAACTGCACTGCAAACACTCTGAGTCATTCCTGCTGCGCTCGTGCACCATCACCCCCATCATCCACACTCACTGCCCTGAGGCTATACTCCTCCCGAGGGGAGTTATCCCATTTTATGCTGCGCACACAACACCAGCCTCAGCGGTCTGCCTTGCAGCGGTGGTACTCCCTGACCGCAATCCACGGGTGGCGCAGTTGGACAATTAACCTCAAAACCTAAGAAAGATTGCCACTGGTTTGACCAGCCTGAGCCACGGGACCGGGTCACCGCCACGGAGACTACAGACCCCAGAGACCCGGCACCGGGTATCCCACACACGTGTACACACGGCCCAGGGGGCGCGTCACATGCAGTACAGCATATTACAAACATAAGTCCCATTATTGGGGAGTGGGTGTCCCATAGTATTTGCTTATGCCTCGCAAGCAAAAGCTGCCAAAAATTAGGACGGAGCAATTTGCAATGCCCCTTACAAGAGCCATGCAGTGCAGCATATTACAAACATAAGTCCCATTATTGGGGAGTGGGTCTCCCATAGTATTTGCTTATGCTTTCCCAGCAAAAGCTGCCAAAAATTAGGACGGAGCAACTTGCAATGCCCCTTACAAGAGCCATGCAGTACAGCATATTACAAACATAAGTCCCATCATTGGGGAGTGGGTCTCCCATAGTATTTGCTTATGCTTTCCCAGCAAAAGCTGCCAAAAATTAGGACGGAGCAACTTGCAATGCCCCTTACAAGAGCCATGCAGTACAGCATATTACAAACATAAGTCCCATTATTGGGGAGTGGGTCTCCCATAGTATTTGCTTATGCTTTCCCAGCAATGCCAAAAATTAGGACGGAGCAACTTGCAATGCCCCTTACAAGAGCCATGCAGTACAGCATATTACAAACATAAGTCCCATTATTGGGGAGTGGGTGTCCCATGGTATTTGCTTATGCTTTCCCAGCAAAAGCTGCCAAAAATTAGGACGGAGGAACTTGCAATGCTGGCACCCTGGTGGTATAGTGGTGGTGGAGGCTGAGGATAAGGAGAAGAAGATTAAACAGCCGAAACGAGGAAGCGTATACCCATGTGTGGGTGTGAAGCGGTGCATGTGAATACACCTCCCGAAATAACACAGTGGATTTGACTTTATGTTACTCTGCTGTCATTTGGTGGTGATGATAAGTCTGGCCCAATCCAGCCCTTGTTCATTTTGATAACGGTCAGCTTGTCAGCATTGTCAGTTGACAGGCGAGTGCGCTAATCAGTTATAATTCCCCCAGCGGCACTAAAAACACGCTCCCATAACACACTAGCGGCAGGGCAGGCCAGGACCTCCAAGGCGTACAGAGTGAGTTCATTCCAAGTGTCCAGCTTGGATACCCAATAATTAAAAGGCACAGAGGAATCACGGAGGACGCTGGTACGATCGGCAAGGTACTCCCTCACCATCTTTTGAAACTTTCCACTCCTTGTGAGAGTACCCCGCGCCTCAGGGCCTGTAAGCTGGGCGGGTGTCAGAAAACTGTCCCAGAATGTTGACTGTGTTCCCCTGCCTCTGCTGGATTGGAGTTGCATCTCTCTCGCCTGTACGCCTTGGTTGGGCAACGAACTGTGACCTCTGCCGCTAGCGTGTTCAGATGGGAATTTTTTTAAGAGTTCTGCCGCAAGGGCCTTCTGGTATTGCCCCATTTTTGTAGACCTCTCCACCTCAGGAATAAGAGAGTGAAAGTTCTCCTTGCAGCGGGGGTCTACAAGTGTCACCAACCAGTAATGACTGTCACCCAACATTTTGACAACGCGAGGGTCACTGTTAAGGCAGCGTAACATAAAGACAGCCATGCGTGCCAGACAGGTAACGGGCAAGATTTCCGTGTCCTCACCAAGATGACGACTGACCATGCTCTCCTCCTCCTCCTCTTCCTCCTCCCCCCTGTCCTCAGGCCACCCACGCTGAACCGACGGTATGACACTTGTACAGGTACTACCGTCTACAACGCATGATAGCAGCTCCTGTTCTTCCTCCTCCTCCTCCTCCTCTCCCTCATTGTCCCCCAATGCACGTTGGGATGAGATGAGGCTGGGCTGTGTGTAATCGCCCGCTACGGCTTCTTGATCCATCTCATACTCTGGCTGCAATGCCTCCTCTTTAATTCTCTGCAGAGAGCGTTGCAAAAGACAGAGAAGTGGGATGCTGACACTAATGATGGCGTCATTGCCACTCACCATCTTGGTGGCCTCCTCAAAGTTTGTCGGGATGGTACATATGTCAGACATCCAGGTCCACTCCTGAGGTCTTATGTGGAGTCTGACCTGAATATCGACTTCCTTGTTGCATCTGGTACTCCACAACTGCTCTCTTCTGCTCACAAATCCTTTGCAACATGTGGAGGGTAGAGTTCCAACGTGTGGGGACATCACACACCAGTCGGTGTGCCCGAAGCTGCAAACGCTGCTGCAACACAGCAAGGGTGGCGGAAGCTGTAGCCGACTTGCGAAAATGGGCTGACAGGCGGCGTACTTTCACGAGCAGATCTGGCAACTCGGGGTACGATTTAAGAAACCGCTGAACCACGAGGTTAAGAACATGAGCCAGGCATGGTACGTGTGTGATCTCACCTCACCTCAGAGCCTCCACCAGGTTACGGCCATTGTCACACACGACCATGCCGGGATGTAGGTTCAGCGGTCTCAGCCACAGATCTGCCTGCTCTTGCACAGCTGTCCACAACTCACAAGCAGTGTGAGGTTTATCACCTAAGCTTATGAGTTTCAGCACAGTCTGTTGCCGCTTGGCGGAGGCAGTACTGCAATGCTTCCAGCTTGTAACTGATGTGGTGATATCTGAGATGGAGGCTGAACATGAGGAGGAGGAGGAGGAGGAGTATGCGCAGGAGCTGTACACTGTGGGGGCAACTCTGACTGACATAGGGCCCACAATCCTCGGTGTGGGGAGGATGTGCTCCGTCCCAAGGTCCGACTGAGTCCCGGCTTCCACTATGTTTACCCAGTGTGCCGTCAGAGAGATGTACCATCCCTGGCCACAAGCACTTGTCCACGTGTTCGTTGTCAGGTGAACTCTCCCAGTAACTGCGTTGTTGAGGGCACGGCAGATGCTTTGGGACACGTGCTTATGTAGTGCGGGGATGGCACACCGGGCAAAATTGTGTCGGCTGAGGACCGAGTACCGAGGGACGGCCACCGTCATAAGATTGCGGAAGGATTCCGTCTCCACCAGTGAAATGTGCGAATTTAGGACTGTGGCCTGTGGGGCGTTAGCTGAGAATTTCCGCTTTCGTTCAAAGGTCTGGGATATGGACAATTGAACACTGCAGTGGGACGTGGACGTGGACGTTGATGCTGTTTCTTAAGAAACTGCCATAACAAGTGAAGACTGAGAGGAGGGGGCATCTTTACATGCAGTATGGACAGGGGATTGCCTTGCACACACAACAGGGGGTTCTATTGCACGCACAACAGTGGAAGAAGCAGTGGTGACACCCACTGACACTGGTCGTGGACCCTGGGTTTCGCCCCACAAAGTCGGGTGCTTTGCTGCCATGTGCCTGATCATGCTGGTGGTGGTCAGGCTGGTAGTTTTGTCACCCCTGCTGATGCTGGCATGGCAGGTGGAACATATGGCCTTTTTGGGGTTATCAGCAGAGTCTTTAAAAAAATTCCAGACTCTAGAAGACCTACCGCTTGTACTGGCAACGTCCCTCGTGTTGGTGTTACGGGGAACGGTTGCCTGCCTTCTGTCTGCGGCCACCACACTGCTTCTTCCTGCCTGTTGGGGTACTCTGCCTCCCTCCCCCTGTGTGCTGCTGGCCTCACTCTGCATGTCCTCCTTCCACGTTGGGTCAGTTACTAGATCATCCACCACCTCCTCTTCTTCCACTTGCGCACCACGATCCTCCTCCTCACTTCCTGGCAATTGTGTCTCGTCATCGGCCACCTCTTGTGACAGATTGCCAACGTCAACTTCCTGTGGCCGTGGCTGTTCAAATATTTGGGCATCGCAACATGGGATCTCCTCTTCCACCACTTCAAGCGTATCAAGCGAGGGGCCCAAATATGGAAATGGACCAGTGAACAGCTCTTCAGAGTGTCCAAGTGTGGGATCACTTGCTATCTGACGACACTCGGCATGGTGGGAGGAAGGAGCATCAGGGTGAGGAGGAGTATGCGGTCGAGACTCACGGCTACTAAGAGTTGACCGTGTGGAAGACAGACCGGAGGTGGTGGTGCCCAGGTAACTGGAAGTATTGTCTGCTATCCAATTAATAACCTGTTCACACTGATCAGTTCTCAATACTGGTGTTGTTCTGTGCTTCCCTAGTAATTCGGTCAAGAAGTGGGAGCGAGAAGATGTGGCTGTTGGTTGTGGCACAATTTCACCTTGGCCACGGCCCCGTCCTCTGCACGAACCATCACCAGAACGTCCACTTCTACGTCCCTTGCCACGCGCCTTGCCCCTTGTAAATGAAGTAAAATAGCTTACACTTGCACTATCAATGGAAAAAGTGTAATAAAGAGTAGATTAGAACCGTGGAAGAGGAAAACCACAGTTATTGTTTACTGGGGTATACCACAATTTTTAAATAGAGATATTTGCGGCTGAACAGTGAGCGACACACTCAAACTGCTTTTTTTTTAGATACCAAAGGCCCAAAACTGGATAGTACAGCGATTTGACCCGTGGAACTGCGAAACCACACTGGGATGTCGGGCCTACACAAGACTATTTTCAACAGATATATTTTTGTGTCACAACAGTCAGGAGACACTACTGTTTTTCTTTACGGAAAAAACTACCAAAACCTGAATAATAGAGATTTTTTACCGTGGAACAGCAAAAGCACAGTTATAATTACTGGTGTATACCAGGCTTTTTAAAATATATATATATTTGCGGCTGAACAGTGAGCGACACACTCAAACTGTTTTTTTTAGATACAAATGGCCCAAAAGTGGATAATACAGAGGTTTGTACCGTGGAGCTGCAAAACCACACTTGTATTTCTCGGGCCTACACCAGACTATTTTCAACAGATATATTTGTGTCTGAAAAATCAGGGAGACACTATTTTTTTTTCTATTTTACAGCAAAAAATGCAAAAAGCAGGATAATAGAGATTTTTTACCGTGGAACAGCAAAAGCACACTTCTGTCTCTCTGGCCTACACCAGACTATTTTCAACAGATATATTTGTGTCTGAAAAATCAGGGAGACACTATTATTATTTTTATACAGCAAAAAATGCCAAAAACAGGATAATAGAGATGTTTTACCGTGGAACATCAAAACCACAGTAATAATTTACTGGTGTATACCAGGCTTTTTAAAATATATATATATTTGCGGCTGAACAGTGAGCGACACACTCAAACTGTTTTTTTTAGATACAAATGGCCCAAAAGTGGATAATACAGAGGTTTGTACCGTGGAACTGCAAAACCACACTTGTTTTTTTCGGGCCTACACCAGACTATTTTCAACAGATATATTTGTGTCTGAAAAATCAGGGAGACACTATTTTTTTTTTTTTTTTACAGCAAAAAATGCAAAAAGCAGGATAATAGAGATTTTTTACCGTGGAACAGCAAAAGCACACTTCTGTCTCTCTGGCCTACACCAGACTATTTTCAACAGATATATTTGTGTCTGAAAAATCATGGAGACACTATTATTATTTTTATACAGCAAAAAATGCCAAAAACAGGATAATAGAGATGTTTTACCGTGGAACATCAAAACCACAATAATAATTTACTGGTGTATACCAGGCTTTTTAAAATATATATATATTTGAGGCTGAACAGTGAGCGACACACTCAAACTGGTTTTTTTAGATACAAATGGCCCAAAAGTGGATAATACAGAGGTTTGTACCGTGGAACTGCAAAACCACACTTGTATTTCTCGGGCCTACACCAGACTATTTTCAACAGATATATTTGTGTCTGAAAAATCAGGGAGACACTATTATTATTTTTATACAGCAAAAAATGCCAAAAACAGGATAATAGAGATGTTTTACCGTGGAACATCAAAACCACAGTAATAATTTACTGGTGTATACCAGGCTTTTTAAAATATATATATATTTGCAGCTGAACAGTGAGCGACACACTCAAACTGTTTTTTTTAGATACAAATGGCCCATAGAACTGCAAAACCACACTTCTCTTTCTCTGGCCTACACCAGACTAGTTTCAACAGATATATTTGTGTCTGAAAAATCAGAGGCACACTTTTTTTTTGGGGGGGGGGGCACCAAAAGGTTAATAAGATGGGTATTTGTACATTGTGAAGGAGGAAAAAAAAAAGAGGATTTAGATAAAAAAAAGGATTTTTCCTGGCCCCCGGGACGTGGAGCTAAGTCCAGCAATTTCAGCAACAGGAGCAGCACACAGGACTGTAATGCAGCATTTGCTGGTATAACCACTGTGTCTCCTATACAGGCTGCCTGCCTGCCTGATATACCTGGGATGGATATTAGTCCTGAGAAGGACTGTTTGTTTGATCTGGCAGCCTTTAAAGACCCTACACTAACTATTTTGCAGGATATATCTCTCCCTAAATCAGCAGAGCTGTCCCTACACTGTCTGATCCGGAGCGACTGTGTCCAAGATGGCGGCGCCCGGTTTCAAATACTCGAGGTGACGCTGTGCGGCCAGCCAATCACTGTAATGCCCACAAACAACATGGCTGCGGCATTACAGTGACTGGCTGGCAATCCCTGCATGTTCATTGGCTCTGT
The DNA here is from genome assembly GCF_046119375.1 of Phyllobates terribilis. Taxonomy (NCBI): domain Eukaryota; kingdom Metazoa; phylum Chordata; class Amphibia; order Anura; family Dendrobatidae; genus Phyllobates; species Phyllobates terribilis. Next base: position 46,677,232 of record NW_027362769.1, on the reverse strand, counting down.
AAAGAGCGCCAAACATGTAGGGCGGAGACCCGAGCTCCCGCCCGAGTAACCCGGAAATGCTCGGTGCTCGCCGAACATCCCGAGTAGCCTGATGCTCGGGCGAGTACCGAGCAGTGTCGAGCATGTTCGCTCAACGCTATCAAGGACTCATCGGGTGAATCGCTATGGAACTAAAATCGGAACGGTCACTGGTATTTCACCTATCTGAAAGTCTGATAAATGCAGGAAAAATGATTAAGTCTAAAAAAAATTTTTTTAAACTTTTTTCAATTTTACCCCCGTGGGATATATATTCTACCCACACACATTTGGAACTCTCCTGGGGTACCCTCACACATATTATTCCCACATTTAGCGGATATTTTCACAAAAAAAGTGAAATTTTCAAAAATTCAGAAAATTGGCTGAAAACGACTAAATATCAAGGACTCATCGAGCGATTCGCTCTGGAACTGAAATCGGAACGCTCACTGACATTTCCTCTATCTGAAAGTCTGATAAACCCCGGAAAAATGACTAAGTCCAAAAAAAAATTTTTTTAAACTTTTTTCAATTTTACCCCCGTGGGATATATATTCTACCCAAACACATTTGGAACTCTCCTGGGGTACCGTCACACATATTATTCCCTCATTTAGTGGTTATTTTCACAAAAAAGTGAAATTTTCAAAAATTCTGAAAAATGGCTGAAAACGACTAAATATCAAGGGCTCATCGTGCGAATCGCTCTGGAACTGAAATCGGAACGCTCACTGACATTTCCCCTATCTGAAAGTCTGAAAAACGCCGGAAAAATGACTAATTCCAAAAAAAATTTTTTTCAACTTTTTTCAATTTTACCCCCGTGGGATATATATTTTACCCAAACACATTTGGAACTCTCCTGGGGTGCCCTCACACATATTATTCCCTCATTTAGTGGTTATTTTCACAAAAAAGTGAAATTTTCAAAAATTCAGAAAATTGGCTGAAAACGACTAAATATCAAGGACTCATCGGGCGCATCGCTCTGGAATTGAAATCGGAACGCTCACTGACATTTCCCCTATCTGAAAGTCTGATAAACGCAGGAAAAATGACTAATTCCCCCCAAAAAATTTTTTCAACTTTTTTCAATTTTACCCCGGTGGGATATATATTCTACCCACACACATTTGGAACTCTCCTGGGGTACCCTCACACATATTATTCCCACATTTAGCTGATATTTTCACAAAGAAGTGAAATTTTCAAAAATTCAGAAAATTGTCTGAAAACGACTAAATATCAAGGACTCATCGGGCGATTCGCTCTGGAACTGAAATCAGAACGCTCACTGACATTTCCCCTATCTGAAAGTCTGATAAACGCCGGAAAACTGACTAATTCCCCCAAAAAAATGTTAAAACTTTTTTCAATTTTACCCCCGTGGGATATATATTCTACCCAAACACATTTGGAACTCTCCTGGGGTACCCTCACACATATTATTCCCTCATTTAGTGGTTATTTTCACAAAAAAGTGAAATTTTCAAAAATTCAGAAAAATGGCTGAAAACGACTAAATATCAAGGACTCATCGTGTGAATCGCTCTGGAACTGAAATCGGAACGCTCACTGACATTTCCCCTATCTGAAAGTCTGAAAAAAGCTGGAAAAATTACTAATTCCAAAAAAAAATTTTTTTAAACTTTTTTCAATTTTTTCCCCCGTGTGATATATATTCTGCCAACAAACATTTGGAACTCTCCTGGGGTACCCTCACACATATTATTCCCACATTTAGCGGATATTTTCACAAAAAAGTGAAATTTTCAAAAATTCAGAAAATTGTCTGAAAACGACTAAATATCAAGGAATCATCGGGCGAATCGCTCTGGAATTGAAATCGGAACGCTCACTGACATTTCCCCTATCTGAAAGTCTGATAAACGCAGGAAAAATGACTAATTCCCCCCCAAAAAATTTTTAAACTTTTTTCAATTTTACCCCCGTGGGATATATATTCTACCCCCACTCATTTGGAACTCTCCTGGGGTACCCTCACAATTATTATTTCCACATTTAGCTGATAATTTCACAAAGAAGTGAAATTTTCAAAAATTCAGAAAATTGTCGGAAAACGACTAAGTATCAAGGACTCATCGGGCGATTCGCTCTGGAACTGAAATCAGAACGCTCACTGACATTTCCCCTATCTGAAAGTCTGATAAACGCCGGAAAAATGACTAATTCCCCAAAAAAAATGTTAAAACTTTTTTTAATTTTACCCCCGTGGGATATATATTCTACCCACACACATTTGGAACCCTCCTGGTATACCCTCACACATATTATTCCCACATTTAGCGGATATTTTCACAAAAAAGTGAAATTTTTGAAAATTGGCTGAAAACGACTAAATATCAAGGACTCATCAGGTGAATCGCTGTGGAACTGAAATCGGAATGCTCACTGACATTTCCCTTATCTGAAAGTCTGATAAACGTCGGAAAAAAGACTAAGTCAAAAAAAAAAATTTTTTTTCAACTTTTTTCAATTTTACCCCCGTGGGATATATATTCTACCACACATTTGGAACTCTCCTGGGGTACGCTCACACATATTATTCCCTCATTTAGCAGATATTTTCACAAAAAATTGAAACTTTCAAAAATTCTGAAAATTGACTGAAAACGACTAAATATCAAGGACTCATCGGGCGATTCGCTCTGGAACTGAAATCGGAACACTCACTGACATTTCCCCTATGTGAAAGTCTGATAAACGCCGGAAAAATGACTACGTCGAAAAAAAAAATTTGTTAATCTTTTTTCAATTTTACCCCCGTGGGATATATATTCTACCACACACATTTGGAACTCTCCTGGGGTACCCTCACACATACTATTCCCACATTTAGTGGATATTTTCACAAAAAAGTGACATTTTCAAAAATTCTGAAAATTGGCGGAAAACGACTAAATATCAAGGACTCATCGGGCGAATCGCTCTGGAACTGAAATCGGAACGCTCACTGACATTTCCCCTATGTGAAAGTCTGATAAACGCTGGAAAAATGACTAATTCCAAAAAAGAATTTTTTTTATCTTTTTTCAATTTTACCCCGTGGGATATATATTCTACCCACAAACATGTGGAACTCTCCAGGGTTACCCTCACACATATTATTCCCTCATTTTGCGGATATTTTCACAAAAAAGTGAAATTTTCAAAAATTCTGAAAATTGGCTGAAAATGACTAAATATCAAGGACTCATCAGGCGAATTGCTCTGGAATTGAAATCGGAACGCTCACTGACATTTCCCCTATCTGAAAGTCTGATAAACGCCGGAAAAATGACTAATTCCAAAAAAAAAATGTTTCAACTTTTTTCAATTTTACCCCCGTGGGATATATATTCTACCCACACACATTTGGAACTCTCCTGGTTTATCCTCACACATATTATTCCCACATTTAGCGGATATTTTCACAAAAAAGTGAAATTTTCAAAAATTCTGAATATTGGCTGAAAACGACTTAATATCAAGGACTCATCAGACGAATTGCTCTGGAACTGAAATCGGAACTCTCACTGACATTTCCCCTATCTGAAAGTCTGATAAACGCCGGAAAAATGACTAATTCCAAAAAAAAATTTTTTTCAATTTTAGCCACGTGGGATATATATTCTACCCACACACATGTGGAACTCTCCTGGGTTACCCTCACACATATTATTCCCTCATTTAGCGGATATTTTCACAAAAAAGTGAAATTTTCAAAAATTCTGAACATTGGCTGAAAACGACTTAATATCAAGGACTCATCAGGCGAATTGCTCTGGAACTGAAATCGGAACGCTCACTGACATTTCCCCTATCTGAAAGTCTGATAAACGCAGGATAAATGACTAATTGCAAAAAAAAAAATTTTTTCAACTTTTTTCAATTTTACCCTCGTGGGATATATATTCTACCCACACACATTTCGAACTCTCCTGGGGTACCCTCACGCATATTATTCCCACATTTAGTGGATATTTTCACAAAAAAGTGAAATTTTCAAAAATTCTGAAAATTGGCTGAAAACTATTTAATATCAAGGACTCATCGGGCGATTCGCTCTGGAACTGAAATCGGAACGCTCACTGACATTTCCCTTATGTGAAAGTCTGATAAACGCCGGAAAAAATGACTAATTCCAAAAAAAAATTTTTAAACTTTTTTCAATTTTACCCCCGTGGGATATATATTCTAACCACACACATTTGGAACTCTCCTGGGGTACCCTCACACATATTATTTCCTCATTTAGTGGTTATTTTCACAAAAAAAGGGAAATTTTCAAAAATTCAGAAAATTGGCTGAAAATGACTAAACATCAAGGACTCATCGGGCAATTTGCTCTTGAACTGAAATTGGAACACTCACTGACATTTCCCCTATGTGAAAGTCTGATAAACGCCGGAAAAATGACTAATTCCAAAAAAAAAATGTTTCAACTTTTTTCAATTTTACCCCCGTGGGATATATATTCTACCCACACACATTTGGAACTCTCCTGGGGTACCCTCACACATATTATTCCCTCATTTAGCAGATATTTTTACCAAAAAGTGAAATTTTCAAAAATTCTGAAAATTGGCTGAAAATGCCTAAATGTCAACGACTCATCAGGCGAATCGCTCTGGAATTGAAATTGGAACGCTCACTGACATTTCCCCTATCTGAAAGTCTGATAAACGCCGGATAAACGACTAATTCCAAAAAAAAAAAATTTCAACTTTTTTCAATTTTACCCCTGTGGGATATATATTCTACCAACAAACATGTGGAACTCTCCGGGGTTACCCTCACACATATTATTCCCTCATTTTGCAGATATTTTCACAAAAAAGTGAAATTTTCAAAAATTCTGAAAATTGGCTGAAAAGGACTAAACATCAAGGACTCATCGGGCAATTTGCTCTGGAACTGAAATCGGAACGCTCACTGACATTTCCCCTATGTGAAAGTCTGATAAATGCCGGAAAAATGACTAATTCCCCAAAAAAAATTTTTAAACTTTTTTCAATTTTACCCCCGTGGGATATATATTCTAACCACACACATTTGGAACTCTCCTGGGGTACCCTCACACATATTATTCCCAAAGTTAGCGGATATTTTCACAAAAAAGTAAAATTTTCAAAAATTCTGAAAATTGGCTGAAAACTACTTAATATCAAGGACTCATCAGGCGAATTGCTTTGGAACTGAATTTGGAACGCTCACTGACATTTCCCCTATCTGAAAGTCTGATAAACTCCGGATAAATGACTAATTGCAAAACAAAAAAATTTTTTCAACTTTTTTCACTTTTACCCTCGTGGGATATATATTCTACCCACACACATTTGGAACTCTCCTGGGGTACCCTCACACATATTATTTCCTCATTTAGTGGTTATTTTCACAAAAAAAGGGAAATTTTCAAAAATTCAGAAAATTGGCTGAAAATGACTAAATATCAAGGACTCAACGGGCGAATCGCTCTGGAACTGAAATCGGAACGCTCACTGACATTTCCCCTATCTGAAAGTCTGATAAACGCCGGAAAAATGACTAATTCCAAAAAAATTTTTTTTTTATCTTTTTTCAATTTTACCCCCGTGGGATATATATTCTACCCACACACATTTGGAACTCTCCTGGGGTACCCTCACACATATTATTCCCACATTTAGCGGATATTTTCACAAAAAAGTGAAATTTTCAAAAATTCTGAAAATTGGCTGAAAATGACTAAATATCAAGGACTCATCGGGTGATTCGCTCTGGAACTGAAATCGGAATGCTCACTGACATGTCCCCTATGTGAAAGTCTGATAAACGCCGGAAAAATGACTAATTCCAAAAAAATATTTCTTTTATCTTTTTTTAATTTTACCCCCGTGGGATATATATTCTACCCACACACATTTGGAACTCTCCTGGGGTACCCTCACACATATTATTCCCTCATTTAATGGATATTTTCACAAAAAAGTAAAATTTTCAAAAATTCTAAAAATTGGCTGAAAACGACTTAATATCAAGGACTCATCAGGCGAATTGCACTGGAACTGAAATCGGAACGCTCACTGACATTTCCCCTATCTGAAAGTCTGATAAACGCCGGAAAAATGACTAATTCCCAAAAAAAAATTTTTTAAACTTTTTTCAATTTTACCCCCGTGGGATTTATATTCTACCCACACACATTTGGAACTCTCCTGGGGTACCCTCACACATATTATTCCCTCATTTAGCGGATATTTTCACAAAAAAGTAAAATTTTCAAAAATTCTAAAAATTGGCTGAAAACGACTTAATATCAAGGACTCATCAGGCGAATTGCTCTGGAACTGAAATCGGAACGCTCACTGACATTTCCCCTATCTGAAAGTCTGATAAACGGCGGAAAAATGACTAATTGCAAAAAAAAATTTTTTTAAACTTTTTTCAATTTTACCCCCGTGGGATATATATTCTACCCACACACATGTGGAACTTTCCTGGGGTACCCTCACGCATATTATTCCCACATTTAGTGGATATTTTCACAAAAAAGTGAAATTTTCAAAAATTCTGAAAATTGGCTGAAAAGGACGAAACATCAAGGACTCATCGGGCAATTCGCTCTTGAACTGAAATCGGAACACTCACTGACATTTCCCCTATGTGAAAGTCTGATAAACGCCGGAAAAATGACTAATTCCAAAAAAAAAATGTTTCAACTTTATTCAATTTTACCCCCGTGGGATATATATTCTACCCACACACATTTGGAACTCTCCTGGGGTACCCTCACACATATTATTCCCTCATTTAGCAGATATTTTTACAAAAAAGTGTAATTTTAAAATATTCTGAAAATTAGCTGAAAATGACTAAATATCAAGGACTCATCAGGCGAATTGCTCTGGAATTGAAATCGGAACGCTCACTGACATTTCCCCTATCTGAAAGTCTGATAAACGGCGGAAAAATGACTAAGTCCAAAAAAAAATTTTTTTCAACTTTTTTCAATTTTACCCCCGTGGGATATATATTCTACTCACACACATTTGGAACTCTCCCGGGGTACCCTCACACGTATTATTCCCTCATTTAGCAGATATTTTTACAAAAAAGTGAAATTTTCAAAAATTCAGAAAATTGGCTGAAAATGACTAAATATCAAGGACTCAGAAAGAGAATAGGAGGGATCCAATGGCTGGATGTCCTTAAGGACAAAAATGTCCAGGAAGGATGGGAAATTTTTAAAAATGAGATTCTCAAAGCACAATCGTTAACAATCCCGAAAAGTAGGAAGAATGGGAAGCATTTAAGGAAACCAGGATGGATGAACACAGAACTTAAACACATGCTAAAAAGAAAGAAAGAAATGTTTATTAAATGGAAAGAGGGAGGCATATCTAAAGAAGATTATAATGCAGTCTGCAGATCCTGCAGGGCACGTATCAGGTTAGCTAAAGCTGACAATGAATTAAGGCTTGCAAGAGATGTCAAAAGCAATAAAAAAGGATTTTGGGGGTATGTCAAAAGTAAAAGAAAAGTCAAAGATGCTATAGGATTTTTACAGGATGAAAATGGAGAAATGGTAAGAGAGGATGTTGAGAAGGCCGAACTTTTTAACTCCTATTTTGCATCTGTTTTCTCTCAGAAAGAAAATGTAACATCAACTGATCTTCACTGTCCTTTTAAAGGAATAGAGGAATCCAAGTTATCTGTAAACAGAAAGATTGTGAGGGAATATTTAGCTAACATAAATGAGTTCAAGTCTCCAGGTCCAGATGAATTACACCCCAGAGTACTGAAGGAGATCGTAGAAGAAATTTTAGAACCACTCTCCATAATCTTTGAAAATTCTTGGAGAACAGGAGAAGTCCCAGAAGACTGGAGAAGAGCAAATGTTGTTCCTATCTTCAAAAAGGGGAAGAAGGTGGACCCAGGGAACTATAGGCCGGTGAGTCTGACTTCTATACCAGGAAAGATCTTTGAACAAATTATTAAACAACATATATGTAAGTACATGGATAAGAATGAAGTGATTAACCAGAGTCAGCATGGGTTTGTAACTAACAAGTCATGTCAGACTAACTTAATTTCTTTCTATGACAGAATCACTGACTGGGTGGATCAGGGAAATGCTGTAGATATAGTATATCTTGACTTCAGCAAAGCATTTGACAAAGTATCTCACACCATCTTTATTGAAAAAATGACCAAGTATGCAATGGACCAGGCTACTGTTAGGTGGATTCATAACTGGCTTAGTGATCGGACTCAAAGGGTGGTTGTAAATGGCTTCACATCCAGCTGGATGAATGTCTCAAGTGGGGTACCACAGGGCTCTGTCCTGGGACCTGTATTGTTCAACATCTTTATCAATGATTTAGATGAAGGAATTGAGAGTAAACTGATTAAATTTGCTGATGACACAAAGCTAGGAGGGATAGCTAATACTAGAGAAGAGAGAGAGAGGATTCAAAAAGACCTAAATAAACTGGAGCAGTGGGCAGCAACCAACAGAATGGTTTTTAACAGGGAAAAATGCAAAGTACTACATCTGGGCAATAAAAATGAAAAAAGCATATACAGAATGGGAGGAATAGAGCTAAGCAACAGTACATGTGAAAAAGACTTAGGTATACTAATAGATCATAGACTGAACATGAGTCAACAATGTGATGCAGCAGCAAAAAAGGCAAATACAATTCTGGGATGTATTAACAGAAGCATACAGTCTAGATCACGTGAAGTCATTATTGGTCTTTACTCCTCTTTGGTCAGACCTCATCTGGAATACTGTGTACAGTTTTGGGCACCACATTTTAAAAAAGACATAGACAAACTGGAGCAAGTTCAGAGAAGAGCGACCAGAATGGTGACTGGTCTGCAAACCATGTCCTATGAGGAACGGTTGCAGGATTTGGGAATGTTTAGCTTGCAAAAAAGAAGACTGAGAGGAGACTTAATAGCTGTCTACAAATATGTCAAGGGCTGTCACATTGTAGAAGGATCATCTTTATTCTCATTTGCACAAGGAAAGACTAGAAGCAATGGGATGAAACTAAATGGGAGGAGACACAGATTAGATATTAGAAAAAACTTTTTGACAGTTAGGGTGATCAATGAGTGGAACAGGCTGCCACGAGAGGTGGTGAGTTCCCCTTCAATGGACGTCTTCAAACAGAGGCTGGACAGACATCTGTCTGAGATGATTTAGTGAATCCTGCTTTGAGCAGGGGGTTGGACCAGATGACCCAGGAGGTCCCTTCCAACTCTACCATTCTATGATTCTATGATTCATCAGGCGAATCACTCTGGAGCTGAAATCGGAACGCTCACTGACATTTCCCCTATCTGAAAGTCTGATAAACGCCGGATAAATGACTAATTCCAAAAAAAAAATTTTCAACTTTTTTCAATTTTACCCCCGTGGGATATATATTATACCCACACACATTTGGAACTCTCCTGAGGTACCCTCACACATATTATTCCCACATTTAGAGGATATTTTCACAAAAAAATTACATTTTCAAAAATTCTGAAAATTGGTTGAAAACGACTAAATATCAAGGACTCATCGGGCGAATCGCTCTGGAACTGAAATTGGAACGCTCACTGACATTTCCCCTATCTGAAAGTCTGATAAACGCCGGAAAAATGACTAATTCCAAAAAAAAATTTTTTTCAACTTTTTTCAATTTTACCCCCGTGGGATATATATTCTACCCACACACATTTGGAACTCTCCTGGGGTACCCTCAAACATATTATTCCCTCATTTAGCGGATATTTTCGCAAAAAAGTGAAATTTTCAAAAATTCAGAAAATTGGCTGAAAACGACTAAATATCAAGGACTCATCGGGCGAATTGCTCTGGAACTGAAATCGGAACGCTCACTGACATTTCCCCTATTTGAAAGTCTGATAAACGCCGGAAAAATGACTAATTCCAAAAAAAAATTTTTTTTTACTTTTTTCAATTTTAACCCCGTGGGATATATATTCTACCCACACACATTTGGAACTCTCCTGGGGTACCCTCACACATATTATTCCCTCATTTAGCAGATATTTTTACAAAAAAGTGAAATTTTCAAAAATTCTGATAATTGGCTGAAAATGACTAAATATCAAGGACTCATCAGGCGAATCGCTCTGGAACTGAAATCGGAACGCTCACTGACATTTCCCCTATCTGAAAGTCTGATAAACGCCGGATAAATGACTAAATCCAAAAAAAAAAATGTTCAACTTTTTTCAATTTTACCCCCGTGGGATATATATTCTACCCACACACATTTGGAACTCTCCTGGGGTACCCTCACACATATTATTCCCTCATTTAGTGGTTATTTTCGCAAAAAAAAGTGAAATTTTCAAAAATTCGGAAAATTGGCTGAAAACGACTAAATATCAAGGACTCATCGGGCGAATCGCTCTGGAACTGAAATCAGAATGCTCACTGACATTTCCCCTATCTGAAAGTCTGATAAACGCCGCAAAAATGACTAAGTCCAAAAAAATTTTTTTTAAACTTTTTTCAATTTTACCCCCGTTGGATATATATTCTACCCACACACATTTGGAACTCTTCTGGGGTACCCTCACATATATTATTCCCTCATTTAGCGAATATTTTCACAAAAAAGTGAAATTTTCAAAAATTCTGAAAATTGGCTGAAAGCGACTAAATATCAAGGAATCATCGGGCGAATCGCTCTGGAACTGAAATCGGAATGCTCACTGACATTTCCACTATCTGAAAGTCTGATAAACGCCGGAAAAATGACTATTTCCAAAAAAAAATGTTTTCAACTTTTTTCAATTTTACCCCCGTGGGATATATATTCTACCCATACACATTTGGAACTCTCCTGGGGTACCCTCACACATATTATTCCCTCATTTAGTGGTTATTTTCACAAAAAAAAGTGAAATTTTCAAAAATTCTGAAAATTGGCTGAAAACGACTAAATATCAAGGACTCATCGGGCGAATCGCTCTGGAACTGAAATCGGAACGCTCACTGACATTTCCCCTATCTGAAAGTCTGATAAACACCGGAAAAATGACTAATTCCCCAAAAAAAATTTTTTCAACTTTTTTCAATTTTACCCCCGTGGGATATATATTCTACCCACACACATTTGGAACTCTCCTGGGGTACCCTCACACATATTATGTGTGTAGTGGTTATTTTCACAAAAAAAGTGAAATTTTCAAAAATTCAGAAAATTGGCTGTCAACGACTAAATATCATAGAATCATCGGGCGAATTACTCTGGTACTGAAATCGGAATGCTCACTGACATTTCCCCTATCTGAAAGTCTGATAAACGCCGGATAAATGACTAATTCCAAAAAGAAAAATTTTCAACTTTTTTCAATTTTACCCCCGTGGGATATATATTCTACCCACACACATTTGGAACTCTCCTGGGGTACCCTCACACATATTATTCCCTCATTTAGCGGATATTTTCACAAAAAAGTGAAATTTTCAAAAATTCTGAAAATTTGCTGAAAACGACTAAATATCAAGGACTCATTGGTGAATCGCTCTGGAACTGAAATCGGAATGCTCACTGACATTTCCCCTATCTGAAAGTCTGATAAACGCAGGAAAAATGACTAATTCCAAAAAAAATATTTTTCAACTATTTTCAATTTTACCCCCGTGGGATATATATTCTACCCACACACATTTGGAACTCTCCTGGGGTACCCTCACACATATTATTCCCTCATTTAGCGGATATTTTTAAAAAAAAGTGAAATTTTCAAAAATTCTGAAAATTGGCTGAAAATGACTATATATCAAGGAATCATCAGGCGAATCGCTCTGGAGCTGAAATCGGAATGCTCACTGACATTTCCCCTATCTGAAAGTCTGATAAACGCCGCAAAAATGACTAATTCCAAAAAAAAATGTTTTCAACTTTTTTCAATTTTATCCCCCGTGGGATATATATTCTACGCACACACATTTGGAACTCTCCTGGTGTACCCTCACACATATTATGTGTGTAGTGGTTATTTTCACAAAAAAAGTGAAATTTTCAAAAATTCAGAAAATTGGCTGAAAACGACTAAATATTATAGAATCATCGGGCGAATCGCTCTGGAACTGAAATCGTAACGCTCACTGACATTTCCCCTATCTGAAAGTCTGATAAACGCCGGAAAAATGACTAATTCCAAAAAAAATATTTTTCAGCTATTTTCAATTTTACCCCCGTGGGATATATATTATACCCACACACATTTGGAACTCTCCTGGGGGACCCTCACACATATTATTCCCTCATTTAGCGAATATTTTCACAAAAAAGTGAAATTTTCAAAAATTCTGAAAATTGGCTGAAAATGACTAAATATCAAGGACTCATCAGGCGAATCACTCTGGAACTGAAATGGGAACGCTCACTGACATTTCCCCTATCTGAAAGTCTGATAAACGCCGGATAAATGACTAATTCCAAAAAGAAAAATTTTCAACTTTTTTCAATTTTACCTCCGTGGGATATATTCTACCCACACACATTTGGAACTCTCCTGGGGTACCCTCACATATATTATTCCCTCGTTTAGCGAATATTTTCACAAAAAAGTGAAATTTTCAAAAATTCTGAAAATTGGCTGAAAGCGACTAAATATCAAGGACTCATCGGGCGAATCGTTCTGGAACTGATATCGGAACGCTCACTGACATTTACCCTATCTGAAAGTCTGATAAACGCCGGAAAAATCACTAAGTCTAAAAAAAATTTTTTTAAACTTTTTTCAATTTTACCCCCGTGGGATATATAGTCTACCCACACACATTTGGAACTCTCCTGGGGTACCCTCACACATATTATTCCCTCATTTAGTGGTTATTTTCACAAAAAAAGTGAAATTTTCAAAAATTCAGAAAGTTGGCTGAAAACGAGTAAATATCAAGGACTCATCAGACGAATCACTCTGGAACAGAAATCGGAACGCTCACTGACATTTCCCCTATCTGAAAGTCTGATAAACGCCGGAAAAATGACTAATTCCCAAAAAAATTTTTTTTCAAATTTTTTCAATTTTACCCCCGTGGGGTATATATTCTACCCACACACATTTGGAACTCTCCTGGGGTACCCTCACACATATTATTCCCTCATTTAGAGAATATTTTCACAAAAAAGTGAAATTTTCAACAATTCTGAAAATTGTCTGAAAACGACTAAATATCAAGGAATCATTGGGCGAATCGCTCTGGAACTGAAATCGGAATGCTCACTGACATTTCCCCTATCTGAAAGTCTGCTAAACGCCGGAAAAATGGCTAAGTCCAAGAAAAATTTTTTTTCAACTTTTTTCAATTTTACCCCCGTGGGATATATATTCTACCCACACACATTTGGAACCCTCCAGGGGTACCCTCACACATATTATTCCCTCATTTAGCGAATATTTTAACAAAAGAGTGAAATTTTCAAAAATTCTGAAAATTGGCTGGAAGCTACTAAATATCATAGAATCATTCGGCAAATCGCTCTGGAACTGAAATCGGAATGCTCACTGACATTTCCCCTATCTGAAAGTCTGCTGAACGCCGGAAAAATGGCTAAGTCCAAGAAAAAATTTTTTTCAACTTTTTTCAATTTTACCCCCGTGGGATATATATTCTGCCCACACACATTTGGAACTCTCCTGGGGTACCCTCACACATATTATTCCCTCATTTAGCGGATATTTTCACAAAAAAGTGAAATTTTCAAAAATTATGAAAATTTGCTGAAAACGACTAAATATCAAGGACTCATCGGGCGAATCGCTCTGGAACTGAAATCGGAACGCTCACTGACATTTCCCCTATCTGAAAGTCTGATAATCGCCGGAAGAATGACTAATTCCAAAAAAAATATTTTTCAACTATTTTCAATTTTACCCCCGTGGGATATATATTCTACCCACACACATTTGGAACTCTCCTGGGGTACCCTCACACATATTATTCACTCATTTAGTGGTTATTTTCACAAAAAAAGTGACATTTTCAAAAATTCAGAAAATTGGCTGAAAATGACTAAATATCAAGGACTCAACGGGCGAATCGCTCTGGAACTGAAATCAGAACGCTCACTGACATTTCCCCTATCTGAAAGTCTGATAAACGCCGGAAAAATGACTAAGTCCAAAAAAAAATTTTTTTCAACTTTTTTCAATTTTACCCCCGTGGGATATATATTCTACCCACCCACATTTGGAACTCTCCTGTGGTACTCTCACACATATTATTCCCTCATTTAGCGAATATTTTCACAAAAAAGTGAAATTTTCAAAAATTCTGAAAATTGGCTGAAAACGACTAAATATCAAGGAATCATCAGGCGAATCGCTCTGGAACTGAAATCGGAATGCTAACTGACATTTCCCCTATCTGAAACTCTGATAAACGCCGGAAAAATGACTAATTCCCAAAAAAAAGTTTTTTAAACCTTTTTCAATTGTACCCCCGTGGGATATATATTCTACCCACACACATTTGGAACTCTCCTGGGGTACCCTCACACATATTATTCCCACATTTAGTGGATATTTTCACAAAAAAAGTGAATTTTTAAAAATTCAGAAAATTGGCTGAAAACGAATAAATATCAAGGACTCATCGGGCGAATCGCTCTGGAACTGAAATCGGAACGCTCACTGACATTTCCCCTATCTGAAAGTCTGATAAATGCCGGAAAAATGACTAATTCCCCCCAAAAATGTTTTCAACTTTTTTCAATTTTACCCCCGTGGGATATTTATTCTACCCACACACATTTGGAATTCTCCTGGGGTATCCTCACGCATATTATTCCCTCATTTAGTGGATATTTTCACAAAAAAGTGAAATTTTCAAAAATTCTGAAAATTGGCTGAAAACGACTAAATATCAAGGACTCATCAGGCTAATCGCTCTGGAACTGAAATCGGAAGGCACACTGACATTTCCCTTATCTGAAAGTCTGATAAATGCCGGAAAAATCACTAAGTCTAAAAAAAAATGTTTTTCAACATTTTTCAATTTAACCCCCGTGGGATATATATTCTACCCACACACATTTGGAACTCTCCTGGGGTACCCTCACACATATTATTCCCTCATTTAGTGGTTATTTTCACAAAAAAGTGAAATTTTCAAAAATTCAGAAAATTGGCTGAAAACGACTAAATATCATAGAATCATTGGGCGAATCGATCTGGAACTGAAATTGGAACACTCACTGACATTTCCCCTATCTGAAAGTCTGATAAACGCCGTAAAAATGACTAATTCCAAAAAAAAATGTTTTCAACTTTTTTCAATTTTACCCACGTGGGATATATATTCTACACACACACATTTGGAACTCTCCTGGGGTACCCTCACACATATTATTCCCTCATTTAGTGGTTATTTTCACAAAAAAGTGAAATTTTCAAAAATTCAGAAAATTGGCTGAAAACGACTAAATATCAAGGACTCATGGGGAGAATAGCTCTGGAACTGAAATCGGAATGCTCACTGACATTTCCCCTATCTGAAAGTCTGATAAACGCTGGAAAAATGACTAATTCCAAAAAAAAAAATTTTTCAACTTTTTTCAATTTTACCCCCGTGGGATATATATTCTACCAACACACATTTGGAACTCTCCTGGGGTGCCCTCACACATATTATTCCCTCATGTAGCGGATATTTTCACAAAAAAGTGAAATTTTCAAACATTCTGAAAATTGGCTGAAAACGACTAAATATCAAGGACTCATCGGGTGAATCGCTCTGGAACTGAAATCGGAAGGCTCACTGACATTTCACCTGTCTGAAAGTCTGATAAACGCCGGAAAAATCACTAAGTCTAAAAAAAAATTTTTTTAAACTTTTTTCAATTTTACCCCCCGTGGGATATATATTCTACCCACACACATTTGGAACTCTCCTGGGGTACCCTCACACATATTATTCCCTCATTTAATGGTTATTTTCACAAAAAAAGTGAAATTTTCAAAAATTCAGAAAATTGGCTGAAAATGTCTAAATATCAAGGACTCAACGGGTGAATCGCTCTGGAGCTGAAATCGGAACGCTCACTGACATTTCCCCTATCTGAAAGTCTGATAAACGCCGGAAAAATGACTAATTCCAAAAAAAAAATTTTTAACTTTTTTCAATTTTACCCCCGTGGGATATATATTCTACCCACACACATTTGGAACTCTCCTGGGTTGCCCTCACACATATTATTCCCTCATTTAGCGGATATTTTCAGAAAAAAGTGAAATTTTCAAAAATTCTGAAAATTGGCTGAAAACGACTAAATATCAAGGACTCATCGGTCGATTCACTCTGGAACTGAAATCGGAACGCTCACTGACATTTCCCCTATCTGAAAGTCTGATAAACGCCGGAAAAATAACCAATTCCCCAAAAAAATTTTTCAACTATTCTCAATTTTACCCCCGTGGGATATATATTCTACCCACACACATTTGGAACTCTCCTGGGGTACCCTCACACATATTATTCCCTCATTTAGTGGTTATTTTCACAAAAAAAGTGAAATTTTCAAAAATTCAAAAAATTGGCTGAAAATGACTAAATATCAAGGACTCAACTGGCGAATCGCTCTGGAACTGAAATCGGAACGCTCACTGACATTTCCCGTATTTGAAAGTCTGCTAAACGCCGGAAAAATGACAGTCCCAAAAAAAAATATTTTCAACTTTTTTCAATTTTACCCCCGTGGGATATATATTCAACCCACACATTTGGAACTCTCCTGGTGTACCCTCACACATATTATTCCCTCATTTAGCGAATATTTTCACAAAAAAGTGAAATTTTCAAAAATTCTGAAGATTGGCTGAAAATGACTAAATATCAAGGACTCATCAGGTGAATCGCTCTGGAACTGAAATCGGAACGCTCACTGACATTTCCCCTATCTGAAAGTCTGATAAACGCCGGATAAATGACTAATTCCAAAAAGAAAAATTTTCAACTTTTTTCAATTTTACCCCCGTGGGATATATATTCAACCCACACATTTGGAACTCTCCTGGTGTACCCTCACACATATTATTCCCTCATTTAGCGAATATTTTCACAAAAAAGTGAAATTTTCAAAAATTCTGAAAATTGGCTGAAAATGACTAAATATCAAGGACTCATCAGGTGAATCGCTCTGGAACTGAAATCGGAACGCTCACTGACATTTCCCCTATCTGAAAGTCTGATAAACGCCGGATAAATGACTAATTCCAAAAAGAAAAATTTTCAACTTTTTTCAATTTTACCCCCGTGGAATATATATTCTACCCACACACATTTGGAACTCTCCTGGGGTACCCTCACACATATTATTCCCTCATTTAGTGGTTATTTTCACAAAAAAAGTGAAATTTTCAAAAATTCAGAAAATTGGCTGAAAATGTCTAAATATCAAGGACTCAACGGGTGAATCGCTCTGGAGCTGAAATCGGAACGCTCACTGACATTTCCCCTATCTGAAAGTCTGATAAACGCCGGAAAAATGACTAATTCCAAAAAAAAAATTTTTAACTTTTTTCAATTTTACCCCCGTGGGATATATATTCTACCCACACACATTTGGAACTCTCCTGGGTTGCCCTCACACATATTATTCCCTCATTTAGCGGATATTTTCACAAAAAAGTGAAATTTTCAAAAATTCTGAAAATTGGCTGAAAACGACTAAATATCAAGGACTCATCGGTCGATTCACTCTGGAACTGAAATCGGAACGCTCACTGACATTTCCCCTATCTGAAAGTCTGATAAACGCCGGAAAAATAACCAATTCCCCAAAAAAATTTTTCAACTATTCTCAATTTTACCCCCGTGGGATATATATTCTACCCACACACATTTGGAACTCTCCTGGGGTACCCTCACACATATTATTCCCTCATTTAGTGGTTATTTTCACAAAAAAAGTGAAATTTTCAAAAATTCAAAAAATTGGCTGAAAACGACTAAATATCAAAGACTCAACGGGCGAATCGCTCTGGAACTGAAATCGGAACACTCACTGATATTTCCCCTATCTGAAAGTCTGATAAACGCCGTAAAAATGACTAATTCTAAAAAAAAAATTTTCAACTTTTTTCAATTTTACCCCCGTGGGATATATATTCTACCCACACACATTTGGAACTCTCCTGGGGTACCCTCACACATATGTGTGTAGTGGTTATTTTCACAAAAAAAGTGAAATTTTCAAAAATTCAGAAAATTGGCTGAAAACGACTAAATATCATAGAATCATCGGGCGAATCGCTCTGGAACTGAAATCGGAACGCTCACTGACATTTCCCCTATCTGAAAGTCTGATAAACGCCGGAAAAATGAATAAATCCCAAAAAAATATTTTTCAACTATTTTCAATTTTACCCCCGTGGGATATATATTCTACCCACACACATTTGGAACTCTCCTGGGGTACCCTCACACATATTATTCCCTCATTTAGTAAATATTTTCACAAAAAAGTGAAATTTTCAAAAATTCTGAAAATTGGCTGAAAACGACTAAATATCATAGAATCATCGGGCGAATTGCTCTGGTACTGAAATCGGAATGCTCACTGACATTTCCCCTATCTGAAAGTCTGCTAAACGCCGGAAAAATGACTATGTCCAAAAAAAAATTTTTCATCTTTTTTCAATTTTACCCCCGTGTGATATATATTCTACCCACACACATTTGGAACTCTCCTGGGGTACCCTCACACATATTATTCCCTCATTTAGCGAATATTTTCACAAAAAAGTGAAATTTTCAAAAATTCTGAAAATTGGCTGAAAATGACTAAATATCAAGGACTCATCAGGCGAATCGCTCTGGAACTGAAATCGGAACGCTCACTGACATTTCCCCTATCTGAAAGTCTGATAAACGCCGGATAAATGACTAATTCCAAAAAGAAAAATTTTCAACTTTTTTCAATTTTACCCCCGTGGAATATATATTCTACCCACACACATTTGGAACTCTCCTGGGGTACCCTCACATATATTATTCCCTCATTTAGCGAATATTTTCACAAAAAAGTGAAATTTTCAAAAATTCTGAAAATTGGCTGAAAGCGACTAAATATCAAGGAATCATCGGGTGAATCGCTCTGGAACTGAAATCGGAATGCTCACTGACATTTCCACTATCTGAAAGTCTGATAAACGCCGGAAAAATGACTAATTCCAAAAAAAAATGTTTTCAACTTTTTTCAATTTTACCCTCGTGGGATATATATTCTACCCATACACATTTGGAACTCTCCTGGGGTACCCTCACACATATTATTCCCTCATTTAGCGAATATTTTCACAAAAAAGTGAAATTTTCAAAAATTCTGAAAATTGGCTGAAAACGACTAAATATCATAGAATCATAGGGCAAATCGCTCTGGAACTGAAATCGGAATGCTCACTGACATTTCCCCTATCTGAAAGTCTGATAAACGCCGGAAAAATCACTAAGTCTAAAAAAAATTTTTTTAAACTTTTTTCAATTTTACCCCCGTGGGATATATAGTCTACCCACACACATTTGGAACTCTCCTGGGGTACCCTCACACATATTATTCCCTCATTTAGCGAATATTTTCACAAAAAAAGTGAAATTTTCAAAAATTATGAAAATTTGCTGAAAACGACTAAATATCAAGGACTCATCGGGCGAATCACTCTGGAACTGAAATCGGAATGCTCACTGACATTTCCCCTATCTGAAAGTCTGATAAACGCCGGAAAAATGAATAAGTCCAATAAAAAAATTTTTTCAACTTTTTTCAATTTTACCCCCGTGGGATATATATTCTACCCACACACATTTGGAACTCTCCTGGGGTACCCTCACACATATTATTCCCTCATTTAGCGAATATTTTCACAAAAAAGTGAAATTTTCAAAAATTCTGAAAATTGGCTGAAAACGACTAAATATCAAGGAATCATCGGGCGAATCGCTCTGGAACTGAAATCGGAATGCTCACTGACATTTCCCCTATCTGAAAGTCTGATAAACGCCGGAAAAATGACTAAGTCCAAAAAAAAATTTTTAATCTTTTTTCAATTTTACCCCCGTGGGATATATATTCTACCCACACACATTTGGAACTCTCCTGGGGTACCCTCACACATATGTGTATAGTGGTTATTTTCACAAAAAAAGTGAAATTTTCAAAAATTCAGAAAATTGGCTGAAAATGACTAAGTATCAAGGACTCATCGGGCGAATCGCTCTGGAACTGAAATCGGAATGCTCACTGACATTTCCCCTATCTGAAAGTCTGATAAACGCCGTAAAAATGACTAATTCTAAAAAAAAAATTTTCAACTTTTTTCAATTTTACCCCCGTGGGATATATATTCTACCCACACACATTTGGAACTCTCCTGGGGTACCCTCACGCATATTATTCCCTCATTTAGTGGTTATTTTCACAAAAAAAGTGAAATTTTCAAAAATTCAGAAAATTGGCTGAAAATGACTAAATATCAATTAATCATCAGGCGAATCGCTCTGGAACTGAAATCGGAATGCTCACTGACATTTCCCCTATCTGAAAGTCTGATAAACGCCGGAAAAATGACTAAGTCCAAAAAAAAAATTTTTCATCTTTTTTCAATTTTACCCCCGTGGGATATATATTCTACCCACACACATTTGGAACTCTCCTGGGGTACCCTCACACATATGTGTGTAGTGGTTATTTTCACAAAAAAAGTGAAATTTTCAAAAATTCAGAAAATTGGCTGAAAACGAGTAAATATCATAGAATCATCGGGCGAATCGCTCTGGAACTGAAATCGGAACGCTCACTGACATTTCCCCTATCTGAAAGTCTGATAAACGCCGGAAAAATGAATAAATCCCAAAAAAATATTTTTCAACTATTTTCAATTTTACCCCCGTGGGATATATATTCTACCCACACACATTTGGAACTCTCCTGGGGTACCCTCACACATATTATTCCCTCATTTAGTAAATATTTTCACAAAAAAGTGAAATTTTCAAAAATTCTGAAAATTGGCTTAAAACGACTAAATATCATAGAATCATCGGGCGAATTGCTCTGGTACTGAAATCGGAATGCTCACTGACATTTCCCCTATCTGAAAGTCTGCTAAACGCCGGAAAAATGACTATGTCCAAAAAAAAATTTTTCATCTTTTTTCAATTTTACCCCCGTGTGATATATATTCTACCCACACACATTTGGAACTCTCCTGGGGTACCCTCACACATATTATTCCCTCATTTAGCGAATATTTTCACAAAAAAGTGAAATTTTCAAAAATTCTGAAAATTGGCTGAAAATGACTAAATATCAAGGACTCATCAGGCGAATCGCTCTGGAACTGAAATCGGAACGCTCACTGACATTTCCCCTATCTGAAAGTCTGATAAACGCCGGATAAATGACTAATTCCAAAAAGAAAAATTTTCAACTTTTTTCAATTTTACCCCCGTGGAATAAATATTCTACACACACACATTTGGAACTCTCCTGGGGTACCCTCACACATATTAATCCCTCATTTAGCGGATATTTTCACAAAAAAGTGAAATTTTCAAAAATTCTGAAAATTGGCTGAAAACGACTAAATATCAAGGAATCATCGGGCGAATCGCTCTGGAACTGAAATCGGAATGCTCACAGACATTTCCCCTATCTGAAAGTCTGATAAACGCCGTAAAAATGACTAATTCCAAAAAAAAATGTTTTCAACTTTTTTCAATTTTACCCCCGTGGGATATATATTCTACCCATACACATTTGGAACTCTCATGGGGTACCCTCACACATATTATTCCCTCATTTAGCGAATATTTTCACAAAAAAGTGAAATTTTCAAAAATTCTGAAAATTGGCTGAAAACGACTAAATATCATAGAATCATTGGGCGAATCGATCTGGAACTGAAATCGGAACACTCACTGATATTTCCCCTATCTCAAAGTCTGATAAACGCCGTAAAAATGACTAATTCCAAAAAAAAAATTTTTCAACTTTTTTCAATTTTACCCCCATGGGATATATATTCTACCCACACACATTTGGAACTCTCCTGGGGTACCCTCACACATATTAATCCCTCATTTAGCGGATATTTTCACAAAAAAGTGAAATTTTCAAAAATTCAGAAAATTGGCTGAAAACGACTAAATATCAAGGACTCAACGGGCGAATCGCTCTGGAACTGAAATTGGAACGGTCACTGACATTTCCCCTATTTGAAAGTCTGATAAACGCCGGAAAAATGACTAAGTCCCCCCAAAAATTTTTTTTAAATTTTACCCCCCGTGGGAGTTATATTCTACCCACACACATTTGGAACTCTCCTGGGGTACCCTTACACATATTAATTAGTGTTGAGCCACCCCCGTAGTGTTCGAGTTCGGTTCGGTTCGTCGAACACCCGTGTGTTCGCCGAACTGTTCGTCGAACTGTTCGTCGAACACCTTCGAACACCGTTAAAACCAATGGCAGGCAAACAAAAACACATAGAAACACATAGAAAACACCTTCAAAGGTGTCCAAAAGCTGACAAACTGCTCACAAGACATAACTAACACATGGAAAAGTGACAAGTACATATAGTCATGCGAAAATAAAAGAGGTGGAGGAGTAAAAGGAGGGGGAGACACAGATATAGGCATGTCATGCCCTTCTAAAATCCAATAAGTGAGAAGCCGACACGGCCAGTCCGCTCCTGCCCGTGCCACCTCCGTGTCGCCGGGTTTGTGCCAGAGCCGCGGTGAACCCTGACGGCCAGCCCCCCTCTCCCAATACTGGTGCCTGTCCGCTGGTGGGTCGAGCGAGCCCCCTTGTGGTGGAGGCAGCTCTAAGCTTTTTAATTTAAATTGTCTCTCTAATTTGAATGAATACACTTTAAATCCATTTACAAGGATCTATTGGAGGGCAAGTCTCATGCCAGCAGCCGCGGTAATTCCAGCTCCAGTAGCGTCCACTAAAGCTGCTGCAGTTAAAAAGCTTTTATACGGATCGAGCTCGGCTGTCCACCGCAAGGCATCCTACTGCCAGTCCCAGCCCCTATGCCTTGGGGTGCCTCCTGATGCTCTTCACTAAGTATCCCATGGTCCCGAAGCATTTCCTTTGAAAAAATTAAGTGTCTAAACTACAGGTGGTGCAGCTTGCTTAACAGCCGGGATAATCCGCTTACTAGCAGACACTGCTACTAGGCACAAAGTATTTCCTGGGCTAGATGCAGTTAAAAATTTGTAATTAGATACTCTCGTTGGATGCTGAGAAAGCATTCCATAGAGTCTCCTGGCACGCCATATATGATTCTCTTAAAAAGCTTGGGGTAGGGGTCTAGGGGACCCTTTTATAGCCAAAATCACGGCCCTGTATCGCAATACGTCACCTAGGCTGAAGATAAATGGAACTGTAGCACCCTGAGGGCTCGGTTGCTAAAGACGTATTGCACCTCACCCAGAGGTGTGATATCTCACTCTCAGGTAAGGATGGAGTGTGGATCAGGACCCGACACCTGCATGCATTACACCACATTGCCGTGGGGCAGGGCGACCAATATGCCCCTGAGATGGGCATGACAGTCCCTGTCCCTGGCTGGAGTGGGGGGAGGGAACACTGAGGAAGGGGAACCCTGTAGTGCAGGAGCAGGGAGGAAGCAGTTCCTGGGTGCATTGAGAAGGGAGTATAAAAGGTGGGCACCATCTTAGTTCAGTGCAGAGAAGTCTGAGCAGAAGTGGCAGGGAGCAGGGGCTCTGCATGAGCTCTGCTCCGGAGGCGGGCCTAGTAACAGAGGCCCAGGCCTGGAAGAGGGAGAAGGAAGGAAGAGGAGCGGAGAAGGCTCCAGGAACGAGGAATGAAGGGATCCCAGGGGTGCGGACGGGCGAGTCGCCACCGCACGACCGAATCCACCTGCGTGGAGGGGTCAGGCCAAAGGGGGAGACCGGTCCCCGAACTAGTGGAGGCAGGAAATGACCCTCAGCTAGAAACCGGAGGCTCTGACATTTTATGTGGCGCAGCCCCTCGCTACACCCGCTAGGAAGGCACCACATAGGGTCAGGGAAACTGGCGCCAAGTTTACCAAGAGGAGGCCCGAGGCAGCCGGACAGAAGTGTTGGTAAGAAAGGCCAGACAAAGGACACACAAAGGGGGTCCTGTGAAGTGCTCCAAAGTTATCTGGGAGTTGTCTGAGCCCCTCACCTGGTGAGCACAGTACGACGTGGGCAGCCGTTACCTGCAGACGTGGTCTGGATAATAAGAACTGTGAGTAAAGGCCCTGAACTGCATCACTGACTCCGTGTCGTTACTGCTGCTGCCCTGCACCATCACCCCCATCCTCCGCATACACTGCCCT
Organism: Phyllobates terribilis; assembly: GCF_046119375.1. NCBI lineage: Eukaryota > Metazoa > Chordata > Amphibia > Anura > Dendrobatidae > Phyllobates > Phyllobates terribilis. The sequence continues at coordinate 46,652,851 of NW_027362769.1, read as the reverse complement.
GAGGCTATACTCCTCCCGTGGGGAGTTATGCTACGCTCTGCTGCACCCACAACACCAGCCTCAGTGGTCTGCCCTGTAGCGGCGGTTCACTCTGACCGCAATCCACGGGTGGAGTAGTCGGACATTTAAACATGAAAACCACATAAATAGTTCCGCCACTGGTTTGACCGCCCTGAGCCACGGAACTGGGTCGCCGCCACGAAGAATACAACCACCAGCATCCACCAAAAAGGGTCCGGCTCCGGGTGTCCCAAGGCCCAGGGGGTGCGTCAGAACATTTTCATCACCTTTCACAATCACCAATGGGACAAGGCAGTGATGTCCTCTGTCCCCTCTCTTATACATCCTAGTGACGGAGCACCTGCTCTCATCAATTCGCCATAACCCCAATATTAGGTGGATTGAGGTGGGAGGCACCGAGTACAAGTGCTCTCTATTTGCTGATGATGTCCTAGTATATATCACTCAATCACATATATCCATCCATGCTGTTATGGCTGAAATAGATCACTTTGTTACATGGTAAAATTTTAAAATCAATGCAGCGAAGTCTGAGGCCCTCGATGTCTCCCTCCCCAAATCCATATAGGATTCCATCCAGTCCAACTTTCCCTTTGCCTGGCCCTCACAGGGTATCAAATACTTAGGAATTCCTATTCATAGAGACCTCTCCCATCTATGTTATCTTAATTTTGGGCCCTTTATTGAACAACTCCATACAGACCACGGTTGGCAAGTTAGAACTGTAAGATTCACTACGTGAACCACTGGTGTTTTGTGGAAAAGCACATGTACACTGCGTTCCAAATTATTATACAAAAAGTGTTTAGGAGTGATAAGGGAAGAATTTGTTTGTTTGTCAGTTAAACTCATTGATGGTGATGTGTGTCAGGGCTCTTTATATCACTGTAAGCAATTGCAGACACCTGTGCTAATTAGTTTGGCAGGTGTGTCCAATGAAAGGCAAGACTACTTAAGAAGGCTCTCTCACATTATTAAGCAGCCTACATTTTCTGCCAAAATGGGAAAGAAAAAGGATGTGTCGGCTGCTGAGAAGCAACAAATTGTGGAGTGTTTAGGTCAAGGCATGACTACAATCAACATTGTGCGATGATCAGGATGAAGTGTCTTGGCAATCAAGAAGTATGTAGCTGATTCACAGTACACACGTGTGCGTGCTGATAAGGGCAAATTGAGGACTCTTTCCTACAGGCAATTACGTCAGGTTGAAAGAACAGCGGCAAAAAAGCCTTGTCATAGCAGCAGACAAGTTTTTGAAGCTGCTTGTGCCTCCAACGTCCCCCGAACAACAAGATGCAGGGTCCTTCAGAGGTTTGCAGCTGTGCATGCGCCATCCTGTCGACCTCCTCTATCCACTTCACACAAGCAGAAACGGCTCCAGTGGGCCAAACATTACATGAAGACTGATTTCAAAACTGTTTTGTTCACGGATGAGTGCCGTGCAGCGCTCGATGGTCCAGATGGATGGAGTGGAGGATGGCTGGTTGATGGACACCCCACGCAAACACGGCTACAGCGCCAACAAGGAGGAGGTGGAGTAATGTTTTGGGCTGGAATCATGGGGAGAGAGATTGTCGGCCCCTTTAGGATCCCTGAAGGCGCTAAAGATGAACTCCATAATGTATGTGGATTTTCTCAAACAGCACTTCCTGCCATGGTTCAAGAAGAAGAACCGTGTATTTCACAGCAAGATCATTTTTCTGCATGATAATGCACCATCTCATGCTGCACATAAAACATCTGCATCTCTGGCTGATATGGGCATAAAAGGGGACAAACTTATGGTGTGACCCCCATGCTCCCCTGACCTCTACCCCATTCAGAACCTTTGGAGCATCATTAAAAGGAGTGTCTATGATGGCGGGAGGCAGTTCACATCTAAGCAACAGCTCTGGGAGGGTATTCTGTCCTCATGCAAAACAATTGAAGCAGAAACCATCCAAAACCTGACAAATTCAATGGACGAGAGAGTTCAGAAGCTCCTTTCGAACAAGGGGTCCTATGTGAAAATGTAACATCACCTAGAATAAAGTTTTGAGTTGAAAACTGTTTGATTTCAGTTTCTAACAACCTGCTAATGCTTATAATTTCAAAAATGACCATTTTTTTGGTCTTTATTAAAATGAAAAGGTTGATCGAAAAGTTTGGGGGATCTAAGAGTGTGGCAACCCAGTAGTCATGATTACTTCGAATTCTGACAATATGAGGGTCATGCTGCAGGTAGTGCAGCAAGAAGGCACTTATGTGCCTTGCGCATCTCGGAGCCCCAAAATTATTTTCCGGGCTAGATGCAGCTAAAAATTATTTTTAATTTTAAATCTGGTGAAGCTTTAGTATAGATGGCCTAATAGGATCAGTGCTGCACACTGCTACAAAGCCCAAATTATTTTCCAGTCAAGATACAGATAAACATGATTAGTAATTTGAAAGCTTAAAACGGTTGGTAGGGTGATTTTAACCAATCATCAAGCTTTTACTCTCCCCAGGATGACACAGGGGTAGAAAAGTCGTTTCGGATCCATGATTTGTTCATCTTTATGAACGTGAGTCTGTCTACATTATCAGTGGAGAGCCGCGTGCGCTTATCTGTCAGCACACCACCAGCAGCGCTGAACACACGTTCAGACAGAACGCTGGCTGCGGGGCATGACAAGATCTCCAAGGCGTAAGTGGCTAGCTCCGGCCATTTATCCAGATTGGAAGCCCAAAAAGAGCAAGGGTCCAGTGACACAGTCGTGGCTTCAATGTTTACTTGGAGATACTCCTGTACCATCGTCTCTAGGCGTTGACTATGTGTCAGACTTCTTGTCTCCTGTGGCCTTGCAAAGGATGGGCTAAAAAAGTGGTGAAATGATTCCGCAAAATTGATGTTACCAGCAGATACTGTGGTTCTGTCACGGTTTGAGTGCTGAACACTTGACGGTCCCACGGTTGGCAAGTTGGAACTGTGAGATTCACTACGTGCACCACTGGTATTTTGTGGAAAAGCACATGTAAGATTCTGCAACAGTCTCTGCTGATACTCCTGCATGCGTGCATCCCTTTCTATGGCAGGAATAATTTCTGCAAATTTACTTTTGTACCGGGGATCTAACAGTGTGGCAACCCAGTAGTCAGGATTATTTCTAATTCTCACAATTCGAGGGTCATGTTGCAGGTAGTGCAGCAAGAAGGCACTCATGTGTGTTGCGCATCCAGGAGCACCAAGTCCCTGTTGTGTTGGTGGCGAGGTAACAATCATGCTTCCTTCCTCTGTCCTCTCCCCCCAACCTCGCACAACAGAAATGTGATCAAGGTCTCCCTCATCTGATGAGTCTTCCATCAGTTCGTCCTCCACTTCTTCCTGGGCTCCTGCACCTTCCTCACTAGTTTGGCTGCTACCATGCGCCCTGGTAAAACCATCTCCCCCACCCTCACATGCCTGCCGCCTTGGTGCTGCCGACCGTCTGGACCTTGCAGATGTTAGCCCTTCCGCATACAACTCCTCCTCCTCTACTTCCTCCACCTCCTCTTGTGCCACCACCTGACTCCGAATTCTGTTTAACATGTGCTCCAGCATGTAAATCACCGGAATAGTCATGCTGATAATGGCATCGTCAGCACTAAACATCTTCGTCGCCATTTCAAAACTGTGCAGAAGGGTGCATAGGTCCCTGATCTGAGACCACTCCTCCAGCTTGATTTGCCCCACCTCTGAATCTCGTTGGCCCAGGCTATACGTCAGAACGTATTGCACCAGGGCTTGTCGGTGCTGCCACAGTCGCTGCAACATGTGCAGAGTTGAATTCCACCGGGTAGGCACATCGCATTTTAGCCGGTGAAGTGGCAGGCCCAACGACTTCTGTAGAGATGTAAGTCGCTGAGCTGCGGGATGCGAACGGCAGAAGTGAGCACACAGCGACCGTGCCCTCTGCAGAAGGCCATCTAGTCTGGGATAGTGGGCTAAAAATTGCTGGACAACCAGGTTCAACACGTGAGCCATACAAGGCACGTGTGTGACATTGCCCCGGCGAAGGGCCGCACCCAGGTTTGCAGCATTGTCGCACACGGCCTTCCCTGGTTTCAGGTCCAGTGGAGACAACCATTCATGAAATTGGTTCTCCAGAGCTGACCACAACTCCTCAGCTGTGTGACTCACATTTCCCAGACATTTCAATGTAAAAACCGCCTGATGACATTGAGCCCTACTGCCAGCATAGTAAGGAGGTGTGCAGGATCCCTTCTGCGCAGTTAGAAAGCTTGTGGCATGACCAGACAGGCTTTGGGTGCAGGTGGAAGACCGAGAGGAGGTTGAGGAGGCAGAAGCAGTGGTGGAAAAATGACATAAAGAGGATTGACGCACAACTCGTGGGGACGGCAAGACTTGGACAGCAGCCCCTTGTCCTGCTGTCACCATAGTTACCCAGTGCCCAGTCAGCGACATGTAACGCCCCTGTCCATGCCTACTCGTCCAAGTGTCTGTGGTGAAATGCACCCTGTCACACACAGAGTTTCTCAAAGAAGCGGTGATGTTGTGTGCGACATGCTGGTGGAGCGCAGGCACACCTTTCTTTGAGAAGTAGTGCCGACTGGGCATCTGGTACTGGGGCACTGCGACGGACATAAGGTCTCGAAAATCCTCTGTGTCCACCAGGCGGAAAGGCAGCATTTCTGTAGCCAAGAGCTTGCAGATGGTGAAATTCAACCTCTTAGCTTTCTCATGGCTAGGAGGAAATGGTCTTTTACTTGTCCACATCTGAGGGACCGAGGGCTGGCTATTGTGCTTAGACGGGGTTGATAAGGGTGTCCCTGGCAAACTGCCGGTCTGTGAGGAAGATGCAGGCGGACATGTTAGGTTGCCTTGATCCAAAGGTGGTGCTATCGATGTCGGACAGCGCTCAAGACCAGCTGGTGTTACCACCTCCAAAGAAAATGATGACCTGCCAATCACGCTGGCTGTTGCGGGTAAAGAGGTGGCAGGTCTGCGCCCCAAAACAGGTGTGACCGCTGTCCCCCCAGTCACAGAGGATGAAGAGGCCGCGGATGCACAAGATATGGCAGACGGTGGTTGGCCCGGCCGGCTAGACCGCATTGTAGCACACTGAGCTTCCCACTGCAACTTATGCTTCATGTCCATGTGCCGGTTCATGCATGAAGTACTCAAACTATGTATTTTTTGGCCTCTACTTAGCTTTTGCTGACAAATGTTACAGATAACACGAGTTGGGTCATCTTTATCGATCTGAAAAAATGCCCAGGCTATGCAAGGCTTAGCACCCATGCGACCTGAAGAGCCACCACGACTTGTGGTGAGAGGCAGAGTTGTGTTTGAGGATGCAGTTGTTGACGTGCTTACAGTACTACGTCTCTGTCCAGGAAGGCGCAACCTGACCTCGTCGTCACTAGCATCTTCCTCCACCTCCTCTGCTGACCTCATCTCTTGGCTGACTGTGGGTTGACAGTAAGTGGGATCTCCGACCTCATCATCATCACCCTGTGCGTTATCACACCCGTCGTCCTCAGAGCCAACCTGTTCCTGCCCTGACAAAAAACTAAAGTTGTCGCTCCAATCAGGTATTTGAGTCTTATCATCGTCTTCCTCATTGTCTCCACCAACAGGAGTTACAGTTTGGGAATGAGGGTCTACATTATGGTCAGAACCTTCTGCGTCTGGTCCTGGATCCGACTCATAAAGATTCTGGGCATCAGTGCAGATCATTTCCTCGTCTGGATTCACAGAAGCGCTGGAGTCGACCTCTGATTCCCAGGCTATAGTATGAGTAAACAGCTCTGCAGACTCAACCATCTGTTCCACCTCATACTCAGACGGGCAGCTGGAGATTTGGGAGCTGTGAGGAAGCAAGTGCGTTTTGGGTGACACCTTTGAGGACTGGAGTATTTGTGATGTTGAAGTTGATGTGGAGGAGAGCCCACTTAAAGGAGCACTTGATATCCGTTGAAGCACCTGCTGTTTTTGTGCCTCATCTGGAATTTGTAGCGATTGGCGTGGCCGTAAGAAAGGGATCTTATCACATTGTCCGCTAAAAGAAGTAGACATTTTAGTTTGGCTGGAAGATGGTCTTTCTTCTGCACCTACCCCACGGACACAACCTTTTTTCCCCTTCCCAACACGCCTATTCCCCTTTCCACCAGCAGCAGGCCTTTTTCCACTCATTTTGGTGGTTAACTAATTCACAACTCTGGAGTTGTTTGCACAAAAAAACAATGGATGGTAACCGAGCAGAGCTGAGTGGCCAAACTGTGGTATTAGGCCAAAACTATTGGCTGGGTTAGATGCAGAAAAAAATTATTTTTAATTTGCAACCTGATGGAGGTCAGTATAGATGGACTAATAGACCAAGTCCCACACACCGCTAGAAGCCCAAATATTTTTTCAGAGCTAGATGCAGAAAAAAATTATTTTTAATTTGCAACCTGATGGAGGTCAGTATAGATGGACTAATAGACCAAGTCCCACACACTGCTAGAAGCCCAAATATTTTTTCAGAGCTAGATGCAGAAAAAAATTATTTTTAATTTGCAACCTGATGGAGGTCAGTATAGATGGACTAATAGAACAAGTCCCACACGCTGCTAGAAGCCCAAATATTTTTTCAGAGATAAATGAAGAAAAAAATTATTTTTAATTTGCAACCTGATGGAGGTCAGTATAGATGGACTAATAGACCAAGTCCCACACACCGCTAGAAGCCCAAATATTTTTTCAGAGCTAGATGCAGAAAAAAATTATTTTTAATTTGCAACCTGATGGAGGTCAGTATAGATGGACTAATAGACCAAGTCCCACACACTGCTAGAAGCCCAAATATTTTTTCAGAGCTAGATGCAGAAAAAAATTATTTTTAATTTGCAACCTGATGGAGGTCAGTATAGATGGACTAATAGACCAAGTCCCACACACCGCTAGAAGCCCAAATATTTTTTCAGAGCTAGATGCAGAAAAAAATTATTTTTAATTTGCAACCTGATGTAGGTCAGTATAGATGGACTAATAGACCAAGTCCCACACACTGCTAGAAGCCCAAATATTTTTTCAGAGCTAGATGCAGAAAAAAATTATTTTTAATTTGCAACCTGATGGAGGTCAGTATAGATGGACTAATAGACCAAGTCCCACACACCGCTAGAAGCCCAAATATTTTTTCAGAGCTAGATGCAGAAAAAAATTATTTTTAATTTGCAACCTGATGGAGGTCAGTATAGATGGACTAATAGACCAAGTCCCACACACTGCTAGAAGCCCAAATATTTTTTCAGAGCTAGATGCAGAAAAAAATTATATTCAGTTTGCAACCTGATGGAGGTCAGTATAGATGGACTAATAGAATGATGCTATGCCCAAAAGATTTTACTTCACTAGGTGCAGTAAAAAAATTGGTATTCTATACACAGGTGTTATATCTTGCAACACAGATAGGCTACTCCACTGACTAACACACTCTGCAATAGGCCAAAAAGGATTAGCTTTGCTAGATTCAGCCAAATGCTGTGAAAAAAACTTGCACAGCACTGGCACAGACCTGCCTGGCAAAAACTGATAGGAACTCATGTAACCTAGTCCTGAAAAGGACTCCAATTACAATTAGTCTTTACTCCCACAACCTATCTATTTAAGAGCACAGACCTCCCTGATAAAAGTCGTAGGAAATGCTGTAACCTAGTCCTTAAAAGGACTGCAATCACAACTATTCCCTACTCCCAAGCTATCTGTATATTTGTGCGAAAATTGGCTTGAAATTAACAAGGTATAGCACACACAGCAACAGCGGTGCCGTCTAACACGCAGCTGCAGCAGTGAGAAAATGGTGGCGACGGGGAAAATGGCTTGGTCTTATAGGGCAAGGACATGTGACATACACTGCCAATCACACATGCCCTTGCTTGTGTGAAAAAAAGCACTTCGCTCCGTGTGTGCGCTGCTGATAGGCTGACAGATTGCACCTCCCCACTGCAAATGCGGGAAAGAGAAAAAAAAATGGAGATCTTCATTGTTCCTGCAGAGATCCATCCCCTGCCCCTCCCCCCGCCCCGCTGTACACTCAAACTGCGTATTAACATTAATTTTCATCATTACTGAGAAAAAATCCAGTTATGATTTTGGTGCACGAACAGTTATCGAACATAACCTCGAACAGCCGAATTTTTCTCAAATTGTTCGTGTTCGCCGACCGGCTCGAACACCGCCCAAAACAGCTCGAATTCGAGATTGGCGAACAGTTCGAGTAGAACAACGCTCATCTCTAATATTAATCCCTCATTTAGCGGTTATTTTCACAAAAAAGTGAAATTTTCAAAAATTCTTAAAATTGGCTGAAAACGACTAAATATCAAGGACTCAACGGGCGAATCGCTCTGGAACTGAAATTGGAACGGTCACTGACATTTCCCCTATCTGAAAGTCTGATAGGCGCCGGAAAAATGACATATTCCCCAAATAATTTTTTTCAACTTTTTTCAATTTTATCACTGTGGGATATATAATCTACCCACACACATTTGAAACTCTCCCGGGGTAACCCTCACACATATTATTCCCTCATTTAGCGGATATTTTCACAAAAACAGTGAAATTTTCAAAAATTCTGAAAATTGGCTGAAAACGAATAAATATCAAGGACTCATCTTGCGAATCACTCTGGAACTGAAATCAGAATGCTCACTGACGTTTCCCCTATCTGAAAGTCTGATAAACGCCAGAAAAATGAATAAGTAAAAAAAAAAATGTTTTCAACTTTTTTCAATTTAATGCCTGTGGGAGATATATTCTACCCACACACATTTGGAACTCTCCAGGGGTACACTCACACATATTATTCCCTCATTTAGTGGATATTTTCACAAAAAAGTGAAATTTTCAAAAATGCTGAAAATTGGCTGAAAATGACTAAATATCAAGGAAGCATCGGGCGAAATGCTCTGGAAATGAAATCGGAACGCTCACTGACATTTCCCCTATCTGAAAGTCTGATAAACGCCGGAAAAATGAATAAGTAAAAAAAAAAAATGTTTTCAACTTTTTTCAATTTAATGCCTGTGGGATACATATTCTACCCACACATATTTGGAATTCTTCTGGGGTACCCTCACACATATTATTCCCTCATTTAGCGGATATTTTCACAAAAAAATTAAATATTCAAAAAATGTGAAAATTGGCTGAAAACGACTAAATATCAAGGACTCATCGGGCGATTCGCTCTGGAACTGAAATCGGAATGGTCACTGACATTTCCCCTATCTGAAAGTCTGAAAAACGCCATAAAAATTACATTCCAAAAAAATTTTTTTTCAACTTCTTTCAATTTTACCCCCATGGGATATATATTCTACCCACACACATTTGGAACTCTCCTGGGGTACCCTCACACATATTATTCCCACATTTAGCGGATATTTTCACAAAAAAAGTGAAATTTTCAAAAATTCAGAAAATTGGCTGAAAACGACTAAATATCAAGGACTCATTGGGCGAGTCGCTCTGGAACTGAAAGCGGAATGCTCACTGACATTTCCCCTATCTGAAAGTGTGATAAACGCCGGAGAAATGACTAAGTCCCCAAAAAAAAATTTTTTCAACTTTTTTCAATTTTACCCCTGTGGGATATAGATTCTACCCACACACATTTGGAACTCTCCTGGGGTACCCTCACACAAATTATTCCCTCATTTAATCGATATTTTCACAAAAAAGTGAAATTTTCAAAAATTCTGAAAAATGGCTGAAAACGACTAAATATCAAAGACTCATGGGGCGAATCGCTTTGGAACTGAAATCAGAACGCTCACTGACATTTCCCTTATCTGAAAGTCTGATAAATGCCAGAAAAATGACTAAGTCCAAAAAAAAAATTTTTCAACTTTTTTCAATTTTACCCCCGTGGGATATATATTCTACCCACACATTTGGAACTCTCCAGGGGTACCCTCACACATATTATTCCCTCATTTAGTGGATATTTTCACAAAAAAGTGAAATTTTCAAAAATTCAGAAAATTGGCTGAAAACGACTAAATATCGAGGACTCATCGGGCAACTGAACTCTGGTACTGAAATCGGAATGCTCACTGATATTTCCCCTATCTGAAAGTCTGATAAACGCCGGAAAAATGACAGTCCAAAAAAAAACATTTCAACTTTTTACAATTTTACCCCCGTGGGATATATATTCTAATCACACAGTTGGAACTCTCCTGAGGTACCCTCACACATATTATTCCCTCATTTAGTGGATATTTTCACAAAAAAGTGAAATTTTCAAAAATTCAGAAAAATGGCTGAAAACGACTAAATATCAAGGACTCATCAGGCGAATCACTCTGGAACTGAAATCGGAACGCTCACGGACATTTACCGTATCTGAAAGTCTGATAAACACCGGAAAAATGACTGAGTCTAAAAAAAAAAAATGTTTCAACTTTTTTCAATTTTACCCCCGTGGGATATATATTCTACCCACACACATTTGGAACTCTCCTGAGGTACCCTCACACATATTATTCCCTCATTTAGTGGATATTTTCACAAAAAAGTGAAATTTTCAAAAATTCAGAAAAATGGCTGAAAACGACTAACTATCAAGGAATCATCAGGCGAATCGCTTTGGAACTGAAATCGGAATGCTCACTGACATTGACCCTATCTGAAAGTCTGATAAACGCTGGAAAAATGACTAATTCCAAAAAAAAAAAAATTTTTCAACCTTTTTCAATTTTACCCTCGTGGGATGTAGATTCTACCCACACACATTTGGAACTCTCCTGGGGTACCCTCACACATATTATTCCCTCATTTAGTCGATATTTTCACAAAAAAGTGAAATTTTTAAAAATTCAGAAAATTGGCTGAAAACGACTAAATATGAAGGACTCATCGGGCGAATCGCTCTGGAACTGAAATCAGAACACTCACTGACATTTACCCTATCTGAAAGTCTGATAAACGCTAGAAAAATGACTAAGTCCAAAAAAAAAAAATGTTTCAACTTTTTTCAATTTTACCCCCGTGGGATATATATTCTACCCACACACATTTGGAACTCTCCTGGGGAACCCTCACACATATTATTCCCTCATTTAGTGGATATTTTCACAAAAAAGTGAAGTTTTCAAAAATTCAGAAAATTGGCTGAAAACGACTAAATATCAAGTACTCATCAGGCGAATCACTCTGGAACTGAAATCGGAAAGCTCACGGACATTTACCCTATCTGAAAGTCTGATAAACGCCGGAAAAATGACTAAGTCCAAAAAAAAAAAAAATGTTTTACTTTTTTCAATTTTACCCCCGTGGGATGTAGATTCTACCCACACACATTTGGAACTCTCCTGGGGTACCCTCACACATATTATTCCCTCATTTAGTCGATATTTTCACAAAAAAGTGAAATTTTAAAAAATTCAGAAAATTGGCTGAAAACGACTAAATATCAAAGACTCATGGGGCGAATCGCTTTGGAACTGAAATCAGAACGCTCACTGACATTTCCCTTATCTGAAAGTCTGATAAACGCCGGAAAAATGACTAAGACCAAAAAAAAATGTTTTTTCAACTTTTTTCAATTTTACCCCCATGGGATATATATTCTACCCACACACATTTGGAACTCTCCTGAGGTACCCTCACACATATTATTCCCTCATTTAGTGGATATTTTCACAAAAAAGTGAAATTTTCAAAAATTCTGAAAAATGGCTGAAAGCGACTAAATATCAAAGACTCATGGGGCGAATCGCTCTGGAACTGAAATCGGAATGCTCACTGACATTTCCCCTATCTGAAAGTCTGATAAACGCCGGAAAAATGACAGTCCAAAAAAAAAAATTTTCAACTTTTTACAATTTTACCCCCGTGGGATATATATTCTACCCACACACAGTTGGAACTCTCCTGAGGTACCCTCACACATATTATTCCCTCATTTAGTTGATATTTTCACAAAAAGTGAAGTTTTCAAAAATTCTGAAAAATGGCTGAAAACGACCAAATATCAAAGACTCATGGGGCGAATCGCTTTGGAACTGAAATCGGAAGGCTCTCTGACATTTCCCTTATCTGAAAGTCTGATAAACGCCGAAAAATGACTAAGACCAAAAAAAAATGTTTTTTCAACTTTTTTCAATTTTACCCCCGTGGGATATATATTCTACCCACACACATTTGGAACTCTCCTGAGGTACCCTCACACATATTATTCCCTCATTTAGTGGATATTTTCACAAAAAAGTGAAATTTTCAAAAATTCTGAAAAATGGCTGAAAACGACTAAATATCAAAGACTCATGGGGCGAATCGCTTTGGAACTGAAATCAGAACGCTCACTGACATTTCCCTTATCTGAAAGTCTGATAAACGCCCGAAAAATGACTAAGACCAAAAAAAATATATTTTTTAACTTTTTTCAATTTTACCCCCGTGGGATATATATATTACCCAAACACATTTGGAACTCTCTTGGGGTACCCTCACACATATTATTCCCTCATTTAGTGGATATTTTCACAAAAAAGTGAAAATTTTAAAAATTCAGAAAATTGGCTGAAAACGACTAAATATCAAGGACTCATCGGGTGAATTGCTCTGGAACTGAAATCAGAACGCTCACTGATATTTACCCTATCTGAAAGTCTGATAAACGCCGGAAAAATGACTAAGTCCAAAAAAAAAAAATGTTTCAACTTTTTTCAATTTTACCCGCGTGGGATGTAGATTCTACCCACACACATTTGGAACTCTCCTGGGGTACCCTCACACATATTATTCCCTCATTTAGTCGATATTTTCACAAAAAAGTGAAATTTTAAAAAATTCAGAAAATTCGCTGAAAACTACTAAATATCAAGGACTCATCGGGCGAATCGCTCTGGAACTGAAATCGGAATGCTCACTGACATTTCCCCTATCTGAAAGTCTGATAAACGCCGCAAAAATGACTAAGTCCAAAAAATATATGTTTTTCAACTTTTTTCAATTTTACCCCCGTGAGATATATATTCTACCCACACACATGTGGAACTCTCCTGGGGTACCCTCACACATATTATTCCCTTATTTATTGGATATTTTCACAAAAAAATGAAATTTTCAAAATTCAGAAAAATGGCTGAAAACGACTAAATATCAAGAACTCATCCGGCGAATCGCTCTGGAACTGAAATCGGAACGCTCACTGACATTTCCCCTATCTGAAAGTCTGAAAAACGCCGAAAAAATGACAGTCCAAAAAAAAAAATTTTTCAACTTTTTTCAATTTTACCCCGGTGGGATATATATTCTACCCACACACATTTGGAACTCTCCTGAGGTACCCTCACACATATTATTCCCTCATTTAGTGGATATTTTCACAAAAAAAGTGAAATTTTCAAAAATTCAGAAAAATGGCTGAAAATGACTAAATATCAAGGATTCATCAGGCGAATCGCTCTGGAACTGAAATCGGAACTCTCACTGACATGTACCCTATCTGAAAGTCTGATAAACACCGGAAAAATGACTAAGTCCAAAAAAAAAAAAATTTTTCAACTTTTTTCAATTTTACCCCCGTGGGATGCAGATTCTACCCACACACATTTGGAACTCTCCTGGGGTACCCTCACACATATTATTCCCTCATTTAGTCGATATTTTTACAAAAAATTGAAATTTTAAAAAATTCAGAAAATTGGCTGAAAACGACCTAATATCAAGGACTCATCAGGCGAATCGCTCTGGAATTGAAATCGGAACGCTCACTGACATTTCCCCTATCTGAAAGTCTGATAAACACCGGAAAAATGACAGTCCAAAAAAAAAATGTTTTCAACTTTTTTCAATTTTACCCCCGTGGGATATTTATTCTACCCACAGACATTTGGAACTCTCCTGGGGTACCCTCACACATATTATTCCCTTATTTAGTGGATATTTTCACAAAAAAGTGAAATTTTAAAAAATTCAGAAAATTGGCTGAAAACGACTAAATATCAAGGACTCATCGGGCAAATCACTCTGGAACTGAAATCGGAATGCTCACTGATATTTCCCCTATCTGAAAGTCTGATAAACGCTGGAAAAATGACTAAGTCCAAAAAAAAAATAATTTTTCAACTTTTTTCAATTTTAACCCTGTGGGATGTAGATTCTACCCACACACATTTGGAACTCTCCTGGGGTACCCTCACACATATTATTCCCTCATTTAGTGGATATTTTCACAAAAAAGTGAAATTTTCAAAAATTCAGAAATTGGCTGAAAACGACTAAATATCAAGGACTCATCAAGCGAATCGCTCTGGAACTGAAATCGGAATGCTCACTGACATTTCCCCTATCTGAAAGTCTGATAAACGTCGCAAAAATGACTAGGTCCAAAAAATATATATTTTTCAACTTTTTTCAATTTTACCCCCGTGAGATATATATTCTACCCACACACATTTGGAACTCTCCCGGGGTACCCTCACACATATTATTCCCTCATTTAGTGGATATTTTCACAGAACAGTGAAATTTTCAAAAATTCAGAAAATTGGCTGAAAACGACTAATTATCAAGGACTCATCGGGCGAATTGCTCTGGAACTGAAATCAGAACGCTCAGTGACATTTACCCTATCTGAAAGTCTGATAATCACCGGTTAAATGACTAAGACCAAAAAAAAATTTTTTTTAAATTTTTTAAAATTTTACCCCCGTGGGAAATATATTCTACCCACACACATTTGGAACTCTCCTGGGGTACCCTCACACATATTATTCCCTCATTTAGTGGATATTTTCACAAAAAAGTGAAATTTTCAAAAATTCAGAAAAATGGCTGAAAACGACTAAATATCAAGGACTCATCAGGCGAATCGCTCTGGAACTGAAATCGGAACGCTCACTGACATTTCCCCTATCTGAAAGTCTGATAAACGCCAGAAAAATGACAAGGACCAAAAAGAAATTTTTTTTCAACTTTTTTTAATTTTACACCCGTGGGATATATATTCTACCCACACACATTTGGAACTCTCCTGGGGTACCCTCACACATATTATTCCCTCATTTAGTGGATATTTTCACAAAAAAGTGAAATTTTCAAAAATTCTGAAAAATGGCTGAAAACGACTAAATATCAAGGACTCATCAGGCGAATAGCTCTGGTACTGAAATCGGAATGCTCACTGACATTTACCCTATCTGAAAGTCTGATAAATGCCGGAAAAATGACTAATTCCAAAAAAAAAAAATTATTCAACTTTTACAATTTTATCCCCGTTGGATATATATTCTTCTCACAAACATTTGGAACTCTCCTGGGGTACCCTCACACATATTATTCCCTCATTTAGTGGATATTTTCACAGAACAGTGAAGTTTTCAAAAATTCAGAAAAATGGCTGAAAACGAATAAATATCACAGACTCATGGGGCGAATCGCTTTGGAACTGAAATCGCAACGCTCACTGACATTTCCCTTATTTGAAAGTTTGATAAACGCCGGAAAAATGACTAAGACCGAAAAAAAAATTTTTTAAAACTTTTTAAAATTTTACCCCCGTGGGATATATATTCTAACCACACACATTTGGAACTCTCCTGTTGTACCCTCACACATATTATTCACTCATTTAGTGAATATTTTCACAAAAAAGTGAAATTTTCAAAAATTCAGAAAAATGGCTGAAAACGACTAAATATCAAGGACTCATCAGGCGAATCGCTCTGGTACTGAAATCGGAACGCTCATTGACATTTACCCTATCTGAAAGCCTGATAATCACCGGTTAAATGACTAAGTCCAAAAAAAAATTTTTTTCAACTTTTTTAAATTTTACCCCCGTGGGATATAGATTCTAGCCACACACATTTGGAACTCTCCTGGGGTACCCTCACACATATTATTCCCTCATTTAGTGCATATTTTCCCAAAAAAGTGACGTTTTCAAAAATTCAGAAAATTGGCTGAAAACGACTAAATATCAAGGAACTCATCCAGCAAATCGCTCTGGTACTGAAATCGGAATGCTCACTGACATTTCCCCTTATCTGAAAGTCTAATAAGCGCCAGAAAAATGACTAAGTCCAAAAAAAAAAATGTTTAAACTTTTTTCAATTTTACCCCCGTGGGATATAGATTCTACCCACACACATTTGGAACTCTCCTGGGGTACCCTCACACATATTATTCCCTCATTTAGTGGATATTTTCACAAAAACGTGAAATTTTAAAAAATTCAGAAAATTGACTGAAAACGACTAAATATCAAGGACTCATCGGGCGAATCGCTCTGGAACTGAAATCGGAACACTCACTTACATTTCCCCTATCTGAAAGTCTGATAAACGCCGGAAAAATGACTAAGTCCAAAAAAAAAAAGTTTCAATTTTTTCAATTTTACCCCCATGGGATATAGATTCTGCCCACACACATTTGGAACTTTCCTGGGGTACCCTCACACATATTATTCCCTCATTTAGTCGATATTTTCACAAAATAGTGAAATTTTAAAAAATTCAGAACAATGGCTGAAAACGACTAAATATCATGGACTCATCCGACGAATCGCTCTGGAACTGAAATCGGAACGCTCACTGACATTTTCCCTATCTGAAAGTCTGAGAAACGCCGGAGAAATGACTAAGTCCAAAAAAAAAAATGTTTTCAACTTTTTTCAATTTGACCCACGTGGGATATATATATTCTCCCCACACACATTTGGAACTCTCCTGGGGTACCCTCACACATATTATTCCCTCATTTAGTGGATATTTTCACAAAAAAGTGAAGTTTTCAAAAATTCCAAAAAATGGCTGAAAACGACTAAATATCAAAGACTCAAGGGGCGAATCGCTTTGGAACTGAAATCGGATCGCTCACTGACATTTACCTTATTTGAAAGTTTGATAAACGCCTGAAAAATGACTAAGACCAAAAAAAAATTTTTTTTAAACTTTTTTCAATTTTACCCCTGTGGGATATATATTCTACCCACACACATTTGGAACTCTCCTGGTGTACCCTCACACATATTATTCCCTCATTTAGCGGATATTTTCACAAAAAAGTAAAATTTTCAAAAATTCTGAAGATTGGCTGAAAACGACTAAATATCAAGGACTCATCGGGCGAATCGCTCAGGAACTGAATCGGAACGCTCATTGACACTTCCCCTATCTGAAAGTCTGATAAATGCCGGAAAAATGACTAAGTCCAAAAAAATAATATTTTCAACTATTTTCAATTTTACCCACGTGGGATATATATTCTACCCACACACATTTGGAACTCTCCTGGTGTACCCCCACACATATTATTCCCTCATTTAGCGGATATTTTCACAAAAAAGTTAAATTTTCAAAAATTCAGAAAATTGGCTGAAAACGACTAAATATCAAGAACTCATCGGGCGAATCGCTCTGGAACTGAAATCGGAACGCTCACTGACATTTCCCCTATCTGAAAGTCTGATAAACGCCGGAGAAATGACTAAGTCCAAAAGAAAAAAATTTTCAACTTTTTTCCATTTTACCCCCGAGGGATATATATTCTACCCACACACATTTGGAACTCTCCTGGTGTACCCTCACACATATTATTCCCTCATTTAGCGGATATTTTCACAAAAAAGTGAAATTTTCAAAAATTCAGAAAAATGGCTGAAAACGACTAAATATCAAGGACTCATCGGGCGAATTGCTCTGGAACTGAAATCGGAATGCTCACTGACATTTCCCCTATCTGAAAGTCTGATAAACGCCGGAGAAATGACAAAGTCCAAAAAAAAAAATTTCTCAACTTTTTTCAATTTTACCCCTGTGGGATACATATTCTACCCACACACATTTGAAACTCTCCTGGTGTACCCTCACACATATTATTCCCTCATTTAGCGGATATTTTCACAAAAAAGTGAAGTTTTCAAAAATTCTGAAAAATGGCTGAAAATGACTAAATATCAAAGACTCATCGGGCGAATCGCTCTGGAACTGAAATCGGAATGCTCACTGACATTTCCCCTATCTGAAAGACTGATAAACGCCGGAAAAATGACTAAATCCAAAAAAAAAATTTTTTCAACTTTTTTCAGTTTTTCCCCCGTGGGATATATATTCTACCCACACACATCTGGAACACTCCTGGGGTACCCTCACACATATTATTCCCTGATTTAGCAGATATTTTCACAAAAAAGTGAAATTTTCAAAAATTCAGAAAGTTGGCTGAAAACGACTAAATATCAAGGACTCATCCGGTGAATAGCTCTGGAACTGAAATCTGAACGCGCACTGACATTTCCCCTTATCTGAAAGTCTGATAAATGCAAGAAAAAAAGGCTCAGTCCAAAAAAAAACATTTTTCAACTTTTTTCAATTTTACCCCCGTCGGATATATATTCTACACACACACATTTGGAACTCTCCTGGGGTACCCTCACACATATTATTCCCTTATTTAGTGGATATTTTCACAAAAAAGTGAAGTTTTCAAAAATTCAGAAAAATGGCTGAAAACGACTAAATATCAAAGATTCATTGGGCGAATCGCTTTGGAACTGAAATCGGAATGCTCACTGACATTTCCCTTCTCTGAAAGTCTGATAAACGCCGGAAAAATGACTACATCCAAAAAAAAAATCTTTTAAACTTTTTTCAATTTTTCCCCCGTGGGATCTATATTCTACCCACACACATTTGGAACTCTCCTGGGGTACCCTCACACATATTATTCCCTCATTTAGCGGATATTTTCACAAAAAAGTGAAATTTTCAAAAATTCTGAAAATTGGCTGAAAACGACCAAATATCAAGGACTCATCGGGCGAATCGCTCTGGAACTGAAATTGGAATGCTCACTGACGTTTCCCCTGTCTGAAAGTCTGATAAACGACGGAGAAATGACTAAGTCCAAAAAAAAAAATTTTTCAACTTTTTTCAATTTTACCCCCGTCGGATATATATTCTACCCACACACATTTGGAACTCTCCTGGGGTACCCTCACACATATTATTCCCTCATTTAGCAGATATTTTCACAAAAAAAGTGAAATTTTCAAAAATTCAGAAAGTTGGCTGAAAACGACTAAATATCAAGGACTCATCGGGTGAATCGCTCTGGAACTGAAATCTGAACGCGCACTGACATTTCCCCTTATCTGAAAGTCTGATAAATGCAAGAAAAAAAGGCTCAGTCCAAAAAAAAAAATTTTCAACTTTTTTCAATTTTACCCCCGTCGGATATATATTCTACCCACACACATTTGGAACTCTCCTGGTGTACCCTCACACACATTATTCCCTCATTTAGTGGATATTTTCACAAAAAAAGTGAAATTTTCAAAAATTCAGAAAATTGGCTGAAAATGACTAAATATCAAGGACTCATCGGGCAAATCATTCTGGAACTGAAATCGGAACGCTCACTGACATTTCCCCTATCTGAAAGTCTGATAAATGCCGGAGAAATGACTAAGTCCAAAAAAAAAAATTTTTCAACTTTTTTCAATTTTACCCCCGTGGGATATATATTCTACCCACACACATTTGGAACTCTCCTGGTGTACCCTCACACATATTATTCCCTCATTTAGTGGATATTTTCACAAAAAAAGTGAAATTTTCAAAAATTCAGAAAATTGGCTGAAAACGACTAAATATCAAGGACTCATCGGGTGAATCGCTCTGGAACTGAAATCTGAACGCGCACTGACATTTCCCCTTATCTGAAAGTCTGATAAATGCAAGAAAAAAAGGCTCAGTCCAAAAAAAAAAATTTTCAACTTTTTTCAATTTTACCCCCGTCGGATATATATTCTACCCACACACATTTGGAACTCTCCTGGTGTACCCTCACACACATTATTCCCTCATTTAGTGGATATTTTCACAAAAAAAGTGAAATTTTCAAAAATTCAGAAAATTGGCTGAAAATGACTAAATATCAAGGACTCATCGGGCAAATCATTCTGGAACTGAAATCGGAACGCTCACTGACATTTCCCCTATCTGAAAGTCTGATAAATGCCGGAGAAATGACTAAGTCCAAAAAAAAAAATTTTTCAACTTTTTTCAATTTTACCCCCGTGGGATATATATTCTACCCACACACATTTGGAACTCTCCTGGTGTACCCTCACACATATTATTCCCTCATTTAGTGGATATTTTCACAAAAAAAGTGAAATTTTCAAAAATTCAGAAAATTGGCTGAAAACGACTAAATATCAAGGACTCATCGGGCGAATTGCTCTGGAACTGAAATCGGAACGCTCACTGACATTTCCCCTATCTGAAAGTCTGATAAACGCCGGAGAAATGACAAAGTCCAAAAAAAAAAATTTCTCAACTTTTTTCAATTTTACCCCTGTGGGATATATATTCTACCCACACACATTTGAAACTCTCCTGGTGTACCCTCACACATATTATTCCCTCATTTAGCGGATATTTTCACAAAAAAGTGAAGTTTTCAAAAATTCTGAAAAATGGCTGAAAATGACTAAATATCAAAGACTCATCGGGCGAATCGCTCTGGAACTGAAATCGGAATGCTCACTGACATTTCCCCTATCTGAAAGACTGATAAACGCCGGAAAAATGACTAAATCCAAAAAAAAAATTTTTTCAACTTTTTTCAGTTTTTCCCCCGTGGGATATATATTCTACCCACACACATTTGGAACACTCCTGGGGTACCCTCACACATATTATTCCCTCATTTAGCGGATATTTTCACAAAAAAGTGAAATTTTCAAAAATTCAGAAAATTGTCTGAAAACGACCAAATATCAAGGACTCATCGGGCGAATCGCTCTGGAACTGAAATCGGAATGCTCACTGACATTTCCCCTGTCTGAAAGTCTGATAAACGACGGAGAAATGACTAAGTCCAAAAAAAAAAATTTTTCAACTTTTTTCAATTTTACCCCCGTCGGATATATATTCTACCCACACACATTTGGAACTCTCCTGGGGTACCCTCACACATATTATTCCCTGATTTAGCAGATATTTTCACAAAAAAGTGAAATTTTCAAAAATTCAGAAAGTTGGCTGAAAACGACTAAATATCAAGGACTCATCCGGTGAATAGCTCTGGAACTGAAATCTGAACGCGCACTGACATTTCCCCTTATCTGAAAGTCTGATAAATGCAAGAAAAAAAGGCTCAGTCCAAAAAAAAACATTTTTCAACTTTTTTCAATTTTACCCCCGTCGGATATATATTCTACACACACACATTTGGAACTCTCCTGGGGTACCCTCACACATATTATTCCCTTATTTAGTGGATATTTTCACAAAAAAGTGAAGTTTTCAAAAATTCAGAAAAATGGCTGAAAACGACTAAATATCAAAGATTCATTGGGCGAATCGCTTTGGAACTGAAATCGGAATGCTCACTGACATTTCCCTTCTCTGAAAGTCTGATAAACGCCGGAAAAATGACTACATCCAAAAAAAAAATCTTTTAAACTTTTTTCAATTTTTCCCCCGTGGGATATATATTCTACCCACACACATTTGGAACTCTCCTGGTGTACCCTCACACATATTATTCACTCATTTAGTGGATATTTTCACAAAAAAAGTGAAATTTTCAAAAATTCAGAAAATTGGCTGAAAACGACTAAATATCAAGGACTCATCGGGCTAATCGCTCTGGAACTGAAATCGGAACACTCACTGACATTTCCCCTATGTGAAAGTCTGATAAAAGCGGAAAAATGACGAAGTCCAAAAAAAAATTTTTTTCAACTTTTTTCAATTTTACCCCCGTGGGACATATATTCTACCCACACACATTTGGAACTCTCCTGGGGTACCCTCACACATATTATTCCCTCATTTGGCAGATATTTTTACAAAAACGTGAAATTTTAAAAAATTCTGAAAATTGGCTGAAAACAGACTAAATGTCAAGGACTCATCGGGAGAATCGCTCTGGAACTGAAATGGGAACACGTGCTGACATTTCCCCTATGTGAAAGTCTGATAAACACCGGAAAAATGACGAAGTCCAAAAAAAAAATGTTTCAACTTTTTTTTCAATTTTACCCCATGGGATATATATTCTACCCACACACATTTGGATCTCTCTTGGGGTACCCTCACACATATTATTCCCTCATTTAGCGGATATTTTCACTAAAAAGTGAAATTTTCAAAAATTCAGAAAATTGGCTGAAAACGACCAAATATCAAGGACTCATCGGGCGAATCGCTTTCAAACTGAAATCGGAACGCTCACTGACATTTCCCCTGTCTGAAAGCCTGATAAACGCCGGAGAAATGACTAAATCCAAAAAAAAAAATATTTCAACTTTTTTCAATTTTACCCCTGTGGGGTATATAATCTACCCACACACATTTGGAACTCTCCTGGGGTACCCTCACACATATTATTCCCTCATTTGGCAGATATTTTCACAAAAAAATGAAATTTTCAAAAATTCTGAAAATTGGCTGAAAACGACTAAATATCAAGGACTCATCGGGCTAATCGCTCTGGAACTGAAATCGGAACACTCACTGACATTTCCCCTATGTGAAAGTCTGATAAACGCGGAAAAATGACGAAGTCCAAAAAAAAAATTTTTTCAACTTTTTTAAATTTTACCCCCGTGGGATATATATTCTACCCACACACATTTGGAACTCTCCTGGGGTCACCCTCACACATATTATTCCCACATTTAGCGGATATTTTCACAAAAAAGTGAAATTTTCCAAAATTCTGAAAATTGGCTGAAAATGACTAAATATCAAGGACTCATCTAGAGAATCGCTCTGGAACTGAAATTGGAAAGCTCACTTTCCCCTCTCTTAAAGTCTGATAAACGCCGGAAAAATGACTAAGACCAAACAAAAAATTTTTCAACTTTTTTCAATTTTACCCCCGTGGAATATACATTCTACCCACACACATTTGGAACTCTCCTTGGATACCTTCACACATTCCGTCATTTAGTGGATATTTTCACAAAAAAGTGAAATTTTCAAAAATTCAGAAAATTGGCTGAAAACGACTAAATATCATGGACTCATCGGGAGAATCGCTCTGGAACTGAAATCGGAATGCTCACTGTCATTTCCCCTCTCTTAAAGTCTGATAAACGGCGGAAAAATGACTAAGTCCAAAAAAAAATTTTTTTCAACTTTTTTCAATCTTACCCCCATGGGATATACATTCTACCAACACACATTTGGAACTCTCCTGGGGTACCCTCACACATATCATTCCCTCATTTAGCGGATATTTTAACAAAAAAGTGAAATTTTCCAAAATTCTGAAAATTGGCTGAAAATGACTAAATATCAACAACTCATCTAGAGAATCGCTCTGGAACTGAAATTGGAATGCTCACTGACATTTCCCCTATCTGAAAGTCTGATAAACGCCGGAAAAATGATAGTCCAAAAAAAAATTTTTTTCAACTTTTTTAAATTTTACCCCCGTGGGATATATATTCTACCCACACACATTTGGAACTCTCCTGGGGCACCCTCACACATATTATTCCCACATTTAGCGGATATTTTCACAAAAAAGTGAAATTTTCAAAAATGCAGAAAATTGTCTGAAAACGACTAAATATCATGGACTCATCGGGAGAATCGCTCTGGAACTGAAATCGGAATGCTCACTGTCATTTCCCCTTCTCTTAAAGTCTGATAAACGGCGGAAAAATGACTAAGTCCAAAAAAAAATTGTTTTCAACTTTTTTAAATTTTACCCCCATGGGATATATATTCTACCAACACACATTTGGAACTCTCCTGGGGTACCCTCACACATATTATTCCCTCATTTAGTGGATGTTTTAACAAAAAAGTGAAGTTTTCCAAAATTCTGTAAATTGGCTGAAAACGACTAAATATCAAGGACTCATCGGGCGAATCGCTCTGGAACTGAAATCGGAACGCTCACTGACATTTCCCCTATCTGAAAGTCTGATAAATGCCGGAAAAATGACTAAGTCCAAAATAATTTTTTTTTTTTACTTTTTTCAATTTTACCCCCTTGGGATATGTATTCTACCCACACACATTTGGAACTCTCCTGGGGTACCCTCACACATATTATTCCCTCATTTAGCGGATATTTTCACAAAAAAGTGAAATTTTCAAAAATGCTTCAAATTGGCTGAAAACTACTAAATATCAAGGACTCATCGGGCGAATCGCTCTGGAGCTGAAATCGGAACGCTCACTGACATTTCCCCTATCTGAAAGTCAGATACACGATGGAAAAATTACTAAGTCCAAAATAAAAAGTTTTTCAACTTTTTTAAATTTTACCCCCGTGTGATATATATTCTACCCACATACATTTGGAACTCTCCTGGGGTACCCTCACACATATTATTCCCTCATTTAGCAGATATTTTCACAAAAAAGTGAAATTTTCAAAAATGCTTCAAATTGGCTGAAAACTACTAAATATCAAGGACTCATCGGGCGAATCGCTCTGGAGCTGAAATCGGAATGCTCACTGACATTTCCCCTATCTGAAAGTCTGATAAACGCCTGAAAAAGGACTAAGTCCAAAAAAAAATTTTTTTTTCAACTTTTTTCAATTTTACCACTGTGGGATATACATTCTACCCACACACATTTGGAACTCTCCTGGGGTACCCTCACACATATTATTCGCTCATATAGCAGATATTTTCACAAAAAAGTGAAATTTTCAAAAATTTAGAAAATTGGCTGAAAACGACTAAATATCAAGGACTCATTGGGCGAATTGCTCTGGAACTGAATTCGGAACGCTCACTGACCTATCCCCTATTTGAAAGTCTGATAAACGCCGAAAAAATGACTAAGCCCAAAAAAAAATATTTTTTTCAACTTTTGTCAATTTTACCCCCGTTTGATGTATATGCTATCCACACACATTTGGAACTCTCCTGGGGTATCCTCACACATATTATTCCCTCATTTAGTGGATATTTTCACAAAAAAGTGAAATTTTCAAAAATTCAGTAAATTGGCTGAAAACGACTAAATATCAAGGACTCATCGGGCGAATCGCTCTGGAATTGAAATCGGAACTCTCACTGACATATCCCCTATCTGAAAGTCTGATAAACGCAGGAAAAAGGACGAAGTCCAAAAAAAAATATTTTTTTCAACTTTTGTCAATTTTACCCCTGTTTGATATATATGCTACCCACACACATTTGGAACTCTCCTGGGGTATCCTCACACATGTTATTCCCTCATTCAGTGGATATTTTCACAAAAAAGTGAAATTTTCAAAAATTCTGAAAATTGGCTGAAAATGGCTAAATATCAAGGACTCATCGGGCGAATCGCTCTGGAAGTGAAATCGGAATGGTCAGTGACATTTCCCCTATCTGAAAATCTGATAAACGCCGGAAAAATGACTAAGTCCGAAAAAAAAAAATGTTTCAACTTTTTTCAATTTTACCCCCGTGGGATATATATTCTTCACACACACATTTGGAACTCTCCTGGGGTACCCTCACACATATTATTCCCTCATTTAGCGGATATTTTCACAAAAAAGTGAAATTTTCAAAAATTCAGAAAATTAGCTGAAAATGACTAATTATCAAGGACTCATCGGGGAAATCGCTCTGGAACTGAAATCGGAATACTCACTGACATTTCCCTTATCTGAAAGTCTGATAAACGCCGGAAAAATGACTACGTACAAAAAAAAAAATTTTTTAACTTTTTTCAATTTTAACCCCGTGGGATATATATTCTACCAACACACATTTGGAACTCTCCTGGGGTACGCTCACACATATTATTCCCTCATTTAGCGGATATTTTAACAAAAAAGTGAAATTTTCCAAAATTCTGAAAATTGGCTGAAAATGACTAAATATCAAGGACTCATCTAGAGAATCGCTCTGGAACTGAAATTGGAAAGCTCACTGACATTTCCCCTCTCTTAAAGTCTGATAAACGCCGGAAAAATGACTAAGACCAAAAAAAAAATTTTTCAACTTTTTTCAATTTTACCCCCGTGGAATATATATTCTACCCACACACATTTGGAACTCTCCTTGGATACCTTCACACATTCCGTCATTTAGTGGATATTTTCACAAAAAAGTGAAATTTTCAAAAATTCAGAAAATTGGCTGAAAACGACTAAATATCATGGACTCATCGGGAGAATCGCTCTGGAACTGAAATCGGAATGCTCACTGTCATTTCCCCTCTCTTAAAGTCTGATAAACGGCGGAAAAATGACTAAGTCCAAAAAAAAATTTTTTTCAACTTTTTTCAATCTTACCCCCATGGGATATACATTCTACCAACACACATTTGGAACTCTCCTGGGGTACCCTCACACATATCATTCCCTCATTTAGCGGATATTTTAACAAAAAAGTGAAATTTTCCAAAATTCTGAAAATTGGCTGAAAATGACTAAATATCAACGACTCATCTAGAGAATCGCTCTGGAACTGAAATTGGAATGCTCACTGACATTTCCCCTATCTGAAAGTCTGATAAACGCCGGAAAAATGATAGTCCAAAAAAAAAATTTTTTCAACTTTTTTAAATTTTACCCCCGTGGGATATATATTCTACCCACACACATTTGGAACTCTCCTGGGGCACCCTCACACATATTATTCCCACATTTAGCGGATATTTTCACAAAAAAGTGAAATTTTCAAAAATGCAGAAAATTGTCTGAAAACGACTAAATATCATGGACTCATCGGGAGAATCGCTCTGGAACTGAAATCGGAATGCTCACTGTCATTTCCCCTTCTCTTAAAGTCTGATAAACGGCGGAAAAATGACTAAGTCCAAAAAAAAATTGTTTTCAACTTTTTTCAATTTTACCCCCATGGGATATATATTCTACCAACACACATTTGGAACTCTCCTGGGGTACCCTCACACATATTATTCCCTCATTTAGTGGATGTTTTAACAAAAAAGTGAAGTTTTCCAAAATTCTGAAAATTGGCTGAAAATGACTAAATATCAAGGACTCATCTAGAGAATCGCTCTGGAACTGAAATTGGAATGCTCACTGACATTTCCCCTATCTGAAAGTCTGATAAACGCCGGAAAAATGATAGTCCAAAAAAAAAATTTTTTCAACTTTTTTAAATTTTACCCCCGTGGGATATATATTCTACCCACACACATTTGGAACTCTCCTGGGGCACCCTCACACATATTATTCCCACATTTAGCGGATATTTTCACAAAAAAGTGAAATTTTCAAAAATGCAGAAAATTGTCTGAAAACGACTAAATATCATGGACTCATCGGGAGAATCGCTCTGGAACTGAAATCGGAATGCTCACTGTCATTTCCCCTTCTCTTAAAGTCTGATAAACGGCGGAAAAATGACTAAGTCCAAAAAAAAATTGTTTTCAACTTTTTTAAATTTTACCCCCATGGGATATATATTCTACCAACACACATTTGGAACTCTCCTGGGGTACCCTCACACATATTATTCCCTCATTTAGTGGATGTTTTAACAAAAAAGTGAAGTTTTCCAAAATTCTGAAAATTGGCTGAAAACGACTAAATATCAAGGACTCATCGGGCGAATCGCTCTGGAACTGAAATCGGAACGCTCACTGACATTTCCCCTATCTGAAAGTCTGATAAATGCCGGAAAAATGACTAAGTCCAAAATAATTTTTTTTTTTTACTTTTTTCAATTTTACCCCCTTGGGATATGTATTCTACCCACACACATTTGGAACTCTCCTGGGGTACCCTCACACATATTATTCCCTCATTTAGCGGATATTTTCACAAAAAAGTGAAATTTTCAAAAATGCTTCAAATTGGCTGAAAACTACTAAATATCAAGGACTCATCGGGCGAATCGCTCTGGAGCTGAAATCGGAACGCTCACTGACATTTCCCCTATCTGAAAGTCAGATACACGATGGAAAAATTACTAAGTCCAAAATAAAAAGTTTTTCAACTTTTTTAAATTTTACCCCCGTGTGATATATATTCTACCCACATACATTTGGAACTCTCCTGGGGTACCCTCACACATATTATTCCCTCATTTAGCAGATATTTTCACAAAAAAGTGAAATTTTCAAAAATGCTTCAAATTGGCTGAAAACTACTAAATATCAAGGACTCATCGGGCGAATCGCTCTGGAGCTGAAATCGGAATGCTCACTGACATTTCCCCTATCTGAAAGTCTGATAAACGCCTGAAAAAGGACTAAGTCCAAAAAAAAATTTTTTTTTCAACTTTTTTCAATTTTACCACTGTGGGATATACATTCTACCCACACACATTTGGAACTCTCCTGGGGTACCCTCACACATATTATTCGCTCATATAGCAGATATTTTCACAAAAAAGTGAAATTTTCAAAAATTTAGAAAATTGGCTGAAAACGACTAAATATCAAGGACTCATTGGGCGAATTGCTCTGGAACTGAATTCGGAACGCTCACTGACCTATCCCCTATTTGAAAGTCTGATAAACGCCGAAAAAATGACTAAGCCCAAAAAAAAATATTTTTTTCAACTTTTGTCAATTTTACCCCCGTTTGATGTATATGCTATCCACACACATTTGGAACTCTCCTGGGGTATCCTCACACATATTATTCCCTCATTTAGTGGATATTTTCACAAAAAAGTGAAATTTTCAAAAATTCAGTAAATTGGCTGAAAACGACTAAATATCAAGGACTCATCGGGCGAATCGCTCTGGAATTGAAATCGGAACTCTCACTGACATATCCCCTATCTGAAAGTCTGATAAACGCAGGAAAAAGGACGAAGTCCAAAAAAAAAAATATTTCAACTTTTTTCAATTTTACCCCCGTGGGATATATATTCTACCCACACACATTTGGAACTCTCCTGGGGTACCTTCACACATATTATTCCGTCATTTAGTGGATATTTTCACAAAAAAGTGAAATTTTCAAAAATTCAGAAAATTGGCTAAAAACGACTAAAAATCAAGGACTCATCGGGAAAAAAGCTCTGGAACTGAAATCGGAACGCTCACTTGACCCCTATCTGAATGTCTGATAAACTCCGGAAAAATGACTGAGTTAAAAGAAAAAAATGTTTCCACTTTTTTCAATTTTACTCCTGTAGGATATATATTCTACCCACACACATTTGGAACTCTCCTGGGGTACCCTCACACATATTATTCCCTCATTTAGTGGATATTTTCACAAATAAGTGAAATTTTCAAAAATTCAGAAAATTGGCTGAAAACGTCTAAATATCAAGGACTCATCAGGCGAATCGCTCTGGAACTGAAATCGGAACGCTCACTGACATTTCCCCTATCTGAAAGTCTGATAAACGCTGGAAAAATGATAGTCCAAAAAAAAAAATGTTTTCAACTTTTTTAAATTTTACCCCCGTGGGATATATATTCTACCCACACACATTTGGAACTCTCCTGGGGTACCCTCACACATATTATTCCCACATTTAGCGGATATTTTCACAAAAAAGTGAAATTTTCAAAAATGCAGAAAATTGTCTGAAAACGACTAAATATCATGGACTCATCGGGAGAATCGCTCTGGAACTGAAATCAGAATGCTCACTGTCATTTCCCCTTCTCTTAAAGTCTGATAAACGGCGGAAAAATGACTAAGTCCAAAAAAAAATTGTTTTCAACTTTTTTAAATTTTACCCCCATGGGATATATATTCTACCAACACACATTTGGAACTCTCCTGGGGTACCCTCACACATATTATTCCCTCATTTAGTGGATGTTTTAACAAAAAAGTGAAGTTTTCCAAAATTCTGTAAATTGGCTGAAAACGACTAAATATCAAGGACTCATCGGGCGAATCGCTCTGGAACTGAAATCGGAACGCTCACTGACATTTCCCCTATCTGAAAGTCTGATAAATGCCGGAAAAATGACTAAGTCCAAAATAATTTTTTTTTTTTACTTTTTTCAATTTTACCCCCTTGGGATATGTATTCTACCCACACACATTTGGAACTCTCCTGGGGTACCCTCACACATATTATTCCCTCATTTAGCGGATATTTTCACAAAAAAGTGAAATTTTCAAAAATGCTTCAAATTGGCTGAAAACTACTAAATATCAAGGACTCATCGGGCGAATCGCTCTGGAGCTGAAATCGGAACGCTCACTGACATTTCCCCTATCTGAAAGTCAGATACACGATGGAAAAATTACTAAGTCCAAAATAAAAAGTTTTTCAACTTTTTTAAATTTTACCCCCGTGTGATATATATTCTACCCACATACATTTGGAACTCTCCTGGGGTACCCTCACACATATTATTCCCTCATTTAGCAGATATTTTCACAAAAAAGTGAAATTTTCAAAAATGCTTCAAATTGGCTGAAAACTACTAAATATCAAGGACTCATCGGGCGAATCGCTCTGGAGCTGAAATCGGAATGCTCACTGACATTTCCCCTATCTGAAAGTCTGATAAACGCCTGAAAAAGGACTAAGTCCAAAAAAAAATTTTTTTTTCAACTTTTTTCAATTTTACCACTGTGGGATATACATTCTACCCACACACATTTGGAACTCTCCTGGGGTACCCTCACACATATTATTCGCTCATATAGCAGATATTTTCACAAAAAAGTGAAATTTTCAAAAATTTAGAAAATTGGCTGAAAACTACTAAATATCAAGGACTCATTGGGCGAATTGCTCTGGAACTGAATTCGGAACGCTCACTGACCTATCCCCTATTTGAAAGTCTGATAAACGCCGAAAAAATGACTAAGCCCAAAAAAAAATATTTTTTTCAACTTTTGTCAATTTTACCCCCGTTTGATGTATATGCTATCCACACACATTTGGAACTCTCCTGGGGTATCCTCACACATATTATTCCCTCATTTAGTGGATATTTTCACAAAAAAGTGAAATTTTCAAAAATTCAGTAAATTGGCTGAAAACGACTAAATATCAAGGACTCATCGGGCGAATCGCTCTGGAATTGAAATCGGAACTCTCACTGACATATCCCCTATCTGAAAGTCTGATAAACGCAGGAAAAAGGACGAAGTCCAAAAAAAAATATTTTTTTCAACTTTTGTCAATTTTACCCCTGTTTGATATATATGCTACCCACACACATTTGGAACTCTCCTGGGGTATCCTCACACATGTTATTCCCTCATTCAGTGGATATTTTCACAAAAAAGTGAAATTTTCAAAAATTCTGAAAATTGGCTGAAAACGGCTAAATATCAAGGACTCATCGGGCGAATCGCTCTGGAAGTGAAATCGGAATGGTCAGTGACATTTCCCCTATCTGAAAATCTGATAAACGCCGGAAAAATGACTAAGTCCGAAAAAAAAAAATGTTTCAACTTTTTTCAATTTTACCCCCGTGGGATATATATTCTTCACACACACATTTGGAACTCTCCTGGGGTACCCTCACACATATTATTCCCTCATTTAGCGGATATTTTCACAAAAAAGTGAAATTTTCAAAAATTCAGAAAATTAGCTGAAAATGACTAATTATCAAGGACTCATCGGGGAAATCGCTCTGGAACTGAAATCGGAATACTCACTGACATTTCCCTTATCTGAAAGTCTGATAAACGCCGGAAAAATGACTACGTACAAAAAAAAAAATTTTTTAACTTTTTTCAATTTTAACCCCGTGGGATATATATTCTACCAACACACATTTGGAACTCTCCTGGGGTACGCTCACACATATTATTCCCTCATTTAGCGGATATTTTAACAAAAAAGTGAAATTTTCCAAAATTCTGAAAATTGGCTGAAAATGACTAAATATCAAGGACTCATCTAGAGAATCGCTCTGGAACTGAAATTGGAAAGCTCACTGACATTTCCCCTCTCTTAAAGTCTGATAAACGCCGGAAAAATGACTAAGACCAAAAAAAAAATTTTTCAACTTTTTTCAATTTTACCCCCGTGGAATATATATTCTACCCACACACATTTGGAACTCTCCTTGGATACCTTCACACATTCCGTCATTTAGTGGATATTTTCACAAAAAAGTGAAATTTTCAAAAATTCAGAAAATTGGCTGAAAACGACTAAATATCATTGACTCATCGGGAGAATCGCTCTGGAACTGAAATCGGAATGCTCACTGTCATTTCCCCTCTCTTAAAGTCTGATAAACGGCGGAAAAATGACTAAGTCCAAAAAAAAATTTTTTTCAACTTTTTTCAATCTTACCCCCATGGGATATACATTCTACCAACACACATTTGGAACTCTCCTGGGGTACCCTCACACATATCATTCCCTCATTTAGCGGATATTTTAACAAAAAAGTGAAATTTTCCAAAATTCTGAAAATTGGCTGAAAATGACTAAATATCAACGACTCATCTAGAGAATCGCTCTGGAACTGAAATTGGAATGCTCACTGACATTTCCCCTATCTGAAAGTCTGATAAACGCCGGAAAAATGATAGTCCAAAAAAAAAATTTTTTCAACTTTTTTAAATTTTACCCCCGTGGGATATATATTCTACCCACACACATTTGGAACTCTCCTGGGGCACCCTCACACATATTATTCCCACATTTAGCGGATATTTTCACAAAAAAGTGAAATTTTCAAAAATGCAGAAAATTGTCTGAAAACGACTAAATATCATGGACTCATCGGGAGAATCGCTCTGGAACTGAAATCGGAATGCTCACTGTCATTTCCCCTTCTCTTAAAGTCTGATAAACGGCGGAAAAATGACTAAGTCCAAAAAAAAATTGTTTTCAACTTTTTTCAATTTTACCCCCATGGGATATATATTCTACCAACACACATTTGGAACTCTCCTGGGGTACCCTCACACATATTATTCCCTCATTTAGTGGATGTTTTAACAAAAAAGTGAAGTTTTCCAAAATTCTGAAAATTGGCTGAAAATGACTAAATATCAAGGACTCATCTAGAGAATCGCTCTGGAACTGAAATTGGAATGCTCACTGACATTTCCCCTATCTGAAAGTCTGATAAACGCCGGAAAAATGATAGTCCAAAAAAAAAATTTTTTCAACTTTTTTAAATTTTACCCCCGTGGGATATATATTCTACCCACACACATTTGGAACTCTCCTGGGGCACCCTCACACATATTATTCCCACATTTAGCGGATATTTTCACAAAAAAGTAAAATTTTCAAAAATGCAGAAAATTGTCTGAAAACGACTAAATATCATGGACTCATCGGGAGAATCGCTCTGGAACTGAAATCGGAATGCTCACTGTCATTTCCCCTTCTCTTAAAGTCTGATAAACGGCGGAAAAATGACTAAGTCCAAAAAAAAATTGTTTTCAACTTTTTTAAATTTTACCCCCATGGGATATATATTCTACCAACACACATTTGGAACTCTCCTGGGGTACCCTCACACATATTATTCCCTCATTTAGTGGATGTTTTAACAAAAAAGTGAAGTTTTCCAAAATTCTGAAAATTGGCTGAAAACGACTAAATATCAAGGACTCATCGGGCGAATCGCTCTGGAACTGAAATCGGAACGCTCACTGACATTTCCCCTATCTGAAAGTCTGATAAATGCCGGAAAAATGACTAAGTCCAAAATAATTTTTTTTTTTTACTTTTTTCAATTTTACCCCCTTGGGATATGTATTCTACCCACACACATTTGGAACTCTCCTGGGGTACCCTCACACATATTATTCCCTCATTTAGCGGATATTTTCACAAAAAAGTGAAATTTTCAAAAATGCTTCAAATTGGCTGAAAACTACTAAATATCAAGGACTCATCGGGCGAATCGCTCTGGAGCTGAAATCGGAACGCTCACTGACATTTCCCCTATCTGAAAGTCAGATACACGATGGAAAAATTACTAAGTCCAAAATAAAAAGTTTTTCAACTTTTTTAAATTTTACCCCCGTGTGATATATATTCTACCCACATACATTTGGAACTCTCCTGGGGTACCCTCACACATATTATTCCCTCATTTAGCAGATATTTTCACAAAAAAGTGAAATTTTCAAAAATGCTTCAAATTGGCTGAAAACTACTAAATATCAAGGACTCATCGGGCGAATCGCTCTGGAGCTGAAATCGGAATGCTCACTGACATTTCCCCTATCTGAAAGTCTGATAAACGCCTGAAAAAGGACTAAGTCCAAAAAAAAATTTTTTTTTCAACTTTTTTCAATTTTACCACTGTGGGATATACATTCTACCCACACACATTTGGAACTCTCCTGGGGTACCCTCACACATATTATTCGCTCATATAGCAGATATTTTCACAAAAAAGTGAAATTTTCAAAAATTTAGAAAATTGGCTGAAAACGACTAAATATCAAGGACTCATTGGGCGAATTGCTCTGGAACTGAATTCGGAACGCTCACTGACCTATCCCCTATTTGAAAGTCTGATAAACGCCGAAAAAATGACTAAGCCCAAAAAAAAATATTTTTTTCAACTTTTGTCAATTTTACCCCCGTTTGATGTATATGCTATCCACACACATTTGGAACTCTCCTGGGGTATCCTCACACATATTATTCCCTCATTTAGTGGATATTTTCACAAAAAAGTGAAATTTTCAAAAATTCAGTAAATTGGCTGAAAACGACTAAATATCAAGGACTCATCGGGCGAATCGCTCTGGAATTGAAATCGGAACTCTCACTGACATATCCCCTATCTGAAAGTCTGATAAACGCAGGAAAAAGGACGAAGTCCAAAAAAAAAAATATTTCAACTTTTTTCAATTTTACCCCCGTGGGATATATATTCTACCCACACACATTTGGAACTCTCCTGGGGTACCTTCACACATATTATTCCGTCATTTAGTGGATATTTTCACAAAAAAGTGAAATTTTCAAAAATTCAGAAAATTGGCTAAAAACGACTAAAAATCAAGGACTCATCGGGAAAAAAGCTCTGGAACTGAAATCGGAACGCTCACTTGACCCCTATCTGAATGTCTGATAAACTCCGGAAAAATGACTGAGTTAAAAGAAAAAAATGTTTCCACTTTTTTCAATTTTACTCCTGTAGGATATATATTCTACCCACACACATTTGGAACTCTCCTGGGGTACCCTCACACATATTATTCCCTCATTTAGTGGATATTTTCACAAATAAGTGAAATTTTCAAAAATTCAGAAAATTGGCTGAAAACGTCTAAATATCAAGGACTCATCAGGCGAATCGCTCTGGAACTGAAATCGGAACGCTCACTGACATTTCCCCTATCTGAAAGTCTGATAAACGCTGGAAAAATGATAGTCCAAAAAAAAAAATGTTTTCAACTTTTTTAAATTTTACCCCCGTGGGATATATATTCTACCCACACACATTTGGAACTCTCCTGGGGTACCCTCACACATATTATTCCCACATTTAGCGGATATTTTCACAAAAAAGTGAAATTTTCAAAAATGCATAAAATTGGCTTGAAAGCGACTAAAAATCAAGGACTCATCGGGAGAATCGCTCTGGAACTGAAATCGGAACGCTCACTGACATTTCCTCTCTCTTAAAGTCTGATAAACGCCGGAAAAATGACTAAGTACAAAAATATTTATTTTCAACTTTTTCAATTTTACCCTCATGGGATATATATTCAACCAACAGACATTTGGAACTCTCCTGGTGTACCCTCACACATATTATTCCCTCATTTAGTGGATATTTTAACAAAAAAGTGAAATTTTCCAAAATTCTGAAAATTGGCTGAAAACGACTAAATATCAAGGACTCATCTAGAGAATCGCTCTGGAACTGAAATCGGAACCCTCACTTGACCCCTATCTGAATGTCTGGTAAACGCCAGAAATATGACTAAGTCCAAAAAAAATTTTTTTTAAAACTTTTTTCAATTTTACCCCCGTGTGGAACATATATTCTACCCATACACATTTGGAACGCTACTGGGGTACCCTCACACATATTATTCCCTCATTTAGCGAATATTTTCACAAAAAAGTGAAATTTTCAAAAATTCAGAAAATTGGCTGAAAACGACTAAATATCAAGGACTCATCGGGCGAAACGCTCTGGAACTGAAATTGGAACGCTCACTGACATTTCCTCTATCTGAAAGTCTGATAAACGCCGGAAAAATGACTAAGTTAAAAAAAAATGTATTTCAACTTTTTTCAATTTTACCCCCGTGGGATATATATTCCAACCACAAACATTTGGAACTCTCCTGGGGTACCCTCACACATTTTATTCCTTCATTTAGTGGATATTTTCACAAAAAAGTGAAATTTTCAAAAATTCAGAAAATTAGCTTAAAACGACTTAAAATCAAGGACTCATCGGGAAAACGCTCTGGAACTGAAATCGGAACGCTCACTGACCCCTACCTGACAGTCTGATAAACGCACAAAAAATGACTAAGGCCAAAAAAAAGAATTTTTTCAACTTTTTTCAATTTTACCCCCGTGGGATATATATTCTACCCACACACATTTGGAACTCTCCTGGGGTACCCTCACACATATTATTCCCACATTTAGCGGATGTTTTCACAAAAAAGTGAAATTTTCAAAAATTCAGAAAATTGACTGAAAACGACTAAATATCAGGGACTCATCGGACGAAACGCTCTGGAACTGAAATCGGAATGCTCACTGACATTTCCCATATCTGAGAATCTGATAAACGCTGGAAAAATGACTAAGTTAAAAAAAAAATAAATTTTCAACTTTTTTCAATTTTACCCCCGTAGGATATATATTCTACCCACACACATCTGGAACTCTCCTGGGGTACACTCACACATATTATTCCCACATTTAGCGTGTTTTCACAAAAAAGTGAAATATTCAAAAATTCAGAAAATTGGCTGAAAACGACAAAATATCAAGGACTCATTGGGCAAAACGCTCTGGAACTGAAATCGGCATGCTCTCTGACCCACATCTGAAAGTCTGATAAACGCCGGAAAAATGACTAAGTCCAAAAAAAATAATTTTTTAAACTTTTTTCAATTTTACCCCCGTGGAATATATATTCTACCCACACACATTTGGAACCCTCCTGGGGTACCCTCACACATATTATTCCGTCATTTAGTGGATATTTTCACAAAAAAGTGAAATTTTCAAAAATTCTGAAAATTGGCTGAAAACTACTAAATATCAAGGACTCATCGGGCAAAACACTCTGGAACTGAAATCGGAAAACTCACGGACATTTCCCCTATCTGAAAGTCAGATAAACGCCGGAAAAATGACAGTCCAAAAAAAATTTTTTTTCAACTTCTTTCAATTTTACCCCCGTGGGATATATATTCTACCCACACACATTTGGAACTCTCCTGGGATACCCTCACACATATTATTCTGTCATTTAGTGGATATTTTCACAAAAAAGTGAAATTTTCAAAAATTCAGAAAATTGGCTGAAAACGACTAAATATCATGGACTCAACTGGAGAATCGCTCTGGAACTGAAATCGGAACGCTCACTGACATTTCCCCTCTCTTAAAGTCTGATAAACGCCGGAAAAATGACTAAGTCCAAAAAAAAAATGTTTTCAACTTTTTTCAATTTTACCCCCGTGGGATATATATTCTACCCACACACATTATGAACTCTCCTGGGGTACCCTCACACATATTATTCCCTCATTTAGCGGATATTTTCACAAAAAAGTGAAATTTTCAAAAATTCAGAAAATTGGCGGAAAAATGACTAAATATGAAGGACTCATCGGGCGAATCACTCTGGAACTGAAATCGGAATGCTCACGGACATTTCCCCTATCTGAAAGTCTGATAAACGCAGGAAAAATGACTAAGTTCAACAAAAAAAATTTTCAATTTTTTTCAATTTTACCCCCGTGGGATATATATTCTACCCACACACATTGGGAACTCTCCTGGGGTACCCTCACACATATTATTCCTTCATTTTGCAGATATTTTCACAAAAAAGTGAAATTTTCAAAAATTCAGAAAATTGGCTGAAAATGAGTAAATATCAAGGACTCATCAGGCGAAACGCTCTGGAGCTGAAATCGGAAAGCTCACGGATATTTCCCCTATCTGAAATTCGGATAAACGCCGGATGTTATGTTCTGCTACCAGAGCTAAGGAAAGAGAGGAGATCTGTCCCTACGATAGAACTCAGCTGAATCCCTACGATGTAACAGGGAACCTGATCCTGCGATCAGACCTGCTAAAATCCTAAGCTAGTCTGTACGGAGACCTATAGATGTGGGGAAGGAATCCCTACAAGTACTAAGGACTGGGAGGAAAATGGGACACCTCCTAACAGAAATAGTAGCAGACAGACGAACAAACAAAATATATAGAACATAGAGGTCCGTAGACCAAGCAAACTAACAGAGTTAGATACAGAGCACAGGCTAGCTAGAAAGTAGTTATACAATGAAGTCCAGCAAAGCCAGAAGGGCGGAGCAGGATTAAATAGGCCAACAAGGTCATGTGACCAGCAAAGGAAAAAACCTAAGAGCAAGGTTCTAACAGTACCCCCCCTTCTAAGAGGATCCTCCGGATCCCCTAGGACCAGGCTTATCAGGAAATCTCCTGTGAAACGCTCTGATAAGTCTGGACGCGGAAACATCATCCGACCTCACCCAAGAGTTATCCTCGTGTCCGAAACCTTTCCGGGCCACAAGATACTGCAAACTACCTCTATACCGTCTAGAGTTAAGGATGCGAGAAATTTCATATTCCCCGTCCTCCACCACCGGAGGAACAGAGGCAGAGGCGTCACAATCCGATACAACAGCTTTTTTCAACAGAGAGACATGAAACACCGGATTAATTCTCCAGGAGGTAGGAACCTCCAACCTAACAGCAGATTGGTTGACAACCTGAAGCACCTTAAAGGGCCCTACAAACTTGGGACCCAATTTCTTAGAAGGAATCCTCAACCGCAGATTCCTAGAGGACAATCAGACCATGTCACCAACAGCGAACAAAACCTCCTGTTGTTTCCTATCAAAGTAGTCTTTAGATTTTCTGTTGGCCTCCTGAAGATTATCACGCACATCCGTCCAAACTCTCTCCAAATCACCGGAAAAATTCTCATCCTCAGGCACGGCAGATCCCAACTTGGAGAACGACCCAAACGACGGATGTCTCCCAGAACAACAAAAAAAAGGCGAACAACCAGCAGAAAAAGATGTATGATTGTTCAGAGCAAATTCAGCAAGTGGCAGAAACTCAGACCACCCCTCTTGATTGTCTGCCACAAAACAACGCAAGAACTGCTCAACATCCTGGTTTTTCCTTTCTGTCTGGCCATTAGATTCAGGATGATATCCGGACGAGAACGACAAATGAACTCCCAACCTGTCACAAAAGGCACGCCAAAAACGAGCCACGAACTGAGGACCCCTATCAGAAACAATGTCAGTAGGAACGCCATGAAGTCTGACAATTTCCTTGACAAAGGCCTTAGCGAGAGTTTTAGCGCAGGGCAGTTTGACGAAGGGAACCAAGTGACACATCTTGCTAAAACGGTCCACGACCACCCAGATGACAGTAAAACCCTCAGAGGGGGGAAGGTCAGTTATAAAGTCCATAGCCAAATGTGTCCAAGGAGGACTGGGAACCTCCAAAGGACAAAGCAACCCCGCAGCAGGAGTATGTGAGGACTTAGATCTAGCACATATAGTACATTGACGCACCCACTTAATGACTTCCTTCTGCCATCCAGGCCACCAAAAACTGCGACCCACCAGTCTCTTGGTCTCAGAGATTCCGGGATGACCTGCCAACCGAGATTCGTGACACTCAACAAACAAATCTCTCCTAAAGGTCCCAGGCACAAACAACCTCCCATGAGGAGTGTTAGATGGGGCATTCTCCTGTGCTTTAAGAATCTCATCTTCCAAAACGGAGTCCAAAGCAGCTATCACAACACCTTCTTGTAAAATGTTCTCCTCTTTCTCAGCACCGACTATGGGAGAAAAACTGCGAGACAAGGCATCCGCCTTAACATTCTTAGTACCAGGGATGTAAGTAACGGAGAAATTAAACCGCGAGAAAAACAGTGCCCACCTAGCCTGACGGGCATTCAGGCGCTTGGCAGCATCAAGATATACAGTGCCTACAAGTAGTATTCAACCCCCTGCAGATTTAGCTGGTTGACACATGCGGAATTAACTTGGCATTGTGACATTTGTACTGTAGATCAACCTGGAAGTGGGAAATGCACTGCAGCAAATTTTTTTTTGTTTGTTTTTTGTTTTTTTTAAACGTTAAAAGTTGATTCAGAGTGTCATTTATTATTCAACCCCTCAAACCACAAGAATTCTGTTTGGTCCCCCTAATGTATTAAGAAGTAGTTCAGGCACCAAGAATAATGAGATTAAAGATCTCTTTTGCCAGCCTTTTCTGACTATTTAAGACCCTCCCCAAACTTGTGAACAGCACTCAGACATGGTCAACATGGGAAAGACAAAGGAGCATTCCAAGGCCATCAGAGACAAGATCGTGGAGGGTCACAAGGCTGGAAAGGGGTACAAAACCCTTTCCAAGGAGTTGGGCCTACCTGTCTCCACTGTTGGGAGCATCATCCGTAAGTGGAAGGCTTATGGCACTACTGTTAGCCTTCTACGGCCAGGACAGCCTTTGAAAGTGTCCTCCCGTGCCGAGGCCAGGCTTGTCCGAAGAGTCAAGGCTAACCCAAGGACAACAAGGAAGGAGCTCCGGGAAGATCTCATGGCAGTGGGGACATTGGTTTCAGTCAATACCATAAGTAACGTACTCCACCGCAATGGTCTCCGTTCCAGACGAGCCCGTAAGGTACCTTTACTTTCAAAACGTCATGTCAAGGCTCGTCTACAGCTTGCTCATGATCACTTGGAGGACTCTGAGACAGACTGGTTCAAGGTTCTATGGTCTGATGAGACCAAGATCGAGATCTTTGGTGCCAACCACACACGTGACGTTTGGAGACTGGATAGCACTGCATACGACCTCAAGAATACCATCCCTACAGTCAAGCATGGTGGTGGCAGCATCATGCTGTGGGGCTGTTTCTCTGCCAAGGGGCCTGGCCATCTGGTCCGCATCCATGGGAAGATGGATAGCACGGCCTACCTGGAGATTTTGGCCAAGAACCTCCGCTCCTCCATCAAGGATCTTAAGATGGGTCGTAATTTCATCTTCCAACAAGACAACGACCCAAAGCACACAGCCAAGAAAACCAAGGCCTGGTTCAATAGGGAAAAAGTCAAGGTGTTGGAGTGGCCTAGTCAGTCTCCTGACCTTAACCCAATTGAAAACTTGTGGAAGGAGCTCAAGAATAAAGTCCACATGAGACACCCAAAGAACCTAGATAACTTGGAGAAGATCTGCATGGAGGAGTGGGCCAAGATAACTCCACAGACCTGTGCCGGCCTGATCAGGTCTTATAAAAGACGATTATTAGCTGTAATTGCAAACAAGGGTTATTCCACAAAATATTAAACATAGGGGTTGTATAATAATTGACCCACACTTTTATGTTTAAAATTTAATAAAATTCAACTGAGCAACATAACTTTTTGGTTTGTAAGATTTATGCTTCTGTTCATAAAACCTACTCTCGTTTGCAGTTTGAAGGCTCTAACTTATTTGCATCTTATCAAACCAGCTAAATCTGCAGGGGGTTGAATACTACTTGTAGGCACTGTATCAGATTTTTATGATCCGTAAGAACCTGAACGGGAAATTCCGCACCTTCCAAGAAGTGGCGCCAGTGTTCAAATGCGAGTTTAATAGCCAATAATTCCCGATTACCAATATCGTAATTCAGTTCAGTCTCCGAAAAATTTTTTTGAAAAAAAGGCACAGGGATGTAATCCATCCCCGTTATCCTGAGACGATACTGCGCCAACCCCCACAGAGGAAGCATCAACCTCAACCAAAAACGGCTTAGTCACATCAGGCTGCATAAGGATGGGAGCAGAGGTGAACCTCTCCTTGAGATACACAAAAGCTTCAATGGCCTCAGAAGACCACTGAACCGCATCAGCACCTTTCCTAGTGAGATCGGTCAGAGGTTTGACAATACTAGAAAAAATTTTTATGAATTTTCTGTAATAATTGGCGAAACCCAAAAACCTCTGTATCGATTTCAAACCAATAGGCCTAGGCCATTCCTGTACAGCTTGAACTTTAACCGGGTCCATCTCAAAACCTTCGCTGGAGATAATGTAACCCAAAAAACTAATTCTCTGTACAGCGAACTCACATTTCTCCAGCTTAGCAAAAAGCGAATTGTCCATTAATAACTGTAATACCTCACGTACGCTCCGCCAATGAGACTCCAGATCCGGCGAATAAATCAAAATGTCATCCAAATACACAACCACATTTTTGCCGATCAAAGGTCTAAGGATGTCATTAATAAGATTCTGAAAAAATGCAGGAGCATTAGTAAGACCAAAAGGCATAACCAGGTTCTCAAAATGACCCACAGGAGTGTTAAAAGCAGTCTTCCATTCATCACCCTCCTTCATGCGCAACAGATTGTATGCCCCCTTAAGGTCAATTTTAGAGAACCACTTGGCCCCCATTAACTGGTTAAACAGATCAGGAATCAATGGCAGTGGGTAAGGATTGCGTACAGTAATTTTGTTAATCTCACGAAAATCCAGACAAGGACGTAAACCGCCGTCCTTTTTTTTTACAAAAAAAAATCCAACCGCCACAGGAGACTTAGAGGGCCTAATGTGACCGTCGGCCAAACTTGTCTGTATGTATTCCTCCAAAGCCTTCCTCTCAGGAATAGTAAGGTTAAATAAACGACTTTTATTAAGAGTCGCTCCAGGGACAAATTCAATAGAACAATCATAGTCTCTATGGGGAGGCAAAACCTGCGATTCCTTCTCAGAAAAAACTCTCCAAAAATCCTGAATAGGAACAGGCAATTCTCCCCTATCCAAAGCTGCAATACGCCCGTTACAACACTTGTCATAACATTTATGGCTCCAGGATTTAATTTCACTGGTAGACCAATCCAGTACAGGATTGTGAAATTTTAACCAGGGCAATCCCAATATTACTGGAGAAGGCAAGTTATTCAAAACTACCAAATCCAATTTCTCATGGTGAACACCATTAATAGTGAGAGGAAATTCACAGACCTTGAGAGTAATATTCTTCAAAGGGGAACCATCCACAGAAACCACAGCAATGGGGGATGATAAAGGTTCGGGTTTTAAATTGAGTCTTTCCAAGAATCCCCCATCAATTACATTCAGAGTAGACCCACAATCAACAAACACCCGAAATTCCATTAATTTTTCCTGAGCAATCGTGGAAGCAGCAAAAAATACACCCTTGGAATTTAAACAGGCAATACGGGCATGACTGACCATTTTTTTTTCTTTCTTCATACGAAGCTCACAGCCTTTAATCAAATGACCAGATTTTCCACAATAGAAACACAAGCCTTCAGAAAATCGACGGTCTTTTTCTTGAGAGCGAGGTGCCACCGATCCAATCTCCATCGGTTCACCACTGTTAGTACACACATTCTCATAACCAGAAACTGACATAGCAGAGGATTTGCTCTCATTAACCCTTGCACGCAGTCTCCTATCCACCCGTATAGCTAATTGCATAGCCTGTTGCAAATCTTTAGGTGTAGGATAAGCAATTAGCAGGTCTTTAACCCTTTCATTGAGCCCAGCAAGAAATAGACTTTTCAGAGCAGAATCGTTCCACCCTGTTTGAGTAGACCATCGACGGAAATGAGTACAATATTTTTCCACATTACCTGATCCCTGTTTCAAACGTCTCAACTCAGTCTCAGCTGATGCGACACGGTCAGGATCATCATATAATAGTCCCAAAGCAGAAAAAAAACTATCCACTGATCTGAAGCATGTATCACTAGGTTGCAAAGAAAAGGCCCACTCCTGAGGCTCTTTGCGCAAAAGTGACATTATGAACCCTATGAGCAAGGTTCTAACACCGGAAAAATTACTAAGTCCAAAAAAATTTTTTTTTCAACTTTTTTCAATTTTACCACTGTGGGATATATATTCTACCCACACACATTTGGAACACTCCTGGGGTACCCTCACATATATTATTCCCACATTTAGCGGATATTTTCACAAAAAAGTGAAATTTTCAAAAATTCAGAAAATTGGCTGAAAATGACTAAATATCAAGGACTCATCGGGCGAAACGCTCTGGAACTGAAATCGGAACGCTCACTGACATTTCCCCTATCTGAAAGTCTGATGAAAACGGGAAAAATGACTAGGTCCAAAAAAAAATTTTTTCAACTATTATCAATTTTACCCTGGTGGGATGTATATTCTACCCACACACATTTGGAACTCTCCTGGGGTACCCTCACACATATTATTCCCTCATTTAGCGGATATTTTAACAAAAAAGTGAAATTTTCAAAAATTCTGAAAATTGGCTATAAACGACTAAATATCAAGGACTCATCGGGCGAATCGCTCTGGAACTGAAATAGGAATGCTCACTGACATTTCCTCTATCTGAAAGTCTGATAAACGCCGGAAAAATGACTAAGTCCAAAAAATAAATTTTTTAAACTTTTTTCAATTTTACCCCCGTGGGATATATATTCTACCCACACACATTTGGAACTCTCCTGGGGTACCCTCACACATATTATTCCCTCATTTAACAGATATTTTCACAAAAAAGTGAAATTTTAAAAAAATCAGAAAATTGGCTGATAACG
The DNA here is from genome assembly GCF_046119375.1 of Phyllobates terribilis. Lineage (NCBI taxonomy): Eukaryota > Metazoa > Chordata > Amphibia > Anura > Dendrobatidae > Phyllobates > Phyllobates terribilis. The sequence goes on along the minus strand of NW_027362769.1, from coordinate 46,608,193 downwards.
ACTAAATATCAAGGACTCATCGGGCGAAATGCTCTGGAACTGATATCGGAACGCTCACTGACATTTCCCCTATCTGAAAGTCTGATAAACGCCGGAAAAATGACTAAGTCCAAAAAAATTTTTTTTTCAACTTTTTTCAATTTTAACACTGTGGGATATATATTCTACCCACACACATTTGGAACTCTCCTGGGGTACCCTCACATATATTATTCCCACATTAAGAGGATATTTTCACAAAAAAGTGAAATTTTCAAAAATTCAGAAAATTGGCTGAAAACGACTAAATATCAAGGACTCATCGGGCGAAACGCTCTGGAACTGAAATCGGAACGCTCACTGACATTTCCCATATCTGAAAGTCTGATAAACGCCGGAAAAATGACAGTCCAAAAAATAAATTTTTTAAACTTTTTTTAATTTTACCCCCGTGGGATATATATTCTACCCACACACATTTGGAACTCTCCTGGGGTACCCTCACACATATTATTCCCTCATTTAGCGGATATTTTCACAAAAAAATAAAATTTTCAAAATTTCAGAAAATTGGCTGAAAACGACTAAATATCAAGGACTCATCGGGCGAAACGCTCTGGAACTGAAATCGGAACGCTCACTGACATTTCCCATATCTGAAAGTCTGATAAACGCCGGAAAAATGACTAAGTCCAAGAAAAAAAATGTTTCAACTTTTATCAGTTTTACCCCCGTGGGATATATATTCTACCCACACACATTTGGAACCCTCCTGGGGTACCCTCACACACATTATTCCCTCATTTAGCGGATATTTTCACAAAAAAGTGAAATTTTCAAAAATTCTGAAAATTTACTGAAAACTACTAAATATCAAGGACTCATCGGGCGAATCGCTCTGGAACTGAAATCGGAATGCTCACTGACATTTCCCTAATCTGAAAGTCAGATAAATGCCGGAGAAATGACTAAGTCCAAAAAAAAATATTTTTCAACTTTTTTCAATTTTACCCTGGTGGGATATATATTCTACCCACACACATTTGGAACTCTCCTGGGGTACCCTCACACATATTATTCCCTCATTTAACAGATATTTTCACAAAAAAGTGAAATTTTCAAAAATTCTGAAATTTGGCTGAAAACGACTAAATATCAAGGACTCATCGGGCGAATCGCTCTGGAACTGAAATCGGAACGCTCACTGACATTTCCCCTATCTGAAAGTCTGATAAACGCCGGAAAAATGACTAAGTCGAAAAAATTTTTTTTTTCAACTTTTTTCAATTTTACCACTGTGGGATATATATTCTACCCACACACATTTGGAACTCTCCTGGGGTACCCTCACATATATTATTCCCACATTTAGCGGAAATTTTCACAAAAAAAGTGAAATTTTCAAAAATTCAGAAAATTGGCTGAAAACGACTAAATATCATGGACTCATCGGGCGAAACGCTCTGGAACTGAAATCGGAACGCTCACTGCCATTTCCCTTCTCTGAAAGTCTGATAAACGCCGGAGAAATGACTAAGACCAAAAAAAAAAATTTTCAACTTTTTTCAATTTTACCCATGTGGGATATATATTCTACCCACACACATTTGGAACTCTCCTGGGGTACCCTCACACAAAATATTCCTTCATTTAGTGGATATTTTCACAAAAAAGTGAAATTTTCAAAAATTCTGAAATTTGGCTGAAAACGACTAAATATCAAGGACTCATCGGGCGAATCGCTCTGGAACTGAAATCGGAACGCTCACTGACATTACCCCTATCTGAAAGTCTGATAAACGCCGGAAAAATAACTAAGTCCAAAAAAATTTTTTTTTCAACTTTTTTCAATTTTACCACTGTGGGATATATATTCTACCCACACACATTTGGTACTCTCCTGGGGTACCCTCACACATATTATTCCCTCATTTAGTGGATATTTTCACAAAAAAGTGAAGCTTTCAAAAATTCAGAAAAATGGCTGAAAACGACTAAATATCAAAGACTCATTGGGCGAAACGCTTTGGAACTGAAATCGGAACGCTCACTGACATTTCCCTTCTCTGAAAGTCTGATAAACGCCGGAAAAAAGACTAAATCCAAAAAAAAAATTGTTTCTATTTTTGTCAATTTTACCCCCGTGGGATATATATTCTACCCACACACATTTGGAACTCTCCTGGGGTACCCTCACACATATTATTCCCTCATTTAGCGGAAATTTTCACAAAAAAGTGAAATTTTCAAAAATTCAGAAAATTGGCTGAAAACGACTAAATATCAAGGACTCATCGGGCGAATCGCTCTGGAACTGAAATCGGAATGCTCACTGACATTTCTCCTTATCTGAAAGTCTGATATATGCAGGAAAAAAGGACTAAGTCCAAAAAAAAAGTCTTTCAACTTTTTTCAATTTTACCCCCATGGGATATATATTCTACCCACACACATTTGGAACTCTCCTGTGGTACCCTCACACATATTATTCCCTCATTTAGCAGATATTTTTACAAAAAAATGAAATTTTCAAAAATTCAGAAAATTGGCTGAAAACAACTAAATATCAAGGACTCATCGGGCGAATCGCTCTGGAATTGAAATCGGAACGCTCACTGACATTTCCCTTCTCTGAAAGTCTGATAAACGCCGGAGAAATGACTAAGACCAAAAAAAAAAATTTTCAACTTTTTTCAATTTTACCCCTGTGGGATATATATTCTACCCACACACATTTGGAACTCTCCTGGGGTACCCTCACACATATTATTCCCTCATTTAGTGGATATTTTCACAAAAAAGTGAAGTTTTCAAAAATTTAGAAAAATGGCTGAAAACGACTAAATATCAAAGACTCATTGGGCGAATCGCTTTGGAACTGAAATCGGAACGCTCACTGACATTTCCCTTCTCTGAAAGTCTGATAAACGCCGGAAAAAAGACTAAATCCAAAAAAAAAAATTTTTCGACTTTTTTCAGTTTTACCCCCGTGGGATATATATTCTACCCACATACATTTGGAACTCTCCTGGGGTACCATCACACAAATTATTCCTTCATTTAGTGGATATTTTCACAAAAAAGTGAAATTTTCAAAAATTCTGAAATTTGGCTGAAAACGACTAAATATCAAGGACTCATTGGGCGAATCGCTCTGGAACTGAAATCGGAACGCTCACTGACATTTCCCCTATCTGAAAGTCTGATAAACGCCGGAAAAATTACTAAGTCCAAAAAATAAATTTTTTAAACTTTTTTCAATTTTACCCCCGTGGGATATATATTCTACCCACACACATTTGGAACTCTCCTGGGGTACCCTCACACATATTATTCCCTCATTTAGCAGATTTTTTTACAAAAAAATGAAATTTTCAAAAATTCAGAAAATTGGATGAAAACGAGTAAATATCAAGGACTCATCGGGCGAATCGCTCTGGAACTGAAATCGGAATGCTCACTGACATTTCCCCTATCTAAAAGTCTGATAAACGCCGGAGAAATGACTAAATACAAAAAAAAAAAAATTTTCAACTTTTTTCAATTTTACTCCTGTGGGATATATATTCTACCCACACACATTTGGAACTCTCCTGGCATACCCTCACACATATTATTCCCTCATTTAGTGGATATTTTCACAAAAAAGTGAAGTTTTCAAAAATTCAGAAAAATGGCTGAAAACGACTAAATATCAAAGACTCATTGGGCAAATCGCTTTGGAACTGAAATCGGAACGCTCACTAACATTTCCCTTCTCTGAAAGTCTGATAAACGCCGGAAAAAAGACTAAATCCAAAAAAAAAATTTTTTTCAATTTTTGTCAATTTTTCCTCCCGTGGGATATATATTCTCCCCACACACATTTGGAACTCTCCTGGGGTACCCTCACACATATTATTCCCTCATTTAGAGGATATTTTCACAAAAAAATGAAATTTTCAAAAATTCTGAAAATTGGCTGAAAACGACTAAATATCAAGGACTCATCAGGCGAATCGCTCTGGAACTGAAATCGGAACGCTCACTGACATTTCCCCTATCTAAAAGTATGATAAACGCCGGAGAAATGACTAAGTCCAAAAAAAAAATGTTTAAACTTTTTTCAATTTAACCCCGTGGGATATATATTTTACCCACACACATTTGGATCTCTCCTGGGTTACCTCACAAATATTGTTACCTTATTTAGTGGATATTTTCACAAAAAAGTAAAGTTTTCAAAAATTCAGAAAATTGGCTGAAAACGACTAAATATCAAGGACTCATCAGGCGAATCGCTCTGGAACTGAAATCGGAACGCTCACTGACATTTCCCCTATCTAAAAGTCTGATAAACGCCGGAGAAATGACTAAATACAAAAAAAAAAATTTCAACTTTTTTAAATTTTACCCCCGTGGGATACAGTGCCTACAAGTAGTATTCAACCCCCTGCAGATTTAGCTGGTTGACACATGCGGAATTAACTTGGCATTGTGACATTTGTACTGTAGATCAGCCTGGAAGTGGGAAATGCACTGCAGCTAATTTTTTTTTTGTTTTTTTTTTTTTGTTTTTTTTAAAACGTTAAAAGTTAATTCAGAGTGTCATTTGTTATTCAACCCCTCAAACCACAAGAATTCTGTTTGGTCCCCCTAAAGTATTAAGAAGTAGTTCAGGCACCAAGAATAATGAGCTTCACATGTGTGGATTAAAGATCTCTTTTGCCAGCCTTTTCTGACTATTTAAGACCCTCCCCAAACTTGTGAACAGCACTCAGACATGGTCAACATGGGAAAGACAAAGGAGCATTCCAAGGCCATCAGAGACAAGATCGTGGAGGGTCACAAGGCTGGCAAGGGGTACAAAACCCTTTCCAAGGAGTTGGGCCTACCTGTCTCCACTGTTGGGAGCATCATCCGTAAGTGGAAGGCTTATGGAACTACTGTTAGCCTTCCACGGCCTGGACAGCCTTTGAAAGTGTCCTCCCGTGCCGAGGCCAGGCTTGTCCGAAAAGTCAAGGCTAACCCAAGGACAACAAGGAAGGAGCTCCGGGAAGATCTCATGGCAGTGGGGACATTGGTTTCAGTCAATTCCATAAGTAACGTACTCCACCGCAATGGTCTCCGTTCCAGACGAGCCCGTAAGGTACCTTTACTTTCAAAACGTCATGTCAAGGCTCGTCTACAGTTTGCTCATGATCACTTGGAGGACTCTGAGACAGACTGGTTCAAGGTTCTATGGTCTGATGAGACCAAGATCGAGATCTTTGGTGCCAACCACACACGTGACGTTTGGAGACTGGATGGCACTGCATACGACCCCAAGAATACCATCCCTACAGTCAAGCATGGTGGTGGCAGCATCATGCTGTGGGGCTCTTTCTCAGCCAAGGGGCCTGGCCATCTGGTCCGCATCCATGGGAAGATGGATAGCACGGCCTACCTGGAGATTTTGGCCAAGAACCTCCGCTCCTCCATCAAGGATCTTAAGATGGGTCGTAATTTCATCTTCCAACAAGACAATGACCCAAAGCACACAGCCAAGAAAACCAAGGCCTGGTTCAAGAGGGAAAAAGTCAAGGTGTTGGAGTGGCCTAGTCAGTCTCCTGACCTTAACCCAATTGAAAACTTGTGGAAGGAGCTCAAGAATAAAGTCCACATGAGACACCCAAAGAACCTAGATAACTTGGAGAAGATCTGCATGGAGGAGTGGGCCAAGATAACTCCACAGACCTGTGCCGGCCTGATCAGGTCTTATAAAAGACGATTATTAGCTGTAATTGCAAACAAGGGTTATTCCACAAAATATTAAACATAGGGGTTGTATAATAATTGACCCACACTTTTATGTTTAAAATTTAATAAAATTCAACTGAGCAACATAACTTTTTGGTTTGTAAGATTTATGCTTCTGTTCATAAAACCTACTCTCGTTTGCAGTTTGAAGGCTCTAACTTATTTGCATCTTATCAAACCAGCTAAATCTGCAGGGGGTTGAATACTACTTGTAGGCACTGTATATATTCTACCTACACACATTTGGAACTCTCCTGGTGTACCCTCACACATATTATTCCCTCATTAAGCGGATATTTTCACAAAAAAGTGAAGTTTTCAAAAATTCAGAAAAATGGCTGAGAACGTCTAAATATCAAAGAGTCATCGTGCGAATCGCTTTGGAACTGAAATCGGAACTCTCACTGACATTTCCCTTCTCTGAAAGTCTGATAAACGCCGGAAAAATGACTAAATCCCCCCAAAAAAAATTTTCAACTTTTTTCAATTTTACCCCCTTTGGGATATATATTCTACCCACACACATTTGGAACTCTCCTGGGGTACCCTCACACATATTATTCCCTCATTTAGCAGATATTTTTACAAAAAAATGAAATTTTCAAAAATTCAGAAAATTGGCCGAAAACGACTAAATATCAAGGACTCATCGGGCAAATCGCTCTGGAACTGAAATCGGAATGCTCACTGACATTTCCCTTCTCTGAAAGTCTGATAAATGCCGGAAAAAAGACTAAATCCCAAAAAAAAAATTTTTCAATTTTTCCCCCCGTGGGATATATATTCTACCCACACACATTTGGAACTCTCCTGGGGTACCCTCACACATATTATTCCCTCATTTAGCAGATTTTTTTACAAAAAAATGAAATTTTCAAAAATTCAGAAAATTGGATGAAAACGACTAAATATCAAGGACTCATCGGGCGAATCGCTCTGGAACTGAAATCGGAACGCTCACTGACATTTCTCCTATCTGAAAGTCTGATAAACGCCGGAAAAAAGACTAAATCCAAAAAAAAAAATTTTTCAATTTTTGTCAATTTTTCCTCCCGTGGGATATATATTCTACCCACACACATTTGGAACTCTCCTGGGGTACCCTCACACATATTATTCCCTCATTTAGCGGATATTTTCACAAAAAAGTGAAATTTTCAAAAATTCTGAAAATTGGCTGAAAGCGACTAAATATCAAGGACTCATCGGTCGAATCGCTCTGGTAATGAAATCGGAACGCTCACTGACATTTCTCCTATCTGAAAGTCTGATAAACGCCGGAGAAATGGCTAAGTCCAAAATAAAAAATTTTTCAACTTTTTTCAATTTTACCCCCGTGGGATATATATTCTACCCACACACATTTGGAACTCTCCTGTGGTACCCTCACACATATTATTCCCTCATTTAGCGGATATTTTCACAAGAAAGTGACATTTTCAAAAATTCAGAAAACTGGCTGAAAACGACTAAATATCAAGGACTCATCAGGCGAATCGCTCTGGAACTGAAATCGGAACGCTCACTGACATTTCCCTTCTCTGAAAGTCTGATAAACGCCGGAAAAATGACTAAATCCCCAAAAAAAAATTTTTCAGCTTTTTTCAATTTTACCCCCGTGGGATATATATTCTACCCACACACATTTGGAACTGTCCTTGTGTACCCTCACACATATTATTCCCTCATTTAGCGGATATTTTCACAAAAAAGTGAAATTTTCAAAAATTCTGAAAATTGGCTGAAAACGACTAAATATCAAGGACTCATTGGTCGAATCGCTCTGGTAATGAAATCGGAACGCTCACTGACATTTCCCCTATCTGAAAGTCTGATAAACGCCGGAGAAATGACTAAGTCCAAAATAAAAAAATTTTCAACTTTTTTCAATTTTACCCCCGTGGGATATATATTCTACCCACACACATTTGGAACTCTCCTGTGGTACCCTCACACATATTATTCCCTCATTTAGCGGATATTTTCACAAGAAAGTGACATTTTCAAAAATTCAGAAAACTGGCTGAAAAAGACTAAATATCAAGGACTCATCGGGCGAATCGCTTTGGAACTGAAATCGGAATGCTCACTGACATTTCCCTTCTCTGAAAGTCTGATAAACGCCGGAAAAATGACTAAATCCCCCAAAAAAAATTTTTTCAGCTTTTTTCAATTTTACCCCTGTGGGATATATATTCTACCCACACACATTTGGAACTCTCCTTTTGTACCCTCACACATATTATTCCCTCATTAAGCGGATATTTTCACAAAAAAGTGAAATTTTCAAAAATTCAGAAAATTGGCTGAAAATGACTAAATATCAAGGACTCATCAGGCGAATCGCTCTGGAACTGAAATCGGAACGCTCACTGACATTTCCCTTCTCTGAAAGTCTGATAAACGCCGGAAAAATGACTAAATCCCAAAAAAATATTTTTTCACCTTTTTTCAATTTTACCCCCGTGGGATATATATTCTACCCACACACATTTGGAACTCTCCTGGGGTACCCTCACACATATTATTCCCTCATTTAGCGGATATTTTCACAAAAAAGTGAAATTTTCAAAAATTCTGAAAATTGGCTGAAAACGACTAAATATCAGGGACTCATCGGTCGAATCGCTCTGGTACTGAAATAGGAACGCTCACTGACATTTCCCCTGTCTGAAAGTCTGATAAATGCCGGAAAAATGACTAAGTCCCAAAAAAAAAATTTTTTCAACTTTTTTAAAATTTACCCCCGTGGGATATATATTTTACCCACACACATATGGATCTCTCCTGGGGTACCTCACAAATATTATTATCTTATTTAGTGGATATTTTCACAAAAAAGTGAAGTTTTCAAAAATTCAGAAAATTGGCTGAAAATGACTAAATATCAAGGACTCATCAGGCGAATCGCTCTGCAACTGAAATCGGAACGCTCACTGACATTTCCCCTGTCTGAAAGCGTGATAAACGCCGGAGAAATGACTAGGTCCAAAAAAAAAATGTTTTCAACTTTTTGCAATTTTACCCCCGTGGGATATATATTCTACCCACACACATTTGGAACTCTCCATGTGTACCCTCACACATATTATTCCCTCATTTAGTGGATATTTTCACAAAAAAGTGAAGTTTTCAAAAATTCTGAAAAATGGCTGAAAACGTCTAAATATCAAAGACTCATCGTGCGAATCGCTTTGGAACTGAAATCGGAACTCTCACTGACATTTCTCTTCTCTGAAAGTCTGATAAACGCCGGAAAAATGACTAAATCCCCAAAAAAAAAATGTTCAACATTTTTCAATTTTACCCCCTTTGGGATATATATTCTGCCCAAACACATTTGGAACTCTCCTGGGGTACCCTCACACATATTATTCCCTCATTTAGCGGATATTTTCACAAAAAAGTGAAATTTTCAAAAATTCAGAAAATTGGCTGAAAACGACTAAATATCAAGGACTCATCGGGCGAATCGCTCTGGAACTGAAATCGGAACGCTCACTGACATTTCCCCTATTTGAAAGTCTGATCAATGCCAGAAAAATGACTAAGTCCAAAAAAAAATTTTTTTCAATTTTTGTCAATTTTTCCTCCCGTGGGATATATATTCTCCCCACACACATTTGGAACTCTCCTGGGGTACCCTCACACATATTATTCCCTCATTTAGTGGATATTTTCACAAAAAAGTGAAATTTTCAAAAATTCTGAAAATTGTCTGAAAACGACTAAATATCAAGGACTCATCGGGTGAATCGCTCTGGAACTGAAATCGGAACGCTCACTGACATTTCCTCTATCTGAAAGTCTGATAAACGCCGGAGAAATGACTAAGTCGAAAAAAAATTTTTTTTAAACTTTTTGCAATTTTGCGCCCGTGGGATATATATTCTACCCACACACATTTGGAACTCTCCTGTGGTACCCTCACACATATTATTCCCTCATTTAGCGGATATTTTCACAAGAAAGTGACATTTTCAAAAATTCAGAAAACTGGCTGAAAACGACTAAATATCAAGGACTCATCGGGCAAATCGCTTTGGAACTGAAATCGGAATGCTCACTGACATTTCCCTTCTCTGAAAGTCTGATAAATGCCGGAAAAATGACTAAAAAACAAAAAAAAAATTTTTTCATCTTTTTTCAATTTTACCCCCGTGGGATATATATTCTACCCACACACATTTGGAACTCTCCTGGGGTACCCTCACACATATTATTCCCTCATTTAGCGGATATTTTCACTAAAAAGTGAAGTTTTCAAAAATTCAGAAAAATGGCTGAAAACGACTAAATATCAAGGACTCATCGGGCGAATCGCTCTGAAACTGAAATCGTAATGCTCACTGACTTTTCCCCTATCTGAAAGTCTGATAAATTCCAGAAAAATGACTAAGTCCGAAAAAAAAAAATTTTCAACTTTTTTCAATTTTACCCCCATGGGATATATATTCTACCTACACACATTTGGAACACTCCTGGCATACCCTTACACATATTATTCCCTCATTTAGTGGATATTTTCACAAAAAAGTGAAGTTTTCAAAAATTCAGAAAAATGGCTGAAAACGACTAAATATCAAGGACTCATCGGGCGAATCGCTCTGAAACTGAAATCGTAATGCTCACTGACTTTTCCCCTATCTGAAAGTCTGATAAATGCAGGAAAAATGACGAAGTCCCAAAAAAAAAATTTTTTCAACTTTTTTCAATTTTACCCCCATGGGATATATATTCTCCCCACACACATTTGGAACTCTCCTGGGGTACCCTCACACATATTAATCCCTCATTTAGCGGATATTTTCACAAAAAAAGTGAAATTTTCAAAAATTCAGAAAATTGGCTGAAAACGACTAAATATCAAGGACTCATCAGGCGAATCACTCTGGAACTGAAATCGGAACGCTCATTGACATTTCCCCTATATGAAAGTCTGATAAACGCCGGAGAAATGACTAAGTTCAAAAAAAAAATGTTTCAACTTTTTTCAATTTTACCCCCGTGGGATATATATTCTGCCCACACACATTTGGAACTCTCCTGTTGTAACCTCACACATATTATTCCCTCATTTAGCGGATATTTTCACAAAAAAGTGACATTTTCAAAAATTCAGAAAATTGTCTGAAAACGACTAAATATCAAGGACTCATCGTGCGAATCGCTTTGGAACTGAAATCGGAACTCTCACTGACATTTCCCTTCTCTGAAAGTCTGATAAACGCCGGAAAAATGACTAAATCCCCAAAAAAAAAATGTTCAACTTTTTTCAATTTTACCCCCTTTGGGATATATATTCTACCCACACACATTTGGAACTCTCCTGGGGTACCCTCACACATATTATTCCCTCATTTATCGGATATTTTCACAAAAAAGTGAAATTTTCAAAAATTCAGAAAATTGGCTGAAAACAACTTAATATCAAGGACTCATCGGTCGAATCGCTCTGGTACTGAAATCGGAACGCTCACTGACATTTCCCCTATCTGAAAGTCTGATAAACGCCGGAGAAATGACTAAGTCCAAAAAAAAAATTTTTTCAACTTTTTTCAATTTTACCCCCGTGGGATACATATTCTACCCACACACATTTGGAACTCTCCTGTGGTACCCTCACACATATTATTCCCTCATTTAGCGGATATTTTCACAAGAAAGTGACATTTTCAAAAATTCAGAAAACTGGCTGAAAACGACTAAATATCAAGGACTCATCGGGCAAATCGCTTTGGAACTGAAATCGGAATGCTCACTGACATTTTCCTTCTCTGAAAGTCTGATAAATGCCGGAAAAATGACTAAAAAACAAAAAAAAAATTTTTTCAGCTTTTTTCAATTTTACCCCCGTGGGATATATATTCTACCCACACACATTTGGAACTCTCCTTGTGTACCCTCACACATATTATTCCCTCATTTAGTGGATATTTTCACAAAAAAGTGAAGTTTTCAAAAATTCAGAAAAATGGCTGAAAACGTCTAAATATTAAAGACTCATCGTGCGAATCGCTTTGGAACTGAAATCGGAACTCTCACTGACATTTCTCTTCTCTGAAAGTCTGATAAACGCCGGAAAAATGACTAAATCCCCAAAAAAAAAAATGTTCAACTTTTTTCAATTTTACCCCCTTTGGGATGTATATTCTACCCACACACATTTGGAACTCTCCTGGGGTACCCTCACACATATTATTCCCTCATTTAGCGGATGTTTTCACAAAAAAAGTGAAATTTTCAAAAATTCAGAAAATTGGTTGAAAACGACTAAATATCAAGGACTCATCGGGCGAATCGCTCTGGAACTGAAATCGGAACACTCACTGACATTTCCCCTATCTGAAAGTCTGATCATTGCCGGAAAAATGACTAAGTCCAAAAAAAAATTTTTTTTCAACTTTTTTCAATTTTACCCCGTGGGATATATATTCTACCCACACACATTTGGAACTCTCCTGTGGTACCCTCACACATATTATTCCCTCATTTAGCGGATATTTTCACAAGAAAGTGACATTTTCAAAAATTCAGAAAACTGGCTGAAAACGACTAAATATCAAGGACTCATCGGGCAAATCGCTTTGGAACTGAAATCGGAATGCTCACTGACATTTCCCTTCTCTGAAAGTCTGATAAACGCCGGAAAAATGACTAAATCCCCAAAAAATATTTTTTCACCTTTTTTCAATTTTACCCCCGTGGGATATATATTCTACCCACACACATTTGGAACTCTCCTGGGGTACCCTCACACATATTATTCCCTCATTTAGCGGATATTTTCACAAAAAAGTGACATTTTCAAAAATTCTGAAAATTGGCTGAAAATGACTAAATATCAGGGACTCATCGGTCGAATCGCTCTGGTACTGAAATCGGAACGCTCACTGACATTTTCCCTGTCTGAAAGTCTGAAAAACTCCGGAGAAATGACTTAGTCAAAAAAAAAATATTTTCAACTTTTTTCAATTTTACCCCCGTGGGATATATATTCTACCCACACACATTTGGAACTCTCCTGGGGTACCCTCACACATATTATTCCCTCATTTAGCGGATATTTTCACAAAAAAGTGAAGTTTTCAAAAATTCAGAAAAATGGCTGAAAACGACTAAATATCAATGACTCATTGGGCGAATCGCTCTGTTACTGAAATCGGAACGCTCACTGACATTTCCCCTATATGAAAGTCTGATAAACGCCGGAGAAATGACTAAGTCCAAAAAAAAAAATGTTTCAACTTTTTTCAATTTTACCCCCGTGGGATATATATTCTGCCCACACACATTTGGAACTCTCCTCTTGTAACCTCACACATATTATTCCCTCATTTAGCGGATATTTTCACAAGAAAGTGACATTATCAAAAATTCAGAAAACTGGCTGAAAACGACTAAATATCAAGGACTCATCGGGCAAATCGCTTTGGAACTGAAATCGGAACGCTCACTGACATTTCCCTTCTCTGAAAGTCTGATAAATGCCGGAAAAATGGCTAAATCACAAAAAAAAAATTTTTTCAGCTTTTTTCAATTTTACCCCGTGGGATATATATTCTACGCACACACATTTGGAACTCTCCTGGGGTACCCTCACACATATTAATCCCTCATTTAGCGGATATTTTCACAAAAAAAGTGAAATTTTCAAAAATTCAGAAAATTGGCTGAAAACGACTAAATATCAAGGACTCATCGGGCGAATCGCTCTGGAACTGAAATTGGAACGCTCACTGACATTTCCCCTATCTGAAATTCTGATCAATGCCGAAAAAATGACTAAGTCCAAAAAAAAATTTTTTTTCAACTTTTTTCAATTTTACCCCGTGGGATATATATTCTACCCACACACATTTGGAACTCTCCTGGGGTACCCTCACACATATTAATCCCTCATTTAGCGGATATTTTCACAAAAAAAGTGAAATTTTCAAAAATTCAGAAAATTGGCTGAAAACGACTAAATATCAATGACTCATCAGGCGAATCGCTCTGGAACTGAAAACGGAACGCTCACTGACATTTCCCCTATATGAAAGTCTGATAAACGCCGGAGAAATGACTAAGTCCAAAAAAAAAAATGTTTCAACTTTTTTCAATTTGACCCCCGTGGGATATATATTCTACCAACAAACATTTGGAACTCTCCTGGGGTACCCTCACACATATTATTCCCTCATTTAGTGGATATTTTCACAAAAAAGTGAAGTTTTCAAAAATTCAGAAAATTGGCTGAAAACGACTAAATATCAAGGACTCATCGGGCGAATCGCTCTGGAACTGAAATCGGAACGCTCACTGACATTTCCCCTATATGAAAGTCTGATAAACGCCGGAGAAATGACTAAGTCCAAAAAAAAAAATGTTTCAACTTTTTTCAATTTTACCCCCGTGGGATATATATTCTGCCCACACACATTTGGAACTCTCCTCTTGTAACCTCACACATATTATTCCCTCATTTAGCGGATATTTTCACAAGAAAGTGACATTTTCAAAAATTCAGAAAACTGGCTGAAAACGACTAAATATCAAGGACTCATCGGGCAAATCGCTTTGGAACTGAAATCGGAACGCTCACTGACATTTCCCTTCTCTGAAAGTCTGATAAATGCCGGAAAAATGGCTAAATCACAAAAAAAAAATTTTTCAGCTTTTTTCAATTTTACCCCCGTGGGATATATATTCTACCCACACACATTTGGAACTCTCCTTGTGTTCCCTCACACATATTATTCCCTCATTAAGCGGATATTTTCAAAAAAAGGGAAATTTTCAAAAATTCCGAAAATTGGCTGAAAATGACTAAATATCAAGGACTCATCAGGCGAATAGCTCTGGAACTGAAATCGGAATGCTCACTGACATTTCCCTTCTCTGAAAGTCTGATAAACGCCGGAAAAATGACTAAATCCCCCCCAAAAAAATGTTCAACTTTTTTCAATTTTACCCCCTTTGGGATATATATTCTACCCACACACATTTGGAACTCTCCTGGGGTACCCTCACACATATTATTCCCTCATTTAGCGGATATTTTCACAAAAAAGTGAAATTTTCAAAAATTCAGAAAATTGGCTGAAAACGACTAAATATCAAGGACTCATCGGGCGAATCGCTCTGGAACTGAAATCGGAACGCTCACTGACATTTCCCCTATCTGAAAGTCTGATCAATGCCGAAAAAATGACTAAGTCCAAAAAAAAATTTTTTTTCAACTTTTTTCAATTTTACCCCGTGGGATATATATTCTACCCACACACATTTGGAACTCTCCTGGGGTACCCTCACACATATTAATCCCTCATTTAGCGGATATTTTCACAAAAAAAGTGAAATTTTCAAAAATTCAGAAAATTGGCTGAAAACGACTAAATATCAATGACTCATCAGGCGAATCGCTCTGGAACTGAAATCGGAACGCTCACTGACATTTCCCCTATATGAAAGTCTGATAAACGCCGGAGAAATGACTAAGTCCAAAAAAAAAAATGTTTCAACTTTTTTCAATTTGACCCCCGTGGGATATATATTCTACCAACAAACATTTGGAACTCTCCTGGGGTACCCTCACACATATTATTCCCTCATTTAGTGGATATTTTCACAAAAAAGTGAAGTTTTCAAAAATTCAGAAAAATGGCTGAAAACGTCTAAATATCAAAGACTCATCGTGCGAATCGCTTTGGAACTGAAATCGGAACTCTCACTGACATTTCCCTTCTCTGAAAGTCTGATAAACGCCGCAAAAATGACTAAATCCCCCCCAAAAAAATGTTCAACTTTTTTCTATTTTACCCCCTTTGGGATATATATTCTACCCACACACATTTGGAACTCTCCTGGGGTACCCTCACACATATTATTCCCTCATTTAGCGGATATTTTCACAAAAAAGTGAAATTTTCAAAAATTCAGAAAATTGGCTGAAAACGACTAAATATCAAGGACTCATCGATCGAATCGCTCTGGTACTGAAATCGGAACGCTCACTGACATTTCCCCTATATGAAAGTCTGATAAACGCCGGAGAAATGACTAAGTAAAAAATAAAAATTTTTTCAACTTTTTTCAATTTTACCCCCGTGGGATATATATTCTACCCACACACATTTGGAACTCTCCTGTGGTACCCTCACACATATTATTCCCTCATTTAACGGATATTTTCACAAGAAAGTGACATTTTCAAAAATTCAGAAAACTGGCTGAAAACGACTAAATATCAAGGACTCATCGGGCAAATCGCTTTGGAACTGAAATCGGAATGCTCACTGACATTTCCCTTCTCTGAAAGTCTGATAAATGCCGGAAAAATGACTAAATAACAAAAAAAAAAATTTTTTCAGCTTTTTTCAATTTTACCCCCGTGGGATATATATTCTACCCACACACATTTGGAACTCTCCTTGTGTACCCTCACACATATTATTCCCTCATTAAGAGGATATTTTCACAAAAAAGTGAAATTTTCAAAAATTCTGAAAATTGGCTGAAAACGACTAAATATCAGGGACTCATCGGTCGAATCGCTCTGGTACTGAAATCGGAACGCTCACTGACATTTCCCCTGTCTGAAAGTCTGATAAACTCCGGAGAAATGACTTAGTCCAAAAAAAAAAAATTTTTCAACTTTTTTCAATTTTACCCCCGTGGGATATATATTCTACCCACGCACATTTGGATCTCTCCTGGTGTACCCTCACACATATTATTCCCTCATTTAGTGGATATTTTCACAAAAAAGTGAAATTTTCAAAAATTCAGAAAATTGGCTGAAAACGACTAAATATCAAGGACTCATCGGGCGAATCGCTCTGGAACTGAAATCGGAACGCTCACTGACATTTCCCCTATCTGAAAGTCTGATCAATGCCGGAAAAATGACTAAGTCAAAAAAAATTTTTTTTTTCAACTTTTTTCAATTTTACCCCGTGGGATATATATTCTACCCACACACATTTGGAACTCTCCTGGTGTACCCTCACACATATTATTCCCTCATTTAGTGGATATTTTCTCAAAAAAGTGAAATTTTCAAAAATTCAGAAAATTGTCTGAAAACGACTAAATATCAAGGACTCATTGGGCGAATCGCTCTGAAACTGAAATCGGAACGCTCACTGACATTTCCCCTATCTGAAAGTCTGATAAACGCCGGGGAAATGACTAAGTCCAAAAAAAAATTTTTAAACTTTTTTCAATTTTACCCCCGTGGGATATATATTCTGCCCACACACATTTGGAACTCTCCTGGGGTAACCTCACACATATCATTCCCTCATTTAGTGGATATTTTCACAAAAAAGTGACATTTTCAAAAATTCAGAAAATTGTCTGAAAACGACTAAATATCAAGGACTCATCGGGCGAATCACTCTGGAACTGAAATCGGAACGCTCACTGACATTTCCCTTCTCTGAAAGTCTGATAAACGCCGGAAAAATGACTAAATCCCCCAAAAAATTTTTTTCAACTTTTTTCAATTTTACTGCCGTTGGATATATATTCTACCCACACACAGTTGGAACACTCCTGGTGTACCCTCACAAATATTATTCCCTCATTTAGCGGATATTTTCACAAAAAAGTGAAATTTTCAAAAATTAAGAAAATTGGCTGAAAACTACTAAATATCAAGGACTCATCGGGCGAATCGCTCTGGAACTGAAATCGGAATGCTCACTGACATTTCCCCTATCTGAAAGTCTGATAAACGCTGGAGAAATGACAAAGTCCAAAAAAAAAAATGTTTCAACTTTTTTCAATTTTACCCCCGTGGGATATAGATTCTACCAACACTCATTTGGAACTCTCCTCGTGTACACTCACACATATTATTCCCTCATTTAGTGGATATTTTCACAAAAAAGTGAAATTTTCAAAAATTCTGAAAGATGGCTGAAAATGACTAAATATCAAGGACTCATCGGGCAAATCGCTCTGGAACTGAAATAGGAACGCTCACTGACATTTCCCCTATCTGAAAGTCTGATAAATGCCAGAAAAATGACTAAATCCCCCCCAAAAAAATGTTCAACTTTTTTCAATTTTACCCCCTTTGGGATATATATTCTACCCACACACATTTGGAACTCTCCTGGGGTACCCTCACACATATTATTCCCTCATTTAGCGGATATTTTCACAAAAAAGTGAAATTTTCAAAAATTCAGAAAATTGGCTGAAAACGACTAAATATCAAGGACTCATCGGGCGAATCGCTCTGGAACTGAAATCGGAACGCTCACTGACATTTCCCCTATCTGAAAGTCTGATCAATGCCGAAAAAATGACTAAGTCCAAAAAAAAATTTTTTTTCAACTTTTTTCAATTTTACCCCGTGGGATATATATTCTACCCACACACATTTGGAACTCTCCTGGGGTACCCTCACACATATTAATCCCTCATTTAGCGGATATTTTCACAAAAAAAGTGAAATTTTCAAAAATTCAGAAAATTGGCTGAAAACGACTAAATATCAATGACTCATCAGGCGAATCGCTCTGGAACTGAAATCGGAACGCTCACTGACATTTCCCCTATATGAAAGTCTGATAAACGCCGGAGAAATGACTAAGTCCAAAAAAAAAAATGTTTCAACTTTTTTCAATTTGACCCCCGTGGGATATATATTCTACCAACAAACATTTGGAACTCTCCTGGGGTACCCTCACACATATTATTCCCTCATTTAGTGGATATTTTCACAAAAAAGTGAAGTTTTCAAAAATTCAGAAAAATGGCTGAAAACGTCTAAATATCAAAGACTCATCGTGCGAATCGCTTTGGAACTGAAATCGGAACTCTCACTGACATTTCCCTTCTCTGAAAGTCTGATAAACGCCGCAAAAATGACTAAATCCCCCCCAAAAAAATGTTCAACTTTTTTCTATTTTACCCCCTTTGGGATATATATTCTACCCACACACATTTGGAACTCTCCTGGGGTACCCTCACACATATTATTCCCTCATTTAGCGGATATTTTCACAAAAAAGTGAAATTTTCAAAAATTCAGAAAATTGGCTGAAAACGACTAAATATCAAGGACTCATCGATCGAATCGCTCTGGTACTGAAATCGGAACGCTCACTGACATTTCCCCTATATGAAAGTCTGATAAACGCCGGAGAAATGACTAAGTAAAAAATAAAAATTTTTTCAACTTTTTTCAATTTTACCCCCGTGGGATATATATTCTACCCACACACATTTGGAACTCTCCTGTGGTACCCTCACACATATTATTCCCTCATTTAACGGATATTTTCACAAGAAAGTGACATTTTCAAAAATTCAGAAAACTGGCTGAAAACGACTAAATATCAAGGACTCATCGGGCAAATCGCTTTGGAACTGAAATCGGAATGCTCACTGACATTTCCCTTCTCTGAAAGTCTGATAAATGCCGGAAAAATGACTAAATAACAAAAAAAAAAATTTTTTCAGCTTTTTTCAATTTTACCCCCGTGGGATATATATTCTACCCACACACATTTGGAACTCTCCTTGTGTACCCTCACACATATTATTCCCTCATTAAGAGGATATTTTCACAAAAAAGTGAAATTTTCAAAAATTCTGAAAATTGGCTGAAAACGACTAAATATCAGGGACTCATCGGTCGAATCGCTCTGGTACTGAAATCGGAACGCTCACTGACATTTCCCCTGTCTGAAAGTCTGATAAACTCCGGAGAAATGACTTAGTCCAAAAAAAAAAAATTTTTCAACTTTTTTCAATTTTACCCCCGTGGGATATATATTCTACCCACGCACATTTGGATCTCTCCTGGTGTACCCTCACACATATTATTCCCTCATTTAGTGGATATTTTCACAAAAAAGTGAAATTTTCAAAAATTCAGAAAATTGGCTGAAAACGACTAAATATCAAGGACTCATCGGGCGAATCGCTCTGGAACTGAAATCGGAACGCTCACTGACATTTCCCCTATCTGAAAGTCTGATCAATGCCGGAAAAATGACTAAGTCAAAAAAAATTTTTTTTTTCAACTTTTTTCAATTTTACCCCGTGGGATATATATTCTACCCACACACATTTGGAACTCTCCTGGTGTACCCTCACACATATTATTCCCTCATTTAGTGGATATTTTCTCAAAAAAGTGAAATTTTCAAAAATTCAGAAAATTGTCTGAAAACGACTAAATATCAAGGACTCATTGGGCGAATCGCTCTGAAACTGAAATCGGAACGCTCACTGACATTTCCCCTATCTGAAAGTCTGATAAACGCCGGGGAAATGACTAAGTCCAAAAAAAAATTTTTAAACTTTTTTCAATTTTACCCCCGTGGGATATATATTCTGCCCACACACATTTGGAACTCTCCTGGGGTAACCTCACACATATCATTCCCTCATTTAGTGGATATTTTCACAAAAAAGTGACATTTTCAAAAATTCAGAAAATTGTCTGAAAACGACTAAATATCAAGGACTCATCGGGCGAATCACTCTGGAACTGAAATCGGAACGCTCACTGACATTTCCCTTCTCTGAAAGTCTGATAAACGCCGGAAAAATGACTAAATCCCCCAAAAAATTTTTTTCAACTTTTTTCAATTTTACTGCCGTTGGATATATATTCTACCCACACACAGTTGGAACACTCCTGGTGTACCCTCACAAATATTATTCCCTCATTTAGCGGATATTTTCACAAAAAAGTGAAATTTTCAAAAATTAAGAAAATTGGCTGAAAACTACTAAATATCAAGGACTCATCGGGCGAATCGCTCTGGAACTGAAATCGGAATGCTCACTGACATTTCCCCTATCTGAAAGTCTGATAAACGCTGGAGAAATGACAAAGTCCAAAAAAAAAAATGTTTCAACTTTTTTCAATTTTACCCCCGTGGGATATAGATTCTACCAACACTCATTTGGAACTCTCCTCGTGTACACTCACACATATTATTCCCTCATTTAGTGGATATTTTCACAAAAAAGTGAAATTTTCAAAAATTCTGAAAGATGGCTGAAAATGACTAAATATCAAGGACTCATCGGGCAAATCGCTCTGGAACTGAAATAGGAACGCTCACTGACATTTCCCCTATCTGAAAGTCTGATAAATGCCAGAAAAATGACTAAGTCTAAAAAAAAAATGTTTTCAACTTTTTTCAATTTTACCCCCGTGGGATATATATTCTACCCACACACATTTGGAATTCTCCTGGGGTACCCTCACACATATTATTCCCTCATTTAGCGGATATTTTCACAAAAAAGTGAAATTTTCAAAAATTCTGAAAACTGGCTGAAAATGACTAAATATCAAGGACTCATTGGGCAAATCGCTCTGGAACTGAAATCGGAATGCTCACTGACATTTCCCCTATCTGAAAGTCTGATAAACGCGGGAGAAATGACAAAGTCCAAAAAAAAAAAAATTTCAACTTTTTTCAATTTTACCCCCGTGGGATATATATTCTACCCACACACATTTGGAACTCTCCTGGGGTATCCTCACACATATTATTCCCTCATTTAGCAGATATTTTCACAAAAAAGTGAAATTTTCAAAAGTTCAGAAAATTGGCTGAAAACGACTAAATATCAAGGACTCATCGGGCGAATCGCTCTGGAACTGAAATCAGAACGCTCACTGACATTTCCCCTGTCTGAAAGTCTGATAAACGTCGGAGAAATGACTAAGTGCAAAAAAAAAAATTTTTCAACTTTTTTCAATTTTACCCCCGTGGGATATATATTCTACCCACACACATTTGGAACTCTCCTGGGGTACCCTCACACATATTATTCCCTCATTTAGCGGATATTTTCACAAAAAAGTGAAATTTTTAAAAATTCAGAAAATTGGCTGAAAATGACTAAATATCAAGGACTCATCGGGTGAATCGCTCCGGAACTGAAATCGGAACGCTCACTGACATTTTCCCTATCTGAAAGTCTGATAAACGCCGGAGAAATGACTAAGTCCAAAAAAAGAAAATTTTCAACTTTTTTTAATTTTACCCCCGTGGGATATATATTCTACCCACACACATTTGGAACTCTCCTGGGGTACCCTCATACATATTATTCCCTCATTTAGTGGATATTTTCACAAAAAAGTGAAATTTTCAAAAATTCTGAAAATTGGCTGAAAATGACTAAATATCAAGGACTCATAGGGCAAATCGCTCTGGAACTGAAATAGGAACGCTCACTGACATTTCCCCTGTCTGAAAGTCTGATAAATGCCGGAAAAATGACAAAGTCCAAAAAAAAAATGTTTTCAACTTTTTTCAATTTTACCCCCGTGGGATATATATTCTACCCACACACATTTGGAACTCTCCTGGGGTACCCTCACACATATTATTCCCTCATTTAGCAGATATTTTCACAAAAAAGTGAAATTTTCAAAAATTCAGAAAACTGGCTGAAAACGACTAAATATCAAGGACTCATCGGGTGAATCGCTCCGGTACTGAAATCGTAACGCTCACTGACATTTTCCCTATCTGAAAGTCTGATAAACGCCGGAGAAATGACTAAGTCCAAAAAAAGAAAATTTTCAACTTTTTTCAATTTTACCCCCGTGGGATATATATTCTACCCACACACCTTTGGAACTCTCCTGGGGTATCGTCACAAATATTATTCCCTCATTTAGCGGATATTTTTACAAAAAAGTGAAATTTTCAAAATTCAGAAAACTGGCTGAAAACAACTAAATATCAAGGACTCATCGGGCGAATCGCTCTGGAACTGAAATCAGAATCCGCACTGACATTTCCCCTGTCTCAAAGTCAGATAAACGCCGGAGAAATGACTAAGTGCAAAAAAAAATTTTTTCAACTTTTATCAATTTTACCCCCGTGGGATATATATTCTACCCACACACATTTGGAACTCTCCTGGGGTTCTCTCACACATATTATTCCCACATTTAGCGGATATTTACACAAAAAAGTGAAATTTTCAAAAATTCTGAAAACTGGCTGAAAACGACTAAATATCAAGGACTCATAGGGCAAATCGCTCTGGAACTGAAATAGGAACGCTCACTGACATTTCCCCTGTCTGAAAGTCTGATAAATGCCGGAAAAATGACAAAGTCCAAAAAAAAAATGTTTTCAACTTTTTTCAATTTTACCCCCGTGGGATATATATTCTACCCACACACATTTGGAACTCTCCTGGGGTACCCTCACACATATTATTCCCTCATTTAGCAGATATTTTCACAAAAAAGTGAAATTTTCAAAAATTCAGAAAACTGGCTGAAAACGACTAAATATCAAGGACTCATCGGGTGAATCGCTCCGGTACTGAAATCGTAACGCTCACTGACATTTTCCCTATCTGAAAGTCTGATAAACGCCGGAGAAATGACTAAGTCCAAAAAAAGAAAATTTTCAACTTTTTTCTATTTTACCCCCGTGGGATATATATTCTACCCACACACCTTTGGAACTCTCCTGGGGTATCGTCACAAATATTATTCCCTCATTTAGCGGATATTTTTACAAAAAAGTGATATTTTCAAAATTCAGAAAACTGGCTGAAAACAACTAAATATCAAGGACTCATCGGGCGAATCGCTCTGGAACTGAAATCAGAATCCGCACTGACATTTCCCCTGTCTCAAAGTCAGATAAACGCCGGAGAAATGACTAAGTGCAAAAAAAAATTTTTTCAACTTTTATCAATTTTACCCCCGTGGGATATATATTCTACCCACACACATTTGGAACTCTCCTGGGGTACCCTCACACATATTATTCCCTCATTTAGCGGATATTTTCACAAAAAAGTGAAATTTTCAAAAATACAGAAAAATGGCTGAAAACGACTAAATATCAAGGACTCATCGGGTGAATCGCTCCGGAACTGAAATCGTAACGCTCACTTACATTTACCCTATCTGAAAGTCTGATAAACGCCGGAGAAATGACTAAGTGCAAAAAAAAAATTTTTGAACTTTTTTCAATTTTACCCCGTGGGAGATATATTCTACCCACACACATTTGGAACTCTCCTGGGGTACCCTCACACATATTATTCCCTCATTTAGTGGATATTTTCACAAAAAAGTGAAATTTTAAAAAATTCAGAAAATTGGCTGAAAACGACTAAATATCAAGGACTCATTGGGCGAATCGCTCTGGAACTGAAATTGGAATGCTCACTGACATTTCCCCTATCTGAAAGTCTGATAAACGCCGGAGAAATGACTTCCTCCAAAAAAAAAAAGTTTCAACTTTTTTCAATTTTACTCCCGTGGGATATATATTCTACCCACACTCATTTGGAACTCTCCTCGTGTACCCTCACACATATTATTCCCTCATTTAGTGGATATTTTCACAAAAAATTGAAATTTTCAAAAATTCTGAAAATTGGCTGAAAACGCCTAAATATCAAGGACTCATAGGGCAAATCGCTCTGGAACTGAAATAGGAATGCTCACTGACATTTCCCCTATCTGAAAGTCTGATAAACGTCGGAGAAATGACTAAGTGCAAAAAAAAAAATTTTTCAACGTTTTTCAATTTTACCCTTGTGGGATATATATTCTACCCACACACATTTGGAACTCTCCTGGGGTACCCTCACACATATTATTCCCTCATTTAGTGGATATTTTCACAAAAAAGTGAAATTTTCAAAAATTCAGAAAATTGGCTGAAAACGACTAAATATCAAGGACTCATCGGGCGAATCGCTCTGGAACTGAAATCAGAATGCGCACTGACATTTCCCCTGTCTCAAAGTCAGATAAACGCCGGAGAAATGACTAAGTGCAAAAAAAAATTTTTTCAACTTTTATCAATTTTACCCCCGTGGGATATATATTCTACCCACACACATTTGGAACTCTCCTGGGGTTCCCTCAGACATATTATTCCCACATTTAGGGGATACTTTGACAAAAAAGTGAAATTTTCAAAAATTCAGAAAATTGGCTGAAAACGACTAAATATCAAGGACTCATTGGGCGAATTGCTCTGGAACTGAAATTGGAATGCTCACTGACATTTCCCCTATCTGAAAGTCTGATAAACGCCGGAGAAATGACTTACTCCAAAAAAAATATTTTTCAACTTTTTTCAATTTTACCCCCGTGGGATATATATTCTACCCACACACATTTGGAACTCTCCTGGGCTACCCTCACACATATTATTCCCTCATTTAGCGGATATTTTCACAAAATAGTGAAAGTTTAAAAAATTCAGAAAATTGGCTGCAAACGACTAAATATCAAGGACTCATCGGGCGAATCGCTCTGGAAATGAAATCGGAATGCTCACTGACATTTCGCCTATCTGAAAGTCTGATAAATGCCGGAAAAATGACTAAGTCCAAAAAAAAAAAAGTTTCAACTTTTTTCAATTTTACCCCCGTGGGATATATATTCTACCCACACTCATTTGGAACTCTCCTCGTGTACCCTCACACATATTATTCCCTCATTTAGTGGATATTTTCACAAAAAAGTGAAATTTTCAAAAATTCTGAAAATTGGCTGAAGACGACTAAATATCAAGGACTCATCAGGCAAATCGATCTGGAACTGAAATAGGAACGCTCACTGACATTTCCCCTATCTGAAAGTCTGATAAATGCCGGAAAAATGACAAAGTCCAAAAAAAAATGTTTTCAACTTTTTTCAATTTTACCCCCGTGGGATATATATTCTACCCACACGCATTTGGAACTCTCCTGGGGTACCCTCAAACATATTATTCCCTCATTTAGCGGATATTTTCACAAAATAGTGAAATTTTCAAAAATTCAGAAAATTGGCTGAAAACGACTAAATATCAAGGACTCATCGGGCAATCGCTCTGGAAATGAAATTGGAATGCTCACTGACATTTCCCCTATCTGAAAGTCTGATAAATGCCGGAAAAATGACTACCGTATATTCCGGCGTATAAGACGACCTGGTGTATAAGACGACCCCCCTACTTTCCTGTTAAAATATAGAGTTTAGGATATATTCACCGTATAAGACTACCCCTTTTCCAACGCATACCAAACACCGGTAAAAATTAAAAAAAAACAGATTTGAATTTAACATGGTCCTTTTTTAATTTAAATTCTTATGACATGCAGGTATATAGCAGGAAAACTGTCACTCATAAACATATTAAAATAGGGGGGACCCCACGTCATTTTTTGGGGGGGTCCCCCATTCTAATAGCTAGCAAAGGCTAGGTATTCAGCTGGGGGCTGATATTAGTAGCCTGGGAAGCTCCGTGGGTATTACCCCCTTCCCAGACTTCAAACATCTGCCCCAGCCGTCTGCTTAACCTCCGCTAGAGACTATAATGATGGTGGATCCCACGCCAATTTTCTTTTTAAAAAATCCTTTATTTTAACACTAAATGACAATTGAGGGGTTAATAAAGATGCAGTCCCTAAATTATTATTAATTTTGTAATTAATTTTTCCCAAAAATGTTGACGTGGGCTTCGCCATATTTTTGTGTCCAGCCAGGTACAGCAGGCAGGAACGGGCTGCCCCCAACCACCAGCTGCCTATTTGTACCTGGCCGGACACAACAATATAGGGAAGCCCTTTTTTTTTTAATTATTTCATGAAATAATTAAAAAAAAAAAGACGTGGGGCTTCGCTCTATTTTTGTGTCCAGCCAGGTACAACTAGGCAGCTGGGGGCTGGAATCTGCAGTGCAGGGAGGCCCAAGCTTTCTGCCCCCCCCCCGCTGCAAATTGCAGTCCGCAGCCACCCCGGAAAATGGCGCGTTCATAGAAGCGCCATCTTCTGGCGCTGTACCCAACTCATCCAGGGCCCTGGTGCGGTGGCTCACTGGGTAATAAAGGGGTTAAGGCCAGCTTGGCATTATCAGCTGGCCCTAAGCCCGAAATTCATGGGGTCACGCCAATATTAGACATGACCGCCATGAATTTCTAGTAAAGTAATTAAAAAAAACACAAACACCCAGAATAAAGTCCTTTAATTGAAATAAAGACACAATTTTTTAATGTTCTAAATTAAACCATACTTACAGTCACGTCCATTCCAGCTGAAGCCAACGATCTCCTGCAATAAAAGTAAAATAATAAAGCAACCTCATCCTTACCTCTCCATGGTTCCCAGGACCGGTCCAGCTCTGCTACATTCACATGACAGGCTGCACCGCAGCAGAACGCTGCCGTTCAGCTTGCCATGCGGCAGACACTGAGAAGCGCAGGCATGCTTGTGCTCCTCAGTGTCTGACTGTGACGGCATCCAGATGAGCCGAGATCATGTCCAATGAACTCGGCTCACCTCATGCACGTCACTGACAGCGTGGGGAAATTCTCCTGCTCCCCGCATGCGCAGTAGAAGTTTCCCACGCTGTCAGTGACGGACGTCCAGGAGGTGAGCTGAGTTCATTGTCGGCTCATCTGGATGCCGTCACAGCCAGACACTGCAGAGCGCAAGCATGCCTGCGCTTCTCAGTGTCTGCGGGATGACAGGCTGGATGGCAGCGTTCTGCTGCGGTCCAGCCTGTCATCTCGATGTAGCAGAGCTGAAGCTGTCCTGGGAACCATGGAAAGGTAAGGATGAGGTTGCTTTATTATTTTACTTTTATTGCAGGAGATCGTTGGCTTCAGCTGGAATGGGCGTGATGGTAAGTATGGTTTAATTTAGAACATTAAAAAATTGTGTGTTTATTTCAATTAAAGGACTTTATTCTGGGTGTTTGTGTTTTTTTTAACTTTTACTATGGGGTTAGTAATGGGGTTGTCTTATAGACGCCTCTCCATTACTAACCTGGGCTTGATGTCAGCTGGCATTATAAGCTGACATCAACCCCAGCCCTATTACCCCCTGCCACCGCACCAGGGCAGCGTGGAAGAGCGAGGCTAAGTGCCAGAATTGGCGCATCCTATGGATGCGCCATTTCTGGGGCGGCTGACGGCTGGTGTTTCTAGCCTGGGAGGGGGCCAATATTCATGGCTCCCTTCCTGGGCTATTAATATCAGCCCCCAGCTGTCTGCCTAGCCTTTGCTAGCTATTAAATTAGGGGGGACCCCACGTCATTTTTTTTGGGGGGTCCCCCATTTTAATAGCTAGTAAAGGCTATGTATTCAGCTGGGGGCTGATATTAGTAGCCTGGGAAGCTCCGTGGGTATTACCCCCTTCCCAGGCTTCAAACATCTGCCCCAGCTGTCTGCTTAACCTCCGCTAGAGACTAAAATTAAGGGGAACCCCACGCCAATTTTTTTTTAAATAAATCCGTTATTTTAACACTAGATGACAAGTACAGTAACCAGCACTGTCACTGTACTTCATATATATGTGACTGACATGTTTCTATCTATCTAATCTATGTGTGATGCTCTATCTTTCTGTTATAAATTGTCGGGTACAGATGCTGAAATGCCGGCTGGCTTTTTTAAAGAGACGGTGCATGAAAACACTATTATTTGTTTAATAAATACTTTACACTAAATGACAAGTACAGTAACCAATACTGTCACTGTACTTCATATATATGTGACTGACATGTTTCTATCTATCTAATCTATGTGTGAAGCTCTATTCTTTCTATTCTAAATTGTCGGGTGCCGGCTTATGCCGCTGCTGAATTGCCGGCTTTTCATTTATTGTCACAGAAGCGATGCGAACTTCCCTGCTCCGGACACAGCGCAGCGCTTCTGTGACAAGTGAAAGCTGTCGGCACAGAAGCCCTGCGCTGTGTCCGGAGCTGGGAATACGCAGCGATGTGTCAGTTTCAGCACAGAAGCGCTGACTGTCTGGACCTACCGCCGCCGTATTTTAACTCCCTCCACCTTATATTAACTCCGACATAGCAGGGATACGGCCACGGCAGCTTATTAACACCCCCAGAGTATCCCCGCATGTCAATTTCTGAAAGTTCAAAAGCATTACCGGCGTATAAGACGACCCCAGACTAGACAGAAGATTTTTCAGTCTTCAAAAGTCGTCTTATACGCCGGAATATACGGTAAGTCCAAAAAAAAAAGTTTCAACTTTTTTCAATTTTACCCCCGTGGGATATATATTCTACCCACACTCATTTGGAACTCTACTCGTGTACCCTCACACATATTATTCCCTCATTTAATGGATATTTTCACAAAAAAGTGAAATTTTCAAAAATTCTGAAAATTGGCTGAAAACGCCTAAATATCAAGGACTCATAGGGCAAATCGCTCTGGAACTGAAATAGGAACGCTCACTGACATTTCCCCTATCTGAAAGTCTGATAAATGCCGGAAAAATGACTAAGTCCAAAAAAAATATTTTTCAACTTTTTTTCAATTTTACCCCCGTGGGATATATATTCTACCCACACACATTTGGAACTATCCTGGGCTACCCTCACACATATTATTCCCTCATTTAGCGGATATTTTCACAAAAAAGTGAAATTTTCAAAAATTCAGAAAATTGGCTGAAAACGACTAAATATCAAGGACTCATCGGGCGAATCGCTCTGGAACTGAAATCAGAATGCGCACTGACATTTCCCCTGTCTCAAAGTCAGATAAACGCCGGAGAAATGACTAAGTGCAAAAAAAAATTTTTTCAACTTTTATCAATTTTACCCCCGTGGGATATATATTCTACTCACACACATTTGGAACTCTCCTGGGGTTCCCTCACACATATTATTCCCAAATTTAGTGGATATTTTGACAAAAAAGTGAAATTTTCAAAAATTCAGAAAATTGGCTGAAAACGACTAAATATCAAGGACTCATTGGCGAATCGCTCTGGAACTGAAATTGGAATGCTCACTGACATTTCCACTATCTGAAAGTCTGATAAACGCCGGAGGAATGACTTACTCCAAAAAAAAATATTTTTCAACTTTTTTCAATTTTACCCCCGTGGGATATATATTCTACCCACACGCATTTGGAACTCTCCTGGGGTACCCTCAAACATATTATTCCCTCATTTAGCGGATATTTTCACAAAGTAGTGAGATTTTCAAAAATTCAGAAAATTGGCTGAAAACGACTAAATATCAAGGACTCATCGGGCGAATCGCTCTGGAAATGAAATCGGAATGCTCACTGACATTTCCCCTATCTGAAAGTCTGATAAATGCCGGAAAAATGACTAAGTCCAAAAAAAAAAGTTTCAACTTTTTTCAATTTTACCCCCGTGGGATATATATTCTACCCACACTCATTTGGAACTCTCCTCGTGTACCCTCACACATATTATTCCCTCATTTAGCGGATATTTTCACAAAAAAGTGAAATTTTCAAAAATTCTGAAAATTGCTGAAAACGACTAAATATCAAGGACTCATCGGGCGAATTGCTCTGGAAATGAAATCGGAATGCTCACTGACATTTCCCCTATCTGAAAGTGTGATAAACACCGGAAAAATGACTAAGTCCAATAAAAAATATTTTTCAACTTTTTTCAATTTTACCCCCGTGGGATATATACTCTACCCACACACATTTGGAACTCTCCTGGAGTACCCTCACACATATTATTCCCTCATTTAGCGGATATTTTCACAAAAAAGTGAAATTTTCAAAAATTCAGAAAACTGGCTGAAAACGACTAAATATCAAGGACTCATCGGGTGAATCGATCCGGAACTGAAATCGCAACGCTCACTGACATTTTCCCTATCTGAAAGTCTGATAAACGCCGGAGAAATGACTAAGTCCAAAAAAAGAAAATTTTCAACTTTTTTCAATTTTACCCCGTGGGATATATATTCTACCCACACACATTTGGAACTCTCCTTGGTTACCCTCACACATATTATTCCCTCATTTAGCGGATATTTTCACAAAAAAGTGAAATTTTCAAAAATTCCGAAAATTGGCTGAAAACGACTAAATATCAAGGACTCATCGGGCGAATCGCTCTGGAGCTGAAATCAGAATGCTCACTGACATTTCCCGTGTCTCAAAGTCAGATAAACGCCGGAGAAATGACTAAGTGCAAAAAAAAAATTTTTCAACTTTTATCAATTTTACCCCCGTGGGATATATATTCTACCCACACACATTTGGAACTCTCCTGGGGTTCCCTCACACATATTATTCCCTCATTTAGTGGATATTTTCACAAAAAAGTGAAATTTTCAAAAATTCAGAAAATTGGCTGAAAACGACTAAATATCAAGGACTCATCGTGCGAATCGCTCTGGAACTGAAATCGGAACGCTCACTGACATTTCCCCTATCTGAAAGTCTGATAAATGCCGGAAAAATGACTAAGTCAAAAAAAAAAAATTTTTCAACTTTTTTTCAATTTTACCCCCGTGGGATATATATTCTACCCACACACATTTAGAACTCTCCTGGGGTACCCTCACACATATTATTCCCTCATTTAGTGGATATTTTCACAAAAAAGTGAAATTTTCAAAAATTCTGAAAATTGGCTGAAAACTGCTAAATATCAAGGACTCATCGGGCGAATGGCTCTGGAACTGAAATCGGAATGCTCACTGACATTTCCCCTTATCTGAAAGTCTAATAAATGCCGGAAAAATGACTTAGTCCAAAAAAAAAAATTGTTCAACTTTTTTCAATTTTACCCCAGTGGGATATATATTCTACCCACACACATTTGGAACTCTCCTGGGGTACCCTCACACATATTATTCCCTCATTTAGCGGATATTTTCACAAAAAAGTGAAATTTTCAAAAATTCAGAAAATTGGCTGAAAACGACTAAATATCAAGGACTCATCGGGTGAATCGCTCTGGAACTGAAATCGGAATGCTCACTTACATTTTCCCTCTCTGAAATTCTGATAAATGCCGGAAAAATTACTAAGTCCAAAAAAAAAAAAATTTTCAACTTTTTTCAGTTTTACCACAGTGGGATATATATTCTACCCACACACATTTGGAACTCTCCTGGGGTTCCCTCACACATATTATTCCCACATTTAGCGGATATTTTGACAAAAAAGTGAAATTTTCAAAAATTCAGAAAATTGGCTGAAAACGACTAAATATCAAGGACTCATTGGGCGAATCGATCTGGAACTGAAATTGGAATGCTCACTGACATTTCCCCTATCTGAAAGTCTGATAAATGCCGGAAAAATGACTAAGTCCAAAAAAAAATATTTTTCAACTTTTTTCAATTTTACCCCAGTGGGATATATATTCTACCCACACACATTTGGAACTCTCCTGGTGTACCCTCACACATATTATTCCCTCATTTAGCGGATATTTTCACAAAAAAGTGACATTTTCAAAAATACAGAAAATTGTCTGAAAACGACTAAATATCAAGGACTCATCGGGCGAATCGCTCTAGAACTGAAATCGGAACGCTCACTGACATTTCCCCTATCTGAAAGTATGATAAACGCTGGAGAAATGACTTAGTCCAAAAAAAAAATTGTTCAACTTTTTTCAATTTTACCCCACTGGGATATATGTTCTACCCACACACATTTGGAACTCTCCTGGTGTACCCTCACACACATTATTTCCTCATTTAGCGGATATTTTCACAAAAAAGTGAAATTTTCAAAAATTCAGAAAATTGGCTGAAAACGACTAAATATCAAGTACTCATCGGGCGTATCGCTCTGGAACTGAAATCGGAATGCTCACTGACATTTCCCCTATCTGAAAGTCAGATAAACGCCGGAGAAATGACTAAGTGCAAAAAAAAAATTTTTCAACTTTTATCAATTTTACCCCCGTGGGATATATATTCTACCCACACACATTTGGAACTCTTCTGGGGTTCCCTCACACATATTATTCCCACATTTAGCGGATATTTTCACAAAAAAGTGAAATTTTCAAAAATTCTGAAAATTGGCTGAAGACGGCTAAATATCTAGGACTCATCGGGCAAATCGCTCTGGAACTTCATGAAATAGGAACGCTCACTGACATTTCCCCTATCTGAAAGTGTGATAAACACCGGAATAATGACTAAGTCCAAAGAAAAAAATTTTTCAACTTTTTTTCAATTTTACCCCAGTGGGATATATATTCTACCCACACACATTTAGAACTCTCCTGGGGTACCCTCACACATATTATTCCCTCATTTAGTGGATATTTTCACAAAAAAGTGAAATTTTCAAAAATTCTGAAAATTGGCTGAAAACTGCTAAATATCAAGGACTCATCGGGCGAATGGCTCTGGAACTGAAATCGGAATGCTCACTGACATTTCCCCTTATCTGAAAGTCTAATAAATGCCGGAAAAATGACTTAGTCCAAAAAAAAAATTGTTCAACTTTTTTCAATTTTACCCCAGTGGGATATATATTCTACCCACACACATTTGGAACTCTCCTGGGGTACCCTCACACATATTATTCCCTCATTTAGCGGATATTTTCACAAAAAAGTGAAATTTTCAAAAATTCAGAAAATTGGCTGAAAACGACTAAATATCAAGGACTCATCGGGTGAATCGCTCTGGAACTGAAATCGGAATGCTCACTTACATTTTCCCTCTCTGAAATTCTGATAAATGCCGGAAAAATTACTAAGTCCAAAAAAAAAAAAATTTTCAACTTTTTTCAGTTTTACCACAGTGGGATATATATTCTACCCACACACATTTGGAACTCTCCTGGGGTTCCCTCACACATATTATTCCCACATTTAGCGGATATTTTGACAAAAAAGTGAAATTTTCAAAAATTCAGAAAATTGGCTGAAAACGACTAAATATCAAGGACTCATTGGGCGAATCGATCTGGAACTGAAATTGGAATGCTCACTGACATTTCCCCTATCTGAAAGTCTGATAAATGCCGGAAAAATGACTAAGTCCAAAAAAAAATATTTTTCAACTTTTTTCAATTTTACCCCGGTGGGATATATATTCTACCCACACACATTTGGAACTCTCCTGGTGTACCCTCACACATATTATTCCCTCATTTAGCGGATATTTTCACAAAAAAGTGACATTTTCAAAAATACAGAAAATTGTCTGAAAACGACTAAATATCAAGGACTCATCGGGCGAATCGCTCTAGAACTGAAATCGGAACGCTCACTGACATTTCCCCTATCTGAAAGTATGATAAACGCTGGAGAAATGACTTAGTCCAAAAAAAAAATTGTTCAACTTTTTTCAATTTTACCCCACTGGGATATATATTCTACCCACACACATTTGGAACTCTCCTGGTGTACCCTCACACACATTATTTCCTCATTTAGCGGATATTTTCACAAAAAAGTGAAATTTTCAAAAATTCAGAAAATTGGCTGAAAACGACTAAATATCAAGTACTCATCGGGCGTATCGCTCTGGAACTGAAATCGGAATGCTCACTGACATTTCCCCTATCTGAAAGTCAGATAAACGCCGGAGAAATGACTAAGTGCAAAAAAAAAATTTTTCAACTTTTATCAATTTTACCCCCGTGGGATATATATTCTACCCACACACATTTGGAACTCTTCTGGGGTTCCCTCACACATATTATTCCCACATTTAGCGGATATTTTCACAAAAAAGTGAAATTTTCAAAAATTCTGAAAATTGGCTGAAGACGGCTAAATATCTAGGACTCATCGGGCAAATCGCTCTGGAACTTCATGAAATAGGAACGCTCACTGACATTTCCCCTATCTGAAAGTGTGATAAACACCGGAATAATGACTAAGTCCAAAGAAAAAAATTTTTCAACTTTTTTTCAATTTTACCCCAGTGGGATATATATTCTACCCACACACATTTAGAACTCTCCTGGGGTACCCTCACACATATTATTCCCTCATTTAGTGGATATTTTCACAAAAAAGTGAAATTTTCAAAAATTCTGAAAATTGGCTGAAAACTGCTAAATATCAAGGACTCATCGGGCGAATGGCTCTGGAACTGAAATCGGAATGCTCACTGACATTTCCCCTTATCTGAAAGTCTGATAAATGTCGGAAAAATGACTTAGTCCAAAAAAAAAATTGTTCAACTTTTTTCAATTTTACCCCAGTGGGATATATATTCTACCCACACACATTTGGAACTCTCCTGGTGTATCCTCACACATATTATTCCCTCATTTAGCGGATATTTTCACAAAAAAGTGAAATTTTCAAAAATTCAGAAAATTGGCTGAAAACGACTAAATATCAAGGACTCATCGGGCGAATCGCTCTGGAACTGAAATCAGAATGCTCACTGACATTTCTCCTATCTGAAAGTCTGATAAACGCCGGAGAAATGACTAAGTGCAAAAAAAAATTTTTTCAACTTTTTTCAATTTTACCCCCGTGGGATATATATTTTACCCACACACATTTGGAACTCTCCTGGGGTACCCTCACACATATTATTCCTTCATTTAGCGGATATTTTCACAAAAAAGTGAAATTTTAAAAAATTCAGAAAATTGGCTGAAAACGACTAAATATCAAGGACTCATCTGGCGAATCACTCTGGAACTGAAATCGGAATGCTCTCTGAAATTTCCCCGATTTGAAAGTCTGATAAAAGCCAGAGAAATGACTAAGTCCAAAAAAAAAATTTTTTAACTTTTTTCAGTCTTAACCCCGTGGGATATATATTCTACCCACAAACATTTGGAACTCTCCTGGTGCACTCTCACACATATTATTCCCTCATTTAGCGGATATTTTCACAAAAAAGTAAAATTTTCAAAAATTCAGAAAATTGGCTGAAAAGGACTTAATATCAAGCCCTCATTGGGCGAATCGCTCTGGAACTGAAATCAGAACGCTCAATGACATTTCCCCTATCGGAAAGTCTGATCAATGCCGGAAAAATGACTAAGTACAAAAAAAAAAATTTTTCAACTTTTTTCAATTTTACCCCGTGGGATATATACTCTACCCACACACATTTGGAACTCTCCTGGGGTACCCTCACACATATTATTCCCTCATTTAGCGGATATTTTCACAAAAAAGTGAAATTTTCAAAAATTCAGAAAATTGGCTGAAAACGACTAAATATCAAGTACTCATCGGGCGTATCGCTCTGGAACTGAAATCGGAATGCTCACTGACATTTCCCTTATCTGAAAATGTGATAAATGCCGGAGAAATGACAAAGTCCAAAAAAAAAATTGTTCAACTTTTTTCAATTTTACCCCAGTGGGATATATATTCTACCCACACACATTTGGAACTCTCCTGGTGTACCCTCACACACATTATTTCCTCATTTAGCGGATATTTTCACAAAAAAGTGAAATTTTCAAAAATTCAGAAAATTGGCTGAAAACGACTAAATATCAAGTACTCATCGGGCGTATCGCTCTGGAACTGAAATCGGAATGCTCACTGACATTTCCCCTATCTGAAAGTCAGATAAACGCCGGAGAAATGACTAAGTGCAAAAAAAAAATTTTTCAACTTTTATCAATTTTACCCCCGTGGGATATATATTCTACCCACACACATTTGGAACTCTCCTGGGGTTCCCTCACACATATTATTCCCACATTTAGCGGATATTTTCACAAAAAAGTGAAATTTTCAAAAATTCTGAAAATTGGCTGAAGACGGCTAAATATCTAGGACTCATCGGGCAAATCGCTCTGGAACTTCATGAAATAGGAACGCTCACTGACATTTCCCCTATCTGAAAGTGTGATAAACACCGGAAAAATGACTAAGTCCAAAGAAAAAAAATTTTCAACTTTTTTTCAATTTTACCCCAGTGGGATATATATTCTACCCACACACATTTAGAACTCTCCTGGGGTACCCTCACACATATTATTCCCTCATTTAGTGGATATTTTCACAAAAAAGTGAAATTTTCAAAAATTCTGAAAATTGGCTGAAAACTGCTAAATATCAAGGACTCATCGGGCGAATGGCTCTGGAACTGAAATCGGAATGCTCACTGACATTTCCCCTTATCTGAAAGTCTGATAAATGCCGGAAAAATGACTTAGTCCAAAAAAAAAATTGTTCAACTTTTTTCAATTTTACCCCAGTGGGATATATATTCTACCCACACACATTTGGAACTCTCCTGGTGTACCCTCACACATATTATTCCCTCATTTAGCGGATATTTTCACAAAAAAGTGATATTTTCAAAAATACAGAAAATTGCCTGAAAACGACTAAATATCAAGGACTCATCGGGAGAATCGCTCTGGAACTGAAGTCGGAACGCTCACTGACATTTCCCCTATCTGAAAGTCTGATAAACGCTGGAGAAATGACTTAGTCCAAAAAAAAAATTGTTCAACTTTTTTCAATTTTACTCCAGTGGGATATATATTCTACCCACACACATTTGGAACTCTCCTTGGTTACCCTCACACATATTATTCCCTCATTTAGCGGATATTTTCACAAAAAAGTGAAATTTTCAAAAATTCAGAAAATTGGTGAAAACGACTAAATATCAAGGACTCATCGGGCGAATCGCTCTGGAGCTGAAATCAGAATGCTCACTGACATTTCCCGTGTCTCAAAGTCAGATAAACGCCGGAGAAATGACCAAGTGCAAAAAAAAAAATTTTTCAACTTTTTTCAATTTTACCCCCGTGGGATATATATTCTACCCACACACATTTGGAACTCTCCTGGGGTACCCTCACACATATTATTCCCTCATTTAGTGGATATTTTCACAAAAAAGTGAAATTTTCAAAAATTCAGAAAATTGGCTGAAAACGACTAAATATCAAGGACTCATCGTGCGAATCGCTCTGGAACTGAAATCGGAACGCTCACTGACATTTCCCCTATCTGAAAGTCTAATAAATGCCGGAAAAATGACTTAGTCCAAAAAAAAAATTGTTCAACTTTTTTCAATTTTACCCCAGTGGGATATATATTCTACCCACACACATTTGGAACTCTCCTGGGGTACCCTCACACATATTATTCCCTCATTTAGCGGATATTTTCACAAAAAAGTGAAATTTTCAAAAATTCAGAAAATTGGCTGAAAACGACTAAATATCAAGGACTCATTGGGCGAATCGATCTGGAACTGAAATTGGAATGCTCACTGACATTTCCCCTATCTGAAAGTCTGATAAATGCCGGAAAAATGACTAAGTCCAAAAAAAAATATTTTTCAACTTTTTTCAATTTTACCCCAGTGGGATATATATTCTACCCACACACATTTGGAACTCTCCTGGTGTACCCTCACACATATTATTCCCTCATTTAGCGGATATTTTCACAAAAAAGTGACATTTTCAAAAATACAGAAAATTGGCTGAAAACGACTAAATATCAAGTACTCATCGGGCGTATCGCTCTTTAACTGAAGTCGGAACGCTCACTGACATTTCCCCTATCTGAAAGTCTGATAAACGCTGGAGAAATGACTTAGTCCAAAAAAAAAATTGTTCAACTTTTTTCAATTTTACCCCAGTGGGATATATATTCTACCCACACACTTTGGAACTCTCCTGGTGTACCCTCACACATATTATTCCCTCATTTAGCGGATATTTTCACAAAAAAGTGAAATTTTCAAAAATTCAGAAAATTGGCTGAAAACGACTAAATATCAAGGACTCATCGGGCGAATCGCTCTGGAACTGAAATCGGAATGCTCACTGACATTTCTCCTATCTGAAAGTCTGATAAACGCCGGAGAAATGACTAAGTGCAAAAAAAAATTTTTTCAACTTTTTTCAATTTTACCCCCGTGGGATATATATTTTACCCACACACATTTGGAACTCTCCTGGGGTACCCTCACACATATTATTCCTTCATTTAGCGGATATTTTCACAAAAAAGTGAAATTTTAAAAAATTCAGAAAATTGGCTGAAAACGACTAAATATCAAGGACTCATCTGGCGAATCACTCTGGAACTGAAATCGGAATGCTCTCTGAAATTTCCCCGATTTGAAAGTCTGATAAAAGCCAGAGAAATGACTAAGTCCAAAAAAAAAATTTTTTAACTTTTTTCAGTCTTAACCCCGTGGGATATATATTCTACCCACAAACATTTGGAACTCTCCTGGTGCACTCTCACACATATTATTCCCTCATTTAGCGGATATTTTCACAAAAAAGTGAAATTTTCAAAAATTCAGAAAATTGGCTGAAAACGACTTAATATCAAGCCCTCATTGGGCGAATCGCTCTGGAACTGAAATCAGAACGCTCAATGACATTTCCCCTATCTGAAAGTCTGATCAATGCCGGAAAAATGACTAAGTCCAAAAAAAAAAATTTTTCAACTTTTTTCAATTTTACCCCGTGGGATATATACTCTACCCACACACATTTGGAACTCTCCTGGGGTACCCTCACACATATTATTCCCTCATTTAGCGGATATTTTCACAAAAAAGTGAAATTTTCAAAAATTCAGAAAATTGGCTGAAAACGACTAAATATCAAGTACTCATCGGGCGTATCGCTCTGGAACTGAAATCGGAATGCTCACTGACATTTCCCTTATCTGAAAATGTGATAAACGCCGGAGAAATGACAAAGTCCAAAAAAAAAATTGTTCAACTTTTTTCAATTTTACCCCAGTGGGATATATATTCTATCCACACACATTTGGAACTCTCCTGGTGTACCCTCACACATATTATTCCCTCATTTAGCGGATATTTTCACAAAAAAGTGACATTTTCAAAAATACAGAAAATTGTCTGAAAACGACTAAATATCAAGGACTCATCGGGCGAATCGCTCTAGAACTGAAATCGGAACGCTCACTGACATTTCCCCTATCTGAAAGTATGATAAACGCTGGAGAAATGACTTAGTCCAAAAAAAAAATTGTTCAACTTTTTTCAATTTTACCCCAGTGGGATATATATTCTACCCACACACATTTGGAACTCTCCTGGTGTACCCTCACACACATTATTTCCTCATTTAGCGGATATTTTCACAAAAAAGTGAAATTTTCAAAAATTCAGAAAATTGGCTGAAAACGACTAAATATCAAGTACTCATCGGGCGTATCACTCTGGAACTGAAATCGGAATGCTCACTGACATTTCCCCTATCTGAAAGTCAGATAAACGCCGGAGAAATGACTAAGTGCAAAAAAAAAATTTTTCAACTTTTATCAATTTTACCCCCGTGGGATATATATTCTACCCACACACATTTGGAACTCTCCTGGGGTTCCCTCACACATATTATTCCCACATTTAGCGGATATTTTCACAAAAAAGTGAAATTTTCAAAAATTCTGAAAATTGGCTGAAGACGGCTAAATATCTAGGACTCATCGGGCAAATCGCTCTGGAACTTCATTAAATAGGAACGCTCACTGACATTTCCCCTATCTGAAAGTGTGATAAACACCGGAAAAATGACTAAGTCCAAAGAAAAAAATTTTTCAACTTTTTTTCAATTTTACCCCAGTGGGATATATATTCTACCCACACACATTTTGAACTCTCCTGGGGTACCCTCACACATATTATTCCCTCATTTAGTGGATATTTTCACAAAAAAGTGAAATTTTCAAAAATTCTGAAAATTGGCTGAAAACTGCTAAATATCAATGACTCATCGGGCGAATGGCTCTGGAACTGAAATCGGAATGCTCACTGACATTTCCCCTTATCTGAAAGTCTGATAAATGCCGGAAAAATGACTTAGTCCAAAAAAAAAATTGTTCAACTTTTTTCAATTTTACCCCAGTGGGATATATATTCTACCCACACACATTTGGAACTCTCCTGGTGTACCCTCACACATATTATTCCCTCATTTAGCGGATATTTTCACAAAAAAGTGACATTTTCAAAAATACAGAAAATTGCCTGAAAACGACTAAATATCAAGGACTCATCGGGCGAATCGCTCTGGAACTGAAGTCGGAACGCGCACTGACATTTCCCCTATCTGAAAGTCTGATAAACGCTGGAGAAATGACTTAGTCCAAAAAAAAAATTGTTCAACTTTTTTCAATTTTACCCCAGTGGGATATATATTCTACCCACACACTTTGGAACTCTCCTGGTGTACCCTCACACATATTATTCCCTCATTTAGCGGATATTTTCACAAAAAAGTGAAATTTTCAAAAATTCAGAAAATTGGCTGAAAACGACTAAATATCAAGGACTCATCGGGCGAATCGCTCTGGAACTGAAATCGGAATGCTCACTGACATTTCCCCTATCTGAAAGTCTGATAAACGCCGGAGAAATGACTAAGTGCAAAAAAAAATTTTTTCAACTTTTTTCAATTTTACCCACGTGGGATATATATTTTACCCACACACATTTGGAACTCTCCTGGGGTACCCTCACACATATTATTCCTTCATTTAGCGGATATTTTCACAAAAAAGTGAAATTTTAAAAAATTCAGAAAATTGGCTGAAAACGACTAAATATCAAGGACTCATCTGGCGAATCACTCTGGAACTGAAATCGGAATGCTCTCTGAAATTTCCCCGATTTGAAAGTCTGATAAAAGCCAGAGAAATGACTAAGTCCAAAAAAAAAATTTTTTAACTTTTTTCAATCTTAACCCCGTGGGATATATATTCTACCCACAAACATTTCGAACTCTCCTGGTGCACTCTCACACATATTATTCCCTCATTTAGCGGATATTTTCACAAAAAAGTGAAATTTTCAAAAATTCAGAAAATTGGCTGAAAAGGACTAAATATCAAGCCCTCATTGGGCGAATCGCTCTGGAACTGAAATCAGAACACTCAATGACATTTCCCCTATCGGAAAGTCTTATCAATGCCGGAAAAATGACGAAGTCCAAAAAAAAAAATTTTTCAACTTTTTTCAATTTTACCCCGTGGGATATATACTCTACCCACACACATTTGTAACTCTCCTGGGGTACCCTCACACATATTATTCCCTCACTTAGCAGATATTTTCACAAAAAAGTGAAATTTTCAAAAATTCTGAAAATTGGCTGAAAAGGACTAAATATCAAGGACTCGTCGGACGAATCGCTCTGGTACTGAAATCAGAATGCTCACTGACATTTCCCTTCTCTGAAAGTCTTATAAACGCCGGAAAAATGACTAAATAAAAAAAAAAAAATGTTTTCAACTTTTTTCAATTTTACCCCCGTGGGATATATATTCTACCCACACACATTTGGAACTCTCCTGGTGTACC
Organism: Phyllobates terribilis; assembly: GCF_046119375.1. NCBI lineage: Eukaryota > Metazoa > Chordata > Amphibia > Anura > Dendrobatidae > Phyllobates > Phyllobates terribilis. The sequence continues at coordinate 46,566,405 of NW_027362769.1, read as the reverse complement.
CTCACACATATTATTCCCTCATTTAGCGGATATTTTCACAAAAAAGAGAAATTTTAAGAAATTCAGAAAATTGGCTGAAAACGACTAAATATCAAGGACTCATCAGGCGAATCGCTCTGGAACTGAAATCGGAAGGCTCACTGAAATTTCCCCTATCTGAAAGTCTGATAAACGCCGGAAAAATGACTAAGTCCAAAATAAAATGTTTTCAACTTTTTTCAATTTAACCCCCGTGGGATGTATATTCTACCCACACACATTTGGAACTCTCCTGGGGTACCCTCACACATATTATTCCCTCAATTAGCAGATATTTTCACAAAAAAGTGAAATTTTCAAAAATTCAGAAAACTGGCTGAAAACGACTAAATATCAAGGACTCATCGGGTGAATCGATCCGGAACTGAAATCGTAACGCTCACTGACATTTTCCCTATCTGAAAGTCTGATAAACGCCGGAGAAATGACTAAGTCAAAAAAAGAAAATTTTCAACTTTTTTCAATTTTACCCCGTGGGATATATATTCTATCCACACACATTTGGAACTCTCCTGGGGTACCCTCACACATATTATTCCCTCATTTAGTGGATATTTTCACAAAAAAGTGAAATTTTCAAAAATTCAGAAAATTGGCTGAAAACTGCTAAATATCAAGGACTCATCGGGCGAATCGCTCTGGAACTGAAATCGGAATGCTCACTGACATTTCCCCTTATCTGAAAGTCTGATAAATGCCGCAAAAATGACTTAGTCCAAAAAAAAAATTGTTCAACTTTTTTCAATTTTACCCCAGTGAGATATATATTCTACCCACATACATTTGTAACTCTCCTGGGGTACCCTCACACATATTATTCCCTCATTTAGCGGATATTTTCACAAAAAAGTGAAATTTTCAAAAATTCAAAAAATTGGCTGAAAACGACTAAATATCAAGGACTCATTGGGCGAATCGCTCTGGAACTGAAATTGGAATGCTCACTGACATTTCCCCTATCTGAAAGTCTGATAAACGCCGGAGAAATGACAGTCCAAAAAAAAAAATGTTTCAACTTTTTTCAATTTTACCCCCGTGGGATATATATTCTACCACACACATTTGGAACTCTCCTGGGGTTCCCTCACACATATTATTGCCACATTTAGCGGATATTTTCACAAAAAAGTGAAATTTTCAAAAATTCAGAAAATTGGCTGAAAGCGACTAAATATCAAGGACTCATTGGGCGAATCGCTCTGGAACTGAAATTGGAATGCTCACTGACATTTCCCCTATCTGAAAGTCTGATAAACGCCAGAGAAATGACAGTCCAAAAAAAAAAATGTTTCAACTTTTTTCAATTTTACCCCCGTGGGATATATATTCTACCCACACACATTTGGAACTCTCCTGGGGATCCCTCACACATATTATTCCCACATTTAGCGGATATTTTGACAAAAAAGTGAAATTTTCAAAAATTCAGAAAATTGGCTGAAAACGACTAAATATCAAGGACTCATTGGGCGAATCACTCTGGAACTAAAATTGGAATGCTCACTGACATTTCCCCTATCTGAAAGTCTGATAAACGCCGGAGAAATGACTAAGTCCAAAAAAAAAATTGTTTCAACTGTTTTCAATTTTACCTCCGTGGGATATATATTCTACCCACACACATTTGGAACTCTCCTGGTGTACCCTCACACATATTATTCCCTCATTTAGCGGATATTTTCACAAAAAAGTGACATTTTCAAAAATACAGAAAATTGCCTGAAAACGACTAAATATCAAGGACTCATCGGGCGAATCGCTCTAGAACTGAAATCGGAACGCTCACTGACATTTCCCCTATCTGAAAGTATGATAAACGCTGGAGAAATGACTTAGTCCAAAAAAAAAATTGTTCAACTTTTTTCAATTTTACCCCAGTGGGATATATATTCTACCCACACACATTTGGAACTCTCCTGGTGTACCCTCACACACATTATTCCCTCATTTAGCGGATATTTTCACAAAAAAGTGAAATTTTCAAAAATTCAGAAAATTGGCTGAAAACGACTAAATATCAAGTACTCATCGGGCGTATCGCTCTGGAACTGAAATCGGAATGCTCACTGACATTTCCCCTATCTGAAAGTCAGATAAACGCCGGAGAAATGACTAAGTGCAAAAAAAAAATTTTTCAACTTTTATCAATTTTACCCCCGTGGGATATATATTCTACCCACACACATTTGGAACTCTCCTGGGGTTCCCTCACACATATTATTCCCACATTTAGCGGATATTTTCACAAAAAAGTGAAATTTTCAAAAATTCTGAAAATTGGCTGAAGACGGCGAAATATCTAGGACTCATCGGGCGAATGGCTCTGGAACTGAAATCGGAATGCTCACTGACATTTCCCCTTATCTGAAAGTCTGATAAATGCCGGAAAAATGACTTAGTCCAAAAAAAAAATTGTTCAACTTTTTTCAATTTTACCCCAGTGGGATATATATTCTACCCACACACATTTGGAACTCTCCTGGTGTACACTCACACATATTACTCCCTCATTTAGCGGATATTTTCACAAAAAAGTGACATTTTTAAAAATACAGAAAATTGCCTGAAAACGACTAAATATCAAGGACTCATCGGGCGAATCGCTCTGGAACTGAAGTCGGAACGCTCACTGACATTTCCCCTATCTGAAAGTCTGATAAACGCTGGAGAAATGACTTAGTCCAAAAAAAAAATTGTTCAACTTTTTTCAATTTTACCCCAGTGGGATATATATTCTACCCACACACTTTGGAACTCTCCTGGTGTAACCTCACACATATTATTCCCTCATTTAGCGGATATTTTCACAAAAAAGTGAAATTTTCAAAAATTCAGAAAATTGGCTGAAAACGACTAAATATCAAGGACTCATAGGGCGAATCGCTCTGGAACTGAAATCGGAATGCTCACTGACATTTCCCCTATCTGAAAGTCTGATAAACGCCGGAGAAATGACTAAGTGCAAAAAAAAATTTTTTCAACTTTTTTCAATTTTACCCCCGTGGGATATATATTTTACTCACACACATTTGGAACTCTCCTGGGGTACCCTCACACATATTATTCCTTCATTTAGCGGATATTTTCACAAAAAAGTGAAATTTTCAAAAATTCAGAAAATTGGCTGAAAACGACTAAATATCAAGGACTCATCTGGCGAATCGCTCTGGAACTGAAATCGGAATGCTCTCTGAAATTTCCCCTATTTGAAAGTCTGATAAAAGCCAGAGAAATGACTAAGTCCAAAAAAAAAATTTTTTAACTTTTTTCAATCTTAACCCCGTGGGATATATATTCTACCCACAAACATTTGGAACTCTCCTGGTGCACTCTCACACATATTATTCCCTCATTTAGCGGATATTTTCACAAAAAAGTGAAATTTTCAAAAATTCAGAAAATTGGCTGAAAAGGACTAAATATCAAGCCCTCATTGGGCGAATCGCTCTGGAACTGAAATCAGAACGCTCAATGACATTTCCCCTATCGGAAGGTCTGATCAATGCCGGAAAAATGACTAAGTCCAAAAAAAAAAATTTTTCAACTTTTTTCAATTTTACCCCGTGGGATATATACTCTACCCACACACATTTGGAACTCTCCTGGGGTACCCTCACACATATTATTCCCTCACTTAGCGGATATTTTCACAAAAAAGTGAAATTTTCAAAAATTCTGAAAATTGGCTGAAAACGACTAAATATCAAGGACTCATCGGACGAATCGCTCTGGTACTGAAATCAGAATGCTCACTGACATTTCCCCTATCTGAAAGTCTGGTAAACGTCGGAGAAATGACTAAGTCCAAAAAAAAAAATTTTTCAACTTTTTTCAATTATACCCGCGTGGGATATATATTCTACCCACACACATTTGGACCTCTCCTGGGGTACCCTCACACATATTATTCCCTCATTTAGTGGATATTTTCACAAAAAAGTGAAGTTTTCAAAAATTCAGAAAAATGGCTGAAAACGACTATATATCAATGACTCATCGGGCGAATCGCTCTGCAAATGAAATCGGAATGCTCACTGACATTTCCCTTCTCTGAAAGTCTGATAAACGCCGGAAAAATGACTAAATAAAAAAAAAAAAATGTTTTCAACTTTTTTCAATTTTACCCCCGTGGGATATATATTCTACCCACACACATTTGGAACTCTCCTGGTGTACCCTCACACATATTATTCCCTCATTTAGCGGATATTTTCACAAAAAAGTGAAATTTTAAGAAATTCAGAAAATTGGCTGAAAACGACTAAATATCAAGGACTCATCAGGTGAATCGCTCTGGAACTGAAATCGGAAGGCTCACTGAAATTTCCCCTATCTGAAAGTCTGATAAACGCCGAAAAAATGACTAATTCCAAAAAAAAAATGTTTTCAACTTTTTTCAATTCAACCCCCGTGGGATGTATATTCTGCCCACACACATTTGGAACTCTCCTGGGGTACCCTCACACATATTATTCCCTCATTTAGCAGATATTTTCACAAATAAGTGAAATTTTCAAAAATTCAGAAAATTGGCTGAAAACGACTAAATATCAAGGACTCATCGGGCGAATCGCTCTGGAACTGAAATCGGAATGCTCACTGACATTTCCCCTATCGGAAAGTCTGATCAATGCGGGAAAAATGACTTAAGTCCAAAAAAAAAAATTTTTCAACTTTTTTCAATTTTACCCCCGTGGGATATATATTCTACCCACACACATTTGGAACTCTCCTGGTGTACCCTCACACATATTATTCCTTCATTTAGCGGATATTTTCACAAAAAAGTGAAATTTTAAGAAATTCAGAAAAATGGCTGAAAACGACTAAATATCAAGGACTCATCAGGTGAATCGCTCTGGAACTGAAATCGGAAGGCTCACTGAAATTTCCCCTATCTGAAAGTCTGATAAATGCCAGAAAAATGACTAAGTCCAAAAAAAAAATATTTTTCAACTTTTTTCAATTTTACCCCCGTGGGATATATATTCAACCCACACATTTGGAACTCTCCTGGTGTACCCTCACACATATTATTCCCTCATTTAGCGGATATTTTCACAAAAAAGTGAAATTTTCAAAAATTCAGAAAATTGGCTGAAAACAACTAAATATCAAGGACTCATCAGGCGAATCGCTCTGGAACTGAAATCGGAAGGCTCACTGAAATTTCCCCTATCTGAAAGTCTGATAAACGCCGAAAAAATGACTAATTCCAAAAAAAAAATGTTTTCAACTTTTTTCAATTTAACCCCCGTGGGATGTATATTCTGCCCACACACATTTGGAACTCTCCTGGGGTACCCTCACACATATTATTCCCTCATTTAGCAGATATTTTCACAAAAAAGTGAAATTTTCAAAAATTCAGAAAATTGGCTGAAAACAACTAAATATCAAGGACTCATCGGGCGAATCGCTCTGTAAATGAAATCGGAATGCTCACTGACATTTCCCTTCTCTGAAAGTCTGATAAACGCCGGAAAAATGACTAAATCCAAAAAAAATTTTTTTTCAACTTTTTTTAATTGTTCCCCCGTTGAATATATACTCTACCCACACACATTTGGAACTCTCCTGGGGTACCCTCACACATATTATTCCCTCACTTAGCGGATATTTTCACAAAAAAGTGAAATTTTCAAAAATTCAGAAAATTGGCTGAAAACGACTAAATATCAAGGACTCGTCGGACGAATCGCTCTGGTACTGAAATCAGAACGCTCACTGACATTTCCCCTATCTGAAAGTCTGGTAAACGTCGGAGAAATGACTAAGTCCAAAAAAAAATTTTTTCATCTTTTTCAATTTTACCCCCGTGGGATATATATTCTACCCACACACATTTAGAAATCTCCTGGGGTACCCTCACACGTATTATTCCCTCATTAAGTGGATATTTTCACAAAAAAGTGAAATTTTCAAAAATTCAGAAAAATGGCTGAAAACTACTAAATATCAGGGACTCATCGGGGGAATCACTCTGGAACTGAAATCGGAATGCTCACTGACATTTCTCCTATCTGAAAGTCTGATAAACGCTGGAAAAATGACTAATTCCCCCCCAAAAAAATTTTCAACTTTTTTCAATTTTACCCCCGTGGGATATATAATCTACCCACACACATTTGGAACTCTCCTGGGGTACCCTCACACATATTATTCCCTCATCTAGCGAATATTTTCACAAAAAAGTGAAATTTTCAAAAAATCTGAAAATTGGCTGAAAATGACTAAATATTCAGGACTCATCGGGAGAATCGCTCTGGAACTGAAATTGGAACGCTCACTGACATTTCCCCTATCTGAAAGTCTGATAAACGCCGGAAAAATGACTAATTCCCCCACCCCAAAAAAAATTTCAACTTTTTTCAATTTTACCCCCGTGGGATATATACTCTACCCACACACATTTGGAACTCTCCTGGGGTACCCTCACACATATTATTCCCTCACTTAGCGGATATTTTCACAAAAAAGTGAAATTTTCAAAAATTCAGAAAATTGGCTGAAAAGGACTAAATATCAAGGACTCGTCGGACGAATCGCTCTGGTTCTGAAATCAGAACGCTCACTGACATTTCCCCTATCTGAAAGTCTGGTAAACGTCGGAGAAATGACAGTCCAAAAAAAAAAATTTTTCATCTTTTTTCAATTTCACCCCCGTGGGATATATACTCTACCCACACACATTTGGAACTCTCCTGGGGTACCCTCACACATATTATTCCCTCACTTAGCGGATATTTTCACAAAAAAGTGAAATTTTCAAAAATTCAGAAAATTGGCTGAAAAGGACTAAATATCAAGGACTCGTCGGACGAATCGCTCTGGTTCTGAAATCAGAACGCTCACTGACATTTCCCCTATCTGAAAGTCTGGTAAACGTCGGAGAAATGACAGTCCAAAAAAAAAAATTTTTCAACTTTTTTCAATTTTACCCCCGTGGGATATATATTCTACCAACACACATTGGAAATCTCCTGGTGTACCCTCACACATATTATTCCCTAATTTAGCGGATATTTTCACAAAAAAGTGAAATTTTAAGAAATTCAGAAAATTGGCTGAAAACGACTAAATATCAAGGACTCATCGGGCGAATCGCTCTGGAACTGAAATCGGAATGCTCACTGACATTTCCCCTATCGGAAAGTCTGATCAATGCGGGAAAAATGACTAAGTCCAAAAAAAAAATGTTTCAACTTTTTTCAATTTTACCCCCGTGGGATATATATTCTACTCACACACATTTGGAACTCTCCTGGGGTACCCTCACACATATTATTCCCTCACTTAGCGGATATTTTCACAAAAAAGTGAAATTTTCAAAAATTCAGAAAATTGGCTGAAAACGACAAAATATCAAGGACTCGTCGGACGAATCGCTCTGGTACTGAAATCAGAACGCTCACTGACATTTCCCCTATCTGAAAGTCTGGTAAACGTCGGAGAAATGACTAAGTCCAAAAAAAATAATTTTTCAACTTTTTTCAATTTTAACCCCGTGGGATATATATTCTACCCACACACATTTGGAGCTCTCCTGGGGTACCCTCACACATATTCCCTCATTTAGTCGATATTTTCACAAAAAGGTGAAATTTTCAAAAATTCAGAAAATTGGCTGAAAACGATTTAATATCAAGGACTCATCGGGCGAATCGCTCTGGAACTGAAATCGGAATGCTCACTGACATTTCCCTTTTCTGAAAGTCTGATAAACGCCGGAAAAATGATTAAATCCAAAAGAAAATTTTTTTCAACTTTTTTCAATTGTTCCCCCGTGGAATATATACTCTACCCACACACATTTGGAACTCTCCTGGGGTACCCTCACACATATTATTCCCTCACTTAGCGGATATTTTCACAAAAAAGTGAAATTTTCAAAAATTCAGAAAATTGGCTGAAAACGACTAAATATCAAGGACTCGTCGGACGAATCGCTCTGGTACTGAAATTTGAACACTCACTGACATTTCCCCTATCTGAAAGTCTGGTAAACGTCGGAGAAATGACTAAGTCCAAAAAAAGAAATTTTTCAACTTTTTTCAATTTTACCCCCGTGGGATATATATTCTACCCACACACATTTGGAACTCTCCTGGTGTACCCTCACACATATTATTCCCTCATTTAGCAGATATTTTCACAAAAAAGTGAAATTTTCAAAAATTCAGAAAATTGGCTGAAAACGACTAAATATCAATGACTCATCGGGCGAATCGCTCTAGAACTGAAATCGAAATGCTCACTGACATTTCCCCAATCTGAAAGTCTGATAAATGCCATAAAAATGAGTAAGTCCAAAAAAAAAATTTTTTCAACTTTTTTCAATTTTACCCCCGTGGGATATATATTCTACCCACACACATTTGGAACTCTCCTGGGGTACCCTCACACATATTATTCCCTCATTTAGCAGATATTTTCATAAAAAAGTGAAATTTTCAAAAATTCAGAAAATTCGCTGAAAATGACTAAATATCAAGTATGCATCGGGCGAATCGCTCTGCAAATGAAATCGGAATGCTCACTGACATTTTCCTTCTCTGAAAGTCTGATAAACGCCGGAAAAATGACTAAATCAAAAAAAAAAATGTTTTCAACTTTTTTCAATTTTACCCCCGTGGGATATATATTCTACCAACACACATTTGGAACTCTCCTGGTGTACCCTCACACATATTATTCCCTAATTTAGCGGATATTTTCACAAAAAAGTGAAATTTTCAAAAATTCAGAAAATTGGCTGAAAACGACTAAATATCAAGGACTCGTCGGACGAATCGCTCTGGTACTGAAATCAGAAAGCTCACTGACATTTCCCCTATCTGAAAGTCTGGTAAACGTCGGAGAAATGACTAAGTCCAAAAAAAGAAATTTTTCAACTTTTTTCAATTTTACCCCCGTGGGATATATATTCTACCCACACACATTTGGAACTCTCCTGGTGTACCCTCACACATATTATTCCCTCATTTAGCGGATATTTTCACAAAAAAGTGAAATTTTAAGAAATTCAGAAAATTGGCTGAAAACGACTAAATATCAAGGACTCATCAGGCGAATCGCTCTGGAACTGAAATCGGAAGGCTCACTGACATTTCCCCTATCTGAAAGTCTGATAAACGCCGAAAAATGGCTAAGTCCAAAAAAAAAATGTTTTCAACTTTTTTCAATTTAACCCCCGTGGGATGTATATTCTGCCCACACACATTTGGTACTCTCCTGGGGTACCCTCACACATATTATTCCCTCATTTAGCGGATATTTTCACAAAAAAGTGAAATTTTCAAACATTCAGAAAATTGGCTGAAAATGACTAAATATCAAGTATGCATCGGGCAAATCGCTCTGCAAATGAAATCGGAATGCTCACTGACATTTTCCTTCTCTGAAAGTCTGATAAACGCCGGAAAAATGACTAAATAAAAAAAAAAAATGTTTTCAACTTTATTCAATTTTACCCCCGTGGGATATATATTCTACCAACACACATTTGGAACTCTCCTGGTGTACCCTCACACATATTATTCCCTAATTTAGCGGATATTTTCACAAAAAAGTGAAATTTTAAGAAATTCAGAAAATTGGCTGAAGACTAAATATCAAGGACTCATCGGGCGAATCGCTCTGGAACTGAAATCGGAGCGCTCACTGACATTTCCCCTATCTGAAAGTCTGATAAACGCCGAAAAAATGACTAAGTCCAAAAAAAAAATGTTTTCAACTTTTTTCAATTTAACCCCCGTGGGATGTATATTCTGCCCACACACATTTGGAACTCTCCTGGGGTACCCTCACACATATTATTCCCTCATTTAGCAGATATTTTCACAAAAAAGTGAAATTTTCAAAAATTCAGAAAATTGGCTGAAAACGACTTAATATCAAGGACTCATCGGGCGAATCGCTCTGGAACTGAAATCGGAATGCTCACTGACATTTCCCCTATCGGAAAGTCTGATCAATGCGGGAAAAATGACTAAGTCCAAAAAAAAAATGTTTCAACTTTTTTCAATTTTACCCCCGTGGGATATATATTCTACTCACACACATTTGGAACTCTCCTGGGGTACCCTCAGACATATTATTCCCTCATTTAGCGGATATTTTCACAAAAAAGTGAAATTTTCAAAAATTCAGAAAATTGGCTGAAAACAACTAAATATCAAGGACTCATCGGGCGAATCGCTCTGTAAATGAAATCGGAATGCTCACTGACATTTCCCTTCTCTGAAAGTCTGATAAACGCCGGAAAAATGACTAAATCCCAAAAAAAAATTTTTTCAACTTTTTTCAATTGTTCCCCCGTGGAATATATACTCTACCCACACACATTTGGAACTCTCCTGGGGTACCCTCACACATATTCCCTCATTTAGTCGATATTTTCACAAAAAAGTGAAATTTTAAGAAATTCAGAAAATTGGCTAAAAACGACTAAATATCAAGGACTCATGAGGCGAATCGCTCTGGAACTGAAATCGGAAGGTTCACTGAAATATCCCCTATCTGAAAGTCTGATAAATGACAGAAAAAGTCCAAAAAAAAAAAATTTTTCAACTTTTTTCAGTTTTACCCCCGTGGGATATATATTCTACCCAGACACATTTGGAACTCTCCTGGTGTACCCTCACACATATTATTCCCTCATTTAGCGGATATTTTCACAAAAAAGTGAAATTTTCAAAAATTCAGAAAATTGGCTGAAAACGACTTAATATCAAGGACTCATCGGGCGAATCGCTCTGGAACTGAAATCGGAATGCTCACTGACATTTCCCTTCTCTGAAAGTCTGATAAACGCCGGAAAAATGACTAAATCCAAAAGAAAATTTTTTTCAACTTTTTTCAATTGTTCCCCCATGGAATATATACTCTACCCACACACATTTGGAACTCTCCTGGGGTACCCTCACACATATTATTCCCTCACTTAGCGGATATTTTCACAAAAAAGTGAAATTTTCAAAAATTCAGAAAATTGGCTGAAAACGACTAAATATCAAGGACTCGTCGGACGAATCGCCCTGGTACTGAAATCAGAACGCTCACTGACATTTCCCCTATCTGAAAGTCTGGTAAACGTCGGAGAAATGACTAAGTCCAAAAAAAGAAATTTTTCAACTTTTTTCAATTTTACCCCCGTGGGATATATATTCTACCCACACACATTTGGAACTCTCCTGGTGTACCCTCACACATATTATTCCCTCATTTAGCGGATATTTTCACAAAAAAGTGAAATTTTAAGAAATTCAGAAAATTGGCTGAAAACGACTAAATATCAAGGACTCATCGGGCGAATCGCTCTGCAAATGAAATCGGAATGCTCACTGACATTTCCCCTATCGGAAAGTCTGATCAATGCGGGAAAAATGACTAAGTCCAAAAAAAAAATGTTTCAACTTTTTTCAATTTTACCCCCGTGGGATATATATTCTACTCACACACATTTGGAACTCTCCTGGGGTACCCTCACACATATTATTCCGTCATTTAGCAGATATTTTCACAAAAAAGTGAAATTTTCAAAAATTCAGAAAATTGGCTAAAAATGGCTAAATATCAAGGACTCATGAGGCGAATCGCTCTGGAACTGAAATCGGAAGGCTCACTGAAATTTCCCCTATCTGAAAGTCTGATAAATGCCAGAAAAATGACTAAGTCCAAAAAAAAAAAATTTTTCAACTTTTTTCAGTTTTACCCCCGTGGGATATATATTCTACCCAGACACATTTGGAACTCTCCTGGTGTACCCTCACACATATTATTCCCTCATTTAGCGGATATTTTCACAAAAAAGTGAAATTTTCAAAAATTCAGAAAATTGGCTGAAAACGACTTAATATCAAGGACTCATCGGGCGAATCGCTCTGGAACTGAAATCGGAATGCTCACTGACATTTTTCTTCTCTGAAAGTCTGATAAACGCCGGAAAAATGACTAAATCAAAAAGAAAATTTTTTTCAACTTTTTTCAATTGTTCCCCCGTGGAATATATACTCTACCCACACACATTTGGAACTCTCCTGGGGTACCCTCACACATATTATTCCCTCACTTAGCGGATATTTTCACAAAAAAGTGAAATTTTCAAAAATTCAGAAAATTGGCTGAAAACGACTAAATATCAAGGACTCGTCAGACGAATCGTTCTGGTACTGAAATCAGAACTCTCACTGACATTTCCCCTATCTGAAAGTCTGGTAAACGTCGGAGAAATGACTAAGTCCAAAAAAAGAAATTTTTCAACTTTTTTCAATTTTACCCCCGTGGGATATATATTCTACCCACACACATTTGGAACTCTCCTGGTGTACCCTCACACATATTATTCCCTCATTTAGCGGATATTTTCACAAAAAAGTGAAATTTTAAGAAATTCAGAAAATTGGCTGAAAACGACTAAATATAAAGGACTCATCAGGCGAATCGCTCTGGAACTGAAATCGGAAGGCTCACTGAAATTTCCCCTATCTGAAAGTCTGATAAACGCTGGAAAAATGACTAAGTCCAAAAAAAAAATGTTTTCAACTTTTTTCAATTTAACCTCCGTGGGATGTATATTCTACCCACACACATTTGGAACTCTCCTGGGGTACCCTCACACATATTATTCCCTCATTTAGCAGATATTTTCACAAAAAAGTGAAATTTTCAAAAATTCAGAAAATTGGCTGAAAATGACTAAATATCAAGTACTCATCGGGCAAATCACTCTGCAAATGAAATCGGAATGCTCACTGACATTTTTCTTCTCTGAAAGTCTGATAAACGCCGGAAAAATGACTAAATCAAAAAAAAAATGTTTTCAACTTTTTTCAATTTTACCCCCGTGGGATATATATTCTACCCACACACATTTGGAACTCTCCTGGTGTACCCTCACACATATTATTCCCTCATTTAGCGGATATTTTCACAAAAAAGTGAAATTTTAAGAAATTCAGAAAATTGGCTGAAAACGACTAAATATCAAGGACTCATCAGGCGAATCGCTCTGGAACTGAAATCGGAAGGCTCACTGACATTTCCCCTATCTGAAAGTCTGATAAACGCCGAAAAAATGACTAAGTCCAAAAAAAAAATGTTTTCAACTTTTTTCAATTTAACCCCCGTGGGATGTATATTCTGCCCAAACACATTTGGTACTCTCCTGGGGTACCCTCACACATATTAATCCCTCATTTAGTGGATATTTTCACAAAAAAGTGAAATTTTCAACAATTCAGAAAATTGGCTGAAAACGACTAAATATCAATGACTCATCGGGCGAATCGCTCTAGAACTGAAATCGAAATGCTCACTGACATTTCCCCTATCTGAAAGTCTGATAAATGCCATAAAAATGAGTAAGTCCAAAAAAAAAATTTTTCAACTTTTTTCAATTTTACCCCCGTGGGATATATATTCTACCCACACAAATTTGGAACTCTCCTGGGGTGCCTTCACACATATTATTCCCTCATTTAGCGGATATTTTCACAAAAAAGTGAAATTTTCAAAAATTCAGAAAATTGGCTGAAAACGACTAAATATCAAGGACTCATCGGGCGAATCGCTCTGGAACTGAAATCGGAACACTCACTGACATTTCCCCTATCTGAAAGTCTGATTAAACGCCGGAGAAATGACTAAGTCCAAAAAAAAAAAATTTCAACTTTTTCAATTTTACCCCTGTGGGATATATATTCTACCCACACACATTTTGAACTCTCCTGGGGTACCTTCACACATATTATTCCCACATTTAGCGGATATTTTCCCAAAAAAGTGAAATTTTCAAAAATTCAGAAAATTGTCTGAAAACGACTAAATATCAAGGACTCATCGGGCGAATCGCTCTGGAACTGAAATCGGAACGCTCACTGACATTTTCCCTATCTGAAAGTCTGATAAATGCCAGAAAAATGACAGTCCAAAAAAAAAATTTTATCAACTTTTTTAAATGTTACCCCCGTGGGATATATATTCTTCCCACACAAATTTGGGTCTCTCCTGGTGTACCCTCACACATATTATTCCTACATTTAGCGGATATTTTCACAAAAAAGTGAAATTTTCAAAAAATTCAGAAAATTGGCTGAAAACGACTATATATTAATGACTCATCGGGCGAATCGCTTTGGAACTGAAATCGGAACGCTCACTGACATTTCCCCTATATGAAAGTCTGATTAAACGACGGAGAAATGACTAAGTCCAAAAAAAAAAAATTTTCAACTTTTTTCAATTTTACGCCTGTGGGATATATATTCTACCCACACACATTTTGAACTCTCCTGGGGTACCTTCACACATATTATTCCTACATTTAGCGGATATTTTCACAAAAAAGTGAAATTTTCAAAAATTCTGAAAATTGGCTGAAAACGACTATATATTAATGACTCATCGGGCGAATCGCTTTGGAACTGAAATCGGAACGCTCACTGACATTTCCCTTCTCTGAAAGTCTGATAAACGCCGGAAAAATGACTAAATCCCCCCAAAAAAAATTTTTCAGCTTTTTTCAATTTTACCCCCGTGGGATATATATTCTACCCACACATTTGGAACTCTCCTGGTGTACCTTCACACATATTATTCCCTCATTTAGCGGATATTTTCACAAAAAAGTGAAATTTTCAAAAATTCAGAAAATTGGCTGAAAACGACTAAATATCAAGGACTCATCGGGTGAATCGCTCTGGAAATGAAATCGGAATGCTCACTGACATTTCCCCTATCTGAAAGTCTGATAAACGCCGGAAAAATGACTAAGTCCAATAATAAGAAATTTTCAACTATTTTCAATTTTACCCCCGTGGGATACATATTCTACCCACACACATTTGGAACTCTCCTGGTGTACCCTCACACATATTATTCCCTCATTTAGCGGATATTTTCACAAAAAAGTGAAATTTTCAACAATTCAGAAAATTGGCTGAAAACGACTAAATATCAAGGACTAATCGGGCGAATCGCCCTGGAACTGAAATCGGAACGCTCACTCACATTTCCCCTATCTGAAAGTCTGATAAATGCAGCAAAAATGACAAAGTCCAAAAAAAAAATGTTTTCAACTATTTTCAATTTTACCCCCGTGGGATATATATTCTACCCACACACACACATTTGGAACTCTCCTGGGGTAGCCTCACACATACTATTCCATCATTTAGTGGATATTTTCACAAAAAGTGAAATTTTCAAAAATTCTGAAAATTGGCTGAAAACGACTAAATATCAAGGACTCGTCGGACGAATCGCTCTGGAACTGAAATCGGAACGCTCACTGACATTTCCCCTATCTGAAAGTCTGATAAACGCTGGAAAAATGACTAAGTCCAAAAAATAATTTTTTCAACTTTTTTCAATTTTACCCCCGTGGGATATATATTCTACCCACACACATTTGGAACTCTCCTGGGGTACCCTCACACATATTATTCCCTCATTTAGCGGATATTTTTACAAAAAAGTGAAATGTTCAAAAATTCAGAAAATTGGCTGAAAACGACTAAATATCAAGGACTCATCGGGCGAATCGCTCTGGAACTGAAATCGGAATGCTCACTGACATTTCCCCTATCTGAAAGTCTGATAAACGCCGGAGAAATGACTAAGTCCAAAAAAAAAAAATGTTCAACTCTTTTCAATTTTACCCCCGTGGGATATATATTCTACCCACACACATTTGGAACTCTCCTCGGGTACCCTCACACATATTATTCCCTCATTTAGCGGATATTTTCACAAAAAAGTTAAATTTTCAAACATTCAAAAAATTGTCTGAAAACGAGTACATATCAAGGACTCATCGGGCGAATCGCTCTGGAACTGAAATGGGAATGCTCACTGACATTTTCCCTATCTGAAAGTCTGATAAATGCCGGAAAAATGACTAAGTCCAAAATAAAAAATTTTTCAACTTTTTTCAATTTTACCCCCGTGGGATATATATTCTACCCACACACATTTGGAACTCTCCTGGTGTACCTTCACACATATTATTCCCTCATTTAGCGGATATTTTCACAAAAAGGTGACATTTTCAAAAATTCAGAAAATTGGCTGAACATGACTAAATATCAAGTACTCATCGGGCGAATCGCTCTGGAACTGAAATCGGAATGCTCACTGACATTTCCTCTATCTGAAAGTCTGATAAACGCAGGAGAAATGACTAAGTCCAAAAAAAAAAAATGTTCAACTCTTTTCAATTTTACCCCCGTGGGATATATATTCTACCCACACACATTTGGAACTCTCCTGGGGTACCCTCACACATATTATTCCCTCATATAGCGGATATTTTCACAAAAAAGTGAAATTTTCAAACATTCAGAAAATTGTCTGAAAACGAGTACATATCAAGGACTCATCGGGCGAATCGCTCTGGAACTGAAATGGGAATGCCCACTGATATTTTCCATATCGGAAAGTCTGATAAATGCCGGAAAAATGACTGAGTCCAAAATAAAAATTTTTTCAACTTTTTTCAATTTTACCCCCGTGGGATACATATTCTACCCACACACATTTGGAACTCTCCTGGGGTACCCTCACACATATTATTCCCTCATTTAGCGGATATTTTCACAAAAAAGTGAAATTTTCAAACATTCAGAAAATTGTCTGAAAACGAGTACATATCAAGGACTCATCGGGCGAACCGCTCTGGAACTGAAATCGGAACGCTCACTCGCATTTCCCCTATCTGAAAGTCTGATAAACGCCGGAGAAATGACTAAGTCCAAAAAAAAAATTGTTCAACTTTTTTCAATTTTACCCCAGTGGGATATATATTCTACTCACACACATTTGGAACTCTCCTGGTGTACCCTCACACATATTATTCCCTCATTTAGCGGATATTTTCACAAAAAAGTGAAATTTTCAAAAATTCAGAAAATTGGCTGAAAACGACTAAATATCAAGTACTCATCGGGCGAATCGCCCTGGAACTGAAATCGGAACGCTCACTGATATTTCCCCCAACTGAAAGTCTGATAAATGCAGCAAAAAGGACAAAGTCCAAAAAAAAAATGTTTTCAACTCTTTTCAATTTTACCCCCGTGGGATATATATTCTACCCACACACATTTGGAACTCTCCTGGTGTACCCTCATACATATTATTCCCTCATTTAGCGGATATTTTCACAAAAAAGTGAAATTTTCAAAAATTCAGAAAATTGGCTGAAAACGACTAAATATCAAGGACTCATCGGGCGAATCGCCCTGGAACTGAAATCAGAACGCTCACTGACATTTCCCCCATCTGAAAGTCTGATAAATGCAGCAAAAATGACAAAGTCCAAAAAAAAAATTGTTCAACTTATTTCAATTTTACCCCAGTGGGATATATATTCTACCCACCCACATTTGGAACTCTCCTGGTGTACCTTCACACATATTATACCCTCATTTAGCGGATATTTTCACAAAAAAGTGAAATTTTCAAACATTCAGAAAATTCTCTGAAAACGAGTACAGATCAAGGACTCATCGGGCGAATCGCTCTGGAACTGAAATCGGAATGCTCACTGACATTTTCCCTATCTGAAAGTCTGATAAATGCCGGAAAAATGACTAAGTCCAAAATAAAATTTTTTTCAACTTTTTTCAATTTTACCCCCGTTGGATATATATTCTACCCACACACATTTGAAACTCTCCTGGTGTACCTTCACACATATTATTCCCTCATTTAGCGGATATTTTCACAAAAAAGTGAAATTTTCAAAAATTCAGAAAATTGGCTGAACATGACTAAATATCAACTACTCATCGGGCGAATCACTCTGGAACTGAAATCGGAATGCTCACTGACATTTTCCCTATCTGAAAGTCTGATAAACGCCGGAGAAATGACTAAGTCCAAAAAAAAAAAATGTTCAACTCTTTTCAATTTTACCCCCGTGGGATATATATTCTACCCACACACATTTGGAACTCTCCTGGTGTACCCTCACACATATTATTCCCTCATTTAGCGGATATTTTCACAAAAAAGTGAAATTTTCAAAAATTCAGAAAATTGGCTGAAAACGACTAAATATCAAGGACTCATCGGGCGAATCACTCTGGATCTGAAATCGGAATGCTCACTGACATTTCCCCTATCTGAAAGTCTGATTAAACGCCGGAGAAATGAATAAGTCCAAAAAAAAAAAAATTTTCAACTTTTTTCAATTTTACGCCTGTGGGATATATATTCTACCCACACACATTTTGAACTCTCCTGGGGTACCTTCACACATATTATTTCTACATTTAGCGGATATTTTCACAAAAAAGTGAAATTTTCAAAAATTCAGAAAATTGGCTGAAAACGACTATATATTAATGACTCATCGGGCGAATCGCTTTGGAACTGAAATCGGAACACTCACTGACATTTCCCTTCTCTGAAAGTCTGATAAACGCCGGAAAAATTACTAAATCCCCAAAAAAAAAATTTTTCAGCTTTTTTCAATTTTACCCCCGTGGGATATATATTCTACCCACACACATTTGGGTCTCTCCTGGGGAACCCTCACACATATTATTCCCACATTTAGCGGATATTTTCACAAAAAAGTGAAATTTTCAAAAATTCAGAAAATTGGCTGAAAACGACTAAATATCAAGGACTCATCGGGCGAATCGCTCTGGAACTGAAATCGGAACGCTCACTGACATTTCCCCTATATGAAAGTCTGATTAAACGCCGGAGAAATGACTAAGTCCAGAAAAAAAAAATGTTCAACTTTTTTCAATTTTACGCCTGTGGGATATATATTCTACCCACACACATTTGGAACTCTCCTGGGGTACCCTCACACATATTATTCCGTCATAAAGAGGATATTTTCATAAAAAAGTGAAATTTTCAACAATTCAGAGAATTGGCTGAAAACGACTAAATATCAAGGACTCATCGGGCGAATCGCTCTGGAACTGAAATCGGAACGCTCACTAGCATTTCCCCCATCTGAAAGTCTGATAAATGCCGGAAAAATGACAAAGTCCAAAAAAAAAATTTTTTCAAGTTTTTTCAATTTTACCCCTGTGGGATATATATTCTACCCACACACATTTGGAACTCTCCTGGTGTACCTTCACACATATTATTCCCTTATTTAGCGGAAATTTTCACAAAAAAGTGAAATTTTCAAAAATTTAGAAAATTGACTAAAAACGACTAAATATCGAGTACTCATCGGGAGAATCGCTCTGGTACTGAAATCGGAACGCTCACTGACATTTCCCCTATCTGAAAGTCTGATAAACGCTGGAAAAATGACTAAGTCCAAAAAAAAAATTGTTCAACTTTTTTCAATTTTACCCCAGTGGGATATATATTCTACCCACACACATTTGGAACTCTCCTGGTGTACCCTCACACATATTATTCCCTCATTTAGCGGATATTTTTACAAAAAAGTGAAATGTTCAAAAATTCAGAAAATTGGCTGAAAACGACTAAATATCAAGGACTCATCGGGCGAATCGCTCTGGAACTGAAATCGGAATGCTCACTGACATTTCCCCTATCTGAAAGTCTGATAAACGCCGGAGAAATGACTAAGTCCAAAAAAAAAAAATGTTCAACTCTTTTCAATTTTACCCCCGTGGGATATATATTCTACCCACACACATTTGGAACTCTCCTCGGGTACCCTCACACATATTATTCCCTCATTTAGCGGATATTTTCACAAAAAAGTTAAATTTTCAAACATTCAAAAAATTGTCTGAAAACGAGTACATATCAAGGACTCATCGGGCGAATCGCTCTGGAACTGAAATGGGAATGCTCACTGACATTTTCCCTATCTGAAAGTCTGATAAATGCCGGAAAAATGACTAAGTCCAAAATAAAAAATTTTTCAACTTTTTTCAATTTTACCCCCGTGGGATATATATTCTACCCACACACATTTGGAACTCTCCTGGTGTACCTTCACACATATTATTCCCTCATTTAGAGGATATTTTCACAAAAAGGTGAAATTTTCAAAAATTCAGAAAATTGGCTGAACATGACTAAATATCAAGTACTCATCGGGCGAATCGCCCTGGAACTGAAATCGGAACGCTCACTGATATTTCCCCCATCTGAAAGTCTGATAAATGCAGCAAAAAGGACAAAGTCCAAAAAAAAAATGTTTTCAACTCTTTTCAATTTTACCCCCGTGGGATATATATTCTACCCACACACATTTGGAACTCTCCTGGGGTACCCTCACACATATTATTCCCTCATTTAGCGGATATTTTTACAAAAAAGTGAAATTTTCAAAAATTCAGAAAATTGGCTGAAAACGACTAAATATCAAGGACTCATCGGGCGAATCGCTCTGGAACTGAAATTGGAACGCTTACTGACATTTCCCCTACCTAAAAGTCTGATAAACGCCGGAGAAATGACTAAGTCCAAAAAAAAAATTGTTCAACTTATTTCAATTTTACCCCAGTGGGATATATATTCTACCCACACACATTTGGAACTCTCCTGGTGTACCTTCACACATATTATACCCTCATTTAGCGGATATTTTCACAAAAAAGTGAAATTTTCAAACATTCAGAAAATTCTCTGAAAACGAGTACAGATCAAGGACTCATCGGGCGAATCGCTCTGGAACTGAAATCGGAATGCTCACTGACATTTTCCCTATCTGAAAGTCTGATAAATGACGGAAAAATAACTAAGTCCAAAATAAAATTTTTTTCAACTTTTTTCAATTTTACCCCCGTGGGATATATATTCTACCCACACACATTTGGAACTCTCCTGGTGTACCTTCACACATATTATTCCCTCATTTAGCGGATATTTTCACAAAAAAGTGAAATTTTCAAAAATTCAGAAAATTGGCTGAAAACGACTAAATATCAAGGACTCATCGGGCGAATCGCCCTGGAACTGAAATCGGAACGCTCACTGATATTTCCCCCAACTGAAAGTCTGATAAATGCAGCAAAAAGGACAAAGTCCAAAAAAAAAATGTTTTCAACTCTTTTCAATTTTACCCCCGTGGGATATATATTCTACCCACACACATTTGGAACTCTCCTGGTGTACCCTCATACATATTATTCCCTCATTTAGCGGATATTTTCACAAAAAAGTGAAATTTTCAAAAATTCAGAAAATTGGCTGAAAACGACTAAATATCAAGGACTCATCGGGCGAATCGCCCTGGAACTGAAATCAGAACGCTCACTGACATTTCCCCCATCTGAAAGTCTGATAAATGCAGCAAAAATGACAAAGTCCAAAAAAAAAATTGTTCAACTTATTTCAATTTTACCCCAGTGGGATATATATTCTACCCACCCACATTTGGAACTCTCCTGGTGTACCTTCACACATATTATACCCTCATTTAGCGGATATTTTCACAAAAAAGTGAAATTTTCAAACATTCAGAAAATTCTCTGAAAACGAGTACAGATCAAGGACTCATCGGGCGAATCGCTCTGGAACTGAAATCGGAATGCTCACTGACATTTTCCCTATCTGAAAGTCTGATAAATGCCGGAAAAATGACTAAGTCCAAAATAAAATTTTTTTCAACTTTTTTCAATTTTACCCCCGTTGGATATATATTCTACCCACACACATTTGAAACTCTCCTGGTGTACCTTCACACATATTATTCCCTCATTTAGCGGATATTTTCACAAAAAAGTGAAATTTTCAAAAATTCAGAAAATTGGCTGAACATGACTAAATATCAACTACTCATCGGGCGAATCACTCTGGAACTGAAATCGGAATGCTCACTGACATTTTCCCTATCTGAAAGTCTGATAAACGCCGGAGAAATGACTAAGTCCAAAAAAAAAAAATGTTCAACTCTTTTCAATTTTACCCCCGTGGGATATATATTCTACCCACACACATTTGGAACTCTCCTGGTGTACCCTCACACATATTATTCCCTCATTTAGCGGATATTTTCACAAAAAAGTGAAATTTTCAAAAATTCAGAAAATTGGCTGAAAACGACTAAATATCAAGGACTCATCGGGCGAATCACTCTGGATCTGAAATCGGAATGCTCACTGACATTTCCCCTATCTGAAAGTCTGATTAAACGCCGGAGAAATGAATAAGTCCAAAAAAAAAAAAATTTTCAACTTTTTTCAATTTTACGCCTGTGGGATATATATTCTACCCACACACATTTTGAACTCTCCTGGGGTACCTTCACACATATTATTTCTACATTTAGCGGATATTTTCACAAAAAAGTGAAATTTTCAAAAATTCAGAAAATTGGCTGAAAACGACTATATATTAATGACTCATCGGGCGAATCGCTTTGGAACTGAAATCGGAACACTCACTGACATTTCCCTTCTCTGAAAGTCTGATAAACGCCGGAAAAATTACTAAATCCCCAAAAAAAAAATTTTTCAGCTTTTTTCAATTTTACCCCCGTGGGATATATATTCTACCCACACACATTTGGGTCTCTCCTGGGGAACCCTCACACATATTATTCCCACATTTAGCGGATATTTTCACAAAAAAGTGAAATTTTCAAAAATTCAGAAAATTGGCTGAAAACGACTAAATATCAAGGACTCATCGGGCGAATCGCTCTGGAACTGAAATCGGAACGCTCACTGACATTTCCCCTATATGAAAGTCTGATTAAACGCCGGAGAAATGACTAAGTCCAGAAAAAAAAAATGTTCAACTTTTTTCAATTTTACGCCTGTGGGATATATATTCTACCCACACACATTTGGAACTCTCCTGGGGTACCCTCACACATATTATTCCGTCATAAAGAGGATATTTTCATAAAAAAGTGAAATTTTCAACAATTCAGAGAATTGGCTGAAAACGACTAAATATCAAGGACTCATCGGGCGAATCGCTCTGGAACTGAAATCGGAACGCTCACTAGCATTTCCCCCATCTGAAAGTCTGATAAATGCCGGAAAAATGACAAAGTCCAAAAAAAAAATTTTTTCAAGTTTTTTCAATTTTACCCCTGTGGGATATATATTCTACCCACACACATTTGGAACTCTCCTGGTGTACCTTCACACATATTATTCCCTTATTTAGCGGAAATTTTCACAAAAAAGTGAAATTTTCAAAAATTTAGAAAATTGACTAAAAACGACTAAATATCGAGTACTCATCGGGAGAATCGCTCTGGTACTGAAATCGGAACGCTCACTGACATTTCCCCTATCTGAAAGTCTGATAAACGCTGGAAAAATGACTAAGTCCAAAAAAAAAATTGTTCAACTTTTTTCAATTTTACCCCAGTGGGATATATATTCTACCCACACACATTTGGAACTCTCCTGGTGTACCCTCACACATATTATTCCCTCATTTAGCGGATATTTTTACAAAAAAGTGAAATGTTCAAAAATTCAGAAAATTGGCTGAAAACGACTAAATATCAAGGACTCATCGGGCGAATCGCTCTGGAACTGAAATCGGAATGCTCACTGACATTTCCCCTATCTGAAAGTCTGATAAACGCCGGAGAAATGACTAAGTCCAAAAAAAAAAAATGTTCAACTCTTTTCAATTTTACCCCCGTGGGATATATATTCTACCCACACACATTTGGAACTCTCCTCGGGTACCCTCACACATATTATTCCCTCATTTAGCGGATATTTTCACAAAAAAGTTAAATTTTCAAACATTCAAAAAATTGTCTGAAAACGAGTACATATCAAGGACTCATCGGGCGAATCGCTCTGGAACTGAAATGGGAATGCTCACTGACATTTTCCCTATCTGAAAGTCTGATAAATGCCGGAAAAATGACTAAGTCCAAAATAAAAAATTTTTCAACTTTTTTCAATTTTACCCCCGTGGGATATATATTCTACCCACACACATTTGGAACTCTCCTGGTGTACCTTCACACATATTATTCCCTCATTTAGAGGATATTTTCACAAAAAGGTGAAATTTTCAAAAATTCAGAAAATTGGCTGAACATGACTAAATATCAAGTACTCATCGGGCGAATCGCCCTGGAACTGAAATCGGAACGCTCACTGATATTTCCCCCATCTGAAAGTCTGATAAATGCAGCAAAAAGGACAAAGTCCAAAAAAAAAATGTTTTCAACTCTTTTCAATTTTACCCCCGTGGGATATATATTCTACCCACACACATTTGGAACTCTCCTGGGGTACCCTCACACATATTATTCCCTCATTTAGCGGATATTTTTACAAAAAAGTGAAATTTTCAAAAATTCAGAAAATTGGCTGAAAACGACTAAATATCAAGGACTCATCGGGCGAATCGCTCTGGAACTGAAATTGGAACGCTTACTGACATTTCCCCTACCTAAAAGTCTGATAAACGCCGGAGAAATGACTAAGTCCAAAAAAAAAATTGTTCAACTTATTTCAATTTTACCCCAGTGGGATATATATTCTACCCACACACATTTGGAACTCTCCTGGTGTACCTTCACACATATTATACCCTCATTTAGCGGATATTTTCACAAAAAAGTGAAATTTTCAAACATTCAGAAAATTCTCTGAAAACGAGTACAGATCAAGGACTCATCGGGCGAATCGCTCTGGAACTGAAATCGGAATGCTCACTGACATTTTCCCTATCTGAAAGTCTGATAAATGACGGAAAAATAACTAAGTCCAAAATAAAATTTTTTTCAACTTTTTTCAATTTTACCCCCGTGGGATATATATTCTACCCACACACATTTGGAACTCTCCTGGTGTACCTTCACACATATTATTCCCTCATTTAGCGGATATTTTCACAAAAAAGTGAAATTTTCAAAAATTCAGAAAATTGGCTGAACATGACTAAATATCAAGTACTCATCGGGCGAATCACTCTGGAACTGAAATCGGAATGCTCACTGACATTTTCCCTATCTGAAAGTCTGATAAACGCCGGAGAAATGACTAAGTCCAAAAAAAAAAAATGTTCAACTCTTTTCAATTTTACCCCCGTGGGATATATATTCTACCCACACACATTTGGAACTCTCCTGGTGTACCCTCACACATATTATTCCCTCATTTAGCAGATATTTTCACAAAAAAGTGAAATTTTCAAAAATTCAGAAAATTGGCTGAAAACGACTAAATATCAAGGACTCATCGGGCGAATGGCTCTGGAACTAAAATCGGAATGCTCACTGACATTTCCCCTATCTGAAAGTCTGATAAATGCTGGAAAAATGACTAATTCCAATAAAAAAAAATTTTCAACTTTTTTCAATTTTACCCCCTTGGGATATATATTCTACCCAAACACATTTGGGACTCTCCTGGGGTACCCTCACACATATTATTCCCTCATTTAGCGGATATTTTCCCAAAAAAGTGAAAATGTCAAAAATTCAGAAAATTGGCTGAAAACGACTAAATATCAAGGACTCATCGGGCGAATCGCTCTGGAACTGAAATCGGAACGCTCACTGACATTTCCCCTACCTGAAAGTATTATAAACGCCGGAGAAATGACTAAGTCCAAAAAAATTAAATTTTCAAATTTTTTCAATTTTACGCCTGTGGGATATATATTCTACCCACACACATTTGGGTCTCTCCTGGGGTACCCTCATACATATTATTCCCACATTTAGCGGATATTTTCACAAAAAAGTGAAATTTTCGAAAATTCAGAAAATTGGCTGAAAACGACTAAATATCAAGGACTCATCGGGCGAATTGCTCTGGAACTGAAATCGGAACGCTCACTGACATTTCCCCTATCTGAAAGTCTGATTAAACGCCGGAGAAATGACTAAGTCCAAAAAAAAAAAATGTTCAACTTTTTTCAATTTTACGCCTGTGGGATATATATTCTACCCACACACATTTGGAACTCTCCTGGGGTACCCTCACACATATTATTCCGTCATAAAGAGGATATTTTCACAAAAAAGTGAAATTTTCAAAAATTTAGAAAATTGACTAAAAACGACTAAATATCGAGTACTCATCGGGAGAATCGCTCTGGTACTGAAATCGGAACGCTCACTGACATTTCCCCTATCTGAAAGTCTGATAAACGCCAGAGAAATGACTAAGTCCAAAAAAAAAAAATTTTTTTACTTTTTTCAATCTTACCCCCGTGGGATATATATTCTACCCACACACATTTGGAGCTCTCCTGGTGTACCCTCACACATAGTATTCCCTCATTTAGCGGATATTTTCACAAAAAAGTGAAATTTTAAAAAATTCTGAAAATTGGCTGAAAACGACTAAATATCAATGACTCATCGGGCGAATCGCTCTAAAACTGAAATCGGATTGCTCACTCACATTTCCCCTATCTGAAAGTCTGATAAATGCCATGAAAATGACTAAGTCCAAAAAAAAAATTTTTTTCAACTTTTTTCAATTTTACCCCCGTGGGATATATATTCTACCCACACACATTTGGAACTCTCCTGGGGTACCCTCACACATATTATTCCCTCATTTAGCGGATATTTTCGCAAAAAAGTCAAATTTTGAAAAATTCAGAAAATTGGCTGAAAACGACTAAATATCAAGGACTCATCGGGCGAATCGCTCTGGAACTGAAATCGGAACGCTCACTCACATTTCCCCTATCTGAAAGTCTGATAAACGCCGGAGAAATGACTAAGTCCAAAAAAAAAATTGTTCAACTTTTTTCAATTTTACCCCAGTGGGATATATATTGTACTCACACACATTTGGAACTCTCCTGGTGTACCCTCACACATATTATTCCCTCATTTAGCGGATATTTTCACAAAAAAGTGAAATTTTCAAAAATTCAGAAAATTGGCTGAAAACGACTAAATATCAAGGACTCATCGGGCGAATCGCCCTGGAACTGAAATCAGAACGCTCACTGACATTTCCCCCATCTGAAAGTCTGATAAATGCAGCAAAAATGACAAATTCCAAAAAAAAAAATGTTTTCAATTTTTTTCAATTTTACCCCCGTGGGATATATATTCTACCCACACACATTTGGAACTCTCCTGGGGTACCCTCACACATATTATTCCCTCATTTAGCGGATATTTTCGCAAAAAAGAGAAATTTTCAAAAATTCAGAAAATTGGCTGAAAACGACTAAATATCAAGGACTCATCGGGCGAACCGCTCTGGAACTGAAATCGGAACGCTCACTCACATTTCCCCTATCTGAAAGTCTGATAAACGCCGGAGAAATGACTAAGTCCAAAAAAAAAATTGTTCAACTTTTTTCAATTTTACCCCCGTGGGATATATATTCTACCCACACACATTTGGAACTCTCCTGGTGTACCTTCACACATATTATTCCCTCATTTAGCGAATAATTTCACAAAAAAGTGAAATTTTCAAAAATTCAGAAAATTGACTGAAAATGACTAAATATCAAGGACTCATCGGGCGAATCGCTCTGGAACTGAAATCGGAACGCTTACTGACATTTCCCCTACCTGAAAATCTGACAAATGCCGGAAAAATGACTAAGTCCAAAAAAAAATTTTTTTCGACTTTTTTCAATTTTACCCCCGTGGGATATATATTCTACCCACACACATTTGGAACTCTCCTGGTGTACGTTCACAAATATTATTACCTCATTTAGCGGATATTTTCACAAAAAAGTGAAATTTTCAAAAATTCAGAAAATTGGCTGAACATGACTAAATATCAAGTACTCATCGGGCAAATCGCTCTGGAACTGAAATCGGAATGCTCACTGACATTTCCCCTATCTGAAAGTCTGATAAACGCCGTAGAAATGACTAAGTCCAAAAAAAAAAAATGTTCAACTCTTTTCAATTTTACCCCAGTGCTATATATATTCTACCCACACACATGTGGAACTCTCCTGGGGTACCCTCACACATATTATTCCCTCATTTAGCGGATATTTTCACAAAAAAGTGAAATTTTCAAACATTCAGAAAATTCTCTGAAAACGAGTACAGATCAAGGACTCATCGGGCGAATCGCTCTGGAACTGAAATCAGAATGCTCACTGACATTTTCCCTATCTGAAAGTCTGATAAATGCCGGAAAAATGACTAAGTCCAAAATAAAAATTTTTTCAACTTTTTTCAATTTTACCCCCGTGGGATATATATTCTACCCACACACATTTGGAAGTCTCCTGGTGTACCCTCACACATATTATTCCCTCATTTAGCAGATATTTTTACAAAAAAGTGAAATTTTCAAAAATTCAGAAAATTGGCTGAAAACGACTAAATATCAAGGACTCATCGGGCGAATCGCTCTGGAACTGAAATCGGAATGCTCACTGACATTTCCCCTACCTGAAAGTCTGATAAATGCCGGAAAAATGACTAAGTCCAAAAAAAAAATTTTTTCGACTTTTTTCAATTTTACCCCCGTGGGATATATATTCTACCCACACACATTTGGAACTCTCCTGGTGTACCTTCACACATATTATTCCCTCATTTAGCGGATATTTTCACAAAAAAGTGAAATTTTCAAAAATTCAGAAAATTGGCTGAACATGACTAAATTTTCAAAAATTCAGAAAATTGGCTGAAAACGACTAAATATCAAGGACTCATCGGGCGAATGGCTCTGGAACTGAAATCGGAATGCTCACTGACATTTCCCCTATCTGAAAGTCTGATAAATGCTGGAAAAATGACTAATTCCAATAAAAAAAATTTTTCAACTTTTTTCAATTTTACCCCCGTGGGATATATATTCTACCCACACACATTTGGGACTCTCCTGGGGTACCCTCACACATATTATTCCCTCATTTAGCGGATATTTTCCCAAAAAAGTGAAAATGTCAAAAATTCAGAAAATTGGCTGAAAACGACTAAATATCAAGGACTCATCGGGCGAATCGCTCTAAAACTGAAATCGGAACGCTCACTGACATTTCCCCTATCTGAAAGTCTTATAAATGCCGGAGAAATGACTAAGTCCAAAAAAATAAAATTTTCAACTTTTTTCAATTTTACCCCCGTGGGATATATATTCTACCCACACACATTTGGAACTCTCCTGGGGTACCCTCACACATATTATTCCCTCATTTAGCGGATATTTTCACTAGTGTTGAGCGAGCACTAAAATGCTCGGATGCTCGAAGCTCGGGCCGAGCTCGCTGTGATACTCGGGTGCTCGACCCGAGCAACGATCCCAATGTAAGTCTATGGGAGACTCGAGCATTTTTGCGGTGGCACCCCCGTCAGTCTTTTAAAAGCCTAACAAGTGCCCAAAACGATAGTGACAGTGCTCAAATGACATGGGGACAGCATGGGGATCGCCCCAGGAAGCATTTCTGACCCCCAGGTCATTGCTGTCAACAACGTGGTCAGAGCCACTTTTACAGGCGCACAATAAAACGAAAGTGAAACTTTTTTCCTGTGAAATATGTTAAGGAACATCCTTTCCAGGGAAAAGACTTGTGTATAAGTTAAAATAAATGACCAAAAACAAAAATACTCCTCCACACCTTCGGCTATATTCACAAGTAGCATTTTTTATGCGTTTTTGCACTTTTGTATTGCTTTCAACTATGACAAATGCATTCACCGGGAAATGTCATTTTAACATTTTACAACCTTATCTGGCCATGTGCTGTGTGACACATGCATAAAGTGCTGAAAAGACA
Source organism: Phyllobates terribilis (assembly GCF_046119375.1). Taxonomy (NCBI): domain Eukaryota; kingdom Metazoa; phylum Chordata; class Amphibia; order Anura; family Dendrobatidae; genus Phyllobates; species Phyllobates terribilis. The sequence goes on along the minus strand of NW_027362769.1, from coordinate 46,536,753 downwards.
TGGGAACAGCATGGGGAAGACCCCTGGAAGCATCGCTGACTCCCAGGTCACTGTCTAAAAGTGTGCTCATCATAAGTGATCCTTGCCGCATCAGAAGATGCAAACTTGCAATTATCCCCATGCAAGTTCTAGTCCCAGGGCAGTGTTCAATTGTACCTCCCCCATTCCTTGCAATACAAGCGCAAGTATGCAGCCTGCCACCCACCCACCCCCAGGCTGCAATACCATACTGCTTGCTTGCTTGAACTTGAAATTGGGCCTTTTAGGCATGTGGAGGCGGAATCTGGCCACCACGTCATGGCTGTGTTGGCGGCCTGGAATCCATACTCAGTACCCAGCCGCCCGGCGGCCGGGTGTCCATACTCAGTCCCTAGCCGCCCCACGGCCGAGTGTCCACACGGTCCCCAGCCGCCTGGGGGCAGTCGGGTGTCCATAAACGGTCCCCAGCCGCCCCAATTTCTCCTTGGAACATCCCCCCACACACTTTTCTTAGCCCGGCCTGCTTTAGGCAGCATTGGACGAGCCCACCAGAGAACCAGACTCCTCCGGTGGGCCCTGACTTCTCCATCGGTGGAGTTGAGAGTGCCAAGGTGAGGAGCATGATGATGATGACAGAAGTTAGCATCTGCTATGTTTTCTTTTCATGCAAGTGTAAGTGTGCAGCCTGCCACCCACCCACGCCCAGACTGCAATTCATTCTGCTAGCTTGCACTTGAAATGGGGCCTTTTAGTTTAGAGGAGGCCGAAGCTGGCCACTACCTCATGGCTGCTTCGGCAGCGAGGTATCCATACTCAGTCCCCAGCCGCCCCTATTTGTCCTGGTGTGCCTTATACATAAGATTAAGCGTGTATACCAAAACATTATCTGTGCCCTCCCCAGTGCATTTAGTGGGAAGGAGAGCCTATTCCGCTGTAGTGTGTGCATGCCAAACCCCTGTTCATGGTACATGCGAAGATGCCTCCCTCCTTGCACCTGTCATTGCAGACTTGCAACTATCCCCATTCAAGTCCTTGTCCCAGGGCAGTGTTCAATTGTACCTCTCCCATTCCTTGCAATGCAAGCGCAAGTATACAGCCTGCCACCCACCCACCCCCAGGCTGCAATACCATACTGCTTGCTTGCTTGCACTTTAAATTGGGCCTTTTAGGCATGTGGAGGCGGAATCTGGCCACCACGCCATTGCTGTGTCAGCGGCCAGGTATCCATACTCAGTCCCCAGCCGCCTGGTGGCCGGGTGTCCCCGCTTGCTCCCCAGCCTCCAGGGGGTGGTCGGGTGTCCATACTCGGTCCCCAGCCACCCCTATTTGTACCTTTCCCACACTTTTCTTAGCCTGGCCTGCTTTAGGGCAGCATTGGCCGAGCCCACCGGACTATCAGACTCCTCCGGTGGGCCCTGGCTTCTCCATCAGGGGAGTTGAGAGTGCCAAGGTGAGGAGCATGATGAGGATGATAGAAGTTAGCATCTGCTTTGTTTTGTTGTAATTCAAGCGCATGTATGTAGTAGCGGCTAGGCCTGAGGAGGTCAGCATTTTGGCGCATATCCTACGTCCTCCGAGGATTGCTGGATGTTTTAGTGCTACTATCCAAGTTCTATGACTCCCGTTAAAACACAGCTTCCGGTGATAAATGATGGATGAGGTAGTGACAAAGTAAAAAGAGCAGGAGGAACACAGACCATTCACATCAATATCAGGCCAGTCAACCAGATACGTCTTGTAGGATATGTTTCTGTAACAAAAGGAGCGGTTCGGCTACACAGTTATAGGGCATACAGTGAGTGCAATGCCTACCAAAAATTTCGAGGCACTCCAATGCCCCTTGGAAATGACATGGAGGTCAGAGGGCGTTAACTAAACCTTTTTTTCCATTTATAGCAACTGGGTCTCCTGTGCACTGTTGGCCTAAGCAGTGAATGGAATGCTTTCCAAAAATTATGAGGTACTGCAATGCCCCTTACAAGAGCCATGTGTGGCACCCCAGGGGTCTGGTCACCACAGTAATAGAGATTACAACGGAGAGCAAGTGGGAGGTTTCCCGGTCAGGATCCCTTAAACAAGCAACATCCTCCTGCCCCAGTCCTGGGAGGGGAGAATTCTGCCCTTATAAACTGGATCTGCGGTGGGGTTGAGTGAGTCAGAGAAAAGAGTACAGTCAGAGTCAGAGTGATAGCAAGGGAAAGTAACAGCAAGGAGCTCTGTAGGAGCTAGGAGCTAAAGACAAGGGGCTGGAAGCTGAGCAGAGCTCGCCCTGGCAGAAGACAATAGGAACCGGACACAGGAGTCCGAAGCTGTGAGGACTTATATATCCAGCAGCAGAAACCAGCCGTCAGGGGATTTCAGGTCCTCTGGCCATAGAAGCCCGGAGGCTCAGTCACAAGCAAGGGACCAGCACCGCCGTCGTGGAGCGGAGGCTAACAGAAGGCCCCAAGTCACCAGCCATACGGGTGAGCACTACACGGTACACTCAGGGACGTGGGCTACTTCTACCCGCTTACAGCAAGGTAGCCAGGAAGAGTGCAGACAGACGGGGAGGCCTACAACTCCACCTGGCCAGGGGAACTCCTGCTTGCTCACAGACTGACCATGCCTCTTATGCTAGCCAGTACTCCCGGGAGGGTCTACCTTATAATCATCAGTAAAGATCCTGAACTGCACTGCAAAGACTCTGAGTCATTCCTGCTGCGCTAGTGCACCATCACCCCCATCATCCAAACTCACTGCCCTGAGGCTATACTCCTCCCGAGGGGAGTTATCCCATTTTATGCTGCGCACACAACACCAGCCTCAGCGGTCTGCCTCGCAGCGGTGGTACTCCCTGACCGCAATCCACGGGTGGCGCAGTCGGACAATTAACCTCAAAACCTAAGAAAGATTACCACTGGTTTGACCAGCCTGAGCCACGGGACCGGGTCACTGCCACGGAGACTACAGACCCCAGAGACCCGGCACCGGGTATCCCACACACGTGTACACACGGCCCAGGGGGCGCGTCACATGCAGTACAGCATATTACAAACATAAGTCCCATTATTGGGGAGTGGGTGTCCCATAGTATTTGCTTATGCCTTGCAAGCAAAAGCTGCCAAAAATTAGGACAGAGCAACTTGCAATGCCCCTTACAAGAGCCATGCAGTACAGCATATTACAAACATAAGACCCATTATTGGGGAGTGGGTCTCCCATAGTATTTGCTTATGCTTTCCCAGCAAAAGCTGCCAAAAATTAGGACGGAGCAACTTGCAATGCCCCTTACAAGAGCCATGCAGTACAGCATATTACAAACATAAGTCCCATTATTGGGGAGTGGGTCTCCCATAGTATTTGCTTATGCTTTCCCAGCAAAAGCTGCCAAAAATTAGGACGGAGCAACTGGCAATGCCCCTTACAAGAGCCATGCAGTGCAGCATATTACAAACATAAGTTCCATTAATGGGGAGTGGGTCTCCCATAGTATTTGCTTATGCTTTCCCAGCAAAAGCTGCCAAAAATTAGGATGGAGCAACTTGCAATGCCCCTTACAAGAGCCATGCAGTACAGCATATTACAAACATAAGTCCCATTATTGGGGAGTGGGTCTCCCATAGTATTTGCTTATGCTTTCCCAGCAAAAGCTGCCAAAAATTTGGATGGAGCAACTTGCAATGCCCCTTACAAGAGCCATGCAGTACAGCATATTACAATCATAAGTCCCATTATTGGGGAGTGGGTCTCCCAATGGTATTTGCTTATGATTTCCCAGCAAAAGCTGCCAAAAATTAGGACGGAGGAACTTGCAATGCTGGCACCCTGGTGGTATAGTGGTGGAGGAGGCTGAGGATAAGGAGAAGAAGATTAAACAGTCAAAACGAGGAAGCGTATACCCATGTGTGGGTGTGAAGCAGTGCATGTGAATACACCTCCCGAAATAACACAGTGGATTTGACTTTATGTTACTCTGCTGTCATTTGGTGGTGATGAGAAGTCTGGCCCAATCCAGCCCTTGTTCATTTTGATAAGGGTCAGCTTGCAGCATTGTCAGTTGACAGGCGAGTGCGCTTATCAGTTATAATTCCCCCAGCGGCACTAAAAACACGCTCCGATAACACGCTAGCGGCAGGGCAGGCCAGGACCTCCAAGGCGTACAGAGCAAGTTCATTCCAAGTGTCCAGCTTGGATACCCAATAATTAAAAGGCACAGAGGAATCACGGAGGATGCTGGTACGATCGGCAAGGTACTCCCTCACCATCTTTTGAAACTTTCCACTCCTTGTGAGAGTACCCCGCGCCTCAGGGCCTGTAAGCTGGGCGGGTGTCAGAAAACTGTCCCAGAACGTTGACAGTGTTCCCCTGCCTCTGCTGGATTGGAATTGCATCTCTCTCGCCTGTACGCCTTGGTTGGGCAGCGAACTGTGACCTCTGCCGCTAGCGTGTTCAGATGGGAATTTTTTTAAGAGTTATGCAGCAAGGGCCTTCTGGTATAGCCCCATTTTTGTAGACCTCTCCACCTCAGGAATAAGAGAGTGAAAGTTCTCCTTGTAGCGGGGGTCTACAAGTGTCACCAACCAGTAATGACTGTCACCCAACATTTTGACAGCGCGAGGGTCACGGTTAAGAAAGCATAACATAAAGTCAGCCATGCGTGCCAGACTGGTAACGGGCAAGATTTCCGTGTCCTCACCAAGATGACGACTGACCATGCTCTCCTCCTCCTCCTCTTCCTCCTCCCCCTGTCCTCAGGCCACCCACGCTGAACCGACGGTATGACACTTGTACAGGTACTACCGTCTACAACGCATGATAGCAGCTCCTGTTCTTCCTCCTCCTCCTCTCCTTCATTGTCCCCCAATGCACGTTGGGATGAGATGAGGCTGGGCTGTGTGTAATCGCCCGCTACGGCTTCTTGATCCATCTCATCATACTCTGGCTGCAATGCCTCCTCTTTAATTCTCTGCAGAGAGCGTTGCAAAAGACAGACAAGTGGGATGCTGACACTAATGATTTCGTCATCGCCACTCACCATCTTGGTGGCCTCCTCAAAGTTTGTCAGGATGGTACATATGTCAGACATCCAGGTCCACTCCTGAGGTCTTATGTGTGGAGTCTGACCTGAATATCGACGGCCTTGTTGCAGCTGGTACTCCACAACTGCTCTCTTCTGCTCACAAATCCTTTGCAACATGTGGAGGGTAGAGTTCCAACATGTGGGGACATCACACACCAGTCGGTGTGCCGGAAGCTGCAAACGGTGCTGCAACACAGCAAGGGCGGCGGAAGCTGTAGCCGACTTGCGAAAATGAGCTGACAGGCGGCGCACTTTCACGAGCAGATCTGGCAACTCGGGGTACGATTTAAGAAACCGCTGAACCACGAGGTTAAGCACATGAGCCAGGCATGGTACGTGTGTGATCTCACCTCGCCTCAGAGCCGCCACAAGGTTACGGCTATTGTCACACACGACCATGCCGGGATGTAGGTTCAGCGGTCTCAGCCACAGATCTGCCTGCTCTTTCACAGCTGTCCACAACTCACAAGCAGTGTGAGGTTTATCACCTAAGCTTATGAGTTTCAGCACAGCCTGTTGCCGCTTGGCGGAGGCAGTACTGCAATGCTTCCAGCTTGTAACTGATGTGGTGATATCTGAGATGAAGGTTGAACATGAGGAGGAGGAGGAGGAGAAGGATGCACAGGAGCTGTACACTGTGGGGGCAACTCTGACTGACATAGGGCCCGCAATCCTTGGTGTGGGGAGGATGTGTTCCGTCCCAAGGTCCGACTGGGTCCCGGCTTCCACTATGTTTACCCAGTGTGCCGTCAGAGAGATGTACCGTCCCTGGCCACAAGCACTTGTCCACGTGTCCATTGTCAGGTGGACTCTCCCAGTAACTGCGTTGTTGAAGGCACGGCAGATGCTTTGGGACACGTGCTTGTATAGTGCGGGGATAGCACACCGGGCAAAATAGTGTCGGCTGGGGACCGAGTACCGAGGGACGGCCACCGCCATAAGATTGCGGAAGGATTCCGTCTCCACCAGCCTAAAAGGCAGCATTTCCAATGCAAGCAGTCGTGAAATGTGCGAATTTAGGACTGTGGCCTGTGGGGCGTTAGCTGCGAATTTCTGCTTTCGTTCAAAGGTCTGGGATATGGACAATTGAACGCTGCGGTGGGACGTGGACGTGGACGTTGATGCTGTTTCTTGAGAAACTGCCATAACAAGTGAAGACTGAGAGGAGGGGGCATCTTTACATGCAGTATGGACAGGGGATTGCCTTTCACACACAACAGGGGGTTCTATTGCACGCACAACAGTGGAAAAAGCAGTGGTGACACCCGCTGACACTGGTCGTGGACCCTGGGTTTCGCCCCACAAAGTCGGGTGCTTTGCTGCCATGTGCCTGATCATGCTGGTGGTGGTCAGGCTGGTAGTTTTGTCACCCCTGCTGATGCTGGCATGGCAGGTGGAACATATGGCCTTTTTGGGGTTATCAGCAGAGTCTTTAAAAAAATTTCAGACTCTGGAAGACCTACTGCTTGTACTGGCAACGTCTCTCGTGTTGGTGTTACGGGGAACGGCCACCACACTGCTTCTTCCAGCCTGTTGGGGTACTCTGCCTCCCTCCCCCTGTGTGCTGCTGGCCTCACTCTGCATGTCCTCCTTCCACGTTGGGTCAGTTACTAGATCATCCACCACCTCCTCCTCTTCCACTTGCGCACCACGATCCTCCTCCTCACTTCCTGGCAATTGTGTCTCTTCATCGTCCACCTCTTGTGGCAGATTGCCAACGTCGACTTCCTGTGGCCGTGGCTGTTCAAATATTTGGGCATCGCAACATGGGATCTCCTCTTCCACCACTTCAAGCGTATCAGGCGAGGGGCCCAAATATGGAAATGGACCAGTGAACAGCTCTTCAGAGTGTCCAAGTGTTGGATCACTTGCTGTCTGACGACACTCGGCATGGTGGGAGGAAGGAGCATCAGGGTGAGGAGGAGTATGCGGTCGAGACTCACGGCTACTAAGAGTTGACTGTGTGGAAGACAGACCGGAGGTGGTGGTGCCCAGGTAACTGGAAGTATTGTCTGCTATCGAATTAATAACCTGTTCACACTGATCAGTTCTCAATACTGGTGTTGTTCTGTGCTTCCCTAGTAATTCGGTCAAGAAGTGGGAGCGAGAAGATGTGGCTGTTGGTTGTGGCACATTTTCACCTTGGCCACGGCCCCGTCCTCTGCACGAACCATCACCAGAACGTCCACTTCCACGTCCCTTGCCACGCGCCTTGCCCATTGTAAATGAAGTAAAATAGCTTACACTTGCACTATCAATGGAAAAAGGGTAATAAAGAGTCGATTAGAACCGTGGAAGAGCAAAACCACAGTTATTGTTTACTGGGGTATACCACACTTTTTTAAATAGAGATATTTGCGGCTGAACAGTGAGCGACACACTCAAACTGCTTTTTTTTTAGATACCAAAGGCCCAAAACTGGATAGTACAGCGATTTGACCCGTGGAACTGCGAAACCACACTGGGATGTCGGGCCTACACAAGACTATTTTCAACAGATATATTTTTGTGTCACAACAGTCAGGAGACACTACTGTTTTTCTTTACGGAAAAAACTACCAAAACCTGAATAATAGAGATTTTTTACCGTGGAACAGCAAAACCACAGTTATAATTTACTGGTGTATACCAGGCTTTTTAAAATATATATATATTTGCGGCTGAACAGTGAGCGACACACGCAACCTGGTTTTTTTAGATACAAATGGCCCAAAAGTGGATAATACAGAGGTTTGTACCGTGGAACTGCAAAACCACACTTGTATTTCTCGGGCCTACACCAGACTATTTTCAACAGATATATTTGTGTCTGAAAAATCAGGGAGACACTATTTTTTTTTTTTTTTTACAGCAAAAAATGCAAAAAGCAGGATAATAGAGATTTTTTACCGTGGAACAGCAAAAGCACACTTCTGTCTCTCTGGCCTACACCAGACTATTTTCAACAGATATATTTGTGTCTGAAAAATCAGGGAGACACTATTATTATTTTTATACAGCAAAAAATGCCAAAAACAGGATAATAGAGATGTTTTACCGTGGAACATCAAAACCACAGTAATAATTTACTGGTGTATACCAGGCTTTTTAAAATATATATATATTTGCGGCTGAACAGTGAGCGACACACTCAATCTGTTTTTTTTAGATACAAATGGCCCAAAAGTGGATAATACAGAGGTTTGTACCATGGAACTGCAAAACCACACTTGTATTTCTCGGGCCTACACCAGACTATTTTCAACAGATATATTTGTGTCTGAAAAATCAGGGAGACACTATTTTTTTTTTTTTACAGCAAAAAATGCAAAAAGCAGGATAATAGAGATTTTTTACCGTGGAACAGCAAAAGCACACTTCTGTCTCTCTGGCCTACACAAGACTATTTTCAACAGATATATTTGTGTCTGAAAAATCAGGGAGACACTATTATTATTTTTATACAGCAAAAAATGCCAAAAACAGGATAATAGAGATGTTTTACCGTGGAACATCAAAACCACAGTAATAATTTACTGGTGTATACCAGGCTTTTTAAAATATATATATATTTGCGGCTGAACATTGATCGACACACTCAAACTGTTTTTTTTAGATACAAATGGCCCAAAAGTGGATAATACAGAGGTTTGTACCGTGGAACTGCAAAACCACACTTGTATTTCTCGGGCCTACACCAGACTATTTTTAACAGATATATTTGTGTCTGAAAAATCAGGGAGACACTTTTTTTTTTTTTTTACAGCAAAAAATGCAAAAAGCAGGATAATAGAGATTTTTTACCGTGGAACAGCAAAAGCACACTTCTGTCTCTCTGGCCTACACCAGACTATTTTCAACAGATATATTTGTGTCTGAAAAATCAGGGAGACACTTGTTTTTTTTATACAGCAAAAAATGACAAAAACAGGATAATAGAGATGTTTTACCGTGGAACATCAAAACCACAGTAATAATTTACTGGTGTATACCAGGCTTTTTAAAATATATATATATTTGCGGCTGAACAGTGAGCGACACACTCAAACTGTTTTTTTTTTATACCAATGGCCCATAGAACTGCAAAACCACACTTCTATTTCTCTGGCCTACACCAGACTATTTTCAACAGATATATTTGTGTCTGAAAAATCAGAGGCACACTTTTTTTTTTTTGGGGGGGGGGGCACCAAAAGGTTAATAAGATGGGTATTTGTACATTGTGAAGGAGGAAAAAAAAATGAGGATTTAGATAAAAAAAAAGGATTTTTCCTGGCCCCCGGGACCTGGAGCTAAGTCCAGCAATTTCAGCAACAGGAGCAGCACACAGGACTGTAATGCAGCGTTTGCTGGAATAACCACTACGTCTCCTATACAGCCTGCCTGCCTGCCTGCCTGATATACCTGGGATGGATATTAGTCCTGAGAAGGACTGTTTGTTTGATCTGGCAGCCTTTACAGACCCTACACTAACTATTTTGCAGGATATATCTCTCCCTAAATCAGCAGCGCAGTCCCTACACTCTCTGATCCGGAGCGACTGTGTCCAAGATTGCGCCCGGTTTTAAATACTCGAGGTGACGATGTGTGGCCAGCCAATCACTGTAATGCCCACAAACAACATGGCTGCGGCATTACAGTGACTGGCTGGCAATCCCTGCATGTTCATTGGCTCTGTAAAGAGCGCCAAACATACAGGTCGGAGACCCGAGCTCCTGCCCGAGTAACCCGGAAATGCTCGGTGCTCGCCGAACATCCCGAGTAGCGTGATGCTCGGGCGAGTACCGAGCAGTGTCGATCATGTTCGCTCAAAACTAATTTTCACAAAAAAGTGAAATTTTCAAAAATTCAAACAATTGGGTGAAAACGACTAAATATCAAGGACTCATCGGTCGAATCGCTCTGGAACTGAAATCGGAAGGCTCACTGACATTTCCCCTATCTGAAAGTCTGATAAACGCCGGAGAAATGACTAAGTCTAAAAAAAAAATTTTTTTAACTTTTTTCAATTTTACCCACCGTGGGATATATATTCTACCCACACACATTTGGAACTCTCCTGGTGTACCCTCACACATATTATTCCCTCATAAAGCAGATATTTTCACAAAAAACTAGTGTTGAGCATTCCGATACTGTAATATCGGGTATCGGCCGATATTCGCAGTATCGGAATTCCGATACTTAATTCCGATACTTTTACAATATCGAATACCGGAATCGGAAGTTCCCATAATGCCTGCGCTCTGCAGTGTCTGTGAAGGATGACAAGCTGGATGGCAGCGCGATCCAGCCTGTCATCAGAATGCCATCCCAGCGGGGGAGAATTCTCCTGATTGTTTAAAATCCGGCGCGCGGTAAAAAGCCGCCGGCTTTTAAACAATCACACAGCCCCATACTGCTTCCCCACAGCCTCCCACCCCGATCCTCCGCTCCCCTCGCCACCTCCCATCCCGATCGTAAGTTAGGACCGGGCAGGGAGCGCAGCACCAAGGAGCGAAGGACCCGGGCGGGGAAGCCGGCAGTGAAAAGACTTCACCGCCGGCTTTCCCGTTCTGTGCTGCGCTTTCCCGCCGGTTATTTCAAATGAACAGCTGAGGTATCAGGTGATGCCGATCAGCTGTTCATTTGAAGTAGCCGCGGTGCCCTCAGAGGGTTCATGTGAGTTCATGCTTGACTGCATGAACTCACATGAACTTTCCCACGACCGCACAGGTCAGCCTCACCTCACAGACCATCAGACCGGTCATGATTAGTGTGTGTGCGGGGTGTCTGTGCGGGGTGTCTGTGTGCGGGGTGTCTGTGTGCGGGGTGTCTGTGTGCGGGGTGTCTGTGCGATGTTTGTGCGGGTGTCTGTGCGGGTGTCTGTGCGTGCAGGCAGACATAGGCCGATGTGACACTACTACTCCCATCGGCCTATGTCTGTCCCCCGTCCACTCGTGCCAGCAGGATCAGCTCGATGGGAGCAGTAGTTCCCATCAGTCTGATCCTGCTATTTAAATTGCCCTACTGTGCCCCAATAAATGTTAAATACATGTCATTGGTGGCCAGTGGTTACCTACAATAAATTAGTTCATACATTACCTGTCCCCGCCGATCGCCACCTAAAATAAAGTAAAAAATAAAAAACTACACCTATACTCACCTAGACACCTAATTCCCCGAAGCCATCGATCTCCTGTAATAAAATATAAAATAATAAACCACAACCTTATCCTTACCCCTCCGGAGTAGTCCACGAGTGTCCCACGAAGATCTCCAGTTCAGAGCAGCCACATAGAATGTGACCGCTCTGAACCGCTGCCGCCGCTAGAATGACGGGGCCGTAAAGCAGCCCCGTCATTGCATAAGCGGGTTCACCGGAGTTCAGGCAGCGCTGCTCCGGTTAGCTGCTTTACGGCCCTGCTGTATCGTGAGAAATTCCCACGGTACAGCACTGCCGTAAAGGAGGTCTCCGGAGCTGCGCTGCCTGAATGCACTCCGGTGACCTCAGTCAGTGGCTCCCGCTGCCGGGAGCGGACGTGTTCCCGGCAGTGTGAGCTTACAGCAGCCATGCACAGCTGTCACCATCTCCAGATGTGACAGCTGTGCATGGGAGATCAGCACAGGAACGTGGACAGGTAACTATTATTTTTAGTGAACTAAGAATTAAATAAAATGGTGTGTTTTATTTCAAATAAATTATTTTTTTCTGGGTGTAGTGTGTTTTTTCTTTTTAACACTTTGTAGGTTAGTAATGGGGGTGTCTTATAGACGCCCATCATTACTAACCTGGGCTTCATGGCAGCTGGCGCTGACATGAACCCCACCACTATTACCCCCTGCCACCGCACCAGGGCAGCGTGGAAGAGCGAGGCTAAGTGCCAGAATTGGCGCATCCTACGGATGCGCCATTTCTGGGGCGGCTGACGGCTGGTGTTTCTAGCCTGGGAGGGGGCCATTATTCATGGCACCCTTCCTGGGCTATTAATATCAGCCCCCAGCTGTCTGCCTAGCCTTTGCTAGCTATTAAAATAGGGGGGACCCCACGTCATTTTTTTGGGGGGGGTCCCCCATTTTAATAGCTAGTAAAGGCTAGGTATTCAGCTGGGGGCTGATATTAGTAGCCTGGGAAGCTCCGTGGGTTTTACCCCCTTCCCAGGCTTCAAACATCTGCCCCAGCCGTCTGCTTAACCTCCGCTAGAGACTAAAATTATGGGGGATCCCACGCCATTTTTTTTTTAAATAAATCCTTTATTTTAACACTAAATGACATTTGAGGAGTTAATAAAGATGCAGTCCCTAAATTATTATTTATTTTTTAATTAATTTTTCCCAAAACTTTTGACGTGGGCTTCGCCATATTTTTGTATGCCAGCCAGGTACAGCATCCAGCTTCTATGAACGCGCCATTTTCCGGGGCGGCTGCGGACTGCAATTTTCAGCGGGGGGGGGGGAGGGGGGCAGAAAGCTTGGGCCTCCCTGCGCTGCGGATTCCAGCCCCCAGCTGCCTAGTTGTACCTGGCTGGACACAAAAATAGGGAGAAGCTCCACGTTTTTTTTTTTTTTCATTATTTCATGAAATTCATGGAATAATTAAGAAAAAAAGGGCTTCCCTATATTGTTGTGTCCGGCTAGGTACAAATAGGCAGCTGGTGGTTGGGGGCAGCCCGTTCCTGCCTGCTGTACCTGGCTGGACACAAATATAGTGCAAAGCCCCACGTCAATTTTTTTTAATTATTTCAGGAAATTCATGAAATAATTAAAAAAAAATTGACGTGGGGCTTCGCTCTATATTTGTGTCCAGCCAGGTACAGCAGGCAGGAACGGGCTGCCCCCAACCACCAGCTGCCTATTTGTACCTAGCCGGACACAACAATATAGGGAAGCCCTTTTTTTCTTAATTATTCCATGAATTTCATGAAATAATTAAAAAAAAAAAATGCGTGGGGCTTCGCCCTATTTTTGTGTCCAGCCAGGTACAACAAGGCAGCTGGGGGCTGGAATCCGCAGTGCAGGGAGGCCCAAGCTTTCTGGGCCCCACCCGCTGCAAATTGCAGTCCGCAGCCGCCCCGGAAAATGGCGCGTTCATAGAAGCGCCATCTTCTGGCGCTGTACCCAACTCATCCAGGGCCCTGGTGCGGTGGCTCACTGGGTAATAAAGGGGTTAAGGCCAGCTTGGCATTATCAGCTGGCCCTAAGCCCGAAATTCATGGGGTCACGCCAATATTAGACATGACCGCCATGAATTTCTAGTAAAGTATTTAAAAAAAACACAAACACCCAGAAAAAAGTCCTTTAATTGAAATAAAGACACAATTCTTTATTGTTCTAAATTAAACCATACTTACCGTCACGCCCATTCCAGCTGAAGCCAACGATCTCCTGCAATAAAAGTAAAATAATAAAGCAACATCATCCTTACCTTTCCATGGCTCCCACGACAGCTTCAGCTCTGCTTCATCGAGATGACAGCCTGGATCGCAGCAGAAAGTTGCCATCCAGCCTGTCATCCCGCAGACACTGAGAAGCGCAGGCATGCTTGCGCTCCTCAGTGTCAGGCTGTGACGGCATCCCGATAAGCCGAGTCTCTCACGCTCACCGCATGCGCAGGAGAATTTTCCCACGCTGTCAGTGACGTGCATGAGGTGAGCTGAGTTCATTGGACATGACCTCGGCTCATCTGGATGCCGTCACAGCCAGACACTGAGGAGCGCAAGCATGCCTGCGCTTCTCAGTGTCTGCGGGATGATAGGCTGGATGGCAGCGTTCTGCTGCGGTCCAGCCTGTCATCTCGATGTAGCAGAGCTGAAGCTGTCGTGGGAACCATGGAAAGGTAAGGATGATGTTGGTTTATTATTTTTCTTTTATTTCAGGAGATCGTTGGCTTCAGCTGGAATGGGCGTGATGGTAGGTATGGTTTAATTTAGAACAATAAAGAATTGTGTGTTTATTTCAATTAAAGGACTTTTTTCTGGGTGTTTGTGTTTTTTTTAAATACTTTACTAGAAATTCATGGTGGTCATGTCTAATATTGGCGTGACCCCATGAATTTCGGGCTTAGGGCCAGCTGATAATGCCAAGCTGGCCTTAACCCCTTTATTACCCAGTGAGCCACCGCACCAGGGCCCTGGATGAGTTGGGTACAGCGCCAGAAGATGGCGCTTCTATGAACGCGCCATTTTCCGGGGCGGCTGCGGACTGCAATTTGCAGCGGGGGTGGCCCAGAAAACTTGGGCCTCCCTGCGCTGCAGATTCCAGCCCCCAGCTGCCTAGTTGTACCTGGCTGGACACAAAAATAGGGCGAAGCTCCACGTATTTTTTTTTTAAATTCATGAAATTCATGGAATAATTAAGAAAAAAAGGGCTTCCCTATATTGTTGTGTCCGGCTAGGTACAAATAGGCAGCTGGTGGTTGGGGGCAGCCCGTTCCTGCCTGCTGTACCTGACTGGACACAAATATAGGGCTAAGCCCCACATCAATTTTTTTTAATTATTTCATGAATTTCCTGAAATGATTTTAAAAAAATTGACGTGGGGCTTCGCACTATATTTGTGTCCAGCCAGGTACAGCAGGCAGGAACGGGCTGCCCCCAACCACCAGCTGCCTATTTGTACCTGGTTGGACACAACAATATAGGGAAGCCCTTTTTTTCTTAATTATTCCATGAATTTCATGAAATAATTAAAAAAAAAAATGCGTGGGGCTTCGCCCTATTTTTGTGCCCAGCCAGGTACAACTAGGCAGCTGGGTGGCTGGAATCCGCAGCGCAGGGAGACCCAAGCTTTCTGGGCCACCCCCGCTGCAAATTGCAGTCCGCAGCCGCCCCAGAAAATGGCGCGTTCATAGAAGCGCCATCTTCTGGCGCTGTACCCAACTCATCCAGGGCCCTGGTGCGGTGGCTCACTGGGTAATAAAGGGGTTAAGGCCAGCTTGGCATTATCAGCTGGCCCTAAGCCCCAAATTCATGGGGTCACGCCAATATTAGACATGACCACCATGAATTTCTAGTAAAGTATTTAAAAAAACACAACACCCAGAATAAAGTCCTTTAATTGAAATAAACACACAATTCTTTATTGTTCTAAATTAAACCATACATACCATCACGCCCATTCCAGCTGAAGCCAACGATCTCCTGCAATAAAAGTAAAATAATAAAGCAACCTCATCCTTACCTTTCCATGGTTCCCACGACAGCTCCAGCTCTGCTACATCGAGATGACAGGCTGGACCGCAGCAGAACGCTGCCATTCAGCCTGTCATCCCGCAGACACTGAGAAGCGCAGGCATGCTTCCACTCCTCAGTGTCTGGCTGTGACGGCATAAAGATGAGCCGAGGTCATGTCCAATGAACTCAGCTCACCTCATGCACGTCACTGACAGCGTGGGAAAATTCTCCTGCACTCAGCACTTCAGCGTGAGAATTTTCCCACGCTGTCAGTGAAGTGCATGAGGTGCGCCGAGTTCATTGGACATGAGCTCACCTCATGTACGTCACTGACAGCGTGGGAAAATTCTCCTGCACTCAGCACTTCAGCGTGAGAATTTTCCCACGCTGTCAGTGACGTGCATGAGGTGAGCTGAGTTCATTGGACATGAGCTTACCTCATGCACGTCACTGACAGCGTGGGAAAATTCTCCTGCACTCAGCGCTTCAGCGTGAGAATTTTCCCACGCTGTCAGTGACGTGCATGAGGTGAGCTGAGTTCATTGGACATGAACTCGGCTCATCTGGATGACGTCACAGAGAGACACTGAGGAGCGCAAGCATGCCTGCGCTTCTCAGTGTCTGCGGGATGACAGGCTGGATGGCAGCGTTCTGCTGCGGTCCAGCCTGTCATCTCGATGTAGCAGAGCTGAAGCTGTCGTGGGAACCATGGAAAGGTAAGGATGAGGTTGCTTTATTATTTTTCTTTTATTGCAGGAGATCGTTGGCTTCAGCTGGAATGGGCGTGATGGTAAGTATGGTTTAATTTAGAACAATAAAGGATTGTTTCTTTATTTCAATTAAAGGACTTTTTTCTGGGTGTTTGTGTTTTCTTTTAACTTTGACTATGGGGTTAGTAATGGGGGTGTCTTATAGACGCCTCTCCATTACTAACCTGGGCTTGATGTCAGCTGGCATTATAAGCTGACATCAACCCCAGCCCTATTACCCCACTGCCACCGCTACAGGGCAGTGGGAAGAGCGAGGCTAAGTGCCAGAATTGGCGCATCCTATGGATGCGCCATTTCTGGGGCGGCTGACGGCTGGTGTTTCTAGCCTGGGAGGGGGCCAATATTCATGGCACCCTTCCTGGGCTATTAAAATCAGCCCCCAGCTGTCTGCCTAGCCTTTGCTAGCTATTAAATTAGGGGGGACCCCACGTTATTTTTTTGGGGGGGTCCCCCATTTTAATAGCTAATAAAAGCTAGGTATTCAGCTGGGGGCTGATATTAGTAGCCTGGGAAGCTCCGTGGATATTACCCCCTTCCCAGGCTTCAAACATCTGCCCCAGCTGTCTGCTTAACCTCCGCTAGAGCCTAAAATTAAGGGGAACCCCACGCCAATTTTTTTTTTAAATAAATCCTTTATTTTAACAGTAAATGACAAGTACAGTAATCAACACTGTCACTGTACTTCATATATATGTGACTGACATGTTTCTATCTATCTAATCTATGTGTGATTCTCTATTCTTTCTATTCTAAATTGTCGGGTACAGATGCTGAATTGCCGGCCGGCTTTTTTAAAGAGACGGTGCATGAAAACACTATAATTTTTTAAATAAATCCTTTACACTAAATGACAAGTACAGTAAGCAACACTGTCACTGTACTTCATATATATGTGACTGACATGTTTCTATCTATCTAATCTATGTGTGAAGCTCTATTCTGTCTGTTATAAATTGTCGGGTACCGCTGCTGAATTGCCGGCCGGCTTTTTTAAAGGGACGGTGCACGAAAACACTAATATTTTTTAAAATAAATCCTTTACACTAAATGACAAGTACAGTAAGCAACACTGTCACTGTACTTCTTATATATGTGACTGACATGTTTCTATCTACCTAATCTATGTGTGAAGCTCTATTCTTTCTGTTGTAAATTGTCGGGTACCGGTGAATGCCGCTGATGAATTGCCGGCTTTTCATGTCATTCTACATTATTCTTAGTTGTTTTACTTCATGTAGAATTAACCTACAAGGAAAGAAAGGGTTTATTTTCATTCCGATATTTGTGTCCCATTGACTTGCATTGGTTTCCGGTATCGGAATCGGCGATATCCGATACTTTTTGGGTATCGGCCCGATCCAATCCGATACGATATTTCCTGATATCGGAAGGTATCGCTCAACACTACAAAAAACTGAAATTTTCAAAAATTCAGAAAATTGGCTGAAAACAACTAAATATCAAGGACTCATCGGGCGAATCGCTCTGGAACTGAAATTGGTAGGCTCACTGACATTTCACCTTTCTGAAAGTCTGATAAACGCTGGAAAAATGACTAAGTCCAATAAAAAAAAATTTTCAACTTTTTTCAATTTTACCCCCGTGGGATATATATTCTACCCACACACATTTGGGACTCTCCTGGGGTACCCTCACACATATTATTCCCTCATTTAGCGGATATTTTCCCAAAAAAGTGAAAATGTCAAAAATTCTGAAAATTGGCTGAAAACGACTAAATATCAAGGACTCATCGGTCGAATCGCTCTGGAACTGAAATCGGAACGCTCACTGACATTTCCCCTTTCTGAAAGTCTGATAAATGCTGGAAAAATGACTAAGTCCAATAAAAAATTTTTTGCAACTTTTTTCAATTTTACCCAGGTGGGATATATATTCTACCCACACACATTTGGGACTCTCCTGGGGTACCATCACACATATTATTATCTCATTTAGCGGATATTTTCCCAAAAAAGTGAAAATGTCAAAAATTCTGAAAATTGGCTGAAAACGACTAAATATCAAGGACTCATCGGTCGAATCGCTCTGGAACTGAAATCGGAACGCTCACTGACATTTCCCCTATCTGAAAGTCTGATAAACGTCGGAAAAATGACTAAGTCCAAAGAAAAAAATTTTTCAATTTTTTTCAATTTTACCCCGTGGGATATATATTCTACCCACACACATTTGGAACTCTCCTGGGGTACCCTCACACATATTATTCCCTCAATGAGTGGATATTTTCACAAAAAAAGTGAAATTTTCACAAATTCAGAAAATTGGCTGAAAATGACTAAATATCAAGGACTCATCGGGCGAATCGCTTTGGAACTGGAGTCGGAATGCTCACTGACATATCCCCTATCTGAAAGTCTGATAAATGCCGGAAAAATGACTATGTCCAAAAAAAAATGTTTTCAACTTTTTTCAATTTTACCCCCGTGGGATATATATTCTACCCACACACATTTGGAACTCTTCTGGTGTACCCTCACACATATTATTCCCTTATAAAGCGGAAATTTTCACGAAAAAGTGAAATTTTCAAAAATTTAGAAAATTGGCTGAAAATGACTAAATATCAAGGAATCATCGGGCTAATCGCTCTGGAACTGAAATCGGAACGCTCACTGACATTTCCCCTATCTGAAAGTCTGATAAACGCCGGAAAAATTACTAAGTCCAAAAAAAAAATTTTTTACTACTTTTTTCAATTTTCCCCCGTGGGATATATATTCTACCCAAACACATTTGGAACTCTCCTGGGGTACCCTCACACATATTATTCCCTCAATGAGTGGATATTTTCACAAAAAAGTAAAATTTTCACAAATTCAGAAAATTGGCTGAAAATGACTAAATATCAAGGACTCATCGGGCGAATCGCTCTGGAACTGAAATCGGAACCCTCACTGACATTTTCCCTTTCTGAAAGTCTGATAAAAGCCAGAGAATTGACTAAGTCCAAAAAAAAAAATTTTTCAACTTTTTTCAATTTTACCCCCAAGGGATATGTATTCTACCCACACACATTTGGAAGTCTCCTGAGGTACCCTCACACATATTATTCCCACATTTAGTGGATATTTTCACAAAAAAAATAAAAGTTTCAAAAATTCAGAAAATTGGCTGAAAACGACTAAATATCAAGGAATCATCGGTCGAATCGCTCTGGAACTGAAATCAGAACGCTCACTGACATATCCCCTATCTGAAAGTGTATTTAATGCCGGAAAAATGACTATGTCCAAAAAAAAAAAATTTTCAACTTTTTTCAATTTTACTCCCGTGGAATATATCTTCTACCCCCACACATTTGGTACTCTCCTGAGGTACCCTCACACATATTATTCCCTCATTTAGTGGATATTTTCACAAAAAGTGAAATTTTCAAAAATTCTGAAAATTGGCTGAAAATGACAAAATATCAAGGACCCATCCGGCGAATCGCTCTGTAAATGAAATCGGAATGCTCACTGACATTTACCTTATCTGAAAGTGTGATAAACGCGGGAAAAATGACTAAGTCCAAAAAAAAAATTTTTTACAACTTTTTTCAATTTTCCCCCGTGGGATATATATTCTACCCAAACACATTTGGAACTCTCCTGGGGTACCCTCACACATATTATTCCCTCATTTAGCGGATATTTTCACAAAAAAGTGAAATTTAAAAAAATTCATAAAATTGGCTGAAAACGACTAAATATCAAGGACTCATCGGGCGAATCGCTCTGGTACTGAAATCGGAATGTGACTGACATTTCCCCTATCTGAAAGTTTGATAAAGGCCGGAAAAATGACTAAGTCCAAAAAAAATTTTTTTTCAACTTTTTTAAATTTTCCCCCCGTGGGATATATATTCTACCCACAAACATTTGGAACTCTCCTGGGGTACCCTCACACATATTATTCCCTCATTTAATGGATATTTTCACAAAAAAGTGAAATTTTCAAAAATTCAGAAAATTGGCTGAAAACAACTAAATATCAAGGAATCATCGGGCGAATCACTCTGGAACTGAAATCGGAATGCTCACTGACATTTTCCCTATCTGAAAGTCTGGTAAACGCTGGAAAAATGACTATGTCCAAAAAAAAAAAATTTTCAACTTTTTTAAATTTTCCCCCCGTGGGATATATATTCAACCCACACAAATTTGGAACTCTCCTGGGGTACCCTAACACATATTATTCCCTCATTTAGGGGATTTTTTCACAAAAAAGTGAAATTTTCAAAAATTCAGAAAATTGGCTGAAAACGACTAAATATCAAGGACTCATCCGGCGAATCGCTCTGGTACTGAAATCGGAAGGCTCACTGACATTTCCCCTATCTGAAAGTCTGATAAAGGCCGTACAAATGACTAAGTCCAAAAAAATATTATTTTCAACTTTTTTAAATGTTACCCCCGTGGGATATATATTCTACCCACACACATTTGGAACTCTCCTGGGGTACCCTCACACATATTATTCCCTCAATGAGTGGATATTTTCACAAAAAAGTGAAATTTTCACAAATTCAGAAAATTGGCTGAAAATGACTAAATATCAAGGACTCATCGGGCGAATCGCTCTGGAAATTAAATCGGAATGCTCACTGACATTTCCCCTATCTGAAAGACTGATAAACGCCAGAAAAATGACTAAGTAAAAAAAAAAATTTTTTTCAACTTTTTTCAATTTTACCCCCGTGGGATATATATTCTACCCACACACATTTGGAACTGTCCTGGGGTACCCTCACACATATTATTCCCTCATTTAACAGATATTTTCACAAAAAAGTTAAATTTTCAAAAATTCAGAAAATTGGCTGAAAACGACTAAATATCAAGGACTCATCGGGCGTATCGCTCTGGAAATGAAATCGGAATGCTCACTGACATTTCCCCTATCTGAAAGTCTGATAAACGGCGGAAAAATGACTACGTCCAAAAAAAATATTTTTAAACTTTTTTCAATTTTACTCCTGTGGGATACATATTCTACCCTCACACATTTGGAACTCTCCTGGGGTACCCTCACACATATTATTCCATAATTTAGTGGATATTTTCACAAAAAAGTCAAATTTTCAAAAATTCAGAAAATTGGCTGAAAACGATTAAATATAAAGGACTCATCAGGAGAATCGCTCTGGAACTGAAATCGGAACTCTTGCTGACATTTCCCCTATCTGAAAGTCTGATAAACGCCAGAAAAATGACTAAGTAAAAAAAAAAATTTTTTTCAACTTTTTTCAATTTTACCCCCGTGGGATATATATTCTACCCACACACATTTGGAACTGTCCTGGGGTACCCTCACACATAGTAATCCCTCATTTAGTGAATATTTTCACAAAAAAGTGAAATTTTCAAAAATTCTGAAAATTGGCTGAAAACAACTAAATATCAAGGAATCATCGGGCGAATCGCTCTGGAACTGAAATCGGAACGCTCACTGACATTTCCCCTATCTGAAAGTCTGGTAAACACCGGAAAAATGACTACGTCCAAAAAAAAATTTTTTCAAATATTTATAATTTTACCCCCGTGGGATATATATTCTACCCACACACATTTGAAACTCTCCTGGGGTACCCTCACACATATTATTCCCTCATTTACCGGATGTTTTCACACAAAAGTCAAATTTTCAAAAATTCTGAAAATTGGCTGAAAACGACTAAATATCTAAGACTCATCGGGCGAATCACTCTGGTACTGAAATCGGAACGCTCACTGACATTTCTCCTATCTAAAAGTCTTATAAACGCCAGAAAAATGACTAAGTCCAAAAAAAAAATTTTTTCAACTTTTTCAATTTTACCCCCGTGGGATATATATTCTACCCACACACATTTGGAACTCTCCTGGGGTACCCTCACACATATTATTCCCTCATTTAGTGGATATTTTCACAAAATTGTGAAATTTTCAAAAATTCAGAAAATTGGCTTAAAACGACTAAATATCCAGGTCTCATCGGGCGAATCGCTCTGGAACTGAAATCGGAACGCTCACTGACATTTCCCGTATCTGAAAGTCTGATAAATGCCGGACAAATGACTAAGTCCAAAAAAATATTTTTTTCAACTTTTTTAAATTTTACCCCCGTGGGATATATATTCTACCCACATACATTTGCAACTCTACAGGGGTACCCTCACACATATTATTCCCTCATTTAATGGATATTTTCACAAAAAAGTTAAATTTTCAAAAATTCAGAAAATTGGCTGAAAACGACTAAATATCAAGGACTCATCGGGCGAATCGCTCTGGAAATGAAATCGGAATGCTCACTGACATTTCCCCTATCTGAAAGTCTGATAAACGCCGGAAAAATGATAAAGTCCCCAAAAAAAATGCTTTCAACTTTTTTCAATTTTACGCTAGTGGGATATATATTTTACCCACACACATTTGGAACTCTCCTGGGGTACCCTCACACATATTATTCCCTCATTTAGCGGATATTTTCCCAAAAAAGTGAAATTTTCAAAAATTCAGAAAATTGGCTGAAAACGACTAAATATCAAGGACTCATCGGGCGAATCGCTCTGGTACTGAAATCGGAATGCTCACTGACATTTCCCCTATCTGAAAGTCTGATAAAGGCCGGAAAAATGACTAAGTCCAAAAAAATATTTTTTTCAACTTTTTTAAATTTTACCCCCGTGGGATATATATTCTACCCACATACATTTGCAACTCTACAGGGGTACCCTCACACATATTATTCCCTCATTTAACGGATATTTTCACAAAAAAGTTACATTTTCAAAAATTCAGAAAATTGGCTGAAAACGACTAAATATCAAGGACTCATCGGGCGAATCGCTCTGGAAATGAAATCGGAATGCTCACTGACATTTCCCCTATCTGAAAGTCTGATAAACGCCGGAAAAATGACTATGTCCAAAAAAAAAATTTTTCAACTTTTTTCAATTTTTCCCCCGTGGGATATAGATTCTACCCACACACATTTGGAACTCTCCTGGGGTACCCTCACACATATTATTCAATCATTTAGTGGATATTTTCACAAAAGAGTGAAATTTTCAAAAATTCAGAAGATTGGCTGAAAATGACTAAATATCAAGGACTCATCGGGCGAATCGCTCTGGTACTGAAATCGGAATGCTCACTGACATTTCCCCTATCTGAAAGTCTGATAAGCGCCGGAAAAATGACTAGGTCCAAAAAAAAATTTTTTTTAACCATTTTCAATTTTACCCCGGTGGTATATATATTCTACCCACACACATTTGGAACTCTCCTGAGGTACCCTCACACATATTATTCCCACATTTAGCGGATATTTTCACAAAAAAGTGAAATTTTCAAAAATTCAGAAAATTGGCTGAAAACGACTAAATATCAAAGACTCATCGGGCGAATCGCTCTGGTACTGAAATCGGAACGCTCACTGACATTTCCCCTATCTAAAAGTCTTATAAACGCCGGAAAAATGACTACGTCCAAAAAAAAATTTTTTTCAACTTTTTTAAATTTTACCCCCGTGGGATATATATTCTACCCACACACATTTGGAACTTTCCTGGGGTACCCTTACACATATTATTCAATCATTTAGTGGATATTTTCACAAAAGAGTGAAATTTTCAAAAATTCAGAAAATTGGCTGAAAACGACTAAATATCAATGACTCATCGGGCGAATCGCTCTGGAAATGAAACCGAAATGCTCACTGACATTTCCACTATCTGAAAGTCTGATAAGCGTCGGAATAATGACTACGTCCAAAAAAAAATTTTTTCAACTATTTTCAATTTTACCCCCGTGGGATATATATTCTACCCACACACATTTGGAACTCTCCTGGGGTACCCTCACTCATATTATTCCCTCATTTAGCGGATATTTTCACAAAAAAGTCAAATTTTCAAAAATTCAGAAAATTGGCTGAAAACGATTAAATATAAAGGACTCATCAGGAGAATCGCTCTGGAACTGAAATCGGAACTCTTGCTGACATTTCCCCTATCTGAAAGTCTGATAAACGCCAGAAAAATGACTAAGTAAAAAAAAAAATTTTTTTCAACTTTTTTCAATTTTACCCCCGTGGGATATATATTCTACCCACACACATTTGGAACTGTCCTGGGGTACCCTCACACATAGTAATCCCTCATTTAGCGAATATTTTCACAAAAAAGTGAATTTTTCAAAAATTCTGAAAATTGGCTGAAAACAACTAAATATCAAGGTATCATCGGGCGAATCGCTCTGGAACTGAAATCGGAACGCTCACTGACATTTCCCCTATCTGAA
This sequence comes from Phyllobates terribilis, assembly GCF_046119375.1. NCBI lineage: Eukaryota > Metazoa > Chordata > Amphibia > Anura > Dendrobatidae > Phyllobates > Phyllobates terribilis. Next base: position 46,512,521 of record NW_027362769.1, on the reverse strand, counting down.
AGTCTGGTAAGCACCGGAAAAATGACTATGTCCAAAAAAAAAAAATGTTCAACTTTTTTCAATTTTTCCCCCTGGGATATATATTCAACCCACACACATTTGGAACTCTCCTGGGGTACCCTCACACATATTATTCCCTCATTTAGCGGATATTTTCACAGAAAAGTGAAATTTTCAAAAATTCAGAAAATTGGCTGAAAACGACTAAATATCAAGGACTCATCGGGCGAATCGCTCTGGAAATGAAATCGGAATGCTCACTGACATTTCCCCTATCTGAAAGACTGATAAGCGCCGGAAAAATGACTAAGTCCAAAAAAAAATTTTTTTTATCCATTTTCAATTTTACCCCGGTGGTATATATATTCTACCCACACACATTTGGAACTCTCCTGAGGTACCCTCACACATATTATTCCCACATTTAGCGGATATTTTCACAAAAAAGTGAAATTTTCAAAAAATTCTGAAAAATGACTGAAAACGACTAAATATCAAGGAATCATCGGGCGAATCACTCTGGAACTGAAATCGGAATGCTCACTGACATTTCCCCTATCTGAAAGTCTGATAAAGGCCGGAAAAATGACTACGTCCAAAAAAAATTTTTTTCAACTATTTTCAATTTTACCCCCGTGGGATATATATTCTACCCACACACATTTGGAACTCTCCTGGGGTACCCTCACACATATTATTCCCTCATTTAATGGATATTTTCACAAAAAAGTGAAATTTTTAAAAATTCAGAAAATTGGCTGAACACGACTAAATAAAAAATACTCATCATGCGAATCGCTCTGGAAATGAAATCGGAATGCTCACTGACATTTCCCCTATCTGAAAGTCTGATCAACGCCGGAAAAATGACTATGTCCAAAAAAAAAATTTTTCAACTTTTTTCAATTTTTTCCCCGTGGGATATATATTCTACCCACACACATTTGGAACTCTCCTGGGGTACCCTCACACATATTATTCAATCATTTAGTGGATATTTTCACAAAAGAGTGAAATTTTCAAAAATTCAGAAGATTGGCTGAAAATGACTAAATATCAAGGATTCATCGGGCGAATCGCTCTGGTACTGAAATTGGAATGCTCACTGACATTTCCCCTATCTGAAAGTCTGATAAACGCTGGAAAAATGACTAAGTGCAAAAAAAAATTTTTTTCAACTATTTACAATTTTACCCCCGTGGGATATATATTCTACCCACACACATTTGCAACTCTCCTGGTGTACCCTCACACATATTATTCCCTCATTTAGCGGATATTTTCACAAAAAAGTGAAATTTTCAAAAATTCAGAAAATTGGCTGAAAACGACTAAATATCAAAGACTCATCGGGCGAATCGTTCTGGTACTGAAATCGGAACGCTCACTGACATTTCCCCTATCTAAAAGTCTTATAAACGCCGGAAAAATGACTAAGTCCAAAAAAAAAATCTTTTCAACTTTTTTCAATTTTACCCCAGTTGGATATATATTCTACCCACACACATTTGGAACTCTCCTGGGGTATGCTCACACATATTATTCCCTCATTTAGTGGAAATTTTCACAAAAAAGTGTAATTTTCAAAAATTTAGAAAAAAGGCTGAAAACGACTAAATATCAAGGACTCATCGGGCGAATCGCTCTGGAACTGAAATCGGAATGCTCACTGACATATCCCCTATCTGAAAGTCTGATAAACGGCCGAAAAATGACTTAGTCCGAAAAAAAAATTTTTTCAACTTTTTTCAATTTTACCCCTGTGGGATATGTATTCTAAGCCACACACATTTGGAACTCTCCTGAGGTACCCTCACACATATTATTCCGACATTTAGCGGATATTTTCACAAAAAAGGGAAATTTTGAAAAATTCAGAAAATTGGCTGAAAACGACAAAATATCAAGGACTCATCGGACGAATCGCTCTGGAACTGAAATCGGAACGCTCACTGATATATCCCTTATCTGAAAGACTTATAAACGCCGTAAAAATGACTAAGTCTAAAAAAAAATGTTTTCAACTTTTTTCAATTTTACGCTAGTGGGATATATATTCTACCCACTCACATTTGGAACTCTCCTGGGGTACCCTCACACATATTATTCCCTCATTTGGTGGATATTTTCACAAAAAAAGTGAAATTTTCAAAAATTCAGATAATTGGCTGAAAACGACTAAATGTCAAGACTCTTTGGGTGAATCGCTCTGGAACTGAAATCGGAAGGCTCACTGACATTTCCCCTATTTGAAAGTCTGATAAATGTATGAAAAATGACTAACTCAAAAAAAAAAATATTTTTCAACTTTTTTCAATTTTGCACCCGTGGGATATATATTCTACCCACACACATTTGGAACTCTCCTGGGGTACCCTCACACATATTATTCCCTCATTTAGCGGATATTTTCACAAAAAGGTGAAATTTTCAAAAATTCAGAAAAATGGCTGAAAACGACTAAATATCAAGGATTCATCGGGTGAATTGCTCTGGAACTGAAATCAGAACGCTCACTGACATATCCCGTATCTGAAAGTCTGATATACGCCAGAAAAATGACTAAGTCTAAAAAAAATATTTTTTTCAACTTTTTTAATTTTACCCCTGTGGGATATATATTCTACCCACACACATTTGGAACTCTCCTGGGGTACCCTCACACATATTATTCCCTCATTTAGCGGATATTTTCACAAAAAAGTGAAATTTTCAAAAATTCTGAAAATTGGCTGAAAACGACTAAATATCAAGGACTCAAAGGGCGAATCGCTCTGGAACTGAAATCGGAACGCTAGCTGACATATCCCCTTTCTGAAAGTATGATAAATGGCGGAAAAATTCTGAAGTCCCCAAAAAAATTTTTTTCAACTTTTTCAATTTTGCCGCTGTGGGATATGTATTCTAACCACACACATTTGGAACTCTCCTGGGGTACCCTAACACATTTTATTCCCTCATTTAGTCGATATTTTCACAAAAAAGTGAAATTTTCAAAAATTCAGAAAATTGGTTGAAAACGACTAAATATCAAGGACTCATCAGGCAAATCGCTCTGGAGCTGAAATCGGAACGCTCACTGACATTTCTCCTATAGGAAAGTCTGATAAACGCCAGAAAAATGACTAAGTCCAAAAAAAAATTTTTTTCAACTTTTTTCAATTTTACCCCCGTGGGATATATAATCTACCCACACACATTTGGAACTCTCCTGGGGTATGCTCACACATATTATTCCCTCATTTAGTGGAAATTTTCACAAAAAAGTGTAATTTTCAAAAATTTAGAAAAAAGGCTGAAAACGACTAAATATCAAGGACTCATCGGGCGAATCGCTCTGGAACTGAAATCGGAATGCTCACTGACATATCACCTATCTGAAAGTCTGATAAACGGCCGAAAAATGACTTAGTCCAAAAAAAAAATTTTTTCAACTTTTTTCAATTTTACCCCTGTGGGATATGTATTCTAAGCCACACACATTTGGAACTCTCCTGAGGTACCCTCACACATATTATTCCGACATTTAGCGGATATTTTCACAAAAAAGGGAAATTTTCAAAAATTCAGAAAATTGGCTGAAAACGACAAAATATCAAGGACTCATCGGACGAATCGCTCTGGAACTGAAATCGGAACGCTCACTGATATATCCCTTATCTGAAAGACTTATAAACGCCGTAAAAATGACTAAGTCTAAAAAAAAATGTTTTCAACTTTTTTCAATTTTACGCTAGTGGGATATATATTCTACCCACTCACATTTGGAACTCTCCTGGGGTACCCTCACACATATTATTCCCTCATTTGGTGGATATTTTCACAAAAAAAGTGAAATTTTCAAAAATTCAGATAATTGGCTGAAAACGACTAAATGTCAAGACTCTTTGGGTGAATCGCTCTGGAACTGAAATCGGAAGGCTCACTGACATTTCCCCTATTTCAAAGTCTGATAAATGTAGGAAAAATGACTAACTCAAAAAAAAAAATATTTTTCAACTTTTTTCAATTTTGCACCCGTGGGATATATATTCTACCCACACACATTTGGAACTCTCATGGGGTACCCTCACACATATTATTCCCTCATTTAGCGGATATTTTCACAAAAAGGTGAAATTTTCAAAAATTCAGAAAAATGGCTGAAAACGACTAAATATCATGGATTCATCGGGTGAATTGCTCTGGAACTGAAATCAGAACGCTCACTGACATATCCCGTATCTGAAAGTCTGATAAACGCCAGAGAAATGACAAAGTCAAAAAAAAAAATTTTTTTCAACTTTTTTCAATTTTACCCCCGTGGGATATATATTCTACCCACACACATTTGGAACTCTCCTGGGGTACCCTCACACATATTATTCCCTCATTTAGCGGATATTTTCACAAAAAAGTGAAATTTTCAAAAATTCTGAAAATTGGCTGAAAACGACTAAATATCAAGGACTCATCAGGCGAATCGCTCTGGAACTGAAATCGGAATGCTAGCTGACATATCCCCTTTCTGAAAGTCTGATAAACGGCGGAAAAATTCTAATGTCCCCCAAAAATTTTTTTTTTAACTTTTTTCAATTTTACGCTAGTGGGTTATATATTCTACCCACACACATTTGGAACTCTCCTGAGGTACCCTCACACATATTATTCCCACATTTAGCGGATATTTTCACAAAAAAGTGAAATTTTCAAAAATTCAGAAAATTGGCTGAAAACGACTAAATATCAAGACTCATTGGGTGAATCGCTCTGGAACTGAAATCGGAAGGCTCACTGACATTTCCCCTCTCTGAAAGTCTGATAAATGCCGGAAAAATGATAAAGTCCCCCCAAAATTTTTTTTAAACTTTTTTCAATTTTACGCTAGTGGGATATATATTCTACCCACACACATTTGGAACTCTCCTGGGGTACCCACACACACATTATTCCCTCATTTAGTGGATATATTCACAAAAAAGTGATATTTTCAAAAATTCAGAAAAATGGCTGAAAACGACTAAAAACATCAAGGACTCATCGGGCGAATTGCTCTGGAACTGAAATCGGAACGCTCACTGACATATCCCGTATTTGAAAGTATGATAAACGCTGGAAAAATGACTAAGACCAAAAAAAAAATGTTTCAACTTTTTTCAATTTTACGCTGTAGGATATATATCCTACCGACACATATTTGGGACTCTCCTGGGGTACCCTCACACATATTATTCCCTCATTTAGTGGATATTTTCACAAAAAAGTGAAATTTTCAAAAATTCTGAAAAATGCCTGAAAACGACTAAATATCAAGGACTCATCAGGCGAATCGCTCTGGAACTGAAATCAGAATGCTCAGTGACATTTACCCTATCTGAAAGTCTGATAAACGCTGGAAAAATGACAGTCCAAAAAAAAAAATTTTTCAACTTTTTTCAATTTTACCCCATGGGATAAATATCTACCCACACACATTTAAAACTCTCCTGAGGTACCCTCACACATATTATTCCCTCATTTAGCGGATATTTTCACAAAAAAATTTTTTTTCAAAAATTCAGACAATTGGCTGAAAACTACTAAATATCAAGGACTCATCGGGCGAATTGGTCTGGAACTGAAATTGGAATGCTCACTGACATTTCCCCTATCTGAAAGTCTCATAAACGCAAGAAAAATGACTAAGTCCAAAAAAAAAATTTTTTTTCAACTTTTTTCAATTTTACCCCCTTGGGATATATATTCTACCTACACACATTTGGAACTCTCCTGGGGTACCCTCACACATATTATTCCCTCATTTAGCGGATATTTTAACAAAAAAGTGAAATTTTCAAAAATTCAGAAAATTGGTTGAAAACGGCTAAATATTAAGGACTCATCGGGCGAATCGCTCTGGAAATGAAATTGGAACGCTCACTGACATTTCCCCTATCTGAAAGTCTGATAAACGTCAGAAAAATGACTAAATCAAAAAAAAAAATTTTTTTTCAACTTTTTTCAATTTTACCCCCGTGGGATATATATTCTACCCACACACATTTGGAACTCTCCTGGGGTACCCTCACACATATTATTCCGTCATTTAGTGGATATTTTCACAAAAAAGTGAAAATATCAAAAATTCAGAAAATTGGCTGAAAATGACTAAATATAAAGGACTCATCGGACGAATCGCTCTGGAACTGAAATCGGAAAGCTCACTGACCCCAATCTGAAAGTCTGATAAACGCCGGAAAAATGACTAAGTCCAAAAATAATTTTTTTTCAACTTTTTTCAATTTAACCCCCGTGTGATATATGTTCTACCCACACACATTTGGAACTCTCTTGGGGTACCCTCACACATATTATTCCCTCATTTAGCGGATGTTGTCACAAAAAAAGTGAAATTTTAAAAAATTCAGAAAATTGGCTAAAAACGACTAAATATCAAGGACTCATCTTTCTAATCGCTTTTGAACTGAAATCAGAACGCTCACTGACATTTCACTATCTGAAAGTCTGATAAACGGCGGAAAAATTTCTAAGTTAAAAAAAAAAAAATTTTCAACTTTTTAAATTTTACCCCCGTGGGATATATATCCTACCCACACATATTTGGATCTCTCCTGGGTTCCCTCACACATATTATTCCCTCATTTAGCGGATATTATCACAAAAAAGTGAAATTATCTAAAATTCAGAAAATTGTCTGAAAACGACTAAATATCAAGGACTCATCGGGCGAATCGCTCTGGATCTGAAATCGGAAAGATCACTGACATTTCCCCTATCTGAAAGTCTGATAAACGCCAGAAAAATGACTAAGTCCAAAAATAATTTTTTTTCAACTTTTTTCAATTTTACCCCCGTGGGATATATATTCTACCCACACACATTTGGAACTCTCTTGGGGTACCCTCACACATATTATACCCTCATTTAGCAGATATTTTCACAAAAAAGTGAAATTTTCAAAAATTTAGAAAATTGGCTGAAAACGACTAAATAGCAAGGACTCATCGGGAGAATCGCTCTGGAACCTAAATCGGAGCGCTCGCTGACATTTCCCCTATCTGAAAGTCTGATAAACGCCGGAAAAATTTCTACGTTCAAAAAAAAAATTTTTCAACTTTTTTCTCTTTTACCTACGTGGGATATATATTCTACCCACACATATTTGGAACTCTCCTGGGGTACCATCATACATATTATTCCCTCATTTAGCGGATATTTTCACAAAAAAAGTGAAATTTTCAAAAATTCAGAAAATTGGCTAAAAACGACTAAATATCAAGGACTCATCTTTCTAATCGCTTTTGAACTGAAATCAGAACGCTCACTGACATTTCACTATCTGAAAGTCTGATAAACGGCGGAAAAATTTCTAAGTTAAAAAAATAAATTTTTTCAACTTTTTAAATTTTACCCCCGTGGGATATATATCCTACCCACACACATTTGGAACTCTCCTGGTATACCCTCACACATATTGTTCCCACATTTAGCGGATATTTTTACAAAAAAGTGAAATTTTAGAAAATTCAGAAAATTGGCAGAAATCGACTAAATATCAAGGACTCATCGGGCGAATCGCTCTGGAACTGAAATCAGAACGCTCACTGACATTTCCCCTATCTGAAACTCTGATAAACGCCAGAAAAATGACTAAGTCCAAAAAAAAAATTTTTTATTCAACTTTTTTCAATTTTACCCCCGTGGGATATATATTCTACCCACACACATTTGGAACTCTCCTGGGGTACCCTCACACATATTATTCCCTCATTTAGTGGATATTTTCACAAAAAAGTGAAATTTTCATAAATTCAGAATAATGGCTGAAAACGATTAAATATTAAGGACTCCGGGCAAATCGCTCTGGAACTGAAATCGGAACACTCACTGACATTTCCTCTATCTGAAAGTCTGATAAACGACGGAAAAATGATTAAGTCCAAAAAAAAAAATTTTTTTTCCACTTATTTCAATTTTACACCCGTGGGATATATATTCTACCCACACACATTTGGAACTCTCCTGGGGTACCCTCACACATATTCTTCCCTCATTTAGTGGATATTTTCAAAAAAAAGTGAAATTTTCAAAAATTCAGAAAATTGGCTGAAAAAGACTAAATATGAAGGACTCATCGGGCGAATCGCTCTGGAACTGAAATCGGAATGCTCACTGACCCCAATCTGAAAGTCTGATAAACGCCAGAAAAATGACTAAGTCCAAAAAAAAAATTTTTCAACTTTTTTCAATTTTACCCCTGTGGGATACATATTCTACCCACACACATTTGGAACTCTCCTGTTCTACCCTCACACATATTATTCCGTCATTTAGTGGATATTTTCACAAAAAAGTGAAATTATCAAAAATTAAAAAAATTGGCTGAAAATGACTTAATATCAAGGACTCATCGGGCGAATCGCTCTGGAACTTAAATTGGAATGCTCACTGACATTTTCCCTATCTGAAAGTCTGATAAACGCCGGAAAAATTTCTAAGTCCAAAAAAAAAAAGTTTTTCAACTTTTTTCAATTTTACCCCTGTGGGACACACACATTTGGAACTCTCCTGTTGTACCCTCACACATATTATTCCCTCATTTAGTGGATAATTTCACAAAAAAGTGAAATTTTCAAAAATTAAAAAAATTGGCTGAAAATGACTTAATATCAAGGACTCATCGGGCGAATCGCTCTGGAACTTAAATTGGAATGCTCACTGACATTTCCCCTATCTGAAAGTCTGATAAACGCCGGAAAAATGACCAAGTCCCAAAAAAAAAAATTGTTAAACTTTTTTCAATTTTACCCCTGTGGGATACATTTTCTACCCACACACATTTGGATCTCTCCTGGGGTACCCTCACACATATTATTCCCTCATTTAGCGGATATTTTCACAAAAAAGTGAAATTTTCAAAAATTCCGAAAATTGACAGAAATCGACTAGATATCAATGACTCATCGGGCGAATCGCTCTGGAACTTAAATTGGAATGCTCACTGACATTTCCCCTATCTGAAAGTCTGATAAACGCCGGAAAAATGATTAAGTCCAAAAAAAAATTTTTTTCAACTTTTTTCAATTTTACCCCCGTGAGATATATATTCTACCCACACACATTTGGATCTCTCCTGGGGTACCCTCACACATATTATTCCCTCATTTAGCGGATATTTTCACAAAAAAGTGAAATTTTCAAAAATTCAGAAAATTGGCTGAAAACGACTAAATATGAAGGACTCATCGGGCGAATCGCTCTGGAACTGAAAGTGGAACGCTCAATGACATTTCCCCTATCTGAAAGTCTGATAAACGCCGGAGAAATGACTAAGTCCAAAAAAAAATGTTTTCAACTTTTTTCAATTTTACCCCCGTGGGATATATATTCTACCGACACACATTTGGAACTCTCCTGGGGTACCCTCACACATTTAGTGGATATTTTCACAAAAAAATGAAATTTTCAAAAATTCTGAAAATTGGCTGAAAATGACTATAAAGGACTCATCGGGCGAATCGCTCTGTATCTGAAATCGGAATGCTCACTGACATTTCCCCTATCTGAAAGTCTGATAAACGCCGGAAAAACGACCAAGTCCCAAAAAAAAAAAATGTTTTAACTTTTTTCAATTTTACCCCTGTGGGATACTTATTCTACCCACACACATTTGGAACTCTCCTGGGGTACCCTCACACATATTATTCCGTCATTTAGTGGATATTTTCACAAAAAAGTGAAATTATCAAAAATTCAGAAAATTGGCTGAAAACGACTAAATATAAAGGACTCATCGGGCGAATCGCTCTGGAACTGAAATCGGAACGCTCACTGACATTTCCCCTATCTGAAAGTCTGATAAACGCAGGAAAAATGACTATGTCCAAAAACGTTTTTTGTTCAACTTTTTTCAATTTTACCCCCGTGGGATATATATTCTACCCACACACATTTGGAACTCTCCTGGGGTACCCTCACACATATTATTCCTTCATGTAATGGATATTTTCACAAAAAAGTGAAATTTTCAAAAATTAAAAAAATTGGCTGAAAACGACTAAATATCAAGGACTCATCGGGCGAATCGCGCTGGAACTGAAATTGGAATGCTCACCAACATTTCCCCTATCTGAAAGTCTGATAGACGCCGGAAAAATGACTAAGTCCAAAAAAAATTTTTTTTTAACTTTTTTCAAGTTTTCCCCCGTGGGATATATATTCTACCCACACACATTTGGATCTCTCCTGGGGTACCCTCACACATATTATTCCATCATTTAGTGGATATTTTCACAAAAAAGTGAAATTTTCAAAAATTCAGAAAATTGACAGAAAACGACTAAATATCAAGGACTCATTGGGCGAATCGCTCTGGAACCTAAATTGAAATGCTCACTGACATTTCCCCTATATGAAAGTCTGAGAAAGGCCGGAAAAATGACTAAGTCCAAAAAAAATAATTTTTTCAACTTTTTTCAATTTTACCCCCGTGGGATATATATTCTACCCACACACATTTGGAACTCTCCAGGGGTACCCTCACACATATTATTCCCTCATTTAGCGGATATTTTCACAAAAAAGTGAAATTTTCAAAAATTCAGAAAATTCCCTGAAAACGACTAAATATCAAGGACTCATCGGGCGAATCGCTCTGGAACTGAAATCGGAACTCTCACTGACATTTCCCCTATCTGAAAAACTGATAAACGCCGTAAAATTGCCTAAGTCCAAAAAAAAATTTTTTTTAGCTTTTTTCAATTTTACCCCCGTGGGATATATATTTTACCCACACACATTTGGAACTCTACTGGGGTACCCTCACACATATTATTCCCTCATTTTGTGGATATTTTCACAAAAAAGTGAAATTTTCAAAAATTCAGAAAATTGGATGAAAATGACTAAATATCAAGGACTCATCAGGCGAATTGCTCTGGAACTGAAATCGGAATGCTCACTGACATTTCCCCTATCTGAAAGTCTGATAAACGCTGGAAAAATGACTAAGTCCAAAAAAAAAATGTTTTCAACTTTTTTCAATTTTACCCCCGTGTTATATAAATACTACCTACACACATTTGGAACTCTCCTGGGGTACCCTCACACAAATTATTCCTCATTTAGTGGATATTTTCACAAAAAAGTGAAATTTGCAAAAATTCTGAAAATTGGCTGAAAACAACTAAATATCAAGGACTCATCGGTCAAATCGCTCTGGAAATGAAATCGGAATGCTCACTGACATTTCCCCTATCTGAAAGTCTGATAAACGCCTGAAATATGACTAAGTCGAAAAAAAAAATTTTTTAAACTTTTTTCCATTTTACCCCCGTGGGATATACAGTGCCTACAAGTAGTATTCAACCCTCTGCAGATTTAGCTGGTTGACACATGCGGAATTAACTTGGCATTGTGACATTTGTACTGTAGATCAGCCTGGAAGTGGGAAATGCACTGCAGCAACTTTTGTTTTTGTTTTTTTTTTGTTTTGTTTTTTAAACGTTAAAAGTTAATTCAGAGTGTCATTTATTATTCAACCCCTCAAACCACAAGAATTCTGTTTGGTCCCCCTAAAGTATTAAGAAGTAGTTCAGGCACCAAGAATAATGAGCTTCACATGTGTGGATTAAAGATCTCTTTTGCCAGCCTTTTCTGACTATTTAAGACCCTCCCCAAACTTGTGAACAGCACTCAGACATGGTCAACATGGGAAAGACAAAGGAGCATTCCAAGGCCATCAGAGACAAGATCGTGGAGTGTCACAAGGCTGGCAAGGGGTACAAAACCCTTTCCAAGGAGTTGGGCCTACCTGTCTCCACTGTTGGGAGCATCATCCGTAAGTTGAAGGCTTATGGAACTACTGTTAACCTTCCACGGCCTGGACAGCCTTTGAAAGTGTCCTCCCGTGCCGAGGCCAGGCTTGTCTGAAGAGTCAAGGCTATCCCAAGGACAACAAGGAAGGAGCTCCGGGAAGATCTCATGGCAGTGGGGACATTGGTAACAGTCAATTCCATAAGTAACGTACTCCACCGCAATGGTCTCTGTTCCAGACGAGCCCGTAAGGTACCTTTACTTTCAAAGCGTCATGTCAAGGCTCATCTACAGTTTGCTCATGATCACTTGGAGGACTCTGAGACAGACTGGTTCAAGGTTCTATGGTCTGATGAGACCAAGATCGAGATCTTTGGTGCCAACCACACACGTGACGTTTGGAGACTGGATGGCACTGCATACGACCCCAAGAATACCATCCCTACAGTCAAGCATGGTGGTGGCAGCATCATGCTGCGGGGCTGTTTCTCTGCCAAGGGGCCTGGCCATCTGGTCCGCATCCATGGGAAGATGGATAGCACGGCCTACCTGGAGATTTTGGCCAAGAACCTCCGCTCCTCCATCAAGGATCTTAAGATGGGTCGTAATTTCATCTTCCAACAAGATAACGACCCAAAGCACACAGCCAAGAAAACCAAGGCCTGGTTCAAGAGGGAAAAAGTCAAGGTGTTGGTGTTAGAACCTTGCTCTTAGGTTTTTTCTATTGCTGGTCACATGACCTTGTTGGCCTATTTAGTCTTGCTCCGCCCTTCTGGCTTTGCTGGACTTCATTGTATTACTACTCTTTAGCTAGCCAGTGCTCAGTATCTAACTCTGTTAGTTTGCTTGGTCTTCGGACCTCTGTGTTCTATATTGTTTGTTTGTTCGTCTGTCTGCTACTATTTCTGTTAGGAGGTGTCCATTTTGTTCCCAGTCCCTAGTACTTGTAGGGATTCCTTCCCCACATCTATAGGTCTCCGTACAGACTAGCTTAGGACTTTAGCAGGTCTGATCGCAGGATCAGGTTCCCTGTTACATCGTAGGGATCAAGCTGAGTTCTATCGTAGGGACAGATCTCCTCTCTTTCCTTAGCTCTGGTAGCAGAACATAACAGTTGGAGTGGCCTAGTCAGTCTCCTGACCTTAACCCAATTGAAAACTTGTGGAAGGAGCTCAAGAATAAAGTCCACATGAGACACCCAAAGAACCTAGATAACTTGGAGAAGATCTGCATGGAGGAGTGGGCCAAGATAACTCCACAGACCTGTGCCGGCCTGATCAGGTCTTATAAAAGACGATTATTAGCTGTAATTGCAAACAAGGGTTATTCCACAAAATATTAAACATAGGGGTTGTATAATAATTGACCCACACTTTTATGTTTAAAATTTAATAAAATTCAACTGAGCAACATAACTTTTTGGTTTGTAAGATTTATGCTTCTGTTCATAAAACCTACTCTCGTTTGCAGTTTGAAGGCTCTAACTTATTTGCATCTTATCAAACCAGCTAAATCTGAAGGGGGTTGAATACTACTTGTAGGCACTGTATATTCTACCAACACACATTTGGAACTCTCCTGGGGTACCCCCACACATATAATTCCCTGATTTAGTGGATATTTTCACAAAAAAGTGAAATTTTCAAAAATTCTGAAATTTGGCTGAAAACGACTAAATGTCAAGGACTCATCGGGCGAATCGCTCTGGAAATGAAATCGGTACACTCACTGACATTTCCCCTATCTGAAAGTCTGATAAACGCCGGAAAAATGACTGAGTCAAAAAAAAAAAATGTTTTCAACTTTTTTCAATTTTACCCCCGTGTTATATATATTCTACCCACACACATTTGGAACTCTCCTGGGGTACCCTCACACATATTATTCCCTCATTTAGTGGATATTTTCACAAAAAAGTGAAATTTTCAAAAATCAAGAAAATTGGCTGAAAACGACTAACTATCAAGGACTCATCAGTCGAATTGCTCTGGAACTGAAATCAGAATTCTCACTGACATTTCCCCTATATGAAAGTCTGATAAACGCCGGAAAAATGACTAAGTCCAAAAAAAACTTTTTATAAACTTTTTTCAATTTTACCCCCGTGTTATATATATTCTACCCACACATATTTGGAACTTTCCTGGGGTAACCTCACACAAATTATTCCCTCATTTATTGGATATTTTCACAAAAAAAGTGAAATTTTCAAAAATACAGAAAATTGTCTGAAAACGACTAAATATCAAGGACTCATCAGGCAAATTGCTCTGGAACTGAAATCGAAATGCTCACTGACATTTCCCCTATGTGAAAGTCTGATAAATGCCGAAAAAATGACTAAGTCAATAAAAAAAAATTTCAAATTTTTTTTCAATTTTACCCCCCTGGGATATATATTCTACCCACACACATTTGGAACTCTCCTGGGGTACCCTCACACATATTATTCCCTCATTTAGTGGATATTTTCACAAAAAAGTGAAATTTTAAAAAATTCAGAAAATTGGCTGAAAACGACTAAATATCAAGGACTCATCAGTCAAATCGCTCTGGAAATGAAATCAGAATGCTTACTGACATTTCCCCTATCTGAAAGTATGATAAACGCCGGAAAAATGACTAAGTCCAAAAAAAAAAATTTTTCAGCTTTTTTCAATTTTACCACCGTGGTATATATATTCTACCCACACACATTTGGAAGTCTCCTGGGGTATCCTCACACATATTATTCCCTCATTTAGTGGATATTTTCACAAAAAAGTGAAATTTTCAAAAATTCAGAAAATTGGCTGAAAACGACTAAATATCAAGGACTCATCGGTCAAATCGCTCTGGAAATGAAATCGGAGTGCTCACTGACATTTCCCCTATCTGAAAGTCTGATAAACGCCGTAAAAATGACTAAGTCCAAAAAAACATTTTTTCAACTTTTTTCAATTTTACTCCCGTGTTATATATATTCTACCCACACACATTTGGAACTCTCCTGGGGTACCCTCACACATATTATTCCCTCATTTAGTGGATATTTTCACAAAAAAGTGAAATTTTCAAAAATCAAGAAAATTGGCTGAAAACGACTAACTATCAAGGACTCATCAGTCGAATTGCTCTGGAACTGAAATCGGAATTCTCACTGACATTTCCCCTATATGAAAGTCTGATAAACGCAGGAAAAATGACTAAGTCCAAAAAAAACTTTTTTTAAACTTTTTTCAATTTTACCCCCGTGTTATATATATTCTACCCACACATATTTGGAACTCTCCTGGGGTACCCTCACACATATTATTCCCTCATTTAGTGGATATTTTCACAAAAAAGTGAAATTTTCAAAAATTCAGAAAAATGGCTGAAAATGACTAAATATCAAGGACTCATCAGTCGAATCGCTCTGGAACTGAAATCGGAACGCTCACTGATATTTCCCCTATCTGAAAGTCTGATAAACGCAGGAAAAATGCCTAAGTCCAAAAAAAAAATTTTTTCAGCTTTTTTCAATATTACCCCCGTGGGATATATATTCTACCCACACACATTTGGAACTCTACTGGGGTACCCTCACACATATTATTCCCTCATTTAGTGGTTACTTTCACAAAAAAGTGACATTTTCAAAAATTCTGAAAATTGTCTGAAAACTGCTAAATATCAAGGACTCATCGGGCGAATCGCTCTGGAACTGAAATCCGAACGCTCACTGACATTTCCCCAATCTGAAAGTCTGATAAACGCCGGAAAAATGCCTAAGTCCAAAAAAAATATTTTTTCATCTTTTTTCAATTTTACCTCCTTGGGATATATATTCTACCCACACACATTTGGAACTCTACTGGGGTACCCTCACACATATTATTCCCACATTTAGCAGAGATTTTCACAAAAAAGTGAAATTTTCAAAAATTCAGAAAATTGGCTGAAAATGACTAAATATAAAGGACTCATCAGGCGAATCGCTCTGGAACTGAAATCGGAACGCTCACTGACCCCAATCTGAAACTCTGATAAACGTCGGAAAAATGACTAAGTTAAAAAAAAAAATGTTTTCAACTTTTTTCAATTTTACCCCCGTGGGATATATATTCTACCCACACACATTTGGATCTCTCCTGGGGTACCCTCACACATATTATTCCCTCATTTAGCGGATATTTTCACAAAAAAGTGAAATTTTCAAAAATTCAGAAAATTCCCTGAAAACGACTAAATATCAAGGACTCATCGGGCGAATCGCTCTGGAACTGAAATCGGAACTCTCACTGACATTTCCCCTATCTGAAAGACTGATAAACGCCGTAAAATTGCCTAAGTCCAAAAAAAAATTTTTTTTAGCTTTTTTCAATTTCACCCCCGTGGGATATATATTTTACCCACACACATTTGGAACTCTACTGGGGTACCCTCACACATATTATTCCCTCATTTAGTGGATATTTTCACAAAAAAGTGAAATTTTCAAAAATTCAGAAAATTGGATGAAAATGACTAAATATCAAGGACTCATCAGGCGAATCGCTCTGGAACTGAAATCGGAATGCTCACTGACATTTCCCCTATCTGAAAGTCTGATAAACGCTGGAAAATGACTAAGTCCAAAAAAAAAATGTTTTCAACTTTTTTCAATTTTACCCCTGTGTTATATAAATTCTACCTACACACATTTGGAACTCTCCTGGGGTACCCTCACACAAATTATTCCTCATTTAGTGGATATTTTCACAAAAAAGTGAAATTTGCAAAAATTCTGAAAATTGGCTGAAAACAACTAAATATGAAGGACTCATCGGTCAAATCGCTCTGGAAATGAAATCGGAATGCTCACTGACATTTCCCCTATCTGAAAGTCTGATAAACGCCTGAAATATGACTAAGTCGAAAAAAAAAAATTTTTAAACTTTTTTCCATTTTACCCCCGTGGGATATACAGTGCCTACAAGTAGTATTCAACCCTCTGCAGATTTAGCTGGTTGACACATGCGGAATTAACTTGGCATTGTGACATTTGTACTGTAGATCAGCCTGGAAGTGGGAAATGCACTGCAGCAACTTTTGTTTCTGTTTTTTTTTTGTTTTGTTTTTTAAACGTTAAAAGTTAATTCAGAGTGTCATTTATTATTCAACCCCTCAAACCACAAGAATTCTGTTTGGTCCCCCTAAAGTATTAAGAAGTAGTTCAGGCACCAAGAATAATGAGCTTCACATGTGTGGATTAAAGATCTCTTTTGCCAGCCTTTTCTGACTATTTAAGACCCTCCCCAAACTTGTGAACAGCACTCAGACATGGTCAACATGGGAAAGACAAAGGAGCATTCCAAGGCCATCAGAGACAAGATCGTGGAGTGTCACAAGGCTGGCAAGGGGTACAAAACCCTTTCCAAGGAGTTGGGCCTACCTGTCTCCACTGTTGGGAGCATCATCCGTAAGTGGAAGGCTTATGGAACTACTGTTAGCCTTCCACGGCCTGGACAGCCTTTGAAAGTGTCCTCCCGTGCCGAGGCCAGGCTTGTCCGAAGAGTCAAGGCTATCCCAAGGACAACAAGGAAGGAGCTCCGGGAAGATCTCATGGCAGTGGGGACATTGGTTTCAGTCAATTCCATAAGTAACGTACTCCACCGCAATGGTCTCCGTTCCAGACGAGCCCGTAAGGTACCTTTACTTTCAAAGCGTCATGTCAAGGCTCATCTACAGTTTGCTCATGATCACTTGGAGGACTCTGAGACAGACTGGTTCAAGGTTCTATGGTCTGATGAGACCAAGATCGAGATCTTTGGTGCCAACCACACACGTGACGTTTGGAGACTGGATGGCACTGCATACGACCCCAAGAATACCATCCCTACAGTCAAGCATGGTGGTGGCAGCATCATGCTGCGGGGCTGTTTCTCTGCCAAGGGGCCTGGCCATCTGGTCCGCATCCATGGGAAGATGGATAGCACGGCCTACCTGGAGATTTTGGCCAAGAACCTCCGCTCCTCCATCAAGGATCTTAAGATGGGTCGTAATTTCATCTTCCAACAAGATAACGACCCAAAGCACACAGCCAAGAAAACCAAGGCCTGGTTCAAGAGGGAAAAAGTCAAGGTGTTGGTGTTAGAACCTTGCTCTTAGGTTTTTTCTATTGCTGGTCACATGACCTTGTTGGCCTATTTAGTCTTGCTCCGCCCTTCTGGCTTTGCTGGACTTCATTGTATTACTACTCTTTAGCTAGCCAGTGCTCAGTATCTAACTCTGTTAGTTTGCTTGGTCTTCGGACCTCTGTGTTCTATATTGTTTGTTTGTTCGTCTGTCTGCTACTATTTCTGTTAGGAGGTGTCCATTTTGTTCCCAGTCCCTAGTACTTGTAGGGATTCCTTCCCCACATCTATAGGTCTCCGTACAGACTAGCTTAGGACTTTAGCAGGTCTGATCGCAGGATCAGGTTCCCTGTTACATCGTAGGGATCAAGCTGAGTTCTATCGTAGGGACAGATCTCCTCTCTTTCCTTAGCTCTGGTAGCAGAACATAACAGTTGGAGTGGCCTAGTCAGTCTCCTGACCTTAACCCAATTGAAAACTTGTGGAAGGAGCTCAAGAATAAAGTCCACATGAGACACCCAAAGAACCTAGATAACTTGGAGAAGATCTGCATGGAGGAGTGGGCCAAGATAACTCCACAGACCTGTGCCGGCCTGATCAGGTCTTACAAAAGACGATTATTAGCTGTAATTGCAAACAAGGGTTATTCCACAAAATATTAAACATAGGGGTTGTATAATAATTGACCCACACTTTTATGTTTAAAATTTAATAAAATTCAACTGAGCAACATAACTTTTTGGTTTGTAAGATTTATGCTTCTGTTCATAAAACCTACTCTCGTTTGCAGTTTGAAGGCTCTAACTTATTTGCATCTTATCAAACCAGCTAAATCTGAAGGGGGTTGAATACTACTTGTAGGCACTGTATATTCTACCAACACACATTTGGAACTCTCCTGGGGTACCCCCACACATATAATTCCCTGATTTAGTGGATATTTTCACAAAAAAGTGAAATTTTCAAAAATTCTGAAATTTTGGCTGAAAACGACTAAATGTCAAGGACTCATCGGGCGAATCGCTCTGGAAATGAAATCGGTACACTCACTGACATTTCCCCTATCTGAAAGTCTGATAAACGCCGGAAAAATGACTGAGTCAAAAAAAAAAAATGTTTTCAACTTTTTTCAATTTTACCCCCGTGTTATATATATTCTACCCACACACATTTGGAACTCTCCTGGGGTACCCTCACACATATTATTCCCTCATTTAGTGGATATTTTCACAAAAAAGTGAACTTTTCAAAAATTCAGAAAATTGGCTGAAAACGACTAAATATCAAGGACTCATCGGTCAAATCGCTCTGGAAATGAAATCAGAATGCTTACTGACATTTCCCCGATCTGAAAGTCTGATAAACGCCGGAAAAATGACTAAGTCCAAAAAAAACATTTTTTCAACTTTTTTCAATTTTACCCCCGTGTTATATATATTCTACCCACACACATTTGGAACTCTCCTGGGGTACTCTCACACATATTATTCCCTCATTTAGTGGATATTTTCACAAAAAAGTAAAATTTTCAAAAATCAAGAAAATTGGCTGAAAACGACTAACTATCAAGGACTCATCAGTCGAATTGCTCTGGAACTGAAATCAGAATTCTCACTGACATTTCCCCTATATGAAAGTCTGATAAACGCCGGAAAAATGACTAAGTCCAAAAAAAACTTTTTATAAACTTTTTTCAATTTTACCCCCGTGTTATATATATTCTACCCACACATATTTGGAACTTTCCTGGGGTAACCTCATACAAATTATTCCCTCATTTATTGGATATTTTCACAAAAAAAGTGAAATTTTCAAAAATACAGAAAATTGTCTGAAAACGACTAAATATCAAGGACTCATCAGGCAAATTGCTCTGGAACTGAAATCGAAATGCTCACTGACATTTCCCCTATGTGAAAGTCTGATAAATGCCGAAAAAATGACTAAGTCAATAAAAAAAAATTTCAATTTTTTTTTCAATTTTACCCCCCTGGGATATATATTCTACCCACACACATTTGGAACTCTCCTGGGGTACCCTCACACATATTATTCCCTCATTTAGTGGATATTTTCACAAAAAAGTGAAATTTTAAAAAATTCAGAAAATTGGCTGAAAACGACTAAATATCAAGGACTCATCGGTCAAATCGCTCTGGAAATGAAATCAGAATGCTTACTGACATTTCCCCTATCTGAAAGTCTGATAAACGCCGTAAAAATGACTAAGTCCAAAAAAACCATTTTTTCAACTTTTTTCAATTTTACTCCCGTGTTATATATATTCTACCCACACACATTTGGAACTCTCCTGGGGTACCCTCACACATATTATTCCCTCATTTAGTGGATATTTTCACAAAAAAGTGAAATTTTCAAAAATCAAGAAAATTGGCTGAAAACGACTAACTATCAAGGACTCATCAGTCGAATTGCTCTGGAACTGAAATCGGAATTCTCACTGACATTTCCCCTATATGAAAGTCTGATAAACGCAGGAAAAATGACTAAGTCCAAAAAAAACTTTTTTTAAACTTTTTTCAATTTTACCCCCGTGTTATATATATTCTACCCACACATATTTGGAACTCTCCTGGGGTACCCTCACACATATTATTCCCTCATTTAGTGGATATTTTCACAAAAAAGTGAAATTTTCAAAAATTCTGAAAATTGGCTGAAAACGACTAAATATCAAGGACTCATCGGGCGAATAGCTCTGGAACTGAAATCGGAACACTCACTGACATTTCCCCTATCTGAAAGTCTGATAAACGCCGAATGAAAGACTAATTCCAAAAAAAAATTTTTTTCAACTTTTTTCAATTTTACCCCGTGGGATTTATATTCTAACAACACACATTTGGAACTCTCCTGGGGTAGCCTGACACATATTATTCCCTCATTTAGTGGTAATTTTCACAAAAAAGTGAAATTTTCAAAAATTCAGAAAAATGGTGAAAACGACTAAATATCAAGGACTCATCAGGTGAATGGCTCTGGAACTGAAATCGGAACGCTCATTGACATTTCCCCTATCTGAAAGTGTGATAAACGCCGGAAAAATGACTAAGTCCAAAAAAAATTTTTTTTCAACTTTTTTCAATTTTACCCCCGTGGGATATATATTCTAACCACACACATTTGGAACTCTCCTGGGGTACCCTCACACATATTATTCCCTCATTTAGTGGATATTTTCACAAAAAAGTGAAATTTTTAAAAATTCAGAAAAATGGCTGAAAACGACTAAATATCAAGGACTCATCGTGCGAATAGCTCTTGAACTGAAATCGGAACACTCACTGACATTTCCCCTATCTGAAATTCTGATAAACGCCGGATGAATGACTAATTCCGAAAAAAAAATTTTTTCAATTTTTTTCAATTTTACCCCGTGGGATATATATTCTACCCACACACTTTTGGAACTCTACTGGGGTACCCTCACACATATTATTGCCTCATTTAGCGGTTACTTTCAAAAAAAGTGAAATTTTTCAAAATTCTGAAAATTGGCTGAAAACGACTAATTGTCAAGGACTCATCGGGCGAATCGCTCTGGAACTGAAATCAGAATTCTCACCGACATTTCCCCTATCTGAAAGACTGATAAACGCCGGAAAAATGCCTAAGACTAAAAAAAAAATTTTTTCGGCTTTTTTCAATTTTACCCCCGTGGGATATATATTCTACCCACACACATTTGGAACACTACTGGGGTACCCTCACACATATTATTCCCACATTTAGTGGAAATTTTCACAAAAAAGTGAAATTTTCAAAAATTCAGAAAAATGGTGAAAACGACTAAATATGAAGGACTCATCGGGTGAATCGCTCTGGAACTGAAATCGGAATGCTCACCGACATTTCCCCTATCTGAAAGACTGATAAACGCCGGAAAAATGCCTAAGGCTAAAAAAAAAATTTTTTCAGCTTTTTTCAATTTTACCCCCGTGGGATATATATTCTACCCACAGACATTTGGAACTCTCCTGGGGTACCCTCACACATATTATTCCCTCATTTAGTGGATATTTTCACAAAAAAGTGAAATTTTCAAAAATTCTGAAAATTGTCTGAAAACGACTAAATATCAAGGACTCATCGGGCGAATCGCTCTGGAACTGAAATCTGAACGCTCACTGACATTTCCCCTATCTGAAAGTCTGATAAATGCCGGAAAAATGCCTAAGTCCAAAAAAAAATTTTTTTTCAACTTTTTTCAATTTTACCCCCGTGGGATACATATTCTACCCACATACATTTGGAACTCTCCTGGGGTACCCTCACACATATTATTCCCTCATTTACCGGATAATTTAACAAAAAAGTTAAATATTCAAAAATTCTGAAAATTGACTGAAAACGACTAAATATCAAGGACTCATCGGGCGAATCACTCTGAAACTGAAGTCAGAACGCTCACTGACATTTCCCCTATCTGAAAGTCTGATAAACGCCGGATAAATGACTAATTCCCCCCAAAAAATTTTTTCAACTTCTTTCAAATTTACCCTGTGGGATATATATTCTAACAACACACATTTGGAACTTTCCTGGGGTACCCTTACACATATTATTCCCTCATTTAGTGGTTATTTTCACAAAAAAGTGAAATTTTCAAAAATTCAGAAAATTGGCTGAAAACGACTATTTATCATGGACTCATCGGGCGAATCGCTCTGGAACTGAAATCGGAATGCTCACTGACATTTCCCCTATCTGAAAGTCTGATAAACGCCGGTAAAATGACTAAGTCCAAAAAAAAATATTTTTCAACTTTTTTCAATTTTACCCCCGTGGGATATATATTCTACCCACACACATTTGGAACTCTCCTGGGGTACCCTCACACATATTATTCCCTCATTTTGCAGATATTTTCACAAAAAGGTGAAATTTTCAAAAATGCTGAAAATTGGCTGAAAACGACTAATTATCAAGAATGAATCGGACGAATCGCTGTGGAACTGAAATCGAAATGCTCACTGACATTTCCCCTATCTGAAAGTCTTATAAACGCCGGAGAAATGACAGTCCAAAAAAAAAATTTTCAACTTTTTTCAATTTTACCCACGTGTGATATATATTCTACCCACACACATTTGGAACTCTTCTGGGGTACCCTCACACATATTATTCCCTAATTTAGCAGATATTTTCACAAAAAAGTGAAATTTTCAAAAATTCTGAAAATTGGTCGAAAACGACTAATTATCAAGGACTCATCGGTCGAATCGCTCTGGAACTGAAATCGGAATGCTCACTGACATTTCCCCTATCTGAAAGTCTTATAAACGCCGGAAAAATGACTAATTCCCCCCAAAAAATTTTTACAACTTCTTTCAATTTTCCCCCCGTGGGATATATATTCTAACCACACACATTTGGAACTCTCCTGGAGTACCCTTACACATATTATTCCCTCATTTAGTGGTTCTTTTCACGAAAAAGTGAAATTTTCAAAAATTTAGAAAAATGGCTGAAAACGACTAAATATCAAGGACTCATCGGGCGAAACGCTCTGGAACTGAAATCGGAACGCTCACTGACATTTCCCCTATCTGAAAGTCTGATAAACGCCCGAGAAATGACAGTTAAAAATTTTTTTTTTTAACTTTTTTCAATTTTACCCCCGTGGGATATATATTCTAACAACACACATTTGGAACTCTCCTGGGGTACCCTCACACATATTATTCCCTAATTTAGCAGATATTTACACAAAAAAAGTGAAATTTTCAAAAATTCAGACAATTGGTTGAAAACGACTATTTATCATGGACTCATCGGGCGAATCGCTCTGGAACTGAAATCGGAATGCTCACTGACATTTCCCCTATCTGAAAGTCTGATAAACGCCGGTAAAATGACTAAGTCCAAAAAAAAATTTTTTTAAACTTTTTTCAATTTTACCCCCGTGGGATATATATTCTACCCACACACATTTGGAACTTTCCTGGGGAACCCTCACACCTATTATTCCCTCATTTTGCAGATATTTTCACAAAAAGGTGAAATTTTCAAAAATGCTGAAAATTGGCTGAAAACGACTAATTATCAAGGACTCATCGGGCGAATCTCTCTGGAACTGAAATCGGAATGCTCACTGACATTTCCCCTATCTGAAAGTCTGATAAACGCCGGATAAATGACTAATTCCCCCCCAAATTTTTTTTCAACTTCTTTCAAATTTACCCCGTGGGATATATATTCTAACAAAACACATTTGGAACTATCCTGGGGTACCCTTACACATATTATTCCCTCATTTAGTGGTTATTTTCACAAAAAAAGTGAAATTTTCAAAAATTCAGAAAATTGGCTGAAAACGACTATTTATCATGGACTCATCGGGTGAATCGCTCTGGAACTGAAATCGGAATGCTCACTGACATTTCCCCTATCTGAAAGTCTGATAAATGCCGGTAAAATGACAAAGTCGAAAAAAAAAAAATTTTTCAACTTTTTTCAATTTTACCCCCGTGGGATACATATTCTACCCACACACATTTGGAACTCTCCTGGGGTACCCTCACACATATTATTCCCTAATTTAGCAGATATTTTCACAAAAAAGTGAAATTTTCAAAAATTCTGAAAATTGGCTGAAAACGACAAATTATCAAGGACTCATCGGGCGAATCGCTCTGGAACTGAAATCGCAATGCTAACTGACATTTCCCCTATCTGAAAGTATTATAAAGGCCGGAAAAATGACAAAGTCCAAAAAAAAATGTTTTTCAACTTTTTTCAATTTTACCCCCGTGGGATATATATTCTACCCACACACATTTGGAACTCTCCTGGGGTAACCGCACACATATTATTCCCACATTTAGCGGTTATTTTCACAAAAAAGTGAAATTTTCAAAAATTCAGAAAATTGGCTGAAAACGACTAAATATCAAGGACTCATCGGGCGAAACGCTCTGGAACTGAAATCGGAACGCTCACTGACATTTCCCCTATCTGAAAGTCTGATAAACGCCGGAGAAATGACAGTTAAAAAAAATTTTTTTTAACTTTTTTCAATTTTACCCCCGTGGGATATATATTCTAACAACACACATTTGGAACTCTCCTGGGGTACCCTCACACATATTATTCCCTAATTTAGCAGATATTTACACAAAAAAAGTGAAATTTTCAAAAATTCAGAAAATTGGCTGAAAACGACTAAATATCAAGGACCCATCAGGCGAAACGCTCTGGAACTGAAATCGGAACGCTCACTGACATTTCCCCTATCAGAAATTCTGATAAACGCCGGATAAATGACTAATTCCCCCCCCCCCAATTTTTTTTTAAACTTTTTTTAAATTTACCCCCGTGGGATACATATTCTAACCACACACATTTGGAACTCTCCTGGGGTACCCTCACACATATTATTCCCTCATTTCGTGGTTATTTTCACAAAAAAGTGAAATTTTCAAAAATTCAGAAAAATGGCTGAAAACGACTAAATATCAAGGACTCATCGGGCGAATCGCTCTGGAACTGAAATCGGAATGCTCATTGTCATTTCCCCTATCTGAAAGTCTGATAAATGCCGGAAAAATGACTAAGTCCAAAAAAAAATTTTTTGAAACTTTTTTCAATTTTACCTTCCTGGGATACATATTCTACCCACACACATTTGGAACTTTCCTGGGGTACCCTCACACATATTATTCCCTCATTTAGCAGATATTTTCACAATATGGTGAAATTTTCAAAAATTCAGAAAATTGGCTGAAAATGACTAAATATCAAGAATGAATTGGACGAATCGCTGTGGAACTGAAATCGAAATGCTCACTGACATTTCCCCTATCTGAAAGTCTGATAAACGCCGGAGAAATGACAGTCCAAAAAAAATGTTTTCAACTTTTTACAATTTTACCCCCGTGGGATATATATTGTACCCACACACATTTGGAACTCTCCTGGGGTACCCTCACACATATTTTTCCCTCATTTACCGGATATTATAACAAAAAAGTGAAATTTTCAAAAATTCTGAAAACGACTAAATATCAAGGACTCATCGGGCAATCGCTCTGGAACTGAAATCGGAACATTCACTGACATTTCCCCTATCTGAAAGTCTGATTAACGCCGGAGAATTGACAGTCCAAAAAAATTTTTTTCAACTTTTTTCAATTTTACCCCCGTGGGATATATATTCTACCCACACACATTTGGAACTCTCCTGGGGTACCCTCACACATATTATTCCCTAATTTAGCAGATATTTTCACAAAAAAGTGAAATTTTCAAAAATTCTCAAAATTGGCTGAAAACGACTAATTATCAAGGACTCATCGGGCGAATCGCTCTGGAACTGAAATCGGAATGCTCACTGACATTTCCCCTATCTGAAAGTCTTATAAATGCTGGAAAAATGACTAAGTCCAAAAAAAATATTTTTCAACTTTTTTCAATTTTACCCCCTTGGGATATATATTCTACCCACACACATTTGGAACTCTCCTGGGGTAACCACACACATATTATTCCCACATTTAGCGGATATTTTCACAAAAAAGTGAAATTTTCAAAAATTCAGAAAATTGGCTGAAAACGACTAAATATCAAGGACTCATCGGGAGAATCGCTCTGGAACTGAAATGGGAACATTCACTTACATTTCCCCTATCTGAAAGTCTGATAAATGCTGGAAAAATGACTAAGTACAAAAAAAAAATTTTTTCAACTTTTTTCAATTTTACCCCCGTGTGATATATATTCTACCCACACACATTTGGAATTCTCCTGGGGTACCCTCACACATATTATTCCCTCATTTAGTGGATATTTTCACAAAAAAGTGAAAAATTCAGAAAAATGACTAAATATCAAGGACTCATCGGACGAATTGCTGTGGAACTGAAATCGGAATGCTCACTGACATTTCCCCTATCTGAAATTCTGATAAACGCTGGATAAATGACTAAGTCCAAAAAAAAATTTTTTTCAACTTCTTTCAATTTTACCCCCGTGGGATATATATTTTACCCACACACATTTGGAATTCTCCTGGGGTACCCTCACACATATTATTCCCTCATTTAGTGGATATTTTCAGAAAAAAGTGAAATTTTCAAAAATTCAGAAAATTGGCTGAAAACGACTAAATATCAAGGACTCATCGGGCGAATCGCTCTGGAAATGAAATCGGAACGCTCACTGACATTTCCCCTATCTGAAATTCTGATAAACACCGTAAAAATGTCTAATTCCAAAAAAAAAATTTTTTCAACTTTTTTCAATTTTACCCCCGTGGGATATATATTCTACCCACACACATTTGGAACTCTCCTGGGGTACCCTCACACATATTATTCCCTCATTTAGCGGATATTTTCACAAAAAAGTAAATTTTCTAAAATTCAGAAAATTGGCTGAAAACAACTAAATATCATGGACTCATCGGGCGAATCGCTCTGGAAATGAAATCGGAATGCTCACTGACATTTCCCTTATCTGAAAGTCTGATAAACACCGTAAAAATGACTAATTCCAAAAAAAAAATTTTCAACTTTTTTCAATTTTACCCCCGTGGGATATATATTCTACCCACACACATTTGGAACTCTCCTGGGGTATCCAACACATGTTATTCCTAGTGTTGAGCCACCCCCGTAGTGTTCGAGTTCGGTTCGGTTCGTCGAACACCCGTGTGTTCGCCGAACTGTTCGTCGAACTGTTCGTCGAACACCTTCGAACACCGTTAAAACCAATGGCAGGCAAACAAAAACACATAGAAACACATTGAAAACACCTTCAAAGGTGTCCAAAAGCTGACAAACTGCTCAGAAGGCACAACTAACACATGGAAAAGTGACAAGTACATATAGTCATGCGAAACGAAAAGAGGTGGAGGAGTAAAAGGAGGGGGAGACACAGATATAGGCATGTCATGCCCTTCTAAAATCCAAAAAGTGAGAAGCCGACACGTTCAGTCCGCTCCTGCCCGTGCCACCTACGTGTCGCCGGGTTTGTGCCAGAGCCGCGGTGAACCCTGACGGCCAGCATTGCACCTCACCCAGAGGTGTGATATCTCACTCTCAGGTAAGGATGGAGTGTGGATCAGGACCTGACACCTGCATGCATTACACCACATTGCCGTGGGGCAGGGCGACCAATATGCCTCTGAGATGGGCACGACAGTCCCTGTCCCTGGCTGGAGTGGGGGGGAGGGAACACTGAGGAAGGGGAACCCTGTAGTGCAGGAGCAGGGAGGAAGCAGTTCCTGGGTGCATTGAGAAGGGAGTATAAAAGGTGGGCACCATCTTAGTTCAGTGCAGAGAAGTCTGAGCAGAAGTGGCAGGGAGCAGGGGCTCTGCATGAGCTCTGCTCCGGAGGCGGGCCTAGTAACAGAGGCCCAGGCCTGGAAGAGGGAGAAGGAAGGAAGAGGAGCGGAGAAGGCTCCAGGAACGAGGAATGAAGGGATCCCAGGGGTGCGGATGGGCGAGTCGCCACCGCACGCCCGAATCCACCTGCGTGGAGGGGTCAGGCCAAAGGGGGAGACCGGTCCCCGAAACTAGTGGAGGCAGGAAATGACCCTCAGCTAGAAACCGGAGGCTGTGACATTTTATGTGGCGCAGCCCCTCGCTACACCCGCTAGGAAGGCACCACATAGGGTCAGGGAAACTGGCGCCAAGTTTACCAAGAGGAGGCCCGAGGCAGCCGGATAGAAGGGTTGGTAAGAAAGGCCAGACAAAGGACACACAAAGGGGGTCCTGTGAAGCGCTCCAAAGTTATCTGGGAGTTGTCTGAGCCCCTCACCTGGTGAGCACAGTACGACGTGGGCAGCTGTTACCTGCAGACGTGGTCTGGATAATAAGAACTGTGAGTAAAGGCCCTGGACTGCATCACTGACTCCGTGTCGTTACTGCTGCTGCCCTGCACCATCACCCCCATCCTCCGCATACACTGCCCTGAGGCTATACTCCTCCCGTGGGGAGTTATGCTACGCTCTGCTGCACCCACAACACCAGCCTCAGCGGTCTGCCCTGCAGCGGCGGTTCACTCTGACCGCAATCCACGGGTGGCGTAGTCGGACATTTAAACATCAAAACCACATAAATAGTTCCGCCACTGGTTTGACCACCCTGAGCCACGGAACCGGGTCGCCGCCACAAAGACTACAACCACCAGCATCCACCAAAAAGGGTCCGGCTCCGGGTGTCCCAAGGCCCAGGGGGTGCATCAGAACATTTTCATCACCTTTCACAATCACCAATGGGACAAGGCAGGGATGTCCTCTGTCCCCTCTCTTATACATCCTAGTGACGGAGCACCTGCTCTCATCAATTCGCCTTAACCCCAATATTAGGTGGATTGAGGTGGGAGGCACCGAGTACAAGTGCTCTCTATTTGCTGATGATGTCCTAGTATATATCACTCAATCACATATATCCATCCATGCTGTTATGGCTGAAATAGATCACTTTGTTACATGGTCAAATTTTAAAATCAATGCAGCGAAGTCTGAGGCCCTCGATGTCTCCCTCCCCAAATCCATATAGGATTCCATCCAGTCCAACTTTCCCTTTGCCTGGCCCTCACAGGGTATCAAATACTTAGGAATTCCTATTCATAGAGACCTCTCCCATCTATGTTATCTTAATTTTGGGCCCTTTATTGAACAACTCCATACAGACCACGGTTGGCAAGTTAGAACTGTAAGATTCACTACGTGAACCACTGGTGTTTTGTGGAAAAGCACATATACACTGTGTTCCAAATTATTATGCAAAAAGTGTTTAGGAGTGATAAGGGAAGAATTTGTTTGTTTGTCAGTTAAACTCATTGATGGTGATGTGTGTCAGGGCTCTTTATATCACTGTACGCAATTGCAGACACATGTGCTAATTAGTTTGGTAGGTGTGTCCAATGAAAGGCAAGACTACTTAAGAAGGCTGTCTCACATTATTAAGCAGCCTACATTTTCTGCCAAAATGGGAAAGAAAAAGGATGTGTCGGCTGCTGAGAAGCAACAAATTGTGGAGTGTTTAGGTCAAGGCATGACTACAATCAACATTGTGCGATGATCAGGATGAAGTGTCTTGGCAATCAAGAAGTATGTAGCTGATTCACAGTACACACGTGTGCATGCTGATAAGGGCAAATTGAGGACTCTTTCCTACAGGCAATTACGTCAGGTTAAAAGAGCAGCGGCAAAAAAGCCTTGTCATAGCAGCAGACAAGTTTTTGAAGCTGCTGGTGCCTCCAACGTCCCCCGAACAACAAGATGCAGGGTCCTTCAGAGGTTTGCAGCTGTGCATACGCCATCCTGTCGACCTCCTCTATCCACTTCACACAAGCAGAAACGGCTCCAGTGGGCTAAACATTACATGAAGACTGATTTCAAAACTGTTTTGTTCACGGATGAGTGCCGTGCAGCGCTCGATGGTCCAGATGGATGGAGTGGAGGATGGCTGGTTGATGGACACCCCACGCAAACACGGCTACAGCGCCAACAAGGAGGAGGTGGAGTAATGTTTTGGGCTGGAATCATGGGGAGAGAGATTGTCGGCCCCTTTAGGATCCCTGAAGGCGCTAAAGATGAACTCCATAATGTATGTGGATTTTCTCAAACAGCACTTCCTGCCATGGTTCAAGAAGAAGAACCGTGTATTTCACAGCAAGATCATTTTTTTGCATGATAATGCACCATCTCATGCTGCACATAAAACATCTGCATCTCTGGCTGATATGGGCATAAAAGGGTACAAACTTATGGTGTGACCCCCATGCTCCCCTGACCTCTACCCCATTCAGAACCTCTGGAGCATCATCAAAAGGAGTGTCTATGATGGCGGGAGGCAGTTCACATCTAAGCAACAGCTCTGGGAGGGTATTCTCTCCTCATGCAAAACAATTGAAGCAGAAACTATCCAAAACCTGACAAATTCAATGGATGAGAGAGTTCAGAAGCTCCTTTCGAACAAGGGGTCCTATGTGAAAATGTAACATCACCTAGAATAAAGTTTTGAGTTGAAAACTGTTTGATTTCAGTTTCTAATAACCTACTAATGCTTATAATTTCAAAAATGACCATTTTTTTGGTCTTTATTAAAATGAAAACGTTGATCGAAAAGTTTGGGGGATCTAAGAGTGTGGCAACCCAGTAGTCATGATTACTTCGAATTCTGACAATATGAGGGTCAAGTTGCAGGTAGTGCAGCAAGAAGGCACTTATGTGTCTTGCGCATCTCGGAGCCCCAAAATTATTTTCCGGGCTAGATGCAGCTAAAAATTATTATTAATTTTAAATCTGGTGGAGCTTAGTATAGATGGCCTAATAGGATCAGTGCTGCACACTGCTACAAAGCCCAAATTATTTTCCAGCCAAGATACAGATAAACATGATTAGTAATTTTAAATCTGGTGGAGCTTATTATAGATGGCCTAATAGAATCAGTGCTGCACACTGCTACAAAGCCCAAATTATTTTCCAGCCAAGATACAGATAAACATGATTAGTAATTTGAAAGCTTAAAACAGTTGGTAGGGTGATTTTAACCAATCATCAAGCTTTTACTCTCCCCAGGATGACACAGGGGTAGAAAAGTCGTTTCGGATCCATGATTTGTTCATCTTTATGAACGTGAGTCTGTCTACATTATCAGTGGAGAGCCGCGTGCGCTTATCTGTCAGCACACCACCAGCAGCGCTGAACACACGTTCAGACAGAACGCTGGCTGCGGGGCATGACAAGATCTCCAAGGCGTAAGTGGCTAGCTCCGGCCATTTATCCAGATTGGAAGCCCAAAAAGAGCAAGGGTCCAGTGACACAGTCATGGCTTCAATGTTTACTTGGAGATACTCCTGTACCATCGTCTCTAGGCGTTGACTATGTGTCAGACTTCTTGTCTCCTGTGGCCTTGCAAAGGATGGGCTAAAAAAGTGGTGAAATGATTCCGCAAAATTGATGTTACCAGCAGATACTGTGGTTCTGTTACGGTTTGAGTGCTGAACACTTGACGGTCCCACGGTTGGCAAGTTGGAACTGTGAGATCCACTACGTGCACCACTGGTGTTTTGTGGAAAAGTACATGTAAGATTCTGCAACAGTCTCTGCTGATACTCCTGCATGCGTGCATCCCTTTCTATGGCAGGAATAATTTTGGCAAATTTACTTTTGTACTGGGGATCTAACAGTGTGGCAACCCAGTAGTCAGGATTATTTCTAATTCTCACAATTCGAGGGTCATGTTGCAGGTAGTGCAGCAAGAAGGCACTCATGTGTGTTGCGCATCCAGGAGCACCAAGTCCCTGTTGTGTTGGTGGCGAGGTAACAATCATGCTTCCTTCCTCTGTCCTCTCCCCCCAACCTCGCTCAACAGAAATGTGATCAAGGTCTCCCTCATCTAATGAGTCTTCCATCAGTTCGTTCTCCACTTCTTCCTGGGCTCCTGCACCTTCCTCACTAGTTTGGCTGCTACCATGCGCCCTGGTAAAACCATGTCCCCCACCCTCACATGCCTGCCGCCTTGGTGCTGCCGACCGTCTGGACCTTGCAGATGTTAGCCCTTCCGCATACAACTCCTCCTCCTCTACTTCCTCCACTTCCTCTTGTGCCACCACCTGACTACGAATTCTGTTTAACATGTGTTCCAGCATGTAAATTACCGGAATAGTCATGCTGATAATGGCATCGTCAGCACTAAACATCTTCGTCGCCATTTCAAAACTGTGCAGAAGGGTGCATAGGTCCCTGATCTGAGACCACTCCTCCAGCGTGATTTGCCCCACCTCTGGATCTCGTTGGCCCAGGCTATACGTCAGAACGTATTGCACCAGGGCTTGTCGGTGCTGCCACAGTCGCTGCAACATGTGCAGAGTTGAATTCCACCGGGTAGGCACATCGCATTTTAGCCGGTGAAGTGGCAGGCCCAACGACTTCTGTAGAGATGTAAGTCGCTGAGCTGCGGGATGCAAACGGCGGAAGTGAGCACACAGCAACCGTGCCCTCTGCAGAAGGCCATCTAGTCTGGGATAGTGGGCTAAAAATTGCTGGACAACCAAGTTCAACACGTGAGCCATACAAGGCACGTGTGTGACATTGCCCCGGCGAAGGGCCGCACCCAGGTTTGCAGCATTGTCGCACACGGCCTTCCCTGGTTTCAGGTCCAGTGGAGACAACTATTCATGAAATTGGTTCTCCAGAGCTGACCACAACTCCTCAGCTGTGTGACTCACATTTCCCAGACATTTCAAAGTAAAAACCGCCTGATGACGTTGAGCCCTACTGCCAGCATAGTAAGGAGGTGTGCAGGATCCCTTCTGCGCAGTTAGAAAGCTTGTGGCATGACCAGACAGGCTTTGGGTGCAGGTGGAAGACCGAGTTCATGCATGAAGTACTCAAACTATGTATTTTTTGGCCTCTACTTAGCTTTTGCTGACAAATGTTACAGATAACACGAGTTGGGTCATCTTTATCGATCTGAAAAAAATGCCCAGGCTATGCAAGGCTTAGCACCCATGCGACCTGAAGAGCCACCACGACTTGTGGTGAGAGGCAGAGTTGTGTTTGAGGATGCAGTTGTTGACGTGCTCCAGTACTACGTCTCTGTCCAGGAAGGCGCAACCTGACCTCGTCGTCACTAGCATCTTCCTCCACCTCCTCTGCTGACCTCATCTCTTGGCTGACTGTGGGTTGACAGTAAGTGGGATCTCCAACCTCATCATCATCACCCTGTGCGTTATCACACCCGTCGTCCTCAGAGCCAACCTGTTCCTGCCCTGACAAAAAACTAAAGTTGTCGCTCCAATCAGGTATTTGAGTCTCATCATCGTCTTCCTCATTGTCTCCACCAACAGGAGTTACAGTTTGGGAATGAGGGTCTACATTATGGTCAGAACCTTCTGCGTCTGGTCCTGGATCCGACTCATAAAGATTCTGGGCATCAGTGCAGATCATTTCCTCGTCTGGATTCACAGAAGCGCTGGAGTCGACCTCTGATTCCCAGGCTATAGTATGAGTAAACAGCTCTGCAGACTCAAACATCTGTTCTACCTCATACTCAGACGGGCAGCTGGAGATTTGGGAGCTGTGAGGAAGCAAGTGCGATTGGGGTGACACCTTTGAGGACTGGAGTATTTGTGATGTTGAAGTTGATGTGGAGGAGAGCCCACTTAAAGGAGCACTTGATATCCGTTGAAGCACCTGCTGTTTTTGTGCCTCATCTGGAATTTGTAGCGATTGGCGTGGCCGTAAGAAAGGGATCTTATCACATTGTCCGCTAAAAGAAGTAGACATTTTAGTTTGGCTGGAAGATGGTCTTTATTCTGCAGATGTTACTGTTGCTTTAACACCTACCCCACGGACACAACCTTTTTTCCCCTTCCCAACACGCCTATTCCCCTTTCCACCAGCAGCAGGCCTTTTTCCACTCATTTTGGTGGGTTAACTAATTCACAACTCTGGAGTTGTTTGCACAAAAAAACAATGGATGGGAACCGAGCAGAGCTGAGTGGTCAAACTGTGGTATTAGGCCAAAACTATTGGCTGGGTTAGATGCAGAAAAAATGATATTCGATTTGCAACCTGATGGAGGTCAGTATAGATGGACTAATAGAACAAGTCCCACACACAGCTAGAAGCCCAAATATTTTTTCAGAGGTAGATGCAGAAAAAAAAAATATTCAGTTTGCAACCTGATGGAGGTCAGTATAGATGGACTAATAGAGAAAGTCCCACACACTGCTAGAAGGCCAAATATTTTTTCAGAGCTAGATGCAGACAAAAATTATTTTTAATTTGCAACCTGATGGAGGTCAGTATAGGTGGACTAATAGAACAAGTCCCACACACTGCTAGAAGGCCAAATATTTTTTCAGAGCTAGATGCAGAAAAAAATTATATTCAGTTTGCAACCTGATGGAGGTCAGTATAGATGGACTAATAGAACAAGTCCCACACACAGCTAGAAGCCCAAATATTTTTTCAGAGGTAGATGCAGATAAAAATTATTTTTAATTTGCAACCTGATGGAGGTCAGTATAGATGGACTAATAGAGAAAGTCCCACACACTGCTAGAAGGCCAAATATTTTTTCAGAGCTAGATGCAGAAAAAAATTATATTCAGTTTGCAACCTGATGGAGGTCTGTATAGATGGATTAATAGAACAAGTCCCACACACAGCTAGAAGCCCAATATTTTTTCAGAGGTAGATGCAGATAAAAATTATTTTTAATTTGCAACCTGATGGAGGTCAGTATAGATGGACTAATAGAGAAAGTCCCACACACTGCTAGAAGGCCAAATATTTTTTCAGAGCTAGATGCAGATAAAAATTATTTTTAATTTGCAACCTGATGGAGGTCAGTATAGATGGACTAATAGAGAAAGTCCCACACACTGCTAGAAGGCCAAATATTTTTTCAGAGGTAGATGCAGAAAAAAATTATATTCAGTTTGCAACCTGATGGCGGTCTGTATAGATGGATTAATAGAACAAGTCCCGCACACAGCTAGAAGCCCAAATATTTTTTCAGAGGTAGATGCAGATAAAAATTATTTTTAATTTGCAACCTGATGGAGGTCAGTATAGATGGACTAATAGAGAAAGTCCCACACACTGCTAGAAGGCCAAATATTTTTTCAGAGGTAGATGCAGAAAAAAATTATATTCAGTTTGCAACCTGATGGCGGTCTGTATAGATGGATTAATAGAACAAGTCCCACACACAGCTAGAAGCCCAATATTTTTTCAGAGGTAGATGCAGAAAAAAAAATATTTTTAATTTGCAACCTGATGGAGGTCAGTATAGATGGACTAATAGAACAAGTCCCACACACAGCTAGAAGCCCAAATATTTTTTCAGAGGTAGATGCAGATAAAAATTATTTTTAATTTGCAACCTGATGGAGGTCAGTATAGATGGACTAATAGAGAAAGTCCCACACACTGCTAGAAGGCCAAATATTTTTTCAGAGCTAGATGCAGAAAAAAATTATATTCCGTTTGCAACCTGATGGAGGTCAGTATAGATGGACTAATAGAACAAGTCCCACACACAGCTAGAAGCCCAAATATTTTTTCAGAGGTAGATGCAGATAAAAATTATTTTTAATTTGCAACCTGATGGAGGTCAGTATGGATGGACTAATAGAGAAAGTCCCAAACACTGCTAGAAGGCCAAATATTTTTTCAGAGCTAGATGCAGAAAAAAATTATATTCAATTTGCAACCTGATGGAGGTCAGTATAGATGGACTAATAGAATGATGCTATGCCCAAAAGATTTTACTTCACTAGGTGCAGTAAAAAAAATGGTATTCTATACACAGGTGGTATATCTTGCAACACAGATAGGCTACTCCACTGACTAACACACTCTGCAATAGGCCAAAAAGGATTAGCTTTGCTAGATTCAGCCAAATGCTGTGAAAAAAACTTGCACAGCACTGGCACAGACCTGCCTGGCAAAAACTGATAGGAACTGATGTAACCTAGTCCTGAAAAGGACTGCAAGTACAATTAGTCTTTACTCCCACAATCTATCTATTTAAGAGCACAGACCTGCCTGATAAAAGTCGTAGGAAATGCTGTAACCTAGTCCTTAAAAGGACTGCAATCACAACTATTCCCTACTCCCAAGCTATCTGTAGATTTGTGCGAAAATTGGCTTGAAATTAACAAGGTATAGCGCACACAGCAACAGCGGTGCCGTCTAACACGCAGCTGCAGCAGTGAGAAAATGGTGGCGACGGGGAAAATGGCTTGGTCTTATAGGGCAAGGACATGTGACATACACTGCCAATGACACATGCCCTTGCTGAAAAACAGCAGTTCGCTCCGTGTGTGCGCTGCTGATAGGCTGACAGACTGCACCTCCCCACTGCAAATGCGGGAAAGAGAAAAAAAAATGGAGATCTTCATTATTCCTGCAGAGATCCATCCCCTGCCCATCCCCCCACCCCGCTGTGCACTCAAACTGCGTATTAACATTAATTTTCATCATTACTGAGAAAACATTCAGTTATGATTTTGGTGCACGAACAGTTATCGAACATAACCTCGAACAGCCGAATTTTTCTCAAATCGTTCGTGTTCGCCGAACGGCTCGAACACCGCCCAAAACAGCTCGAATTTGAGATTGGCGAACAGTTCGAGTAGAACAACGCTCATCTCTAGTTATTCCCTCATTTTGTGGATATTTTCACAAAAAAGTGAAAAATTCTGAAAAATGGCTGAAAGTGACTAAATATCAAGGACTCATCAGACGAATCGCTGAGGAACTGAAATCGGAATGCTCACTGACATTTCCCATATCTGAAAGTCTGATAAACGCTGGAAAAATGAATAATTCGAAAAAAAAAATTTTTTCAACTTCTTTCAATTTTACCCCCGTGGGATATATATTCTAACCACACACATTTGGAACTCTCCTGGGGTACCCTCACACATATTATTCCCTCATTTAGTGGTTATTTTCACAAAAAAGTGAAATTTTCAAAAATTCAGAAAAATGGCTGAAAACGACTAAATATCAAGGACTCATCGGGCGAATCGCCCTGGAACTGAATTCGGAACGCTCACTGACATTTCCCCTATCTGAAAGTCTGATAAACGCCGTAAAAATGACTTAGTCCCTAAAAACATTTTTTTTCTACTTTTTTCAATTTTACCCCCGTGGGATACAAATTCTACCCACACACATTTGGAACTTTCCTGGGGTACCCTCACACATATTATTCCCTCATTTAGCGGATATTTTTACAAAAAAATTGAAATTTTCAAAAATTCAGAAAATTGGCTGAAAATGACTAAATATCAAGGACTCATTGGGCGAATCGCTCTGGAACTGAAATCGGAACACTCAGTTACCTTGCCCCTATCTGAAAGTCTGATAAACGCCGTAAAAATGACTTAGTCCCCAAAAAAATTTTTTTTCAACTTTTTTCAATTTTACCCCCGTGGGATACAAATTCTACCCACACACATATGGAACTTTCCTGGGGTACCCTCACACATATTATTCCCTCATTTAGCGGATATTTTTACAAAAAAGTATAATTTTCAAAAATTCTGAAAATTTGCTGAAAAAGACTAAATATCAAGGACTCATCGGGCGAATCGCTCTGGAACTGAAATCAGAATGCTCACTGACATTTCCCCTATCTGAAAGTCTGATAAACGCCGCGAAAATGATTAAGTAAAAAAAAAAATTTTTTTCAACTTTTTTCAATTTTACCCCCGTGGGATATATATTCTACCCATACACATTTGGAACACTCCTGGGGTACCGTCACACGTATTATTCCCTCATTTAGCGGATATTTTCACAAAAAAGTGAAATTTTCAAAAATTCAGAAAATTGGCTGAAAACGACTAAATATCAAGGACTCATCGGGCAAATCGCTGTGGAACTGAAACCGTAACGCTCATTGACATTTCCCCTATCTGAAAGTCTGATAAACGACCGAAAAATGACTAAGTCCAAAAAAAAATTTTTTTAAACTTTTTTCAATTTTACACCCGTCGGATATATATTCTACCCACAAACATTTAAACTCTACTGGGGTACCCTCACACATATTATTCTCTCATTTAGCGGATATTTTCACAAAAAATTGAAATTTTCAAAAATTCTGAAAATTGGCTGAAAATGACTAAATATCAAGGACTCATCGGGTGAATCGCTCTGGAACTGAAATCGGAATACTCACTGACAATTCCCGTATCTGAAAGTCTGATAAATGCAGGAAAAATGACTAAGTCCAAAAAAAAATTTTTTACAACTTTTTTCAATTTTACCCCCGTGGGATATATATTCTACCCACACACATTTGGAACTCTCCTGGGGTACCCTCACACATATTATTCCCTCATTTGGCAGATATTTTCATAAAAAATTGAAATTTTCAAAAATTCAGAAAATTGGCTGAAAATGACTAAATATCAAGGACTCATCGGGCGAATCGCTGTGGAACTGAAACCGTAACGCTCATTGACATTTCCCCTATCTGAAAGTCTGATAAACGCCGCAAAAATGATTAAGTCCAAAAAAAAAATTTTTTCAACTTTTTTCAATTTTACCCCCGTGGGATATATATTCTACCCACACACATTTGGAACGCTCCTGGGGTACCCTCACACATATTATTCCCTCATTTGGCAGATATTTTCATAAAAAATTGAAATTTTCAAAAATTCAGAAAATTGGCTGAAAATGACTAAATATCAAGGACTCATCGGGCGAATCGCTCTGGAACTGAAATCGGAACACTCACTTACATTTCCCCTATCTGAAAGTCTGATAAACGCCGTAAAAATGACTTAGTCCCCAAAAAAAATTTTTTTTCAACTTTTTTCAATTTTACCCCCGTGGGATACAAATTCTACCCACACACATTTGGAACTCTCCTGGGGTACACTCACACATATTATTCCCTCATTTAGCGGATATTTTCACAAAAAAGTGAAATTTTCAAAAATTCAGAAAATTGGCTGAAAACGACTAAATATCAAGGACTCATCGGGCGAATTGCTCTGGAACTGAAATCGGAACGCTCACTGACATTTCCCTTATCTGAAAGTCTGATAAACGCCAGAAAAATGACTGAGTCCAAAAAAAAAAATTTTTCAACTTTTTTCAATTTTACCCCCGTGGGATATATATTCAACCCACCCACATTTGGAACTCTCCTTGGGTACCCTCACACATATTATTCCCTCATTTAGCGGATGTTTTCACAAAAAAGTGAAATTTTCAGAAATTCAAAAAATTGGCTGAAAACGACTAAATATCAAGGCGAATCACTCTGGAACTGAAAATGGAACGCTCACTGACATTTCACTCATCTGAAAGTCTGATAAACGGCAGAAAAATGACTAAGTCCAAAAAAAATTTTTTTTCAACTTTTTTCAATTTTACCCCCGTGGGATATATATTCTACCCCCAAACCTTTAGATCTCTCCTGTGGTACTCTCACACATATTATTCCCTCATTTAGCGGATATTTTCACAAAAAGTTAATTTTTAAAAAATTCAGAAAATTGGATGAAAACAACTAAAAATCAAGGAATCATCGGACGAATCGCTCTGGAACTGAAATCGGAATTCTCACTGACATTTCCCCTATCTGAAAGTCTCCTAACCGCCAGAAAAATGACTAAGTCCAAAAAAAATTTTTTTTCAACTTTTTTCAATTTTACCCTCGTGGGATACATATTCTACCCACACACATTTGGAACTCTCCTGAGGTACCCTCACATACATTATTCCCTCATTTAGCAGATATTTTCACAAAAAAGTGAAATTTTTTAAAATTCTGAAAATTGGCTGAAAACGACTAAATATCAAGGACTCATCGGGCGAATTGCTCTGCAATTGAATTCGAACGCTCACTGACATTTCCCCTATCTGAAAGTCTGATAACGCCGGAAAAATGAGTAAGTCGAAAAAAAAAAATTTTTCAACTTTTTTCAATTTTACCTGCGTGGGATATATATTCTACCCACATACATTTGGAACACTCCTAGGGCACCCTCACACATAGCATTCCCTAATTTAGTGGATATTTTCACAAAAAAGTGAAATTTTCAAAAATTCAGAAAATTGGCTGAAAACGACTAAATATCAAGGACTCATCGGGCGAATCGCTCTGGAACTGAAATCGGAACGCTCACTGACATTTCCCTTCTCTGAAAGTCTGATAAACGCCGGAAAAATGACTAAGTCCAAAAAAAAAATGTTTTCAACTTTTTTCAATTTTACCCCCGTGGGATTTGTACTCTACCCACACACATTTGGAACTCTCCTGGGGTACCCTCACACATTTTATTCCCTCATTTAGCAAATATTTTCACAAAAAAGTGAAATTTTCAAAAATTCTGAAAATTGGCTGAAAGCGACTAAATATCAAGGACTCATAGGGCGAATCGCTCTGGAACTGAAATCGGAACGCTCACTGACATTTCCCCTATCTGAAAGTCTGATAAACGCTGGGCTACCCACACACATTTGAAACTCTCCTGGGGTACCCTCACACATATTATTCCCTCATTTAGCGGATATTTTCACAAAAAAAGTGAAATTTTAAAAAATTCAGAAAATTGGCTGAACACGACTAAATATCAAGGACTTATCGGGTGAATCGCTCTGGAACTAAAATCAGAATGTTCACTGACATTTTCCCTATCTGAAAGTCTGATAAACGGCCGAAAAATGACTAATTCCAAAAAAATATTTTTTCAACTTTTTTCAATTTTACCCCTGTGGGATATATATTCTACCCACACACATTTGGATCTCTCCTGGGGTGCCCTCACACATATTATTCCCACATTTAGCGGATATTTAAAAAAAAAAGTGAAATTTTCTAAAATTCAGAACATTGGCTGAAAACGACTAAATACCAAGAACTCATCGGGCGAAGCGCTCTGGAACTGAAATCGGAACACTCACTGACATTTCCCCTATCTGAAAGTCTGATAAACACCGGGCTACCCACACACATTTGGAACTCTCCTGGGGTACCCTCACACATATTATTCCCTCATTTAGCGGATATTTTCACAAAAAAAATGAAATTTTAAAAAATTCTGAAAATTGGCTGAAAGTGACTAAATATCAAGGACTCATCGGGCGAATGGCTCTGGAACTGAAATCGGAACGCTCACTGACATTTCCCCTATCTGAAAGTCTGATAAACGCCGGAAAAATGACTAATTCCCCCCCAAAAAAATTTTCAACTTTTTTCAATTTTACCCCCGTGGGATATATATTCTACCCACACACATTTGGAACTCTCCTGGGGTACCCTCACACATATTATTCCCTCATCTAGCGAAT
This sequence comes from Phyllobates terribilis, assembly GCF_046119375.1. Classification (NCBI taxonomy): domain Eukaryota; kingdom Metazoa; phylum Chordata; class Amphibia; order Anura; family Dendrobatidae; genus Phyllobates; species Phyllobates terribilis. The sequence continues at coordinate 46,470,842 of NW_027362769.1, read as the reverse complement.
ATTTTCACAAAAAAGTGAAATTTTCAAAAAATCTGAAAATTGGCTGAAAACGACTAAATATTCAGGACTCATCGGGAGAATCGCTCTGGAACTGAAATCGGAACGCTCACTGACATTTCCCCTATCTGAAAGTCTGATAAAAGCCGGAAAAATGACTAAGTTCAAAAAAAAATTTTTTTTCAACTTTTTTCAATTTTACCCCCATGGGATATATATTCTACCCAAACACATTTGGAACTCTCCTGGGGTACCCTCACACATATTATTCCCACATTTAGCGGATATTTTTAAAAAAAAGTGAAATTTTAAAAAGTTCAGAACATTGGCTGAAAACTACTAAATACCAAGGACTCATTGGGCGATTCGCTCTGCTACTGAAATCGGAACGCTCACTGACATTTCCCGTATCTGAAAGTCTGATAAACGCCGGGCTACCCACACACATTTGGAACTCTCCTGGGGTACCCTCACACATATTATTCCCTCGTTTAGCAGATATTTTCACAAAAAAGTGAAATTTTCCAAAAATCTGAAAATTGGCTGAAAACGACTAAATCTTAAGGACTCATCGGGCGAATCGCTCTGGAACTGAAATCGTAACGCTCACTGACATTTCCCCTATCTGAAACTCTGATAAACGCCGGATAAATGACTAATTTAAAAAAAAAAAATTTTTAAACTTTTTTCAATTTTTCCCCCGTGGGATATATATTCTACCCACACACATTTGGAACTCTCCTTGGGTACCCTCACACATATTATTCCCACATTTAGCTTATATTTTCACAAAAAAGTGAAATTTTCAAAAATTGAGAAAATTGGCTGAAAACGACAAAATATCAAGGAATCATCGGTCGTATCGCTCTGGAACTGAAATTAGAATGCTCACTGACATTTCCCCTATCTGAAAGTCTGATGAACGCCGGAAAAATGACTAAATCCCAAAAACAAATTTTTTTAAACTTTTTTCAATGTTACCCCCGTGGGATATATATTCTACCCACACACATTTGGAACTCTCCTGGGGTACCCTCACACATATTATTCCCTCATTTCGTGGATATATTCACAAAAAAGTGAAATTTTCAAAAAATCTGAAAATTGGCTGAAAACGACTAAATATTTAGGACTCATCGGGAGAATCGCTCTGGAGCTCAAATCGGAACGCTCACTGACATTTCCCCTATCTGAAAGTCTGATAAATGCCGGAAAAATGACTAAGTCCAAAAAAAAAGTGTTTTCAACTTTTTTAAATTTTACCCCCGTGGGATATATATTCTACACACACACATGTGGAACTCTCCATGGGTACCCTCACACATATTATTCCCACATTTAGCTTATATTTTCAGAAAAAATTGAAATTTTCAAAAATTGAGAAAATTGGCTGAAAACGACTAAATATCCAGGACTCATCAGGCGAATCGCTCTGGAACTGAAATCGGAATGCTCACTGACATTTCCCCTATCTGAAAGTCTGATAAACGCCGGAAAAAGGACTAAGTCCAAAAAATTTTTTTTTCAACTTTTTTCTATTTTACCCCCGTGGGATATATTTTCTACCCACACACATTTGGAACTCTCCTGGGGTACCATCACACATATTATTCCCTCATTTAGCGGATATTTTCACAAAAAAGTGAAATTTTCAAAAAATCTGAAAATTGCCTGAAATCGACTAAATATCAAGGACTCATCGGGCGAATCGCTCTGGAACTGAAATCGGAACGCTCACTGACATTTCCCCTATCTGAAATTCTGATAAACGCAGGAAAAAGGACTAAGTCCAAAAAAAATTTTTTTTCTAATTTTTTCAATTTTACCCCCGTGGGATATATATTCTACACACACACATTTGGAACTCTCCTGGGGTACCATCACACATATTATTCCCTCATTTAGCGGATATTTTCACAAAAAAGTGAAATTTTCAAAAAATCTGAAAATTGCCTGAAATCGACTAAATATCAAGGACTCATCGGGCGAATCGCTCTGGAACTGAAATCGGAATGCTCACTGACATTTCTCCTATCTAAAAGTCTGATAAACGCTGGAAAAATGACTAATTCCCCGCCAAAAGATTTTCAACTTTTTTCAATTTTACCCCCGTGGGATATATAATCTACCCACACACATTTGGAACTTTCCTGGGGTACCCTCACACATATTATTCCCTCATCTAGCGAATATTTTCACAAAAATCTGAAATTTTCAAAAAATCTGAAAATTGGCTGAAAACGACTAAATATTCAGGACTCATCGGGAGAATCGCTCTGGAACTGAAATTGGAACGCTCACTGACATTTCCCCATCTGAAAGTCTTATAAACGCCGGAAAAATGACTAAGTCCAAAAAAAAAGTGTTTTCAACTTTTTTCAATTTTACCCTCGTGGGATATATATTCTACACACACACATTTGGAACTCTCCTGGGGTACCCTCACACATATTATTCCCTCATTTAGTGGATATTTTCACAAAAAAGTGAAATTTTAAAAAATTCTGAAAATTGGCTGAAAATGACTAAATATCAAGGACTAATCGGGCGAAGCGCTCTGGAACTGAAATCGGAACGCTCCCTGACATTTCCCCTATCTGAAAGTCTGATAAACGCCGGAAAAATGACTAAGTCCAAAAAAAAAGTGTTTTCAACTTTTTTCAATTTTACCCCCGTGGGATATATAATCTACCCACACACATTTGGAACTTTCCTGGGGTACCCTCACACATATTATTCGCTCATCTAGCAAATATTTTCACAAAAAAGTGAAATTTTCCAAAAATCTGAAAATTGGCTGAAAACGATTAAATATTCAGGACTCATCGGGAGAATCGCTCTGGAACTGAAATCGGAACGCTCACTGACTTTTCCCCTATCTGAAAGTCTCATAAACGCCGGAAAAATGACTAATTCCCCCCTAAAAAAAATTTCAACTTTTTTCCATTTTACCCCCGTGGGATATATTTTCTACCCACACACATTTGGAACTCTCCTGGGGTACCATCACACATATTATTCCCTCATTTAGCGGATATTTTCACAAAAAAGTGAAATTTTCAAAAAATCTGAAAATTGCCTGAAGTCGACTAAATATCAAGGACTCATCGGGCGAATCGCTCTGGAACTGAAATCGGAATGCTCACTGACATTTCCCCTATCTGAAAGTCTGATAAACGCAGGAAAAAGGACTAAGTCCAAAAAAAAATTTTTTTCTAATTTTTTCAATTTTACCCCGTGGGATATATATTCTACCCACACACATTTGGAAATCTCCTGGGGTACCCTCAAACGTATTATTATTCCCTCATTTAGTGGATATTTTCACAAAAAAGTGAAATTTTCAAAAATTCAGAAAAATGGCTGAAAACTACTAAATATCAGGGACTCATCGGGCGAATCACTCTGGAACTGAAATCGGAATGCTCACTGACATTTCTCCTATCTGAAAGTCTGATAAACGCTGGAAAATGACTAATTCCCCCCCAAAAAAATTTTCAACTTTTTTCAATTTTACCCCCGTGGGATATATAATCTACCCACACACATTTGGATCTCTCCTGGGGTACCTTCACACATAGTATTCCCTCATCAAGCGAATAATTTCACAAAAAAAGTGAAATTTTCAAAAAATCTGAAAATTGGCTGAAAACGACTAAATATTCAGGACTCATCGGGAGAATCGCTCTGGAACTGAAATTGGAACGCTCACTGACATTTCCCCTATCTGAAAGTCTGATAAACGCCGGAAAAAAAACTAAGTCCAAAAAAAAAGAGTTTTCAACTTTTTTCAATTTTACCCTCGTGGGATATATATTCTACAAACACACATTTGTAACTCTTCTGGGGAACCCTCACACATATTATTCCCTCATTTAGCGGATATTTTCACAAAAAAGTGAAATTTTCAAAAATTCTGAAAATTCGCTGAAAATGACTAAATATCAAGGACTCATCGGGCGAAGTGCTCTGGAACTGAAATCGGAATGCTCACTGACATTTCCCCCATCTGAAAGTCTCATAAACGCCGGAAAAATGACTAATTCCCCCCCAAAAAAAATTTCAACTTTTTTCAATTTTACCCCCGTGGGATATATTTTCTACCCACACACATTTGGAACTCTCCTGGGGTACCATCACACATATTATTCCCTCATTTAGCGGATATTTTCACAAAAAAGTGAAATTTTCAAAAAATCTGAAAATTGCCTGAAATCGACTAAATATCAAGGACTCATCGGGCGAATCGCTCTGGAACTGAAATCGGAATGCTCACTGACATTTCTCCTATCTAAAAGTCTGATAAACGCTGGAAAAATGACTAATTCCCCCCCAAAAAATTTTCAACTTTTTTCAATTTTACCCCCGTGGGATATATAATCTACCCACACACATTTGGAACTTTCCTGGGGTACCCTCACACATATTATTCCCTCATCTAGCGAATATTTTCACAAAAATCTGAAATTTTCAAAAAATCTGAAAATTGGCTGAAAACGACTAAATATTCAGGACTCATCGGGAGAATCGCTCTGGAACTGAAATCGGAACGCTCACTGACATTTCCCCATCTGAAAGTCTGATAAACGCCGGAAAAATGACTAATTCCCCCCTAAAAAAAATTTCAACTTTTTTCCATTTTACCCCCGTGGGATATATTTTCTACCCACACACATTTGGAACTCTCCTGGGGTACCATCACACATATTGTTCCCTCATTTAGCGGATATTTTCACAAAAAAGTGAAATTTTCAAAAAATCTGAAAATTGCCTGAATACGACTAAATATCAAGGACTCATCGGGCGAATCGCTCTGGAACTGAAATCGGAATGCTCACTGACATTTCCCCTATCTGAAAGTCTGATAAACGCAGGAAAAAGGACTAAGTCCAAAAAAAAATTTTTTTCTAATTTTTTCAATTTTACCCCGTGGGATATATATTCTACCCACACACATTTGGAAATCTCCTGGGGTACCCTCAAACGTATTATTCCCTCATTTAGTGGATATTTTCACAAAAAAGTGAAATTTTCAAAAATTCAGAAAAATGGCTGAAAACTACTAAATATCAGGGACTCATCGGGCGAATCACTCTGGAACTGAAATCGGAATGCTCACTGACATTTCTCCTATCTGAAAGTCTGATAAACGCTGGAAAATGACTAATTCCCCCCCAAAAAAATTTTCAACTTTTTTCAATTTTACCCCCGTGGGATATATAATCTACCCACACACATTTGGATCTCTCCTGGGGTACCTTCACACATAGTATTCCCTCATCAAGCGAATATTTTCACAAAAAAAGTGAAATTTTCAAAAAATCTGAAAATTGGCTGAAAACGACGAAATATTCAGGACTCATCGGGAGAATCGCTCTGGAACTGAAATTGGAACGCTCACTGACATTTCCCCTATCTGAAAGTCTGATAAACGCCGGAAAAAAAACTAAGTCCAAAAAAAAAGTGTTTTCAACTTTTTTCAATTTTACCCTCGTGGGATATATATTCTACAAACACACATTTGTAACTCTTCTGGGGAACCCTCACACATATTATTCCCTCATTTAGCGGATATTTTCACAAAAAAGTGAAATTTTCAAAAATTCTGAAAATTCGCTGAAAATGACTAAATATCAAGGACTCATCGGGCGAAGTGCTCTGGAACTGAAATCGGAATGCTCACTGACATTTCCCCCATCTGAAAGTCTCATAAACGCCGGAAAAATGACTAATTCCCCCCCCAAAAAAATTTCAACTTTTTTCAATTTTACCCCCGTGGGATATATTTTCTACCCACACACATTTGGAACTCTCCTGGGGTACCATCACACATATTATTCCCTCATTTAGCGGATATTTTCACAAAAAAGTGAAATTTTCAAAAAATCTGAAAATTGCCTGAAGTCGACTAAATATCAAGGACTCATCGGGCAAATCGCTCTGGAGCTGAAATCGGAATGCTCACTGACATTTCCCCTATCTGAAAGTCTGATAAACGCAGGAAAAAGGACTAAGTCCAAAAAAAAATTTTTTTCTAATTTTTTCAATTTTACCCCGTGGGATATATATTCTACCCACAAACATTTGGAAATCTCCTGGGGTACCCTCAAACGTATTATTCCCTCATTTAGTGGATATTTTCACAAAAAAGTGAAATTTTCAAAAATTCAGAAAAATGGCTGAAAACTACTAAATATCAGGGACTCATCGGGCGAATCACTCTGGAACTGAAATCGGAATGCTCACTGACATTTCTCCTATCTGAAAGTCTGATAAACGCTGGAAAAATGACTAATTCCCCCCCAAAAAAATTTTCAACTTTTTTCAATTTTACCCCCGTGGGATATATAATCTACCCACACACATTTGGATGTCTCCTGGGGTACCTTCACACATAGTATTCCCTCATCAAGCGAATATTTTCACAAAAAAAGTGAAATTTTCAAAAAATCTGAAAATTGGCTGAAAACGACTAAATATTCAGGACTCATCGGGAGAATCGCTCTGGAACTGAAATTGGAACGCTCACTGACATTTCCCCTATCTGAAAGTCTGATAAACGCCGAAAAAAAACTAAGTCCAAAAAAAAAGTGTTTTCAACTTTTTTCAATTTTACCCTCGTGGGATATATATTCTACAAACACACATTTGTAACTCTCCTGGGGAACCCTCACACATATTATTCCCTCATTTAGCGGATATTTTCACAAAAAAGTGAAATTTTCAAAAATTCTGAAAATTGGCTGAAAAAGACTAAATATCAAGGACTCATCGGGCGAAGTGCTCTGGAACTGAAATCGGAATGCTCACTGACATTTCCCCCATCTGAAAGTCTCATAAACGCCGGAAAAATGACTAATTCCCCCCCCAAAAAAATTTTTTCAACTTTTTTCAATTTTACCCCCGTGGGATATATATTCTACCCACACACATTTGGAACTCTCCTGGGGTACCCTCACATACATTATTCCCTCATCCAGCGAATATTTTCACAAAAAAGTGAAATTTTCAAAAAATCTAAAAATTGGCTGAAAACAACTAAATATTAAGGACTCATCGGGCGAATCGCTCTGGAGCTGAAATCGGAACGCTCACTGACATTTCCCCTATCTGAAAGTCTGATAAACGCCGGATAAATGACTAATTCCAAAAAAAAATTTTTTTAAACTTTTTTCAATGTTACCCCCGTGGGATATATATTCTACCCACACACATTTGGAACTCTCCTGGGGTATCCTCACACGTATTATTCCCTCATTTAGTGGATATTTTCACAAAAAAGTGACATTTTCAAAAATTCTGAAAAATGGCTGAAAACGACTAAATATCAAGGACTCATCGGGCGAATCTCTCTGGAACTGAAATCGGACTGCTCACTGACATTTCCCCTATCTGAATGTCTGATAAATGCCGGAAAAATGACTAATTCCCCCCCCAAAAAAATTTTCAACTTTTTTCAATTTTACCCCCGTGGGATATATAATCTACCCACACACATTTGGAACTCTCCTCGGGTACCCTCACTCATATTATTCCCTCATTTAGCGGATATTTTCACAAAAAAGTGAAATTTTCAAAAATTCTGAAAATTGGCTGAAAATGACTAAATATCAAGGACTCATCGGGCGAAGTGCTCTGGAACTGAAATCGGAATGCTCTCTGACATTTCCCCCATCTGAAAGTCTCATAAACGCCGGAAAAATGACTAATTCCCCCCCCAAAAAAATTTCAACTTTTTTCATTTTTACCCCCGTGGGATATATATTCTACCCACACACATTTGGAACTCTCCTGGGGTACGCTCACATACATTATTCCCTCATCCAGCGAATATTTTCACAAAAAAGTGAAATTTTCAAAAAATCTAAAAATTGGCTGAAAACAACTAAATATTAAGGACTCATCGGGCGAATCGCTCTGGAACTGAAATCGGAACGCTCACTGACATTTCCCCTATCTGAAAGTCTGATAAACGCCGGATAAATGACTAATTCCAAAAAAAAATTTTTTTAAACTTTTTTCAATGTTACCCCCGTGGGATATATATTCTACCCACACACATTTGGAACTCTCCTGGGGTATCCTCACACGTATTATTCCCTCATTTAGTGGATATTTTCACAAAAAAGTGACATTTTCAAAAATTCTGAAAAATGGCTGAAAACGACTAAATATCAAGGACTCATCGGGCGAATCTCTCTGGAACTGAAATCGGACTGCTCACTGACATTTCCCCTATCTGAATGTCTGATAAACGCCGGAAAAATGACTAATTCCCCCCCCCAAAAAATTTTCAACTTTTTTCAATTTTACCCCCGTGGGATATATAATCTACCCACACACATTTGGAACTCTCCTCGGGTACCCTCACACATATTATTCCCTCATCTAGTGAATATTTTCACAAAAAAAGTGAAATTTTCAAAAATTCAGAAAAATGGCTGAAAACTACTAAATATCAGGGACTCATCGGGCGAATCACTCTGGAACTGAAATCGGAATGCTCACTGACATTTCTCCTATTTGAAAGTCTGATAAACGCTGGAAAAATGACTAATTCCCCCCCAAAAAAATTTTCAACTTTTTTCAATTTTACCCCCGTGGGATATATATTCTACCCACACACATTTGGAACTCTCCTGGGGTACCCTCACACATATTATTCGCTCATCTAGCGAATATTTTCACAAGAAAGTGAAATTTTCCAAAAATCTGAAAATTGGCTGAAAACGACTAAATATTCAGGACTCATCGGGAGAATCGCTCTGGAACTGAAATCGGAACGCTCACTGACATTTCCCCTATCTGAAAGTCTGATAAACGCTGGAAAAATGACTAAGTCCAAAAAAAAAGTGTTTTCAACTTTTTTCAATTTTACCCCCGTGGGATATATATTCTACACACACACATTTGGAACTCTCCTGGGGTACCCTCACACATATTATTCCCTCATTTAGCAGATATTTTCACAAAAAAAGTGAAATTTTCAAAAATTCTGAAAATTGGCTGAAAATGACTAAATATCAAGGACTAATCGGGCGAAGCGCTCTGGAACTGAAATCGGAATGCTCACTGACTTTTCCCCTATCTGAAAGTCTCATAAACGCCGGAAAAATGACTAATTCCCCCCCCAAAAAATTTTCAACTTTTTTCAATTTTACCCCCGTGGGATATATAATCTACCCACACACATTTGGAACTCTCCTGGGGTACCCTCACACATATTATTCCTTCATCTAGCGAATATTTTCACAAAAAAGTGAAATTTTCAAAAAATCTGAAAATTGGCTGAAAACGACTAAATATTAAGGACTCATAGTTACATAGTTACATAGTTTATAAGGCCGAAAAAAGACAAGCGTCTATTCCGCAGCGTTGATCCAGGGGAAGGCAACAAAAAACCATGCGGTATAGGCCAATTTACATCATTGAGGAAAAATTCACTTCCCGACACCAATCTGGCAGTCAGATTAAATCCCTGGATTAATTAACTAAGCATAAGATGTAATTTTATTGTTCTCAAGAAAGGCGTCCAGGCCTCTCTTGAACTCTTTAAGTGAGTTGGACATCACCACTTCCTCTCTCAGAGAGTTCCAGAGTCTCACGGCTCTGACCGTAAAGAATCCTCTTCTATGCTGGTGCAGGAACCTCCTTTCCTCCAGACGCATAGTGTGCCCCCTCGTCTTTGTCACCATCCTTGGTATAAACAGGTCATGGGAGAGATCTCTGTACTGCCCCCTGATGTATTTATACATGTTTATGAGGTCTCCCCTAAGCCTTCTCTTTTCCAATGTAAATAGGCCTAATTTTGACAACCTCTCTGGGTATTCTATTCCCTCCATTCCCTTTATTACCTTAGTCACCCTCCTTTGTACCCTCTCTAGCTCCAATATGTCTTTCCTGAGCACCGGAGCCCAGAACTGTGCACAATATTCTAAGTGCGGCCTTACCAGCGCTTTATACAGAGGAAGAACAATGTTCTCATCATATGCCCCTATTCCTCTTCTGATGCATTCCATGACTCTATTTGCCTTCGCAGCTGCTGCCTGACACTGGGCACTCCAATTTAATTTGCTATTAACCAAGACGCCCAGGTCCTTCTCCATGTCAGATTTCCCCAACGGTTTCCCATTTAATATGTATGGGTGACTGCTGTTTTTCTTTCCTATGTGCATGACCTTACATTTATCGGCATTGAACCCCATTTGCCATTTTTTAGCCCAACTCCCCAATTTATCTAAATCCTCCTGCAGCTGTGCCCTGTCCTCATCTGTATTAACTACTTTACAAAGTTTAGTATCATCTGCAAATATTGCTATTTTACTATGCAACCCTTCCACTAGATCATTAATAAATATATTAAATAATATAGGGCCCAAGACAGACCCTTGAGGCACCCCGCTAGTAACCCTGACACACCCTGAGCTTACTCCATTGATAACCACCCTCTGCTTTCTATCACTCAGCCAGCTATTTACCCACTTGCACACATTATCCCCCAGACCAAGCATTCTCATTTTATATACCAACCTTTTGTGTGGCACGGTATCAAACGCTTTGGAGAAGTCAAGGTATACAACATCCACTGACTCTCCCCGGTCCAGCTGTGAGCTCACCTCCTCGTAGAAGGCCATCAGATTTGTTTGGCAGGAGCGATCCCTCATGAATCCATGTTGATATGGAGTTAGACAGTTATTATCATTAAGATATTCTACAATAGCATCTCTAAGAAATCCTTCAAACAATTTACCTACAACAGACGTTAAGCTTACTGGTCTATAGTTCCCAGGGTCACTTTTAGACCCCTTTTTGAATATTGGTACCACATTTGCTTGGCGCCAGTCTAGTGGGACAGTCCCTGTCCATAAAGAGTGCTTGAATATAAGATACAGCGGTCTGTCTATCACATTACTTAATTCTTTTAGTGCCCGGGGGTGTATGCCATCTGGGCCTGGTGACTTGTCTATTTTGATATTATTTAGGTGTTTCTGAACTTCCTCCTGGGATAGGTGGGTGATATTTAGCGGAGGGTTTACTTTATCACTCTGCATTTCCTCCGATACATTGTTTTCTTTTGTGAAAACAGTGGAGAAGAAGCTATTGAGTAGGTTTGCTTTACCCTCATCGCCCTCTATGATTTTACCCAGGTTATTTTTCAATGGGCCAACTCCATCAGTTTTAATCCTTTTACTGTTTATATAGTTAAAGAACAGTTTGGGATTCGTTTTACTTTCCTTGGCAATTAGTCTCTCTGTCTCCTCTTTTGCTATTCTTATTTGTTTCTTACAGATTTTGTTTTTTTCCCTATAAGATATTAGCGCTTCCTTGCTGCCTTCTTGTTTAAGTTTACCGAAAGCCCTTTTTTTGTTTTTCATTGCCCTCTTGACTTCCTTATTTAGCCACATTGGCTTCCTCCTATTCCTAGCCCTTTTATTCCCATAAGGTATGTACCTTCTACAGTGACTATGTAGGACTGTTTTGAAAATTTCCCATTTTCTATCCGTGCTCCTATTACTAAAGATACTATCCCAGTCTATAAGGTGAAGGGCATCTCTTAGCTGATCAAACTTTGCCCTCCTGAAGTTCAGTGTTTTTGTGGCTCCCTTGCTGGGCACCCTACTGAAGCACATGTGGAATTGTATAATGTTGTGGTCACTATTTCCCAGGTGCCCCCCGACCTGCACCTCAGTTATTTTGTCTGGCCTGTTAGTTAATATTAAGTCTAAAAGGGCCGTCCCTCTAGTTGGTTCCTGCACAAGTTGTGACAAATAATTGTCTTTGATAATTGATAGAAACCTGTTTCCTTTCTGAGATCTACAGCTTTCAGTTTCCCAGTCTATATCGGGGTAGTTGAAGTCCCCCATAATAATCACCTCGTTATTTTTTGCTACTTCATCTATTTGTCTCATTAATAGACTTTCCGTGGCTTCTGCTATATTTGGTGGTTTATAACAGACTCCTATGATAATTTTATTATTGTTTTTTGCCCCATGTATCTCCACCCATAAGGACTCGACCTCCTCATTTCCCTCCCATACATCCTCCCGTATTGTAGGTTTTAGACACGTCTTTACATATAGACAGACTCCACCTCCTTTCCGACTTCTTCGATCCCTTCTAAACAGACTGTAACCCTGTAAGTTAACTGCCCAGTCATAGCTTTCATCTAACCATGTCTCGGTTATTCCCACTATGTCATACTTACCTGTAGATATTTCTGCTTCCAGTTCATCCATCTTGTTTGTCAGGCTCCTGGCATTTGCTAGCACGCAGTTTACACGATATTGTTTTGTTCCAATCATCTCCCTGTGGATTGTATTAGAAATTTTCTTACCTCCCTTCCATGCATCTTGTCTTGGACCTTCTTTGTCGCACTTCATATCTTTCTTTAGTATGTTCTCTGGTTGCATGTTCGTGTCCGGCGTTTTTCTTCCCATCCCCTCTTCTTCTAGTTTAACGCCCTCCTGATGAGTGTTGCGAGACTCCTGGCGAATGTGTGTTTCCCGGGTTTGTTGAGGTGTAGTCCGTCTCTGGCAAGGAGTCCATCATAGAGGTAATTCACACCGTGGTCCAGGAATCCAAATCCTTGTTGTCTGCACCATCGTCTCAGCCAGTTGTTCACCTCAAGGATCCTGTTCCATCTCCTGATGCCATGCCCGTCTACTGGAAGGATAGAAGAAAAAACTACCTGCGCATCCAGTTCTTTTACTTTCTTCCCCAATGTTTCAAAGTCCTTGCAGATTGTCAGTAGGTCCTTCTTTGCCGTGTCATTGGTGCCAACATGTATCAGAAGAAATGGGTGGACATCCTTGGAGCTGATGAGCTTCGGTATCCTATCGGTAACATCCTTGATCTTCGCCCCTGGGAGGCAGCATACTTCTCTTGCGGTTATGTCCGGTCTGCAGATAGCTGCTTCTGTTCCTCTCAGTAGTGAGTCTCCCACCACCATCACTCTTCTTCCCTTCTTGGCTGTCCTTTTTCTTGTCGCTTCTGGGTGTTTCTGGGTGCTCTTTCCTTTTTTGCTTGCTGGTAGTTCCTCATCCTTAGGTGTAATATCTTCGTCCTCCACAAGTCCTTGGAATCTGTTTCTCAGTTGTGTGGTTGGTGGTGTCTCCATGGTCTTCTTGCTTCTTTTGGTCACTTGCCTCCACTTGTCTGCCTCTGGAGGTTCTCTGATGCTTACTTGACTTTCCGTGACCAGTAGTGACGCTTCTGTTCTGTCCAGGAAGTCTTCATTTTCCTTGATGAGTTTTAATGTCGCAATTCTTTCTTCCAGTCCCTGCACCTTTTCTTCTAAAAGAGCCAGTAGTCTACACTTCTGGCAGGTGAAGTTGGTTTCAGCTTCTGGTCGATCTGTGAACATGTAGCACATGTTGCAGCTCACCATGTAGGTTGTCACATCTGCCATGCTGCTCCTTGTCCCTGCTGACTTGATGTCTGTCTTCTTTCTTGCGATACCCTAGGATAAACAAATTAAACAAATTCGGTTTGGCGATGCTTTCCAAGCAGCTGGTCCCGGCTGTACCCAACGATCTTCTAGCTGAAGGAGACTCTTCGCTTTTCCCAGAAGGCACCTGGAATATGCAAATTGTCCTCTTCAAGCTTCAATCCCTGGTTTGGCGATGCTTTCCAAGCAGCTGGTCCCGGCTGTACCCAACGATCTTCTAGCTGAAGGAGACTCTTTGCTTTTCCCAGAAGGCACCTGGAATATGCAAATTGTCCTCTTCAAGCTTCAATCCCTGGTTTGGGAGAATCGCTCTGGAACTGAAATCGGAACGCTCACTGACATTTCCCCTATCTGAAACTTTGATAAACGCCGGATAAATGACTAATTCCAAAAAAAAAATTTTTTAAACTTTTTTCAATTTTACCCCCGTGGGATATATATTCTACCCACACACATGTGGAACTATCCAGGGGTACCCTCACACATATTATTCCCACATTTAGCTTATATTTTCACAAAAAAGTGAAATTTTCAAAAATTGAGAAAATTGACTGAAAATGACTAAATATCCAGGACTCATCGGGCGAATCGTTCTGGAACTGAAATCGGACTGCTCACTGACATTTCCCCTATCTGAAAGTCTGATAAACGCCGGAAAAAGGACTAAGTCCAAAAAATTTTTTTTTCAACTTTTTTCTATTTTACCCCCGTGGGATATATTTTCTACACACACACATTTGGAACTCTCCTGGGGTACCATCACACATATTATTCCCTCATTTAGCGGATATTTTCACAAAAAAGTGAAATTTTCAAAAAATCTGAAAATTGCCTGAAATCGACTAAATATCAAGGACTCATCGGGCGAATCGCTCTGGAACTGAAATCGGAACGCTCACTGACATTTCCCCTATCTGAAAGTCTGATAAACGCAGGAAAAAGGACTAAGTCCAAAAAAATTTTTTTTTCTAATTTTTTCAATTTTACCCCCGTGGGATATATATTCTGCCCACACACATTTGGAAATCTCCTGGGGTACCCTCACACGTATTATTCCCTCATTTAGTGGATATTTTCACAAAAAAGTGAAATTTTCAAAAATTCAGAAAAATGGCTGAAAACTACTAAATATCAGGGACTCATCGGGCGAATCACTCTGGAACTGAAATCGGAATGCTCACTGACATTTCTCCTATCTGAAAGTCTGATAAATGCTGGAAAAATGACTAATTCCCCCCAAAAAAAATTTTCAACTTTTTTCAATTTTACCCCCGTGGGATATATAATCTACCCACACACATTTGGATCTCTCCTGGGGTACCCTCACACATATTATTCCCTCATCTAGCGAATATTTTCACAAAAAAGTGAAATTTTAAAAAAATCTGAAAATTGGCTGAAAACGACTAAATATTCAGGACTCATCGGGATAATCGCTCTGGAACTGAAATTGGAACGCTCACTGACATTTCCCCTATCTGAAAGTCTGATAAACGCCGGAAAAATGACTAAGTCCAAAAAAAAAGTGTTTTCAACTTTTTTCAATTTTACCCTCGTGGGATATATATTCTACACACACACATTTGGAACTCTCCTGGGGAACCCTCACACATATTATTCCCTCATTTAGCGGATATTTTCACAAAAAAGTGAAATTTTCAAAAATTCTGAAAATTGGCTGAAAATGACTAAATATCAAGGACTCATCGGGTGAAGAGCTCTGGAACTGAAATCGGAACGCTCACTGACATTTCCCCTATCTGAAAGTCTCATAAACGCCGGAAAAATGACTAATTCCCCCCCCAAAAAATTTAAACTTTTTTCAATTTTACCCCCGTGGGATATATATTCTACCCACACACATTTGGAACTCTCCTGGGGTTCCCTCACACATATTATTCCCTCATCTAGCGAATATTTTCACAAAAGAGTGAAATTTTCAAAAAATCTGAAAATTGGCTGAAAACAACTAAATATTAAGGACTCATTGGGCGAATCGCTCTGGAACTGAAATCGGAACGCTCACTGACATTTCCCCTATCTGAAAGTCTGATAAACGCCGGATAAATGACTAATTCCAAAAAAAAAATTTTTTCAACTTTTTTCAATGTTACCCCCGTAGGATATATATTCTACCCACACAGATTTGGAACTCTCCTGGGGTATCCTCACACGTATTATTCCCTCATTTAGTGGATATTTTCACAAAAAGTGACATTTTCAAAAATTCTGAAAAATGGCTGAAAACGACTAAATATCAAGGACTCATCGGGTGAATCGCTCTGGAACTGAAATCGGACTGCTCACTGACATTTCCCCTATCTGAAAGTCTGATAAACGCCGGAAAAATGACTAATTCCCCCCCAAAAAAAATTTTCAACTTTTTTCAATTTTACCCCTGTGGGATATATAATCTACCCACACACATTTGGAACTCTCCTTGGGTACCCTCACACATATTATTCCCTCATCTAGTGAATATTTTCACAAAACAGTGAAATTTTCAAAAATTCAGAAAAATGGCTGAAAACTACTAAATATCAGGGATTCATCGGGCGAATCACTCTGGAACTGAAATTGGAATGCTCACTAACATTTCTCCTATCTGAAAGTCTGATAAACGCTGGAAAAATGACTAATTCCCCCCCCAAAAATTATCAACTTTTTTCAATTTTACCCCTGTGGGATATATAATCTACCCACACACATTTGAAACTCTCCTGGGGTACCCTCACACATATTATTAGCTCATCTAGCGAATATTTTCACAAAAAAGTGAAATTTTGCAAAAATCTGAAAATTGGCTGAAAACGACTAAATATTCAGGACTCATCGGGAGAATCGCTCTGGAACTGAAATCGGAACGCTTACTGACATTTCCCCTATCTGAAAGTCTGATAAACGCTGGAAAAATGACTAAGTCCAAAAAAAAAGTGTTTTCAACTTTTTTCAATTTTACCCCCGTGGGATATATATTCTACACACACACATTTGTAACTCTCCTGGGGTACCCTCACACATATTATTCCCTCATTTAGCAGATATTTTCACAAAAAAGTGAAATTTTCAAAAATTCTGAAAATTGGCTGAAAATGACTAAATATCAAGGACTAATCGGGCGAAGCGCTCTGGAACTGAAATCGGAACGCTCACTGACTTTTCCCCTATCTGAAAGTCTCATAAACGCCGGAAAAATGACTAATTCCCCCCCCAAAAAATTTAAACTTTTTTCAATTTTACCCCCGTGGGATATATATTCTACCCACACACATTTGGAACTCTCCTGGGGTTCCCTCACACATATTATTCCCTCATCTAGCGAATATTTTCACAAAAGAGTGAAATTTTCAAAAAATCTGAAAATTGGCTGAAAACAACTAAATATTAAGGACTCATTGGGCGAATCGCTCTGGAACTGAAATCGGAACGCTCACTGACATTTCCCCTATCTGAAAGTCTGATAAACGCCGGATAAATGACTAATTCCAAAAAAAAAATTTTTTCAACTTTTTTCAATGTTACCCCCGTAGGATATATATTCTACCCACACAGATTTGGAACTCTCCTGGGGTATCCTCACACGTATTATTCCCTCATTTAGTGGATATTTTCACAAAAAGTGACATTTTCAAAAATTCTGAAAAATGGCTGAAAACGACTAAATATCAAGGACTCATCGGGTGAATCGCTCTGGAACTGAAATCGGACTGCTCACTGACATTTCCCCTATCTGAAAGTCTGATAAACGCCGGAAAAATGACTAATTCCCCCCCAAAAAAAATGTTCAACTTTTTTCAATTTTACCCCTGTGGGATATATAATCTACCCACACACATTTGGAACTCTCCTTGGCTACCCTCACACATATTATTCCCTCATCTAGTGAATATTTTCACAAAACAGTGAAATTTTCAAAAATTCAGAAAAATGGCTGAAAACTACTAAATATCAGGGATTCATCGGGCGAATCACTCTGGAACTGAAATTGGAATGCTCACTAACATTTCTCCTATCTGAAAGTCTGATAAACGCTGGAAAAATGACTAATTCCCCCCCCAAAAATTATCAACTTTTTTCAATTTTACCCCTGTGGGATATATAATCTACCCACACACATTTGAAACTCTCCTGGGGTACCCTCACACATATTATTAGCTCATCTAGCGAATATTTTCACAAAAAAGTGAAATTTTGCAAAAATCTGAAAATTGGCTGAAAACGACTAAATATTCAGGACTCATCGGGAGAATCGCTCTGGAACTGAAATCGGAACGCTTACTGACATTTCCCCTATCTGAAAGTCTGATAAACGCTGGAAAAATGACTAAGTCCAAAAAAAAAGTGTTTTCAACTTTTTTCAATTTTACCCCCGTGGGATATATATTCTACACACACACATTTGTAACTCTCCTGGGGTACCCTCACACATATTATTCCCTCATTTAGCAGATATTTTCACAAAAAAGTGAAATTTTCAAAAATTCTGAAAATTGGCTGAAAATGACTAAATATCAAGGACTAATCGGGCGAAGCGCTCTGGAACTGAAATCGGAACGCTCACTGACTTTTCCCCTATCTGAAAGTCTCATAAACGCCGGAAAAATGACTAATTCCCCCCCAAAAAAATTTTCAACTTTTTTAAATTTTACCCCCGTGGGATATATAATCTACCCACACACATTTGAAACTCTCCTGGGGTACCCTCACACATATTATTCCCTCATCTAGCGAATATTTTCACAAAAAAGTGAAATTTTCAAAAAATCTGAAAATTGGCTGAAAACGACTAAATATTAAGGACTCATCGGGAGAATCGATCTAGAACTGAAATCGGAACGCTCACTGACATTTCCCCTATCTGAAACTCTGATAATCGCCGGATAAATGACTAATTCCAAAAAAAAATTTTTTTAAACTTTTTTCAATTTTACCCCCGTGGGATATATATTCTACCCACACACATGTGGAACTCTCCAGGGGTACCCTCACACATATTATTCCCACATTTAGCTTATATTTTCACAAAAAAGAGAAATTTTCAAAAATTGAGAAAATTTACTGAAAACGACTAAATATCCAGGACTCATCGGGCGAATCGCTCTGGAACTGAAATCGGACTGCTCACTGACATTTCCCCTATCTGAAAGTCTGATAAACGCAGGAAAAAGGACTAAGTCCAAAAAAAATTTTTTTTCTAATTTTTTCAATTTTACCCCCGTGGGATATATATTCTACCCACAC
Source organism: Phyllobates terribilis (assembly GCF_046119375.1). Classification (NCBI taxonomy): domain Eukaryota; kingdom Metazoa; phylum Chordata; class Amphibia; order Anura; family Dendrobatidae; genus Phyllobates; species Phyllobates terribilis. The sequence continues at coordinate 46,452,157 of NW_027362769.1, read as the reverse complement.
ACATTTGGAACTCTCCTGGGGTACTCTCACACATATTATTCCCTCATTTAGTGGATATTTTCACAAAAAAGTGAAATTTTCAAAAATTCAGAAAAATGGCTGAAAACTACTAAATATCAGGGACTCATCGGGTGAATCACTCTGGAACTGAAATCGGAATGCTCACTGACATTTCTCTTATTTGAAAGTCTGATAAACGCTGGAAAAATGACTAATTCCCCCCCAAAAAAATTTTCAACTTTTTTCAATTTTACCCCCGTGGGATATATAATCTACCCACACACATTTGGAACTCTCCTGGGGTACCCTCACACATATTATTCGCTCATCTAGCGAATATTTTCACAAAAAAGTGAAATTTTCCAAAAATCTGAAAATTGGCTGAAAACGACTAAATATTCAGGACTCATCGGGAGAATCGCTCTGGAACTGAAATCGGAACGCTTACTGACATTTCCCCTATCTGAAAGTCTGATAAACGCTGGAAAAATGACTAAGTCCAAAAAAAAAGTGTTTTCAACTTTTTTCAATTTTACCCCCGTGGGATATATATTCTACACACACACATTTGGAACTCTCCTGGGGTACCCTCACACATATCATTCCCTCATTTAGCAGATATTTTCACAAAAAAGTGAAATTTTCAAAAATTCTGAAAATTGGCTGAAAATGACTAAATATCAAGGACTAATCGGGCGAAGCGCTCTGGAACTGAAATCGGAACGCTCACTGACTTTTCCCCTATCTGAAAGTCTGATAAACGCCGGAAAAATGACCAATTCCCCCCCCAAAAAATTTTCAACTTTTTTCAATTTTACCCCCGTGGGATATATAATCTACCCACACACATTTGGAACTCTCCTGGGGTACCCTCACACATATTATTCCCTCATCTAGTGAATATTTTCACAAAAAAGTGAAATTTTCAAAAAATCTGAAAATTGGCTGAAAACGACTAAATATTAAGGACTCATAGTTACATAGTTACATAGTTTATAAGGCCGAAAAAAGACAAGCGTCTATTCCGCAGCGTTGATCCAGGGGAAGGCAACAAAAAACCATGCGGTATAGGCCAATTTACATCATTGAGGAAAAATTCACTTCCTGACACCAATCTGGCAGTCAGATTAAATCCCTGGATTAATTAACTAAGCATAAGATGTAATTTTATTGTTCTCAAGAAAGGCGTCCAGGCCTCTCTTGAACTCTTTAAGTGAGTTGGACATCACCACTTCCTCTCCCAGAGAGTTCCAGAGTTTAACGTCCTCCTGATGAGTGTTGCGAGTCTCCTGGCGAATGTGTGTTTCCCGGGTTTGTTGAGGTGTAGTCCGTCTCTGGCAAGGAGTCCATCATAGAGGTAATTCACACCGTGGTCCAGGAATCCAAATCCTTGTTGTCTGCACCATCGTCTCAGCCAGTTGTTCACCTCAAGGATCCTGTTCCATCTCCTGACGCCATGCCCGTCTACTGGAAGGATAGAAGAAAAAACTACCTGCGCATCCAGTTCTTTTACTTTCTTCCCCAATGTTTCAAAGTCCTTGCAGATTGTCGGTAGGTCCTTCTTTGCCGTGTCATTGGTGCCAACATGTATCAGAAGAAATGGGTGGACATCCTTGGAGCTGATGAGCTTCGGTATCCTATCGGTAACATCCTTGATCTTCGCCCCTGGGAGGCAGCATACTTCTTTTGCGGTTATGTCCGGTCTGCAGATAGCTGCTTCTGATCCTCTCAGTAGTGAGTCTCCCACCACCACCACTCTTCTTCCCTTCTTGGCTGTCCTTTTTCTTGTCGCTTCTGGGTGTTTCTGGGTGCTCTTTCCTTTTTTGCTTGCTGGTAGTTCCTCATCCTTAGGTGTGCCATCTTCGTCCTCCACAAGTCCTTGAAATCTGTTTCTCAGTTGTGTGGTTGGTGGTGTCTCCATGGTCTTCTTGCTTCTTTTGGTCACTTGCCTCCACTTGTCTGCCTCTGGAAGTTCTCTGATGCTTCCTTGACTTTCCGTGACCAGTAGTGACGCTTCTGATCTGTCCAGGAAGTCTTCATTTTCCTTGATGAGTTTTAATGTCGCAATTCTTTCTTCCAGTCCCTGCACCTTTTCTTCTAAAAGAGCCAGTAGTCTACACTTCAGGCAGGTGAAGTTGGTTTCAGCTTCTGGTCGATCTGTGAACATGTAGCACATGTTGCAGCTCACCATGTAGGTTGTCACATCTGCCATGCTGCTCCTTGTCCCTGCTGACTTGATGTCTGTCTTCTTTCTTGCGATACCCTAGGATAAACAAATTAAACAAATTCGGTTTGGCGATGCTTTCCAAGCAGCTGGTCCCGGCTGTACCCAACGATCTTCTAGCTGAAGGAGACTCTTCGCTTTTCCCAGAAGGCACCTGGAATATGCAAATTGTCCTCTTCAAGCTTCAATCCCTGGTTTGGCCATGCTTTCCAAGCAGCTGGTCCCGGCTGTACCCAACGACCTTCTAGCTGAAGGAAACTCTTCGCTTTTCCCAGAAGGCACCTGAAATATGCAAATTGTCCTCTTCAAGCTTCAATCCCTGGTTTGGCGATGCTTTGAAAGCAGCTGGTCCCGGCTGTACCCAACGATCTTCTAGCTGAAGGAGACTCTTTGCTTTTCCCAGAAGGCACCTGGAATATGCAAATTGTCCTCTTCAAGCTTCAATCCCTGGTTTGGGAGAATCGCTCTGGAACTGAAATCGGAACGCTCACTGACATTTCCCCTATCTGAAACTCTGATAAACGCCGGATAAATGACTAATTCCAAAAAAAAATTTTTTTAAACTTTTTTCAATTTTACCCCCGAGGGATATATATTCTACCCACACACGTGTGGAACTCTCCAGGGGTACCCTCACACATATTATTCCCACATTTAGCTTATATTTTCACAAAAAAGTGAAATTTTCAAAAATTGAGAAAATTGACTGAAAACGACTAAATATCCAGGACTCATCGGGCGAATCGCTCTGGAACTGAAATCGGACTGCTCACTGACATTTCCCCTATCTGAAAAACTGATAAACGCCGGAAAAAGGACTAAGTCCAAAAAATTTTTTTTTAAACTTTTTTCTATTTTACCCCCGTGGGATATATTTTCTACCCACACACATTTGGAACTCTCCTGGGGTACCATCACACATATTATTCCCTCATTTAGCGGATATTTTCACAAAAAAGTGAAATTTTCAAAAATTGAGAAAATTGACTGAAAACGACTAAATATCCAGGACTCATCGGGCGAATCGCTCTTTAACTGAAATCGGAATGCTCACTGACATTTCCCCTATCTGAAAAACTGATAAACGCCGGAAAAAGGACTAAGTCCAAAAAATTTTTTTTTAAACTTTTTTCTATTTTACCCCCGTGGGATATATTTTCTACCCACACACATTTGGAACTCTCCTGGGGTACCATCACACATATTATTCCCTCATTTAGCGGATATTTTCACAAAAAAGTGAAATTTTCAAAAAATCTGAAAATTGCCTGAAATCGACTAAATATCAAGGACTCATCGGGCGAATCGCTCTGGAACTGAAATCGGAATGCTCACTGACATTTCCCCTATCTGAAAGTCTGATAAACGCAGGAAAAAGGACTAAGTCCAAAAAAAATTTTTTTTCAAATTTTTTCAATTTTACCCCCGTGGGATATATATTCTACCCACAAACATTTGGAAATCTCCTGGGGTACCCTCACACGTATTATTCCCTCATTTAGTGGATATTTTCACAAAAAAGTGAAATTTTCAAAAATTCAGAAAAATGGCTGAAAACCACTAAATAGCAGGGACTCATCGGGCGAATAACTCTGGAACTGAAATCGGAATGCTCACTGACATTTCTCCTATCTGAAAGTCTGATAAACGCTGGAAAAATGACTAATTCCCCCCCAAAAAAATTTTCAACTTTTTTCAATTTTACCCCCGTGGGATATATAATCTACCCACACACATTTGGATCTCTCCTGGGGTACCCTCACACATATTATTACCTCATCTAGCGAATATTTTCACAAAATAGTGAAATTTTCAAAAAATCAGAAAATTGGCTGAAAACGACTAAATATTCAGGACTCATCGGGAGAATCGCTCTGGAACTGAAATTGGAACGCTCACTGACATTTCCCCTATCTGAAAGTCTGATAAACGCCGGAAAAATGACAGTCCAAAAAAAAAGTGTTTTCAACTTTTTTCAATTTTACCCTCGTGGGATATATATTCTACCCACACACATTTGGAACTCTCCTGGGGTACCCTCACACATATTATTCCCTCATCTAGCGAATATTTTCACAAAAAAGTGAAATTTTCAAAAAATCAGAAAATTGATGAAAACACATAAATATTAAGGACTAATTGGGCGAATCGCTCTGGAACTGAAATCGGAACGCTCACTGACATTTCCCCTATCTGAAAGTCTGATAAACGCCGGATAAATGACTAATTCCAAAAAAAAATTTTTTTCAACTTTTTTCAATGTTACCCCCGTGGGATATATATTCTACCCACACACATTTGGAACTCTCCTGGGGTATACTCACACGTATTATTCCCTCATTTAGTGGATATTTTCACAAAAAAGTGACATTTTCAAAAATTCTGAAAAATGGCTGAAAATGACTAAATATCAAAGACTCATCGGGCGAATCGCTCTGGAACTGAAATCGGACTGCTCACTGACATTTCCCCTATCTGAAAGTCTGATAAACGACGGAAAAATGACTAATTCCCACCCAAAAAAAATTTTCAACTTTTTTCAATTTTACCCCCGTGGGATATATATTCTACCCACACACATGTGGAACTCTCCAGGGGTACCCTCACACATATTATTCCCACATTTAGCTTATATTTTCACAAAAAAGTGAAATTTTCAAAAATTGAGAAAATTGACTGAAAACGACTAAATATCCAGGACTCATCGGGCGAATCGCTCTGGAACTGAAATCGGAACGCTCACTGACATTTCCCCTATTTGAAAGTCTGATAAACGGCAGAAAAATGACTAAGTCCAAAAAAATTTTTTTTCAACTTTTTTCAATTTTACCCCCGTGGGATGTTTATTCTACCACACACATTTGGAACTCTCCTGGGATACTCTCACACATATTATTCCCTCATTTAGTGGATATTTTACAAAAAAGTGAAATTTTTGAAAAAATCTGAAAATTGGCTGAAATCGACTAAATATCAAGGACTCATCGGGCGAATCGCTCTGGAACTGAAATCGGAATGCTCACTGACATTTCCCCTATCTGAAAGTCTGATACACGCCGGAAAAATGACTAATTCCCCCCCAAAAAATTTCAACTTTTTTCAATTTTACCCCCGTTGGATATATAATCTACCCACACACATTTGGAACTCTCCTGGGGTACCCTCAAACATATTATTCCCTCATCTAGCGGATATTTTCACAAAAAAGTGAAATTTTCAAGAAATCAGAAAATTGGCTTAAAAACTACTAAATATCAAGGACTCATCGGGAAAATCGCTCTGGGAATGAAATCGGAACGCTAACTGACATTTCCCCTAGCTGAAAGTCTGATAAATGCCGGATAAATTACTAATTCCCCCCCAAAAATATGTTCAACTTTTTTCAATTTTACCCCCGTGGGATATATATTCTACCTACACACATTTGGAACTCTCCTGGCGTACCCTCACACATATTATTCCCACATTTAGCGAATATTTTCACAAAAAAGTGAAATTTTCAAAAAATCTGAAAATTGGCTGAAAACGACTAAATATCAAGGAATCATCAGGCGAATCACTCTGGAACTGAAATCAGAATGCTCACTGACATTTCCCCTATCTGAAAATCTGATAAACGCCGGAAATATAACTAAGTCCAAAAAAACCATTTTTTAAACTTTTTTCAATTTTTCCCCCGTGGGATATATATTCTACCCACACACATTTGGAACTCTCCTGGGGTACTCTCACACATATATATCCCTCATTTAGTGGATATTTTCACAAAAAAGTTAAATTTTCAAAAATTCAGAAAAATGGCTGAAAATGACTAAATATCAAGGACTCATCGGGAGAATAGCTCTGGATCTGAAATTGGAATGCTCACTGACATTTTCCCTATCTGAAAGTCTGATAAACGGCGGAAAAATGACAGTCCAAAAAAACATTTTTTTCAACTTTTTTCAATTTTACCCCCGTGGGATATATAATCTACCCACACACATTTGGAACTCTCCTGGGGTACTCTTACACATATTATTCCCTCATTTAGCGGATATTTTCACAAAAAAGTGAAATTTTCAAAAATTCAGAAAAATGGCTGAAAACGACAAAATATCAAGGACTCATCGGGCGAATCGCTCTGGAACTGAAATCAGAATGCTCACTGACATTTCCCCTATCTGAAAGTCTGATAAACGCCGGAAAAATGACTAAGTCCAAAAAAAAAATTTTTCAACTTTTTTCAATTTTACCCCCGTGGGATATATATTCTACCCACACAAATTAGGAACTCTCCTGAGGTACTCTCACACATATTATTCCCTCATTTAGTGGATATTTTCACATAAAAGTGAAAATTTCAAAAATTCAGAAAATTGGCTGAAAACGAATAAATATCAAGGACTCATCAGGCGAATCACTCTGGAACTGAAATCGGTACACTCACTAACATTTCCCCTATCTGAAAGTCTGATAAACGCCGGAAAAAGACTAATTCCAAAAAAAAAATTTTTTCAACTTTTTTCAATTTTACCCCCGTGGGATATATATTCTACCCACACACATTTGGAACTCTCCTGGGGTACTCTCACACATATTATTCCCTCATTTAGCGGATATTTTCACAAAAAAGTGAAATTTTAAAAAATTCAGAAAAATGGCTGAAAACGACAAAATATCAAGGACTCATTGGGCGAATCACTCTGGAACTGAAATCGGAATGCTCACTGACATTTTCCCTATCTGAAAGTCTGATAAACGGCGGAAAAATGACAGTCCAAAAAAACATTTTTTTCAACTTTTTTCAATTTTACCCCCGCGGGATATATATTCTACCCACACACATTTGGAACTCTCCTGGGGTACTCTTACACATATTATTCCCTCATTTAGCGGATATTTTCACAAAAAAGTGAAAATTTCAAAAATTCAGAAAAATGGCTGAAAACGACAAAATATCAAGGACTCATCGGGCGAATCGCTCTGGAACTGAAATCAGAATGCTCACTGACATTTCCCCTATCTGAAAGTCTGATAAACGCCGGAAAAATAACTAAGTCCAAAAAAAACATTTTTTAAACTTTTTTCAATTTTTCCCCCGTGGGATATATATTCTACCCACACACATTTGGAACTCTCCTGGGGTACTCTCACACATATATATCCCTCATTTAGTGGATATTTTCACAAAAAAGTGAAATTTTCAAAAATTCAGAAAAATGGCTGAAAACGACTAAATATCAAGGACTCATCGGGCAAATCGCTCTAGATCTGAAATCGGAATGCTCACTGACATTTTCCCTATCTGAATGTCTGATAAAAGGGGAAAAATGACTAAGTCCAAAAAAAATTTTTTTTCAACTTTTTTCAATTTTACCCCCATGTTATATATAATCTACCCACACACATTTGGAACTCTCCTGGGGTACTCTCACACATATTATTCCCTCATTTAGCGGATATTTTCACAAAAAAGTGAAAATTTCAAAAATTCAGAAAAATGGCTGAAAACGACTAAATATCAAGGACTCATTGGGCGAATCGCTCTGGAACTGAAATCAGAATGCTCACTGACATTTCCCCTATCTGAAAGTCTGATAAACGCCGGAAAGATAACTAAGTCCAAAAAAACCATTTTTTAAACTTTTTTCAATTTTTCCCCCGTGGGATATATATTCTACCCATACACATTTGGAATTCTCCTGGGGTACTCTCACACATAATATTCCCTCATTTAGTGGATATTTTCACAAAAAAGTGAAATTTTCAAAAATTCAGAAAAATGGCTGAAACGACTAAATATCAAGGACTCATCAGGCGAATCGCTCTGGAACCGAAATCGGTACGCTCACTAACATTTCCCCTATCTGAAAGTCTGATAAACGCCGGAAAAAAGACTAAGTCCAAAAAAAAAATTTTTTTCAACTTTTTTCAATTTTACCCCCGTGGGATATATATTCTACCCACACACATTTGGAATTCTCCTGGGGTACTCTCACACATATTATTCCCTCATTTAGCGGATATTTTCACAAAAAAGTGAAAATTTCAAAAATTCAGAAAAATGGCTGAAAACGACAAAATATCAAGGACTCATCGGGCGAATCGCTCTGGAACTGAAATCAGAATGCTCACTGACATTTCCCCTATCTGAAAGTCTGATAAATGCCGGAAAAATGACTAAGTCCAAGAAAAAATTTTTTTCAACTTTTTTCAATTTTACCCCCGTGGGATTTATATTCTACCCACACACATTTGGAATTCTCCTGGGGTACTCTCACACATATTATTCCCTCATTTAGCGGATATTTTCACAAAAAAGTGAAATTTTCAAAAATTCTGAAAAATGGCTGAAAACGACTAAATATCAAGGACTCATTGTGCGAATCACTCTGGAACTGAAATCGGAATGCTCACTGACATTTCCCCTATCTGAAAGTCTGATAAACGCCGGAAAAATAACTAAGTCCAAAAAAAAAATTTTTAAACTTTTTTCAATTTTACCCCCGTGGGATATATATTCTACCCACACACATTTGGAACTCTCCTGGGGTACTCTCACACATATTATTCCCTCATTTAGTGGATATTTTCACAAAAAAGTTAAATTTTCAAAAATTCAGAAAAATGGCTGAAAACGACTAAATATCAAGGACTCATCGGGAGAATAGCTCTGGAACTGAAATCGGAAAGCTCACTGACATTTTCCCTATCTGAAAGTCTGATAAAAGGGGAAAAATGACTAAGTCCAAAAGAAAAATTTTTCAACTTTTTTCAATTTTACCCCTGTGGGATAAATATTCTACACACACACATTTGGAATTCTCCTGGGGTACTCTCACACATATTATTCCCTCATTTAGCAGATATTTTCACAAAGAAGAGAAATTTTCAAAAATTCTGAAAAATGGCTGAAAGCGACTAAATATCAAGGACTCATGGGGCGAATCACTCTGGAACTGAAATCGGAATGCTCACTGACATTTCCCCTATCTGAAAGTCTGATAAACGCCGGAAAAATGACTAAGTCCAAAAAAAATTTTTTTCAACTTTTTTCAATTTTACCCCCGTGGGATATATATTCTCCCCACACATATTTGGAACTCTCCTGGGGTACTCTCACACATATTATTCCCTCATTTAGCGGATATTTTCACAAAAAAGTGAAATTTTCAAAAATTCAGAAAAATGGCTGAAAACGACTAAATATCAAGGACTCATCAGGCGAATCGCTCTGGAACTGAAATCGGTACGCTCACTAACATTTCCCCTATATGAAAGTCTGATAAACGCCGGAAAAATAACTAAGTCCAAAAAAAAATTTTTTTAAACTTTTTTCAATTCTTCCCCCGTGGGATATATATTCTACCCACACACATTTGGAACTCTCCTGGGGTACTCTCACACATATTATTCCCTCATTTAGCGGATATTTTCACAAAAAAGTGAAATTTTCAAAAATTCAGAAAAATGGCTGAAAACGACTAAATATCAAGGACTCATCGGGCAAATCGCTCTAGATCTGAAATCGGAATGCTCACTGACATTTTCCCTATCTGAAAGTCTGATAAAAGGGGAAAAATGACTAAGTCCAAAAAAAAATTTTTTTCAACTTTTTTCAATTTTACCCCCATGTTATATATAATCTACCCACACACATTTGGAACTCTCCTGGGGTACTCTCACACATATTATTCCCTCATTTAGTGGATATTTTCACAAAAAAGTGAAAATTTCAAAAATTCAGAAAAATGGCTGAAAACGACTAAATATCAAGGACTCATTGAGCGAATCGCTCTGGAACTGAAATCGGAATGCTCACTGACATTTCCCCTATCTGAAAGTCTGATAAACGCCGGAAAAATAACTAAGTCCAAAAAAAACATTTTTTAAACTTTTTTCAATTTTTCCCCCGTGGGATATATATTCTACCCACACACATTTGGAACTCTCCTGGGGTACTCTCACACATAATATTCCCTCATTTAGTGGATATTTTCACAAAAAAGTGAAATTTTCAAAAATTCAGAAAAATGGCTGAAACGACTAAATATCAAGGACTCATCAGGCGAATCGCTCTGGAACCGAAATCGGTACGCTCACTAACATTTCCCCTATCTGAAAGTCTGATAAACGCCGGAAAAAAGACTAAGTCCAAAAAAAAAAATTTTTTCAACTTTTTTCAATTTTACCCCCGTGGGATATATATTCTACCCACACACATTTGCAATTCTCCTGGGGTACTCTCACACATATTATTCCCTCATTTAGCAGATATTTTCACAAAAAAGTGAAATTTCAAAAATTCAGAAAAATGGCTGAAAACGACAAAATATCAAGGACTCATCGGGCGAATCGCTCTGGAACTGAAATCAGAATGCTCACTGACATTTCCCCTATCTGAAAGTCTGATAAACGCCGGAAAAATGACTAAGTCCAAAAAAAAAATTTTTCAACTTTTTTCAATTTTACCCCCGTGGGATATATATTCTACCCACACACATTTGGAACTCTCCTGGGGTACTCTCACACATATTATTCCCTCATTTAGCGGATATTTTCACAAAAAAGTGAAATTTTCAAAAATTCAGAAAAATGGCTGAAAACGACTAAATATCAAGGACTGATCAGGCGAATCGCTCTGGAACTGAAATCGGTACGCTCACTAACATTTCCCCTATATGAAAGTCTGATAAACGCTGGAAAAATAACTAAGTCCAAAAAAAAATTTTTTTAAACTTTTTTCAATTCTTCCCCCGTGGGATATATATTCTACCCACACACATTTGGAACTCTCCTGGGGTACTCTCACACATATTATTCCCTCATTTAGCGGATATTTTCACAAAAAAGTGAAATTTTCAAAAATTCAGAAAAATGGCTGAAAACGACTAAATATCAAGGACTCATCGGGCAAATCGCTCTAGATCTGAAATCGGAATGCTCACTGACATTTTCCCTATCTGAAAGTCTGATAAAAGGGGAAAAATGACTAAGTCCAAAAAAAAATTTTTTTCAACTTTTTTCAATTTTACCCCCATGTTATATATAATCTACCCACACACATTTGGAACTCTCCTGGGGTACTCTCACACATATTATTCCCTCATTTAGTGGATATTTTCACAAAAAAGTGAAAATTTCAAAAATTCAGAAAAATGGCTGAAAACGACTAAATATCAAGGACTCATTGGGCGAATCGCTCTGGAACTGAAATCGGAATGCTCACTGACATTTCCCCTATCTGAAAGTCTGATAAACGCCGGAAAAATAACTAAGTCCAAAAAAAACATTTTTTAAACTTTTTTCAATTTTTCCCCCGTGGGATATATATTCTACCCACACACATTTGGAACTCTCCTGGGGTACTCTCACACATAATATTCCCTCATTTAGTGGATATTTTCACAAAAAAGTGAAATTTTCAAAAATTCAGAAAAATGGCTGAAACGACTAAATATCAAGGACTCATCAGGCGAATCGCTCTGGAACCGAAATCGGTACGCTCACTAACATTTCCCCTATCTGAAAGTCTGATAAACGCCGGAAAAAAGACTAAGTCCAAAAAAAAAAATTTTTTCAACTTTTTTCAATTTTACCCCCGTGGGATATATATTCTACCCACACACATTTGGAACTCTCCTGGGGTACTCTCACACATATTATTCCCTCATTTAGCGGATATTTTCACAAAAAAGTGAAATTTTCAAAAATTCAGAAAAATGGCTGAAAACGACTAAATATCAAGGACTCATTGGGCGAATCACTCTGGAACTGAAATCGGAATGCTCACTGACATTTCCCCTATCTGAAAGTCTGATAAACGCCGGAAAAATAACTAAGTCCAAAAAAAAATTTTTTTCAACTTTTTTCAATTTTACCCCTGTGGGATTTATAATCTACCCACACACATTTGGAACTCTCCTGGGGTACTCTCACACATATTATTCCCTCATTTAGCAGATATTTTCACAAAAAAGTGAAATTTTCAAAAATTCAGAGAAATGGCTGAAAACGACTAAATATCAAGGACTCATCAGGCGAATCGCTCTGGAACTGAAATCGGTACGCTCACTAACATTTCCCCTATATGAAAGTCTGATAAACACCGGAAAAATGACTAAGTCCAAAAAAAAAATTTTTCAACTTTTTTCAATTTTACCCCCGTGGGATATATATTCTACCCACACACATTTGGAACTCTCCTGGGGTACTCTCACACATATTATTCCCTCATTTAGCGGATATTTTCACAAAGAAGAGAAATTTTCAAAAATTCTGAAAAATGGCTGAAAACGACTAAATATCAAGGACTCATGGGGCGAATCACTCTGGAACTGAAATCGGAATGCTCACTGACATTTCCCCTATCTGAAAGTCTGATAAACATCGGAAAAAAGACTAAGTCCAAAAAAAATTTTTTCAACTTTTTTCAATTTTATGCCCGTGCGATATATATTCTACCCACACACATTTGGAACTCTCCTGGGGTACTCTCACACATATTATTCCCTCATTTAGCGGATATTTTCACAAAAAAGTGAAGTTTTCAAAAATTCAGAAAATTGGCTGATAACGACTAAATATCAAGGACTCATTGGGCGAATCGCTGTGGAACTGAAATCGGAATGCTCATTGACAATTCCCCTATCTGAAAGTCTGATAAACGCCGGAAAAATAACTAAGTCCAAAAAAAAATTTTTTTAAACTTTTTTCAATTTTACCCCTGTGGGATTTATAATCTACCCACACACATTTGGAACTCTCCTGGGGTACTCTCACACATATTATTCCCTCATTTAGCAGATATTTTCACAAAGAAGAGAAATTTTCAAAAATTCTGAAAAATGGCTGAAAACGACTAAATATCAAGGACTCATTGGTCGAATCACTCTGGAACTGAAATCGGAATGCTCACTGACATTTCCCCTATCTGAAAGTCTGATAAACGCCGGAAAAATAACTAAGTCCAAAAAAAAAATTTTTTAAACTTTTTCAATTTTTCCCCCGTGGGATATATATTCTACCCACACACATTTGGAACTCTCCTGGGGTACCCTGACACATATTATTCCCACATTTAGCGGATATTTTCACAAAAAAGTGAAGTTTTCAAAAATTCAGAAAATTGGCTGATAACGACTAAATATCAAGGACTCATTGGGCGAATCGCTGTGGAACTGAAATCGGAATGCTCATTGACAATTCCCCTATCTGAAAGTCTGATAAACGCCGGAAAAATGACTAAGTCCAAAAAAAATTTTTTTCAACTTTTTTCAATTTTACCCCCGTGGGATATATATTCTACCCACACACATTTGCAATTCTCCTGGGGTACTCTCACACATATTATTCCCTCATTTAGCAGATATTTTCACAAAAAAGTGAAATTTCAAAAATTCAGAAAAATGGCTGAAAACGACAAAATATCAAGGACTCATCGGGCGAATCGCTCTGGAACTGAAATCAGAATGCTCACTGACATTTCCCCTATCTGAAAGTCTGATAAACGCCGGAAAAATGACTAAGTCCAAAAAAAAAATTTTTCAACTTTTTTCAATTTTACCCCCGTGGGATATATATTCTACCCACACACATTTGGAACTCTCCTGGGGTACTCTCACACATATTATTCCCTCATTTAGCGGATATTTTCACAAAAAAGTGAAATTTTCAAAAATTCAGAAAAATGGCTGAAAACGACTAAATATCAAGGACTGATCAGGCGAATCGCTCTGGAACTGAAATCGGTACGCTCACTAACATTTCCCCTATATGAAAGTCTGATAAACGCCGGAAAAATAACTAAGTCCAAAAAAAAATTTTTTTAAACTTTTTTCAATTCTTCCCCCGTGGGATATATATTCTACCCACACACATTTGGAACTCTCCTGGGGTACTCTCACACATATTATTCCCTCATTTAGCGGATATTTTCACAAAAAAGTGAAATTTTCAAAAATTCAGAAAAATGGCTGAAAACGACTAAATATCAAGGACTCATCGGGCAAATCGCTCTAGATCTGAAATCGGAATGCTCACTGACATTTTCCCTATCTGAAAGTCTGATAAAAGGGGAAAAATGACTAAGTCCAAAAAAAAATTTTTTTCAACTTTTTTCAATTTTACCCCCATGTTATATATAATCTACCCACACACATTTGGAACTCTCCTGGGGTACTCTCACACATATTATTCCCTCATTTAGCGGATATTTTCACAAAAAAGTGAAAATTTCAAAAATTCAGAAAAATGGCTGAAAACGACTAAATATCAAGGACTCATTGGGCGAATCGCTCTGGAACTGAAATCGGAATGCTCACTGACATTTCCCCTATCTGAAAGTCTGATAAACGCCGGAAAAATAACTAAGTCCAAAAAAAACATTTTTTAAACTTTTTTCAATTTTTCCCCCGTGGGATATATATTCTACCCACACACATTTGGAACTCTCCTGGGGTACTCTCACACATAATATTCCCTCATTTAGTGGATATTTTCACAAAAAAGTGAAATTTTCAAAAATTCAGAAAAATGGCTGAAACGACTAAATATCAAGGACTCATCAGGCGAATCGCTCTGGAACCGAAATCGGTACGCTCACTAACATTTCCCCTATCTGAAAGTCTGATAAACGCCGGAAAAAAGACTAAGTCCAAAAAAAAAAATTTTTTCAACTTTTTTCAATTTTACCCCCGTGGGATATACATTCTACCCACACACATTTGGAACTCTCCTGGGGTACTCTCACACATATTATTCCCTCATTTAGCGGATATTTTCACAAAAAAGTGAAATTTTCAAAAATTCTGAAAAATGGCTGAAAACGACTAAATATCAAGGACTCATCAGGCGAATCGCTCTGGAACTGAAATCGGTACGCTCACTAACATTTCCCCTATATGAAAGTCTGATAAACACCGGAAAAATGACTAAGTCCAAAAAAAAAATTTTTCAACTTTTTTCAATTTTACCCCCGTGGGATATATATTCTACCCACACACATTTGGAACTCTCCTGGGGTACTCTCACACATATTATTCCCTCATTTAGCGGATATTTTCACAAAGAAGAGAAATTTTCAAAAATTCTGAAAAATGGCTGAAAACGACTAAATATCAAGGACTCATGGGACGAATCACTCTGGAACTGAAATCGGAATGCTCACTGACATTTCCCCTATCTGAAAGTCTGATAAACATCGGAAAAAAGACTAAGTCCAAAAAAAAATTTTTTCAACTTTTTTCAATTTTATGCCCGTGCAATATATATTCTACCCACACACATTTGGAACTCTCCTGGGGTACTCTCACACATATTATTCCCTCATTTAGCGGATATTTTCACAAAAAAGTGAAATTTTTCAAAAATTCAGAAAAATGGCTGAAAACGACTAAATATCAAGGACTCATTGGGCGAATCACTCTGGAACTGAAATCGGAATGCTCATTGACAATTCCCCTATCTGAAATTCTGATAAACGGCGGAAAAATAAGTCCAAAAAAAAATTTTTTTCAACTTTTTTCAATTTTACCCCTGTGGGATTTATAATCTACCCACACACATTTGGAACTCTCCTGGGGTATCATAGAATCATAGAATCATAGAATGGTAGAGTTGGAAGGGACCTCCTGGGTCATCTGGTCCAACCCCCTGCTCAAAGCAGGATTCACTAGATCATCTCAGACAGATGTCTGTCCAGCCTCTGTTTGAAGACGTCCATTGAAGGGGAACTCACCACCTCTCGTGGCAGCCTGTTCCACTCATTAATCACCCTAACTGTCAAAAAGTTTTTTCTAATATCTAATCTGTGTCTCCTCCCATTTAGTTTCACCCCATTGCTTCTAGTCTTTCCTTGTGCAAATGAGAATAAAGATGATCCTTCTACAATGTGACAGCCCTTGATATATTTGTAGACAGCTATTAAGTCTCCTCTCAGTCTTCTTTTTTGTAAGCTAAACATTCCCAAATCCTGCAACCGTTCCTCATAGGACATGGTTTGCAGACCAGTCACCATTCTGGTCGCTCTTCTCTGAACTTGTTCCAGTTTGTCTATGTCTTTTTTAAAATGTGGTGCCCAAAACTGTACACAGTATTCCAGATGAGGTCTGACCAAAGAGGAGTAAAGACCGATAATGACTTCACGTGATCTAGACTGTATGCTTCTGTTAATACATCCCAGAATTGTATTTGCCTTTTTTGCTGCTGCATCACACTGTTGACTCATGTTTAGTCTATGATCTATTAGTATACCTAAGTCTTTTTCGCATGTACTGTTGCTTAGCTCTATTCCTCCCATTTTGTATATGCTTTTTTCATTTTTATTGCCCAGATGTAGTACTTTGCATTTTTCCCTGTTAAAAACCATTCTGTTGGTTGCTGCCCACTGCTCCAGTTTATTTAGGTCTTTTTGAATCCTCTCTCTCTCTTCTCTAGTATTAGCTATCCCTCCTAGCTTTGTGTCATCAGCAAATTTAATCAGTTTACCCTCAATTCCTTCATCTAAATCATTGATAAAGATCTTGAACAATACAGGTCCCAGGACGGAGCCCTGTGGTACCCCACTTGAGACATTCATCCAGCTGGATGTGAAGCCATTTACAACCACCCTTTGAGTCCGATCACTAAGCCAGTTATGAATCCACCTAACAGTTGCCTGGTCCATTGCATACTTGGTCATTTTTTCAATAAGGATGGTGTGAGATACTTTGTCAAATGCTTTGCTGAAGTCAAGATATACTATATCTACAGCATTTCCCTGATCCACCCAGTCAGTGATTCTGTCATAGAAGGAAATTAAGTTAGTCTGACATGACTTGTTAGTTACAAACCCATGCTGACTCTGGTTAATCACTTCATTCTTATCCATGTACTTACATACATGTTGTTTAATAATTTGTTCAAAGATCTTTCCTGGTATAGAAGTCAGACTCACCGGCCTATAGTTCCCTGGGTCCACCTTCTTCCCCTTTTTGAAGATAGGAACAACATTTGCTCTTCTCCAGTCTTCTGGGACTTCTCCTGTTCTCCAAGAATTTTCAAAGATTATGGAGAGTGGTTCTAAAATTTCTTCTACGATCTCCTTCAGTACTCTGGGGTGTAATTCATCTGGACCTGGAGACTTGAACTCATTTATGTTAGCTAAATATTCCCTCACAATCTTTCTGTTTACAGATAACTTGGATTCCTCTATTCCTTTAAAAGGACAGTGAAGATCAGTTGATTTTACATTTTCTTTCTGAGAGAAAACAGATGCAAAATAGGAATTAAAAAGTTCGGCCTTCTCAACATCCTCTCTTACCATTTCTCCATTTTCATCCTGTAAAAATCCTATAGCATCTTTGACTTTTCTTTTACTTTTGACATACCCCCAAAATCCTTTTTTATTGCTTTTGACATCTCTTGCAAGCCTTAATTCATTGTCAGCTTTAGCTAACCTGATACGTGCCCTGCAGGATCTGCAGACTGCATTATAATCTTCTTTAGATATGCCTCCCTCTTTCCATTTAATAAACATTTCTTTCTTTCTTTTTAGCATGTGTTTAAGTTCTGTGTTCATCCATCCTGGTTTCCTTAAATGCTTCCCATTCTTCCTACTTTTCGGGATTGTTAACGATTGTGCTTTGAGAATCTCATTTTTAAAAATTTCCCATCCTTCCTGGACATTTTTGTCCTTGAGGACATCCAGCCGTTGGATCCCTCCTATTCTCTTTCTGAGTCTCTTAAAATCTGCCTTTCTAAAATCTAACCTTGAAGTTTGAGTCTTCACATGTCTTCCTCCTCTAGTTATCCAAAATTCTATAATAGCATGATCGCTGCCTCCTAGGGTCCCAGCCACCTTTACCTCCTCAACCATTTCCTCCCTGTTTATAAGGATTAGATCCAAAGTAGCAGATCCCCTTGTTTTCTCCCCTACCTTTTGGAAGATAAAGTTGTCAGCAAGAGAGGATAAGAATTTGCTTGACCTGTTAGTTTTACTTGAGAGAGATTCCCAACGAATGTCTGGATAGTTGAAATCTCCCATGACCACTACGTCGTATTTTTTGGAGAACTTGGTCATTTGATACATAAAGAGTTCATCCATATCTTCAGATTGCCCAGGTGGCCTGTAGTAAATGCCTACAATGGTGTCCTTTCCGTTGTTCTCTCCTTGTATTCTTACCCAAACAGTTTCCACAGAACTCCCAGTCTCTGAAGCTTCAATGTCTGTGCAGATATACGCTTTTCTAACATACAATGCAACACCTCCTCCTCGTTCATCAAGTCTGTTTCTTGCAAATAAGTTGTATCCTTTTAGCCTTTTATTCCAATCATGTGTATCGTCCCACCAAGTTTCAGTGATTCCAATGACATCATATTCCTTTTCCTGCATTAGTAGTTCCAATTCTCCTTGTTTGTTGCACATGCTTTGTGCATTTGTATAAAAACATTTTAGTTTGTGATTGGTTTCTCTTCCTCCCATATTTTTATTATTTAAATTGTTTTGTCTTTGTTCTTCCTTTCCACTTCCAGTAGCAAAGATCTCAATAGTATTTGTCAGCTGTATTGCTTTTTCTGGCCTTTTGCTTCCCTTCCCACATTGTTCTAGTTTAAAGCTCTTCTGATGAGTGTAGCAAGGCGACTTCCAAATACATATTTTCCAGTCTTCGTAAGGTGCACCCCATCTCTAGCAAGTAGTCCATCGTATAGGTAATTCATTCCGTGATCCAGAAATCCAAATCCTTGTTGACGGCACCATCGACGTAGCCAGTTGTTCACCTGTAGAATCTTATTCCACCTCATTGTTCCATGGCCATCCACTGGGAGGATGGATGAGAAGACTACCTGCGCTCCCAATTCTTTCACTTTCTTGCCTAAGTCTTCAAAGTCACTGCAGATGGTTTCCAGGTCCTTTCTTGCGGTGTCATTTGTCCCCACATGTATTAGCAGGAATGGGTAGTGATCTGTAGGTCTGAAGAGTCTTGATATCCTGTCAGACACATCTTTAATTTTTGCTCCTGGAAGACAGCACATTTCTCTTGAGGTTATGTCTGGTCTGGAGATAGCGGCCTCTGTTCCTCTTAACAGGGAATCCCCCATGACCACCACTCTCCGTTTTTTCTTCACAACATTGTTCTTTCTCCATCCAGGAGGATTCTGAGGGCTTACAAGGTTATTCATTGCTGGCAAAGTCTTATTTTGCTGTATTTCTTCATGGTTCTCCTGCGTGAGAGCCTGGTACTGGTTCCTGAGCAGTATGGGTGCTGACTGCCTCTCGATCCTCCTGCTTCTGTGGGTCACATGCTTCCATTCCTCTGTTTCGTCAGGTGCAGTTCGAATTTCTTCTCTTTCTGAATCATGAAGAGATAATTCTGCTCTGTCTAAGAACTCTTCACCTTCCTTAATGATTTTCAAGGTAGTTAACCTCTCTTCTAGATTTCGCAACTTTTCCTCCAACAGGGACACAAGCTTGCATTTCTGGCATGTGAAGTTTGGCTTTTCCACTGGCAAGTCTGTGAACATGTAGCAGGATATGCAGCTCTCCAAATGGCTCCTGGACTCTTCCATGTTCTTATTGTTAATGTTCTGAAAACAGTGAAAAAAGCTTAAAAAAAAAGCTTCAAAATGCGCGCGCTAGTAGGCGCGCGGTTTACCGATGTCCTCTTTTCAGCTCCAACAGCCAAAATCCAGTGTTCTTTGAGCTCGCGGAGACTCTTCACTTACCCCAAAATGCAGTGGGAATATGCAAATTATCTCCTCAGGACTCCTCCCCTGGTTTACCGATGTCCTCTTTTCAGCTCCAACAGCCAAAATCCAGTGTTCTTTGAGCTCGCGGAGACTCTTCACTTAACCCAAAATGCAGTGGGAATATGCAAATTATCTCCTCAGGACTCCTCCCCTGGTACTCTCACACATATTATTCCCTCATTTAGCAGATATTTTCACAAAGAAGAGAAATTTTCAAAAATTCTGAAAAATGGCTGAAAACGACTAAATATCAAGGACTCATGGGGCGAATCACTCTGGAACTGAAATCGGAATGCTCACTGACATTTCCCCTATCTGAAAGTCTGATAAACATCGGAAAAAAGACTAAGTCCAAAAAAAATTTTTTCAACTTTTTTCAATTTTATGCCCGTGCGATATATATTCTACCCACACACATTTGGAACTCTCCTGGGGTACTCTCACACATATTATTCCCTCATTTAGCGGATATTTTCACAAAAAAGTGAAGTTTTCAAAAATTCAGAAAATTGGCTGATAACGACTAAATATCAAGGACTCATTGGGCGAATCGCTGTGGAACTGAAATCGGAATGCTCATTGACAATTCCCCTATCTGAAAGTCTGATAAACGCCGGAAAAATAACTAAGTCCAAAAAAAAATTTTTTTAAACTTTTTTCAATTTTACCCCTGTGGGATTTATAATCTACCCACACACATTTGGAACTCTCCTGGGGTACTCTCACACATATTATTCCCTCATTTAGCAGATATTTTCACAAAGAAGAGAAATTTTCAAAAATTCTGAAAAATGGCTGAAAACGACTAAATATCAAGGACTCATTGGTCGAATCACTCTGGAACTGAAATCGGAATGCTCACTGACATTTCCCCTATCTGAAAGTCTGATAAACGCCGGAAAAATAACTAAGTCCAAAAAAAAAATTTTTTAAACTTTTTCAATTTTTCCCCCGTGGGATATATATTCTACCCACACACATTTGGAACTCTCCTGGGGTACCCTGACACATATTATTCCCACATTTAGCGGATATTTTCACAAAAAAGTGAAGTTTTCAAAAATTCAGAAAATTGGCTGATAACGACTAAATATCAAGGACTCATTGGGCGAATCGCTGTGGAACTGAAATCGGAATGCTCATTGACAATTCCCCTATCTGAAAGTCTGATAAACGCCGGAAAAATGACTAAGTCCAAAAAAAATTTTTTTCAACTTTTTTCAATTTTACCCCCGTGGGATATATATTCTACCCACACACATTTGCAATTCTCCTGGGGTACTCTCACACATATTATTCCCTCATTTAGCAGATATTTTCACAAAAAAGTGAAATTTCAAAAATTCAGAAAAATGGCTGAAAACGACAAAATATCAAGGACTCATCGGGCGAATCGCTCTGGAACTGAAATCAGAATGCTCACTGACATTTCCCCTATCTGAAAGTCTGATAAACGCCGGAAAAATGACTAAGTCCAAAAAAAAAATTTTTCAACTTTTTTCAATTTTACCCCCGTGGGATATATATTCTACCCACACACATTTGGAACTCTCCTGGGGTACTCTCACACATATTATTCCCTCATTTAGCGGATATTTTCACAAAAAAGTGAAATTTTCAAAAATTCAGAAAAATGGCTGAAAACGACTAAATATCAAGGACTGATCAGGCGAATCGCTCTGGAACTGAAATCGGTACGCTCACTAACATTTCCCCTATATGAAAGTCTGATAAACGCCGGAAAAATAACTAAGTCCAAAAAAAAATTTTTTTAAACTTTTTTCAATTCTTCCCCCGTGGGATATATATTCTACCCACACACATTTGGAACTCTCCTGGGGTACTCTCACACATATTATTCCCTCATTTAGCGGATATTTTCACAAAAAAGTGAAATTTTCAAAAATTCAGAAAAATGGCTGAAAACGACTAAATATCAAGGACTCATCGGGCAAATCGCTCTAGATCTGAAATCGGAATGCTCACTGACATTTTCCCTATCTGAAAGTCTGATAAAAGGGGAAAAATGACTAAGTCCAAAAAAAAATTTTTTTCAACTTTTTTCAATTTTACCCCCATGTTATATATAATCTACCCACACACATTTGGAACTCTCCTGGGGTACTCTCACACATATTATTCCCTCATTTAGCGGATATTTTCACAAAAAAGTGAAAATTTCAAAAATTCAGAAAAATGGCTGAAAACGACTAAATATCAAGGACTCATTGGGCGAATCGCTCTGGAACTGAAATCGGAATGCTCACTGACATTTCCCCTATCTGAAAGTCTGATAAACGCCGGAAAAATAACTAAGTCCAAAAAAAACATTTTTTAAACTTTTTTCAATTTTTCCCCCGTGGGATATATATTCTACCCACACACATTTGGAACTCTCCTGGGGTACTCTCACACATAATATTCCCTCATTTAGTGGATATTTTCACAAAAAAGTGAAATTTTCAAAAATTCAGAAAAATGGCTGAAACGACTAAATATCAAGGACTCATCAGGCGAATCGCTCTGGAACCGAAATCGGTACGCTCACTAACATTTCCCCTATCTGAAAGTCTGATAAACGCCGGAAAAAAGACTAAGTCCAAAAAAAAAAATTTTTTCAACTTTTTTCAATTTTACCCCCGTGGGATATACATTCTACCCACACACATTTGGAACTCTCCTGGGGTACTCTCACACATATTATTCCCTCATTTAGCGGATATTTTCACAAAAAAGTGAAATTTTCAAAAATTCAGAAAAATGGCTGAAAACGACTAAATATCAAGGACTCATCAGGCGAATCGCTCTGGAACTGAAATCGGTACGCTCACTAACATTTCCCCTATATGAAAGTCTGATAAACACCGGAAAAATGACTAAGTCCAAAAAAAAAATTTTTCAACTTTTTTCAATTTTACCCCCGTGGGATATATATTCTACCCACACACATTTGGAACTCTCCTGGGGTACTCTCACACATATTATTCCCTCATTTAGCGGATATTTTCACAAAGAAGAGAAATTTTCAAAAATTCTGAAAAATGGCTGAAAACGACTAAATATCAAGGACTCATGGGACGAATCACTCTGGAACTGAAATCGGAATGCTCACTGACATTTCCCCTATCTGAAAGTCTGATAAACATCGGAAAAAAGACTAAGTCCAAAAAAAAATTTTTTCAACTTTTTTCAATTTTATGCCCGTGCAATATATATTCTACCCACACACATTTGGAACTCTCCTGGGGTACTCTCACACATATTATTCCCTCATTTAGCGGATATTTTCACAAAAAAGTGAAATTTTTCAAAAATTCAGAAAAATGGCTGAAAACGACTAAATATCAAGGACTCATTGGGCGAATCACTCTGGAACTGAAATCGGAATGCTCATTGACAATTCCCCTATCTGAAATTCTGATAAACGGCGGAAAAATAAGTCCAAAAAAAAATTTTTTTCAACTTTTTTCAATTTTACCCCTGTGGGATTTATAATCTACCCACACACATTTGGAACTCTCCTGGGGTATCATAGAATCATAGAATCATAGAATGGTAGAGTTGGAAGGGACCTCCTGGGTCATCTGGTCCAACCCCCTGCTCAAAGCAGGATTCACTAGATCATCTCAGACAGATGTCTGTCCAGCCTCTGTTTGAAGACGTCCATTGAAGGGGAACTCACCACCTCTCGTGGCAGCCTGTTCCACTCATTAATCACCCTAACTGTCAAAAAGTTTTTTCTAATATCTAATCTGTGTCTCCTCCCATTTAGTTTCACCCCATTGCTTCTAGTCTTTCCTTGTGCAAATGAGAATAAAGATGATCCTTCTACAATGTGACAGCCCTTGATATATTTGTAGACAGCTATTAAGTCTCCTCTCAGTCTTCTTTTTTGTAAGCTAAACATTCCCAAATCCTGCAACCGTTCCTCATAGGACATGGTT
Organism: Phyllobates terribilis; assembly: GCF_046119375.1. Lineage (NCBI taxonomy): Eukaryota > Metazoa > Chordata > Amphibia > Anura > Dendrobatidae > Phyllobates > Phyllobates terribilis. Next base: position 46,428,280 of record NW_027362769.1, on the reverse strand, counting down.
TGCAGACCAGTCACCATTCTGGTCGCTCTTCTCTGAACTTGTTCCAGTTTGTCTATGTCTTTTTTAAAATGTGGTGCCCAAAACTGTACACAGTATTCCAGATGAGGTCTGACCAAAGAGGAGTAAAGACCGATAATGACTTCACGTGATCTAGACTGTATGCTTCTGTTAATACATCCCAGAATTGTATTTGCCTTTTTTGCTGCTGCATCACACTGTTGACTCATGTTTAGTCTATGATCTATTAGTATACCTAAGTCTTTTTCGCATGTACTGTTGCTTAGCTCTATTCCTCCCATTTTGTATATGCTTTTTTCATTTTTATTGCCCAGATGTAGTACTTTGCATTTTTCCCTGTTAAAAACCATTCTGTTGGTTGCTGCCCACTGCTCCAGTTTATTTAGGTCTTTTTGAATCCTCTCTCTCTCTTCTCTAGTATTAGCTATCCCTCCTAGCTTTGTGTCATCAGCAAATTTAATCAGTTTACCCTCAATTCCTTCATCTAAATCATTGATAAAGATCTTGAACAATACAGGTCCCAGGACGGAGCCCTGTGGTACCCCACTTGAGACATTCATCCAGCTGGATGTGAAGCCATTTACAACCACCCTTTGAGTCCGATCACTAAGCCAGTTATGAATCCACCTAACAGTTGCCTGGTCCATTGCATACTTGGTCATTTTTTCAATAAGGATGGTGTGAGATACTTTGTCAAATGCTTTGCTGAAGTCAAGATATACTATATCTACAGCATTTCCCTGATCCACCCAGTCAGTGATTCTGTCATAGAAGGAAATTAAGTTAGTCTGACATGACTTGTTAGTTACAAACCCATGCTGACTCTGGTTAATCACTTCATTCTTATCCATGTACTTACATACATGTTGTTTAATAATTTGTTCAAAGATCTTTCCTGGTATAGAAGTCAGACTCACCGGCCTATAGTTCCCTGGGTCCACCTTCTTCCCCTTTTTGAAGATAGGAACAACATTTGCTCTTCTCCAGTCTTCTGGGACTTCTCCTGTTCTCCAAGAATTTTCAAAGATTATGGAGAGTGGTTCTAAAATTTCTTCTACGATCTCCTTCAGTACTCTGGGGTGTAATTCATCTGGACCTGGAGACTTGAACTCATTTATGTTAGCTAAATATTCCCTCACAATCTTTCTGTTTACAGATAACTTGGATTCCTCTATTCCTTTAAAAGGACAGTGAAGATCAGTTGATTTTACATTTTCTTTCTGAGAGAAAACAGATGCAAAATAGGAATTAAAAAGTTCGGCCTTCTCAACATCCTCTCTTACCATTTCTCCATTTTCATCCTGTAAAAATCCTATAGCATCTTTGACTTTTCTTTTACTTTTGACATACCCCCAAAATCCTTTTTTATTGCTTTTGACATCTCTTGCAAGCCTTAATTCATTGTCAGCTTTAGCTAACCTGATACGTGCCCTGCAGGATCTGCAGACTGCATTATAATCTTCTTTAGATATGCCTCCCTCTTTCCATTTAATAAACATTTCTTTCTTTCTTTTTAGCATGTGTTTAAGTTCTGTGTTCATCCATCCTGGTTTCCTTAAATGCTTCCCATTCTTCCTACTTTTCGGGATTGTTAACGATTGTGCTTTGAGAATCTCATTTTTAAAAATTTCCCATCCTTCCTGGACATTTTTGTCCTTGAGGACATCCAGCCGTTGGATCCCTCCTATTCTCTTTCTGAGTCTCTTAAAATCTGCCTTTCTAAAATCTAACCTTGAAGTTTGAGTCTTCACATGTCTTCCTCCTCTAGTTATCCAAAATTCTATAATAGCATGATCGCTGCCTCCTAGGGTCCCAGCCACCTTTACCTCCTCAACCATTTCCTCCCTGTTTATAAGGATTAGATCCAAAGTAGCAGATCCCCTTGTTTTCTCCCCTACCTTTTGGAAGATAAAGTTGTCAGCAAGAGAGGATAAGAATTTGCTTGACCTGTTAGTTTTACTTGAGAGAGATTCCCAACGAATGTCTGGATAGTTGAAATCTCCCATGACCACTACGTCGTATTTTTTGGAGAACTTGGTCATTTGATACATAAAGAGTTCATCCATATCTTCAGATTGCCCAGGTGGCCTGTAGTAAATGCCTACAATGGTGTCCTTTCCGTTGTTCTCTCCTTGTATTCTTACCCAAACAGTTTCCACAGAACTCCCAGTCTCTGAAGCTTCAATGTCTGTGCAGATATACGCTTTTCTAACATACAATGCAACACCTCCTCCTCGTTCATCAAGTCTGTTTCTTGCAAATAAGTTGTATCCTTTTAGCCTTTTATTCCAATCATGTGTATCGTCCCACCAAGTTTCAGTGATTCCAATGACATCATATTCCTTTTCCTGCATTAGTAGTTCCAATTCTCCTTGTTTGTTGCACATGCTTTGTGCATTTGTATAAAAACATTTTAGTTTGTGATTGGTTTCTCTTCCTCCCATATTTTTATTATTTAAATTGTTTTGTCTTTGTTCTTCCTTTCCACTTCCAGTAGCAAAGATCTCAATAGTATTTGTCAGCTGTATTGCTTTTTCTGGCCTTTTGCTTCCCTTCCCACATTGTTCTAGTTTAAAGCTCTTCTGATGAGTGTAGCAAGGCGACTTCCAAATACATATTTTCCAGTCTTCGTAAGGTGCACCCCATCTCTAGCAAGTAGTCCATCGTATAGGTAATTCATTCCGTGATCCAGAAATCCAAATCCTTGTTGACGGCACCATCGACGTAGCCAGTTGTTCACCTGTAGAATCTTATTCCACCTCATTGTTCCATGGCCATCCACTGGGAGGATGGATGAGAAGACTACCTGCGCTCCCAATTCTTTCACTTTCTTGCCTAAGTCTTCAAAGTCACTGCAGATGGTTTCCAGGTCCTTTCTTGCGGTGTCATTTGTCCCCACATGTATTAGCAGGAATGGGTAGTGATCTGTAGGTCTGAAGAGTCTTGATATCCTGTCAGACACATCTTTAATTTTTGCTCCTGGAAGACAGCACATTTCTCTTGAGGTTATGTCTGGTCTGGAGATAGCGGCCTCTGTTCCTCTTAACAGGGAATCCCCCATGACCACCACTCTCCGTTTTTTCTTCACAACATTGTTCTTTCTCCATCCAGGAGGATTCTGAGGGCTTACAAGGTTATTCATTGCTGGCAAAGTCTTATTTTGCTGTATTTCTTCATGGTTCTCCTGCGTGAGAGCCTGGTACTGGTTCCTGAGCAGTATGGGTGCTGACTGCCTCTCGATCCTCCTGCTTCTGTGGGTCACATGCTTCCATTCCTCTGTTTCGTCAGGTGCAGTTCGAATTTCTTCTCTTTCTGAATCATGAAGAGATAATTCTGCTCTGTCTAAGAACTCTTCACCTTCCTTAATGATTTTCAAGGTAGTTAACCTCTCTTCTAGATTTCGCAACTTTTCCTCCAACAGGGACACAAGCTTGCATTTCTGGCATGTGAAGTTTGGCTTTTCCACTGGCAAGTCTGTGAACATGTAGCAGGATATGCAGCTCTCCAAATGGCTCCTGGACTCTTCCATGTTCTTATTGTTAATGTTCTGAAAACAGTGAAAAAAGCTTAAAAAAAAAGCTTCAAAATGCGCGCGCTAGTAGGCGCGCGGTTTACCGATGTCCTCTTTTCAGCTCCAACAGCCAAAATCCAGTGTTCTTTGAGCTCGCGGAGACTCTTCACTTACCCCAAAATGCAGTGGGAATATGCAAATTATCTCCTCAGGACTCCTCCCCTGGTTTACCGATGTCCTCTTTTCAGCTCCAACAGCCAAAATCCAGTGTTCTTTGAGCTCGCGGAGACTCTTCACTTAACCCAAAATGCAGTGGGAATATGCAAATTATCTCCTCAGGACTCCTCCCCTGGTACTCTCACACATATTATTCCCTCATTTAGCAGATATTTTCACAAAAAAGTGAAATTTTCAAAAATTCTGAAAAATGGCTGAAAACGACTAAATATCAAGGACTCATTGGGCGAATCACTCTGGAACTTAAATTGGAATGCTCAATGACATTTCCCCTATCTGAAAGTCTAGTAAACGCCGGAAAAATGACTAAGTTCACAAAATAAAATTTTTCAACTTTTTTCAATTTTACCCCCGTGGGATATATAATCTACCCACACACATTTGGAACTCTCCTGGGGTACTCTCACACATATTATTCCCACATTTAGCGGATATTTTCACAAAAAAGTGAAGTTTTCAAAAATTCAGAAAATTGGCTGATAACGACTAACTATCAAGGGCACATTGGGCGAATCGCTCTGGAACTGAAATCGGAATGCTCACTGACATTTCCCCTATCTGAAAGTCTGATAAACGCCGGAAAAATGACTAAGTCCAAAAAAAAATTTTTTTCAACTTTTTTCAAATTTACCCCCGTGGGATTTATATTCTACCCACACACATTTGGAACTCTCCTGGGGTACCCTCACACATATTATTCCCTCATTTAGTGAATATTTTCACAAAAAAGTGAAATTTTCAAAAATTCAGAAAAATGGCTGAAAGCGACTAAATATCAAGGACTCATCGGGCGAATCATTCTGGAACTGAAATCGGTATGCTCACTGACATTTCCCCTATCTCAAAGACTGATAAACGCCGGAAAAATGACTAAGTCCAAAAAAATATATTTTTCAACTTTTTTCAATTTTACCCCCGTGGGATATATATTCTACCGACACACATTTGGAATTCTCCTGGGGTACTCTCACACATATTATTCCCTCATTTAGCGGATATTTTCACAAAAAAGTGAAATTTTCAAAAATTCAGAAAAATGGCTGAAAACGACAAAATATCAAGGACTCATCGGGCGAATCGCTCTGGAACTGAAATCGGAATGCTCACTGACATTTCACCTATCTGAAAGTCTGATAAACGCCAGAAAAATGACTAAGTCAAAAAAAATTTTTTTCCATTTTGTTCTATATTACCCCCTGGGATATATATTCTACCCAAACACATTTCGAACTCTCCTGGGGTACCCTCACACATATTATTCCCTCATCTAGCTGCTATTTTCACAAAAAAGTGAAATTTTCAAAAAATCTGAAAATTGGCTGAAAACAACTAAACAACAAGGACTCATCGGGAGAATAGCTCTGGAACTGAAATCGGAACGCTCACTGACATTTCCCCTATCTGAAAGTCTGATAAACGCCGGAAAAATGACTAAGTCCCAAAAAAAATTGTTTTTAACTTTTTTCAATTTTACCCCCGTGCGATACATATTCAACCCACACACATTTGGAACTCTCCTGGGGTACTCTCACACATATTATTCCCTCATTTAGCGGATATTTTCACAAAAAAGTGAAATTTTCAAAAATTATGAAAGTTGGCTGAAAACGACTAAATATCAAGGACTCATCGGGAGAATCGCTCTGGAACTGAAATCGGAATGCTCACTGACATTTCTCCTATCTAAAAGTCTGATAAACGCCGGAAAAATGACTAAGTCCAAAAAAAAACATTTTTTAAACTTTTTTCATTTTTACCCCCGTGGGATATATATTCTACCCACAAACATTTGGAATTTTCCTGGGGTACTCTCACACATATTATTCCCTAATTTAGCGGATAATTTCACAAAAAAGAGAAATTTTCAAAAATTCAGAAAAATGGCTGAAAACGACAAAATATCAAGGACTCATCGGACGAATCACTCTGGAACTGAAATCGGAATGCTCACTGACATTTCCCCTATCTGAAAGTCTGCTAAACGCCGGAAAAATGACTAAGTCCAAAAAAAAAATTTTTCCATTTTTTTCTATTTTACCCCCTGGGATATATATTCTACCCAAACACATTTCGAACTCTCCTGGGGTTCCCTCACACATATTATTCCCTCATTTAGTGGATATTTTCACAAAAAAGTGAAATTTTCAAAAATTCAGAAAAATGGCTGAAAGCGACTAAATATCAAGGACTCATGGGCGAATCACTCTGGAACTGAAATCGGTATGCTCACTGACATTTCCCCTATCTCAAAGACTGATAAACGCCGGAAAAATGACTAAGTCCAAAAAAATATATTTTTCAACTTTTTTCAATTTTACCCCCGTGGGATATATATTCTACCGACACACATTTGGAACTCTCCTGGGGTACTCTCACACATATTATTCCCTCATTTAGCGGATATTTTCATAAAAAAGTGAAATTTTCAAAAATTCAGAAAAATGGCTGAAAACGACTAAATATCAAGGACTCATTGGGCGAATCACTCTGGAACTGAAATCGGAATGCTCAATGACATTTCCCCTATCTGAAATTCTAGTAAACGCCGGAAAAATTACTAAGTCCACAAAATAAAATTTTTCAACTTTTTCAATTTTACCCCCGTGGGATATATATTCTTCCCACACACATTTGGAACTCTCCTGGGGTACCCTCACACATATTATTCCCTCATTTAGAGGATATTTTCACAAAAAAGTGAAATTTTCAAAAATTCAGAAAAATGGCTGAAAACGACTAAATATCAAGGACCCATCAGGAGAATCGCTCTGGAACTGAAATCGGTATGCTCACTAACATTTAACCTATCTGAAAGTCTGATAAACGCCGGAAAAAAGACTAAGTCCAAAAAAAATATTTTTTTCAACCTTTTTCAATTTTACCCCCGTGGGATATATATTCTACCCACACACATTTGGAACACTCCTGGGGTACTCTCACACATATTATTCCCTCATTTAGCGGATATTTTCACAAACAAGGGAAATTTTAAAAAATTCAGAAAAATGGCTGAAAACGACTAAATATCAAGGACTCATCGGGCGAATTGCTCTGGAACTGAAATCGGAATGCTCACTGACATTTCCTCTATCTGAAAGTCTGATAAACGCCGGAAAAATGACTAAGTCCCAAAAAAAATTGTTTTTAACTTTTTTCAATTTTACCCCCGTGGGATACATATTCAACCCACACACATTTGGAACTCTCCTGGGGTACTCTCACACATGTTATTCCCTCATTTAGCGGATATTTTCACAAAAAAGGGAAATTTTCAAAAATTCAGAAAAATGGCTGAAAGCGACTAAACATCAAGGACTCATTGGGCGAATCACTCTGGAACTGAAATCAAAATGCTCACTGACATGTTCCCAATCTGAAAGCCTGATAAACGCCGGAAAAAAGACTAAGTCCAAAACAAATTTTTTTTCAACTTTTTTCAATTTTATGTCCGTGGGATATATATTCTACCCAGACACATATGGAACTCTCCTTGGGTACTCTCACACATATTATTCCCTCATTTAGAGGATATTTTCACAAAAAAGTGAAATTTTCAAAAATTTAGAAAAATGGCTGAAAACGACTAAATATCAAGGTCTCATCGGGTGAATCACTCTGGAACTGAAATCAGTATGCTCACTGACATTTCCCCTATCTCAAAGACTGATAAACGTCGGAAAAATGTCTAAGTCCAAAAAAAAATATTTTTCAACTTTTTTCAATTTTACCCCCGTGGGATATATATTCTACCCACACACATTTGGAACTCTCCTGGGGTACTCTCACTCATATTATTCCCTCATTTAGCGGATATTTTCACAAAAAAGTGAAATTTCCAAAAATTCAGAAAAATGGCTGAAAACGACTAAATATCAAGGACCCATCAGGCGAATCGCTCTGAAACTGAAATCGGTACGCTCACTAACATTTCCCCTATCTGAAAGTCTGATAAACGCCGGAAAAAAGACTAAGTCCAAAAAAAAAATTTTTTTCAACATTTTTCAATTTTACCCCCGTGGGATATATATTCTACCCACACACATTTGGAACTCTCCTGGGGTACTCTCACACATATTATTCCCTCATTTAGCGGATATTTTCACAAAAAAGGGAAATTTTCAAAAATTCAGAAAAATGGCTGAAAACGACTAAATATCAAGGACTCATCGGGCGAATCGCTCTGGAACTGAAATCGGTACGCTCCCTGACATTTCCCCTATCTGAAAGTCTGATAAACACCGGAAGAATGACTAAGTCAAAAAAAAAATTTTCAACTTTTTTCAATTTTACCCCTGTGGGATATATATTCTACCCACACACATTTGGAACTCTCCTGGGGTACTCTCACACATATTATTCCCTCATTTAGTGGATATTTTCACAAAAAGTGAAATTTTCAAAAATTCTGAAAAATGGCTGAAAATGACAAAATATCAAGGACTCATCGGGCGAATCGCTCTGGAACTGAAATCGGTACGATCCCTGACATTTCCCCTATCTGAAAGTCTGATAAACACCGGAAAAATGACTAAGTCCAAAAAAAAAATTTTTTTCAACCTTTTTCAATTTTACCCCGGTGGGATATATATTCTACCCACACACATTTGGAACTCTCCTGGGGTACTCTCACACATATTATTCCCTCATTTAGCTGATATTTTCACAAAAAAGGGAAATTTTCAAAAATTCAGAAAAATGGCTGAAAACGACTAAATATCAAGGTCTCATTGGGCGAATCACTCTGGAACTGAAATCAGAATGCTCACTGACATTTCCCCAATCTGAAAGTCTGATAAACGCCGGATAAAAGACTAAGTCCAAAACAAATTTTTGTTCAACTTTTTTCAATTTTATGCCCGTGGGATATATATTCTACCCACACACATTTGGAACTCTCCTGGGGTACCCTCACACATATTATTCCCTCATTTAGCGGATATTTTCACAAAAAAGTGAAATTTTCAAAAATTCAGAAAAATGGCTGAAAACGACAAAATATCAAGGACTCATCGGGCGAATCGCTCTGGAACTGAAAACGGAATGCTCACTGGCATTTCCCCAATCTGAAAGTCTGATAAACGTCGGAAAATAGACTAAGTCCAAAAAAAAAATTTTTTCAACTTTTTTCAATTTTACCCCCGTGGGATATATAGTCTACCCACACACATTTGGAATTCTCCTGGGGTACTCTCACACATATTATTCCCTCATTTAACGGATATTTTCACAAAAAAGTGAAATTTTCAAAAATTCAGAAAAATAGCTGAAAACGACAAAATATCAAGGACTCATCGGGCGAATCGCTCTGGAACTGAAATTGGAATGCTCACTGACATTTCCCCTATCTGAAAGTCTGATAAACGCCGGAAAAATGACTAAGTCCAAAAAAAACATTTTTCAACTTTTTTCAATTTTACCCCCGTGGTATATATACTCTACCCAAACACATCTGGAACTATCCTGGGGTACTCTCACACATATTATTCCCTCATTTAGCGGATGTTTTCACAAAAAAGTGAAATTTTCAAAAATTCAGAAAAATGGCTGAAAACGACTAAATATCAAGGACTCATCGGGCGAATCGCTCTGGAACTGAAATCGGTACGCTCCCTGACATTTCCCCTATCTGAAAGTCTGATAAACACCGGAAAAATGACTAAGTCCAAAACAAATTTTTTTTCAACTTTTTTCAATTTTACCCCCGTGGGATATATATTCTACCCACACACATTTGGAATTCTCCTGGGGTACTCTCACACATATTATTTCCTCATTTAGCGGATATTTTCACAAAAAAGGGAAATTTTCAAAAATTCAGAAAAATGGCTGAAAACGACAAAATATCAAGGACTCATCGGACGAATCGCTCTGGAACTGAAATCGGAATGCTCACTGACATTTCTCCTATCTGAAAGGCTGATAAACGCCGGAAAAATGACTAAGTCCAAAAAAAACATTTTTTCAACGTTTTTCAATTTTACCCCCGTGGGATATATATTCTACCCACACACATTTCGAATTCTCCTGGGGTATTCTCACACATATTATTCCCTCATTTAGTGGATATTTTCACAAAAAAGTGAAATTTTCAAAAATTCTGAAAAATGGCTGAAAACGACTAAATATCAAGGTCTCATTGGGCGAATCACTCTGGAACTGAAATCAGAATGCTCACTGACATTTCCCCAATCTGAAAGTCTGATAAACGCCGGAAAAAAGACTAAGTCCAAAACAAATTTTTGTTCAACTTTTTTCAATTTTATGCCCGTGGGATATATATTCTACCCACACACATTTGGAACTCTCCTGGGGTACCCTCACACATATTATTCCCTCATTTAGCTGATATTTTCACAAAAAAGGGAAATTTTCAAAAATTCAGAAAAATGGCTGAAAACGACTAAATATCAAGGACTCATCGGGCCAATCGCTCTGGAACTGAAATCAGAATGCTCACTGACATTTCCCCAATCTGAAAGTCTGATAAACGCCGGAAAAATGACTCAGTCCAAAAAAAAACATTTTTCAACTTTTTTCAATTTTACCCCCGTGGGATATATATTCTACCCACACACATTTGGATCTCTCCTGGGGTACTCTCACACAAATTATTTACTCATTTAGCGGATATTTTCACAAAAAAGTGAAATTTTCAAAAATTCAGAAAAATGGCTGAAAACGACAAAATATCAAGGACTCATTGGGCGAATCGCTCTGGAACTGAAATTGGAATGCTCACTGATATTTCCCCTATCTGAAAGTCTGATAAACGCCGGAAAAATGATTAAGCCGAAAAAAAAATTTTTTTCCATTTTTTTCTATTTTACCCCCTAGGATACATATTCTACCCACACACATTTCGAACTCTCCTGGGGTACCCTCACACATATTATTCCCTCATTTAGTGGATATTATCACAAAAAAGTGAAATTTTAAAAAATTCTGAAAATTGGCTGAAAACGACTAAATATCAAGGAATCATCGGGAGAATAGCTCTGGAACTGAAATCGGAACGCTCACTGACATTTCCCCTAGCTGAAAGTCTGATAAACGCAGGAAAATGACTAATTCCCAAAAAAAATTTATTTCAACTTTTCTCAATTTTACCCCTGCGGGATGTATATACTACCCAAACACATTTGGAACTCTCCTGGGGTACCCTCACACATATTATTCCCTCATTTAGCGGATATTTTCACAAAAAAGTGAAATTTTCAAAAAATCTGAAAATTGGCTGAAAACAACTAAACATCAAGGACTCATCGGGAGAATAGCTCTGGAACTGAAATCGGAACGCTCACTGACATCTCCCGTATCTGAAAGTCTGATAAACGCTGGAAAAATAACTAATTCCAAAAAAAAATTTTTTCAACTTTTTTCAATTTTACCCCCGTGGGATATATATTCTACCCACACACATTTGGAACTCTCCTGGGGTACTCTCACACATATTATTCCCTCATTTAGCGGATATTTTCACAAAAAAGTGAAATTTTCAAAAATTCTGAAAAATTGCTGAAAACGACTAAGTATCAAGGATTCACCGGGCAATTCGCTCTGGAACTGAAAACGGAACGCTCACAGACATTTCCCCTTGCTGAAAGTCTGATAAACGCCGAAAAAATGACTAATTCAAAAAAAAAATTTTTTTCAACTTTTTTCAATTTTATCACCCGGGGATATATATTCTACCCACACACATTTGGAACTCTCCTGGGGTACTCTCACACATATTATTCCCTCATTTAGCGGATATTTTCACAAAAAAGTGACATTTTCAACAAATCTGAAAATAGGCTGAAAATGACTAAATATCAAGGACTCATCGGGAGAATCGCTCTGGAACAGAAATCGTAAAGCTCACTGACATTTCCCCTATCTGAAAGTTTGATAAACGCCTGAAAAATGACTAATTCCCAAAAAAATGTTTTTCAACTTTTTTCCATTTTACCCCCGTGGGATATATATTCTACCCACACACATTTGGAACTCTCTGGGGGTACGCTGACACATTTTATTCCCACATTTAGTGGATATTTTCACAAAAAAGTGAAGTTTTCAAAAATTCAGAAAATTGGCTAATAACGACTAAATATCAAGGACTCATTGGGCGAATCGCTCTGGTACTGAAATCGGAATGTTCACTCACATTTCCCCTATCTGAAAGTCTGATAAACGCCGGAAAAATGACTAATTAAAAAAAAAACATTTTTTCAACTTTTTTCAATTTTACCCCCGTGGGATATATATTCTACCCACACACATTTGGAACTCTCCTGGGGTACCCTCACACATATTATTCCCACATTTAGCGGATATTTTCACAAAAAAGTGAAATTTTCAAAAATTCTGAAAAATGTCAGAAAACGACTAAGTCTCAAGGATTAATCGGGCCATTCGCTCTGGAACTGAAAACGGAACGCTCACTGACATTTCTCCTATCTGAAAGTCTGATAAACGCCGGAAAAATGACTAATTCCAAAAAAAAATTTTTTCAACTGTTTTCAATTTTACCCCCGTGGGATATATATTCTACCCACACACATTTGGAACTCTCCTGGGGTACCCTCACACATATTATTTCCTCTTTTAGCGGATATTTTCACAAAAAAGTGAAATTTTCAACAAATCTGAAAATAGGCTAAAAATGACTAAATATCAAGGACTCATCGGAAGAATCGCTCTGGAACTGAAATCGGAACGCTCACTGACATTTCCCCTAGCTGAAAGTCTGATAAACGCCGGAAAAATGACTAATTAAAAAAATTTTTTTTTTTCAACTTTTTTCAATTTTACCACCGTGGGATATATATTCTACCCACACACATTTGGAACTCTCCTGGGGTACCCTCACACATATAATTCCCTTATTTAGTGGTTATTTTTACAAAAAAAGTGAAATTTTCAAAAATTCAGAAAAATGGCTGAAAACGACTAAATATCAAGGACTCATCAGGCGAATCGCTCTGGAGCTGAAATCGGTACGCTCACTGACATTTCTCCTATCTGAAAGTCTGATGAACGCCGGAAAAATGACTAATTCCCCAAAAAAAATTTTTAAAACTTTTTTCAATTTTACCCCCGTGGGATATATATTCTACCCACACACATTTGGAACTCTCCTGGGCTACCTTCACACATATTATTTCCTCATTTAGCGGATATTTTCACAAAAAAGTGAAATTTTCAACAAATCTGAAAATTGGCTGAAAATGACTAAATATCAACGACTCATCGGGAGAATCGCTCTGGAACTGAAATCAGAAAGCTCACTGACACTTCCCCTATCTGAAAGTCTGATAAACGCCGGAAAAATGACTAATTCCAAAAAAATTTTTTTTTCAACTTTTTTCAATTTTACCCTCGTGGGATATATATTCTACCCACACACATTTGGAACTCTCCTGGGGTTCCCTCACACATATTATTTCCACATTTGGCGGATATTTTCACAAAAGTGAAGTTTTCAAAAAATCTGAAACTTGGCTGAAGACGACTAAATATCAAGGACTCATCAGGCGAAGCGCTCTGGAACTGAAATCGGAACGCTTACTGACATTTCCCCTCTCTGAAAGTCTGATGAACACCGGAAAAATGTCTACTTCCCAAAAAAAAAATTTTTAAACTTTTTTCAATTTTACCCCCGTGGGATATATAATCTACCCACTCATGTTAGGAGCTCTCCTGGGGTACCCTCACACATATTATTCCCTCATGTAGCTTATATTTTCACAAAAAATGAAATTTTCAAAAAATCTGAAAATTGGCTGAAAATGACTAAATATCAAGGAATCATCGGGCAAATCGCTCTGGAACTGAAATCGGAATGCTCACTGATATTTCCCCTATCTGAAAGTCTCATAAACGCTGGAAAAATGACTAAATCAAAAAAAATTTTTTTTTTTACTTTTTTCAATTTTACCCCCGTGGGATATATATTCTACCCACACACATTGGGAACTCTCCTGGGGTACCCTCACGCATATTATTCCCTCATTTAGTGGTTATTTTCACAAAAAAGTGAAATTTTCAAAAATTCAGAAAAATGGCTGAAAACGACTAAATATCAAGGACTCATCAGGCGAATCGCTCTGGAACTGAAATCGGTACACTCACTGACATTTCCCCTATCTGAAAGTCTGATAAACGCCGTAAAAAGGACTAAGTCAAAAAAAAAAATTTTTCAACTTTTTTCAATTTTATGCCCGTTGGATATATATTCTACCCACACACATTTGGAACTCTCCTGTGGTACCCTCACACATATTATTCACTCATTTAGTGGATATTATCACAAAAAAGTGAAATTTTCAAAAATTCTGAAAATTGTCTAAAAACGTCTAAATATTAAAGAATCATCGGGCTATTCGCTCTGGAACTGAAATCGGAAAGCTCACTGACATTTCCCCTCTCTGAAAGTCAGATAAACGCCGGAAAAATGACTAATTCCAAAAAAAAAATTTTTCAACTTTTTTCAATTTTACCCCGTGGGATATAAATTCTACCCACACACATTTGGAATTCTCCTGGGGTACTCTCACACATATTATTCCCTCATTTAGCGGATATTTTCACAAAAAAGTGAAATTTTCAAAAATTCAGAAAAATGGCAGAAAACGACTAAATATCAAGGACTAATTGGGAGAATCACTCTGGAACTGAAATGAGAATGCTCACTGACATTTCCCCAATCTGAAAGTCTGATAAACGCCGGAAAAAAGACTAAGTCCAAAACAAATTTTTTTTCAACTTTTTTCAATTTTACCCCCGTGGGATATATATTCTACCCACACACATTTGGAATTCTCCTGGGGTACTCTCACACATATTATTTCCTCATTTAGCGGATATTTTCACAAAAAAGGGAAATTTTCAAAAATTCAGAAAAATGGCTGAAAACGACAAAATATCAAGGACTCATCGGACGAATCGCTCTGGAACTGAAATCGGAATGCTCCCTGACATTTCTCCTATCTGAAAGTCTGATAAACACCGGAAAAATGACTAAGTCCAAAAAAAACATTTTTTCAACGTTTTTCAATTTTACCCCCGTGGGATATATATTCTAACCACACACATTTGGAATTCTCCTGGGGTACTCTCACACATATTATTCCGTCATTTAGTGGATATTTTCACAAAAAAGTGAAATTTTCAAAAATTCAGAAAAATGGCTGAAAACGACTAAATATCAAGGTCTCATTGGGCGAATCACTCTGGAACTGAAATCAGAATGCTCACTGACATTTCCCCAATCTGAAAGTCTGATAAACGCCGGAAAAAAGACTAAGTCCAAAACAAATTTTTGTTCAACTTTTTTCAATTTTATGCCCGTGGGATATATATTCTACCCACACACATTTGGAACTCTCCTGGGGTACCCTCACACATATTATTCCCTCATTTAGCTGATATTTTCACAAAAAAGGGAAATTTTCAAAAATTCAGAAAAATGGCTGAAAACGACTAAATATCAAGGACTCATCGGGCCAATCGCTCTGGAACTGAAATCAGAATGCTCACTGACATTTCCCCAATCTGAAAGTCTGATAAACGCCGGAAAAATGACTCAGTCCAAAAAAAACATTTTTCAACTTTTTTCAATTTTACCCCCGTGGGATATATATTCTACCCACACACATTTGGATCTCTCCTGGGGTACTCTCACACATATTATTCCCTCATTTAGCGGATATTTTCACAAAAAAGTGAAATTTTCAAAAATTCTGAAAAATGGCTGAAAACGACAAAATATCAAGGACTCATTGGGCGAATCGCTCTGGAACTGAAATTGGAATGCTCACTGATATTTCCCCTATCTGAAAGTCTGATAAACGCCGGAAAAATGATTAAGCCGAAAAAAAAAAATTTTTCCATTTTTTTCTATTTTACCCCCTGGGATATATATTCTACCCACACACATTTCAAACTCTCCTGGGGTACCCTCACACATATTATTCCCTCATTTAGTGGATATTTTCACAAAAAAGTGAAATTTTAAAAAATTCTGAAAATTGGCTGAAAACGACTAAATATCAAGGAATCATCGGGAGAATAGCTCTGGAACTGAAATCGGAACGCTCACTGACATTTCCCCTATCTGAAAGTCTGATAAACGCCGGAAAATGACTAATTCCCAAAAAAAATTTATTTCAACTTTTCTCAATTTTACCCCTGCGGGATGTATATACTACCCAAACACATTTGGAACTCTCCTGGGGTACCCTCACACATATTATTCCCTCATTTAGCGGATATTTTCACAAAAAAGTGAAATTTTCAAAAAATCTGAAAATTGGCTGAAAACAACTAAACATCAAGGACTCATCGGGAGAATAGCTCTGGAACTGAAATCGGAACGCTCACTGACATTTCCCCTTGCTGAAAGTCTGATAAACGCCGAAAAAATGACTAATTCAAAAAAAAAATTTTTTTCAACTTTTTTCAATTTGATCACCGGGGGATATATATTCTACCCACACACATTTGGAACTCTCCTGGGGGTACTCTCACACATATTATTCCCTCATTTAGCGGATATTTTCACAAAAAAGTGACATTTTCAACAAATCTGAAAATAGGCTGAAAATGACTAAATATCAAGGACTCATCGGGAGAATCGCTCTGGAACTGAAATCGTAAAGCTCACTGACATTTCCCCTATCTGAAAGTTTGATAAACGCCTGAAAAATGACTAATTCCCAAAAAAATGTTTTTCAACTTTTTTCCATTTTACCCCTGTGGGATATATATTCTACCCACACACATTTGGAACTCTCTGGGGGTACCCTGACACATATTATTCCCACATTTAGTGGATATTTTTACAAAAAAGTGAAGTTTTCAAAAATTCAGAAAATTGGCTAATAACGACTAAATATCAAGGACTCATTGGGCGAATCGCTCTGGTACTGAAATCGGAATGTTCACTCACATTTCCCCTATCTGAAAGTCTGATAAACGCCGGAAAAATGACTAATTAAAAAAAAAACATTTTTTCAACTTTTTTCAATTTTACCCCCGTGGGATATATATTCTACCCACTCACATTTGGAACTCTCCTGGGGTACCCTCACACATATTATTCCCACATTTAGCGGATATTTTCACAAAAAAGTGAAATTTTCAAAAATTCTGAAAAATGGCAGAAAACGACTAAGTCTCAAGGATTTATCGGGCCATTCGCTCTGGAACTGAAAACGGATCGCTCACTGACATTTCTCCTATCTGAAAGTCTGATAAACGCCGGAAAAATGACTAATTAAAAAAATTTTTTTTTTTCAACTTTTTTCAATTTTACCACCGTGGGATATATATTCTACCCACACACATTTGGAACTCTCCTGGGGTACCCTCACACATGTTATTCCCTCATTTAGTGGTTATTTTTACAAAAAAAGTGAAATTTTCAAAAATTCAGAAAAATGGCTGAAAACGACTAAATATCAAGGACTCATCAGGCGAATCGCTCTGGAGCTGAAATCGGTACGCTCACTGACATTTCTCCTATCTGAAAGTCTGATGAACGCCGGAAAAATGACTAGTTCCCCAAAAAAAATTTTTAAAACTTTTTTCAATTTTACCCCCGTGGGATATATATTCTACCCACACACATTTGGAACTCTCCTGGGCTACCTTCACACATATTATTTCCTCATTTAGCGGATATTTTCACAAAAAAGTGAAATTTTCAACAAATTTGAAAATTGGCTGAAAATGACTAAATATCAACGACTCATCGGGAGAATCGCTCTGGAACTGAAATCAGAAAGCTCACTAACATTTCCCCTATCTGAAAGTCTGATAAACGCCGGAAAAATGACTAATTCCAAAAAAATTTTTTTTTCAACTTTTTTCAATTTTACCCTCGTGGGATATATATTCTACCCACACACATTTGGAACTCTCCTGGGGTTCCCTCACACATATTATTTCCACATTTGGCAGATATTTTCACAAAATTGAAGTTTTCAAAAAATCTGAAACTTGGCTGAAGACGACTAAATATCAAGGACTCATCAGGCGAAGCGCTCTGGAACTGAAATCGGAACGCTTACTGACATTTCCCCTGTCTGAAAGTCTGATGAACACCGGAAAAATGTCTACTTCCCAAAAAAAAAATTTTTTAAATTTTTTCAATTTTACCCCCGTGGGATATATAATCTACCCACTCACGTTAGGAGCTCTCCTGGGGTACCCTCACACATATTATTCCCTCATGTAGCTTATATTTTCACAAAAAATGAAATTTTCAAAAAATCAGAAAAATGGCTGAAAACGACTAAATATCAAGGACTCATCAGGCGAATCGCTCTGGAACTGAAATCGGTACACTCACTGACATTTCCCCTATCTGAAAGTCTGATAAACGCCGTAAAAATGTCTAATTCCTCAAAAAAAAATTTTCAACTTTTTTCAATTTTACCCCGTGTGATATATAATCTACCCACTCACATTTGGAACTCTCCTGGGGTACCCTCACACATATTATTCCCTCATCTAGCTTATATTTTCACAAAAAATGAAATTTTCAAAAAATCTGAAAATTGGCTGAAAACGACTAAATATCAAGGACTCATTGGGAGAATAGCTCTGGAACTGAAATCGGAACGCTCACTGAGATTTTCCCTCTCTGAAAGTCTGATAAACGCCGGAAAAATGACTAATTCCCAAAAAAAAAATTTTTCAACTTTTTTCAATTTTACCCCCGTGGGATATATATTCTACCCACACACATTTGGAACTCTCCTGGGGTACCCTCACACATATTATTCCCACATTTAGCGGATATTTTCGCAAAAAAGTGTAATTTTCAAAAATTCTAAAAATGGCAGAAAACGACTAAGTATCAAGGATTCATCGGGCGATTCGCTCTGGAACTGAAAACGTAAAGCTCACTGACATTTAACCTATCTGAAAGTCTGATAAACGCCGGAAAAATGACTAATTCCCCAAAAAAAATTTTTCCAACTTTTTTCAATTTTACCCCCGTGGGATGTAAATTTAACCACACACATTTGGAACTCTCCTGGGGTACCCTCACACATATTAATTCCTCATTTAGCGGATATTTTCACAAAAAAGTGAAATTTTCAAAAAATCTGAAAATTGGCCGAAAACGACTAAATATCAAGGAATCATCGGGCTAATCGCTCTGGAACTGAAATCGGAACGCTCACTGACATTTCCCCTCTCTGAAAGTCTGATAAACGGTGGAAAAATGACTAATTCTAAAAAAAAAAATTTTTCAACTTTTTTCAATTTTACCCCCGTGGGATATATATTCTACCCACACACATTTGGAACTCTCCTGAGGTACCCTCACACATATTATTCCCACATTTAGCAGATATTTTCACAAAAAAGTGAAATTTTAAAAAATTCTGAAAAATGGCTGAAAACAACTAAATATCAAGGACTCATCGGGAGAATCGCTCTGGAACTGAAATCGGAATGCTCACTGACATTTCCCCTATCTGAAAGTCTGATAAACGCCTTAAAAATGACTAAGTCCAAAAAAAAAAATTTTTCAACTTTTTTCAATTTTACTCCCATGGGATATGTATTCTACCCACACACATTTGGAACTTTCCTGGGGCACCCTCACACTTATTATTCCCACATTTAGCAGGTATTTTCATAAAAAAGTGAAATTTTCAATAATTCTGAAAAATGGCTGAAAACGGCTAAATATCAAGGACTCATCGGGCGATTCGCTCTGCAACTGAAAACGGAACGCTCACTGACATTTCTCCTATCTGAAAGTCTGATGAACGCCGGAAAACTGTCTAATTACCCCCAAAAAAATGTTTAAACTTTTTTCAATTTTACCCCCGTGGGATATATAATCTACCCACACACATTTAGAACTCTCCTGGGGTACCCTCACACATATTATTCCCTCATTTAGCGGATATTTTCACAAAAAAGTGAAATTTTCAAAAATATCGGAAAATTGGCTGAAAACGACTAAATATCAAGAACTCATCCGGTGAATCGCTCTGGAACTAAAATCGGTACGCGCACTGACATTTCCCCTATCTGAAAGTCTGATAAACGCCGGAAAATTGACTAAGGGCCCCGTCACACTAAGCGATGCAGCAGCGATCCCGACAACGATACGACCTGTCAGGGATCATTGCTGCATCGCTAATACATCGCTGGTGAGCTGTCAAACAGGCAGGCTCACCAGCGATGAGGGGAGCAGCGATATCGTGGAAAGAATCGTTCCACGATGTCCTGCTCCCGTTACCAGCCTGCTGCAAGCAGGAGCAGGCTGGTAACTATGGTAAACATCGGGTTACTAAGTGCGCGTGTGCCCCTAGTAACCCGCTGTTTACCATGGATACCACTCTGCTACGGTGCGCGGGAGCCTCCGTGCACCGTAGCAGAGTGGTATCCATGGTAAACAGCGGGTTACTAAGTGCGCGTGCCCCTAGTAACCCGATGTTTACCATAGTTACCAGCCAGATCTTTGGTCCCGCTGGTCACACACAGCGAAGTGTGCTGGCCAGCGGGAGGCCAACGACCAAAAAATGGTCCAGGACACTTTGCAACGATCAGCGACCTCACAGCAGGGGCCTGATCGTTGCAAAGTGTCACACACAGCGACATCGCTGGTGAGGTCTCTGGTGAGTCACCAAAACCGTGACTCAGCAGCGATATCGCTAGCGATATCGCTATGTGAGACGGGGGCTTAAGTCCAAAAAAAAAATTTTTTAAGCTTATTTCAATTTTATGCCCGTGGGATATATATTCTACCCACACACATTTGGAACTCTCCTGGGGTACCCACACACATATTATTCCCTCATTTAGTGGATATTTCCACAAAAAAAGTGAAATTTTCAAAAATTCTGAAAATTGGCTGAAAACGTCTAAATATCATAGAATCATCGGGCGAATCGCTCTGGAACTGAAATTGGAACGCTCACTGACATTTCCCCTATCTGAAAGTCTGATAAGCGCTGGAAAAATGAGTAAGTCCAAACAAAAATTTTTTTCAACTTTTTTCAATTTTACCCCCGTGGGATATATATTCTACCCACACACATTTGGAACTCTCCTGGGGTACCCTCACTCATATTACTCCCACATTTAGCAGATAATTTCCCAAAAAAAGTGAAATTTTCAAAAATTCTGAAAATTGGCTGAAAACGACTAAATATCATGGACTCATCGGGCGATTCGCTCTGGATCTGAAAACGGAACGCTCACTGATATTTCTCCTATCTGAAAGTTTGATAAACGCTGGAAAATGAATAATTCCCCCCAAAAAAAATTTTCATCATTTTTCAATTTTACCCCCGTGGGATATATAATCTATCCACACACATTTGGAACTCTCCTGGGGTACCTTCACTCATATTATTCCCTCATCTAGCGGATATTTTCACAAAAAAGTGAAATTTTCAAAAAATCTGAAAATTGGCTGAAAACGACTAAATATCAAGGACTCATTGGGAGAATCACTCTGGAACTGAAATCGGAATGCTCACTGACATTTCCCCTATCTGAAAGTCTGATAAACGCCGGAAAAATAACTAAGTCCCAAAAAAATTTTTTTTAAACTTTTTTCAATTTTTCCCCGTGGGATATATATTCTACCAACACACATTTGGAACTCTCCTGGGGTACTCTCACACATATTATTCCCTCATTTAGTGGATATTTTCACAAAAAAATGAAATTTTCAAAAATTCAGAAAAATGGCTGAAAAATACTAAATATCAAGGAATCATCTGGCAAATCGCTCTAGATCTGAAATCGGAACGCTCACTGACATGTCCCCTATCTGAAAGTCTGCTAAACGCCCGAAAAATGACTAAGTCCAAAAAAAAATTTTTTCCATTTTTTTCTATTTTACCCCCGTGGGATATATATTCTGCCCACACACATTTGGAACTCTCCTCTGGTGCCCTCACACCTTTTTATTCCCACATTTAGCGGATATTTTCACAAAAAAGTGAAATTTTCAGAAATTCTGAAAAATGGCTGAAAACGACTAAATATCAAGGACTCATCGGGCGATTCGTTCTGGATCTGAAAACAGAACGCTCACTGATATTTCTCCTATCTGAAAGTTTGATAAACGCCGGAAAATGAATAATCCCCCCCCCAAAAAATTTACAACTTTTTTCAAATTTACCCCCGTGGGATATATAATCTATCTACACACATTTGGAAATCTCCTGGGGTACCTTCACACATATTATTCCCTCATCTAGCGGATATTTTCACAAAAAAGTGAAATTTTCAAAAAATCTGAAAATTGGCTGAAAACGACTAAATATCAAGGACTCATCGGGCGATTCGCTCTAAAACTGAAAACGGAACGCTCAATGACATTTCCCCTATCTGAATGTCTGATAAACGCCGGAAAAATGAATAATTCCAAAAAATATATATTTTCAACTATTTTCAATTTTACCCCCGTGGGATATATATTCTACCCACACACATTTGCAACTCTCCTGGGGTACCCTCACACATATTATTCCAACATTTAGTGGATATTTTCACAAAAAAGTGAAATTTTCAAAAATTCTGAAAATTGGCTGAAAACGACTAAATATCAAGGACTCATTGGGAGAATCGCTCTGGAACTGAAATTGGAATGCTCACTGAAGTCTGATAAACGCCTGAAAAATGACTAAGTCCAAAAGAAATTTTTTTTCAACTTTTTTCAATTTTACCCCCTTGAGATTTATATTCTACCACACACATTTGGAACTCTCCTGGGGTACCCTGACACATATTATTCCCACATTTAGCGGATATTTTCACAAAAAAGTGAAGTTTTCAAAAATTCTGAAAATTGGCTGATAACGACTAAATATCAAGGACTCATTGGGCGAATCGCTCTGGAACTGAAATCGGAATGCTCACTGACATTTCCCCTATCTGAAAGTCTGATAAACTCCGGAAAAATGACTAAGTCCAAAAACAAATTTTTTTCCATTTTTTTCTATTTTACCCCTGTGGGATATATATTCTACCCACACACATTTGGAACTCTCCTGGGGTGCTCTCACACATATTATTCCCTCATTTAGTGGATATTTTCACAAAAAAGTGAAATTTTCAAAAATTCAAAAAAATTGGCTGAAAATGACTAAATATCAAGGACTCATCGGGAGAATCGCTCTGGAAAAAAATGGTAATGCTCACTGACATTTTCCCTATCTGAAAGTCTGCTAAACGCCGGAAAAATGACTAAGCCCAAAAAAAAATTTTTTTCAACTTCTTTCAATTTTATGCACGTGCGATATATATTCTACCTACACACATTTGGAACTCTCCTATGGTACCCTCACACATATTATTCCCTCATTTAGTGGATATTTTCACAAAAAAGTGAAATTTTCAAAAATTCAGAAAAATGTTTGAAAACAACTAAATATCAAGGACTCATCGGGCAAATCGCTCTGGAACTGAAATCGGAATGCTCACTGACATTTCCCCGATATGAAAGTCTGATAAACGCCGTAAAAATGAATGTCCAAAAAAATTTTTTTTTAAACTTTTGTCAATTTTGCCCTGTGGGATATATATTCCACCCACACACATTTGGATCTCTCCTGGGGTACTCTCACACATATTATTCCCTCATTTAGTGGATATTTTCACAAAAAAGTGAAATTTTCAAAAATTTTGAAAAATGTCTGAAAACGACTAAATATCAAGGACTCATCGGGCGAATCGCTGTGGAACTGAAATCGGAATGCTCACTGACATTTCCCCTATCTGAAAGTCTGATAAACGCCGGAAAAATGACTAAAGTCCAGAAAAAAGATTTTTTCAACCTTTTTCAATTTTACCCCCGTGGGATTTATATTCTACCCACACACATTTGGAACTCTCCTGGGGTACCCTCACACATATTATTCCCTCATTTAGTGGATATTTTCAAAAAAAGTGAAATTTTCGAAAATTCAGAAAAATGCCTGAAAACGACTAAATATCAAGGCCTAATCGGGCAAATCGCTCTGGAACTGAAATCAGAATGCTCACTGAAAATTCCCTTAACTGAAAGTCTGATAAATGCCGGAAAAATGACTAAGTCCAAAAAAAAAATTTTTTAAACTTTTTTCAATTTTACCCCCGTGGGATTTATATTCTACCCACACACATTTGGAACTCTCCTGGGGTACCCTCACACATATTATTCCCTCATCTAGTGGATATTTTCCGAAAAAAGTGAAATTTTCAAAAAATCTGAAAACTGGCTGAAAAAGACTAAATATCAAGGACTCATCGGGAGAATCGCTCTGGACCTGAAATCGGAATGCTCACTGACATTTTCCCTATCTGAAAGTCTGATAAACGCCGGAAAAATGACTAAGTCCAAAAAAAATTTTTTTTTCAACTTTTTTCAAATTTATCCCGTGGGATATATATTCTACCCACACACATTTGGAGCTCTCCTGTGGTACCCTCACACATATTAATCCCTCATTTAGCGGATATTTTCACAAAAAAGGGAAATTTTCAAAAATTCTGAAAAATGGCTGAAAACGACTAAATATCAAGGACTCATCGGGCGAATCGCTCTGGAACTGAAATCAGAATGCTCATTGACATTTCCCCTATCTGAAAGTCTGATAAACGCCGGAAAAATGACTACGCCCTAAAAAAAAATTTTTTCAACTTTTTTCAATTTTACCCCCGTGGGATATATATTCTACCCACACACATTTGGAACTCTCCTGGGTACTCTCACACATATTATTCCTTCATTTAGCGGATATTTTCACAAAAAACTGAAATTTTCAAAAATTCAGAAAAATGGCTGAAAACGACTAAATATCAAGGACTCATCGGGCGAATCGCTCTGGAACTGAAATCGGTATGCTCCCTGACATTTCCCCTTTCTGAAAGTCTGATAAACGCCGGAAAAATGACAATGTCCAAAAAAAAACATTTTTCCAACTTTTTTCAATTTTACGCCCATGGGATATATATTCTACCCACACACATTTGGAATTCTCCTGGGGTACTCTCACACATATTATTCCCTCATTTAGCGGATATTTTCACAAAAAAGTGAAATTTTCAAAAATTCAGAAAAATGGCTGAAAACGACAAAATATCAAGGACTCATCGGGCGAATCGCTCTGGAACTGAAATAGGAATGCTCATTGACATTTCCCCTATCTGAAAGTCTGATAAACGCCGGAAAAATGACTAAGTCCAAAAAAAACCTTTTTTTCAACTTTTTTCAATTTTACCCCCGTGGGATTTATATTCTACCCACACACATTTGGAACTCTCCTGGGGTACCCTCACACATATTACTCCCTCATTTAGTGGATATTTTCACAAAAAAGTGAAATTTTCAAAAATTCTGAAAAATGGCTGAAAACGACAAAATATTAAGGACTCATCGGGCGAATCACTCTGGAACTGAAATCGGTATGCTCACTGACATTTCCCCTATCTGAAAGTCTGATAAACGCCGGAAAATTGACTAAGTCCAAAAAACAATTTTTTTCAACTTTTTTCAATTTTACCCCTGTGGGATATATAATCTACCCACACACATTTGGAACTCTCCTGGGGTACTCTCACACATATTATTCCCTCATTTAGCAGATATTTTCACAAAAAAGTGAAATTTTCAAAAATTCAGGAAAATGTCTGAAAACGACTGAATATCAAGGACTCATCAGGCGTATCGCTCTGGAACTGAAATCAGAATGCTCACTGACATTTCCCCTATCTGAAAGTCTGATACACGCCGGAAAAATTACTAAGTCCAAAATAAAATTTTTTCAACTTTTTTCAATTTTACCCCCGTGGGATTTATATTCTACCCAAACACATTTGGAACTCTCCAGGGGTACCCTCACACATATTATTCCCTCATTTAGAGGATATTTTCACAAAAAAGAGAATTTTTCAAAAATTCTGAAAAATGGCTGAAAACGACTAAATATCAAGGACTCATCGGGCGAATCGCTCTAGATCCGAAATCGGAATGCTCACTGACATTTCCCCTATCTGAAAGTCTGATAAACACCGAAAAATGACTAAGTCCAAAAAAAAATTATTTTCAACTTTTTTTAAATTTACCCCCGTGGGATATATAATCTACACACACACATTTGGAACTCTCCTGGGGTACTCTCACACATACTATTCCCTCATTTAGCGGATATTTTCACATAAAAGGGAAATTTTCAAAAATTCAGAAAAATGGCTGAAAACGACTAAATATCAAGGACTCATCGGGCGAATCGCTCTGGAACTGAAATCGGTACGCTCACTAACATTTCCCCTATCTGAAAGTCTGATAAACACCGGAAAAATGACTAAGTCCAAATAAAAAAATTTTCAACTTTTTTCAATTTTACCCCCGTGGGATATATATTCTACCCACACACATTTGGAACTCTCCTGGGGTACTCTCACACATATTATTCCCTCATTTAGCGGATATTTTCACAAAAAAGTGAAATTTTCAAAAATTCAGAAAAATGGCTGAAAACGACTAAATATCAAGGACTCATTGGGCGAATCGCTCTGGAACTGAGATCGGAATGCTCACTGACATTTCCCCTATCTGAAAGTCTGATAAACGCCGGAAAAATGACTAAGTCCAAAAAAAACATTTTTTCAACTTTTTTCAATTTGACCCCGGTGGGATTTATATTCTACCCACACACATTTGGAACTCTCCTGGGGTACCCTTACACATATTATTCCCTCATTTAGTGGATATTTTCAAAAAAAAGTGAAATTTTCAAAAATTCGAAAAATTGCTGAAAACGACTAAATATCAAGGACTCATTGGGCAAATCACTCTGGAACTGAAATCAGAATGCTCACTGACATTTCTCCCACCTGAAAGTCTGATAAACGCCGGAAAAAAGACTAAGTCCAAAACAAATTTTTTTTCAACTTTCTTCAATTTTATGCCCGTGGGATATATATTCTACCCACACACATTTGGAACTCTCCTGGGGTACTCTCACACATATTATTCCCTCATTTAGTGGATATTTTCACAAAAAAGTGAAATTTTCAAAAATTCAGGAAAATGTCTGAAAACGACTGAATATCAAGGACTCATCGGGCGAATCGCTCTGGAACTGAAATCGGAATGCTCACTGACATTTCCCCTATCTGAAAGTCTGATAAACGCCGGAAAAATTACTAAGTCCAAAAAAAAATTTTTTCAACTTTTTTCAATTTTACCCCCGTGGGATTTATATTCTACCCACACACATTTGGAACTCTCCTTGGGTGCCCTCACACATATTATTTCCTCCTTTAGTGGATATTTTCACAAAAAAGTGAAATTTTCAAAAATTCAGGAAAATGTCTGAAAACGACTGAAAATCAAGGACTCATCGGGCGAATCGCTCTGGAACTGGAATCGGAATGCTCACTGACATTTCCCCTATCTGAAAGTCTGATAAACTCCGGAAAAATGACTAAGTCCAAAAACAAATTTTTTTCCATTTTTTTCTATTTTACCCCTGTGGGATATATATTCTACCCACACACATTTGGAACTCTCCTGGGGTGCTCTCACACATATTATTCCCTCATTTAGTGGATATTTTCACAAAAAAGTGAAATTTTCAAAAATTCAAAAAAATTGGCTGAAAATGACTAAATATCAAGGACTCATCGGGAGAATCGCTCTGGAAAAAAATGGTAATGCTCACTGACATTTTCCCTATCTGAAAGTCTGCTAAACGCCGGAAAAATGACTAAGCCCAAAAAAAAATTTTTTTCAACTTCTTTCAATTTTATGCACGTGCGATATATATTCTACCTACACACATTTGGAACTCTCCTGGGGTACCCTCACACATATTATTCCCTCATTTAGTGGATATTTTCACAAAAAAGTGAAATTTTCAAAAATTCAGAAAAATGTTTGAAAACAACTAAATATCAAGGACTCATCGGGCAAATCGCTCTGGAACTGAAATCGGAATGCTCACTGACATTTCCCCGATATGAAAGTCTGATAAACGCCGTAAAAATGAATGTCCAAAAAAATTTTTTTTTTAAACTTTTGTCAATTTTGCCCTGTGGGATATATATTCCACCCACACACATTTGGATCTCTCCTGGGGTACTCTCACACATATTATTCCCTCATTTAGTGGATATTTTCACAAAAAAGTGAAATTTTCAAAAATTTTGAAAAATGTCTGAAAACGACTAAATATCAAGGACTCATCGGGCGAATCGCTGTGGAACTGAAATCGGAATGCTCACTGACATTTCCCCTATCTGAAAGTCTGATAAACGCCGGAAAAATGACTAAAGTCCAGAAAAAAGATTTTTTCAACCTTTTTCAATTTTACCCCCGTGGGATTTATATTCTACCCACACACATTTGGAACTCTCCTGGGGTACCCTCACACATATTATTCCCTCATTTAGTGGATATTTTCACAAAAAAGTGAAATTTTCAAAAATTCAGAAAAATGCCTGAAAACGACTAAATATCAAGGCCTAATCGGGCAAATCGCTCTGGAACTGAAATCAGAATGCTCACTGAAAATTCCCTTAACTGAAAGTCTGATAAATGCCGGAAAAATGACTAAGTCCAAAAAAAAAATTTTTTAAACTTTTTTCAATTTTACCCCCGTGGGATTTATATTCTACCCACACACATTTGGAACTCTCCTGGGGTACCCTCACACATATTATTCCCTCATCTAGTGGATATTTTCCGAAAAAAGTGAAATTTTCAAAAAATCTGAAAACTGGCTGAAAAAGGCTAAATATCAAGGACTCATCGGGAGAATCGCTCTGGAACTGAAATCGGAATGCTCACTGACATTTTCCCTATCTGAAAGTCTGATAAACGCCGGAAAAATGACTAAGTCCAAAAAAAATTTTTTTTTCAACTTTTTTCAAATTTATCCCGTGGGATATATATTCTACCCACACACATTTGGAGCTCTCCTGTGGTACCCTCACACATATTAATCCCTCATTTAGCGGATATTTTCACAAAAAAGGGAAATTTTCAAAAATTCGGAAAAATGGCTGAAAACGACTAAATATCAAGGACTCATCGGGCGAATCGCTCTGGAACTGAAATCAGAATGCTCATTGACATTTCCCCTATCTGAAAGTCTGATAAACGCCGGAAAAATGACTACGCCCTAAAAAAAAATTTTTTCAACTTTTTTCAATTTTACCCCCGTGGGATATATATTCTACCCACACACATTTGGAACTCTCCTGGGTACTCTCACACATATTATTCCTTCATTTAGCGGATATTTTCACAAAAAAGTGAAATTTTCAAAAATTCAGAAAAATGGCTGAAAACGACTAAATATCAAGGACTCATCGGGCGAATCGCTCTGGAACTGAAATCGGTATGCTCCCTGACATTTCCCCTTTCTGAAAGTCTGATAAACGCCGGAAAAATGACAATGTCCAAAAAAAAACATTTTTTCAACTTTTTTCAATTTTACGCCCATGGGATATATATTCTACCCACACACATTTGGAATTCTCCTGGGGTACTCTCACACATATTATTCCCTCATTTAGCGGATATTTTCACAAAAAAGTGAAATTTTCAAAAATTCAGAAAAATGGCTGAAAACGACAAAATATCAAGGACTCATCGGGCGAATCGCTCTGGAACTGAAATAGGAATGCTCATTGACATTTCCCCTATCTGAAAGTCTGATAAACGCCGGAAAAATGACTAAGTCCAAAAAAAACCTTTTTTTCAACTTTTTTCAATTTTACCCCCGTGGGATTTATATTCTACCCACACACATTTGGAACTCTCCTGGGGTACCCTCACACATATTACTCCCTCATTTAGTGGATATTTTCACAAAAAAGTGAAATTTTCAAAAATTCTGAAAAATGGCTGAAAACGACAAAATATTAAGGACTCATCGGGCGAATCACTCTGGAACTGAAATCGGTATGCTCACTGACATTTCCCCTATCTGAAAGTCTGATAAATGCCGGAAAATTGACTAAGTCCAAAAAACAATTTTTTTCAACTTTTTTCAATTTTACCCCTGTGGGATATATAATCTACCCACACACATTTGGAACTCTCCTGGGGTACTCTCACACATATTATTCCCTCATTTAGCAGATATTTTCACAAAAAAGTGAAATTTTCAAAAATTCAGGAAAATGTCTGAAAACGACTGAATATCAAGGACTCATCAGGCGTATCGCTCTGGAACTGAAATCAGAATGCTCACTGACATTTCCCCTATCTGAAAGTCTGATACACGCCGGAAAAATTACTAAGTCCAAAATAAAATTTTTTCAACTTTTTTCAATTTTACCCCCGTGGGATTTATATTCTACCCAAACACATTTGGAACTCTCCAGGGGTACCCTCACACATATTATTCCCTCATTTAGAGGATATTTTCACAAAAAAGAGAATTTTTCAAAAATTCTGAAAAATGGCTGAAAACGACTAAATATCAAGGACTCATCGGGCGAATCGCTCTAGATCCGAAATCGGAATGCTCACTGACATTTCCCCTATCTGAAAGTCTGATAAACACCGAAAAATGACTAAGTCCAAAAAAAAATTATTTTCAACTTTTTTCAATTTTACCCCCGTGGGATATATAATCTACACACACACATTTGGAACTCTCCTGGGGTACTCTCACACATACTATTCCCTCATTTAGCGGATATTTTCACATAAAAGGGAAATTTTCAAAAATTCAGAAAAATGGCTGAAAACGACTAAATATCAAGGACTCATCGGGCGAATCGCTCTGGAACTGAAATCGGTACGCTTACTAACATTTCCCCTATCTGAAAGTCTGATAAACACCGGAAAAATGACTAAGTCCAAATAAAAAAATTTTCAACTTTTTTCAATTTTACCCCCGTGGGATATATATTCTACCCACACACATTTGGAACTCTCCTGGGGTACTCTCACACATATTATTCCCTCATTTAGCGGATATTTTCACAAAAAAGTGAAATTTTCAAAAATTCAGAAAAATGGCTGAAAACGACTAAATATCAAGGACTCATTGGGCGAATCGCTCTGGAACTGAGATCGGAATGCTCACTGACATTTCCCCTATCTGAAAGTCTGATAAACGCCGGAAAAATGACTAAGTCCAAAAAAAACATTTTTTCAACTTTTTTCAATTTTACCCCGGTGGGATTTATATTCTACCCACACACATTTGGAACTCTCCTGGGGTACCCTTACACATATTATTCCCTCATTTAGTGGATATTTTCAAAAAAAAGTGAAATTTTCAAAAATTCGAAAAATTGCTGAAAACGACTAAATATCAAGGACTCATTGGGCAAATCACTCTGGAACTGAAATCAGAATGCTCACTGACATTTCTCCCACCTGAAAGTCTGATAAACGCCGGAAAAAAGACTAAGTCCAAAACAAATTTTTTTTCAACTTTCTTCAATTTTATGCCCGTGGGATATATATTCTACCCACACACATTTGGAACTCTCCTGGGGTACTCTCACACATATTATTCCCTCATTTAGTGGATATTTTCACAAAAAAGTGAAATTTTCAAAAATTCAGGAAAATGTCTGAAAACGACTGAATATCAAGGACTCATCGGGCGAATCGCTCTGGAACTGAAATCGGAATGCTCACTGACATTTCCCCTATCTGAAAGTCTGATAAACGCCGGAAAAATTACTAAGTCCAAAAAAAAATTTTTTCAACTTTTTTCAATTTTACCCCCGTGGGATTTATATTCTACCCACACACATTTGGAACTCTCCTTGGGTGCCCTCACACATATTATTTCCTCCTTTAGTGGATATTTTCACAAAAAAGTGAAATTTTCAAAAATTCAGGAAAATGTCTGAAAACGACTGAAAATCAAGGACTCATCGGGCGAATCGCTCTGGAACTGGAATCGGAATGCTCACTGACATTTCCCCTATCTGAAAGTCTGATAAACGCCGGAAAAATTAATAAGTCCAAATAAAAAAATTTTCAACTTTTTTCAATTTTACCCCCATGGGATATATATTCTACCCACACACATTTGGAACTCTCCTGGGGTACTCTCACACATATTATTCCCTCATTTAGCGGATATTTTCACAAAAAAGGGAAATTTTCAAAAATTCTGAAAAATGGCTGAAAACTACTAAATATCAAGGACTCATCGGGCAAATCGCTCTGGAACTGAAATCGGTACGCTGCCTGACATTTCCCCTATCTGAAAGTCTGATAAACACCGGAAAAATGACTAAGTTCAAGTAAAAAAATTTTCAACTTTTTTCAATTTTATTCCCGTGGGATATATATTCTACCCACACACATTTGGAACTCTCCTGGGGTACTCTCACACATATTATTCCCTCATTTAGCAGATATTTTCACAAAAAAGTGAAATTTTCAAAAATTCTGAAAAATAGGTGAAAACGACTAAATATCAAGGACTCATCGGGCGAATCGCTCTGGAACTGAAATCGGTATGCTCCCTGACATTTCCCCTTTCTGAAAGTCTGATAAACGCCGGAAAAATTACAATGTCCAAAACAAATTTTTTTTCAACTTTTTTCAATTTTATGCCCGTGGGATTTATATTCTACCCACACACATTTGGAACTCTCCTGGGGTACCCTCACACATATTATTAACTCATTTAGAGAATATTTTCACAAAAAAGTGAAATTTACAAAAATTCAGAAAAATGGCTGAAAACGACAAAATATCAAGGACTCATTGGGTGAATCACTCTGGAACTGAAATCGGTATGCTCACTGACATTTCAACTATCTGAAAGTCTGATAAACGCCAGAAAAAAGACTAAGTCCAAAAAAAAAATTTTTTCTACTTTTTTCAATTTAATGCCCGTGCGATATATATTCTACCACACACATTTGGAACTCTCCTGGGGTACCCTCACACATATTATTCCCTCATTTAGTGGATATTTTCAGAAAAAAGTGAAATTTTCAAAAAGTCTGAAAGTTGGCTGAAAACGACTAAATATCAAGGACTCATCTGGCAAATCGCTCTGGAACTGAAATCGGTACGCTCCCTGACATTTCCCCTATCTGAAAGTCTGATAAACGCCGGAAAAATGACAAAGTCCAAAAAAAACATTTTTTCAACTTTTTTCTATTTTATGCCCGTGGGATATAGATTCTACCCACACACATTTGGAACTCTCCTGGGGAACCCTCACACATATTATTCCCTCATTTAGTGGATATTTTCACAAAAAAGTGAAATTTTCAAAAATTCTGAAAATTGGCTGAAAAAGACTAAATATCAAGGAATGATCGGGCGAATCACTCTGGAACTGAAATTGGAACACTCTCTGACATTTGCCCTATCTGAAAGTCTGATAAACGCCGGAAAAATGACAGACGAAAAAAAAATTTTTTCCAACTTTTTTGAATTTTACCCCCGTGGCATATATATTCTACCCACACACATTTGGAACTCTCCTGGGGTACTCTCACACATATTATTCCCTCATTTAGTGGATATTTTCACAAAAAAATGAAATTTTCAAAAATTCAGAAAAATGTCTGAAAACGACTAAATATCAAGGACTCATTGGGCGAATCACTCTGGAACTGAAGTCGGAATGCTCACTGACATTTCCCCTATCTGAAAGTCTGATAAACGCCGGAAAAATGACTAAGTCCAAAAAAAGATTTTTTCAACTTTTTTCAATTTTACTCCCGTGGGATATATATTCTACCCACACACATTTGGAACTCTCCTGGGGTACCCTCACACATATTATTCCCTCATTTAGGGGATATTTTCACAAAAAAGTGAAATTTTCAAAAATTCTGAAAAATGGCTGAAAACGACTAAATATCAAGGACTCATCGGGCGATTCGCTTTGGAACTGAAAACGGAACGCTCACTGACATTTCTCCTATCTGAAAGTCTGATGAAAGCCGGAAAAATGTCTAATTCCCCCCAAAAAAAATTTTAATCTTTTTTTAAGTTTTACCCCCGTGGGATATATATTCTACCCACACACATTTGGAACTCTCCTGGGGTACTCTCACACATATTATTCCCTCATTTAGCGGATATTTTCACAAAAAAGTGAAATTTTCAAAAATTCGGAAAAATGGCTGAAAACGACTAAATATCAAGGAGTCATTGGGCGAATCGCTCTGGAACTGAAATCGGTACGCTCACTGACATTTCCCCTATCTCAATGTCTGATAAACACCGGAAAAATGACTAAAGTCCCAAAAAAATTTTTTTTTCAACTTTTTTCAATTTTACCCCCGTGGGATATATATTCTACCCACACACATTTGGAATTCTCCTGAGGTACTCTCACACATATTATTCCCTCATTTAGTGGATATTTTCACAAAAAAGTGAAATTTTCAAAAATTCAGAAAAATCGCTGAAAACGACTAAATATCAAGGACTCATCAGGCGAATCGCTCTGGAACTGAAATCGGTACGCTCACTGCCATTTTCCCTATCTGAAAGTCTGATAAACGCCGGAAAAATGACAGTCCCAAAAAAATTTTTTTTAAACTTTTTTCAATTTTACCCCGTGGGATATATATTCTACCCACACACATTTGGAATTCTCCTGAGGTACTCTCACACATATTATTCCCTCATTTAGCGGATATTTTCACAAAAAAGTGAAATTTTCAAAAATTCTGAAAAATGGCTGAAAACGACTAAATGTCAAGGAACCATCTGACGAATCACTCTGGAACTGAAATCGGTACGCTCACTGACATTTCCCCGATCTGAAAGTCTGATAAGCGCCGGAAAAATGACTAAGTCCAAAAAAAAATGTTTTAAACTTTTTTCAATTTTACCTCCGTGGGATATATATTCTACCCACACACATTTGGAACTCTCCTGGGGTACTCTCACACATATTATTCCCTCATTTAGTGGATATTTTCACAAAAAAGTGAAACTTTCAAAAATTCTGAAAATTGGCTGAAAACGACTAAATATCAAGGAACCATCTGACGAATCGCTCTGGAACTGAAATCGGTACGCTCACTGACATTTCCCCTATCTGAAAGTCTGATAAGCGCCGGAAAAATGACTAAGTCCAAAAAAAATTTTTTCAACTTTTTCAATTTTACCCCCGTGGGATATATATTCTACCCACACACATTTGGAACTCTCCTGGGGAACCCTCACACATATTATTCCCTCATTTAGTGGATATTTTCACAAACAGTGAAATTTTCAAAAATTCTGAAAATTGGCTGAAAAAGACTAAATATCAAGGAATCATCGGGCGAATCACTCTGGAACTGAAATTGGAACGCTCTCTGACATTTGCCCTATCTGAAAGTCTGCTAAACGCCGGAAAAATGACAGTCCAAAAAAAATTTTTTTTCAACTTTTTTCAATTTTACCCCCGTGGGATTTATATTCTACCCACACACATTTGGAACTCTCCTGGGGTACTCTCACACATATTATTCCCTCATTTAGTGGATACTTTCACAAAAAAGTGAAATTTTCAAAAATTCAGGAAAATGTCTGAAAACGACTGAAAATCAAGGACTCATCGGGCGAATCGCTCTGGAACTGGAATCGGAATGCTCACTGACATTTCCCCTATCTGAAAGTCTGATAAACGCCGGAAAAATTAATAAGTCCAAATAAAAAAATTTTCAACTTTTTTCAATTTTACCCCCATGGGATATATATTCTACCCACACACATTTGGAACTCTCCTGGGGTACTCTCACACATATTATTCCCTCATTTAGCGGATATTTTCACAAAAAAGGGAAATTTTCAAAAATTCTGAAAAATGGCTGAAAACTACTAAATATCAAGGACTCATCGGGCGAATCGCTCTGGAACTGAAATCGGTATGCTCACTGACATTTCCCCTTTCTGAAAGTCTGATAAACGCCGGAAAAATTACAATGTCCAAAACAAATTTTTTTTCAACTTTTTTCAATTTTATGCCCGTGGGATATATATTCTACCCACACACATTTGGAACTCTCCTGGGGTACCCTCACACATATTATTAACTCATTTAGAGAATATTTTCACAAAAAAGTGAAATTTACAAAAATTCAGAAAAATGGCTGAAAACGACAAAATATCAAGGACTCATTGGGTGAATCACTCTGGAACTGAAATCGGTATGCTCACTGACATTTCAACTATCTGAAAGTCTGATAAACGCCAGAAAAAAGACTAAGTCCAAAAAAAAAATTTTTTCTACTTTTTTCAATTTAATGCCCGTGCGATATATATTCTACCACACACATTTGGAACTCTCCTGGGGTACCCTCACACATATTATTCCCTCATTTAGTGGATATTTTCAGAAAAAAGTGAAATTTTCAAAAAGTCTGAAAGTTGGCTGAAAACGACTAAATATCAAGGACTCATCTGGCAAATCGCTCTGGAACTGAAATCGGTACGCTCACTGCCATTTTCCCTATCTGAAAGTCTGATAAACGCCGGAAAAATGACTAAGTCCAAAAAAATAATGTTTTTAAACTTTTTTCAATTTCATGCCCGTGCGATATATATTCTACCTACACACATTTGGAACTCTTCTAGGGTACCCTCACACATATTATTCCCTCATTTAGTGGATATTATCACAAAACAGTGAAATTTTCAAAAATTCAGAAAAATGGTTGAAAACGACTAAATATCAAGGACTCATCGGGCGAATCGCTCTGGAACTGAAATCAGAATGCTCACTGACATTTCCCCTATCTGAAAGTCTGATAAACGCCGGAAAAATGACAGTCCCAAAAAAAATTTTTTTAAACTTTTTTCAATTTTACCCCGTGGGATATATATTCTACCCACACACATTTGGAACTCTCCTGGGGTACTCTCACACATAATATTCCCTCATTTAGCGGATATTTTCACAAAAAAGTGAAATTTTTAAAAATTCAGAAAAATGGCTGAAAACGACTAAATATCAAGGACTCATCAGGCGAATCGCTCTGGAACTGAAATCGGAATGCTCACTGACATTTCCCCTATCTGAAAGTCTGATAAACGCCAGAAAAATGACTAAGTCCAAAAAAAAATTTTTTTCAACTTTTTTCAATTTTACCCCCGTGGGATATAAATTCTACCCACACACATTTGGAATTCTCCTGAGGTACTCTCACACATATTATTCCCTCATTTAGCAGATATTTTCACAAAAAAGTGAAATTTTCAAAAATTCTGAAAAATGGCTGAAAACGACTAAATGTCAAGGAACCATCTGACGAATCGCTCTGGAACTGAAATCGGTACGCTCACTGACATTTCCCCGATCTGAAAGTCTGATAAGCGCCGGAAAAATGACTAAGTCCAAAAAAAAATGTTTTAAACTTTTTTCAATTTTACCTCCGTGGGATATATATTCTACCCACACACATTTGGAACTCTCCTGGGGTACTCTCACACATATTATTCCCTCATTTAGTGGATATTTTCACAAAAAAGTGAAACTTTCAAAAATTCTGAAAATTGGCTGAAAACGACTAAATATCAAGGAACCATCTGACGAATCGCTCTGGAACTGAAATCGGTACGCTCACTGACATTTCCCCTATCTGAAAGTCTGATAAGCGCCGGAAAAATGACTAAGTCCAAAAAAAATTTTTTAAACTTTTTTCTATTTTATGCCCGTGGGATATAGATTCTACCCACACACATTTGGAACTCTCCTGGGGAACCCTCACACATATTATTCCCTCATTTAGTGGATATTTTCACAAAAAGTGAAATTTTCAAAAATTCTGAAAATTGGCTGAAAAAGACTAAATATCAAGGAATCATCGGGCGAATCACTCTGGAACTGAAATTGGAACGCTCTCTGACATTTGCCCTATCTGAAAGTCTGCTAAACGCCGGAAAAATGACAGTCCAAAAAAAAATTTTTTTCAACTTTTTTCAATTTTACCCCCGTGGGATTTATATTCTACCCACACACATTTGGAACTCTCCTGGGGTACTCTCACACATATTATTCCCTCATTTAGTGGATATTTTCACAAAAAAGTGAAATTTTCAAAAATTCTGAAAATTGGCTGAAAATGACTAAATATCAAGGAATCATCGGGCGAATCGCTCTGGAACTGAAATTGGAACGCTCTCTGACATTTGCCCTATCTGAAAGTCTGCTAGACGCCGGAAAAATGACTAAGTCCAAAAAAATTTTTTTCAACTTCTTTCAATTTTATGCCCGAGCGATATATATTCTACCTACACACATTTGGAACTCTCCTGGGGTACCCTCACACATATTCTCTAAGGTGAAGAGATGCCCTTCACCTTATAGACTGGGATAGTATCTTTAGTAATAGGAGCACGGATAGAAAATGGGAAATTTTTAAAACAGTCCTACATAGTCACTGTAGAAGGTACATACCTTATGGGAATAAAAGGGCTAGGAATAGGAGGAAGCCAATGTGGCTAAATAAGGAAGTCAAGAGGGCAATGGAAAACAAAAAAAGGGCTTTCGGTAAACTTAAACAAGAAAGCAGCGAGGAAGCGCTAATATCTTATAGGGAAAAAAACAAAATCTGTAAGAAACAAATAAGAATAGCAAAAGAGGAGACAGAGAGACTAATTGCCAAAGAAAGTAAAACGAATCCCAAACTGTTCTTTAACTATATAAACAGTAAAAGGATTAAAACTGATGGATTTGGCCCATTGAAAAATAACCTGGGTAAAATCATAGAGGGAGATGAGGGTAAAGCAAACCTACTCAATAGCTTCTTCTCCACTGTTTTCACAAAAGAAAACAATTTATCGGAGGAAATGCAGAGTGATAAAGTAAACCCTCCACTAAATATCACCCACCTAACCCAGGAGGAAGTTCAGAAACGCCTAAATAATATCAAAATAGACAAGTCACCAGGCCCAGATGGCATACACCCCCGGGTACTAAAAGAATTAAGTAATGTGATAGACAGACCGCTGTATCTTATATTCAAGCACTCTTTATGGACAGGGTCTGTCCCACTCACTGGCGCCAAGCAAATGTGGTACCAATATTCAAAAAGGGGTCTAAAAGTGACCCTGGGAACTATAGACCAGTCAGCTTAACGTCTGTTGTGGGTAAATTGTTTGAAGGATTTCTTAGAGATGCTATTGTAGAATATCTTAATGATAATAACTGTCTAACTCCATATCAACATGGATTCATGAGGGATCGCTCCTGCCAAACAAACCTGATCGCCTTCTACGAGGAGGTGAGCTCACAGCTGGACCGGGGAGAGTCAGTGGATGTTGTATACCTTGACTTCTCCAAAGCGTTTGATACCGTGCCACACAAAAGGTTGGTATATAAAATGAGAATGCTTGGTCTGGGGGATAATGTGTGCAAGTGGGTAAATAGCTGGCTGAGTGATAGAAAGCAGAGGGTGGTTATCAATGGAGTAAGCTCAGGGTGTGTCAGGGTTACTAGCGGGGTGCCTCAAGGGTCTGTCTTGGGCCCTATATTATTTAATATATTTATTAATGATCTAGTGGAAGGGTTGCATAGTAAAATAGCAATATTTGCAGATGATACTAAACTTTGTAAAGTAGTTAATACAGATGAGGATAGGGCACAGCTACAGGAGGATTTAGATAAATTGGGGAGTTGGGCCAAAAAATGGCAAATGGGGTTCAATGCCGATAAATGTAAGGTCATGCACATGGGAAAGAAAAACAGCAGTCACCCATACATATTAAATGGGAAACCGTTGGGGAAATCTGACATGGAGAAGGACCTGGGCGTCTTGGTTGATAGCAAATTAAATTGGAGTGCCCAGTGTCAGGCAGCAGCTGCGAAGGCAAATAGAGTCATGGCATGCATCAGAAGAGGAATAGGAGCATGTGATGAGAACATTGTTCTTCCTCTGTATAAAGCGCTGGTAAGGCCGCACTTAGAATATTGTGCACAGTTCTGGGCTCTGCTGCTCAGGAAAGACATATTGGAGCTAGAGAGGGTACAAAGGAGGGCGACTAAGGTAATAAAGGGAATGGAGGGACTAGAATACCCAGAGAGGTTGTCAAAATTAGGCCTATTTACGTTGGAAAAGAGAAGGCTTAGGGGAGACCTCATAAACATGTATAAATACATCAGGGGGCAGTACAGAGATCTCTCCCATGACCTGTTTATACCAAGGATGGTGACAAAGATGAGGGGGCACACTATGCGTCTGGAGGAAAGGAGGTTCCTGCACCAGCATAGAAGGGGATTCTTTACGGTCAGAGCCGTGAGACTCTGGAACTCTCTGGGAGAGGAAGTGGTGATGTCCAACTCACTTAACGAGTTCAAGAGAGGCCTGGACGCCTTTCTTGAGAACAATAAAATTACATCTTATGCTTAGTTAATTAATCCAGGGATTTAATCTGACTGCCAGATTGGTGTCGGGAAGTGAATTTTTCCTCAATGATGTAAATTGGCCTATACCGCATGTTTTTTTGTTGCCTTCCCCTGGATCAACGCGGCGGAATAGCTGCAGTGCACAAGAAATAGGCTGAACTGGATGGACGATTGTCTTTTTTCGGCCTTATAAACTATGAAAGTATGATATTATTCCCTCATTTAGTGGATATTTTCACAAAAAAGTGAAATTTTCAAAAATTCAGAAAAATGGCTGAAAACGACTAATTATCAAGGACTCATCAGGCGAATCGCTCTGAAACTGAAATCGGAACGCTCACTAACATTTCCCGTATCTGAAAGTCTGATAAACGCCGGAAAAAAGACTAAGTCCAAAAGAAAAATTTTTCAACTTTTTTCAATTTTACCCCTGTGGGATATATATTCTACCCACACACATTTGGAATTCTCCTGGGGTACTCTCACACATATTATTCCCTCATTTAGCGGATATTTTCACAAAAAAGTGAAAATTTCAAAAATTCAGAAAAATGACTGAAAACGACAAAATATCAAGGACTCATCAGGCGAATCGCTCTGGAACTGAAATCAGAATGCTCACTGACATTTCCCCTATCTGAAAGTCTGATAAACGCCGGAAAAATGAATAAGTCCAAAAAAAAAATTTTTCAACTTTTTTCAATTTTACCCGCGTGGGATATATATTCTACCCTCACACATTTGGAATTCTCCTGGGGTACTCTCACACATATTATTCCCTCATTTAGCGGATATTTTCACAAAAAAGTAAAAATTTCAAAAATTCAGAAAAAGGGCTGAAAATGACTAAATATCAAGGACTCATCGCGCGAATCGCTCTAGATTTGAAATTGGAATGCTCACTGACATTTCCCCTATCTGAAAGTCTGATAAACACCGGAAAAATGAATAAGTCCAAAAAAAATTTTTTTTCAACTTTTTTCAATTTTACCCCCGTTGGATATATATTCTACCCACACACATTTGGAACTCTCCTGGGGTACTCTCACACATATTATTCCCTCATTTAGCAGATATTTTCACAAAAAAGTGAAATTTTCAAAAATTCAGAACAAAGGCTGAAAACGACTAAATATCAAGGACTCATCAGGCGCATCGCTCTAGAACTGAAATCGGAATGCTCACTGACATTTCCCCTATCTGAAAGTCTGATAAACGCCGGAAAAATGACTAAATCCAAAAAAAAAAATTTTCAACTTTTTTCAATTTTACCCCCGTGGGATATATATTCTACCCACACACATTTGGAACTCTCCTGGGGTACTCTCACACATATTATTCCCTCATTTAGCGGATATTTTCACAAAACAGTGAAATTTTCAAAAATTCAGAAAAATGGCTGAAAACGACTAAATATCAAGGACTCATCAGGCGAATCGCTCTGGAACTGAAATCGGAACGCTCACTAACATTTCCCGTATCTGAAAGTCTGATAAACGACGGAAAAAAGACTAAGTCCAAAAGAAAAATTTTTCAACTTTTTTCAATTTTACCCCTGTGGGATATATATTCTACC
This sequence comes from Phyllobates terribilis, assembly GCF_046119375.1. NCBI lineage: Eukaryota > Metazoa > Chordata > Amphibia > Anura > Dendrobatidae > Phyllobates > Phyllobates terribilis. Next base: position 46,386,636 of record NW_027362769.1, on the reverse strand, counting down.
CACACACATTTGGAATTCTCCTGGGGTACTCTCACACATATTATTCCCTCATTTAGCGGATATTTTCACAAAAAAGTGAAAATTTCAAAAATTCAGAAAAATGGCTGAAAATGACTAAATATCAAGGACTCATCGGGCGAATCGCTCTAGATTTGAAATCGAAATGCTCACTGACATTTCCCCATCTGAAAGTCTGATAAACACGGGAAAAATGAATAAGTCCAAAAAAAATTTTTTTTCAACTTTTTTCAATTTTACCCCCGTGGGATATATATTCTACCCACACACATTTGGAACTCTCCTGGGGTACTCTCACACATATTATTCCCTCATTTAGTGGATATTTTCACAAAAAAGTGAAATTTTCAAAAATTCAGAAAAATGGCTGAAAACGACTAAATATCAAGGACTCATCGGGCGAATCGCTCTAGATTTGAAATCGAAATGCTCACTGACATTTCCCCATCTGAAAGTCTGATAAACGCCGGAAAAATAACTAAGTCCAAAAAAAAATTTTTCAACTATTTTCAATTTTACCCCCGTGGGATATATATTCTACCCACACACATTTGGAATTCTCCTGGGGTACTCTCACACATATTATTCCCTCATTTAGCGGATATTTTCAGAAAAAAGTGAAATTTTCAAAAATTCAGAAAAATGGCTGAAAACGACTACATATCATGGACTCATTGGGCGAATCACTCTGGAACTGAAATCGGAATGCTCACTGACATTTTCCCTATCTGAAAGTCTGATAAACGCCGGAAAAATAACTAAGTCCAAAAAAAAATTTTTTTAAACTTTTTTCAATTTTTCCCCTGTGGGATATATATTCTACCCACACACATTTGGAACTCTCCGGGGGTACTCTCACACATATTATTCCCTCATTTAGCAGATATTTTCACAAAAAAGTGAAATTTTCAAAAATTCAGAAAAATGGCTGAAAACGACAAAATATCAAGGACTCATCGGGCGAATCGCTCTGGAACTGAAATCAGAATGCTCACTGACATTTCCCCTATCTGAAAGTCTGATAAACGCTGGAAAAATGACTAAGCCCAAAAAAAAATTTTTTTCAACTTTTTTCAATTTTATGCCCGTGCGATATATATTCTACCCACACACATTTGGAACTCTCCTGGGGTACTCTCACACATATTATTCCCTCATTTAGCGGATATTTTCACAAAAAAGAGAAATTTTCAAAAATTCTGAAAAATGGCTGAAAATGACTAAATATCAAGGACTCATCGGGCGAATCGCTCTATATTTGAAATCGGAATGCTCACTGACATTTCCCCTATCTGAAAGTCTGATAAACACCGGAAAAATGAATAAGTCCAAAAAAAATTTTTTTTCAACTTTTTTCAATTTTACCCCCGTGGGATATATATTCTACCCACACACATTTGGAACTCTCCTGGGGTACTCTCACACATATTATTCCCTCATTTAGCGGATATTTTCACAAAAAAGTGAAATTTTCAAAAATTCAGAAAAATGGCTGAAAACGACTAAATATCAAGGACTCATCAGGCGAATCGCTCTGGAACTGAAATCGGTACGCTCACTAACATTTCCCCTATCTGAAAGTCTGATAAACGCCGGAAAAATGAATAAGTCCGAAAAAAAAAATTTTTCAACTTTTTTCAATTTTACCCGCGTGGGATATATATTCTACCCACACACATTTGGAATTCTCCTGGGGTACTCTCACACATATTATTCCCTCATTTAGTGGATATTTTCACAAAAAAGTGAAAATTTCAAAAATTCTGAAAAATGGCTGAAAACGACAAAATATCAAGGACTCATCGGGCGAATCGCTCTGGAACTGAAATCAGAATGCTCACTGACATTTCCCCTATCTGAAAGTCTGATAAACGCCGGAAAAATGACTAAGCCCAAAAAAAAATTTTTTTAAAACTTTTTTCAATTTTATGCCCGTGCGATATATATTCTACCCACACACATTTGGAACTCTCCTGGGGTACTCTCACACATATTATTCCCTCATTTAGCGGATATTTTCACAAAAAAGAGAAATTTTCAAAAATTCTGAAAAATGGCTGAAAATGACTAAATATCAAGGACTCATCGGGCGAATCGCTCTATATTTGAAATCGGAATGTTCACTGACATTTCCCCTCTCTGAAAGTCTGATAAACGCCGGAAAAATAAGTCAAAAAAAAAATTTTTTTAAACTTTTTTCAATTTTTCCCCCGTGGGATATATATTCTACCCACACACATTTGGAACTCTCCTGGGGTACTCTCACACATATTATTACCTCATTTAGCGGATATTTTCACAAAAAAGTGAAATTTTCAAAAATTCAGAAAAATGGCTGAAAACGACTAAATATCAAGGACTCATCGGGCGAATTGCTCTGGAACTGAAATCGGAATGCTCACTGACATTTCCCCTATCTGAAAGTCTGATAAACGCGGGAAAAATGAATAAGTCCAAAAAAAAAAATTTTCAACTTTTTTCAATTTTACCCCCGTGGGATATATATTCTACCCACACACATTTGGAATTCTCCTGGGGTTCTCTCACACATGTTATTCCCTCATTTAGCGGATATTTTCACAAAAAAGTGAAAATTTCAAAAATTCAGAAAAATGGCTGAAAACTACAAAATATCAAGGACTCATCGGGCGAATCGCTCTGGAACTGAAATCAGAATGCTCATTGATATTTCCCCTATCTGAAAGTCTGAGAAACGCCGGAAAAATAACTAAGTCCAAAAAAAAAATTTTTTCAACTTTTTTCAATTTGATGCCCGTGCGATATATATTCTACCCACACACATTTGGAACTCTCCTGGGGTACTCTCACACATATTATTCCCTCATTAAGCGGATATTTTCACAAAAAAGAGAAATTTTCAAAAATTCTGAAAAATGGCTGAAAACGACTACATATCAAGGACTCATCGGGCGAATCGCTCTGGAACTGAAATCAGAATGCTCACTGACATTTCCCCTATCTGCAAGTCTGATAAACGCCGGAAAAATGACTAAGTCCAAAAAAAAATTTTTTCAACTTTTTTCAATTTTACCCCGTGGGATATATATTCTACCCACACACATTTGGAACTCTCCTGGGGTACTCTCACACATATTATTCCCTCATTTAGCGGATATTTTCACAAAAAAGTGAAATTTTCAAAAATTCAGAAAAATGGCTGAAAATGACTAAATATCAAGGACTCATCAGGCGAATCGCTCTGGAACTGAAATCGGTACGCTCACTAACATTTCCCCTATCTGAAAGTATGATAAACGCCGGAAAAAAAACTAAGTCCAAAAAAAAATTTTTTTTCAACTTTTTTAAATTTTACCCCCGTGGGATATATATTCTACCCACACACATTTGGAACTCTCCTGGGGTACTCTCACACATATTATTCCCTCATTTAGCGGATATTTTCACAAAAAAGTGAAATTTTCAAAAATTCAGAATAATGGCTGAAAATGACAAAATATCAAGGACTCATCGGGTGAATCACTCTGGAACTGAAATCGGAATGCTCACTGACATTTCCCCTATCTGAAAGTCTGATAAACGCCGGAAAAATGAATTAATCCAAAAAAAAAATTTTTCAACTTTTTTCAATTTTACCCCCGTGGGATATATATTCTACCCACACACATTTGGAACTCTCCTGGGGTACCCTCACACATATTATTCCCTCATTTAGTGGATATTTTCACAAAAAAGTGAAATTTTCAAAAATTCAGAAAAATGGCTGAAAACGACTACATATCAAGGACTCATCGGGCGAATCGCTCTGGAACTGAAATCGGAATGCTCACTGACATTTCCCCTATCTGAAAGTCTGATAAACGCCGGAAAAATGACTAAGTCCAAAAAAAAATTTTTTCAACTTTTTTCAATTTTACCCCGTGGGATATATATTCTACCCACACACATTTGGAACTCTCCTGGGGTACTCTCACACATATTATTCCCTCATTTAGCGGATATTTTCACAAAAAAGTGAAATTTTCAAAAATTCAGAAAAATGGCTGAAAATGACTAAATATCAAGGACTCATCAGGCGAATCGCTCTGGAACTGAAATCGGTACGCTCACTAACATTTCCCCTATCTGAAAGTATGATAAACGCCGGAAAAAAAACTAAGTCCAAAAAAAAATTTTTTTTCAACTTTTTTAAATTTTACCCCCGTGGGATATATATTCTACCCACACACATTTGGAACTCTCCTGGGGTACTCTCACACATATTATTCCCTCATTTAGCGGATATTTTCACAAAAAAGTGAAATTTTCAAAAATTCAGAATAATGGCTGAAAATGACAAAATATCAAGGACTCATCGGGTCAATCACTCTGGAACTGAAATCGGAATGCTCACTGACATTTCCCCTATCTGAAAGTCTGATAAACGCCGGAAAAATGAATTAATCCAAAAAAAAAATTTTTCAACTTTTTTCAATTTTACCCCCGTGGGATATATATTCTACCCACACACATTTGGAACTCTCCTGGGGTACCCTCACACATATTATTCCCTCATTTAGTGGATATTTTCACAAAAAAGTGAAATTTTCAAAAATTCAGAAAAATGGCTGAAAACGACTACATATCAAGGACTCATCGGGCGAATCGCTCTGGAACTGAAATCGGAATGCTCACTGACATTTCCCCTATCTGAAAGTCTGATAAACGCCGGAAAAATGACTAAGTCCAAAAAAAAATTTTTTCAACTTTTTTCAATTTTACCCCCGTGGGATATATATTCTACCCACACACATTTGGAACTCTCCTGGGGTACTCTCACACATATTATTCCCTCATTTAGCAGATATTTTCACAAAAAAGTGAAATTTTCAAAAATTCAGAATAATGGCTGAAAATGACAAAATATCAAGGACTCATCCGGTGAATCACTCTGGAACTGAAATCGGAATGCTCACTGACATTTCCCCTATCTGAAAGTCTGATAAACGCCGGAAAAATGAATTAATCCAAAAAAAAAATTTTTCAACTTTTTTCAATTTTACCCCCGTGGGATATATATTCTACCCACACACATTTGGAACTCTCCTGGGGTACCCTCACACATATTATTCCCTCATTTAGCGGATATTTTCACAAAAAAGTGAAATTTTCAAAAATTCAGAAAAATGGCTGAAAACGACTAAATATCAAGGACTCATTGGGCGAATCACTCTGGAACTGAAATCGGAATGCTCACTGACATTTCCCCTATCTGAAAGTCTGATAAACGCCAGAAAAAAAACTAAGTCCAAAAAAAAATTTTTTTAAACTTTTTTCAATTTTACCCCCGTGGGATATATGTTCTACCCACACACATTTGGAACTCTCCTGGGGTACTCTCACACATATTATTCCCTCATTTAGTGGATATTTTCACAAAAAAAGTGAAATTTTCAAAAATTCAGAAAAATGGCTGAAAATGACTAAATATCAAGGACTCATCAGGCGAATCGCTCTGGAACTGAAATCGGTACGCTCACTAACATTTCCCCTATCTGAAAGTCTGATAAACGCCGGAAAAAAAACTAAGTCCAAAAAAAAATTTTTTTTCAACTTTTTTAAATTTTACCCCGTGGGATATATATTCTACCCACACACATTTGGAACTCTCCTGGGGTACTCTCACACATATTATTCCCTCATTTAGCGGATATTTTCACAAAAAAGTGAAATTTTCAAAAATTCAGAAAAATGGCTGAAAACGACTACATATCAAGGACTCATTGGGCGAATCACTCTGGAACTGAAATCGGAATGCTCACTGACATTTCCCCTATCTGAATATCTGATAAACGCCAGAAAAATAACTAAGACCAAAAAAATATTTTTTTAAACTTTTTTCAATTTTTCCCCCGTGGGATATATATTCTACCCACACACATTTGGAACTCTCCTGGGGTACCCTCACACATATTATTCCCTCATTTAGCGGATATTTTCACAAGAAAGTGAAATTTTCAAAAATTCAGAAAAATGGCTGAAAACGACTAAATATCAAGGACTCATTGGGCGAATCACTCTGGAACTGAAATCGGAATGCTCACTGACATTTCCCCTATCTGAAAGTCTGATAAACGCCAGAAAAATAACTAAGTCCAAAAAAAAATTTTTTTAAACTTTTTTCAATTTTACCCCCGTGGGATATATGTTCTACCCACACACATTTGGAACTCTCCTGGGGTACTCTCACACATATTATTCCCTCATTTAGTGGATATTTTCACAAAAAAAGTGAAATTTTCAAAAATTCAGAAAAATGGCTGAAAATGACTAAATATCAAGGACTCATCAGGCGAATCGCTCTGGAACTGAAATCGGTACGCTCACTAACATTTCCCCTATCTGAAAGTCTGATAAACGCCGGAAAAAAAACTAAGTCCAAAAAAAAATTTTTTTTCAACTTTTTTAAATTTTACCCCGTGGGATATATATTCTACCCACACACATTTGGAACTCTCCTGGGGTACTCTCACACATATTATTCCCTCATTTAGCGGATATTTTCACAAAAAAGTGAAATTTTCAAAAATTCAGAATAATGGCTGAAAATGACAAAATATCAAGAACTCATCGGGTGAATCACTCTGGAACTGAAATCGGAATGCTCACTGACATTTCCCCTATCTGAAAGTCTGATAAACGCCGGAAAAATGAATTAATCCAAAAAAAAATTTTTTCAACTTTTTTCAATTTTACCCCCGTGGGATATATATTCTACCCACACACATTTGGAACTCTCCTGGGGTACCCTCACACATATTATTCCCTCATTTAGCGGATATTTTCACAAAAAAGTGAAATTTTCAAAAATTCAGAAAAATGGCTGAAAACGACTAAATATCAAGGACTCATTGGGCGAATCACTCTGGAACTGAAATCGGAATGCTCACTGACATTTCCCCTATCTGAAAGTCTGATAAACGCCAGAAAAATAACTAAGTCCAAAAAAAAATTTTTTTAAACTTTTTTCAATTTTTCCCCCGTGGGATATATATTCTACCCACACACATTTGGAACTCTCCTGGGGTACTCTCACACATATTATTCCCTCATTTAGCGGATATTTTCACAAAAAAGTGAAATTTTCAAAAATTCAGAAAAATGGCTGAAAATGACTAAATATCAAGGACTCATCAGGCGAATCGCTCTGGAACTGAAATCGGTACGCTCACTAACATTTCCCCTATCTGAAAGTCTGATAAACGCCGGAAAAAAGACTAAGTCCAAAAAAAAATTTTTTTTCAACTTTTTTAAATTTTACCCCCGTGGGATATATCTTCTACCCACACACATTTGGAACTCTCCTGGGGTACTCTCACACATATTATTCCCTCATTTAGCGGATATTTTCACAAAAAAGGGAAATTTTCAAAAATTCAGAAAAATGGCTGAAAACGACAAAATATCAAGGACTCATCGGGTGAATCGCTCTGGAACTGAAATCAGAATGCTCACTGACATTTCCCCTATCTTAAAGTCTGATAAACACCGGAAAAATAACTAAGTCCAAAAAAAACATTTTTTAAACTTTTTTCAATTTTTCCCCCGTGGGATATATATTCTACCCACACACATTTAGAACTCTCCTGGGGTACTCTCACACATATTATTCCCTCATTTAGTGGATATTTTAACAAAAAAGTAAAATTTTCAAAAATTCTGAAAAATGGCTGAAAACGACTAAATATCAAGGACTCATCGGGCGAATCGCTCTGGAACTGAAATCGGAAAGCTCACTGACATTTCCCCTATCTGAAAGTCTGATAAACACCGGAAAAATGACTAAGTCCAAAAAATTACTAAGTCCAAAAAAAAAATTTTTCAACTTTTTTCAATTTTACCCCCGTGGGATATATATTCTACCCACACACATTTGGAACTCTCCTGGGATACTCTCACACATATTATTCCCTCATTTAGCGGATATTTTCACATAAAAGTGAAATATTCAAAAATTCAGAAAAATGGCTGAAACGACTAAATATCAAGTACTCATCAGGCGAATCGCTCTGGAACTGAAATCGGAATGCTCACTGACATTTCCCCTATCTGAAAGTCTGATAAACGCCTGAAAAATGACTAAGTCCAAAAAAAAAAATTTTTCAACTTTTTTCAATTTTAACCCCTGTGGGATATATATACTACCCACACACATTTGGAACTCTCCTGGGGTACTCTCACACATATTATTCCCTCATTTAGTGGATATTTTCACAAAAAAGTGAAGTTTTCATAAATTCAGAAAAATGGCTGAAAACGACAAAATATCAAGGACTCATCGGGCGAATCGCTCTGGAACTGAAATCGGAATGCTCACTGACATTTCCCCTATCTGAAAGTCTGATAAACGCCGGAAAAATGACTAAGTAAAAAAAAAACATTTTTTCAACGTTTTTCAATTTTACCCCCGTGGGATATATATTCTACCCACACACATTTGGAATTCTCCTGGGGTACTCTCACACATATTATTCCCTCATTTAGCGGATATTTTCACAAAAAAGTGAAATTTTCAAAAATTCTGAAAAATGGCTGAAAACCACTAAATATCAAGGACTCATCGGGCGAATCGCTCTGGAACTGAAATTGGAATGCTCACTGACATTTCCCCTATATGAAAGTCTGATAAACGCCGGAAAAATGACTAAGTCCAAAAAAAAATTTTTTTCAACTTTTTTCAATTTTACCCCCGTGGGATTTATATTCTACCCACACACATTTGAAACTCTCCTGGGGTACCCTCACACATATTATTCCCTCATTGAGTTGATATTTTCACAAAAAAAGTGAAATTTTCAAAAATTCAGAAAAATGGCTGAAAACGACTAAATATCAAGGACTCATCGGGCGAATTGCTCTGGAACTGAAATTGGAATGCTCACTGACTTTTCCCCTATCTGAAAGTCTGATAAACACCGGAAAAATGACTAAGTCCAAAAAAAAATTTTTTTCAACCTTTTTCAATTTTACCCCGGTGGGATATATATTCTACCCACACACATTTGGAACTCTCCTGGGGTACTCTCACTCATATTATTCCCTCATTTAGCGGATATTTTCACAAAAAAGGGAAATTTTCAAAAATTCAGAAAAATGGCTGAAAACCACTAAATATCAAGGACTCATCGGGCGAATTGCTCTGGAACTGAAATCGGAATGCTCACTGACATTTCCCCTATCTGAAAGTCTGATAAACACCGGAAAAATGACTAAGTCCAAAAAAAACATTTTTTCAACGTTTTTCAATTTTACACCCGTGGGATATATATTCTACCCACAAACATTTGGAATTCTCCTGGGGTACTCTCACACATATTATTCCCTCATTTAGCGGATATTTTCACAAAAAAGTGAAATGTTCAAAAATTCAGAAAAATGGCTGAAAACGACAAAATATCAAGGACTCATCGGGCGAATCGCTCTGGAACTGAAATCGGTACGATCCCTGACATTTCCCCTATCTGAAAGTCTGATAAACACCGGAAAAATGACTAAGTCCAAAAATAAAATTTTCTTCAACCTTTTTCAATTTTACCCCGGTGGGATATATATTCTACCCACACACATTTGGAACTCTCCTGGGGTACTCTCACTCATATTATTCCCTCATTTAGCGGATATTTTCACAAAAAAGGGAAATTTTCAAAAATTCAGAAAAATGGCTGAAAACGACAAAATATAAAGGACTCATCGGGCGAATCGCTCTGGAACTGAAATCGGAATGCTCACTGACATTTCCCCTATCTGAAAGTCTGATAAACGCCGGAAAAATGAATTAATCCAAAAAAAAATTTTTTCAACTTTTTTCAATTTTACCCCCGTGGGATATATATTCTACCCACACACATTTGGAACTCTCCTGGGGTACCCTCACACATATTATTCCCTCATTTAGCGGATATTTTCACAAAAAAGTGAAATTTTCAAAAATTCAGAAAAATGGCTGAAAACGACTAAATATCAAGGACTCATTGGGCGAATCACTCTGGAACTGAAATCGGAATGCTCACTGACATTTCCCCTATCTGAAAGTCTGATAAACGCCAGAAAAATAACTAAGTCCAAAAAAAAATTTTTTTAAACTTTTTTCAATTTTTCCCCCGTGGGATATATATTCTACCCACACACATTTGGAACTCTCCTGGGGTACTCTCACACATATTATTCCCTCATTTAGCGGATATTTTCACAAAAAAGTGAAATTTTCAAAAATTCAGAAAAATGGCTGAAAATGACTAAATATCAAGGACTCATCAGGCGAATCGCTCTGGAACTGAAATCGGTACGCTCACTAACATTTCCCCTATCTGAAAGTCTGATAAACGCCGGAAAAAAGACTAAGTCCAAAAAAAAATTTTTTTTCAACTTTTTTAAATTTTACCCCCGTGGGATATATCTTCTACCCACACACATTTGGAACTCTCCTGGGGTACTCTCACACATATTATTCCCTCATTTAGCGGATATTTTCACAAAAAAGGGAAATTTTCAAAAATTCAGAAAAATGGCTGAAAACGACAAAATATCAAGGACTCATCGGGTGAATCGCTCTGGAACTGAAATCAGAATGCTCACTGACATTTCCCCTATCTTAAAGTCTGATAAACACCGGAAAAATAACTAAGTCCAAAAAAAACATTTTTTAAACTTTTTTCAATTTTTCCCCCGTGGGATATATATTCTACCCACACACATTTAGAACTCTCCTGGGGTACTCTCACACATATTATTCCCTCATTTAGTGGATATTTTAACAAAAAAGTAAAATTTTCAAAAATTCTGAAAAATGGCTGAAAACGACTAAATATCAAGGACTCATCGGGCGAATCGCTCTGGAACTGAAATCGGAAAGCTCACTGACATTTCCCCTATCTGAAAGTCTGATAAACACCGGAAAAATGACTAAGTCCAAAAAATTACTAAGTCCAAAAAAAAAATTTTTCAACTTTTTTCAATTTTACCCCCGTGGGATATATATTCTACCCACACACATTTGGAACTCTCCTGGGATACTCTCACACATATTATTCCCTCATTTAGCGGATATTTTCACATAAAAGTGAAATATTCAAAAATTCAGAAAAATGGCTGAAACGACTAAATATCAAGTACTCATCAGGCGAATCGCTCTGGAACTGAAATCGGAATGCTCACTGACATTTCCCCTATCTGAAAGTCTGATAAACGCCTGAAAAATGACTAAGTCCAAAAAAAAAAATTTTTCAACTTTTTTCAATTTTAACCCCTGTGGGATATATATACTACCCACACACATTTGGAACTCTCCTGGGGTACTCTCACACATATTATTCCCTCATTTAGTGGATATTTTCACAAAAAAGTGAAGTTTTCATAAATTCAGAAAAATGGCTGAAAACGACAAAATATCAAGGACTCATCGGGCGAATCGCTCTGGAACTGAAATCGGAATGCTCACTGACATTTCCCCTATCTGAAAGTCTGATAAACGCCGGAAAAATGACTAAGTAAAAAAAAAACATTTTTTCAACGTTTTTCAATTTTACCCCCGTGGGATATATATTCTACCCACACACATTTGGAATTCTCCTGGGGTACTCTCACACATATTATTCCCTCATTTAGCGGATATTTTCACAAAAAAGTGAAATTTTCAAAAATTCTGAAAAATGGCTGAAAACCACTAAATATCAAGGACTCATCGGGCGAATCGCTCTGGAACTGAAATTGGAATGCTCACTGACATTTCCCCTATATGAAAGTCTGATAAACGCCGGAAAAATGACTAAGTCCAAAAAAAAATTTTTTTCAACTTTTTTCAATTTTACCCCCGTGGGATTTATATTCTACCCACACACATTTGAAACTCTCCTGGGGTACCCTCACACATATTATTCCCTCATTGAGTTGATATTTTCACAAAAAAAGTGAAATTTTCAAAAATTCAGAAAAATGGCTGAAAACGACTAAATATCAAGGACTCATCGGGCGAATTGCTCTGGAACTGAAATTGGAATGCTCACTGACTTTTCCCCTATCTGAAAGTCTGATAAACACCGGAAAAATGACTAAGTCCAAAAAAAAATTTTTTTCAACCTTTTTCAATTTTACCCCGGTGGGATATATATTCTACCCACACACATTTGGAACTCTCCTGGGGTACTCTCACTCATATTATTCCCTCATTTAGCGGATATTTTCACAAAAAAGGGAAATTTTCAAAAATTCAGAAAAATGGCTGAAAACCACTAAATATCAAGGACTCATCGGGCGAATTGCTCTGGAACTGAAATCGGAATGCTCACTGACATTTCCCCTATCTGAAAGTCTGATAAACACCGGAAAAATGACTAAGTCCAAAAAAAACATTTTTTCAACGTTTTTCAATTTTACACCCGTGGGATATATATTCTACCCACAAACATTTGGAATTCTCCTGGGGTACTCTCACACATATTATTCCCTCATTTAGCGGATATTTTCACAAAAAAGTGAAATGTTCAAAAATTCAGAAAAATGGCTGAAAACGACAAAATATCAAGGACTCATCGGGCGAATCGCTCTGGAACTGAAATCGGTACGATCCCTGACATTTCCCCTATCTGAAAGTCTGATAAACACCGGAAAAATGACTAAGTCCAAAAATAAAATTTTCTTCAACCTTTTTCAATTTTACCCCGGTGGGATATATATTCTACCCACACACATTTGGAACTCTCCTGGGGTACTCTCACTCATATTATTCCCTCATTTAGCGGATATTTTCACAAAAAAGGGAAATTTTCAAAAATTCAGAAAAATGGCTGAAAACGACAAAATATAAAGGACTCATCGGGCGAATCGCTCTGGAACTGAAATCGGAATGCTCACTGACATTTCCCCTATCTGAAAGTCTGATAAACGCCGGAAAAATGACTCAGTCCAAAAAAACCATTTTTCAACTTTTTTCAATTTTACACCCGTGGGATATATATTCTACCCACAAACATTTGGAATTCTCCTGGGGTACTCTCACACATATTATTCCCTCATTTAGCGGATATTTTCACAAAAAAGTGAAATGTTCAAAAATTCAGAAAAATGGCTGAAAATGACTAAATATCAAGGACTCATCGGGCGAATCGCTCTGGAACTGAAATCGGTATGCTCCCTGACATTTCCGGTATCTGAAAGTCTGATAAACACCGGAAAAATGACTAAGTAAAAAAAAAAAATTTTCAACTTTTTTCAATTTTACCCCCATGGGATATATATTCTACCCACACACATTTGGAACTCTCCAGGGGTACTCTCACACATATTATTCCCTCATTTAGCGGATATTTTCACAAAAAAGGGAAATTTTCAAAAATTCAGAAAAATGGCTGAAAACGACAAAATATAAAGGTCTCATCGGGCGAATCGCTCTGGAACTGAAATCGGAATGCTCACTGACATTTCCCCTATCTGAAAGTCTGATAAACGCCGGAAAAATGACTAAGTCCGAAAAAAACATTTTTTCAACGTTTTTCAATTTTACCCAAGTGGGATATATATTCTACCCACACACATTTGGAATTCTCCTGGGGTACTCTCACACATATTATTCCCTCATTTAGCGGATATTTTCACAAAAAAGTGAAATTTTAAAAAATTCAGAAAAATGGCTGAAAACCACTAAGCATCAAGGATTCATCGGGCGAATAGCTCTGGAACTGAAATCGGAATGCTCACTGACATTTCCCCCATCTGAAAGTCTGATAAACGCCGGAAAAATGACTCAGTCCAAAAAAAACATTTTTCAACTTTTTTCAATTTTACCCCCGTGGGATATATATTCTACCCACACACATTTGGAACTCTCCTGGGGCACTCTCACACATATTATTCCCTCATTTAGCGGATATTTTCACAAAAAAGTGAAATTTTCAAAAATTCTGAAAAATGGCTGAAAACCACTAAATATCAAGGACTCATCGGGCGAATCGCTCTGGAACTGAAATTGGAATGCTCACTGACATTTCCCCTATATGAAAGTCTGATAAACGCCGGAAAAATGACTAAGTCCAAAAAAAAATTTTTTTCAACTTTTTTCAATTTTACCCCCGTGGGATTTATATTCTACCCACACACATTTGAAACTCTCCTGGGGTACCCTCACACATATTATTCCCTCATTGAGTTGATATTTTCACAAAAAAAGTGAAATTTTCAAAAATTCAGAAAAATGGCTGAAAACGACTAAATATCAAGGACTCATCGGGCGAATTGCTCTGGAACTGAAATTGGAATGCTCACTGACTTTTCCCCTATCTGAAAGTCTGATAAACACCGGAAAAATGACTAAGTCCAAAAAAAAATTTTTTTCAACCTTTTTCAATTTTACCCCGGTGGGATATATATTCTACCCACACACATTTGGAACTCTCCTGGGGTACTCTCACTCATATTATTCCCTCATTTAGCGGATATTTTCACAAAAAAGGGAAATTTTCAAAAATTCAGAAAAATGGCTGAAAACCACTAAATATCAAGGACTCATCGGGCGAATTGCTCTGGAACTGAAATCGGAATGCTCACTGACATTTCCCCTATCTGAAAGTCTGATAAACACCGGAAAAATGACTAAGTCCAGAAAAAACATTTTTTCAACGTTTTTCAATTTTACACCCGTGGGATATATATTCTACCCACAAACATTTGGAATTCTCCTGGGGTACTCTCACACATATTATTCCCTCATTTAGCGGATATTTTCACAAAAAAGTGAAATGTTCAAAAATTCAGAAAAATGGCTGAAAACGACAAAATATCAAGGACTCATCGGGCGAATCGCTCTGGAACTGAAATCGGTACGATCCCTGACATTTCCCCTATCTGAAAGTCTGATAAACACCGGAAAAATGACTAAGTCCAAAAATAAAATTTTCTTCAACCTTTTTCAATTTTACCCCGGTGGGATATATATTCTACCCACACACATTTGGAACTCTCCTGGGGTACTCTCACTCATATTATTCCCTCATTTAGCGGATATTTTCACAAAAAAGGGAAATTTTCAAAAATTCAGAAAAATGGCTGAAAACGACAAAATATAAAGGACTCATCGGGCGAATCGCTCTGGAACTGAAATCGGAATGCTCACTGACATTTCCCCTATCTGAAAGTCTGATAAACGCCGGAAAAATGACTCAGTCCAAAAAAACCATTTTTCAACTTTTTTCAATTTTACACCCGTGGGATATATATTCTACCCACAAACATTTGGAATTCTCCTGGGGTACTCTCACACATATTATTCCCTCATTTAGCGGATATTTTCACAAAAAAGTGAAATGTTCAAAAATTCAGAAAAATGGCTGAAAATGACTAAATATCAAGGACTCATCGGGCGAATCGCTCTGGAACTGAAATCGGTATGCTCCCTGACATTTCCGGTATCTGAAAGTCTGATAAACACCGGAAAAATGACTAAGTAAAAAAAAAAAATTTTCAACTTTTTTCAATTTTACCCCCATGGGATATATATTCTACCCACACACATTTGGAACTCTCCAGGGGTACTCTCACACATATTATTCCCTCATTTAGCGGATATTTTCACAAAAAAGGGAAATTTTCAAAAATTCAGAAAAATGGCTGAAAACGACAAAATATAAAGGTCTCATCGGGCGAATCGCTCTGGAACTGAAATCGGAATGCTCACTGACATTTCCCCTATCTGAAAGTCTGATAAACGCCGGAAAAATGACTAAGTCCGAAAAAAACATTTTTTCAACGTTTTTCAATTTTACCCAAGTGGGATATATATTCTACCCACACACATTTGGAATTCTCCTGGGGTACTCTCACACATATTATTCCCTCATTTAGCGGATATTTTCACAAAAAAGTGAAATTTTAAAAAATTCAGAAAAATGGCTGAAAACCACTAAGCATCAAGGATTCATCGGGCGAATAGCTCTGGAACTGAAATCGGAATGCTCACTGACATTTCCCCCATCTGAAAGTCTGATAAACGCCGGAAAAATGACTCAGTCCAAAAAAAACATTTTTCAACTTTTTTCAATTTTACCCCCGTGGGATATATATTCTACCCACACACATTTGGAACTCTCCTGGGGCACTCTCACACATATTATTCCCTCATTTAGCGGATATTTTCACAAAAAAGTGAAATTTTCAAAAATTCAGAAAAATGGCTGAAAACGACAAAATATCAAGGACTCATCGGGCGAATCACTCTGGAACTGAAAATGGTAAGCTCCCTGACATTTCCCCTATCTGAAAGTCTGATAAACGCCGGAAAAATGACTCAGTCCAAAAAAAACATTTTTCAACTTTTTTCAATTTTACCCCCGTGGGATATAAATTCTACCCACTCACATTTGGAACTCTCCTGGGGAACTCTCACTCATATTATTCCCTCATTTAGCGGATATTTTCACAAAAAAGTGAAATTTCCAAAAATTCAGAAAAATGGCTGAAAACGACTAAATATCAAGGACTCATCAGGCGAATCGCTCTGGAACTGAAATGGGTACGCTCACTAACATTTCCCCTATCTGAAAGTCTGATAAACACAAGAAAAATGACTAAGTCCAAAAAAAAAATTATTTCAACTTTTTTCAATTTTATGCCCGTGCGATATATATTCTACCCACACACATTTGGAACTCTAGTGGGGTACTCTCACACATATTATTCCCTCATTTAGCGGATATTTTCACAAAAAAGTGAAATTTTCAAAAATTCAGAAAAATGGCTGAAAACGACAAAATATCAAGGACTCATCGGGCGAATCACTCTGGAATTGAAATCGGAATGCTCACTGACATTTCCCCTATCTGAAAGTCTGATAAACGCCGGAAAAATGACTAAGTCCAAAAAAAAAAATTTTAAACTTTTTTCAATTTTACCCCCGTGGGATATATATTCTGCCCACACACATTTGGAAGTCTTCTGGGGTACTCTCACACATATTATTCCCTCATTTAGCGGATATTTTCACAAAAAAGAGAAATTTTCAAAAATTCAGAAAAATGGCTGAAAACGACTAAATATCAAGGACTCATCGGGTGAATCGCTCTGGAACTGAAATCGGTATGCTCCCTGACATTTCCCCTATCTGAAAGTCTGATAAACACAGGAGAAATGACTAAGTCCAAAAAAAACATTTTTTCAACTTTTTTCAATTTTACCCCCGTGGGATATATATTCTACCCACACACATTTGGAACTCTCCTGGGGTACTCTCACATATTATTATTCCCTTATTTAGTGGATATTTTCACCAAAAAGTTAAATTTTCAAAAATTCAGAAAAATGGCTGAAAACGACTAAATATCAAGGACTCATCGGGCGAATCGCTCTGGAACTGAAATGGGTACGCTCACTAACATTTCCCCTATCTGAAAGTCTGATAAACACAGGAAAAATGACTAAGTCCAAAAAAAAACATTTTTTCAACTTTTTTCAATTTTACCCCCGTGGGATATATATTCTACCCACAAACATTTGGAATTCTCCTGGGGTACTCTCACACATATTATTCCCTCATTTAGCGGATATTTTCACAAAAAAGTGAAATTTTCAAAAATTCAGAAAAATGGCTGAAAACGACAAAATATAGAGGACTCATCGGGCGAATCGCTCTGGAACTGAAATCGGAATGCTCACTGACATTTCCCCTATCTGAAAGTCTGACAAACGCCGGAAAAAAGACTAAGTCCAAAAAAAAAATTTTTTTCAACTTTTTTCAATTTTATGCCCGTGCGATATATATTCTACCCACACACATTTGGAACTCTCCTGGGGTACTCTCACACATATTATTCCCTCATTTAGCGGATATTTTCACAAAAAAGTGAAATTTTCAAAAATTCAGAAAAATGGCTGAAAACGACTAAATATCAAGGACTCATTGGGCGAATCGCTGTGGAACTGAAATCGGTCCGCTCCCTGACATTTCCCCTATCTGAAAGTCTGATAAACGCCGGAAAAATGACTAAGTCCCAAAAAAAAAATTGTTCAACTTTTTTCAATTTTACCCCCGTGGGATATATATTCTACCCACACACATTTGGAATTCTCCTGGGGTACTCTCACACATATTATTCCCTCATTTAGCGGATATTTTCACAAAAAAGTGAAATGTTCAAAAATTCAGAAAAATGTCTGAAAATGACTAAATATCAAGGACTCATCGGGCGAATCGCTCTGGAACTGAAATCGGTATGCTCCCTGACATTTCCGGTATCTGAAAGTCTGATAAACACCGGAAAAATGACTAAGTCAAAAAAAAAAATTTTCAACTTTTTTCAATTTTACCCCCATGGGATATATATTCTACCCACACACATTTGGAACTCTCCAGGGGTACTCTCACACATATTATTCCCTCATTTAGCGGATATTTTCACAAAAAAGGGAAATTTTCAAAAATTCAGAAAAATGGCTGAAAACGACAAAATATAAAGGACTCATCGGGCGAATCGCTCTGGAACTGAAATCGGAATGCTCACTGACATTTCCCCTATCTGAAAGTCTGATAAACGCCGGAAAAATGACTAAGTCCGAAAAAAACATTTTTTCAACGTTTTTCAATTTTACCCAAGTGGGATATATATTCTACCCACACACATTTGGAATTCTCCTGGGGTACTCTCACACATATTATTCCCTCATTTAGCGGATATTTTCACAAAAAAGTGAAATTTTAAAAAATTCAGAAAAATGGCTGAAAACCACTAAGCATCAAGGATTCATCGGGCGAATAGCTCTGGAACTGAAATCGGAATGCTCACTGACATTTCCCCCATCTGAAAGTCTGATAAACGCCGGAAAAATGACTCAGTCCAAAAAAAACATTTTTCAACTTTTTTCAATTTTACCCCCGTGGGATATAAATTCTACCCACTCACATTTGGAACTCTCCTGGGGAACTCTCACTCATATTATTCCCTCATTTAGCGGATATTTTCACAAAAAAGTGAAATTTCCAAAAATTCAGAAAAATGGCTGAAAACGACTAAATATCAAGGACTCATCAGGCGAATCGCTCTGGAACTGAAATGGGTACGCTCACTAACATTTCCCCTATCTGAAAGTCTGATAAACACAAGAAAAATGACTAAGTCCAAAAAAAAAATTATTTCAACTTTTTTCAATTTTATGCCCGTGCGATATATATTCTACCCACACACATTTGGAACTCTAGTGGGGTACTCTCACACATATTATTCCCTCATTTAGCGGATATTTTCACAAAAAAGTGAAATTTTCAAAAATTCAGAAAAATGGCTGAAAACGACAAAATATCAAGGACTCATCGGGCGAATCACTCTGGAATTGAAATCGGAATGCTCACTGACATTTCCCCTATCTGAAAGTCTGATAAACGCCGGAAAAATGACTAAGTCCAAAAAAAAAAATTTTAAACTTTTTTCAATTTTACCCCCGTGGGATATATATTCTGCCCACACACATTTGGAACTCTTCTGGGGTACTCTCACACATATTATTCCCTCATTTAGCGGATATTTTCACAAAAAAGAGAAATTTTCAAAAATTCAGAAAAATGGCTGAAAACGACTAAATATCAAGGACTCATCGGGTGAATCGCTCTGGAACTGAAATCGGTATGCTCCCTGACATTTCCCCTATCTGAAAGTCTGATAAATGCCGGAAAAAAGACTAAGTCCAAAAAAAAATTTTTTTCAACTTTTTTCAATTTTATGCCTGTGCGATATATATTCTACCCGCACACATTTGGAACTCTCCTGGGGTACTCTCACACATATTATTCCCTCATTTAGCGGATATTTTCACAAAAAAGAGAAATTTTCAAAAATTCAGAAAAATGGCTGAAAACGACTAAATATCAAGGACTCATCGGGTGAATCACTCTGGAACTGAAATCGGTATGCTCCCTGACATTTCCCCTATCTGAAAGTCTGATAAACACAGGAGAAATGACTAAGTCCAAAAAAAACATTTTTTCAACTTTTTTCAATTTTACCCCCGTGGGATATATATTCTACCCACACACATTTGGAACTCTCCTGGGGTACTCTCACACATATTATTCCCTCATTTAGCGGATATTTTCACAAAAAAGTGAAATTTTCAAAAATTCAGAAAAATGGCTGAAAACGACAAAATATAGAGGACTCATCGGGCGAATCGCTCTGGAACTGAAATCGGAATGCTCACTGACATTTCCCCTATCTGAAAGTCTGACAAACGCCGGAAAAAAGACTAAGTCCAAAAAAAAAATTTTTTTCAACTTTTTTCAATTTTATGCCCGTGCGATATATATTCTACCCACACACATTTGGAACTCTCCTGGGGTACTCTCACACATATTATTCCCTCATTTAGCGGATATTTTCACAAAAAAGTGAAATTTTCAAAAATTCTGAAAAATGGCTGAAAACGACTAAATATCAAGGACTCATTGGGAGAATAGCTCTGGAACTGAAATCGGAATGCTCACTGACATTTCCCCTATCTGAAAGTCTGATAAACGCCGGAAAAATGACTAAGTCCAAAAAAAAAATTTTTTCAACTTTTTTCAATTTTACCCCCGTGGGATATATAATCTACCCACACACATTTGGAACTCTCCTGGGGTACTCTCACACATATTATTCCCTCATTTAGTGGATATTTTCACAAAAAAGTGAAATTTTCAAAAATTCTGAAAAATGGCTGAAAACGACTAAATGTCAAGGACTCATCGGGCGAATCGCTCTGGAACTGAAATTGGTACGCTCCCTGACATTTCCCCTATCTGAAAGTATGATAAACGCCGGAAAAATGTCTAAGTCCAAAAAAAAAATTTTTGAAACTTTTTTCAATTTTATGCCCGTGCGATATATATTCTACCCACACACATTTGGAACTCTCCTGGGGTACTCTCACACATATTATTCCCTCATTTAGCAGATATTTTCACGAAAAAGTGAAATTTTCAAAAATTCTGAAGAATGGCTGAAAACGACTAAATATCAAGGTCTCATTGGGAGAATAGCTCTGGAACTGAAATCGGAATGCTCACTGACATTTCTCCTATCTGAAAGTCTGATAAACGCCGGAAAAATGACTAAGTCCAAAAAAAAAATTTTTTCAACTTTTTTCAATTTTACCCCCGTGGGATATATAATCTACCCACACACATTTGGAACTCTCCTGGGGTACTCTCACACATATTATTCCCTCATTTAGTGGATATTTTCACAAAAAAGGGAAATTTTCAAAAATTCAGAAAAATGGCTGAAAACGACTAAATGTCAAGGACTCATCGGGCGAATCGCTCTGGAACTGAAATTGGAATGCTCACTGACATTTCCCCTATCTGAAAGTCTGATAAACGCCGGAAAAAAGACTAAGTCCAAAAAAAAAATTTTTGAAACTTTTTTCAATTTTATGCCCGTGCGATATATAATCTACCCACACACATTTGGAACTCTCCTGGGGTACTCTCACACATATTATTCCCTCATTTAGTGGATATTTTCACAAAAAAGGGAAATTTTCAAAAATTCAGAAAAATGGCTGAAAACGACTAAATGTCAAGGACTCATCGGGCAAATCGCTCTGGAACTGAAATTGGTACGCTCCCTGACATTTCCCCTATCTGAATGTCTGATAAACGCCGGAAAAATGTCTAAATCCAAAAAAAAAATTTTTTCAACTTTTTTCAATTTTACCCCCGTGGGATATATATTCTACCCACACACATTTGGAATTCTCCTGGGGTACTCTCACACATATTATTCCCTCATTTAGCGGATATTTTCACAAAAAAGTGAAAATTTAAAAAATTCAGAAAAATGGCTGAAAACGACAAAATATCAAGGACTCATCGGGCGAATCGCTCTGGAACTGAAATTGGTACGCTCCCTGACATTTCCCCTATCTGAAAGTCTGATAAACGCCCGAAAAATGTCTAAGTCCAAAAAAAAAATTTTTTCAACTTTTTTCAATTTTACCCCTGTGGGATATATATTCTACCCACACACATTACAATTCTCCTGGGGTACTCTCACACATATTATTCCCTCATTTAGCGAATATTTTCACAAAAAGTGAAAATTTCAAAAATTCAGAAAAATGGCTGAAAATGACTAAATATCAAGGACTCATCGGGAGAATCGCTCTGGAACTGAAATCGGAATGCTCACTGACATTTCCCCTATCTGAAAGTCTGATAAACGCCGGAAAAATGACTAAAGTCCAAAAAAAAAATTTTTTCAACTTTTTTCAATTTTACCCCCGTGGGATATATATTCTACCCACACACATTTGGAATTCTCCTGGGATACTCTCACACATATTATTCCGTCATTTAGCAGATATTTTCACAAAAAAGTGAAATTTTCAAAAATTCTGAAAAATGGCTGAAAACGACAAAATATCAAGGACTCATCGGGCGAATCGCTCTGGAACTGAAATTGGAATGCTCACTAACATTTCCCCTATCTGAAAGTCTGATAAACGCCGGAAAAAAGACTAAGTTCAAAAAAAAAATTTTTGCAACTTTTTTCAATTTTTTGCTTGTGCGATATATATTCTACCCACACACATTTGGAATACTCCTGGGGTACTCTCACACATATTATTCCCTCATTTAGCGGATATTTTCACAAAAAGTGAAAATTTCAAAAATTCAGAAAAATGGCTGAAAACGACTAAATGTCAAGGACTCTTCGGGCGAATCGCTCTGGAACTGAAATTGGTACGCTCCCTGACATTTCCCCTATCTGAAAGTCTGATAAACACCGGAAAAATGTCTAAGTCCAAAATAAAAATTTTTTCAACTTTTTTCAATTTTACCCCCGTAGGATATATATTCTACCCACACACATTTGGAATTCTCCTGGGGTACTCTCACACATATTATTCCCTCATTTAGCGGATATTTTCACAAAAAAGTGAAAATTTCAAAAATTCAGAAAAATGGCTAAAAACGACAAAATATCAAGGACTCATCGGGCGAATCGCTTTGGAACTGAAATCAGAATGCTCACTGACATTTCCCCTATCTGAAAGTATGATAAACGCCGGAAGAATGACTAGGTCCAAAAAAAAAAATTTTTAAACTTTTTTCAATTTTACCCCCGTGGGATATATATTCTACCCACACACATTTCGAACTCTGCTGGGGTACTCTCACACATATTATTCCCTCATTTAGTGGATATTTTCAAAAAAAGAGAAATTTTCAAAAATTCAGAAAAATGGCTGAAAACGACTAAATATCAAGGACTCATCGGGTGAATCGCTCTGGAACTGAAATCGGTACACTCCCTGACATTTCCCCTATCTGAAAGTCTGATAAACGCCGGAAAAATGTCTAAGTCCAAAAAAAAAAATTTTTCAACTTTTTTCAATTTTACACCCGTGGGATATATATTCTACCCACACACATTTGGAATTCTCCTGGGGTACTCTCACACATATTATTCCCTCATTTAGCGGATATTTTCACAAAAAAGTGAAAATTTCAAAAATTCAGAAAAATGGCTGAAAACGACAAAATATCAAGGACTCATCGGGCGAATCACTCTGGAACTGAAATCAGAATGCTCACTGACATTTCCCCTATCTGAAAGTCTGATAAACGCCGGAAAAATGACTAAGTCCAAAAATAAAAAAAATTTCAACTTTTTTCAATTTTACCCCCGTGGGATATATAATCTACCCACACACATTTGGAACTCTCCTGGGGTACTCTCACACATATTATTCCCTCATTTAGTGGATATTTTCACAAAAAAGGGAAATTTTCAAAAATTCAGAAAAATGGCTGAAAACGACTAAATGTCAAGGACTCATCGGGCGAATCGCTCTGGAACTGAAATTGGTACGCTCCCTGACATTTCCCCTATCTGAAAGTCTGATAAACGCCGGAAAAATGTCTAAGTCCAAAAAAAAAATTTTTGAAACTTTTTTCAATTTTATGCCCGTGCGATATATATTCTACCCACACACATTTGGAACTCTCCTGGTGTACCCTCACACATATTATTCCCTCATTTAGCGGATATTTTCACAAAAAAGTGAAATTTTAAGAAATTCAGAAAATTGGCTGAAAACGACTAAATATCAAGGACTCATCAGGTGAATCGCTCTGGAACTGAAATCGGAAGGCTCACTGAAATTTCCCCTATCTGAAAGTCTGATAAATGCCAGAAAAATGACTAAGTCCAAAAAAAAAATATTTTTCAACTTTTTTCAATTTTACCCCCGTGGGATATATATTCAACCCACACACATTTGGAACTCTCCTGGTGTACCCTCACACATATTATTCCCTCATTTAGCGGATATTTTCACAAAAAAGTGAAATTTTCAAAAATTCAGAAAATTGGCTGAAAACAACTAAATATCAAGGACTCATCAGGCGAATCGCTCTGGAACTGAAATCGGAAGGCTCACTGAAATTTCCCCTATCTGAAAGTCTGATAAACGCCGAAAAAATGACTAATTCCAAAAAAAAAATGTTTTCAACTTTTTTCAATTTAACCCCCGTGGGATGTATATTCTGCCCACACACATTTGGAACTCTCCTGGGGTACCCTCACACATATTATTCCCTCATTTAGCAGATATTTTCACAAATAAGTGAAATTTTCAAAAATTCAGAAAATTGGCTGAAAACGACTAAATATCAAGGACTCATCGGGCGAATCGCTCTGGAACTGAAATCGGAATGCTCACTGACATTTCCCCTATCGGAAAGTCTGATCAATGCGGGAAAAATGACTAAGTCCAAAAAAAAAATGTTTCAACTTTTTTCAATTTTACCCCCGTGGGATATATATTCTACCCACACACATTTGGAACTCTCCTGGGGTACCCTCACACATATTATTCCCTCATTTAGCGGATATTTTCACAAAAAAGTGAAATTTTCAAAAATTCAGAAAATTGGCTGAAAACAACTAAATATCAAGGACTCGTCGGACGAATCGCTCTGGTTCTGAAATCAGAACGCTCACTGACATTTCCCCTATCTGAAAGTCTGGTAAACGTCGGAGAAATGACTAAGTCCGAAAAAAAAAAATTTTCAACTTTTTTCAATTTTACCCCCGTGGGATATATATTCTACCCACACACATATGGAACTCTCCTGGTGTACCCTCACACATATTATTCCCTCATTTAACGGATATTTTCACAAAAAAGTGAAATTTTAAGAAATTCTGAAAATTGGCTGAAAACGACTAAATATCAAGGACTCATCAGGCGAATCGCTCTGGAACTGAAATCGGAAGGCTCACTGAAATTTCCCCTATCGGAAAGTCTGATCAATGCGGGAAAAATGACTAAGTCCAAAAAAAAAATGTTTCAACTTTTTTCAATTTTACCCCCGTGGGATATATATTCTACCCACACACATTTGGAACTCTCCTGGGGTACCCTCACACATATTCTTCCCTCACTTAGCGGATATTTTCACAAAAAAGTGAAATTTTCAAAAATTCAGAAAATTGGCTGAAAACGACTAAATATCAAGGACTCATCGGACGAATCGCTCTGGTACTGAAATCAGAACACTCACTGACATTTCCCCTATCTGAAAGTCTGGTAAACGTCGGAGAAATGACTAAGTCCAAAAAAAATTATTTTTCAACTTTTTTCAATTTTACCCCCGTGGGATATATATTCTACCCACACACATTTGGAACTCTCCTGGGGTACCCTCACACATATTATTCCCTCACTTAGCGGATATTTTCACAAAAAAGTGAAATTTTCAAAAATTCAGAAAATTGGCTCAAAACGACTAAATATCAAGGACTCGTCGGACGAATCGCTCTGGTACTGAAATCAGAACACTCACTGACATTTCCCCTATCTGAAAGTCTGGTAAACGTCGGAGAAATGACTAAGCCCAAAAAAAATAATTTTTCAACTTTTTTCAATTTTACCCCCGTGGGATATATATTCTACCCACACACATTTGGAACTCTCCTGGTGTACCCTCACACATATTATTCCCTCATTTAGCGGATATTTTCACAAAAAAGTGAAATTTTAAGAAATTCAGAAAATTGGCTGAAAACGACTAAATATCAAGGACTCATCAGGTGAATCGCTCTGGAACTGAAATCGGAAGGCTCACTGAAATTTCCCCTATCTGAAAGTCTGATAAATGCCAGAAAAATGACTAAGTCCAAAAAAAAAATATTTTTCAACTTTTTTCAATTTTACCCCCGTGGGATATATATTCAACCCACACACATTTGGAACTCTCCTGGTGTACCCTCACACATATTATTCCCTCATTTAGCGGATATTTTCACAAAAAAGTGAAATTTTCAAAAATTCAGAAAATTGGCTGAAAACAACTAAATATCAAGGACTCATCAGGCGAATCGCTCTGGAACTGAAATCGGAAGGCTCACTGAAATTTCCCCTATCTGAAAGTCTGATAAACGCCGAAAAAATGACTAATTCCAAAAAAAAAATGTTTTCAACTTTTTTCAATTTAACCCCCGTGGGATGTATATTCTGCCCACACACATTTGGAACTCTCCTGGGGTACCCTCACACATATTATTCCCTCATTTAGCGGATATTTTCACAAAAAAGTGAAATTTTCAAAAATTCAGAAAATTGGCTGAAAACGACTAAATATCAAGGACTCGTCGGACGAATCGCTCTGGTACTGAAATCAGAACGCTCACTGACATTTCCCCTATCTGAAAGTCTGGTAAACGTCGGAGAAATGACTAAGTCCAAAAAAAAATTTTTTCAACTTTTTCAATTTTACCCCCGTGGGATATATATTCTACCCACACACATTTAGAAATCTCCTGGGGTACCCTCACACGTATTATTCCCTCATTTAGTGGATATTTTCACAAAAAAGTGAAATTTTCAAAAATTCAGAAAAATGGCTGAAAACTACTAAATATCAGGGACTCATCGGGCGAATCACTCTGGAACTGAAATCGGAATGCTCACTGACATTTCTCCTATCTGAAAGTCTGATAAACGCTGGAAAAATGACTAATTCCCCCCCCAAAAAATTTTCAACTTTTTTCAATTTTACCCCCGTGGGATATATAATCTACCCACACACATTTGGAACTCTCCTGGGGTACCCTCACACATATTATTCCCTCATCTAGCGAATATTTTCACAAAAAAGTGAAATTTTCAAAAAATCTGAAAATTGGCTGAAAATGACTAAATATTCAGGACTCATCGGGAGAATCGCTCTGGAACTGAAATTGGAACGCTCACTGACATTTCCCCTATCTGAAAGTCTGATAAACGCCGGAAAAATGACTAATTCCCCCACCCCAAAAAAAATTTCAACTTTTTTCAATTTTACCCCCGTGGGATATATATTCTACCCACACACATTTGGAACTCTCCTGGTGTACCCTCACACACATTATTTCCTCATTTAGCGGATATTTTCACAAAAAAGTGAAATTTTCAAAAATTCAGAAAATTGGCTGAAAATTACTAAATATCAAGTACTCATCGGGCGTATCGCTCTGGAACTGAAATCGGAATGCTCACTGACATTTCCCCTATCTGAAAGTCTGATAAACACCGGAGAAATGACAAAGTCCAAAAAAAAAATTGTTCAACTTTTTTCAATTTTACCCCAGTGGGATATATAGTCTACCCACACACTTTGGAACTCTCCTGGTGTACCCTCACACATATTATTCCCTCATTTAGCGGATATTTTCACAAAAAAGTGAAATTTTAAAAAATTCAGAAAATTGGCTGAAAAGGACTAAATATCAAGGACTCATCCGGCGAATCGCTCTGGAACTGAAATCGGAATGCTCTCTGAAATTTCCCCTATCTGAAAGTCTGATCAATGCCGGAAAAATGAATAAGTCAAAAAAAAATTTTTCAACTCTTTTCAGTTTTACCCCCGTGGGATATATATTCTACCCACACACATTTGGAGCTCTCCTGGTGTACACTCACACATATTATTCCCTCAATTAGTGGATATTTTCACAAAAAAGTGAAATTTTAAAAAATTCAGAAAATTGGCTGAAAACGACTAAATATCAAGGACTCATCAGGCGAATCGCTCTGGAACTGAAATCGGAAGGCTCACTGACATTTCCCCTATCTGAAAGTCTGGTAAACGTCGGAGAAATGACAGTCCAAAAAAAAAAATTTTTCAACTTTTTTCAATTTTACCCCAGTGGGATATATATTCTACCAACACACATTTGGAAATCTCCTGGTGTACCCTCACACATATTATTCCCTAATTTAGCGGATATTTTCACAAAAAAGTGAAATTTTAAGAAATTCAGAAAATTGGCTGAAAACGACTAAATATCAAGGACTCATCGGGCGAATCGCTCTGGAACTGAAATCGGAGCGCTCACTGACATTTCCCCTTTCTGAAAGTCTGATAAACGCCGAAAAAATGACTAAGTCCAAAAAAAAAATGTTTTCAACTTTTTTCAATTTAACCCCCGTGGGATGTATATTCTGCCCACACACATTTGGAACTCTCCTGGGGTACCCTCACACATATTATTCCCTCATTTAGCAGATATTTTCACAAAAAAGTGAAATTTTCAAAAATTCAGAAAATTGGCTGAAAACGACTTAATATCAAGGACTCATCGGGCGAATCGCTCTGGAACTGAAATCGGAATGCTCACTGACATTTCCCCTATCGGAAAGTCTGATCAATGCGGGAAAAATGACTAAGTCCAAAAAAAAAATGTTTCAACTTTTTTCAATTTTACCCCCGTGGGATATATATTCTACTCACACACATTTGGAACTCTCCTGGGGTACCCTCACACATATTATTCCCTCATTTAGCGGATATTTTCACAAAAAAGTGAAATTTTCAAAAATTCAGAAAATTGGCTGAAAACAACTAAATATCAAGGACTCATCGGGCGAATCGCTCTGTAAATGAAATCGGAATGCTCACTGACATTTCCCTTCTCTGAAAGTCTGATAAACGCCGGAAAAATGACTAAATCCAAAAAAAAATTTTTTTCAACTTTTTTCAATTGTTCCCCCGTGGAATATATACTCTACCCACACACATTTGGAACTCTCCTGGGGTACCCTCACACATATTATTCCCTCATTTAGTCGATATTTTCACAAAAAAGTGAAATTTTCAAAAATTCAGAAAATTGGCTGAAAACGACTTAATATCAAGGACTCATCGGGCGAATCGCTCTGGAACTGAAATCGGAATGCTCACTGACATTTCCCCTATCGGAAAGTCTGATCAATGCGGGAAAAATGACTAAGTCCAAAAAAAAAATGTTTTTCAACTTTTTTCAATTTTATGCCCGTGCGATATACATTCTACCTACACACATTTGGAACTCTCCTGGGGTACCCTCACACATACTATTCCATCATTTAGTGGATATTTTCACAAAAAAGTGAAGTTTTCAAAAATTCAGAAAAATGCTTGAAAACGACTAAATATCAAGGACTCATTGGGCGAATCGCTCTGGAACTGAAATCGGAATGCTCACTGACATTTCCCCTATCTGAAAGTCTGATAAACGCCGGAAAAATGACAGTCCAAAAAAAATTTTTTTTCAACTTTTTTAAATTTTACCCCGTGGGATATATATTCTACCCACACACATTTGGAACTCTCCTGGGGTACTCTCACACATATTATTCCCTCATTTAGCGGATATTTTCACAAAAAAGTGAAATTTTCAAAAATTCAGAAAAATGGCTGAAAACAACTAAATATCAAGGAATCATCTGACGAATCGCTCTGGAACTGAAATCGGTACGCTCACTGACATTTCCCCTATCTGAAAGTCTGATAAGCGCCGGAAAAATGACTAAGCCCAAAAAAAAACTTTTTTCAACTTTTTTCTATTTTATGCCCGTGGGATATAGAGTCTACCCACACACATTTGGAACTCTCCTGGGGTACTCTCACACATATTATTCCCTCATTTAGCGGATATTTTCACAAAAAAGTGAAATTTTAAAAAATTCAGAAAATTGGCTGAAAACGACTAAATATCAAGGACTCATCAGGCGAATCGCTCTGGAACTGAAATCGGAGCGCTCACTGACATTTCCCCTATCTGAAAGTCTGATAAACGCCGAAAAAATGACTAAGTCCAAAAAAAAAATGTTTTCAACTTTTTTCAATTTAACCCCCGTGGGATGTATATTCTGCCCACACACATTTGGAACTCTCCTGGGGTACCCTCACACATATTATTCCCTCATTTAGCAGATATTTTCACAAAAAAGTGAAATTTTCAAAAATTCAGAAAATTGGCTGAAAACGACTTAATATCAAGGACTCATCGGGCGAATCGCTCTGGAACTGAAATCGGAATGCTCACTGACATTTCCCCTATCGGAAAGTCTGATCTATGCGGGAAAAATGACTAAGTCCAAAAAAAAAATGTTTCAACTTTTTTCAATTTTACCCCCGTGGGATATATATTCTACTCACACACATTTGGAACTCTCCTGGGGTACCCTCACACATATTATTCCCTCATTTAGCGGATATTTTCACAAAAAAGTGAAATTTTCAAAAATTCTGAAAATTGGCTGAAAACAACTAAATATCAAGGACTCATCGGGCGAATCGCTCTGTAAATGAAATCGGAATGCTCACTGACATTTCCCTTCTCTGAAAGTCTGATAAACGCCGGAAAAATGACTAAATCCAAAAAAAAAATTTTTTCAACTTTTTTCAATTGTTCCCCCGTGGAATATATACTCTACCCACACACATTTGGAACTCTCCTGGGGTACCCTCACACATATTATTCCCTCATTTAGTCGATATTTTCACAAAAAAGTGAAATTTTCAAAAATTCAGAAAATTGGCTGAAAACGATTTAATATCAAGGACTCATCGGGCGAATCGCTCTGGAACTGAAATCGGAATGCTCACTGACATTTCCCTTTTCTGAAAGTCTGATAAACGCCGGAAAAATGATTAAATCCAAAAGAAAATTTTTTTCAACTTTTTTCAATTGTTCCCCCGTGGAATATATACTCTACCCACACACATTTGGAACTCTCCTGGGGTACCCTCACACATATTATTCCCTCACTTAGCGGATATTTTCACAAAAAAGTGAAATTTTCAAAAATTCAGAAAATTGGCTGAAAACGACTAAATATCAAGGACTCGTCGGACGAATCGCTCTGGTACTGAAATCAGAACGCTCACTGACATTTCCCCTATCTGAAAGTCTGGTAAACGTCGGAGAAATGACTAAGTCCAAAAAAAGAAATTTTTCAACTTTTTTCAATTTTACCCCCGTGGAATATATATTCTACCCACACACATTTGGAACTCTCCTGGTGTACCCTCACACATATTATTCCCTCATTTAGCAGATATTTTCACAAAAAAGTGAAATTTTCAAAAATTCAGAAAATTGGCTGAAAACGACTAAATATCAATGACTCATCGGGCGAATCGCTCTAGAACTGAAATCGAAATGCTCACTGACATTTCCCCTATCTGAAAGTCTGATAAATGCCATAAAAATGAGTAAGTCCAAAAAAAAAATTTTTTCAACTTTTTTCAATTTTACCCCCGTGGGATATATATTCTACCCACACACATTTGGAACTCTCCTGGGGTACCCTCACACATATTATTCCCTCATTTAGCAGATATTTTCATAAAAAAGTGAAATTTTCAAAAATTCAGAAAATTAGCTGAAAATGACTAAATATCAAGTATGCATCGGGCGAATCGCTCTGCAAATGAAATCGGAATGCTCACTGACATTTTCCTTCTCTGAAAGTCTGATAAACGCCGGAAAAATGACTAAATCAAAAAAAATAATGTTTTCAACTTTTTTCAATTTTACCCCCGTGGGATATATATTCTACTCACACACATTTGGAACTCTCCTGGTGTACCCTCACACATATTATTCCCTCATTTAGCAGATATTTTCACAAAAAAGTGAAATTTTAAGAAATTCAGAAAATTGGCTGAAAACGACTAAATATCAAGGACTCATCAGGCGAATCGCTCTGGAACTGAAATCGGAAGGCTCACTGAAATTTCCCCTATCTGAAAGTCTGATAAACGCTGGAAAAATGACTAAGTCCAAAATAAAAATGTTTTCAACTTTTTTCAATTTAACCTCCGTGGGATGTATATTCTACCCACACACATTTGGAACTCTCCTGGGGTACTCTCACACATATTATTCCCTCATTTAGCGGATATTTTCACAAAAAAGTGAAATTTTCAAAAATTCAGAAAAATGGCTGAAAACAACTAAATATCAAGGAATCATCTGACGAATCGCTCTGGAACTGAAATCGGTACGCTCACTGACATTTCCCCTATCTGAAAGTCTGATAAGCGCCGGAAAAATGACTAAGCCCAAAAAAAAACTTTTTTCAACTTTTTTCTATTTTATGCCCGTGGGATATAGAGTCTACCCACACACATTTGGAACTCTCCTGGGGTACTCTCACACATATTATTCCCTCATTTAGCGGATATTTTCACAAAAAAGTGAAATTTTAAAAAATTCAGAAAATTGGCTGAAAACGACTAAATATCAAGGACTCATCAGGCGAATCGCTCTGGAACTGAAATCGGAGCGCTCACTGACATTTCCCCTATCTGAAAGTCTGATAAACGCCGAAAAAATGACTAAGTCCAAAAAAAAAATGTTTTCAACTTTTTTCAATTTAACCCCCGTGGGATGTATATTCTGCCCACACACATTTGGAACTCTCCTGGGGTACCCTCACACATATTATTCCCTCATTTAGCAGATATTTTCACAAAAAAGTGAAATTTTCAAAAATTCAGAAAATTGGCTGAAAACGACTTAATATCAAGGACTCATCGGGCGAATCGCTCTGGAACTGAAATCGGAATGCTCACTGACATTTCCCCTATCGGAAAGTCTGATCTATGCGGGAAAAATGACTAAGTCCAAAAAAAAAATGTTTCAACTTTTTTCAATTTTACCCCCGTGGGATATATATTCTACTCACACACATTTGGAACTCTCCTGGGGTACCCTCACACATATTATTCCCTCATTTAGCGGATATTTTCACAAAAAAGTGAAATTTTCAAAAATTCTGAAAATTGGCTGAAAACAACTAAATATCAAGGACTCATCGGGCGAATCGCTCTGTAAATGAAATCGGAATGCTCACTGACATTTCCCTTCTCTGAAAGTCTGATAAACGCCGGAAAAATGACTAAATCCAAAAAAAAAATTTTTTCAACTTTTTTCAATTGTTCCCCCGTGGAATATATACTCTACCCACACACATTTGGAACTCTCCTGGGGTACCCTCACACATATTATTCCCTCATTTAGTCGATATTTTCACAAAAAAGTGAAATTTTCAAAAATTCAGAAAATTGGCTGAAAACGATTTAATATCAAGGACTCATCGGGCGAATCGCTCTGGAACTGAAATCGGAATGCTCACTGACATTTCCCTTTTCTGAAAGTCTGATAAACGCCGGAAAAATGATTAAATCCAAAAGAAAATTTTTTTCAACTTTTTTCAATTGTTCCCCCGTGGAATATATACTCTACCCACACACATTTGGAACTCTCCTGGGGTACCCTCACACATATTATTCCCTCACTTAGCGGATATTTTCACAAAAAAGTGAAATTTTCAAAAATTCAGAAAATTGGCTGAAAACGACTAAATATCAAGGACTCGTCGGACGAATCGCTCTGGTACTGAAATCAGAACGCTCACTGACATTTCCCCTATCTGAAAGTCTGGTAAACGTCGGAGAAATGACTAAGTCCAAAAAAAGAAATTTTTCAACTTTTTTCAATTTTACCCCCGTGGGATATATATTCTACCCACACACATTTGGAACTCTCCTGGTGTACCCTCACACATATTATTCCCTCATTTAGCAGATATTTTCACAAAAAAGTGAAATTTTCAAAAATTCAGAAAATTGGCTGAAAACGACTAAATATCAGTGACTCATCGGGCGAATCGCTCTAGAACTGAAATCGAAATGCTCACTGACATTTCCCCTATCTGAAAGTCTGATAAATGCCATAAAAATGAGTAAGTCCAAAAAAAAAATTTTTTCAACTTTTTTCAATTTTACCCCCGTGGGATATATATTCTACCCACACACATTTGGAACTCTCCTGGGGTACCCTCACACATATTATTCCCTCATTTAGCAGATATTTTCATAAAAAAGTGAAATTTTCAAAAATTCAGAAAATTAGCTGAAAATGACTAAATATCAAGTATGCATCGGGCGAATCGCTCTGCAAATGAAATCGGAATGCTCACTGACATTTTCCTTCTCTGAAAGTCTGATAAACGCCGGAAAAATGACTAAATCAAAAAAAATAATGTTTTCAACTTTTTTCAATTTTACCCCCGTGGGATATATATTCTACTCACACACATTTGGAACTCTCCTGGTGTACCCTCACACATATTATTCCCTCATTTAGCAGATATTTTCACAAAAAAGTGAAATTTTAAGAAATTCAGAAAATTGGCTGAAAACGACTAAATATCAAGGACTCATCAGGCGAATCGCTCTGGAACTGAAATCGGAAGGCTCACTGAAATTTCCCCTATCTGAAAGTCTGATAAACGCTGGAAAAATGACTAAGTCCAAAATAAAAATGTTTTCAACTTTTTTCAATTTAACCTCCGTGGGATGTATATTCTACCCACACACATTTGGAACTCTCCTGGGGTACCCTCACACATATTATTCCCTCATTTAGCAGATATTTTCACAAAAAAGTGAAATTTTCAAAAATTCAGAAAATTGGCTGAAAACGACTTAATATCAAGGACTCATCGGGGGAAATCGCTCTGGAACTGAAATCGGAATGCTCACTGACATTTCCCCTATCGGAAAGTCTGATCAATGCGGGAAAAATGACTAAGTCCAAAAAAAAAATGTTTCAACTTTTTTCAATTTTACCCCCGTGGGATATATATTCTATTCACACACATTTGGAACTCTCCTGGGGTACCCTCAGACATATTATTCCCTCATTTAGCGGATATTTTCACAAAAAAGTGAAATTTTCAAAAATTCAGAAAATTGGCTGAAAACGACTAAATATCAAGGACTCATCAGGCGAATCGCTCTGGAACTGAAATCGGAAGGCTCACTGACATTTCCCCTATCTGAAAGTCTGATAAACGCCGAAAAAATGGCTAAGTCCAAAAAAAAAATGTTTTCAACTTTTTTCAATTTAACCCCCGTGGGATGTATATTCTGCCCACACACATTTGGTACTCTCCTGGGGTACCCTCACACATATTATTCCCTCATTTAGCGGATATTTTCACAAAAAAGTGAAATTTTCAAAAATTCAGAAAATTGGCTGAAAATGACTAAATATCAAGTATGCATCGGGCAAATCGCTCTGCAAATGAAATCGGAATGCTCACTGACATTTTCCTTCTCTGAAAGTCTGATAAACGCCGGAAAAATGACTAAATAAAAAAAAATAATGTTTTCAACTTTATTCAATTTTACCCCCGTGGGATATATATTCTACCAACACACATTTGGAACTCTCCTGGTGTACCCTCACACATATTATTCCCTAATTTAGCGGATATTTTCACAAAAAAGTGAAATTTTAAGAAATTCAGAAAATTGGCTGAAGACTAAATATCAAGGACTCATCGGGCGAATCGCTCTGGAACTGAAATCGGAGCGCTCACTGACATTTCCCCTATCTGAAAGTCTGATAAACGCCGAAAAAATGACTAAGTCCAAAAAAAAAATGTTTTCAACTTTTTTCAATTTAACCCCCGTGGGATGTATATTCTGCCCACACACATTTGGAACTCTCCTGGGGTACCCTCACACATATTATTCCCTCATTTAGCAGATATTTTCACAAAAAAGTGAAATTTTCAAAAATTCAGAAAATTGGCTGAAAACGACTTAATATCAAGGACTCATCGGGCGAATCGCTCTGGAACTGAAATCGGAATGCTCACTGACATTTCCCCTATCGGAAAGTCTGATCAATGCGGGAAAAATGACTAAGTCCAAAAAAAAAATGTTTTTAAACTTTTTTCAATTTTATGCCCGTGCGATATACATTCTACCTACACACATTTGGAACTCTCCTGGGGTACCCTCACACATACTATTCCATCATTTAGTGGATATTTTCACAAAAAAGTGAAATTTTCAAAAATTCAGAAAAATGCTTGAAAACGACTAAATATCAAGGACTCATTGGGCGAATCGCTCTGGAACTGAAATCGGAATGCTCACTGACATTTCCCCTATCTGAAAGTCTGATAAACGCCGGAAAAATGACAGTCCAAAAAAAATTTTTTTTCAACTTTTTTAAATTTTACCCCGTGGGATATATATTCTACCCACACACATTTGTAACTCTCCTGGGGTACTCTCACACATATTATTCCCTCATTTAGCGGATATTTTGACAAAAAAGTGAAATTTTCAAAAATTCAGAAAAATGGCTGAAAACGACTAAATATCAAGGACTCATTGGGCGAATCGCTCTGGAACTGAAATCGGAATGCTCACTGACATTTCCCCTATCTGAAAGTCTGATAAACGCCGGAAAAATGACAGTCCAAAAAAAATTTTTTTCAACTTTTTTAAATTTTACCCCGTGGGATATATATTCTACCCACACACATTTGTAACTCTCCTGGGGTACTCTCACACATATTATTCCCTCATTTAGTGGATATTTTCACAAAAAAGTGAAATTTTCAAAAATTCAGAAAAATGGCTGAAAACTACTAAATATCAGGGACTCATCGGGCGAATCACTCTGGAACTGAAATCAGAATGCTCACTGACATTTCTCCTATCTGAAAGTCTGATAAACGCTGGAAAAATGACTAATTCCCCCCCCAAAAAATTTTCCACTTTTTTCAATTTTACCCCCGTGGGATATATAATCTACCCACACACATTTGTAACTCTCCTGGGGTACTCTCACACATATTATTCCCTCATTTAGTGGATATTTTCACAAAAAAGTGAAATTTTCAAAAATTCTGAAAATTGGCTGAAAACGACTAAATATCAAGGAATCATCTGACGAATCGCTCTGGAACTGAAATCGGTACGCTCACTGACATTTCCCCTATCTGAAAGTCTGATAAGCGCCGGAAAAATGACTAAGCCCAAAAAAAAACTTTTTTCAACTTTTTTCTATTTTATGCCCGTGGGATATAGATTCTACCCACACACATTTGGAACTCTCCTGGGGTACTCTCACACATATTATTCCCTCATTTAGCGGATATTTTCACAAAAAAGTGAAATTTTCAAAATTTCAGAAAAATGGCTGAAAACGACTAAATATCAAGGACTCATCGAGCGAATCGCTCTGGAGCTGAAATCAGTACGCTCCCTGACATTTCCCCTATCTGAAAGTCTGATAAACGCCGGAAAAATGACTAATTCCAAAAAAAAAAATTGTTCAACTTTTTTCAATTTTACCCCCGTGGGATATATAATCTACCCACACACATTTGGAACTCTCCTGGGGTACTCTCACACATATTATTCCCTCATTTAGTGGATATTTTCACAAAAAAAGGGAAATTTTCAAAAATTCAGAAAAATGGCTGAAAACGACTAAATGTCAAGGACTCATCGGGCGAATCGCTCTGGAACTGAAATTGGTACGCTCCCTGACATTTCCCCTATCTGAAAGTCTGATAAACGCCGGAAAAATGTCTAAGTCCAAAAAAAAAATTTTTTCAACTTTTTTCAATTTTACCCCCGTGGGATATATATTCTACCCACACACATTTGGAATTCTCCTGGGGTACTCTCACACATATTATTCCCTCATTTAGCGAATATTTTCACAAAGAGTGAAAATTTCAAAAATTCAGAAAAATGGCTGAAAACGACTAAATATCAAGGACTCATCGGGAGAATCGCTCTGGAACTGAAATCGGAATGCTCACTGACATTTCCCCTATCTGAAAGTCTGATAAACGCTGGAAAAATGACTAAAGTCCAAAAAAAAATTTTTTTCAACTTTTTTCAATTTTACCCCCGTGGGATATATATTCTACCCACACACATTTGGAATTCTCCTGGGGTACTCTCACACATATTATTCCCTCATTTAGCGGATATTTTCACAAAAAAGGGAAATTTTCAAAAATTCAGAAAAATGGCTGAAAACGACTAAATATCAAGGACTCATTGGGCGAATCGCTCTGGAACTGAAATTGGTACGCTCCCTGACATATCCCCTATCTGAAAGTCTGATAAACGCCGGAAAAATGACTAAGTCCAAAAAAAAAATTTTTCAACTTTTTTCAATTTTACCCCCGTGGGATATATATTTTACCCACACTCATTTTGAATTCTCCTGGGGTATTCTCATACATATTATTCCCTCATTTAGCGGATATTTTCACAAAAAAGTGAAATTTTCAAAAATTCTGAAAAATGGCTGAAAACGACAAAATATCAAGGACTCATCGGGCGAATCGCTCTGGAACTGAATTCGGAATGCTCACTGACATTTCCCCTATCTGAAAGTCTGATAAACGCTGGAAAAAAGACTAAGTCAAAAAAAAAAATGTTTGCAACTTTTTCCAATTTTATGCCCGTGCGATATATATTCTACCCACACACATTTGGAACTCACCTGGGGTACTCTCACACATATTATTCCCTCATTTAGCGGATATTTTCACAAAAAAGTGAAATTTTCAAAAATTCTGAAAAATGGCTGAAAACGACTAAATATCAAGGACTCATTGGGAGAATAGCTCTGGAACTGAAATCGGAATGCTCACTGACATTTCCCCTATCTGAAAGTCTGATAAACGGCGGAAAAATGACTAAGTCCAAAAAAATATTTTTTTCAACTTTTTTCAATTTTACCCCCGTGGGATATATAATCTACCCACACACATTTGGAACTCTCCTGGGGTACTCTCACACATATTATTCCCTCATTTAGTGGATATTTTCACAAAAAAGGGAAATTTTCAAAAATTAAGAAAAATGGCTGAAAACGACTAAATATCAAGGACTCATCGGGAGAATCGCTCTGGAACTGAAATTGGTATGCTCCCTGACATTTCCCCTATCTGAAAGTCTGATAAATGCCGGAAAAATGTCGAAGTCCAAAAAATAAAATTTTTCAACTTTTTTCAATTTTACCCCCGTGGGATATATATTCTAACCACACACATTTGGAATTCTCCTGCGGTACTCTCACACATATTATTCCCTCATTTATCGAATATTTTCACAAAAAGTGAAAATTTCAAAAATTCAGAAAAATGGCTGAAAACGACTAAATATCAAGGACTCATCGGGCGAATCGCTCTGGAACTGAAATCGGAATGCTCACTGACATTTCCCCTATCTGAAAGTCTGATAAACGCCGGAAAAATGACTAAAGTCCAAAAAAAAAAATTTTTTAAACTTTTTTCAATTTTACCCCCGTGGGATATATATTCTACCCACACACATTTGGAATTCTCCTGGGGTACTCTCACACATATTATTCCCTCATTTAGCGGATATTTTCACAAAAATGTGAAATTTTCAAAAATTCTGAAAAATGGCTGAAAACGACAAAATATCAAGGACTCATTGGGCGAATCGCTCTGGAACTGAAATTGGAATGCTCACTGACATTTCCCCTATCTGAAAGTCTGATAAACGCCGGAAAAAAGACTAAGTCCAAAAAAAAAATTTTTGCAACTTTTTTCAATTTTACCCCCATGGGATATATATTCTACCCACACACATTTGGAACTCTCCTGGGGTACTCTCACACATATTATTCCCTCATTTAGCGGATATTTTCACAAAAAGTGAAAATCTCAAAAATTCAGAAAAATGGCTGAAAACGACTAAATATCTAGGACTCATCGGGCGAATCGCTCTGGAACTGAAATCGGAATGCTCACTGACATTTCCCCTATCTGAAAGTCTGATAAACGCCGGAAAAATGACTAAGTCCAAAAAAAAATTTTTCAACTTTTTTCAATTTTACCCCCGTGGGATATATATTCTACCCACACACATTTGGAATTCTCCTGGGGTACTCTTACACATATTATTCCCTCATTTAGCGGATATTTTCACAAAAAAGTGAAATTTTCAAAAATTCAGAAAAATGGCTGAAAACGACAAAATATCAAGGACTCATCGGGCGAATCGCTCTGGAACTGAAATCGGAATGCTCACTGACATTTCCCCTATCTGAAAGTCTGATAAACGCCGGAAAAAAGACTAAGTCCAAAAAAAAAATTTTTGCAACTTTTTTCAATTTTACCCCCATGGGATATATATTCTACCCACACACATTTGGAACTCTCCTGGGGTACTCTCACACATATTATTCCCTCATTTAGCGGATATTTTCACAAAAAGTGAAAATCTCAAAAATTCAGAAAAATGGCTGAAAACGACTAAATATCTAGGACTCATCGGGCGAATCGCTCTGGAACTGAAATCGGAATGCTCACTGACATTTCCCCTATCTGAAAGTCTGATAAACGCCGGAAAAATGACTAAGTCCAAAAAAAAATTTTTCAACTTTTTTCAATTTTACCCCCGTGGGATATATATTCTACCCACACACATTTGGAATTCTCCTGGGGTACTCTCACACATATTATTCCCTCATTTAGTGGATATTTTCACAAAAAAGGGAAATTTTCAAAAATTCAGAAAAATGGCTGAAAACGACTAAATATCAAGGACTCATCGGGAGAATCGCTCTGGAACTGAAATTGGTATGCTCCCTGACATTTCCCCTATCTGAAAGTCTGACAAACGGCGGAAAAATGTCTAAGTCCAAAAAAATATTTTTTTCAACTTTTTTCAATTTTACCCCCGTGGGATATATATTCTACCCACACACATTTGCAATTCTCCTGGGGTACTCTCACACATATTATTCCCTCATTTAGCGGATATTTTCACAAAAAAGGGAAATTTTCAAAAATTCTGAAAAATGGCTGAAAACGACAAAATATCAAGGACTCATCGGGCGAATCGCTCTGGAACTGAAATTGGAATGCTCACTGACATTTCCCCTAACTGAAAGTCTGATAAACGCCGGAAAAAAGACTAAGTCCAAAAAAAAAATTTTTGAAACTTTTTTCAATTTTATGCCCGTGCGATATATATTCTACCCACACACATTTGGAACTCTCCTGGGGTACTCTCACACATATTATTCCCTCATTTAGCGGATATTTTCACAAAAAAGTGAAATTTTCAAAAATTCTGAAAAATGGCTGAAAACGACTAAATATCAAGGACTCATTGGGAGAATAGCTCTGGAACTGAAATCGGAATGCTCACTGACATTTCCCCTATCTGAAAGTCTGATAAACGCCGGAAAAATGACGAAGTCCAAAAAAAAAATTTTTTCAACTTTTTTCAATTTTACCCCCGTGGGATATATAATCTACCCACACACATTTGGAACTCTCCTGGGGTACTCTCACACATATTATTCCCTCATTTAGTGGATATTTTCACAAAAAAGGGAAATTTTCAAAAATTCAGAAAAATGGCTGAAAACGACTAAATGTCAAGGACTCATCAAGCGAATAGCTCTGGAACTGAAATTGGTACGCTCCCTGACATTTCCCCTATCTGAAAGTCTGATAAACGCCGGAAAAATGTCTAAGTCCAAAAAAAAAAATTTTTTTCAACTTTTTTCAATTTTACCCCCGTGGGATATATAATCTACCCACACACATTTGGAACTCTCCTGGGGTACTCTCACACATATTATTCCCTCATTTAGTGGATATTTTCACAAAAAAGGGAAATTTTCAAAAATTCTGAAAAATGGCTGAAAACGACTAAATGTCAAGGACTCATCGGGCGAATCGCTCTGGAACTGAAATTGGAATGCTCACTGACATTTCCCCTATCTGAAAGTCTGATAAACGCCGGAAAAAAGACTAAGTCCAAAAAAAAAATTTTTGAAACTTTTTTCAATTTTATGCCCGTGCGATATATAATCTACCCACACACATTTGGAACTCTCCTGGGGTACTCTCACACATATTATTCCCTCATTTAGTGGATATTTTCACAAAAAAGGGAAATTTTCAAAAATTCAGAAAAATGGCTGAAAACGACTAAATGTCAAGGACTCATCGGGCAAATCGCTCTGGAACTGAAATTGGTACGCTCCCTGACATTTCCCCTATCTGAATGTCTGATAAACGCCGGAAAAATGTCTAAATCCAAAAAAAAAATTTTTTCAACTTTTTTCAATTTTACCCCCGTGGGATATATATTCTACCCACACACATTTGGAATTCTCCTGGGGTACTCTCACACATATTATTCCCTCATTTAGCGGATATTTTCACAAAAAAGTGAAAATTTCAAAAATTCAGAAAAATGGCTGAAAACGACAAAATATCAAGGACTCATCGGGCGAATCGCTCTGGAACTGAAATTGGTACGCTCCCTGACATTTCCCCTATCTGAAAGTCTGATAAACGCCCGAAAAATGTCTAAGTCCAAAAAAAAAATTTTTTCAACTTTTTTCAATTTTACCCCTGTGGGATATATATTCTACCCACACACATTTGGAATTCTCCTGGGGCACTCTCACACATATTATTCCCTCATTTAGCGAATATTTTCACAAAAAGTGAAAATTTCAAAAATTCAGAAAAATGGCTGAAAACGACAAAATATCAAGGACTCATCGGGCGAATCGCTCTGGAACTGAAATTGGAATGCTCACTGACATTTCCCCTA
Organism: Phyllobates terribilis; assembly: GCF_046119375.1. Classification (NCBI taxonomy): domain Eukaryota; kingdom Metazoa; phylum Chordata; class Amphibia; order Anura; family Dendrobatidae; genus Phyllobates; species Phyllobates terribilis. The sequence continues at coordinate 46,343,879 of NW_027362769.1, read as the reverse complement.
ACTGAAAGTCTGATAAACGCCGGAAAAAAGACTAAGTCCAAAAAAAAAATTTTTGAAACTTTTTTCAATTTTATGCCCGTGCGATATATATTCTACCCACACACATTTGGAACTCTCCTGGGGTACTCTCACACATATTATTCCCTCATTTAGCGGATATTTTCACAAAAAAGTGAAATTTTCAAAAATTCTGAAAAATGGCTGAAAACGACTAAATATCAAGGACTCATTGGGAGAATAGCTCTGGAACTGAAATCGGAATGCTCACTGACATTTCCCCTGTCTGAAAGTCTGATAAACGCCGGAAAAATGACTAAGTCCAAAAAAAAAATTTTTTCAACTTTTTTCAATTTTACCCCCGTGGGATATATAATCTACCCACACACATTTGGAACTCTCCTGGGGTACTCTCACACATATTATTCCCTCATTTAGTGGATATTTTCACAAAAAAGGGAAATTTTCAAAAATTCAGAAAAATGGCTGCAAACGACTAAATGTCAAGGACTCATTGGGCGAATCGCTCTGGAACTGAAATTGGTACGCTCCCTGACATTTCCCCTATCTGAAAGTCTGATAAACGCCGGAAAAATGTCTAAGTCCAAAAAAAAATTTTTTTCAACTTTTTTCAATTTTACCCCCGTGGGATATATAATCTACCCACACACATTTGGAACTCTCCTGTGGTACTCTCACATATATTATTCCCTCATTTAGCGAATATTTTCACAAAAAGTGAAAATTTCAAAAATTCAGAAAAATGGCTGAAAACGACTAAATATCAAGGACTCATTGGGCGAATCGCTCTGGAACTGAAATCGGAATGCTCACTGACATTTCCCCTATCTGAAAGTGTGATAAACGCCGGAAAAATGACTAAGTCCAAAAAAAAATTTTTTTCAACTTTTTTCAATTTTACCCCCGTGGGATATATAATCTACCCACACACATTTGTAACTCTCTTGGGGTACTCTCACACATATTATTCCCTCATTTAGCGAATATTTTCACAAAAAGTGAAAATTTCAAAAATTCAGAAAAATGGCTGAAAACGACTAAATATCAAGGATTCATTGGGCGAATCGCTCTGGAACTGAAATCAGAATGCTCCCTGCCATTTCCCCTATCTGAAAGTTTGATAAACGCCGGAAAAATGACTAAGTCCAAAAAAAAAAATTTTTCAACTTTTTTCAATTTTACCCCCGTGGGATATATATTCTACCCACACACATTTGGAATTCTCCTGGGGTACTCTCACACATATTATTCCCTCATTTAGCGGATATTTTCACAAAAAAGTGAAAATTTAAAAAATTCAGAAAAATGGCTGAAAACGACAAAATATCAAGGACTCATCGGGCGAATCGCTCTGGAACTGAAATTGGTACGCTCCCTGACATTTCCCCTATCAGAAAGTCTGATAAACGCCGGAAAAATGTCTAAGTCCAAAAAAAAAATTTTTTCAACTTTTTTCAATTTTACACCCATGGGATATATATTCTACCCACACACATTTGGAATTCTCCTGGGGTACTCTCACACATATTACTCCCTCATTTAGCGAATATTTTCACAAAAAGTGAAAATTTCAAAAATTCAGAAAAATGGCTGAAAACGACAAAATATCAAGGACTCATCGGGCGAATCGCTCTGGAACTGAAATTGGAATGCTCACTGACATTTCCCCTATCTGAAAGTCTGATAAACGCCGGAAAAAAGACTAAGTCCAAAAAAAAAATTTTTGCAACTTTTTTCAATTTTATGCCCGTGCGATATATATTCTACCCACACACATTTGGAACTCTCATGGGGTACTCTCACACATATTATTCCCTCATTTAGCAGATATTTTCACAAAAAAGTGAAATTTTCAAAAATTCTGAAAATTGGCTGAAAACGACTAAATATCAAGGACTCAATGGGAGAATAGCTCTGGAACTGAAATCGGAATGCTCACTGACATTTCCCCTATCTGAAAGTCTGATAAACGCCGGAAAAATGACTAAGTCCAAAAAAAATTTTTTTTCAACTTTTTTCAATTTTACCCCCGTGGGATATATAATCTACCCACACACATTTGTAACTCTCTTGGGGTACTCTCACACATATTATTCCCTCATTTAGCGAATATTTTCACAAAAAGTGAAAATTTCAAAAATTCAGAAAAATGGCTGAAAACGACTAAATATCAAGGATTCATTGGGCGAATCGCTCTGGAACTGAAATCAGAATGCTCCCTGCCATTTCCCCTATCTGAAAGTTTGATAAACGCCGGAAAAATGACTAAGTCCAAAAAAAAAAATTTTTCAACTTTTTTCAATTTTACCCCCGTGGGATATATATTCTACCCACACACATTTGGAATTCTCCTGGGGTACTCTCACACATATTATTCCCTCATTTAGCGGATATTTTCACAAAAAAGTGAAAATTTAAAAAATTCAGAAAAATGGCTGAAAACGACAAAATATCAAGGACTCATCGGGCGAATCGCTCTGGAACTGAAATTGGTACGCTCCCTGACATTTCCCCTATCTGAAAGTCTGATAAACGCCGGAAAAATGTCTAAGTCCAAAAAAAAAATTTTTTCAACTTTTTTCAATTTTACCCCCATGGGATATATATTCTACCCACACACATTTGGAATTCTCCTGGGGTACTCTCACACAAATTACTCCCTCATTTAGCGAATATTTTCACAAAAAGTGAAAATTTCAAAAATTCAGAAAAATGGCTGAAAACGACAAAATATCAAGGACTCATCGGGCGAATCGCTCTGGAACTGAAATTGGTACGCTTCCTGACATTTCCCCTATCTGAAAGTCTGATAAACGCCGGAAAAATGTCTAAGTCCAAAAAAAAATTTTTTTCAACTTTTTTCAATTTTACCCCCGTGGGATATATATTCTACCCACACACATTTGGAATTCTCCTGGGGTACTCTCACACATATTATTCCCTCATTTAGCGGATATTTTCACAAAAAAGTGAAATTTTCAAAAATTCTGAAAAATGGCTGAAAACGACAAAATATCAAGGACTCATCGGGCGAATCGCTCTGGAACTGAAATTGGAATGCTCACTGACATTTCCCCTATCTGAAAGTCTGATAAACGCCGGAAAAAAGACTAAGTCCAAAAAAATAATTTTTGAAACTTTTTTCAATTTTATGCCCGTGCGATATATATTCTACCCACACACATTTGGAACTCTCCTGGGGTACTCTCACACATATTATTCCCTCATTTAGCAGATATTTTCACAAAAAAGTGAAATTTTCAAAAATTCTGAAAAATGGCTGAAAACGACTAAATATCAAGGTCTCATTGGGAGGATAGCTCTGGAACTGAAATCGGAATGCTCACTGACATTTCTCCTATCTGAAAGTCTGATAAACGCCGGAAAAATGACTAAGTCCAAAAAAAAAATTTTTTCAACTTTTTTCAATTTTACCCCCGTGGGATATATAATCTACCCACACACATTTGGAACTCTCCTGGGGTACTCTCACACATATTATTCCCTCATTTAGTGGATATTTTCACAAAAAAGGGAAATTTTCAAAAATTCAGGAAAATGGCTGAAAACGACTAAATGTCCAGGACTCATCAGGCGAATCGCTCTGGAACTGAAATTGGTACGCTCCCTGACATTTCCCCTATCTGAAAGTCTGATAAACGCCGGAAAAATGTCTAAGTCCAAAAAAAAAATTTTTTCAACTTTTTTCAATTTTACCCCCATGGGATATATATTCTACCCACACACATTTGGAATTCTCCTGGGGTACTCTCACACAAATTACTCCCTCATTTAGCGAATATTTTCACAAAAAGTGAAAATTTCAAAAATTCAGAAAAATGGCTGAAAACGACAAAATATCAAGGACTCATCGGGCGAATCGCTCTGGAACTGAAATTGGTACGCTTCCTGACATTTCCCCTATCTGAAAGTCTGATAAACGCCGGAAAAATGTCTAAGTCCAAAAAAAAAATTTTTTTCAACTTTTTTCAATTTTACTCCCGTGGGATATATATTCTACCCACACACATTTGGAATTCTCCTGGGGTACTCTCACACATATTATTCCCTCATTTAGCGGATATTTTCACAAAAAAGTGAAATTTTCAAAAATTCTGAAAAATGGCTGAAAACGACAAAATATCAAGGACTCATCGGGCGAATCGCTCTGGAACTGAAATTGGAATGCTCACTAACATTTCCCCTATCTGAAAGTCTGATAAACGCCGGAAAAAAGACTAAGTCCAAAAAAATAATTTTTGAAACTTTTTTCAATTTTATGCCCGTGCGATATATATTCTACCCACACACATTTGGAACTCTCCTGGGGTACTCTCACACATATTATTCCCTCATTTAGCAGATATTTTCACAAAAAAGTGAAATTTTCAAAAATTCTGAAAAATGGCTGAAAACGACTAAATATCAAGGTCTCATTGGGAGGATAGCTCTGGAACTGAAATCGGAATGCTCACTGACATTTCTCCTATCTGAAAGTCTGATAAACGCCGGAAAAATGACTAAGTCCAAAAAAAAAATTTTTTCAACTTTTTTCAATTTTACCCCCGTGGGATATATAATCTACCCACACACATTTGGAACTCTCCTGGGGTACTCTCACACATATTATTCCCTCATTTAGTGGATATTTTCACAAAAAAGGGAAATTTTCAAAAATTCTGAAAAATGGCTGAAAACGACTAAATGTCAAGGACTCATCGGGCGAATCGCTCTGGAACTGAAATTGGAATGCTCACTGACATTTCCCCTATCTGAAAGTCTGATAAACGCCGGAAAAAAGACTAAGTCCAAAAAAAAAATTTTTGAAACTTTTTTCAATTTTATGCCCGTGTGATATATAATCTACCCACACACATTTGGAACTCTCCTGGGGTACTCTCACACATATTATTCCCTCATTTAGTGGATATTTTCACAAAAAAGGGAAATTTTCAAAAATTCAGAAAAATGGCTGAAAACGACTAAATGTCAAGGACTCATCGGGCAAATCGCTCTGGAACTGAAATTGGTACGCTCCCTGACATTTCCCCTATCTGAATGTCTGATAAACGCCGGAAAAATGTCTAAATCAAAAAAAAAAATTTTTTCAACTTTTTTCAATTTTACCCCCGTGGGATATATATTCTACCCACACACATTTGGAATTCTCCTGGGGTACTCTCACACATATTATTCCCTCATTTAGCGGATATTTTCACAAAAAAGTGAAAATTTAAAAAATTCAGAAAAATGGCTGAAAACGACAAAATATCAAGGACTCATCGGGCGAATCGCTCTGGAACTGAAATTGGTACGCTCCCTGACATTTCCCCTATCTGAAAGTCTGATAAACGCCCGAAAAATGTCTAAGTCCAAAAAAAAAATTTTTTCAACTTTTTTCAATTTTACCCCTGTGGGATATATATTCTACCCACACACATTTGGAATTCTCCTGGGGCACTCTCACACATATTATTCCCTCATTTAGCGAATATTTTCACAAAAAGTGAAAATTTCAAAAATTCAGAAAAATGGCTGAAAACGACAAAATATCAAGGACTCATCGGGCGAATCGCTCTGGAACTGAAATTCGTACGCTTCCTGACATTTCCCCTATCTGAAAGTCTGATAAACGCCGGAAAAATGTCTAAGTCCAAAAAAAAAATTTTTGAAACTTTTTTCAATTTTATGCCCGTGCGATATATATTCTACCCACACACATTTGGAACTCTCCTGGGGTACTCTCACACATATTATTCCCTCATTTAGCAGATATTTTCACAAAAAAGTGAAATTTTCAAAAATTCTGAAAAATGGCTGAAAACGACTAAATATCAAGGTCTCATTGGGAGAATAGCTCTGGAACTGAAATCGGAATGCTCACTGACATTTCTCCTATCTGAAAGTCTGATAAACGCCGGAAAAATGACTAAGTCCAAAAAAAAAATTTTTTCAACTTTTTTCAATTTTACCCCCGTGGGATATATAATCTACCCACACACATTTGGAACTCTCCTGGGGTACTCTCACACATATTATTCCCTCATTTAGTGGATATTTTCACAAAAAAGGGAAATTTTCAAAAATTCAGAAAAATGGCTGAAAACGACTAAATGTCAAGGACTCATCGGGCGAATCGCTCTGGAACTGAAATTGGTACGCTCCCTGACATTTCCCCTATCTGAAAGTCTGATAAACGCCGGAAAAATGACTAAGTCCAAAAAAAAAATTTTTTCAACTTTTTTCAATTTTACCCCCGTGGGATATATAATCTACCCACACACATTTGGAACTCTCCTGGGGTACTCTCACACATATTATTCCCTCATTTAGTGGATATTTTCACAAAAAAGGGAAATTTTCAAAAATTCTGAAAAATGGCTGAAAACGACTAAATGTCAAGGACTCATCGGGCGAATCGCTCTGGAACTGAAATTGGAATGTTCACTGACATTTCCCCTATCTGAAAGTCTGATAAACGCCGGAAAAAAGACTAAGTTCAAAAAAAAAATTTTTGCAACTTTTTTCAATTTTTTGCCTGTGCGATATATATTCTACCCACACACATTTGGAATACTCCTGGGGTACTCTCACACATATTATTCCCTCATTTAGCGGATATTTTCACAAAAAGTGAAAATTTCAAAAATTCAGAAAAATGGCTGAAAACGACTAAATGTCCTGGACTCTTCGGGCGAATCGCTCTGGAACTGAAATTGGTACGCTCCCTGACATTTCCCCTATCTGAAAGTCTGATAAACACCGGAAAAATGTCTAAGTCCAAAATAAAAATTTTTTCAAATTTTTTCAATTTTACCCCCGTGGGATATATATTCTACCCACACACATTTGGAATTCTCCTGGGGTACTCTCACACATATTATTCCCTCATTTAGCGGATATTTTCACAAAATTGAAAATTTCAAAAATTCAGAAAAATGGCTGAAAACGACAAAATATCAAGGACTCATCGGGCGAATCGCTTTGGAACTGAAATCAGAATGCTCACTGACATTTCCCCTATCTGAAAGTATGATAAACGCCGGAAGAATGACTAGGTCCAAAAAAAAAAATTTTTAAACTTTTTTCAATTTTACCCCCGTGGGATATATATTCTACCCACACACATTTCGAACTCTGCTGGGGTACTCTCACACATATTATTCCCTCATTTAGCGGATATTTTCAAAAAAAGAGAAATTTTCAAAAATTCAGAAAAATGGCTGAAAACGACTAAATATCAAGGACTCATCGGGTGAATCGCTCTGGAACTGAAATCGGTACACTCCCTGACATTTCCCCTATCTGAAAGTCTGATAAACGCCGGAAAAATGTCTAAGTCCAAAAAAAAAAATTTTTCAACTTTTTTCAATTTTACACCCGTGGGATATATATTCTACCCACACACATTTGGAATTCTCCTGGGGTACTCTCACACATATTATTCCCTCATTTAGCGGATATTTTCACAAAAAAGTGAAAATTTCAAAAATTCAGAAAAATGGCTGAAAACGACAAAATATCAAGGACTCATCGGGCTAATCACTCTGGAACTGAAATCAGAATGCTCACTAACATTTCCCCTATCTGAAAGTCTGATAAACGCCGGAAAAATGACTAAGTCCAAAATAAAAAAATTTTCAACTTTTTTCAATTTTACCCCCGTGGGATATATAATCTACCCACACACATTTGGAACTCTCCTGGAATACTCTCACACATATTATTCCCTCATTTAGTGGATATTTTCACAAAAAAGGGAAATTTTCAAAAATTCAGAAAAATGGCTGAAAACGACTAAATGTCAAGGACTCATCGGGCGAATCGCTCTGGAACTGAAATTGGTATGCTCCCTGACATTTCCCCTATCTGAAAGTCTGATAAACGCCGGAAAAATGTCTAAGTCCAAAAAAAAAATTTTTTCAACTTTTTTCAATTTTACCCCCGTGGGATATATATTCTACCCACACACATTTGGAATTCTCCTGGGGTACTCTCACACATATTATTCCCTCATTTAGCGGATATTTTCACAAAAAAGTGAAATTTTCAAAAATTCTGAAAAATGGCTGAAAACGACAAAATATCAAGGACTCATCGGGCAAATCGCTCTGGAACTGAAATTGGAATGCTCACTGACATTTCCCCTATCTGAAAGTCTGATAAACGCCGGAAAAAAGACTAAGTCCAAAAAAAAAATTTTTTCAACTTTTTTCAATTTTATGCCCGTGCGATATATAAGCTACCCACACACATTTGGAACTCTCCTGGGGTACTCTCACACATATTATTCCCTCATTTAGTGGATATTTTCACAAAAAAGGGAAATTTTCAAAAATTCAGAAAAATGGCTGAAAACGACTAAATGTCAAGGACTCATCGGGCAAATCGCTCTGGAACTGAAATTGGTACGCTCCCTGACATTTCCCCTATCTGAAAGTATGATAAACGCCGGAAAAATGTCTAAATCCAAAAAAAATTTTTTTTCAACTTTTTTCAATTTTACCCCTGTGGGATATATATTCTACCCACACACATTTGGAATTCTCCTGGGGTACTCTCACACATATTATTCCCTCATTTAGCGGATATTTTCACAAAAAAGTGAAAGTTTAAAAAATTCAGAAAAATGGCTGAAAACGACAAAATATCAAGGACTCATCGGGCGAATCGCTCTGGAACTGAAATTGGTACGCTCCCTGACATTTCCCCTATCTGAAAGTCTGATAAACGCCGGAAAAAAGACTAAGTTCAAAAAAAAAATTTTTGAAACTTTTTTCAATTTTATGCCTGTGCGATATATATTCTACCCACACACATTTGGAACTCTCCTTGGGTACTCTCACACATATTATTCCCTCATTTAGCGGATATTTTCACAAAAAAGTGAAATTTTCAAAAATTCTGAAAAATGGCTGAAAACGACTAAATATCAAGGACTCATTGGGAGAATAGCTCTGGAACTGAAATCGGAATGCTCACTGACATTTCCCCTATCTGAAAGTCTGATAAACGCTGGAAAAATGACTAAGTCCAAAAAAAAATTTTTCAACTTTTTTCAATTTTACCCCCGTGGGATATATATTCTACCCAAAAACATTTGGAATTCTCCTGGGGTACTCTCACACATATTATTCCCTCATTTAGCGGATATTTTCACAAAAAGTGAAAATTTCAAAAATTCAGAAAAATGGCTGAAAACGACTAAATGTCAAGGACTCATCGGGCGAATCGCTCTGGAACTGAAATTGGTACGCTCCCTGACATTTCCCCTATCTGAAAGTCTGATAAAAACCGGAAAAATGTCTAAGTCCAAAATAAAAATTTTTTCAACTTTTTTCAATTTTACCCCCGTGGGATATATATTCTACCCACACACATTTGGAATTCTCCTGGGGTACTCTCACACAAATTATTCCCTCATTTAGCGGATATTTTCACAAAAAAGTGAAATTTTCAAAAATTCTGAAAAATGGCTGAAAACGACAAAAAATCAAGGACTCATCGGGCGAATCGCTCTGGAACTGAAATCGGAATGCTCACTGACATTTCCCCTATCTGAAAGTCTGATAAACGGCGGAAAAATGACTAAGTCCAAAAAAAAATTTTTTTCAACTTTTTTCAATTTTACCCCCGTGGGATATATAATCTACCCACACACATTTGGAATTCTCCTGGGGTACTCTCACACATATTATTCCCTCATTTAGCGGATATTTTCACAAAAAAGTGAAATTTTCAAAAATTCTGAAAAATGGCTGAAAACGACAAAATATCAAGGACTCATCGGGCAAATCGCTCTGGAACTGAAATTGGAATGCTCACTGACATTTCCCCTATCTGAAAGTCTGATAAACGCCGGAAAAAAGACTAAGTCCAAAAAAAAAATTTTTTCAACTTTTTTCAATTTTATGCCCGTGCGATATATAAGCTACCCACACACATTTGGAACTCTCCTGGGGTACTCTCACACATATTATTCCCTCATTTAGTGGATATTTTCACAAAAAAGGGAAATTTTCAAAAATTCAGAAAAATGGCTGAAAACGACTAAATGTCAAGGACTCATCGGGCAAATCGCTCTGGAACTGAAATTGGTACGCTCCCTGACATTTCCCCTATCTGAAAGTATGATAAACGCCGGAAAAATGTCTAAATCCAAAAAAAATTTTTTTTCAACTTTTTTCAATTTTACCCCTGTGGGATATATATTCTACCCACACACATTTGGAATTCTCCTGGGGTACTCTCACACATATTATTCCCTCATTTAGCGGATATTTTCACAAAAAAGTGAAAGTTTAAAAAATTCAGAAAAATGGCTGAAAACGACAAAATATCAAGGACTCATCGGGCGAATCGCTCTGGAACTGAAATTGGTACGCTCCCTGACATTTCCCCTATCTGAAAGTCTGATAAACGCCGGAAAAAAGACTAAGTTCAAAAAAAAAATTTTTGAAACTTTTTTCAATTTTATGCCTGTGCGATATATATTCTACCCACACACATTTGGAACTCTCCTTGGGTACTCTCACACATATTATTCCCTCATTTAGCGGATATTTTCACAAAAAAGTGAAATTTTCAAAAATTCTGAAAAATGGCTGAAAACGACAAAATATCAAGGACTCATCGGGCGAATCGCTCTGGAACTGAAATCAGAATGCTCACTGACATTTCCCCTATCTGAAAGTCTGATAAACGCCGGAAAAATGACTAGGTCCAAAAAAAAAAAAATTTTAAACTTTTTTCAATTTTACCCCCGTGGGATATATATTCTACCCACACACATTTGGAACTCTCCTGGGGTACTCTCACACATATTATTCCCTCATTTAGCGGATATTTTCAAAAAAAGAGAAATTTTCAAAAATTCAGAAAAATGGCTGAAAACGACTAAATATCAAGGACTCATAGCGTGAATCGCTCTGGAACTGAAATCGGTACACTCCCTGACATTTCCCCTATCTGAAAGTCTGATAAACGGCGGAAAAATGACTAAGTCCAAAAAAAAAAATTTTTCAACTTTTTTCAATTTTACCCCCGTGGGATATATATTCTACCCACACACATTTGGAATTCTCCTGGGGTACTCTCACACATATTTTTCCCTCATTTAGCGGATATTTTTACAAAAAGCAAAAATTTCAAAAATTCAGAAAAATGGCTGAAAACGACTAAACATCAGGGATTCATCGGGCGAATCGCTCTGGAACTGAAATCGGAATGCTCACTGACATTTCCCCTATCTGAAAGTCTGATAAACGCCGGAAAAAAGACTAAGTCCAAAAAAAAAATTTTTTCAACTTTTTTCAATTTTATGCCCGTGCGATATATATTCTACCCACACACATTTGGAACTCTCCTCGGGTACTCTCACACATATTATTCCCTCATTTAGTGAATATTTTCACAAAAAAGTGAAAATTTCAAAAATTCTGAAAAATGGCTGAAAACGACTAAACATCAAGGACTCTCTGGGCGTATTACTCGGGAACTGAAATCAGAATGCTCACTGACATTTCCTCAATCTGAAAGTCTGCTAAACGCCGGAAAAAAGACTAAGTCCAAAACAAATTTTTTTCAACTTTTGTCAGTTTTACCCCCGTGGGATATATATTCTACCGACACACATTTGGAATTCTCCTGGGGTACTCTCACACATATTATTCCCTCATTTAGCGGATATTTTCACAAAAAAGTGAAAATTTCAAAAATTCAGAAAAATGGCTGAAAACGACAAAATATCAAGGACTCATCGGGCGAATCGCTCTGGAACTGAAATCAGAATGCTCACTGACATTTCCCCTATCTGAAAGTCTGATAAACGCCGGAAAAATGACTAGGTCCAAAAAAAAAAATTTTTAAACTTTTTTCAATTTTACCCCCGTGGGATATATATTCTACCCACACACATTTGGAATTCTCCTGGGGTACTCTCACACATATTATTCCCTCATTTAGCGGATATTTTCACAAAAAAGTGAAATTTTCAAAAATTCTGAAAAATGGCTGAAAACGACAAAATATCAAGGACTCATTGGGCGAATCGCTCTGGAACTGAAATTGGAATGCTTACTGACATTTCCCCTATCTGAAAGTCTGATAAACGCCGGAAAAAAGACTAAGTCCAAAAAAAAAATTTTTGAAACTTTTTTCAATTTTATGCCCGTGCGATATATAATCTACCCACACACATTTGGAACTCTCCTGGGGTACTCTCACACATATTATTCCCTCATTTAGTGGATATTTTCACAAAAAAGGGAAATTTTCAAAAATTCAGAAAAATGGCTGAAAACGACTAAATGTCAAGGACTCATCGGGCGAATCGCTCTGGAACTGAAATTGTTACGCTCCCTGACATTTCCCCTATCTGAAAGTCTGATAAACGCCGGAAAAATGTCTCAGTCCAAAAAAAAAATTTTTTTCAACTTTTTTTAATTTTACCCCCGTGGGATATATCATCTACCCACACACATTTGGAACTCTCCTGGGGTACTCTCACACATATTATTCCCTCATTTAGTGGATATTTTCACAAAAAAGGGAAATTTTCAAAAATTCTGAAAAATGGCTGAAAACGACTAAATGTCAAGGACTCATCGGGCGAATCGCTCTGGAACTGAAATTGGTATGCTCCCTGACATTTCCCCTATCTGAAAGTCTGATAAACGCCGGAAAAATGTCTAAGTCCAAAAAAAAATTTTTTTCAACTTTTTTCAATTTTACCCCCGTGGGATATATATTCTACCCACACACATTTGGAATTCTCCTGGGGTACTCTCACACATATTATTCCCTCATTTAGCGGATATTTTCACAAAAAAGTGAAATTTTCAAAAATTCTGAAAAATGGCTGAAAACGACAAAATATCAAGGACTCATTGGGCGAATCGCTCTGGAACTGAAATTGGAATGCTTACTGACATTTCCCCTATCTGAAAGTCTGATAAACGCCGGAAAAAAGACTAAGTCCAAAAAAAAAATTTTTGAAACTTTTTTCAATTTTATGCCCGTGCGATATATAATCTACCCACACACATTTGGAACTCTCCTGGGGTACTCTCACACATATTATTCCCTCATTTAGTGGATATTTTCACAAAAAAGGGAAATTTTCAAAAATTCAGAAAAATGGCTGAAAACGACTAAATGTCAAGGACTCATCGGGCGAATCGCTCTGGAACTGAAATTGGTACGCTCCCTGACATTTCCCCTATCTGAAAGTCTGATAAACGCCGGAAAAATGTCTAAGTCCAAAAAAAAAATTTTTTTCAACTTTTTTTAATTTTACCCCCGTGGGATATATAATCTACCCACACACATTTGGAACTCTCCTGGGGTACTCTCACACATATTATTCCCTCATTTAGTGGATATTTTCACAAAAAAGGGAAATTTTCAAAAATTCTGAAAAATGGCTGAAAACGACTAAATGTCAAGGACTCATCGGGCGAATCGCTCTGGAACTGAAATTGGTATGCTCCCTGACATTTCCCCTATCTGAAAGTCTGATAAACGCCGGAAAAATGTCTAAGTCCAAAAAAAAATTTTTTTCAACTTTTTTCAATTTTACCCCCGTGGGATATATATTCTACCCACACACATTTGGAATTCTCCTGGGGTACTCTCACACATATTATTCCCTCATTTAGCGGATATTTTCACAAAAAAGTGAAATTTTCAAAAATTCTGAAAAATGGCTGAAAACGACAAAATATCAAGGACTCATCGGGCGAATCGCTCTGGAACTGAAATTGGAATGCTCACTGACATTTCCCCTATCTGAAAGTCTGATAAACGCCGGAAAAAAGACTAAGTCCAAAAAAAAAATTTTTGAAACTTTTTTCAATTTTATGCCCGTGCGATATATAATCTACCCACACACATTTGGAACTCTCCTGGGGTACTCTCACACATATTATTCCCTCATTTAGTGGATATTTTCACAAAAAAGGGAAATTTTCAAAAATTCAGAAAAATGGCTGAAAACGACTAAATGTCAAGGACTCATCGGGCGAATCGCTCTGGAACTGAAATTGGTATGCTCCCTGACATTTCCCCTATCTGAAAGTCTGATAAACGCCGGAAAAATGTCTAAGTCCAAAAAAAAAATTTTTTCAACTTTTTTCAATTTTACCCCCGTGGGATATATAATCTGCCCACACACATTTGGAACTCTCCTGGGGTACTCTCACACATATTATTCCCTCATTTAGTGAATATTTTCACAAAAAAGGGAAATTTTCAAAAATTCAGAAAAATGGCTGAAAACGATTAAATGTCAAGGACTCATCGGGCGAATCGCTCTGGAACTGAAATTGGTACGCTCCCTGACATTTCCCCTATCTGAAAGTATGATAAACGCCGGAAAAATGTCTAAATCCCAAAAAAAAAATTTTTCAACTTTTTTCAATTTTACCCCCGTGGGATATATATTCTACCCACACACATTTGGAATTCTCCTGGGGTACTCTCACACATATTATTCCCTCATTTAGTGGATATTTTCACAAAAAAGTGAAAATTTAAAAAATTCAGAAAAATGGCTGAAAACGACAAAATATCAAGGACTCATCGGGCGAATCGCTCTGGAACTGAAATTGGTACGCTCCCTGACATTTCCCCTATCTGAAAGTCTGATAAACGCCCGAAAAATGTCTAAGTCCAAAAAAAAATTTTTTTCAACTTTTTTCAATTTTACCCCTGTGGGATATATATTCTACCCACACACATTTGGAATTCTCCTGGGGTACTCTCACACATATTATTCCCTCATTTAGCGAATATTTTCACAAAAAGTGAAAATTTCAAAAATTCTGAAAAATGGCTGAAAACGACTAAATATCAAGGACTCATCGGGCGAATCGCTCTGGAACTGAAATCGGAATGCTCACTGACATTTCCCCTATCTGAAAGTCTGATAAACGCTGGAAAAATGTTTAAGTCCAAAAAAAAATTTTTTTCAACTTTTTTCAATTTTACCCCCGTGGGATATATAATCTACCCACACACATTTGTAACTCTCCTGGGGTACTCTCACACATATTATTCCCTCATTTAGTGGATATTTTCACAAAAAAGTGAAAATTTCAAAAATTCAGAAAAATGGCTGAAAACGACAAAATATCAAGGACTCATCGGGCGAATCGCTCTGGAACTGAAATCAGAATGCTCACTGACATTTCCCCTATCTGAAAGTCTGATTAACGCCGGAAAAATGACTAGGTCCAAAAAAAAAAAAATTTTAAACTTTTTTCAATTTTACCCCCGTGGGATATATATTCTACCCACACACATTTGGAACTCTCCTGGGGTACTCTCACACATATTATTCCCTCATTTAGCGGATATTTTCAGAAAAAAGTGAAAATTTAAAAAATTCAGAAAAATGGCTGAAAACGACAAAATATCAAGGACTCATCGGGCGAATCGCTCTGGAACTGAAATTGGTACGCTCCCTGACATTTCTCCTATCTGAAAGTCTGATAAACGCCGGAAAAATGTCTAAGTCCAAAAAAAAATTTTTTTCAACTTTTTTCAATTTTACCCCCGTGGGATATGTATTCTACCCACACACATTTGGCATTCTCCTGGGGTACTCTCACACATATTATTCCCTCATTTAGCGGATATTTTTACAAAAAAGCAAAAATTTCAAAAATTCAGAAAAATGGCTGAAAACGACTAAACATCAGGGATTCATCGGGCGAATTGCTCTGGAACTGAAATCGGAATGCTCACTGACATTTCCCCTATCTGAAAGTCTGATAAACGCCGGAAAAAAGACTAAGTCCAAAAAAAAAATGTTTTCAACTTTTTTCAATTTTATGCCCGTGCGATATATATTCTACCCACACACATTTGGAACTCTCCTCGGGTACTCTCACACATATTATTCCCTCATTTAGCGGATATTTTCACAAAAAAGAGAAATTTTCAAAAATTCTGAAAAATGCCTGAAAACGACTAAATATCAAGGACTTATTGGGCGAATCGCTCTAGATCTGAAATCGGAATGCTCACTGACATTTCCCCTATCTGAAAGTCTAATAAACGCCGGAAAAATAACTAAGTCCAAAAAAAAAATTTTTTAAACTTTTTTCAATTTTTCCCCCGTGGGATATATATTCTACCAACACACATTTGGAACTCTCCTGGGTTACTCTCACACATATTATTCCCTCACTTAGTGGATATTTTCAGAAAAAAGTGAAAATTTCAAAAATTCTGAAAAATGACTGAAAACGACTAAATATCAAGGACTCATCGGGCGAATCGCTCTGGAACTGAAATCGGTACGCTCACTGACATTTCCCCTATCTCAAAGTCTGATAAACGCCGGAAAAATGACTAAGTTCAAAAAAAATTTTTTTCAACTTTTTTCAATTTTACTCAAGTGGAATATATATTCTACCCACACACATTTGGAACTCTCCTGGGGTACCCTCACACATATTATTCCCTCATTTAGTGAATATTTTCACAAAAAAGTGAAAATTTCAAAAATTCTGAAAAATGGCTGAAAACGACTAAACATCAAGGACTCACTGGGCGTATTACTCGGGAACTGAAATCAGAATGCTCACTGACATTTCCTCAATCTGAAAGTCTGCTAAACGCCGGAAAAAAGACTAAGTCCAAAAAAAAATTTTTTTCAACTTTTGTCAGTTTTACCCCCGTGGGATATATATTCTACCCACACACATTTGGAACTCACCTGGGGTACCCTCACACATATTATTCCCTCATTTAGTGGATATTTTCACAAATACGTGAAATTTTCAAAAATTCAGAAAAATGGCTGAAAACGACTAAATATCAAGGACTCATTGGGCGTATCACTCGGGAACTGAAATCAGAATACTCACTGACATTTCCCCAATCTGAAAGTCTGATAAACGCCGGAAAAAAGACTAAGTCCAAAACAAATTTTTTTTCAACTTTTTTCAATTTTATGCCCGTGGGATATATATTCTACCGACACACATTTGGAACTCTCCTGGGGTACCCTCACACATATTATTCCCTCTTTTAGTGGATATTTTCACAAAAAAGGGAAATTTTCAAAAATTCAGAAAAATGGCTGAAAACGTCTAAATGTCAAGGACTCATCGGGCGAATCGCTCTGGAGCTGAAATTGGTACGCTCCCTGACATTTCCCCTATCTGAAAGTCTGATAAACGCCAGAAAAATGTCTAAGTCCAAAAAAAAAAAATTTTCAACTTTTTTCAATTTTACCCCCGTGGGATATATAATCTACCCACACACATTTGGAACTCTCCTGGGGTACTCTCACACATATTATTCCCTCATTTAGTGGATATTTTCACAAAAAAGTGAAATTTTCAAAAATTCAGAAAAATGGCTGAAAACGACTAAATGTCAAGGACTCATCGGGCGAATCGCTCTGGAACTGAAATTGGTACGCTACCTGACATTTCCCCTATCTGAAAGTATGATAAACGCCGGAAAAATGTCTAAATCCAAAAAAAAAATTTTTTCAACTTTTTTCAATTTTACCCCCGTGGGATATATATTCTACCCACACACATTTGGAATTCTCCTGGGGTACTCTCACACATATTATTCCCTCATTTAGCGGATATTTTCACAAAAAAGTGAAAATTTAAAAAATTCAGAAAAATGGCTGAAAACGACAAAATATCAAGGACTCATCGGGCGAATCGCTCTGGAACTGAAATTGGTACGCTCCCTGACATTTCCCCTATCTGAAAGTCTGATAAACGCCCGAAAAATGTCTAAGTCCAAAAAAAAAAATTTTTTCAACTTTTTTCAATTTTACCCCTGTGGGATATATATTCTACCCACACACATTTGGAATTCTTCTGGGGTACTCTCACACATATTATTCCCTCATTTAGCGAATATTTTCACAAAAAGTGAAAATTTCAAAAATTCAGAAAAATGGCTGAAAACGACTAAATATCAAGGACTCATCGGGCGAATCGCTCTGGAACTGAAATCGGAATGCTCACTGACATTTCACCTATCTGAAAGTCTGATAAACGCCGGAAAAATGACTAAAGTCCCAAAAAAAAATTTTTTCAACTTTTTTCAATTTTACCCCCGTGGGATATATATTCTACCCACACACATTTGGAATTCTCCTGGGGTACTCTCACACATATTATTCCCTCATTTAGCAGATATTTTCACAAAAAAGTGAAATTTTCAAAAATTCTGAAAAATGGCTGAAAACGACAAAATATCAAGGACTCATCGGGCGAATCGCTCTGGAACTGAAATCGGAATGCTCACTGACATTTCCCCTATCTGAAAGTCTGATAAATGCCGGAAAAATGACTAAGTCCAAAAAAAAATTTTTTTCAACTTTTTTCAGTTTTACCCCCGTGGGATATATATTCTACCCACACACATTTGGAACTCACCTGGGGTACCCTCACACATATTATTCCCTCATTTAGTGGATATTTTCACAAATACGTGAAATTTTCAAAAATTCAGAAAAATGGCTGAAAACGACTAAATATCAAGGACTGATTGGGCGTATCACTCGGGAACTGAAATCAGAATGCTCACTGACATTTCCCCAATCTGAAAGTCTGATAAACGCCGGAAAAATAACTAAGTCCAAAAAAATTTTGTTTAAACTTTTTTCAATTTTTCCCACGTGGGATATATATTTTACCCACACACATTTGGAACTCTCCTGGGGAACTCTCACACATATTATTCCCTCATTTAGTGGATATTTTCACAAAAAAGTGAAATTTTCAAAAATTAAGAAAAATGGCTGAAAACGACTAAATATCAAGGACTCATTGGGCGAAACACTCTGGAACTGAAATCGGAAAGCTCACTGACATTTCCCCTATCTGAAAGTCTGATAAACGCCGGAAAAAAGACTAAGTCCAAAAAAAAAATTTTTTCAACTTTTTTCAATTTTACCCCCGTGGGATATATATTCTACCCACACACATTTGGAACTCTCCTGGGGTACACTGACACATATTATTCCCACATTTAGCGGATATTTTCACAAAAAAGTGAAGTTTTCAAAAACTCAGAAAGTTGGTTGATAACGACTAAATACAGTTATATGAAAAAGTTTGGGCACCCCTATTAATCTTAAGCTTAATGTTTTATAAAAATTGGTGTTTTTGCAACAGCTATTTCAGTTTGATATATGTAATAACTGTTGGACACAGTAATGTTTCTGCCTTGAAATGAGGTTTATTGTACTAACAGAAAATGTGCAATCTGCATTCAAAGAAAATTTGAAAGGTGCATAAGTATGGGCACCCTTATCATTTTCTTGTTTTAAATACTCCTACCTACTTTTTACTGACTTACTAAAGCACTTTTTTTGGTTTTGTAACCTCATGGAGCTTTGAACTTTATAGCCAGGTGTATGCAATCATGAGAAAAGCTACTTAAAGTAGCCACTTGCAAGTTGTTCTCCTGTTTGAATCTCCTCTGAAGAGTGGCATCATGTGCTCCTCAAAACAACTGTCAAATGATCTGAAAACAAAGATTATTCAACATAGTTGTTCAGGGGAAGCATACAAAAAGCTGTCTCAGAGATTTAACCTGTCAGTTTCCACTGTGAGGAACATAGTAAGGAAATGGAAGAACACAGGGACAGTTCTTGTTAAGGCCAGAAGTGGCAGGCCAAGAAAAACATCAGAAAGGCAGAGAAGAAGAATGGTGAGATCAGTCAAGGACAATCCTCAGACCACCTCCAGAGAGCTGCAGCATCAACTTGCTGCAGATCGCGTCACTGTGCATCGGTCAACTATACAAGGCACTTTGCACAAGGAGAAGCTGTATGGGAGAGTGATGCGAAAGAAGCCGTTTCTGCAAGCACGCCACAAACAGAGTTGGCTGAGGTATGCAAAAGCACATTTGGAGAAGCCAATTTCTTTTTGGAAGAAGGTCCTGTGGACTGATGAAATCAAGATTGAGTTATTTGGTCATACAAAAAGGCGTTATGCATGGTGGCAAAAAAACACAGCATTCCAAGAAAAACACTTGCTACCCACAGTAAAATTTGGTGGAGGTTCCATCATGCTTTGGGGCTGTGTGGTCAATGCTGGCACTGGGAATCTTGTTAAAGTTGAGGGACGCATGGATTCCACTCAGTATCAGCAGATTCTTGACAATAGTGTTCAAGAATCAGTGATAAATATGAAGTTACAAAGTGGATGGATCTTTCAGCAAGACAATGATCCAAAACACCGCTCCAAATCTACTCAGGCATTCATGCAGAGGAACAACTACAATGTTCTGGAATGGCCATCCCAGTCCCCAGACCTGAATATCATTGAACATCTGTGGGATCATTTGAAGAGGGCTGTCCATGCTCGGCGACCATCAAACTTAACTGAACTGGAATTGTTTTGTAAAGAGGAATGGTCAAAAATACCTTCATCCAGGATCCAGGAACTCATTAAAAGCTACAGGAAGCGACTAGAGGCTGTTATTTTTGCAAAAGGAGGATCTACTAACTATTAATGTCACTTTTCTGGTGAGGTGCCCATACTTATGCACCTGTCAAATTTTGTTTGAATGCAGATTGCACATTTTCTGTTAGTACAATGAACCTCATTTCAAGGCAGAAACATTACTGTATCCAACAGTTATTACATATATCAAACTGAAATAGCTGTTGCAAAAACACCAATTTTTATAGAACATTAAGCTTAAGATTAATAGGGGTGCCCAAACTTTTTCATATGACTGTATCAAGGACTCATTGTGCGAATCGCTCTGGAACTGAAATCGGAATGCTCACTGACATTTCTCCTATCTGAAAGTCTGATAAACTCCGGAAAAATGACTAATAAAAAAAAACAATTTTTTCACCTTTTTTCAATTTTACCCCCGTGGGATATATATTCTACCCACTCACATTTGGAACTCTCCTGGGGTACACTCACACATATTATTCCCTCATCTAGTGGATATTTTCAGAAAAAAGTGAAATTTTAAAAAAATCTGAAAATTGGCTGAAAACGACTAAATATCAAGGACTCATCGGGAGAATCGCTCTGAGACTGAAATCGGAACACTCACTGACATTTCCCCTAGCTGAAAGTCTGATAAACGCCGGAAAAATTATTAATTAAAAAAAAAAATTTTTTTCAACTTTTTTCAATTTTACCACCGTGGGATATATATTCTACCCACACACATTTGGAACTCTCCTGGGGTACCCTCACACATATTATTCCCTCATTTAGTGGATATTATCACAAAAAAGTGAAATTTTAAAAAATTCTGAAAATTGGCTGAAAACGACTAAATATCGCTCTGGAACTGAAATCGTAAAGCTCACTGACATTTCCCCTATCTGAAAGTCTGATAAATGCCGGAAAAATTACTAATTCCCCAAAAAAAATTTTTCAACTTTTTTCAATTTTACCCCCGTGGGATAAATATTCTACCCACACACATTTGGAACTCTCCTGGGGTACTCTCACACATATTACTCCCACATTTCGCGAATATTTTCCCCAAAAAAGTGAAATTTTCAAAAATTCTGAAAATTGGCTGAAAACGACTAAATATCAAGGACTCATCGGGCGAATCGCTCTGGAACTGAAATCCTAACGCTCAATGACATTTCCACTTTCTGAAAGTGTGATAAACGCCGTAAAAATGACAAAGTCCAAAAAAAAATTTTTTAAACTTTTTTCAATTTTATGCCCGTGGGATATATATTCTACCCACACACATTTGGACCTCTTCTTGGGTACCCACACACATATTATTCCCTCATTTAGTGGACATTTTCACAAAAAAGTGAAATTTTCAAAAATTCAAAACAATGGCTGAAAACGACTAAATATCAAGGACTCATCGGGAGATTCGCTCTGGAACTGAAATCGGTATGCACACTGACATTCCCCCTATCTGAAAGTCTGAAAAACGCCGGAAAATTGACCAAGTCCAAAAAAAATTTTTTTTAAACTTATTTCGATTTTATGCCCGTGGGATACATATTCTACCCACACACGTTTGGAACTCTCCTGGGGTACCCACACACAGATTATTCCCTCATTTAGTGGATATTTCCTCAAAAAAGTGAAATTTTCAAAAAATCTGAAAATTGGCTGAAAACGAATAAATATCATGGACTCATCATGTGAATCGCTCTGGAGCTGAAATCGGAACGCTCACTGACATTTCCCCTATCTGAAAGTCTGATAAACGCCAGAAAAATGACTAAGTCCCCCCAAAAATTTTTTTAAACTTTTTTCAATTTTACCCCCGTAGGATATATATTCTACCCACACACATTTGGAACTCTACTGGGGTACTCTCACACATATTATTCCCTCATTTAGCGGATATTTTCACAAAAAATTGAAATTTTCAAAAATTCTGAAAATTGGCTGAAAATGACTAAATATCAAGGACTCATTGGGCGATTCGCTCTGGAACTGAAAACGGTACGCTCACTGATATTTCCCCTATCTGAAAGTCTGATAAACGCCGGAAAAATGACTAATTCCAAAAAAAATTTTTTTTTAACTTTTTTCAATTTTACCCACGTGGGATACATAATCTACCCACACACATTTGGAACTCTCCTGGGGTACCCTCACACATATTATTCCCTCATTTAGCGGATGTTTTCACAAAAAAGTGAAATTTTCAAAAAATCTGAAAATTTGCTGAAAACGTCTAAATATCAAGGACTCATCGGGCGAATCATTCTGGAACTGAAATCGGAACGCTCACTGACATTTCCCCTATCTGAAAGTCTGATAAATGGCGGAAAAATGACTAATTCCCCAAAAAAATGTTTTTCAACTTTTTTCAATTTTACCCCCGTGGGATATATATTCTACCCACACACATTTGGAACTCTCCTGGTGTACCCTCACACATATTACTCCCACATTTAGCAGATATTTTCCCCAAAAAAGTGAAATTTTCAAAAAATCTGAAAATTTGCTGAAAACGACTAAATATCAAGGACTCATCGGGCGATTCGCGCTGGAACTGAAAACGGAACGCTCACTGACATTTCTCCTATCTGAAAGTCTGATGAACGCCGGAAAAATGTCTAATTCCCAAAACAATTTTTTTTTAACTTTTTTCAGTTTTACCCCCCTGGGATATATAATCTACCCACACACATTTGGACCTCTCCTGGGGTACCCACACACATATTATTCCCTCATTTAGTGGACATTTTCATAAAAAAGTGAAATTTTCAAAAATTCAAAACAATGGCTGAAAATGACTAAATATCAAGGACTCATCAGGCGAATCCCTCTGGAACTGAAATCGGAACGCTCACTGACATTTCCCCTATCTGAAAGTCTGATAAACGCCGGAAAAATGACTAATTAAAAAAAATATATTTTTTCAACTTTTTTCAATTTAACCCCCGTGGGTTATATATTCTACACACACACATTTGGAACTCTCCTGGGGTACTCTCACACATATTTTTCCCACATTTAGCGGATATTTTCACAAAAAAGAGAAATTTTCAAAAATTCTGAAAAATGGCTGAAAACGACTAAATATCAAGGACTCATCGGGCGATTCGCTCTGGAACTGAAAACGGAATGCTCACTGACATTTCTCCTATCTGAAAGTCTGATGAACGCCGGAAAAATGTCTAATTCCCAAAAAAAAAAATTCAAACTTTTTTCAGTTTTACCCCCGTGGGATATATAATCTACCCACTCACATTTGGAACTCTCCTGGGGTACCCTCACACATATTATTCCCTCATCTAGCGGATATTTTCACAAAAAAGTGAAATTTTCAAAAAATCTGAAATTTGGCTGAAAATGACTAAATATCAAGGACTCATCGGGAGAATCGCTCTGGAACAGAAATCGGAACGCTCACTGACATTTCCCCTATCTGAATTTCTGATAAACACAGGAAAAATGACTAAGTCCGAAAAAAAAAATTTTTGAACTTTTTTCAATTTTACCCCAGTGGGATGTATATTCTACCCACACACATTTGGAACTCTCCTGGGGTACCCACACACACATTATTCCCTCATTTAGCGGATATTTTCTGAAAAAAGGGAAATTTTCAAAAATTCTGAAAATTGTCTGAAAACGAATAAATATCAAGGAATCATCAGGCGAATCGCTCTGGAACTGAAATCGTAATGCTCACTGACATTTCCCCTGTCTGAAAGTTTGATAAACGCCGGAAAAATGACTAATTCAAAAAAAAAAATTATTTCAACTTTTTTCAATTTTACCCCCGTGGGATATATATTCTACCCACACACATTTGGAACTCTCCTGGGGTATCCTCACACATATTATTCCCACATTTAGCGGATATTTTGAAAAAAAATTGAAGTTTTCAAAAATTCTGAAAATTGGCTGAAAACAACTAAATATCAAGGACTCATCGGGCGATTGACTCTGGAACTGAAAACGGAACGCTCACTGACATTTCTCCTATCTGAAAGTCTGATAAACGCCGGAAAAATGACTAAGTCCAAAAAAAATATTTTTTCAACTTTTTTAAATTTTACCCCCGTGGGATATATATTCTACCCACACACATTTGGAACTCTCCTGGGGTACCCTCACACATATTATTCCAACATTTAGTGAATATTTTCACAATAAAGTGAAGTTTTCAAAAATTCTGATAATTGGGTGAAAACGACTAAATATCAAGGACTCATCAGGCGAATCGGTCTGGAACTGAAATCGGAACGCTCACTGACATTTCCACTATCTGAAAGTCTGATAAACGCCGGAAAAATGACTAATTCCCCCCAAAAAAAATTTTAAACTTTTTTCAATTTTACCCCCCTTGGGATATATATTCTACCCACACACATTTGGAACTCTCCTGGGGTACCCTCACACATATTATTCCCACATTTAGTGGATATTTTCACAAAAAAGTGAGGTTTTCAAAAATTCAGAAAATTGGCTGAAAACGACTAAATATCAAGGACTCATCGGGCGATTCGCTCTGGAACTGAAAATGGAACGCTCACTGACATTTCCCCTATCTGAAAGTCTGATAAACGCTGGAAAAATGACTAATTCCAAAAAAAAAAATTTTTCAACTTCTTTCAATTTTACCCACGTGGGATATATAATCTACCCACACACAATTGGAACTCTCCTGGGGTACCCTCACACATATTATTCCCTCATTTAGCGGATATTTTCACAAAAAAGGGAAATTTTCCAAAATTCTGAAAATTGGCTGAAAACGACTAAATATCAAGGACTCATTAGGCGAATCCCTCTGGAACTGAAATCGGAACGCTCACTAACATTTCCCCTATCTGAAAGTCTGATAAACGCCGGAAAAATGACTAATTAAAAAAAATATATTTTTTCAACTTTTTTCAATTTTACCCCCGTGGGATATATATTCTACCCACACACATTTGGAACTCTCCTGGGGTACTCTCACACATATTATTCCCACATTTAGCGGATATTTTCACAAAAAAGGGAAATTTTCAAAAATTCTGAAAAATGGCTGAAAACGACTAAATATCAAGGACTCATCGGGCGAATCGCTCTGGAACTGAAATCAGTACGCTCATTGACATTTCCCCTATCTGAAAGTCTGATAAACGCCGGAAAAATGACTAAGTCCCAAAAAAATTTTTTTTAAACTTTTTTAAATTTTACCCCCGTGGGATATATATTCTACCCACACACATTTGGAACTCTCCTGGGGTACCCTCACACATATTAATCTCACATTTAGCAGATATTTTCACAAAAAAAGTGAAATTTTCAAAAATTCTGAAAATTGGCTGAAAATGACCAAATATCAAGGACTCATCGGGCGATTCTCTCTGGAACTGAAAACGGAATGCTCAATGACATTTCTCCTATCTGAAAGTCTGATAAACGCCGGAAAATGACTAATTTCCAAAAAAAAAGTTTTTAAACTTTTTTCAATTTTACCCCCGTGGGTTGTATAATCTACCCACACACATTTGGAACTCTCCTGGGGCACCCTCACACATATTATTCCCACATTTAGTGGATATTTTCACAAAAAAGTGAAGTTTTCAAAAATTCAGAAAATTGGCTGAAAACGATTAAATGTCAAGGACTCATTGGGCGAATCACTCTGGAACTGAAATCGAAACGCTCACTGACATTTCCCCTATCTTAAAGTCTGATAAATGCCGGAAAAATGACTAATTAAAAAAAATAATAATTTTTCAACTTTTTTCAATTTTACCCCCGTGGGATATATATTCTACCCACACACATTTGGTACTCTCCTGGGGTACCCTCACACATATTATTCCGTCATTTAGCGGATATTTTTACAAAAAGTGAAATTTTCAAAGATTCAGAAAATTGGCTGAAAACGACTAGTGTTGAGCGAGCACTAAAATGCTCGGGTGCTCGAAGCTCGGGCCGAGCTCGCCGTGATACTCGGGTGCTCGACCCGAGCAACGAGCCCAATGTTAGTCTATGGGAGACTCGATCATTTTTGCGGTGGCACCCAGGGCAGTCTTTTAAAAGCCTAACAAGTGCCCAAAACGATAGTGACAGTGCTCAAATGACATGGGGACAGCATGGGGATCGCCCCAGGAAGCATTTCTGACCCCCAGGTCACTGCTGTCAACAACGTGGTCAGAGGTATTAAGCCACTTTTACAGGCTCACAATAAAACGAAAGTGAAACTTTTTTCCTGTGAAATATGTTAAGGAACATCCTTTCCAGGGAAAAGACTTGTGTATAAGTTAAAATAAATGACCAAAAACAAAAATACTCCTCCACACCTCGGCTATGTTCACAAGTAGCATTTTTTATGCGTTTTTGCACTTTTGTATTGCTTTCAACTATGACAAATGCATTCACCGGGAAATGTCATTTTAACATTTTACAACCTTATCTGGCTATGTGCTGTGTGACACATGCATAAAGTGCGTTGGCGGCCTGGAATCCATACTCAGTCCCCAGCCGCCCGGCGGCCGGGTGTCCATACTCAGTCCCCAGCCGCCAGGCGGTCGAGTGTCCACACGGTCCCCAGCCGCCTGGGGGCAGTCGGGTGTCCATAAACGGTCCCCAGCCGCCCCCATTTCTCCTTGGAACATCCCCCCACACACTTTTCTTAGCCCGGCCTGTTTTAGGCAGCATTGGACGAGCCCACCAGAGAACAAGACCCCTCCGGTGGGCCCTGACTTCTCCATCGGTGGAGTTGAGAGTGCCAAGGTGAGGAGCATGATGATGATGACAGAAGTTAGCATCTGCTATGTTTTCTTTTAATGCAAGTGTAAGTGTGCAGCCTGCCATCCACCCACCCCCAGACTGCAATTCATACTGCTAGCTTGCACTTGAAATGGGGCCTTTTAGTTTAGGGGAGGCCGAAGCTGGCCACTACCTCATGGCTGCTTCGGCAGCGAGGTATCCATACTCAGTCCCCAGCCGCCCCTATTTGTCCTTATACATAAGATTAAGCGCGTATACCAAAACATTACCTGTGCCCTCCCCAGTGCATTTAGTGGGAAGGAGAGCCTATTCCGCTGTAGTGTGTGCATGCCAAACCCCTGTTCATGGTACATGCGAAGATGCCTACCACCTTGCACCTGTCGTTGCAGACTTGCAACTATCCCCATTCAAGTCCTTGTCCCAGGGCAGTGTTCAATTGTACCTCTCCCATTCCTTGCAATGCAAGCGCAAGTATGCAGCCTGCCACCCACCCACCCCCATGCTGCAATACCATACTGCTTGCTTGCACTTTAAATTGGGCCTTTTAGGCATGTGGAGGCGGAATCTGGCCACCACGCCATGGCTGTGTCGGCGGCCTGGTATCCATACTCAGTCCCCAGCCGCCTGGTGGCCGGGTGTCCCCGCTTGCTCCCCAGCCTCCAGGGGGTGGCCGGGTGTCCATACTCGGTCCCCAGCCACCCCTATTTGTACCGGTAATCTTTCCCACACTTTTCTTAGCCTGGCCTGCTTTAGGGCAGCATTGGTCGAGCCCACCGGACTATCAGACTCCTCCGGTGGGCCCTGGCTTCTCCATCAGGGGAGTTGAGAGTGCCAAGGTGAGGAGCATGATGAGGATGATAGAAGTTTGCATCTGCTTTGTTTTGTTGTAATGCAAGCGCATGTATGTAGTAGCGGCTAGGCCTGAGGAGGTCAGCGTTTTGGCGCATATTCTACCTCCTCCGAGGATTGCTGGATGTTTTCCTGCTACTATCCAAGTTCTATGACTCCTGTTAAAACAAAGCTTCAGGTGATAAATGATGGATGAGGTAGTGGCAAAGGAGAAAGATCAGGAGGAACAGGGACCATTCACATCAATATCAGGCCAGTCAACCAGATATGTCTTGTAGGATATGTTTCTGTAACAAAAGGAGCGTTTCAGCTATACAGCTATAGGGCATACAGTGAGTGCAATGCCTACCAAAAATTTTGAGGCACTCCAATGCCCCTTGGAAATGACATGGAGGTCAGAGGGCATTAACTAAACCTTTTTTTCCATTTATAGCAACTGGGTCTCCTGTGCACTGTTGGCCTAAGCAGTGAATGGAATGCTTTCCAAAAATTATGAGGTACTGCAATGCCCCTTACAAGAGCCATGTGTGGCACCCCAGGGGTCTGGTCACCACAGTAATAGAGATTACGTCGGAGAGCAAGTGGGATGTTTTCTGTTCAGGATCCCTTAAACATGCAGCATCCTCCTGCCCCAGTTCTGGGAGGGGAGAATTCTGCCCTTATAAACTGGATCTGGGGTGGGGTTGAGTGAGTTAGAGAACAGAGAACAGTCAGAGTCAGAGTGAGAGCAAGGGAAAGTAACAGCAAGGAGCTCTGTAGGAGCCAGGAGCTAAAGACCAGGGGCTGGAAGCTGAGCAGAGCTCGCCATGGCAGAAGACAATAGGAACCGGACACAGGAGTCCGAAGCTGTGAGGACTTATATATCCAGCAGCAGAAACCAGCCGGCAGGGGATTTCATTTCCTCTGGCCATAGAAGCCTGGAGGCTCAGTCACAAGCAAGGGACCAGCACCGCCGTCGTGGAGCGGAGGCTAACAGAAGGCCTCGAGTCACCAGCCATACGGGTGAGCACTACACGGTACACTCAGGGACGTGGGCTACTTCTACCCGCTTACAGCAAGGTAGCCAGGAAGAGTGCAGACAGACGGGGAGGCCTACAACTCCACCTGGCCAGGGGAACTCCTGCTTGCTCACAGACTGACCAGGCCTCTTATGCTAGCCAGTATTCCCGGGAGGGTCTACCTTATAATCATCAGTAAAGACCCTGAGCTGCACTGCAAAGACTCTGAGTCATTCCTGCTGCGCTCGTGCACCATCACCCCCATCATCCACACTCACTGCCCTGAGGCTATACTCCCGAGGGGAGTTATCCCATTTTATGCTGCGCACACAACACCAGCCTCAGCGGTCTGCCTCGCAGCGGTGGTACTCCCTGACCGCAATCCACGCGTGGCGCAGTCGGACAATTAACCTCAAAACCTAAGAAAGATTGCCACTGCTTTGACCAGCCTGAGCCAAGGGACCGGGTCACCGCCACAGAGACTACAGACCCCAGAGACCCGGCACCGGGTATCCCACACACGTGTACACACGGCCCAGGGGGCGCGTCACATGCAGTACAGCATATTACAAACATAAGTCCCATTATTGGGGAGTGGGTGTCCCATAGTATTTGCTTATGCCTTGCAAGCAAAAGCTGCCAAAAATTAGGACGGAGCAACTTGCAATGCCCCTTACAAGAGCCATGCAGTACAGCATATTACAAACATAAGTCCCATTATTGGGGAGTGGGTCTCCCATAGTATTTGCTTATGCTTTCCCAGAAAAAGCTGCCAGAAATTAGGACGGAGCAACTTGCAATGCCCCTTACAAGAGCCATGCAGTAAAGCATATTACAAACATAAGTCCCATTATTGGGGAGTGGGTCTCCCATAGTATTTGCTTATTCTTTCCCAGCAAAAGCTGCCAAAAATTAGGATGGAGCAACTTGCAATGCCCCTTACAAGAGCCATGCAGTACAGCATATTACAAACATAAGTCCCATTATTGGGGAGTGGGTCTCCCATAGTATTTGCTTATGCTTTCCCAGCAAAAGCTGCCAAAAATTAGGATGGAGCAACTTGCAATGCCCCTTACAAGAGCCATGCAGTACAGCATATTACAAACATAAGTCCCATTATTGGGGAGTGGGTCTCCCATAGTATTTGCTTATGCTTTCCCAGCAAAAGCTGCCAAAAATTAGGACGGAGCAACTTGCAATGCCCCTTACAAGAGCCATGCAGTACAGCATATTACAAACATAAGTCCCATTATTGGGGAGTGGGTCTCCCATAGTATTTGCTTATGCTTTCGCAGCAAAAGCTGCCAAAAATTAGAACGGAGCAACTTGCAATGCCCCTTACAAGAGCCATGCAGTACAGCATATTACAAACATAAGTCCCATTATTGCAGAGTGGGTGTCCCATGGTATTTGCTTATGCTTTCCCAGCAAAAGCTGCCAAAAATTAGGACGGAGGAACTTGCAATGCAGGCACCCTGGTGGTATAGTGGTGGTGCAGGCTGAGGATAAGGAGAAGAAGATTAAACAGCCGAAACGAGGAAGCGTATACCCATGTGTGGGTGTGAAGCGGTGCATGTGAATACACCTCCCGAAATAACACAGTGGATTTGACTTTATGTTACTCTGCTGTCATTTGGTGGTGATGAGAAGTCTGGCCCAATCCAGCCCTTGTTCATTTTGATAAGGGTCAGCTTGTCAGCATTGTCAGTTGACAGGCGAGTGCGCTAATCAGTTATAATTCCCCCAGCGGCACTAAAAACACGCTCCGATAACACACTAGCGGCAGGGCAGGCGAGGACCTCCAAGGCGTACAGAGTGAGTTCATTCCAAGTGTCCAGCTTGGATACCCAATAATTAAAAGGCACAGAGGAATCACGGAGGACGCTGGTACAATCGGCAAGGTACTCCCTCACCATCTTTTGAAACTTTCCACTCCTTGTGAGAGTACCCCGCGCCTCAGGGCCTATAAGCTGGGCGTGTGTCAGAAAACTGACCCAGAACGTTGACTGTGTTCCCCTGCCTCTGCTGGATTGGAGTTGCATCTCTCTCGCCTGTACGCCTTAGTTGGGCAACGAACTGTGACCTCTGCCGTTAGCGTGTTCAGATGGGAATTTTTTTAAGAGTTCTGCCGCAAGGGCCTTCTGGTATTGCCCCATTTTTGTAGACCTCTCCACCTCAGGAATAAGAGAGTGAAAGTTCTCCTTGCAGTGGGGGTCTACAAGTGTCACCAACCAGTAATGACTGTCACCCAACATTTTGACAACGCGAGGGTCACTGTTAAGGCAGCGTAACATAAAGTCAGCCATGCGTGCCAGACAGGTAACGGGCAAGATTTCCGTGTCCTCACCAAGATGACGACTGACCATGCTCTCCTCCTCCTCCTCTTCCTCCTCCCCCCTGTCCTCAGGCCACCCACGCTGAACCGACGGTGTGACACTTGTACAGGTACTACCGTCTACAACGCATGATAGCAGCTCCTGTTCTTCCTCCTCCTCCTCCTCCTCCTCCTCTCCCTCATTGTCCCCCAATGCACGTTGGGATGAGATGAGGCTGGGCTGTGTGTAATCGCCCGCTACGGCTTCTTGATCCATCTCATCATACTCTGGCTGCAATGCCTCCTCTTTAATTCTCTGCAGAGAGCGTTGCAAAAGACAGACAAGTGGGATGCTGACACTAATGATGGCGTCATTGCCACTCACCATCTTGGTGGCCTCCTCAAAGTTTGTCAGGATGGTACATATGTCAGACATCCAGGTCCACTCCTGAGGTCTTATGTGTGGAGTCTGACCTGAATATCGACGGCCTTGTTGCAGCTCGTACTCCACAACTGCTCTCTTCTGCTCACAAATCCTTTGCAACATGTGGAGGGTAGAGTTCCAACGTGTGGGGACATCACACACCAGTCGGTGTGCCCGAAGCTGCAAACGCTGCTGCAACACAGCAAGGGCGGCGGAAGCTGTAGCCGACTTGCGAAAATGGGCTGACAGGCGGCGTACTTTCACGAGCAGATCTGGCAACTCGGGGTACGATTTAAGAAACCGCTGAACCACGAGGTTAAGCACATGAGCCAGGCATGGTACGTGTGTGATCTCACCTCACCTCAGAGTCGCCACCAGGTTACGGCCATTGTCACACACGACCATGCCGGGATGTATGTTCAGCGGTCTCAGCCACAGATCTGCCTGCTCTTTCACAGCTGTCCACAACTCACAAGCAGTGTGAGGTTTATCACCTAAGCTTATGAGTTTCAGCACAGTCTGTTGCCGCTTGGCGGAGGCAGTACTGCAATGCTTCCAGCTTGTAACTGATGTGGTGATATCTGAGATGGAGGCTGAACATGAGGAGGAGGAGGAGGAGGATGCGCAGGAGCTGTACACTGTGGGGGCAACTCTGACTGACATAGGGCCCGCAATCCTCGGTGTGGGGAGGATGTGTTCCGTCCCAAGGTCCGACTGAGTCCCGGCTTCCACTATGTTTACCCAGTGTGCCGTCAGAGAGATGTACCATCCCTGGCCACAAGCACTTGTCCACGTGTTCGTTGTCAGGTGGACTCTCCCAGTAACTGCGTTGTTGAGGGCACGGCAGATGCTTTGGGACACGTGCTCATGTAGTGCGGGGATGGCACACCCTGCAAAATTGTGTCGGCTGGGGACCGAGTACCGAGGGACGGCCACCGCCATAAGATTGCGGAAGGATTCCGTCTCCACCAGCCTAAAAGGCAGCATTTCCAATGCAGGCAGTCGTGAAATGTGCGAATTTAGGACTGTGGCCTGTGGGGCATTAGCTACGAATTTCCGCTTTCGTTCAAAGGTCTGGGATATGGACAATTGAACGCTGCGGTGGGACGTGGACGTGGACGTTGATGCTGTTTCTTGAGAAACTGCCATAACAAGTGAAGACTGAGAGGAGGGGGCATCTTTACATGCAGTATGGACAGGGGATTGCCTTGCACACACAACAGGGGGTTCTATTGCATGCACAACAGTGGAAGAAGCAGTGGTGACACCCGCTGACACTGGTCGTGGACCCTGGGTTTTGCCCCACAAAGTCGGGTGCTTTGCTGCCATGTGCCTGATCATGCTGGTGGTGGTCAGGCTCGTAGTTTTGTCACCCCTGCTGATGCTGGCATGGCAGGTGGAACATATGGCCTTTTTGGGGTTATCAGCAGAGTCTTTAAAAAAATTCCAGACTCTGGAAGACCTACCGCTTGTACTGGCAACGTCCCTCGTGTTGGTGTTACGGGGAACGGTTGCCTGCCTTCTGTCTGCGGCCACCACACTGCTTCTTCCTGCCTGTTGGGGTACTCTGCCTCCCTCCCCCTGTGTGCTGCTGGCCTCACTCTGCATGTCCTCCTTCCACGTTGGGTCAGTTACTAGATCATCCACCACCTCCTCCTCTTCCACTTGCGCACCACGATCCTCCTCCTCACTTCCTGGCAATTGTGTCTCGTCATCGTCCACCTCTTGTGACAGATTGCCAACGTCGACTTCCTGTGGCCGTGGCTGTTCAAATATTTGGGCATCGCAACATGGGATCTCCTCTTGCACCACTTCAAGCGTATCAAGCGAGGGGCCCAAATATGGAAATGGACCAGTGAACAGCTCTTCAGAGTGTCCAAGTGTGGGATCACTTGCTTTCTGACGACACTCGGCATGGTGGGAGGAAGGAGCATCAGGGTGAGGAGGAGTATGCGGTCGAGACTCACGGCTACTAAGAGTTGACCGTGTGGAAGACAGACCGGAGGTGGTGGTGCCCAGGTAACTGGAAGTATTGTCTGCTATCCAATTAATAACCTGTTCACACTGATCAGTTCTCAATACTGGTGTGTTAGAACCTATTTAATCCTGCTCCGCCCTTCTGGCTTTGCTGGACTTCATTGTATATCTACTTTCTAGCTAGCCTGTGCTCTGTATCTAACTCTGTTAGTTTGCTTGGTCTACGGACCTCTATGTTCTATCTATTTTGTTTGTTCGTCTGTCTGCTACTATTTCTGTTAGGAGGTGTCCCATATTCCTCCCAGTCCTTAGTACTTGTAGGGATTCCCTCCTCACATCTATAGGTCTCCGTACAGACTAGATTAGGACTTTAGCAGGTCTGATCGCAGGATCAGGTTCCCTGTTACATCGTAGGGATTCAGCTGAGTCTTATAGTAGGGACAGATCTCCTCTCTTTCCTTAGCTTTGGTAGCAGAACATAACATGGTGTTGTTCTGTGCTTCCCTAGTAATTCGGTCAAGAAGTGGGAGCGAGAAGATGTGGCTGTTGGTTGTGGCACATTTTCACCTTGGCCACGGCCCCATCCTCTGCACGAACCATCACCAGAACGTCCACTTCTACGTCCCTTGCCACGCGCCTTGCCCCTTGTAACTGAAGTAAAATAGCTTACACTTGCACTATCAATGGAAAAAGTGTAATAAAGAGTAGATTAGAACCATGGAAGAGGAAAACCACAGTTATTGTTTACTGGGGTATACCAGACATTTTTAAATAGAGATATTTGCGGCTGAACAGTGAGCGACACACTCAAACTGCTATTTTTTTAGATACCAAAGGCCCAAAACAGGATAGTACAGCGATTTGACCCGTGGAACTGCGAAACCACACTGGGATGTCGGGCCTACACAAGACTATTTTCAACAGATATATTTTTGTGTCACAACAGTCAGGAGACACTACTGTTTTTCTTTACGGAAAAAACTACCAAAACCCGAATAATAGAGATTTTTTACCGTGGAACAGCAAAAGCACAGTTATAATTACTGGTGTATACCAGGCTTTTTAAAATATATATATATTTGCGGCTGAACAGTGAGCGACACACTCAAACTGTTTTTTTAGATACAAATGGCCCAAAAGTGGATAATACAGAGGTTTGTACCGTGGAGCTGCAAAACCACACTTGTATTTCTCGGGCCTACACCAGACTATTTTCAACAGATATATTTGTGTCTGAAAAATCAGGGAAACACTATTTTTTTTTCTTTTTTACAGCAAAAAATGCAAAAAGCAGGATAATAGAGATTTTTTACCGTGGAACAGCAAAAGCACACTTCTGTCTCTCTGGCCTACACCAGACTATTTTCAACAGATATATTTGTGTCTGAAAAATCAGGGAGACACTATTATTATTTTTATACAGCAAAAAATGCCAAAAACAGGATAATAGAGATGTTTTACCGTGGAACATCAAAACCACAGTAATAATTTACTGGTGTATACCAGGCTTTTTAAAATATATATATATTTGCGGCTGAACAGTGAGCGACACACTCAAACTGTTTTTTTTAGATACAAATGGCCCAAAAGTGGATAATACAGAGGTTTGTACCGTGGAACTGCAAAACCACACTTGTATTTCTCGGGCCTACACCAGACTATTTTCAACAGATATATTTGTGTCTGAAAAATCAGGGAGACACTATTTTTTTTTTTTTTTACAGCAAAAAATGCAAAAAGCAGGATAATAGAGATTTTTTACCGTGGAACAGCAAAAGCACACTTCTGTCTCTCTGGCCTACACCAGACTATTTTCAACAGATATATTTGTGTCTGAAAAGTCATGGAGACACTATTATTATTTTTATACAGCAAAAAATGCAAAAAACAGGATAATAGAGATGTTTTACCGTGGAACATCAAAACCACAGTAATAATTTACTGGTGTACACCAGGCTTTTTAAAATATATATATATTTGCGGCTGAACAGTGAGCGACACACTCAAACTGTTTTTTTTAGATACAAATGGCCCAAAAGTGGATAATACAGAGGTTTGTACCGTGGAACTGCAAAACCACACTTGTATTTCTTGGGCCTACACCAGACTATTTTCAACAGATATATTTGTGTCTGAAAAATCAGGGAGACACAATTTTTTTTTTTTACAGCAAAAAATGCAAAAAGCAGGATAATAGAGATTTTTTACCGTGGAACAGCAAAAGCACACTTCTGTCTCTCTGGCCTACACCAGACTATTTTCAACAGATATATTTGTGTCTGAAAAATCAGGGAGACACTATTATTATTTTTATACAGCAAAAAATGCCAAAAACAGGATAATAGAGATGTTTTACCGTGGAACATCAAAACCACAGTAATAATTTACTGGTGTATACCAGGCTTTTTAAAATATATATATATTTGCGGCTGAACAGTGAGCGACACACTCAAACTGTTTTTTTTAGATACAAATGGCCCATAGAACTGCAAAACCACACTTCTATTTCTCTGGCTTACACCAGACTATTTTCAACAGATATATTTGTGTCTGAAAAATCAGAGGCACACTTTTTTTTTGGGTGGGGGGGATAACAAAAGGTTAATAAGATGGGTATTTGTACATTGTGAAGGAGGAAAAAAAAAAGAGGATTTAGATAAAAAAAAAGGATTTTTCCTGGCCCCCGGGACGTGGAGCTAAGTCCAGCAATTTCAGCAACAGGAGCAGCACACAGGACTGTAATGCAGCATTTGCTAGTATAACCACTGTGTCTCCTATACAGCCTGCCTGCCTGCCTGCCTGATATACCTGGGATGGATATTAGTCCTGAGAAGGACTGTTTGTTTGATCTGGCAGCCTTTACAGACCCTACACTAACTATTTTGCAGGATATATCTCTCCCTAAATCAGCAGCGCTGTCCCTACACTCTCTGATCCGGAGCGACTGTGTCCAAGATGGCGGCGCCCGGTTTCAAATACTCGAGGTGACGCTGTGCGGCCAGCCAATCACTGTAATGCCCACAAACAACATGGCTGCGGCATTACAGTGACTGGCTGGCAATCCCTGCATGTTCATTGGCTCTGTAAAGAGCGCCAAACATGCAGGGCAGAGACCCGAGCTCCCGCCCCAGTAACCCGGAAATGCTCGGTGCTCGCCGAACATCCCGAGTAGCGTGATGCTCGGGCGAGTACCGAGCAGTGTCGAGCATATTCGCTCAACACTATCAAGGACTCATCGGGCGAATCGCTCTGGAACTGAAATGGGAACGCTTACTGACATTTCCCCTATCTGAAAGTCTGATAAACGCCGGAAAGATGACTGAGCAGAAAAAAAAAATATTTTTCAACTTTTTTCAATTTTACCCCCGTGAGATATATTTTCTACCCACACACATTTGGAACTCTCCTGAGGTACCCTCACACATATTATTCCCTCATTTAGAGGATATTTTTACAAAAAAGTGACATTTTCCAAAATTCTGAAAATTGGCTGAAAACGACTAAATATAAAGGACTCATCGGGCGAATCGCTCTGGAACTAAAATCGGAACGGTCACTGGTATTTCACCTATCTGAAAGTCTGATAAATGCAGGAAAAATGACTAAGTCTAAAAAAAATTTTTTAAAACTTTTTTCAATTTTACCCCCGTGGGATTTACATTTTACCCACACACATTTGGAACTCTCCTGGGGCACCCTCACACATATTATTCCCACATTTAGCGGATATTTTCACAGAAAAAGTGAAATTTTCAAAAATTCAGAAAATTGTCTGAAAACGACTAAATATCAAGGACTCATCGAGCGAATCGCTCTGGAACTGAAATCGGAACGCTCACTGACATTTCTTCTATCTGAAAGTCTGATAAACGCCGGAAAAATGACTAATTCCAAAAAAAAATTTTTTGAACCTTTTTTCAATTTTACCCCCGTGGGATATATATTCTACCCAAACACATTTGGAACTCTCCTGGGGTACCCTCACACATATTATTCCCTCATTTAGTGGTTATTTTTACAAAAAAGTGAAATTTTCAAAAATTCAGAAAAATGGCTGAAAACGACTAAATATCAAGGACTCATCGTGCGTATCGCTCTGGAATTGAAATCGGAACGCTCACTGACATTTCCGCTATCTGAAAGTCTGAAAAACGCCGGAAAAATGACTAATTCCAAAAAAAAATTTTTTTTAACTTTTTTCAATTTTACCCCCGTGGGATGTATATTCTCTCAACACACATTTGGAACTCTCCTGGGGTACCCTCACACATATTATTCCCTCATTTAGTGGTTATTTTTACAAAAAAGTGAAATTTTCAAAAAATCTGAAAATTGGCTGAAAACAACTAAATATCAAGGACTCATCGAGCGATTCGCTCTGGAACTGAAATCGGAACGCTCACTGACATTTCCCCTATCTGAAAGTCTGATAAACGACGAAAAAATGACTATGTCTAAAAAAAAATTTTTTTAAAACTTTTTTCAATTTTACCCCCGTGGGATATATATTCTACCCAAACACATTTGGAACTCTCCTGGGGTACCCTCACGCATATTGTTCCCTCATTTAGGGGTTATTTTCACAAAAAAGTGAAATTTTAAAAAATTCTGAAAAATGGCTGAAAACGACTAAATATCAAGGACTCATCGGGCGAATCGCTCTGGAACTGAAATCGGAATGTTCACTGACATTTACCCTATCTGAAAGTCTGCTAAACGCCGGAAAAATGACTAAGTAGAAAAAAATTTTTTTCAACTTTTTTCAATTTTACCCTCGTGGGACATATATTCTACCCACACACATTTGGAACTCTCCTGGGGTACCCTCACACATGTCATTCCTCATTTAGTGGTTATTTTCACAAAAAAGTGAAATTTTCTAAAATTCTGAAAAATGGCTGAAAACGACTAAATATCAACTACTCATTGGGCGAATCGCTCTGGAACTGAAATCGGAACGCTCACTGACATTTCCCCTATCTGAAAGTCTGATAAACGCCGAAAAAATTACTAAGTTAAGTAAAAAAATGTTTTCAAGTTTTTTCAATTTTACCCCCGTGAGATATATATTCTACCCACACACATTTTGAACTCTCCTGGGGTACCCTCACACATATTATTCCCTCATTTAGCGGATATTTTTACAAAAAGTTAAATTTTCAAAGATTCAGAAAATTGGCTGAAAACGACTAAATATCAAGGACTCATCGGGCGAATTGCTCTGGAACTGAAATCGGAATGCTCACTGACATTTCCCCTATCTGAAAGTCTGATAAACGCCGAAAAAATGACAAATTCCAAAAAAAAATGTTTTTCAACTTTTTTCAATTTTACCCCCGTGGGATATTTATTCTACCCACACACATGTGGAACTCTCCTGGGTTACCCTCACACATATTATTCCCTCATTTAGCGGATATTTTCACAAAAAAAGAGAAATTTTCAAAAATTGTGAAAATTGACTGAAAACGACTAAACATCAAGGACTCATCGGGCAATTCACTCTTGAACTGAAATCGGAACACTCAGTGACATTTCCCCTATGTGAAAGTCTGATAAACGCCGGAAAAATGACTAATTCCAAAAAAAAAATGTTT
The DNA here is from genome assembly GCF_046119375.1 of Phyllobates terribilis. Taxonomy (NCBI): domain Eukaryota; kingdom Metazoa; phylum Chordata; class Amphibia; order Anura; family Dendrobatidae; genus Phyllobates; species Phyllobates terribilis. The sequence continues at coordinate 46,304,514 of NW_027362769.1, read as the reverse complement.
CAACTTTTTTCAATTTTACCCCCGTGGGATATATATTCTACCCACACACGTTTGGAACTCTCCTGGGGTACCCTCACACATATTATTCCCACATTAGCGGATATTTTCACAAAAAAGTGAAATTTTCAAAAATTCAGAACATTGGCTGAAAACGACTAAATATCAAGGACTCATCGGGCGATTCGCTCTGGAACTGAAATCGGAACGCTCACTGACATTTCCCCTCTGTGAAAGTCTGATAAACGGCGGAAAAAATGACTAATTCCAAAAAAAAATTTTTCAACTTTTTTCAATTTTACCCCCGTGGGATATATATTCAAACCACACACATTTGGAACTCTCCTGGGGTACCCTCACACATATTATTTCCTCATTTAGTGGTTATTTTCACAAAAAAAGGGAAATTTTCAAAAATTCAAAAAATTGGCTGAAAATGACTAAATATCAAGGAATCAACGGGCGAATCGCTCTGGAACTGAAATCGGAACGCTCACTGACATTTCCCCTATCTGAAAGTCTGATAAACGCTGGATAAATGACTAATAGCAAAAAAAAAAAAATTTTTCAACTTTTTCAATTTTACCTTCGTGGGATATATATTCTACCCACACACATTTGGAACTCTCCTGAGGTACCCTCACGCATATTATTCCCACATTTAGTGGATATTTTCACAAAAAAGTGAAATTTTCAAAAATTCTGAAAATTGGCTGAAAACGACTTAATATCAAGGACTCATCTGGCGAATTGCTCTGGAACTGAAATCGGAACGCTCACTGACATTTCCCCTATGTGAAAGTCTGATAAACGCCAGAAAAATGACTAATTCCAAAAAAGAATTTTTTTTATCTTTTTTCAATTTTACCCCCGTGGGATATATATTCTACCCACAAACATGTGGAACTCTCCGGGGTTGCCCTCACACATATTATTCCCTCATTTGGCGGATATTTTCACAAAAAAGTGAAATTTTCAAAAATTCTGAAAATTGGCTGAAAAAGACTAAACATCAAGGACTCATCGGGCAATTCATTCTTGAACTGAAATCGGAACACTCACTGACATTTCCCCTATGTGAAAGTCTGATAAACGCCAGAAAAATGACTAATTCCAAAAAAAAAATGTTTCAACTTTTTTCAATTTTACCCCCGTGGGATATATATTCTACCCACACACATTTGGAACTCTCCTGGGGTACCCTCACACATATTATTTTCTCATTTAGTGGTTATTTTCACAAAAAAAGGGAAATTTTCAAAAATTCTGAAAATTGGCTGAAAACGACTTAATTTCAAGGACTCATCTGGCGAATTGCTCTGGAACTGAAATCGGAACGCTCACTGACATTTCCCCTATCTGAAAGTCTGATAAACGCCGGATAAAAGACTAATTGCAAAAAAAAAAATGTTTTCAACTTTTTTCAATTTTACCCCCGTGGGATATATATTCTACCCACACACATTTGGAACTCTCCTGGGGTACCCTCACACATATTATTTTCTCATTTAGTGGTTATTTTCACATAAAAAGGGAAATTTTCAAAAATTCTGAAAATTGGCTGAAAACGACTTAATATCAAGGACTCATCAGGCGAATTGCTCTGGAACTGAAATCGGAACGCTCACTGACATTTCCCCTATCTGAAAGTCTGATAAACGCCGGAAAAATTACTAATTACCAAAAAAAATTTTTTTCAACTTTTTTCAATTTTAGCCACGTGGGATATATATTCTACCCACACACATGTGGAACTCTCCTGGGTTACCCTCACACATATTATTCCCTCATTTAGCGGATATTTTCACAAAAAAGTGAAATTTTCAAACATTCTGAAAATTGGCTGAAAACGACTAAATATCAAGGACTTATCGTGCAATTCGCTCTGGAACTAAAATCGGAACACTCACTGACATTTCCCCTATGTGAAAGTCTGATAAACGCCGGAAAAATGACTAATTTCAATAAAAAAATGTTTCAACTTTTTTCAATTTTACCCCCGTGGGATATATATTCTACCCACACACATTTGGAACTCTCCTGGGGTACCCTCACACATATTATTCCCTGCCTTAGCAGATATTTTTACAAAAAAGTGAAATTTTAAAATATTCTGAAAATTAGCTGAAAATGACTAAATATCAAGGACTCATCAGGCAAATCGCTCTGGAATTGAAATCGGAACGCTCACTGACATTTCCCCTATCTGAAAGTCTGATAAACGCCGGATAAATGACTAATTCCAAAAAAAAGAATGTTCAACTTTTTTCAATTTTACCCCCGTGGGATATATATTCTACCCACACACATTTGGAACTCTCCTGGGGTACCCTCACACATACTATTCCCACATTTAATGGATATTTTCACAAAAAAGTGACATTTTCAAAAATTCTGAAAATTGGCGGAAAACGACTAAATATCAATGACTCATCGGGCGAATCGCTCTGGAACTGAAATCGGAACGCTCACTGACATTTCCCCTATCTGAAAGTCTGATAAACGCCGGAAAAATGACTAATTCCAAATAAAAAATTTTATTATCTTTTTTCAATTTTACCCCCGTGGGATATATATTCTACCCACAAACATGTGGATCTCTCCGGGGTTACCCTCACACATATTATTCCCTCATTTTGCGGATATTTTCACAAAAAAGTGAAATTTTCAAAAATTCTGAAAATTGGCTGAAAAGGACTAAACATCAAGGACTCATCGGGCAATTCGCTCTTGAACTGAAATCGGAACACTCACTGACATTTCCCCTATGTGAAAGTCTGATAAACGCCGGAAAAATGACTAATTCCAAAAAAAAAATGTTTCAACTTTTTTCTATTTTACCCCCGTGGGATATATATTCTACCCACACACATGTGGAACTCTCCTGGGTTACCCTCACACATATTATTCCCTCATTTAGTGAATATTTTCACAAAAAAGTGAAATTTTCAAAAATTCTGAAAATTGTCTGAAAACGACTAAATATCAAGGACTCATTGGGCGAATTGCTCTGGAACTGAAATCGGAACGCTCACTGACATTTCCCCTATCTGAAAGTCTGATAAACGCCGGATAAATGACTGATTCCAAAAAAAAAATTTTCAACTTTTTTCAATTTTACCCCCGTGGGATATATATTCTACCCACACACATTTGGAACTCTCCTGGGGTACCCTCACACATATTGTTCCCTCATTTAGCGGATATTTTCACAAAAAAGTGAAATTTTCAAAAATTCTGAAAATTGGCTGAAAACGACTAAATATCAAGGACTCATCGGGCGAATCGCTCTGGAACTGAAATCGGAACGCTCACTCACATTTCCCCTATCTGAAAGTCTGATAAACGCCGGAAAAATGACTAAGTCCAAAAAAAAAATTTTTCAACCTTTTTCAATTTTACCCCTGTTGGATATATATTCTACCCGCACACATTTGGAACTCTCCTGGGGTACCCTCACACATATTATTCCCACATTTAGTGGATATTTTCACAAAAAAGTCAAATTTTCAAAAATTCTGAAAATTGTCTGAAAACGACTAAATATCAAGGAATCATCGGGCGAATCGCTCTGGAACTGAAATCGGAATGCTCACTGACATTTCCCCTATCTGAAAGTCTGCTAAACGCCAGAAAAATGACTAAGTCCAAAAAAAAATTTTTTTAACTTTTTTCAATTTTACCCCCGTGGGATATATATTCTACCCACACACATTTGGAACTCTCCTGGGGTACCCTCACACATATTATTCCCTCATTTAGTGGTTATTTTCACAAAAAAAAGTGAAAATTTCAAAAATTCTGAAAATTGGCTGAAAATGACTAAATATCAAGTACTTATCGGGCGAATCGCTCTAGAACTGAAATCGGAACGCTCACTGACATTTCCCCTATCTGAAAGTCTGATAAACGGCGGAAAAATGACTAAGTCCAAAAAAAAATAATTTTTTCAACTTTTTTCAATTTTACCCCCGTTGGATATATATTCTACCCACACACATTTGGAACTCTCCTGGGGTACCCTCACACATATTATTCCCTCATTTAGCGAATATTTTCACAAAAAAGTGAAATTTTCAAAAATTCTGAAAATTGGCTGAAAACGACTAAATATCATAGAATCATCGGGCGAATTGCTCTGGAACTGAAATCGGAATGCTCAATGACATTTCCCCTATCTGAAAGTCTGCTAAATGCCGGAATAATGACAAAGTCCCAAAAAAAAATTTTTAAAACTTTTTTCAATTTTACCCCCGTGGGATATATATTCTACCCAAACACATTTGGAACTCTCCTGGGGTACCCTCACACATATTATTCCCTCATTTAGTGGTTATTTTCACAAAAAAAAGTGAAATTTTCAAAAATTTGGAAAATTGGCTGAAAACGACTAAATATCAAGGACTCATCAGGCGAATCGCTCTGGAACTGAAATCGGAACGCTCACTGACATTTCCCTTATCTGAAAGTCTGATAAACGCCGGATAAATGACTAATTCCAAAAAAAAAAAATTTTCAACTTTTTTCAATTTTACCCCCGTGGGATATATATTCTACCCACACACATTTGGAACTCTCCTGGGGTACCCTCACACATATTATTCCCTCATTTAGCGAATATTTTCACAAAAAAGTGAAATTTTCAAAAATTCTGAAAATTGGCTGAAAACGACTAAATATCAAGGAATCATCGGGCGAATCGCTCTGGAACTGAAATCGGAACGCTCACTCACATTTCCCCTATCTGAAAGTCTGATAAACGCCGGAAAAATGACTAATTCAAAAAAAAAAAATTTTTAAACTTTTTTCAATTTTAACCCCGTGGGATATATATTCTACCCACACACATTTGGAACTCTCCTGGGGTACCCTCACACATATTATTCCCTCATTTAGCGAATATTTTCACAAAAAAGTGAAATTTTCAAAAATTCAGAAAATTGGCTGAAAACGACTAAATATCATAGAATCATCGGGCGAATCGCTCTGGAACTGAAATCGGAACGCTCTCTGACATTTCCCCTATCTGGAAGTCTGCTAAACGCCGGAAAAATGACTAAGTCCAAAAAAAAATTTTTTTAAACTTTTTCAATTTTACCCACGTGGGATATATATTCTACCCACACACATTTGGAACTCTCCTGAGGTACCCTCACACATATTATTCCCACATTTAGTGGATATTTTCACAAAAAAACGACATTTTCAAAAATTCAGAAAATTGGCTGAAAACGACTAAATATCAAGGACTCATCGGGCAAATTGCTCTGGAACTGAAATCGGAACGCTCACTGACATTTCCCCTATCTGAAAGTCTGATAAATGCCGGAAAAATGACTAATTCCAAAAATAATTTTTTTTTAACTTTTTCAATTTTACCCACGTGGGATATATATTCTACCCACACACATTTGGAACTCTCCTGGGGTGCCCTCACACATATTATTCCCTCATTTAGCGAATATTTTCACAAAAAAGTGAAATTTTCAAAAACTCTGAAAAATGGCTGAAAACGACTAAATATCAAAGAATCATCAGGCGAATCGCTCTGGAACTGAAATCGGAACGCTCACTGACATTTCCCCTATCTGAAAGTCTGCTAAATGCCGGAATAATGACAAAGTCCCAAAAAAAAATTTTTAAAACTTTTTTCAATTTTACCCCCGTGGGATATATATTCTACCCAAACACATTTGGAACTCTCCTGGGGTACCCTCACACATATTATTCCCTCATTTAGTGGTTATTTTCACAAAAAAAAGTGAAATTTTCAAAAATTTGGAAAATTGGCTGAAAACGACTAAATATCAAGGACTCATCAGGCGAATCGCTCTGGAACTGAAATCGGAACGCTCACTGACATTTCCCCTATCTGAAAGTCTGATAAACACCGGATAAATGACTAATTCCAAAAAAAAAAAATTTTCAACTTTTTTCAATTTTACCCCCGTGGGATATATATTCTACCCACACACATTTGGAACTCTCCTGGGGTACCCTCACACATATTATTCCCTCATTTAGCGAATATTTTCACAAAAAAGTGAAATTTTCAAAAATTCTGAAAATTGGCTGAAAACGACTAAATATCAAGGAATCATCGGGCGAATTGCTCTGGAACTGAAATCGGAACGCTCACTGACATTTCCCCTATCTGAAAGTCTGATAAACGCCGGATAAATGACTGATTCCAAAAAAAAAATTTTCAACTTTTTTCAATTTTACCCCCGTGGGATATATATTCTACCCACACACATTTGGAACTCTCCTGGGGTACCCTCACACATATTGTTCCCTCATTTAGCGGATATTTTCACAAAAAAGTGAAATTTTCAAAAATTCTGAAAATTGGCTGAAAACGACTAAATATCAAGGACTCATCGGGCGAATCGCTCTGGAACTGAAATCGGAACGCTCACTCACATTTCCCCTATCTGAAAGTCTGATAAACGCCGGAAAAATGACTAAGTCCAAAAAAAAAATTTTTCAACCTTTTTCAATTTTACCCCTGTTGGATATATATTCTACCCGCACACATTTGGAACTCTCCTGGGGTACCCTCACACATATTATTCCCACATTTAGTGGATATTTTCACAAAAAAGTCAAATTTTCAAAAATTCTGAAAATTGTCTGAAAACGACTAAATATCAAGGAATCATCGGGCGAATCGCTCTGGAACTGAAATCGGAATGCTCACTGACATTTCCCCTATCTGAAAGTCTGCTAAACGCCAGAAAAATGACTAAGTCCAAAAAAAAATTTTTTTAACTTTTTTCAATTTTACCCCCGTGGGATATATATTCTACCCACACACATTTGGAACTCTCCTGGGGTACCCTCACACATATTATTCCCTCATTTAGTGGTTATTTTCACAAAAAAAAGTGAAAATTTCAAAAATTCTGAAAATTGGCTGAAAATGACTAAATATCAAGTACTTATCGGGCGAATCGCTCTAGAACTGAAATCGGAACGCTCACTGACATTTCCCCTATCTGAAAGTCTGATAAACGGCGGAAAAATGACTAAGTCCAAAAAAAAATAATTTTTTCAACTTTTTTCAATTTTACCCCCGTTGGATATATATTCTACCCACACACATTTGGAACTCTCCTGGGGTACCCTCACACATATTATTCCCTCATTTAGCGAATATTTTCACAAAAAAGTGAAATTTTCAAAAATTCTGAAAATTGGCTGAAAACGACTAAATATCATAGAATCATCGGGCGAATTGCTCTGGAACTGAAATCGGAATGCTCAATGACATTTCCCCTATCTGAAAGTCTGCTAAATGCCGGAATAATGACAAAGTCCCAAAAAAAAATTTTTAAAACTTTTTTCAATTTTACCCCCGTGGGATATATATTCTACCCAAACACATTTGGAACTCTCCTGGGGTACCCTCACACATATTATTCCCTCATTTAGTGGTTATTTTCACAAAAAAAAGTGAAATTTTCAAAAATTTGGAAAATTGGCTGAAAACGACTAAATATCAAGGACTCATCAGGCGAATCGCTCTGGAACTGAAATCGGAACGCTCACTGACATTTCCCCTATCTGAAAGTCTGATAAACGCCGGATAAATGACTAATTCCAAAAAAAAAAAATTTTCAACTTTTTTCAATTTTACCCCCGTGGGATATATATTCTACCCACACACATTTGGAACTCTCCTGGGGTACCCTCACACATATTATTCCCTCATTTAGCGAATATTTTCACAAAAAAGTGAAATTTTCAAAAATTCTGAAAATTGGCTGAAAACGACTAAATATCAAGGAATCATCGGGCGAATCGCTCTGGAACTGAAATCGGAACGCTCACTCACATTTCCCCTATCTGAAAGTCTGATAAACGCCGGAAAAATGACTAATTCAAAAAAAAAAAATTTTTAAACTTTTTTCAATTTTAACCCCGTGGGATATATATTCTACCCACACACATTTGGAACTCTCCTGGGGTACCCTCACACATATTATTCCCTCATTTAGCGAATATTTTCACAAAAAAGTGAAATTTTCAAAAATTCAGAAAATTGGCTGAAAACGACTAAATATCATAGAATCATCGGGCGAATCGCTCTGGAACTGAAATCGGAACGCTCTCTGACATTTCCCCTATCTGGAAGTCTGCTAAACGCCGGAAAAATGACTAAGTCCAAAAAAAAATTTTTTTTAACTTTTTCAATTTTACCCACGTGGGATATATATTCTACCCACACACATTTGGAACTCTCCTGAGGTACCCTCACACATATTATTCCCACATTTAGTGGATATTTTCACAAAAAAACGACATTTTCAAAAATTCAGAAAATTGGCTGAAAACGACTAAATATCAAGGACTCATCGGGCAAATTGCTCTGGAACTGAAATCGGAACGCTCACTGACATTTCCCCTATCTGAAAGTCTGATAAATGCCGGAAAAATGACTAATTCCAAAAATAATTTTTTTTTAACTTTTTCAATTTTACCCACGTGGGATATATATTCTACCCACACACATTTGTAACTCTCCTGGGGTGCCCTCACACATATTATTCCCTCATTTAGCGAATATTTTCAGAAAAAAGTGAAATTTTCAAAAACTCTGAAAAATGGCTGAAAACGACTAAATATCAAAGAATCATCAGGCGAATCGCTCTGGAACTGAAATCGGAACGCTCACTGACATTTCCCCTATCTGAAAGTCTGCTAAATGCCGGAATAATGACAAAGTCCCAAAAAAAAATTTTTAAAACTTTTTTCAATTTTACCCCCGTGGGATATATATTCTACCCAAACACATTTGGAACTCTCCTGGGGTACCCTCACACATATTATTCCCTCATTTAGTGGTTATTTTCACAAAAAAAAGTGAAATTTTCAAAAATTTGGAAAATTGGCTGAAAACGACTAAATATCAAGGACTCATCAGGCGAATCGCTCTGGAACTGAAATCGGAACGCTCACTGACATTTCCCCTATCTGAAAGTCTGATAAACGCCGGATAAATGACTAATTCCAAAAAAAAAAAATTTTCAACTTTTTTCAATTTTACCCCCGTGGGATATATATTCTACCCACACACATTTGGAACTCTCCTGGGGTACCCTCACACATATTATTCCCTCATTTAGCGAATATTTTCACAAAAAAGTGAAATTTTCAAAAATTCTGAAAATTGGCTGAAAACGACTAAATATCAAGGAATCATCGGGCGAATCGCTCTGGAACTGAAATCGGAATGCTCACTCACATTTCCCCTATCTGAAAGTCTGATAAACGCCGGAAAAATGACTAATTCAAAAAAAAAAAATTTTTAAACTTTTTTCAATTTTAACCCCGTGGGATATATATTCTACCCACACACATTTGGAACTCTCCTGGGGTACCCTCACACATATTATTCCCTCATTTAGCGAATATTTTCACAAAAAAGTGAAATTTTCAAAAATTCAGAAAATTGGCTGAAAACGACTAAATATCATAGAATCATCGGGCGAATCGCTCTGGAACTGAAATCGGAACGCTCTCTGACATTTCCCCTATCTGAAAGTCTGATAAACGCCGGAAAAATGACTAATTCAAAAAAAAAAAATTTTTAAACTTTTTTCAATTTTAACCCCGTGGGATATATATTCTACCCACACACATTTGGAACTCTCCTGGGGTACCCTCACACATATTATTCCCACATTTAGTGGATATTTTCACAAAAAAACGACATTTTCAAAAATTCAGAAAATTGGCTGAAAACGACTAAATATCAAGGACTCATCGGGCAAATTGCTCTGGAACTGAAATCGGAACGCTCACTGACATTTCCCCTATCTGAAAGTCTGATAAATGCCGGAAAAATGACTAATTCCAAAAATAAATTTTTTTTAACTTTTTCAATTTTACCCACGTGGGATATATATTCTACCCACACACATTTGGAACTCTCCTGGGGTGCCCTCACACATATTATTCCCTCATTTAGCGAATATTTTCACAAAAAAGTGAAATTTTCAAAAACTCTGAAAAATGGCTGAAAACGACTAAGTATCAAGGACTCATCAGGCGAATCGCTCTGGAACTGAAATCGGAACGCTCACTGACATTTCCCCTATCTGAAAGTCTGATAAACGCCGGATAAATGACCAATTCCAAAAAAATAAAATTTTCAACTTTTTTCAATTTTACCCCCGTGGGATATATATTCTACCCACACACATTTGGGACTCTCCTGGGGTACCCTCACACATATTATTCCCTCATTTAGCAGATATTTTTACAAAAAAGTGAAATTTTCAAAAATTCTGAAAATTGGCTGAAAATGACTAAATATCAAGGACTCATCAGGCTAATCGCTCTGGAACTGAAATCGGAACGCTCACTGACATTTCCCCTATGTGAAAGTCTGATAAACGCCGGAAAAATGACTAATTCCAAAAAAAAAATTTTTTTAACTTTTTTCAATTTTAACCCCGTGGGATATATATTCTACCCACACACATTTGGAACTCTCCTGGGGTACCCTCACACATATTATTCCCTCATTTAGCGAATATTTTCACAAAAAAGTGAAATTTTCAAAAATTCTGAAAATTGGCTGAAAACGACTAAATATCAAGGAATCATCGGGCGAATCGCTCTGGAACTGAAATCGGAACGCTCACTCACATTTCCCCTATCTGAAAGTCTGATAAACGCCGGAAAAATGACTAAGTCCAAAAAAAAAATTTTTCAACCTTTTTCAATTTTACCCCTGTTGGATATATATTCTACCCACACACATTTGGAACTCTCCTGGGGTACCCTCACACATATTATTCCCTCATTTAGTGGTTATTTTCACAAAAAAAAGTGAAAATTTCAAAAATTCTGAAAATTGACTGAAAATGACTAAATATCAAGGACTCATCGGGCGAATCGCTCTAGAACTGAAATCGGAACGCTCACTGACATTTCCCCTATCTGAAAGTCTGATAAACGCCGGAAAAATGACTAAGTCCCAAAAAATTTTTTTTAAACTTTTTTCAATTTTACCCCCGTTGGATATATATTCTACCCACACACATTTGGAACTCTCCTGGGGTACTCTCACACATATTGTTCCCACATTTAGTGGATATTTTCACAAAAAAACGACATTTTCAAAAATTTAGAAAATTGGCTGAAAACGACTAAATATCAAGGACTCATCGAGCGAATCGCTCTGGAACTGAAATCGGAACGCTCACTGACATTTCTTCTATCTGAAAGTCTGATAAACGCTGGAAAAATGACTAATTCCAAAAAAAAATTTTTTGAACCTTTTTTCAATTTTACCCCCGTGGGATATATATTCTACCCAAACACATTTGGAACTCTCCTGGGGTACCCTCACACATATTATTCCCTCATTTAGTGGTTATTTTTACAAAAAAGTGAAATTTTCAAAAATTCAGAAAAATGGCTGAAAACGACTAAATATCAAGGACTCATCGTGCGTATCGCTCTGGAATTGAAATCGGAACGCTCACTGACATTTCCGCTATCTGAAAGTCTGAAAAACGCCAAAAAAATGACTAATTCCAAAAAAAAATTTTTTTAAACTTTTTTCAATTTTACCCCCGTGGGATATATATTCTCTCAACACACATTTGGAACTCTCCTGGGGTACCCTCACGCATATTGTTCCCTCATTTAGGGGTTATTTTCACAAAAAAGTGAAATTTTAAAAAATTCTGAAAAATGGCTGAAAACGACTAAATATCAAGGACTCATCGGGCGAATCGCTCTGGAACTGAAATCGGAATGCTCACTGACATTTACCCTATCTGAAAGTCTGCTAAACGCCGGAAAAATGACTAAGTCCAAAAAAATTTTTTTCAACTTTTTTCAATTTTACCCTCGTGGGACATATATTCTACCCACACACATTTGGAACTCTCCTGGGGTACCCTCACACATATCATTCCTCATTTAGTGGTTATTTTCACAAAAAAGTGAAATTTTCTAAAATTCTGAAAAATGGCTGAAAACGACTAAATATCAACTACTCATTGGGCGAATCGCTCTGGAACTGAAATCGGAACGCTCACTGACATTTCCCCTATCTGAAAGTCTGATAAACGCCGAAAAAATTACTAAGTTAAGTAAAAAAATGTTTTCAAGTTTTTTCAATTTTTCCCCCGTGAGATATATATTCTACCCACACACATTTTGAACTCTCCTGGGGTACCCTCACACATATTATTCCCTCATTTAGCGGATATTTTTACAAAAAGTTAAATTTTCAAAGATTCAGAAAATTGGCTGAAAACGACTAAATATCAAGGACTCATCGGGCGAATTGCTCTGGAACTGAAATCGGAATGCTCACTGACATTTCCCCTATCTGAAAGTCTGATAAACGCCGAAAAAATGACAAATTCCAAAAAAAAATGTTTTTCAACTTTTTTCAATTTTACCCCCGTGGGATATTTATTCTACCCACACACATGTGGAACTCTCCTGGGTTACCCTCACACATATTATTCCCTCATTTAGCGGATATTTTCACAAAAAAAGAGAAATTTTCAAAAATTGTGAAAATTGACTGAAAACGACTAAACATCAAGGACTCATCGGGCAATTCACTCTTGAACTGAAATCGGAACACTCACTGACATTTCCCCTATGTGAAAGTCTGATAAACGCCGGAAAAATGACTAATTCCAAAAAAAAAATGTTTCAACTTTTTTCAATTTTACCCCCGTGGGATATATATTCTACCCACACACGTTTGGAACTCTCCTGGGGTACCCTCACACATATTATTCCCACATTTAGCGGATATTTTCACAAAAAAGTGAAATTTTCAAAAATTCAGAACATTGGCTGAAAACGACTAAATATCAAGGACTCATCGGGCGATTCGCTCTGGAACTGAAATCGGAACGCTCACTGACATTTCCCCTCTGTGAAAGTCTGATAAACGGCGGAAAAAATGACTAATTCCAAAAAAAAATTTTTCAACTTTTTTCAATTTTACCCCCGTGGGATATATATTCAAACCACACACATTTGGAACTCTCCTGGGGTACCCTCACACATATTATTTCCTCATTTAGTCGTTATTTTCACAAAAAAAGGGAAATTTTCAAAAATTCAGAAAATTGGCTGAAAATGACTAAATATCAAGGCATCAACGGGCGAATCGCTCTGGAGCTGAAATCGGAACGCTCACTGACATTTCCCCTATCTGAAAGTCTGATAAACGCTGGATAAATGACTAATAGCAAAAAAAAAAAATTTTTCAACTTTTTCAATTTTACCTTCGTGGGATATATTTTCTACCCACACACATTTGGAACTCTCCTGGGGTACCCTCACGCATATTATTCCCACATTTAGTGGATATTTTCACAAAAAAGTGAAATTTTCAAAAATTCTGAAAATTGGCTGAAAACGACTTAATATCAAGGACTCATCTGGCGAATTGCTCTGGAACTGAAATCGGAACGCTCACTGACATTTCCCCTATGTGAAAGTCTGATAAACGCCGGAAAAATGACTAATTCCAAAAAAGAATTTTTTTTATCTTTTTTCAATTTTACCCCCGTGGGATATATATTCTACCCACAAACATGTGGAACTCTCCGGGGTTGCCCTCACACATATTATTCCCTCATTTGGCGGATATTTTCACAAAAAAGTGAAATTTTCAAAAATTCTGAAAATTGGCTGAAAATGACTAAACATCAAGGACTCATCGGGCAATTCATTCTTGAACTGAAATCGGAACACTCACTGACATTTCCCCTATGTGAAAGTCTGATAAACGCCGGAAAAATGACTAATTCCAAAAAAAAAATGTTTCAACTTTTTTCAATTTTACCCCCGTGGGATATATATTCTACCCACACACATTTGGAACTCTCCTGGGGTACCCTCACACATATTATTTTCTCATTTAGTGGTTATTTTCACAAAAAAAGGGAAATTTTCAAAAATTCTGAAAATTGGCTGAAAACGACTTAATTTCAAGGACTCATCTGGCGAATTGCTCTGGAACTGAAATCGGAACGCTCACTGACATTTCCCCTATCTGAAAGTCTGATAAACGCCCGATAAAAGACTAATTGCAAAAAAAAAAATGTTTTCAACTTTTTTCAATTTTACCCCCGTGGGATATATATTCTACCCACACACATTTGGAACTCTCCTGGGGTACCCTCACACATATTATTTTCTCATTTAGTGGTTATTTTCACATAAAAAGGGAAATTTTCAAAAATTCTGAAAATTGGCTGAAAACGACTTAATATCAAGGACTCATCTGGCGAAGTGCTCTGGAACTGAAATCGGAACACTCACTGACATTTCCCCTATCTGAACGTCTGATAAACGCCGGATAAAAGACTAATTGCAAAAAAAAAAATGTTTTCAACTTTTTTCAATTTTACCCCCATGGGATATATATTCTACCCACACACATTTGGAACTCTCCTGGGGTACCCTCACGCATATTATTCCCTCATTTAGTGGATATTTTCACAAAAAAGTGAAATTTTCAAAAATTCTGAAAATTGTCTGAAAACGACTTAATATCAAGGACTCATCAGGCGAATTGCTCTGGAACTGAAATCGGAATGCTCACTGACATTTCCCCTATCTGAAAGTCTGATAAACCCCGGAAAAATTACTAATTCCCAAAAAAAATTTTTTTAAACTTTTTTCAATTTTAGCCACGTGGGATATATATTCTACCCACACACATGTGGAACTCTCCTGGGTTACCCTCACACATATTATTCCCTCATTTAGCGGATATTTTCAAAAAAAAGTGAAATTTTCAAAAATTCTGAAAATTGGCTGAAAACGACTAAATATCGAGGACTTATCGTGCAATTCGCTCTGGAACTAAAATCGGAACACTCACTGACATTTCCCCTATGTGAAAGTCTGATAAACGCCGGAAAAATGACTAATTTCAATAAAAAAATGTTTCAACTTTTTTCAATTTTACCCCCGTGGGATATATATTCTACCCACACACATTTGGAACTCTCCTGGGGTACCCTCACACATATTATTCCCTCCTTTAGCAGATATTTTTACAAAAAAGTGAAATTTTAAAATATTCTGAAAATTAGCTGAAAATGACTAAATATCAAGGACTCATCAGGCAAATCGCTCTGGAATTGAAATCGGAACGCTCACTGACATTTCCCCTATCTGAAAGTCTGATAAACGCCGGATAAATGACTAATTCCAAAAAAAAGAATGTTCAACTTTTTTCAATTTTACCACCGTGGGATATATATTCTACCCACACACATTTGGAACTCTCCTGGGGTACCCTCACACATACTATTCCCACATTTAGTGGATATTTTCACAAAAAAGTGACATTTTCAAAATTTCTGAAAATTGGCGGAAAACGACTAAATATCAAGGACTCATCGGGCGAATCTCTCTGGAACGGAAATTGGAACGCTCACTGACATTTCCCCTATCTGAAAGTCTGATAAACGCCGGAAAAATGACTAATTCCAAATAAAAAATTTTATTATCTTTTTTCAATTTTACCCCCGTGGGATATATATTCTACCCACAAACATGTGGATCTCTCCGGGGTTACCCTCACACATATTATTCCCTCATTTTGCGGATATTTTCACAAAAAAGTGAAATTTTCAAAAATTCTGAAAAATGGCTGAAAACGACTAAATGTCAAGGACTCATCGGGCGAATTGCTCTGGAACTGAAATCGGAACGCTCACTGACATTTCCCCTATCTGAAAGTCTGCTAAACGCTGGAAAAATGACTAAGTCGAAAAATTTTTTTTTTTTAACTTTTTTCAATTTTACCCGCGTGGGATATATATTCTACCCACACACATTTGGAACTCTCCTGGGGTACCCTCACACATATTATTCCCTCATTTAGCGAATATTTTCACAAAAAAGTGAAATTTTCAAAAATTCTGAAAAATGGCTGAAAACGACTAAATATCAAAGAATCATCGGGCGAATCGCTCTGGAACTGAAATCGGAATGCTCACTGACATTTCTCCTATCTGAAAGTCTGCTAAACGCCGGAAAAATGACTAATTCCAAAAAAAATTTTATTTAACTTTTTTCAATTTTACCCCCGTGGGATATATATTCTACCCACACACATTTGAAACTCTCCTGGGGTACCCTCACACATATTATTCCCACATTTAGTGGATATTTTCACAAAAAAACAAAATTTTCAAAAATTCAGAAAATTGGCTGAAACCGACTAAATATCAAGGACTCATCGGGCGAATTGCTCTGGAACTAAAATCGGAACGCTCACTGACATTTCCCCTATCTGAAAGTCTGATAAACGCCGGAAAAATGACTAATTCCAAAAAAAATTATTTTTTAATCTTTTTTCAATTTTACCCCCGTGGGATATATATTCTACCCACACACATTTGGAACTCTCCTGCGGTACCCCCACACATATTATTCCCTCATTTAGTGGACATTTTCACAAAAAAACGACATTTTCAAAAATTCAGAAAATTGGCTGAAAACGACTAAATGTCAAGGACTCATCGGGCGAATTGCTCTGGAACTGAAATCGGAACGCTCACTGACATTTCCCCTATCTGAAAGTCTGATAAACGCTGGATAAATGACTAATTAAAAAAAAAAAAATTTCCAACTTTTTTCAATTTTACCCCCGTGGGATATATATTCTACCCACACACATTTGGAACTCTCCTGGGGTACCCTCACACATATTATTCCCTCATTTAGCGAATATTTTCACAAAAAAGTGAAATTTTCAAAAATTCTGAAAATTGGCTGAAAACGACTAAAAATCAAGGACTCATCGGGCGAAACGCTCTGGAACTGAAATCGGAACGCTCACTGACATTTCCCCTATCTGAAAGTCTGATAAATGCAGGAAAAATGACTAAGTCCAAAAGAAATTTTTTTCAACTTTTTTCAATTTTACCCCAGTGGGATATATATTCTATCCACACACATTTGGAACTCTCCTGGGGTACCCTCACACATATTATTCCCTCATTTAGCAAATATTTTCACAAAAAAGTGAAATTTTCAAAAATTCTGAAAATTGGCTGAAAATGATTAAATATCAAGGAATCATCGGGCGAATTGCCCTGGAACTGAAATTGGAATGCTCACTGACATTTCCCCTATCTGAAAGTCTGCTAAACGGCGGAAAAATGACTAAGTCCAAAAAAAATTTTTTTTCAACTTTTTTAAATTTTACCACCGTGGGATATATATTCTACCCACACACATTTGGAACTCTCCTGGGGTACCCTCACACATATTATTCCCTCATTTAGCAGATATATTTACAAAAAAGTGAAATTTTCAAAAATTCTGAAAATTGGCTGAAAATGACTAAATATCAAGGACTAATCAGGTGAATCGCTCTGGAACTGAAATCGGAACGCTCACTGACATTTCCCCTATCTGAAAGTCTGATAAACGCCGCATAAATGACTAATTTCAAAAAGAAAAATTTTCAACTTTTTTCAATTTTACCCCCGTGGGATATATATTCTACCCACACACATTTGGAACTCTCCTGGGGTACCCTCACATATATTATTCCCTCATTTAGCAAATATTTTCACAAAAAAGTGAAATTTTCAATAATTCTGAAAATTGGCTGAAAACGACTAAATATCAAGGAATCATCAGGCAAATTGCCCTGGAACTGAAATCGGAATGCTCACTGACATTTCCACTATCTGAAAGGCTGATAAACGCCGGAAAAATGACTAATTCCAAAAAAAAATGTTTTCAACTTTTTTCAATTTTACCCCCGTGGGATATATATTCTACCCATACACATTTGAAACTCTCCTGGGGTACCCTCACACATATTATTCCCTCATTTAGTGGTAATTTTCACAAAAAAAAGTGAAATTTTCAAAAATTTGGAAAATTGGCTGAAAACGACTAAATATCAAGGACTCATCGGGCGAATCGCTCTGGAACTGAAATCGGAACGCTCACTGACATTTCCCCTATCTGAAAGTCTGAAAAACGCCGGAAAAATGACTAAGTCCAAAAAAAAAATTTTTTCAACTTTTTTCAATTTTACCACCGTGGGATATATATTCTACCCACACACATTTGGAAGTCTCCTGGGGTACCCTCACACATATTATTCCCTCATTTAGCGAATAATTTCACAAAAAAGTGAAATTTTCAAAAATTCTAAAAATTGGCTGAAAACGACTAAAAATCAAGGACTCATCGGGCGAAACGCTCTGGAACTGAAATCGGAATGCTCACTGACATTTCCCCTATCTGAAAGTCTGATAAACGCAGGAAAAATGACTAAGTCCAAAAGAAATTTTTTTCAACTTTTTTCAATTTTACCCCAGTGGGATATATATTCTATCCACACACATTTGGAACTCTCCTGGGGTACCCTCACACATATTATTGCCTCATTTAGCAAATATTTTCACAAAAAAGTGAAATTTTCAAAAATTCTGAAAATTGGCTGAAAATGACTAAATATCAAGGAATCATCGGGCGAATTGCCCTGGAGCTGAAATTGGAATGCTCACTGACATTTCCCCTATCTGAAAGACTGCTAAACGGCGGAAAAATGACTAAGTCCAAAAAAAATTTTTTTTCAACTTTTTTCAATTTTACCACCGTGGGATATATATTCTACCCACACACATTTCGAACTCTCCTGGGGTACCCTCACACATATTATTCCCTCATTTAGCAGATATATTTACAAAAAAGTGAAATTTTCAAAAATTCTGAAAATTGGCTGAAAATGACTAAATATCAAGGACTCATCAGGTGAATCGCTCTGGAACTGAAATCGGAACGCTCACTGACATTTCCCCTATCTGAAAGTCTGATAAACGCCGGATAAATGACTAATTTCAAAAAGAAAAATTTTCAACTTTTTTCAATTTTACCCCCGTGGGATATATATTCTACCCACACACATTTGGAACTCTCCTGGGGTACCCTCACATATATTATTCCCTCATTTAGCGAATATTTTCACAAAAAAGTGAAATTTTCAATAATTCTGAAAATTGGCTGAAAACGACTAAATATCAAGGAATCATCAGGCAAATTGCCCTGGAACTGAAATCGGAATGCTCACTGACATTTCCCCTATCTGAAAGTCTGATAAACGCCGGAAAAATGACTAAGTCCAAAAAAAAATTTTTTTCAACTTTTTTCAATTTTACCCCCGTGGGATATATATTCTACCCACACACATTTGGAACTCTCCTGGGGTACCCTCACACATAATATTCCCTCATTTAGCGAATATTTTCACAAAAAAGTGAAATTTTCAAAAATTCTGAAAATTGGCTGAAAGCGACTAAATATTTAGGAATCATCGGGGGAATCGCTCTGGAACTGAAATCGGAATGCTCACTGACATTTCCACTATCTGAAAGTCTGAGAAACGCCGGAAAAATGACTAATTCCAAAAAAAAATGTTTTCAACTTTTTTCAATTTTACCCCCGTGGGATATATATTCTACCCAGACACATTTGGAACTCTCCTGGGGTACCCTCACACATATTATTCCCTCATTTAGCGAATATTTTCACAAAAAAGTGAAATTTTCAAAAATTCAGAAAATTGGCTGAAAACGACTAAATGTCAAGGACTCATCGGGCGAATTGCTCTGGAACTGAAATCGGAATGCTCACTGACATTTCCCCTATCTGAAAGTCTGATAAATGCCGGAAAAATGACTAATTCCAATAAAAAAATTTTTATAACTGTTTTCAATTTTAACCCCGTGGGATATATATCCTACCCACACACATTTGGAACTCTCCTGGGGTACCCTCACACATATTATTCCCTCATTTAGCAAATATTTTCACAAAAAAGTGAAATTTTCAAAAATTCTGAAAATTGGCTGAAAATGACTAAATATCAAGGAATCATCGGGCGAATTGCCCTGGAACTGAAATTGGAATGCTCACTGACATTTCCCCTATCTGAAAGTCTGCTAAACGGCGGAAAAATGACTAAGTCCAAAAAAAATTTTTTTTCAACTTTTTTCAATTTTACCACCGTGGGATGTATATTCTACCCACACACATTTGGAACTCTCCTGGGGTACCCTCACACATATTATTCCCTCATTTAGCGAATATTTTCACAAAAAAGTGAAATTTTCAAAAATTCTGAAAATTGGCTGAAAACGACTAAATATCAAGGAATCATCAGGTGAATTGCCCTGGAACTGATATCGGAATGCTCACTGACATTTCCCCTATCTGAAAGTCTGCTAAACGCCGGAAAAATGACTAAGTCCAAAAAAAAATTTTTTTCAACTTTTTTCAATTTTACCCCCGTGGGATATATATTCTACCCACACACATTTGGAACTCTCCTGGGGTACCCTCACACATAATATTCCCTCATTTAGCGAATATTTTCACAAAAAAGTGAAATTTTCAAAAATTCTGAAAATTTGCTGAAAGCGACTAAATATTAAGGAATCATCGGGGGAATCGCTCTGGAACTGAAATCGGAATGCTCACTGACATTTCCACTATCTGAAAGTCTGAGAAACGCCGGAAAAATGACTAATTCCAAAAAAAAATGTTTTCAACTTTTTTCAATTTTACCCCCGTGGGATATATATTCTACCCATACACATTTGGAACTCTCCTGGGGTACCCTCACACATATTATTCCCTCATTTAGTGGTAATTTTCACGAAAAAAGTGAAATTTTCAAAAATTCGGAAAATTGGCTGAAAACGACTAAATATCAAGGACTCATCGGGCGAATCGCTCTGGAACTGAAATCGGAACGCTCACTGACATTTCCCCTAGGTGAAAAACTGATAAACGCCGGAAAAATGACTAATTCCAAAAAAAAATGTTTTCAACTTTTTTCAATTTTACCCCCGTGGGATATATATTCTACCCATACACATTTGGAACTCTCCTGGGGTACCCTCACACATATTATTCCCTCATTTAGTGGTAATTTTCACAAAAAAAAGTGAAATTTTCAAAAATTCGGAAAATTGGCTGAAAACGACTAAATATCAAGGACTCATCGGGCGAATCGCTCTGGAACTGGAATCGGAACGCTCACTGACATTTCCCCTAGGTGAAAAACTGATAAACGCCGGAAAAATGACTAATTCCAAAAAAAATTTTTTTTAATCTTTTTTCAATTTTACCCCCGTTGGATATATATTCTACCCACACACATTTGGAACTCTTCTGGGGTACCCTCACACATATTATTCCCTCATTTAGTGGTAATTTTCACAAAAAAAAGTGAAATTTTCAAAAATTCGGAAAATTGGCTGAAAACGACTAAATATCATAGAATCATCGGGCGAATCGCTCTAGAACTGAAATCGGAATGCTCTCTGACATTTCCCCTATCTGAAAGTCTGCTAAACGCCGGAAAAATGACTAAGTCCAAAAAAATTTTTTTTCAACTTTTTTCAATTTTACCCCCGTTGGATATATATTCTACCCACACACATTTGGAACTCTCCTGGGGTACCCTCACACATATTATTCTCACATTTAGTGGATATTTTCACAAAAAAATTACATTTTCAAAAATTCAGAAAATTGGTTGAAAACGACTAAATATCAAGGACTCAACGGGCGAATCGCTCTGGAACTGAAATCGGAATGCTCAGTGACATTTCCCTTATCTGAAAGTCTGATAAATGCCGGAAAAATGACTAATTCCAAAAAAAAATTTTTTATAACTGTTTTCAATTTTAACCCCGTGGGATATATATCCTACCCACACACATTTCCAACTCTCCTGGGGTACCCTCACACATATTATTCCCACATTTAGTGGATATTTTCACAAAAAAGTGAAATTTTCAAAAATTCAGAAAATTGGCTGAAAACGACTAAATATTATAGAATCATCGGGCGAATCGCTCTGGAACTGAAATCGGAAAGCTCTCTGACATTTCCCCTATCTGAAAGTCTGATAAACGCCGGAGAAATGACTAATTCAAAAAAAAAAAATTTCAACTTTTTTCAATTTTACCCCCGTGGGATATATATTCTACCCACACACATTTGGAACTCTCCTGGGGTACCCTCACACATATTATTCCCTCATTTAGCGAATATTTTCACAAAAAAGTGAAATTTTCAAAAATTCTGAAAAATGGCTGAAAACGACTAAATATCAAAGAATCATCGGGCGAATCGCTCTGGAACTGAAATCGGAATGCTCACTGACATTTCTCCTATCTGAAAGTCTACTAAATGCCGGAATAATGACAAAGTCCCAAAAAAAATTTTTTTAAACTTTTTTCAATTTTACCCCCGTGGGATATATATTCTACCCAAACACAATTGGAACTCTCCTGGGGTACCCTCACACATATTATTCCCTCATTTAGTGGTTATTTTCACAAAAAAAAGTGAAATTTTCAAAAATTCAGAAAATTGGCTGAAAACGACTAACTATCATAGAATCATCGGGCGAATCGCTCTGGAACTGAAATCGGAATGCTCACTGACATTTCCCCTATCTGAAAGTCTGCTAAACGCCGGAAAAATGACTAATTCCAAAAAAAATTTTATTTAACTTTTTTCAATTTTACCCCCGTGGGATATATATTCTACCCACACACATTTGAAACTCTCCTGGGGTACCCTCACACATATTATTCCCACATTTAGTGGATATTTTCACAAAAAAACAAAATTTTCAAAAATTCAGAAAATTGGCTGAAACCGACTAAATATCAAGGACTCATCGGGGGAATTGCTCTGGAACTAA
The DNA here is from genome assembly GCF_046119375.1 of Phyllobates terribilis. NCBI lineage: Eukaryota > Metazoa > Chordata > Amphibia > Anura > Dendrobatidae > Phyllobates > Phyllobates terribilis. The sequence goes on along the minus strand of NW_027362769.1, from coordinate 46,281,761 downwards.
AATCGGAACGCTCACTGACATTTCCCCTATCTGAAAGTCTGATAAACGCCGGAAAAATGACTAATTCCAAAAAAAATTATTTTTTAATCTTTTTCCAATTTTACCCCCGTGGGATATATATTCTACCCACACACATTTGGAACTCTCCTGGGGTACCCCCACACATATTATTCCCTCATTTAGTGGACATTTTCACAAAAAAACGACATTTTCAAAAATTCAGAAAATTGGCTGAAAATGACTAAATATCAAGGACTCATCAGGCGAATCGCTCTGGAACTGAAATCGGAACACTCACTGACATTTCCCCTATCTGAAAGTCTGATAAACGCCGGATAAATGACTAATTCAAAAAAAAAAAATTTTCAACTTTTTTCAATTTTACCCCCGTGGGATATATATTCTACCCACACACATTTGGAACTCTCCTGGGGTACCCTCACACATATTATTCCCTCATTTAGCGAATATTTTCACAAAAAAATTACATTTTCAAAAATTCAGAAAATTTTTTGAAAACGACTAAATATCAAGGACTCAATGGGCGAATCGCTCTGGAACTGAAATCGGAATGCTCACTGACATTTCCCCTATCTGAAAGTCTGATAAACGCCGGAAAAATGACTAAGTCCAAAAAAAATTTTTTTCAACTTTTTTCAATTTTACCCCCGTGGGATATATATTCTACCCAAACACATTTGGAACATTCGTGGGGTACCCTCACACATATTATTCCTTCATTTAGCGAATATTTTCACAAAAAAGTGAAATTTTCAAAAATTCAGAAAATTGGCTGAAAACGACTAAATATCAAGGAATCATCGGGCGAATCGCTCTGGAACTGAAATCGGAATGCTCACTGACATTTCCCCTATCTGAAAGTCTGCTAAACGCCAGAAAAATGAGTAAGTCCAAAAAATAATTTTTTTCAACTTTTTTCAATTTTACCCCCGTGGGATATATATTCTACCCACACACATTTGGAACTCTCCTGGGGTACCCTCACACATATTATTCCCTCATGTAGCGAATATTTTCACAAAAAAATTACATTTTCAAAAATTCAGAAAATTTTTTGAAAACGACTAAATATCAAGGACTCAATGGGCGAATCGCTCTGGAACTGAAATCGGAATGCTCACTGACATTTCCCCTATCTGAAAGTCTGATAAACGCCGGAAAAATGACTAAGTCCAAAAAAAATTTTTTTCAACTTTTTTCAATTTTACCCCCGTGGGATATATATTCTACCCAAACACATTTGGAACATTCGTGGGGTACCCTCACACATATTATTCCTTCATTTAGCGAATATTTTCACAAAAAAGTGAAATTTTCAAAAATTCAGAAAATTGGCTGAAAACGACTAAATATCAAGGAATCATCGGGCGAATCGCTCTGGAACTGAAATCGGAATGCTCACTGACATTTCCCCTATCTGAAAGTCTGCTAAACGCCAGAAAAATGAGTAAGTCCAAAAAATAATTTTTTTCAACTTTTTTCAATTTTACCCCCGTGGGATATATATTCTACCCACACACATTTGGAACTCTCCTGGGGTACCCTCACACATATTATTCCCTCATTTAGCGAATATTTTCACAAAAAAATTACATTTTCAAAAATTCAGAAAATTTTTTGAAAACGACTAAATATCAAGGACTCAATGGGCGAATCGCTCTGGAACTGAAATCGGAATGCTCACTGACATTTCCCCTATCTGAAAGTCTGATAAACGCCGGATAAATGACTAATTTCAAAAAGAAAAATTTTCAACTTTTTTCAATTTTACCCCCGTGGGATATATATTCTACCCACACACATTTGGAACTCTCCTGGGGTACCCTCACATATATTATTCCCTCATTTAGCGAATATTTTCACAAAAAAGTGAAATTTTCAATAATTCTGAAAATTGGCTGAAAACGACTAAATATCAAGGAATCATCAGGCAAATTGCCCTGGAACTGAAATCGGAATGCTCACTGACATTTCCCCTATCTGAAAGTCTGATAAACGCCGGAAAAATGACTAAGTCCAAAAAAAAATTTTTTTCAACTTTTTTCAATTTTACCCCCGTGGGATATATATTCTACCCACACACATTTGGAACTCTCCTGGGGTACCCTCACACATAATATTCCCTCATTTAGCGAATATTTTCACAAAAAAGTGAAATTTTCAAAAATTCTGAAAATTGGCTGAAAGCGACTAAATATTTAGGAATCATCGGGGGAATCGCTCTGGAACTGAAATCGGAATGCTCACTGACATTTCCACTATCTGAAAGTCTGAGAAACGCCGGAAAAATGACTAATTCCAAAAAAAAATGTTTTCAACTTTTTTCAATTTTACCCCCGTGGGATATATATTCTACCCAGACACATTTGGAACTCTCCTGGGGTACCCTCACACATATTATTCCCTCATTTAGCGAATATTTTCACAAAAAAGTGAAATTTTCAAAAATTCAGAAAATTGGCTGAAAACGACTAAATGTCAAGGACTCATCGGGCGAATTGCTCTGGAACTGAAATCGGAATGCTCACTGACATTTCCCCTATCTGAAAGTCTGATAAATGCCGGAAAAATGACTAATTCCAATAAAAAAATTTTTATAACTGTTTTCAATTTTAACCCCGTGGGATATATATCCTACCCACACACATTTGGAACTCTCCTGGGGTACCCTCACACATATTATTCCCTCATTTAGCAAATATTTTCACAAAAAAGTGAAATTTTCAAAAATTCTGAAAATTGGCTGAAAATGACTAAATATCAAGGAATCATCGGGGGAATCGCTCTGGAACTGAAATCGGAATGCTCACTGACATTTCCACTATCTGAAAGTCTGAGAAACGCCGGAAAAATGACTAATTCCAAAAAAAAATGTTTTCAACTTTTTTCAATTTTACCCCCGTGGGATATATATTCTACCCATACACATTTGGAACTCTCCTGGGGTACCCTCACACATATTATTCCCTCATTTAGTGGTAATTTTCACGAAAAAAGTGAAATTTTCAAAAATTCGGAAAATTGGCTGAAAACGACTAAATATCAAGGACTCATCGGGCGAATCGCTCTGGAACTGAAATCGGAACGCTCACTGACATTTCCCCTAGGTGAAAAACTGATAAACGCCGGAAAAATGACTAATTCCAAAAAAAAATGTTTTCAACTTTTTTCAATTTTACCCCCGTGGGATATATATTCTACCCATACACATTTGGAACTCTCCTGGGGTACCCTCACACATATTATTCCCTCATTTAGTGGTAATTTTCACAAAAAAAAGTGAAATTTTCAAAAATTCGGAAAATTGGCTGAAAACGACTAAATATCAAGGACTCATCGGGCGAATCGCTCTGGAACTGGAATCGGAACGCTCACTGACATTTCCCCTAGGTGAAAAACTGATAAACGCCGGAAAAATGACTAATTCCAAAAAAAATTTTTTTTAATCTTTTTTCAATTTTACCCCCGTTGGATATATATTCTACCCACACACATTTGGAACTCTTCTGGGGTACCCTCACACATATTATTCCCTCATTTAGTGGTAATTTTCACAAAAAAAAGTGAAATTTTCAAAAATTCGGAAAATTGGCTGAAAACGACTAAATATCATAGAATCATCGGGCGAATCGCTCTAGAACTGAAATCGGAATGCTCTCTGACATTTCCCCTATCTGAAAGTCTGCTAAACGCCGGAAAAATGACTAAGTCCAAAAAAATTTTTTTTCAACTTTTTTCAATTTTACCCCCGTTGGATATATATTCTACCCACACACATTTGGAACTCTCCTGGGGTACCCTCACACATATTATTCTCACATTTAGTGGATATTTTCACAAAAAAATTACATTTTCAAAAATTCAGAAAATTGGTTGAAAACGACTAAATATCAAGGACTCAACGGGCGAATCGCTCTGGAACTGAAATCGGAATGCTCAGTGACATTTCCCTTATCTGAAAGTCTGATAAATGCCGGAAAAATGACTAATTCCAAAAAAAAATTTTTTATAACTGTTTTCAATTTTAACCCCGTGGGATATATATCCTACCCACACACATTTCCAACTCTCCTGGGGTACCCTCACACATATTATTCCCACATTTAGTGGATATTTTCACAAAAAAGTGAAATTTTCAAAAATTCAGAAAATTGGCTGAAAACGACTAAATATTATAGAATCATCGGGCGAATCGCTCTGGAACTGAAATCGGAAAGCTCTCTGACATTTCCCCTATCTGAAAGTCTGATAAACGCCGGAGAAATGACTAATTCAAAAAAAAAAAATTTCAACTTTTTTCAATTTTACCCCCGTGGGATATATATTCTACCCACACACATTTGGAACTCTCCTGGGGTACCCTCACACATATTATTCCCTCATTTAGCGAATATTTTCACAAAAAAGTGAAATTTTCAAAAATTCTGAAAAATGGCTGAAAACGACTAAATATCAAAGAATCATCGGGCGAATCGCTCTGGAACTGAAATCGGAATGCTCACTGACATTTCTCCTATCTGAAAGTCTACTAAATGCCGGAATAATGACAAAGTCCCAAAAAAAATTTTTTTAAACTTTTTTCAATTTTACCCCCGTGGGATATATATTCTACCCAAACACAATTGGAACTCTCCTGGGGTACCCTCACACATATTATTCCCTCATTTAGTGGTTATTTTCACAAAAAAAAGTGAAATTTTCAAAAATTCAGAAAATTGGCTGAAAACGACTAACTATCATAGAATCATCGGGCGAATCGCTCTGGAACTGAAATCGGAATGCTCACTGACATTTCCCCTATCTGAAAGTCTGCTAAACGCCGGAAAAATGACTAATTCCAAAAAAAATTTTATTTAACTTTTTTCAATTTTACCCCCGTGGGATATATATTCTACCCACACACATTTGAAACTCTCCTGGGGTACCCTCACACATATTATTCCCACATTTAGTGGATATTTTCACAAAAAAACAAAATTTTCAAAAATTCAGAAAATTGGCTGAAACCGACTAAATATCAAGGACTCATCGGGGGAATTGCTCTGGAACTAAAATCGGAACGCTCACTGACATTTCCCCTATCTGAAAGTCTGATAAACGCCGGAAAAATGACTAATTCCAAAAAAAATTATTTTTTAATCTTTTTCCAATTTTACCCCCGTGGGATATATATTCTACCCACACACATTTGGAACTCTCCTGGGGTACCCCCACACATATTATTCCCTCATTTAGTGGACATTTTCACAAAAAAACGACATTTTCAAAAATTCAGAAAATTGGCTGAAAATGACTAAATATCAAGGACTCATCAGGCGAATCGCTCTGGAACTGAAATCGGAACACTCACTGACATTTCCCCTATCTGAAAGTCTGATAAACGCCGGATAAATGACTAATTCAAAAAAAAAAAATTTTCAACTTTTTTCAATTTTACCCCCGTGGGATATATATTCTACCCACACACATTTGGAACTCTCCTGGGGTACCCTCACACATATTATTCCCTCATTTAGCGAATATTTTCACAAAAAAATTACATTTTCAAAAATTCAGAAAATTTTTTGAAAACGACTAAATATCAAGGACTCAATGGGCGAATCGCTCTGGAACTGAAATCGGAATGCTCACTGACATTTCCCCTATCTGAAAGTCTGATAAACGCCGGAAAAATGACTAAGTCCAAAAAAAATTTTTTTCAACTTTTTTCAATTTTACCCCCGTGGGATATATATTCTACCCAAACACATTTGGAACATTCGTGGGGTACCCTCACACATATTATTCCTTCATTTAGCGAATATTTTCACAAAAAAGTGAAATTTTCAAAAATTCAGAAAATTGGCTGAAAACGACTAAATATCAAGGAATCATCGGGCGAATCGCTCTGGAACTGAAATCGGAATGCTCACTGACATTTCCCCTATCTGAAAGTCTGCTAAACGCCAGAAAAATGAGTAAGTCCAAAAAATAATTTTTTTCAACTTTTTTCAATTTTACCCCCGTGGGATATATATTCTACCCACACACATTTGGAACTCTCCTGGGGTACCCTCACACATATTATTCCCTCATGTAGCGAATATTTTCACAAAAAAATTACATTTTCAAAAATTCAGAAAATTTTTTGAAAACGACTAAATATCAAGGACTCAATGGGCGAATCGCTCTGGAACTGAAATCGGAATGCTCACTGACATTTCCCCTATCTGAAAGTCTGATAAACGCCGGAAAAATGACTAAGTCCAAAAAAAATTTTTTTCAACTTTTTTCAATTTTACCCCCGTGGGATATATATTCTACCCAAACACATTTGGAACATTCGTGGGGTACCCTCACACATATTATTCCTTCATTTAGCGAATATTTTCACAAAAAAGTGAAATTTTCAAAAATTCAGAAAATTGGCTGAAAACGACTAAATATCAAGGAATCATCGGGCGAATCGCTCTGGAACTGAAATCGGAATGCTCACTGACATTTCCCCTATCTGAAAGTCTGCTAAACGCCAGAAAAATGAGTAAGTCCAAAAAATAATTTTTTTCAACTTTTTTCAATTTTACCCCCGTGGGATATATATTCTACCCACACACATTTGGAACTCTCCTGGGGTACCCTCACACATATTATTCCCTCATTTAGCGAATATTTTCACAAAAAAATTACATTTTCAAAAATTCAGAAAATTTTTTGAAAACGACTAAATATCAAGGACTCAATGGGCGAATCGCTCTGGAACTGAAATCGGAATGCTCACTGACATTTCCCCTATCTGAAAGTCTGATAAACGCCGGAAAAATGACCAAGTCCAAAAAAAATTTTTTTCAACTTTTTTCAATTTTACCCCCGTGGGATATATATTCTACCCAAACACATTTGGAACATTCGTGGGGTACCCTCACACATATTATTCCTTCATTTAGCGAATATTTTCACAAAAAAGTGAAATTTTCAAAAATTCAGAAAATTGGCTGAAAACGACTAAATATCAAGGAATCATCGGGCGAATCGCTCTGGAACTGAAATCGGAATGCTCACTGACATTTCCCCTATCTGAAAGTCTGCTAAACGCCAGAAAAATGACTAAGTCCAAAAAAAAATTTTTTCAACTTTTTTCAATTTTACCCCCGTGGGATATATATTCTACCCACACACATTTGGAACTCTCCTGGGGTACCCTCACACATATTATTCCCTCATTTAGCGAATATTTTCACAAAAAAGTGAAATTTTCAAAAATTCAGAAAATTGGCTGAAAATGACTAAATATCAAGGACTCATCAGGCAAATCGCTCTGGAACTGAAATCGGAACGCTCACTGACATTTCCCCTATCTGAAAGTCTGATGAACGCCGGATAAATGACTAATTCCAAAAAAAAAAAATTTTCAACTTTTTTCAACTTTACCCCCGTTCGATATATATTCTACCCACACACAGTTGGAACTCTCCTGGGGTACCCTCACACATATTATTCCCACATTTAGTGGATATTTTCACAAAAAAACGACATTTTCAAAAATTCAGAAAATTGGCTGAAAACGACTAAATGTCAAGGACTCATCGGGCGAATTGCTCTGGAACTGAAATCGGAACGCTCACTGACATTTCCCCTATCTGAAAGTCTGCTAAACGGCGGAAAAATGACTAAGTCCAAAAAAAAAAATTTTTTCAACTTTTTTCAATTTTACCACCGTGGGATATATATTCTACCCACACACATTTGGAACTGTCCTGGGGTACCCTCACATATATTATTCCCTCATTTAGCGAATATTTTCACAAAAAAGTGAAATTTTCAATAATTCTGAAAATTGGCTGAAAACGACTAAATATCAAGGAATCATCAGGCAAATTGCCCTGGAACTGAAATCGGAATGCTCACTGACATTTCCACTATCTGAACGGCTGATAAACGCCGGAAAAATGACTAATTCCAAAAAAAAATGTTTTCAACTTTTTTCAATTTTACCCCCGTGGGATATATATTCTACCCATACACATTTGGAACTCTCCTGGGGCACCCTCACACATATTATTCCCTCATTTAGTGGTAATTTTCCCAAAAAAAAGTGAAATTTTCAAAAATTCGGAAAATTGGCTGAAAACGACTAAATATCAAGGACTCATCGGGCGAATCGCTCTGGAACTGAAATCGGAACGCTCACTGACATTTCCCCTAGGTGAAAAACTGATAAACGCCGGAAAAATGACTAATTCCAAAAAAATTTTTTTTTTTATCTTTTTTCAATTTTACCCCCTTTGGATATGTATTCTACCCACACACATTTGGAACTCTCCTGGGGTACCATCACACATATTATTCCTTCATTTAGTGAATATTTTCACAAAAAAGTGAAATTTTCAAAAATTCTGAAAATTGGCTGAAAACGACTAAATATCATAGAATCATCGGGCGAATCGCTCTGGAACTGAAATCGGAATGCTCTCTGACATTTCCCCTATCTGAAAGTCTGCTAAACGCCGGAAAAATGACTAAGTCCAAAAAAATTTTTTTTCAACTTTTTTCAATTTTACCCCCGTTGGATATATATTCTACCCACACACATTTGGAACTCTCTTGGGGTACCCTCACACATATTATTCCCACATTTAGTGGATATTTTCACAAAAAAATTACATTTTCAAAAATTCTGAAAATTGGTTGAAAACGACTAAATATCAAGGACTCAACGGGCGAATCGCTCTGGAACTGAAATCGGAATGCTCAGTGACATTTCCCTTATCTGAAAGTCTGATAAACGCCGGAAAAATGACTAAGTCCAAAAAATAATTTTTTTCAACTTTTTTCAATTTTACCCCCGTGGGATATATATTCTACCCACACACATTTGGAACTCTCCTGGGGTACCCTCACACATATTATTCCCTCATTTAGCGAATATTTTCACAAAAAAGTGAAATTTTCAAAAATTCAGAAAATTGGCTGAAAATTACTAAATATCAAGGACTCATCAGGTGTATCGCTCTGGAACTGAAATCGGAACGCTCACTGACATTTCCCCTATCTGAAAGTCTGATAAACGCCGGATAAATGACTAATTCCAAAAAAAAAAAATTTTCAACTTTTTTCAACTTTACCCCCGTGGGATATATATTCTACCCACACACAGTTGGAACTCTCCTGGGGTACCCTCACACATATTATTCCCACATTTAGTGGATATTTTCACAAAAAAACGACATTTTCAAAAATTCAGAAAATTGGCTGAAAACGACTAAATGTCAAGGACTCATCGGGCGAACTGCTCTGGAACTGAAATCGGAATGCTCACTGACATTTCCCCTATCTGAAAGTCTGATAAATGCCGGAAAAATGACTAATTCCAAAAAAAAATTTTTTATAACTGTTTTCAATTTTAACTCCGTGGGATATATATCCTACCCACACACATTTGGAACTCTCCTGGGGTACCCTCACACATATTATTCCCTCATTTAGCGAATATTTTCACAAAAAAGTGAAATTTTCAAAAATTCTGAAAATTGTCTGAAAACGACTAAATATCAAGGAATCATAGGGCGAATCTCTTGGAACTGAAATCGGAATGCTCACTGACATTTCCCCTATCTGAAAGTCTGATAAACGCCGGAAAAATGACTAAGTCAAAAAAAAAAATAATTTTCAACTTTTTTCAATTTTACCCCTGTGGGATATATATTCTACCCACACACATTTGGAACTCTCCTGGGGTACCCTCACACATATTATTCCCTCACTTAGTGGATATTTTGACAAAAAAGTGAAATTTTCAAAAATTCAGAAGATTGTCTGAAAACGACTAAATACCATGGACTCATCGCGCGAATCGCTCTGGAACTGTAATCGGAACGCTCAGTGACATTTCCCCTATCTGAAAGTCTGATAAATGCAAGAAAAATGATTGAGTCCTAAAAAAAATTTTTTTCAACTTTTTTCAATTTTACCCCCGTGGGATATATATTCTACCGACACACATTTGGAACTCTCCTGGGGTACCCTCACACATATTATTCCCTCATTTAGTGGATATTTTCACAAAAAAGTGAAATTTTCAAAAATTCAGAAAATTGGCTGAAAACGACTAAATATCAAGGACTCATCGTGCGAATCGCTCTGGAACTGAAATCAGAACGCTCACTGATATTTCCCTTATTTGAAAGGCTGATAAATGCCAGAAAAATGACTGAGTCCAGAAAAAAATTATTTTTCAACTTTTTTCAATTTTACCCTCGTGGGATATATATTGTACCCACACACATTTGGAACTCTCCTGGGCTACCATCACACATATTATTCCCACATTTAGCAGATATTTTCACAAAATAGTGAAATTTTCAATTCTTCAAAAAATTGGCTGAAAACTACTAAATATCAAGGACTCATCGGGCGAATTGCTCTGCAACTGAAATCGGAATGCTCACTGACATTTCCACTATCTGAAAGTCTGATAAACGACGGAAAAATGACTAAGTCCAAAAAAAAAATTTTTCAACTGTTTTCAATTTTATATATTCTACCCACACACATTTATAACTCTCCTGTGGTACCCTCACACATATTATTCCCTCATTTAGCAGATATTTTCACAAAAAAGTGAAATTTTCAAAAATTCAGAAAATTGGCTGAAAACGACTAAATATCAAGGACTCATTGGGCAAATCGCTCTGGAACTGAAATTGGAACACTCACTCACATTTCCCCTATCTGAAAGTCTGATAAATGCCAGAAAAATGACTAAGTTCAAAAAAAATTTTTTTTCAACTTTTTTCAATTTTACCCCGTGGGATATATATTCTACCCACACACATTTGGAACTCTCCTGGGGTACCCTCACACATATTATTCCCTCATTTAGTGGATATTTTCACAAAAAAAGTGAAATTTTCAAAAATTCTGAAAATTGGCTGAAAACGACTAAATATCAAGGTCTCATCGGGCGAATCGCTCTGGAATTGAAATCGGAACGCTCACTGACATTTCCCCTATCTGAAAGTCTGATAAACGCCAGAAAAATGACTAAGTTAAAAAAAAAAAATGTTTCCAACTTTTTTCAATTTTACTCCCGTGCGATATATATTCTACCCACACACATTTGGAACTCTCCTGGGGTACCCTCACACACATGATACCCTCATTTAGTGGATATTTTCACAAAAGAGTGAAATTTTCAAAAACTCAGAAAAATGGCTGAAAGCGGCTAAATATCAAGGACTCATCGGGCGAATCGCTCTGGAACTGAAATTGGAACACTCACTGACATTTCCCCTATCTGAAAGTATGATAAATGCCGGAAAAATGACTAAGTGTAAAAAAAAAATTTTTTTTCAATTTTACTCCCGTGGGATATATATTCTACCCACACACATTTGGAACTCTCTTGGGGTACCCTCACACATATTATTCCCTCATTTAGTGGATATTTTCACAAAAAAGTGAAATTTTCAAAAATTCAGAAAATTGGCTGAAAACGACTAAATATCAAGGACTCATCGGGCAAATCGCTCTGGAACTGAAATCGGAATGCTCACTGACATTTCCCCTATCTGAAAGTCTGATAAATGCCAAAAAAATGACTAATTCCAAAAAAAAAAAATTTTCAACTTTTTTCAATTTTACCCCCATGGGATATATATTCTACCCACACACATTTGGAACTCTCCTGGAGTACCCTCACACATATTATTCCCTCATTTAGCAGATATTTTCACAAAAAAGTGAAATTTTCAAAAATTCAGAAAATTAGCTGAAAACGACTAAATATCAAGGACTCATTGGGCAAATCGCTCTGGAACTGAAATTGGAACACTCACTGACATCTCCCCTATCTGAAAGTCTGATAAATGCCAGAAAAATGACTAAGTTCAAAAAAAATTTTTTTTAAACTTTTTTCAATTTTACTCCCGTGGGATATATGTTCTACCCACACACATTTGGAACTCTCCTGGGGTACCCTCACACATATTATTCCCTCATTTAGCATATATTTTCACAAAAAAGTGAAATTTTCAAAAATTTAGAAAAATGGCTGAAAACGACTAAATATCAAGGACTCTTCGGGCGAATCGCTCTGGAACTGAAATCGGAACACTCATTGACATTTCCCCTATCTGAAAGTCTGATAAACGCCGGAAAAATGACTTAAGTCCAAAAATATTTTTTTTTTCAAGTTTTTTCAATTTTACCCCCGTGGGATATATATTCTACGCACACACATTTGGAACTCTCCTGGGGTACCCTCACACATAGTATTCCCTCATTTAGTGGATATTTTCACAAAAAAGTGAAATTTTAAAAAATTCTGAAAAATGGCTGAAAACGACTAAATATCAAGGACTCATCTGGCGAATCACTCTGGAACTGAAATAGGAACGCTCACTGACATTTCCCCTATCTGAAGGTCTGATAAACGGCAGAAAAATGACAGTAAAAAAAAACATTTTTTTCAACTTTTTTAAATTTTACCCCCGTGGGATATATATTCTACCCACACACATTTGGAACTCTCCTGGGGTACCCTCACACATATTATTCCCACATTAGGCAGATATTTTCACAAAAAAGTGAAATTTTCAAAAATTCTGAAAAATGGCTGAAAACGACTAAATATCAAGGACTCATCGGTCGAATCGCTCTGGAACTGAAATCAGAACGCTCACTGACATTTCCCCTATCTGAAAGTCTGATAAATGCCGGAAAAATGACTAAGTCGAAAAAAAAAAATTTTTCAACTTTTTTCAATTTTACCCCCATGGGATATATATTCTACCCAAACACATTTGGAACTCACCAGGGGTACCCTCACACATATTATTCCCTCATTTAGTGGTTATTTTCACAAAAAAGTGAAATTTTCAAAAATTCAGAAAATTGGCTGAAAACGACTAAATATCAAGGACTCATCGGTCGAATCGCTCTGGAACTGAAATCGTAATGCTCACTGACATTTCCCCGATCTGAAAGTCTGATAAACGCCGGAAAAATGACTAAGTCAAAAAAAAATTGTTTTTTCAATTTTACCCCTGTGGGATATATATTGTACCTACACACATTTGAAACTCTCCTGGGGTACCCTCACACATATTATTCCCACAGTTAGTGGATATTTTCGCAAAAAAGTGAAATTTTTAAAAATTCTGAAAATTGGCTGAAAACGACTAAATATCAAGGAATCATCGGGCGAATCGCTCTGGAACTCAAATTGGAATGCTCACTGACATTTCCCCTATCTGAAAGTGTGATAAAAGCCGGAAAAATGACTAAGTCCAAAAAAAAAAAATTTTTCAACTTATTTCAATTTTACCCTCGTGGGATATATATTCTACCCACACACATTTGGAACTCTTCTGGGGGTACACTCACACATAGTATTCCCTCATTTAGTGGATATTTTCACAAAAAAGTGAAATTTTCAAAAATTCTGAAAATTGGCTGAAAACGACTAAATATCAAAGACTCATCGGTCAAATTGCTCTGGAACTGAAATCGGAACGCTCACTGACATTTCCCCTATCTGAAAGTCTGATAAATGCCAGAAAAATGACTAAGTTCAAAAAAAAAATTTTTTTCAACTTTTTTCAATTTTACCCCCATGGGATATATATTCTACCTACACACATTTGGAACTCATCAGGGGTACCCTCACACATATTATTCCCTCATTTAGTGGTTATTTTCACAAAAAAGTGACATTTTCAAAAATTCTGAAAATTGGCTGAAAACGACTAAATATCAAGGACTCATCGGTCGAATCGCTTTGGAACTGAAATCGTAATGCTCACTGACATTTCCCCTATCTGAAAGTCTGATAAACGCCGGAAAAATGACTAAGTAAAAAAAAAATTTTTTTTTCAATTTTACCCCTGTGGGATATATATTCTACATACACGCATTTGGAAATCTCCCGGGGTACCCTCACACATATTATTCCCTCATTTAGCAGATATTTTCACAAAAAGTGAAATTTTCAAAAATTCAGAAAATTGTCTGAAAACGACTAAATATCAAGGACTCATTGGGCAAATCGCTCTGGAACTGAAATTGGAACACTCACTGACATTTCCCCTATCTGAAAGTTTGATAAATGCCAGAAAAATGACTAAGTTAAAAAAAAAATTTTTTTCAACTTTTTTCAATTTTACTCCCGTGGGATATATGTTCTACCCACACACATTTGGAACTCTCCTGGTGTACCCTCACACATTATTCCCTCATTTAGCATATATTTTCACAAAAAAGTGAAATTTTCAAAAATTTAGAAAAATGGCTGAAAACGACTAAATATCAAGGACTGTTCGGGCGAATCGCTCTGGAACTGAAATCGGAACGCTCACTGACATTTCCCCTATCTGAAGGTCTGATAAACGGCAGAAAAATGACAGTCCAAAAAAACATTTTTTTCAACTTTTTTCAATTTTACCCCCGTGGGATATATATTCTACCCACAAACATTTGGAACTCTCCTGGGGTACCCTCACACATATTATTCCCTCATTTAGTGGTTATTTTCACAAAAAAGTGAAATTTTCAAAAATTCAGAAACGACTAAATATCAAGGACTCATCTGTCGAATCGCTCTGGAACTGAAATCGTAATGCTCACTGACATTTCCCCTATCTGAAAGTCTGATAAACGCCGGAAAAATGACTAAGTAAAAAAAAAATTTTTTTTTCAATTTTACCCCTGTGGGATATATATTCTACCTACACACATTTGGAACTCTCCTGGGGTATCCTCACACATATTATTCCCTCATTTAGTGGTTATTTTCACAAAAAAGTGAAATTTTCAAAAATTCTGAAAATTGGCTGAAAACGATTAAATATCAAGGAATCATCGGGCGAATCGCTCTGGAACCCAAATTAGAATGCTCACTGACATTTCCCCTATCTGAAAGTCTGATGAAAGCCAGAAAAATGACTAAGTCCAAAAAAAAAGATTTTTCAACTTATTTCAATTTTACCCTCGTGGGATATATATTCTACCCACACACATTTGGAACTCTTCTGGGGGTACCCTCTCACATAGTATTCCCTCATTTAGTGGATATTTTCACAAAAAAGTGAAATTTTAAAAAATTCTGAAAATTGGCTGAAAACGACTAAATATCAAGGACTCATCGGGCAAATCGCTCTGGAACTGAAATCGGAACGCTCACTGACATTTCCCCTATCTGAAAGTCTGATAAATGCCGGAAAAATGACTAAGTCCAAAAAAAAATGTTTTAAACTTTTTTCAATTTTACCCCCATGGGATATATATTCTACCCACACACATTTGGAACTCTTCTGGGGTACCCTCACACATATTATTCCCTCATTTAGCAGATATTTTCACAAAAAGTGAAATTTTCAAAAATTCAGAAAATTGGCTGAAAACGACTAAATATCAAGGACTCATTGGGCAAATGGCTCTGGAACTGAAATTGGAACACTCACTGACATTTCCCCTGTCTGAAAGTCTGATAAACGCCGGAAAAATGACTAAGTCCAAAAATAATTTTTTTTTCAACTTTTTTCAATTTTACCCCCGTGGGATATATATTTGGAACTCTCCTGGGGTACCCTCACACATAGTATTCCCTCATTTAGTGGATATTTTCACAAAAAAGTGAAATTTTCAAAAATTCTGAAAATTGGCTGAAAACGGCTAAATATCAAGGACTCATCGGGCGAATCGCTCTGGAACTGAAATCGGAATGCTCACTGACATTTCCCCTATCTGAAAGTCTATGACACGCCAGAAAAATTAGTAAGTCAAAAATATTTTTTTTTTCAACTTTTTTCAATTTCATTCCCGTGGGATATATAATCTACACACACACATTTGGAACTCTCCTGGTTTACCCTCACACATTTTATTCCCACATTTAGTGGATATTTAAACAAAAAAGTGAAATTTTTAACAATTCTGAAAATTGGCTGAAAACGACTAAATATCAAGGATTAATCGGGCGAATCACTCTGGAACTGAAATCGGAATGCTCACTGACATTTCCCCTATCTGAAAGTCTGACAAACGCCGGAAAAATGACAGTCCAAAAAAAAATGTTTTCAACTTTTTTCAATTTTACCCCCGTGGGATATGTATTCTACCCACACACATTTGGAACTCTCTTGGGGTACCTTCACACATATTATTCCCTCATTTAGCAGATATTTTCACAAAAAAGTGAAATTTTCAAAAATTCAGAAAATTGGCTGAAAACGACTAAATATCAAGGACTCATCGGGCGATTCGCTCTGGAACTGAAATCGGAATGCTCACTGACATTCCCCTATCTGAAAGTCTGATAAACGCCGGGAAAAAGACTAAGTCCAAAAAAAAAAAATTTTTCAAAATTTTTCAATTTTACCCCCGTGGGATATATATTCTACCCACACACATTTGGAACTCTCCTGGGGTACCCTCACACATATTATTCCCTCATTTAGCGGATATTTTCACAAAAAAATGAAATATTCAAAAATGTAGAAAATTGGCTGAAAACGACTAAATATCATGGAATTAATGGGGCGAATTACTCTGGAACTGAATTCGGAACGCTCACTGACATTTCTCCTATCTGAAAGTCTGATAAACGCCGGAAAAATGACTAAGTCCAAAAAAAATTGTTTTCAACTTTTTTCAATTTTACCCCTGTGGGATATGTATTCTACCCACACACATTTGGAACTCTCCCGGGGTACCCTCACACATATTATTCCCTCATTTAGCAGATATTTTCACAAAAAAGTGAAATTTTCAAAAATTCAGAGAATTGGCTGAAAACGACTAAATATCAAGGATTCATCGAGTGAATCGCTCTGGAACTGAAATCGGAACGCTCACTGACATTTCCCCTATCTGAAAGTCTGATAAACGCCCGGAAAATGACTAAGTCCAAAAAAAAAATTTTTTTCAAAATTTTTCAATTTTACCCCCGTGGGATATGTATTCTACCCACACACATTTGGAACTCTCCTGGGTTACCCTCACACATATTATTCCCTCATTTAGCAGATATTTTCACAAAAAATTGAAATTTTCAAAAATTCTGAAAATTGGCTGAAAACTACTAAATATCAAGGACTCATAAGACGAATTGCTCTGGAACTGAAATCGGAATGCTCACTGACATTTCCCCTATCTGAAAGTCTGATAAATAGTGTTGAGCGAACATGCTCGACACTGCTCGATACTCGCCCGAGCATCACGCTACTCGGGATGTTCGGCGAGCACCGAGCATTTCCGGGTTACTCGGGCAGGAGCTCGGATCTCCGCCCTGCATGTTTGGCTCTCTTTACAGAGCCAATGAACATGCAGGGATTGCCTGCCAGTCACTGTAATGCTGCAGCCATGTTTGTTGTGGGCATTACAGTGATTGGCTGGCCGCACAGCGTCACCTCGAGTATTTAAAACGGGGCGCCGCCATCTTGGACACAGTCGCTCCGGATTAGACAGTGTAGGGAGAGCGCTGCTGATTTAGGGAGAGATATAAACTGCGAAATAGTTAGTGTAGGGTCTGTAAAGGATACCAGAACAAACAAACAGTCCTTTTCAGGACTAATATCCATCCCAGATACCAGGCAGGCAGGCTGTATAGGAGACACAGTGGTTATACCAGCAAACGCTGCATTACAGTCCTGTGTGCTCCTGTTGCTGTAATTGCTGGACTTAGCACCAGGGGCCAGGAAAAATCCTTTTTTTTTCATCTAAATCCTCCTTTTTTTTTCCTCCTTCACACTGTACAAATACCCGTCTTATTAACCTTTTGGTGTTTTCCTCCCCTCCAAAAAAAAAAGCGTGTCTCTGATTTTTCAGACACAGATATAACTGTTGAAAGTAGACTGGTGTAGGCTAGAGAAACAGAAGTGTTGTTTAGCACTTCCACGGTTCAAACCTCTGTATTATCCATTTTGGGCCATTTGTATCTAAAAAAAAAAACAGTTTGAGTGTGTCGCTCACTGTTCAGCCGCAAATATCTCTATTTAAAAAAGTGTGGTATACCCCAGTAAACAATAACTGTGGTTTTGTCACCCCACGGTAAAAAATCTCTATTATTCAGCTTTTGGTAGTTTTTTCCGTAAAGAAAAACAGTAGTGTCTCCTGACTGTTGTGACACAAAAATATATCTGTTGAAAATAGTCTTGTGTATGCCCGACATCCCAGTGTGGTTTCGCAGTTCCACGCGTCAAATCACTCTACTATCCAGTTTTGGGCCTTTGGTATCTAAAAAAAAAGCAGTTTGAGTGTGTCGCTCACTGTTCAGCCACAAATAACTCTATTTAAAAAAGTGTGGTATACCCCAGTAAACAATAACTGTGCTTTTCCTCTTCCACAGTTTTAATCTACTCTTTATTACCCTTTTTCCATTGATAGTGCAAGTGCAAGTGTAAGCTATTTTACTTCATTTACAATGGGCAAGGCGCGTGGCAAGGGACGTGGAAGTGGACGTTCTGGTGATGGTTCGTGCAGAGGATGGGGCCGTGGCCAAGGTGAAAATGTGCCACAACCAACAGCCACATCTTCTCGCTCCCACTTCTTGACCGAATTACTAGGGAAGCACAGAACAACACCAGTATTGAGAACTGATCAGTGTGAACAGGTTATTAATTGGATAGCAGATAATACTTCCAGTTACCTGAGCACCACCACCTCCGGTCTGTCTTCCACACGGTCAACTCTTAGTAGCCGTGAGTCTCGACCGCATACTCCTCCTCACCCTGATGCTCCTTCCTCCCACCATGCCGAGTGTCGTCAGACAGCAAGTGATCCCACACTTGGACACTCTGAAGAGCTGTTCACTGGTCCATTTCCATATTTGGGCCCCTCGCCTGATATGCTTGAAGTGGTGGAAGAGGAGATCCCATGTTGCGATGCCCAAATATTTGAACAGCCACGGCCACAGGAAGTCGACGTTGGCAATCTGTCACAAGAGGTGGACGATGACGAGACACAAATGCCAGGAAGTGAAGAGGAGGATCGTGGTGCGCAAGTGGAAGAGGAGGAGGTGGTGGATGATCTAGTAACTGACCCAACGTGGAAGGAGGACATGCAGAGTGAGGCCAGCAGCACACAGGGGGAGGGAGGCAGAGTACCCCAACAGGCAGGAAGAAGCAGTGTGGTGGCCGCAGATGAAGTCAGGCAACCGTTCCCCGTAACACCAACACGAGGGACGTTGCCAGTACAAGCGCTAGATCTTCCAGAGTCTGGAATTTTTTTAAAGACTCTGCTGATAACCCCAAAAAGGCCATATGTTCCACCTGCCATGCCAGCATCAGCAGGGGTGACAAAACTACAGCATGACCACCACCAGCATGATCAGGCACAAGGCAGCAAAGCACCCGACTTTGTGGGGCGAAACCCAGGGTCCACGACCAGTGGACACGTGGACAAGTGCTTGTGGCCAGGGATAGTACATCTCTCTGACGGCACACTGGGTAAACATAGTGGAAGCCGGGACCCAGTCGGACCTTGGGACGGAACACATCCTCCCCACACCGAGGATTGCGGGCCCTATGTCAGTCAGAGTTGCCCCCACAGTGTACAGCTCCCGCGCATCCTCCTCCTCCTCATGTTCAGCCTCCATCTCAGATATCACCACATCAGTTACAAGCTGGAAGCATTGCAGTACTGCCTCCGCCAAGCGGCAACAGGCTGTGCTGAAACTCATAAGCTTAGGTGATAAACCTCACACTGCTTGTGAGTTGTGGACAGCTGTGAAAGAGCAGGCAGATCTGTGGCTGAGACCACTGAACGTACATCCCGGCATGGTCGTGTGTGACAATGGCCGTAACCTGGTGGCGGCTCTGAGGCGAGGTGAGATCACACACGTACCATGCCTGGCTCATGTGCTTAACCTCGTGGTTCAGCGGTTTCTTAAATCGTACCCCGAGTTGCCAGATCTGCTCGTGAAAGTACGCCGCCTGTCAGCTCATTTTCGCAAGTCGGCTACAGCTTCCGCCGCCCTTGCTGTGTTACAGCAGCGTTTGTAGCTTCCGGCACACCGACTGGTGTGGGATGTCCCCACCCTTTGGAACTCTACCCTCCACATGTTGCAAAGGATTTGTGAGCAGAAGAGAGCAGTTGTGGAGTACCAGCTGCAACAAGGCCGTCGATATTCAGGTCAGACTCGACACGTAAGACCTCAGAAGTGGACCTGGATGTCTGACATATGTACCATCCTGACAAACTTTGAGGAGGCCACCAAGATGGTGAGTGGCGATGACGCCATCATTAGTGTCAGCATCCCACTTGTCTGTCTTTTGCGACGCTCTCTGCAGAGAATTAAAGAGGAGGCATTGCAGCCAGAGTATGATGAGATGGATCAAGAAGCCGTAGCGGGCGATTACACACAGCCCAGCCTCATCTCATCCCAATGTGCATTTTGGGACAATGAGGTAGAGGAGGAGGAGGAGGAAAAACAGGAGCTGCTATCATGCGTTGTAGACGGTAGTACCTGTACAAGTGTCATACCGTCGGTTCAGCGTGGGTGGCCTGAGGACAGCGGGGAGGAGGAAGAGGAGGAGGAGGAAGAGAGCATGGTCAGTCGTCATCTTGGTGAGGACACGGAAATCTTGCCCGTTACCAGTCTGGCACTCATGACTGACTTTATGTTACGCTGCCTTAACCGTGACCCTCACGTTGTCAAAATGTTGGGTGACAGTCATTACTGGTTGGTGACACTTGTAGACCCCCGCTACAAGGAGAACTTTCACTCTCTTATTCCTGAGGTAGAGAGGTCTACAAAAATGGGGCAATACCAGAAGGCCCTTGCTGCAGAACTCTTAAAAAAAATCCTATCTGAACACGCTAGCGGCAGAGGTCACAGTTCGTTGCCCAACCAAGGCGTACAGGCGAGAGAGATGCAACTCCAATCCAGCAGAGGCAGGGGAACACTGTCAACGTTCTGGGACAGTTTTCTGACACCCGCCCAGCTTACAGGCCCTGAGGTGCTGGGTAATCTCACAAGGAGTGGAAAGTTTCAAAAGATGGTGAGGGAGTACCGTGCTGATTGTACCAGCGTCCTCCGTGATTCCTCTGTGCCTTTTAATTATTGGGTATCCAAGCTGGTCACTTGGAATGAACTCACTCTGTACGCCTTGGAGGTCCTGGCCTGCCCTGCCACTAGCGTGTTATCGGAGCGTGTTTTTAGTGCCACTGGGGGAATTATAACTGATAAGCGCACTCGCCTGTCAACTGACAATGCTGACAAGCAGACCCTTATCAAAATGAACAAGGGCTGGATTGGGCCAGACTTCTCATCACCACCAAATGACAGCAGAGTAACAAAGTCAAATCCACTGTGTTATTTCGGGAGGTGTATTCACATGCACCGCTTCACACCCACACATGGGCATACGCTTCCTCGTTTTGGATGTTTAATCTTCTTCTCCTTATCCTCAGCCTCCACCACCACTATACCACCAGGGTGCCAGCATTGCAAGTTGCTCCGTCCTAATTTTTGGCAGCTTTTGCTTGGAAAGCATAAGCAAATACTATGGGACAACCACTCCCCAATAATGGAACTTATGTTTGTAATATGCTGTACTGCATGGCTCTTGTAAGGGGCATTGCAAGTTGCTCCGTCCTAATTTTTGGCAGCTTTTGCTGGAAAAGCATAAGCAAATACTATGGGACACCCACTCCCCAATAATGGGACTTATGTTTGTAATAAGCTGTACTGCATGGCTCTTGTAAGGGGCATTGCAAGTTGCTCCGTCCTAATTTTTGGCAGCTTTTGCTGGGAAAGCATAAGCAAATACTATGGGACACCCACTCCCCAATAATGGGACTTATGTTTGTAATATGCTGTACTGCATGGCTCTTGTAAGGGGCATTGCAAGTTGGTCTGTCCTAATTTTTGGCAGCTTTTGCTGGGAAAGCATAAGCAAATACTATGGGACACCCACTCCCCAATAATGGGACTTTTGTTTGTAATATGCTGTACTGCATGGCTCTTGT
Organism: Phyllobates terribilis; assembly: GCF_046119375.1. NCBI lineage: Eukaryota > Metazoa > Chordata > Amphibia > Anura > Dendrobatidae > Phyllobates > Phyllobates terribilis. The sequence goes on along the minus strand of NW_027362769.1, from coordinate 46,259,795 downwards.
AAGGGGCATTGCAAGTTGCTCCGTCCTAATTTTTGGCAGCTTTTGCTTGAAAAGCATAAGCAAATACCATGGGACACCCACTCCCCAATAATGGGACTTATGTTTGTAATATGCTGTACTGCATGTGACGCGCCCCCTAGACTGTGTGTACACGTGTGTGGGATACCCAGTGCCGGGTCTCTGGGGTCTGTAGTCTCAGTGGCGGTGACCCGGTCCCGTGGCTCAGGCTGGTCAAACCAGTGGCAGTCTTTCTTAGGTTTTGAGGTTAATTGTCCGACTGCGCCACCCATGGATTGCGGTTAGGGAGTACCACCGCTGCGAGGCAGACCGCTGAGGCTGGTGTTGTGTGCGCTGCATAGAATGGGATAACTCCCCTCGGGAGGAGTATAGCCTCAGGGCAGTGAGTGTGGATGATGGGGGTGATGGTGCACGAGCGCAGCAGGAATGACTCAGAGTCTTTGCAGTGCAGTTCAGGGTCTTTACTGATGATTATAAGGTAGACCCTCCCGGGAGTACTGGCTAGCATAAGAGGCCTGGTCAGTCTGTGAGCAAGCAGGATTTCCCCTGGCCAGGTGGAGTTGTAGGCCTCCCCGTCTGTCTGCACTCTTCCTGGCTACCTTGCTGTAAGCGGGTAGAAGTAGCCCATTTCCCTGAGTGTACCGTGTAGTGCTCACCCGTATGGCTGGTGACTTGGGGCCTTCTGTTAGCCTCCGCTCCACGATGGCGGTGCTGGTCCCTTGCTTGTGACTGAGCCTCTGGGCTTCTATTGCGAGAGGACCTGAAATCCCCTGCCGGCTGGTTTCTGCTGCTGGATATATAAGTCCTCACAGCTTCGGACTCCTGTGTCCGGTTCCTATTGTCTTCTGCCAGGGCGAGCTCTGCTCAGCTTCCAGCCCCTGGTCTTTAGCTCCTAGCTCCTACAGAGCTCCTTGCTGTTACTTTCCCTTGCTATCACTCTGACTCTGACTGTTCTCTGACTCACTCAACCCCACCCCAGATCCAGTTTATAAGGGCAGAATTCTCCCCTCCCAGGATTGGGGAGGAGGATGTTGCATGTTTAAGGGATCCTGACCAGGAAACCTCCCACTTGCTCTCCGACGTAATATCTCTATTACTGTGGTGACCAGACCCCTGGGGTGCCACACATGGCTCTTGTAAGGGGCATTGCAGTTCCTCATAATTTTTGGAAAGCCTTCCATTCACTGCTTAGGCCAACAGTGCACGGGAGACCCAGTTGCTATAAATGGAAAAAAAGGTTTAGTTAACACCCTCTGACCTCCATGTCATTTCCAAGGGGCATTGGAGTGGCTCAAAATTTTTGGTAGGCATTTCACTCACTGTATGCCCTATAACTGTGTAGCCGAACTGCTCCTTTTGTTACAAAAACATATCCTACAAGACATATCTGGTTGACTGGCCTGATATTGATGTGAATGGTCCCTGTTCCTCCTGCTCTTTCTCCTTTGCCACTACCTCATCCATCATTTATCACCTGAAGCTTTGTTTTAACGGGAGTCATAGAACTTGGATAGTAGCAGGAAAATATCCAGCAATCCTCGAAGGAGGTAGGATATGCGCCAAAACGCTGACCACCTCAGGCCTAGCCGCTACTACATACATGCGCTTGCATTACAACAAAACAAAGCAGATGCTAACTTCTATCATCCTCATCATGCTCCTCACCTTGGCACTCTCAACTCCCCTGATGGAGAAGCCAGGGCCCACCGGAGGAGTCTGATAGTCCGGTGGGCTTGGCCAATGCTGCCCTAAAGCAGGCCAGGCTAAGAAAAGCGTGGGAAAGGTGACCGGGACAAATAGGGGTGGCTGGGGACCGAGTATGGACACCCGGCCACAACCTGGAGGCTGGGGAGCAAGCGGGGACACCCGGCCTCCAGGCGGCTGGGGACTGAGTATGGATACCAGGCCGCCGACACAGCCATGGCGTGGTGGCCAGATTCCGCCTCCACATGCCTAAAAGTCCCAATTTAAAGTGCAAGCAAGCAGTATGGTATTGCAGCCTGGGGGTGGGTGGGTGGCAGGCTGTATACTTGCACTTGCATTGCAAGGAATGGGAGAGGTACAATTGAACACTGCCCTGGGACAAGGACTTGAATGGGGATAGTTGCAAGTCTGCAACGACAGGTGCAAGGTGGGAGGCATCTTCGCATGTACCATGAACAGGGGTTTGGCATGCACACACTACAGCGGAATAGGCTCTCCTTCCCACTAAATGCACTGGGGAGGGCACAGGTAATGTTTTGGTATACGCGCTTAATCTTATGTATAAGGCACACCAGGACAAATATGGGCGGCTGGGGACTGAGTATGGATACCTCGCTGCCGAAGCAGCCATGAGGCAGTGGCCAGCTTCGGCCTCCTCCAAACTAAAAGGCCCCATTTCAAGTGCAAGCTAGCAGTATGGAATTTCATTCTGGGGGTGGGTGGGTGGCAGGCTGCACACTTACACTTTCATTAAAAGAAAACATAGCAGATGCTAACTTCTGTCATCATCATCATGCTCCTCACCTTGGCACTCTCAACTCCACCGATGGAGAAGTCAGGGCCCACCGGAGGAGTCTGGTTCTCTGGTGGGCTCGTCCAATGCTGCCTAAAGCAGGCCGGGCTAAGAAAAGTGTGTGGGGGGATGTTCCAAGAAGAAATAGGGGCGGCTGGGGACCGTTTATGGACACCCGGCTGCCGGGCGGCTGGGGACCGAGTATGGACACCCGGCCGCCGGGCGGCTGGGGACTGAGTATGGATTCCAGGCCGCCAATACAGCCATGACGTGGTGGCCAGATTCCGCCTCCACATGCCTAAAAGGCCCAATTTCAAGTTCAAGCAAGCAAGCAGTATGGTATTGCAGCCTGGGGGTGGGTGGGTGGCAGGCTGCATACTTGAGCTTGTATTGCAAGGAATGGGGGAGGTACAATTGAACACTGCCCTGGGTCTAGAACTTGCATGGGAATAGTTGCAAGTCTGCATCTTCTGATGCGGTAAGGATCACTTATGATGGGCACACTTTTAGACAGTGACCTGGGAGTCAGAGATGCTTCCTGGGGTCTTCCCCATGCTGTTCCCTTGTCTTTTCAGCACTTTATGCATGTGTCACACAGCATATGGCCAGATAAGGTTGTAAACTGTTAAAATGACATTTCACGGTGAATGCATTTGTCATAGTTGAAAGCAATACAAAAGAGCAAAAAAGCATAAAAAATGCTACTTGTGAACATAGCCGAAGGTGTGGAGGAGTATTTTTGTTTTTGGTCATTTATTTTAACTTATACACAAATACTTAACCTGGAAAGGATGTTCCTTAACATATTTCACAGGAAAAAAGTTTCACTTTCGTTTTTGAAAGTTTTATTGTGAGCCTGTAAAAGTGGCTTAATACCTCTGACCACGTTGTTGACAGCAGTGACCTGGGGGTCAGAAATGCTTCCTGGGGCGATCCCCATGCAGTCCCCGTGTCATTTGAGCACTGTCACTATCGTTTTGGGCACTTGTTAGGCTTTTAAAAGACTGCCGCGGGTGCCACCGCAAAAATGCTCAAGTCTCCCATAGACTAACATTGGGCTCGTTGCTCGGGTCGAGCACCCGAGTATCACGGCGAGCTCGGCCCGAGCTTCGAGCACCCGAGCATTTTAGTGCTCGCTCAACAGTACTGATAAACGCCGGAAAAATGACTAAGTCCATAAGAATTTTTTTTCACCTTTTTTCAATTTTACCCTCGTGGGATGTATATTCTACCCACACACATTTGGAACACTCCTGGAGTACCCTCACACATATTATTTCCTCATTTAGCGGATATTTTCACAAAAAAGTGAAATTTTCAAAAATTCTGAAAATTGGCTGAAAACGACTAAATATCAAGGATTCATTGGGCGAATCGCTCTGGAACTGAAATCGGAACGCTCACTGACATTTCCCCTATCTGAAAGTCTGATAAACGTCGAAAAATGACTAAGTCCAAAAGAAATTTTTTTCAACTTTTTCAATTTTACCCCCGTGGGATATATATTCTACCCACACATATTTGGAACTCTCCTGGGGTACCCTCACACATATTATTCCCTCATTTAGCAGATATTTTCACAAAAAAGTGAAATTTTTAAAAATTCTGAAAATTGGCTGAAAACGACTAAATATCAAGGATTCATCGGGCAAATCACTCTGGAACTGAAATGGGAATGCTCACTGACATTTCCCCTATCTGAAAGTCTGCTAAACGCCGGAAAAATGACTAAGTCCAAAAAAAATATTTTTTCAACTTTTTTCAATTTTACCCTCGTGGGATATATATTCCACCCACACACATTTGGAACTCTCCTGGGGTACCCTCACACATATTATTTCCTCATTTAGCGGATATTTTCACAAAAAAGTGAAATTTTCAAAAATTCTGAAAATTGGCTGAAAACGACTAAATATCAAGGACTCATTGGAAGATTTGCTCTGGAACTGAAATCGAAATGCTCAATGACATTTCCCCTATCTGAAAGTCTGATAAACGCCGGAAAAATGACTAAGTCCAAAAGAAATTTTTTTCAACTTTTTCAATTTTACCCCCGTGGGATATATATTCTACCCACACACATTTGGAACTCTCCTGGGGTACCCTCACACATATTATTCCCTCATTTAGCAGATATTTTCACAAAAAAGTGAAATTTTTAAAAATTCTGAAAATTGGCTGAAAACGACTAAATATCAAGGACTCATCGGTCGAACCGCTCTGGAACTGAAATCGGAACACTCACTGACATTTCCCCTTTCTGAAAGTCTGATAAACGCCGGAAAAATGAATAAGTCCAAAAAAAAAATGTTTTCAACATCTTTCATTTTTACCCTCGTGGGATATATATTCTACCCACACACATTTGGAACTCTCCTGGGGTACACTCACACATATTATTTCCTCATTTAGCGGATATTTTCACATAAAAGTGAAATTTTCAAAAATTCAGAAAATTGGCTGAAAACGACTAAATATCAAGCACTCATCGGGCGAATCGCTCTGGAACTGAAATCGGAGCGCTCACTGACATTTCCCCTAACTGAAAGTCTGATAAACGCCAGAAAAATGACTAAGACCAAAAGATTTTTTTTTCAACTTTTTTCAATTTTACCCCCGTGGGATATATATTCTACCCACACACATTTGGAACTCTCCTGGGGTACACTCACACATATTATTCCCTCATTTAGCAGATATTTTCACAAAAAAGTGACATTTTTAAAAATTCTGAAAATTGCCAGAAAACGACTAAATATCAAGGATTCATCGGGCAAATCACTCTGGAACTGAAATGGGAATGCTCACTGACATTTCCCCTAACTGAAAGTCTGATAAACGCCAGAAAAATGAATAAGACCAAAAGAAATTTTTTTCAACTTTTTTCAATTTTACCCCCGTGGGATATATATTCTACCCACACACATTTGGAACTCTCCTGGGGTACCCGCACACATATTATTCCCTCATTTAGCAGATATTATCACAAAAAAGTGAAATTTTCAAAAATTCTGAAAAACGGGCTGAAAATGACTAAATATCAAGGACTCATCGGGAGAATCGCTCTGGAACTGAAATCTGATTGTTCACTGACATTTCCCCTATCTGAAAGTCTGATAAACGCCGGAAAAATGACTATGCCCAAAAAAAAATTTTTTCAGCTTTTATCCTACCCACACACATTTGGAACTCTCCTGGGGTACCCTCACACATATTATTCCCTCATTTAGCGGTTATTTTCACAAAAAAAGTGAAATTTTAAAAAATTCAGAAAATTGGCTAAAAACGACTAAATATCAAGGACACATCGGGCGAATCGCTCTGAAACTGAAATCTGAACGCTCACTGACATTTCCCCTATCTGAAAGTCTGATAAACGCCAGGCTACCCATGCACATTTGGAACTCTCCTGGGGTACCCTCACACATATAATTCCCTCATTTAGCATATATTTCACAAAAAAGTGAAATTTTCAAAAATTCTGAAAATTGGCTGAAAACGACTAAATATCATGGATTCATCGGGCGAATCGCTCTGGAACTGAAATCGGAGCGCTCACTGACATTTCCCCTAACTGAAAGTCTGATAAACGCCAGAAAAATGACTAAGACCAAAAGAATTTTTTTTCAACTTTTTTCAATTTTACCCCCGTGGGATATATATTCTACCCACACACATGTGGAAGTCTCCTGGGGTACCCTCACACATATTATTCCCTCATTTAGCATATATTTTCACAAAAAAGTGAAATTTTCAAAAATTCTGAAAATTGTCTGAAGACGACTAAATATCAAGGACTCATCAGGAGAATTGCTCTGGAACTGAAATCGAAATGCTCAATGACATTTCCCCTATCTGAAAGTCTGATAAACGCCGGGCTACCCATGCACATTTGGAGGTCTCCTGGGGTAACCTCACACATATTATTCCCCCATTTAGCAGATATTTTCACAAAAAAGTGAAATTTTTAAAAATTTAGAAAATAGGCTGAGAACGACTAAATATCAAGGATTCATCGGGCTAATCGCTCTGGAACTGAAATCGGAACGCTCACTGACATTTCCCTTATCTGAAAGTCTGATAAACGCCGGAAAAATGAATAAGTCCAAAAAAAAAATGTTTTCAACTTTTCTCAATTTTACCCCCGTGGGATATGTATTCTACCCACACACATTTGGAACTCTCCTGGGTTCCCTCACACATGTTATTCCCTCGTTTAGTGGATATTTTCACAAAAAAGTAAAATTTTCAAAAATTCAGGAAAATGGCTGAAAATGACTAAATATCAAGGACTCATCGGGCGAGTCACTCTGGAACTGAAATCGGAACGCTCACTGACATTTCCCCTATCTGAAAGTCTGATAAACGCCGGAAAAATGACTAATTAAAAAAAAAAAATGTTTTCAACTTTTTTCAATTTTACCCTTGTGGGATATATATTCTACCCACACTCATTTGGAACTCTCCTGGGGTACCCTCACACATATTATTCCCTCATTTAGTGGTTATTTTAAAAAAAAATGAAATTTTCAAAAATTCAGAAAATTGGCTGAAAAGGACTAAATATCGAGGACTCATCGGGTGAATCGCTCTGAAACTGAAATCGGAACGCTCACTGACATTTCCAGTATCTGAAAGTCTGATAAACGCCGGGAAAATGACTAAGTCCAAAAAAAAAAGTGTTTTCAACTTTTTTCAATTTTACCCCCGTGGGATATGTTTTCTACCCACACACATTTGGAACTCTCCTGGGGTACCCTTACACATATTATTCCCTCATTTAGTGGATATTTTCACAAAAAAGTGAAAATTTCAAAAATTCTGAAGAATGGCTGAAAACGACTAAGTATCAAGGACTCATCGGGCGAATCGCTCTGGAAATGAAATCGGAATGCTTGCTGACATTTCCCCTATCTGAAAGTCTGATAAACGCAGGAAAAATGACTAAGTCCAAAAAAAAAACAAAAAAAAAATGTTTTAAACTTTTTTCAATTTTACCCCCGTGGGATATGTATACTACCCACACACATTTGGAACTCTCCTGGGGTACCCTCATACATATTATTCCCTCATTTAGCAGATATTTTCACAAAAAAGTGAAATTTTCAAAAATTCAGAAAATTGGCTGAAAACGACTAAGTATCAAGGACACATCGGGAGAATCGCTCTGGAATTGAAATCGGAACGCTCACTGACATTTCCCCTATCTGAAAGTCAGATAAAAGCCCGGTTACCCATACACATTTGGAACTCTCCTGGGGTACCCTCACACATATTATTCCCTCATTTAGCAGATATTTTCACAAAAAAGTGAAATTTTCAAAAATTCAGAAAATTGGCTGAAAACGACTAAATATCAAGGACTCATCGGGCGAATCGCTCTGGAACTGAAATCGGAATGCTCACTGACATTTCCCCTATCTGAAAGTCTGATAAACACTGGGAAAAATGACTAAGTCGAAAAAAAATTTTTTTTAACTTTTTTCAATTTTACCCCGTTGGATATATATTCTACCCACACACATTTGGAACTCTCCTGGGGCAGCCTCACAAATATTATTCCCTCATTTAGTGGATATTTTCACAAAAAAGTGAAATTTTCAAAAATTCAGAAAAATAGCTGAAAACTACTAAATATCAAGGACTCATCGGGCGTTCTTCTCTGGAACTGAAATCGGAATGTTCACTGACATTTCCCCTATCTAAAAGTCTGATAAACGCCGGAAAAATTACTAAGTGGAAAAGATTTTTTTTCAACTTTTTTAAATTTTACCCCTGTGGGATATGTATTCTACCCACACACATTTGGAACTCTCCTGGGGTACCCTCACACATATTATTCCCTCATTTAGTGGTTATTTTCAAAAAAAGTGAAATTTTCAAAAATTCAGAAAAATGGCTGAAAACGACTAAATATCAAGGACACATCGGGCGAACAGCTCTGGAACTGAAATCGGAACGCTCACTGACATTTCCCCTATCTGAAAGTCAGATAAATGCCTGGCTACCCATTCACATTTGGAACTCTCCTGGGGTACCCTCACACATATTATTCCCTCATTTAGCGAATATTTTCACAAAAAAATGAAATTTTCAAAAATTCAGAAAATTAGCTGAAAATGACTAAATATCAAGGATTCATCGGGCGAACCGCTCTGGATCTGAAATCGGAACACTCACTGACATTTCCCCTATCTGAAAGTCTGCTAAACACCGGAAAAATGACTTAAGTCCCAAAAAAAATATGTTTTCAACTTTTTTCAATTTTACCCCCGTGGGATATATATTCTGCCCACACACATTTGGAACTCTCCTGGGGTACCCTCACACATATTATTCCCTCATTTAGCAGGTATTTTCACAAAAAATTGACATTTTCAAAAATTCAGAAAATTGGCTGAAAACGACTAAATATCAAGGACTCATCGGGCGAATCGCTCTGGAACTGAAATCGGAATGCTCACTGACATTTCCCGTATCTGAAAGTCTGATAAACACTGGGAAAAATGACTAAGTCGAAAAAAAATTTTTTTTAACTTTTTTCAATTTTACCCCCGTGTGATATGAATTCTACCCACACACATTTGGATCTCTTCTGGGGTACCCTCACACATATTATTCCCTCATTTAGCAGATATTTTCACAAAAAAGTGAAATTTTCAAAAATTCTGAAAATTGGCTGAAAACGACTAAATATCAAGGACACATCGGGCGAATTGCTCTGGAACTGAAATCGGAACGCTCACTGACATTTCCATTATCTGAAAGTCTGATGAACGCCGGAAAAATGACTAAGTCCATAAAAAAAAAATGTTCAACTTTTTTCAATTTTACCCCCGTGGGATATATATTCTACCCACACACATTTGGAACTCTCCTGGGGCACCCTCACACATATTATTCCCTCATTTAGCGGATATTTTCACAAAAAAAGTGAAATTTTCAAAAATTCAGAAAATTGGCTGAAAACGACTAAATATCAAGGACTCATCGGGCGAATCGCTCTGCAACTGAAATCGGAATGCTTACTGACATTTCCCCTATCTGAAAGTCTGATAAACGCCAGAAAAATGACTAAGTCGAAAAAAAATTTTTTTCAACTTTTTTCAATTTTGCCCCCGTGGGATATATATTCTACCCACACACATTTGGAACTCTCCTGGGGTACCCTCACACATATTTTTCCCTCATTTAGCGGATATTTTCACAAAAAAGTGAAATTTTCAAAAATTCTGAAAATTGGCTGAAAACTACTAAATATCAAGGACACATCGGGCGAATCGCTCTAGAACTGAAATCGGAACGCTCACTGACATTTCCCCTATCTGAAAGTCAGATAAACGCCGGGCTACCCATACACATTTGGAACTCTCCTGGGGTACCCTCACACATATTATTCCCTCATTTAGCGGATATTTTCACAAAAAAGTGAAATTTTCAAAAATTCTGAAAATTGGCTGAAAACGACTAAATATCAAGGACTCATCGGGCGAATCGCTCTGGAACTGAAATCGCTACGCTCACTGACATTTCCCCTATCTGAAAGTCTGATAAACGCCGGGAAAATGACTAAGTCAAAATAAAAAATTTTTTCAACTTTTTTCAATTTTACCCCGTTGGATATATATTCTACCCACACACATTTGGAACTCTCCTGGGGCAGCCTCACACATATTATTCCCTCATTTAGTGGATATTTTCACAAAAAAGTGAAATTTTCAAAAATTCAGAAAAATAGCTGAAAACTACTAAATATCAAGGACTCATCGGGCGTTCTTCTCTGGAACTGAAATCGGAATGTTCACTGACATTTCCCCTATCTAAAAGTCTGATAAACGCCGGAAAAATTACTAAGTGGAAAAGAAATTTTTTTCAACTTTTTTAAATTTTACCCCTGTGGGATATGTATTCTACCCACACACATTTGGAACTCTCCTGGGGTACCCTCACACATATTATTCCCTCATTTAGTGGTTATTTTCAAAAAAAGTGAAATTTTCAAAAATTCAGAAAAATGGCTGAAAACGACTAAATATCAAGGACACATCGGGCGAATAGCTCTGGAACTGAAATCGGAACGCTCACTGACATTTCCCCTATCTGAAAGTCAGATAAATGCCTGGCTACCCATACACATTTGGAACTCTCCTGGGGTACCCTCACACATATTATTCCCTCATTTAGCGAATATTTTCACAAAAAAGTGAAATTTTCAAAAATTCAGAAAATTGGCTGAAAATGACTAAATATCAAGGATTCATCGGGCGAACCGCTCTGGATCTGAAATCGGAACACTCACTGACATTTCCCCTATCTGAAAGTCTGCTAAACACCGGAAAAATGAGTAAGTCCAAAAAAAAATATGTTTTCAACTTTTTTCAATTTTACCCCCGTGTGATATGTATTCTACCCACACACATTTGGATCTCTCCTGGGGTACCCTCACACATATTATTCCCTCATTTAGCAGATATTTTCACAAAAAAGTGAAATTTTTAAAAATTCTGAAAATTGGCTGAAAACGATTAAATATCAAGGACTCATCGGGCGAACCGCTCTGGAACTGAAATCGGAACTCTCACTGACATTTCCCTTATCTGAAAGTCTGTTAAACGCCGGAAAAATGACTAAGTCAAAAAAATATTTTTTTTTTCAACTTTTTTCAATTTTACCCCGGGGGATATATATTCTGCCCACACACATTTGGAACTCTCCTGGGGTACCCTCACACATATTATTCCCTCATTTAGCAGGTATTTTCACAAAAAATTGACATTTTCAAAAATTCAGAAAATTGGCTGAAAACGACTAAATATCAAGGACTCATCGGATGAATCGCTTTGGAACTGAAATCGGAATGCTCACTGACATTTCTCCTATCTGAAAGTCTGATAAACACCGGAAAAATGACTAAGTCGAAAAAATTTTTTTTTTAACTTTTTCAATTTTACCCCCGTGGGATATATGTTCTACCCACACACATTTGGAACTCTCCTGGGGTACCCTCACACATATTTTTCCCTCATTTAGCGGATATTTTCACAAAAAAGTGAAATTTTCAAAAATTCAGAAAATTGGCTGAAAACGACTAAATATCAAGGACTCATCGGGCGAATCACTCTGGAACTGAAATCGTAACACTCACTGACATTTCCCCTATCTGAAAGTCTGATAAACGACGGAAAAATGACTAAGTCGAAAAAAAAAAATTTTCAACTTTTTTCAATTTTGCCCCCGTGGGATATATATTCTACCCAAACACATTTGGAACTCTCTTGGGGTACCCTCACACATATTTTTCCCTCATTTAGCAGATATTTTCACAAAAAAGTGAAATTTTCAAAAATTCAGAAAATTGGCTGAAAACGACTAAATATCAAGAACTCATCGGGCGAAGAGCTCTGGAAATGAAATCGGAACGCTCACTGACATTTCCCCTATCTGAAAGTCTGATAAACGCCGGGAAAATAACTAAGTCCAAAAAAAAGTGTTTTCAACTTTTCTCATTTTTACCCACGTGGGATATGTATTCTACCCACACACATTTGGAACTCTCCTGGTGTACCCTGACACATATTATTCCATCATTTAGCAGATATTTTCACAAAAAAGTGCAATTTTCAAAAATTCAGAAAATTGTCTGAAAACTTCTAATTATCAAGGACTCATTGGGCGACTCGCTCTGGTGCTGAGATCGGAACGCTCACTGACATTTCCCGTATCTGAAAGTCTGATCAATGCCGGGCAACCCACACACATTTGGAACCCTCCTGGGGTACCCTCACACATATTATTCCCTCAATTAGCAGATATTTTCGCAAAAAAGTGAAATTTTAAAAAATTCAGAAAATTGACTGAAAATGACTTTATATCAAGGATTCATCGGGCGAACCGCTCTGGAACTGAAATCGGAACACTCACTGACATTTCCCCTATCTGAAAGTCTGATAAACACCGGAAAAATGACTAAGTCCAAAAAAAAAAATGTTTTCAACTTTTTTCAATTTTACCCCCGTGTGATATGTATTCTACCCACACACATTTGGATCTCTTCTGGGGTACCCTCACACATATTATTCCCTCATTTAGCAGATATTTTCACAAAAAAGTGAAATTTTCAAAAATTCTGAAAATTGGGTGAAAACGATTAAATATCAAGGACTCATCGGGCGAATCGCTCTGGAACTGAAATCGGAATGCTCAATGACATTTCCCCTATCTGAAAGTCTGATAAACGCCGAGAAAATGACTAAGTCCAAAAAATATTTTTTTTTCAACTTTTTTCAATTTTACCCCCGTGGGATATATATTCTACCCACACACATTTTGAACCCTCCTGGGGTACCCTCACACATATTATTCCATCATTTAGCGGATATTTTCACAAAAAAAGTGAAATTTTAAAAAATTCAAAAATTGGCTGAAAACTACTAAATATCAAGGACTCATCGGGCGAATGGCTCTGGAACTGAAATCGGAACTCTCACTGACATTTCCCCAATCTAAAAGTCTGATAAACGCCGGGAAAATGACTAAGTCCAAAAAAAAAGTGTTTTCAACTTTTTTGAATTTTACCCCCGTGGAATATATATTCTACCCACACACATTTGGAACTCTCCTGGGGTACCCTCACACATATAATTTCCTCATTTAGCAGATATTTTCACAAAAAAGTGAAATTTTCAAAAATTCAGAAAATTGGCTGAAAACGACTAAATATCAAGGACTTATCGGGTGACTCGCTCTGGAACTGAAATCGGAACGGTCACTGATATTTCCCCTATCTGAAAGTCTGATAAAGGCCGGCTACCCACACACTTTTGAAACTCTCCTGGGGAACCCTCACACATATTATTCCCTCATTTAGCGGATATTTTCACAGAAAAAGTGAAATTTTAAAAAATTCAGAAAATTGGCTGAACACGACTAAATATCAAGGACTTATCGGGTGACTCGCTCTGGAACTGAAATCGGACTGCTCACTGACATTTCCCCTATCTGAAAGTATGATAAACGCCGGGAAAATGACTAAGTCCAAAAAAAATTTTTTTTAAACTTTTTTCAATTTTACCCTCGTGGGATATATATTCTATCCACACACATTTGGAACTGTCCTGGGGTACCCTCACACATATTATTTCCTCATTCAGCGAATATTTTTACAAAAAAGTGAAATTTTCAAAAATCCTGAAAATTTGCTGAAAACGACAAAATATCAAGGATTCATCGGGCGAATCGCTCTGGAACTGAAATCGGAACGCTCACTGACATTTCCCCTATCTGAAAGTATGATAAACGCCGGGAAAATGACTAAGTCCAAAAAAAAAGTGTTTTTAACTTTTTTCAATTTTACCCCGGTGGGATATGTATTCTACCCACACACATTTGGAAATCTCCTGGGGTACCCTCACACATATTATTCCCTCATTTAGCAGATATTTTCACAAAAAACTGAAATTTTCAAAAATACAGAAAATTGGCTGAAAACTACTAAATATCAAGGACTCATTGGGCGTTTCGCTCTGGTACTGAAAACGGAAAGCTCTCTGACATTTCCCCTATATGAAAGTCTGATAAATGCGGGGCTACCCACACACATTTTGAACTCTCCTGGTGTACCCTCACACATATTATTCCCTCATTTAGCAGATATTTTCACAATAAGTGAAATTTTCAAAAATTCTGAAAATTGGCTGATAACGACTAATTATCAAGGACTCATCGGGCGAAGAGCTCTCGAACTGAAATCGGAACGCTCAATGACATATCCCCTATCTGAAAGTCTGATAAATGCCGGGCTACCGACGCGCATTTGGTAATTTCCTGGGATACCCTCACACATATTATTCCATCATTTAGCGGATATTTTCACAAAAAAGTGAAATTTTCAAAAATTCTGAAAATTGGCTGAAAACGACTAAATATCAAGGACTCATCAGGCGAAGAGCTCTGGAACTGAAATCGGAATGCTCACTGACATTTCCCCTATCTGAAAGTCTGATAAACGGCGGAAAAATGACTAATTCCAAAAAAAAAAATTTTTTCAACTTTTTTCAATTTTACCCCCGTGGGATATGTAATCTACCCACACACATTTGGAACTCTCCTGGGGTACCCTCACACATATTATTCCCTCATTTAGCAGATATTTTCACAAAAAAGTGACATTTTAAAAAATTCTGAAAATTGGCTGAAAACGACTAAATATCAAGGACTCATCGGTCGAATGGCTCTGGAACTGAAATCGGAACGCTCACTGACATTTCCCGTATCTGAAAATCTGTTCAATGCCGGGCTACCTACACACATTTGGAACTCTCCTGGCGTACCCTCTCACATATTATTCCCTCATTTAGCGTATATTTTCACAAAAAAGTGAAATTTTAAAAAATTCAGAAAATTGGCTGAAGACGACTAAATATCAAGGACTCATCGGGCGAATGGCTCTGGAACTGAAATCGGAGCTCTCACTGACATTTCCCCTATCTGAAAGTCTGATAAACGCCGGGAAAATGACTAAGTCCAAAAAAAAAGTGTTTTTAACTTTTTTCAATTTTACCCCGGTGGGAAATGTATTCTACCCACACACATTTGGAAATCTCCTGGGGTACCCTCACACATATTATTCCCTCATTTAGCAGATATTTTCACAAAAAAATGAAATTTTCAAAAATTCTGAAAATGGCTGAAAACGACTAAATATCAAGGACTCATTGGGCGTTTCGCTCTGGTACTGAAAACGGAACGCTCTCTGACATTTCCCCTATATGAAAGTCTGATAAATGGGGGGCTACCCACACACATTTGGAACCCTCCTGGGGTACCCTCACACATATTATTTCCTCATTTAGCAGATATTTTCACAAAAAAGTGAAATTTTAAAAATTTTGGAAAATTGGCTGAAAACGACTAAATATCAATGACTCATCGGGCGAAGCGCTCTGGAACTGAAATCGGAACGCTCACTGACATTTCCCCTATCTGAAAGTCTGATAAATGCCGGGCTACCCACACGCATTTGGTAATTTCCTGGGATACCCTCACACATATTATTCCATCATTTAGCGGATATTTTCACAAAAAAGTGAAATTTTCAAAAATTCTGAAAATTGGCTGAAAACGACTAAATATCAAGGACTCATCAGGCGAAGAGCTCTGGAACTGAAATCGGAATGCTCACTGACATTTCCCCTATCTGAAAGTCTGATAAACGGCGGAAAAATGACTAATTCCAAAAAAAAAATTTTTTCAACTTTTTTCAATTTTACCCCCGTGGGATATGTAATCTACCCACACACATTTGGAACTCTCCTGGGGTACCCTCACACATATTATTCCCTCATTTAGCAGATATTTTCACAAAAAAGTGACATTTTAAAAAATTCTGAAAATTGGCTGAAAACGACTAAATATCAAGGACTCATCGGTCGAATGGCTCTGGAACTGAAATCGGAACGCTCACTGACATTTCCCGTATCTGAAAATCTGTTCAATGCCGGGTTACCCACACACATTTGGAACTCTCCTGGCGTACCCTCTCACATATTATTCCCTCATTTAGCGTATATTTTCACAAAAAAGTGAAATTTTAAAAAATTCAGAAAATTGGCTGAAGACGACTAAATATCAAGGACTCATCGGGCGAATGGCTCTGGAACTGAAATCGGAGCTCTCACTGACATTTCCCCTATCTGAAAGTCTGATAAACGCCGGGAAAATGACTAAGTCCAAAAAAAAAGTGTTTTTAACTTTTTTCAATTTTACCCCGGTGGGAAATATATTCTACCCACACACATTTGGAAATCTCCTGGGGTACCCTCACACATATTATTCCCTCATTTAGCAGATATTTTCACAAAAAAATGAAATTTTCAAAAATTCTGAAAATGGCTGAAAACGACTAAATATCAAGGACTCATTGGGCGTTTCGCTCTGGTACTGAAAACGGAACGCTCTCTGACATTTCCCCTATATGAAAGTCTGATAAATGGGGGGCTACCCACACACATTTGGAACTCTCCTGGGGTACCCTCACACATATTATTTCCTCATTTAGCAGATATTTTCACAAAAAAGTGAAATTTTAAAAATTTTGGAAAATTGGCTGAAAACGACTAAATATCAATGACTCATCGGGCGAAGCGCTCTGGAACTGAAATCGGAACGCTCACTGACATTTCCCCTATCTGAAAGTCTGATAAACGCCGGGCTACCCACACGCATTTGGTACTTTCCTGGGGTACCCTCACACATATTATCCCCTCATTTAGCGGATATTTTCACAAAAAAAGTGAAATTTTAAAAAATTCAGAAAATTGGCTGAAAACGACTAAATATCAAGGACTAATCGGGCGAATGGCTCTGGAACTGAAATCGGAACTCTCACTGACATTTCCCTATCTGAAAGTCTGATTGTTATGATCTGCTACAGGGACTAAGGAAAGACAGGAGAACTGTCCCTACAATAGAACTAAACTAGATCCCTACGATGTAACGGGGAACCTGATCCTGCGAGCAGACCCGCTAAAGTCCTCGGCTAGTCTGAACAAAGACCTATAGATGTGAGGGAGGGATCCCTACAAGAACTAGGGACTGGGATAAGTTTGGACACCTCCTAGCAGAAATAGTAGCAGTCAAAGACAAACACACAACTAAAAGCATAGAGGTCAGAAGACCAAGCAAATGTTATGTTCTGCTACCAGAGCTAAGGAAAGAGAGGAGATCTGTCCCGACGATGTAACAGGGAACCTGATCCTGCGATCAGAGCTGCTAAAGTCCTAAGCTAGTCTGTACGGAGACCTATAGATGTGGGGAAGGAATCCCTACAAGTACTAAGGACTGGGAGGAAAATGGGACACCTCCTAACAGAAATAGTAGCAGACAGACGAACAAACAAAATATATAGAACATAGAGGTCCGTAGACCAAGCAAACTAATAGAGTTAGATACAGAGCACAGGCTAGCTAGAAATTAGTTATACAATGAAGTCCAGCAAAGCCAGAAGGGCGGAGCAGGATTAAATAGGCCAACAAGGTCATGTGACCAGCAAAGGAAAAAACCTAAGAGCAAGGTTCTAACAGTACCCCCCCTTCTAAGAGGATCCTCCGGATCCCCTAGGACCAGGCTTATCAGGAAATCTCCTGTGAAACGCTCTGATAAGTCTGGACGCGGAAACATCATCTGACCTCACCCAAGAGTTATCCTCGGGTCCGAAACCTTTCCAGGCCACAAGATACTGCAAACTACCTCTATACCGTCTAGAGTTAAGGATGCGAGAAATTTCATATTCCCCGTCCTCCACCACCGGAGGAACAGAGGCAGAGGCGTCACCATCCCACACAACAGCTTTTTTTAACAGAGAGACATGAAATACCGGATTAATTCTCCAGGAGGTAGGAACCTCCAACCTAACAGCAGATTGGTTGACAACCTGAAGCACCTTAAAGGGCCCTACAAACTTGGGACCCAATTTCTTAGAAGGAATCCTCAACCGCAGATTCCTGGAGGACAACCAGACCATGTCACCAACAGCGAACAAAACCTCCTGTCGTTTCCTATCAAAGTAGTCTTTAGATTTTCTGTTGGCCTCCTGAAGATTACCACGCACATCCGTCCAAACTCTCTCCAAATCACCGGAAAAATTCTCCTCCTCAGGCACGGCAGATCCCAACTTGGAGAACGACCCGAACGACGGATGTCTCCCAGAACAACAAAAAAAAGGCGAACAACCAGCAGAAGAAGATGTATGATTGTTCAGAGCAAATTCAGCAAGTGGCAGAAACTCAGACCACCCCTCTTGATTGTCTGCCACAAAACAACGCAAGAACTGCTCAACATCCTGGTTTTTCCTTTCTGTCTGGCCATTAGATTCAGGATGATATCCGGACGAGAACGACAAATGAACTCCCAACCTGTCACAAAAGGCACGCCAAAAACGAGCCACGAACTGAGGACCCCTATCAGAAACAATGTCAGTAGGAACGCCATGAAGTCTGACAATTTCCTTGAGAAAGGCCTTAGCGAGAGTTTTAGCGCAGGGCAGTTTGACGAAGGGAACCAAGTGACACATCTTGCTAAAACGGTCCACGACCACCCAGATGACAGTAAAACCCTAAGAGGGGGGAAGGTCAGTTATAAAGTCCATAGCCAAATGTGTCCAAGGAGCACTGGGAACCTCCAAAGGACAAAGCAACCCCGCAGCAGGAGTATGTGAGGACTTAGATCTAGCACATATAGTACATTGACGCACCCACTTAATGACTTCCTTCTGCCATCCAGGCCACCAAAAACTGCGACCCACCAGTCTCTTGGTCTCAGAGATTCCGGGATGACCTGCCAACTGAGATTCGTGACACTCAACAAACAAATGTCTCCTAAAGATCCCAGGCACAAACAACCTCCCATGAGGAGTGTTAGATGGGGCATTCTCCTGTGCTTTAAGAATCTCATCTTCCAAAACAGAGTCCAAAGCAGCTATCACAACACCTTCTTGTAAAATGTTCTCCTCATTCTCAGCACCGACTATGGGAGAAAAACTGCGAGACAAGGCATCCGCCTTAACATTCTTAGTACCAGGGATGTAAGTAACGGAGAAATTAAACCGCGAGAAAAACAGTGCCCACCTAGCCTGACGGGCATTCAGGCACTTGGCAGCATCAAGATATATCAGATTTTTATGATCCGTAAGAACCTGAACGGGAAATTCCGCACCTTCCAAGAAGTGGCGCCAGTGTTCAAATGCGAGTTTAATAGCCAATAATTCCCGATTACCAATATCGTAATTCAGTTCAGTCTCCGAAAATTTTTTTGAAAAAAAGGCACAGGGATGTAATCCATCCCCGTTATCCTGAGACAATACTGCGCCAACCCCCACAGAGGAAGCATCAACCTCAACCAAAAACGGCTTAGTCACATCAGGCTGCATAAGGATGGGAGCAGAGGTGAACCTCTCCTTGAGATACACAAAAGCTTCAATGGCCTCAGAAGACCACTGAACCGCATCAGCACCTTTCCTGGTGAGATCGGTCAGAGGTTTGACAATACTAGAAAAATTTTTTATGAATTTTCTGTAATAATTGGCGAAACCCAAAAACCTCTGTATCGATTTCAAACCAATAGGCCTAGGCCATTCCTGTACAGCTTGAACTTTAACCGGGTCCATCTCAAAACCTTCGCTGGAGATAATGCAACCCAAAAAACTAATTCTCTGTACAGCGAACTCACATTTCTCCAGCTTAGCAAAAAGCGAATTGTCCATTAATAACTGTAATACCTCACGTACGCTCCGCCAATGAGACTCCAGATCCGGCGAATAAATCAAAATGTCATCCAAATACACAACCACATTTTTGCCGATCAAAGGTCTAAGGATGTCATTAATAAGATTCTGAAAAAATGCAGGAGCATTAGTAAGACCAAAAGGCATAACCAGGTTCTCAAAATGACCCACAGGAGTGTTAAAAGCAGTCTTCCATTCGTCACCCTCCTTCATGCGCAACAGATTGTATGCCCCCTTAAGGTCAATTTTAGAGAACCACTTGGCCCCCATTAACTGGTTAAACAGATCAGGAATCAATGGCAGTGGGTAAGGATTGCGTACAGTAATTTTGTTAATCTCACGAAAATCCAGACAAGGACGTAAACCGCCGTCCTTTTTTTTTACAAAAAAAAATCCAACCGCCACAGGAGACATAGAGGGCCTAATGTGACCGGCGGCCAAACTTGTCTGTATGTAGTCCTCCAAAGCCTTCCTCTCAGGAATAGTAAGGTTAAATAAACGACTTTTAGGAAGAGTCGCTCCAGGGACAAATTCAATAGAACAATCATAGTCTCTATGGGGAGGCAAAACCTGCGATTCCTTCTCAGAAAAAACTCTCCAAAAATCCTGAATAGGAACAGGCAATTCTCCCCTATCCAAAGCTGCAATACGCCCGTTACAACACTTGTCATAACATTTATGGCTCCAGGATTTAATTTCACTGGTAGACCAATCCAGTACAGGATTGTGAAATTTTAACCAGGGCAATCCCAATATTACTGGAGAAGGCAAGTTATTCAAAACTACCAAATCCAATTTCTCATGGTGAACACCATTAATAGTGAGAGGAAATTCACAGACCTTGAGAGTAATATTCTTCAAAGGGGAACCATCCACAGAAACCACAGCAATGGGGGATGATAAAGGTTCGGGTTTTAAATTGAGTCTTTCCAAGAATCCCCCATCAATTACATTCAGAGTAGACCCACAATCAACAAACACCCGAAATTCCATTAATTTTTCCTGAGCAATCGTGGAAGCAGCTAAAAATACACCCTTGGAATTTAAACAGGCAATACGGGCATGACTGACCTTTTTTTTTTCTTTCTTCATACGAAGCTCACAGCCTTTAATCAAATGACCAGATTTTCCGCAATAGAAACACAAGCCTTCAGAAAATCGACGGTCTTTTTCTTGAGAGCGAGGTGCCACCGATCCAATCTCCATCGGTTCACCACTGTTAGTACACACATTCTCATAACCAGAAACTGACATAGCAGAGGATTTGCTCTCATTAACCCTTGCACGCAGTCTCCTATCCACCCGTATAGCTAATTGCATAGCCTGTTGCAAATCTTCAGGTGTAGGATAAGCAATTAGCAGGTCTTTAACCCTTTCATTGAGCCCAGCAAGAAATAGACTTTTCAGAGCAGAATCGTTCCACCCTGTTTGAGTAGACCATCGACGGAAATGAGTACAATATTTTTCCACATTACCTGATCCCTCTTTCAAACGTCTCAACTCAGTCTCAGCTGATGCGACACGGTCAGGATCATCATATAATAGTCCCAAAGCAGAAAAAAAAACTATCCACTGATCTGAAGCATGTATCACTAGGTTGCAAAGAAAAGGCCCACTCCTGAGGCTCTTTGCGCAAAAGTGACATTATGAACCCTATGCGCTGGGATTCATCCCCAGAAGACTTGGGTCTCAAACGAAAATACAATAAGCAAGCAATTTTAAATGAAAAAAATT
Source organism: Phyllobates terribilis (assembly GCF_046119375.1). Lineage (NCBI taxonomy): Eukaryota > Metazoa > Chordata > Amphibia > Anura > Dendrobatidae > Phyllobates > Phyllobates terribilis. The sequence goes on along the minus strand of NW_027362769.1, from coordinate 46,238,268 downwards.
CTCGGTGTTCACCAAAAAATAAATCCGGCAAACATACCTTAGGCTCCAAGAAATGTGCTCCAGGACAGTTACTCACGTGCTGACGGAGCTCGGCCACCTCCAGAGAGAGTCCCGGCAGGCGATGAGCCAAATCCTGAACCGACACCATGATGGAACAGAAAAATCTTTCCTTAGAGAATTTGCAGGCTGGACTTACTGTTATGTTCTGCTACCAGAGCTAAGGAAAGAGAGGAGATCTGTCCCTACGATGTAACAGGGAACCTGATCCTGCGATCAGACCTGCTAAAGTCCTAAGCTAGTCTGTACGGAGACCTATAGATGTGGGGAAGGAATCCCTACAAGTACTAAGGACTGGGAGGAAAATGGGACACCTCCTAACAGAAATAGTAGCAGACAGACAAACAAACAAAATATATAGAACATAGAGGTCCGTAGACCAAGCAAACTAACAGAGTTAGATATAGAGCACAGGCTAGCTAGAAAGTAGTTATACAATGAAGTCCAGCAAAGCCAGAAGGGCGGAGCAGGATTAAATAGGCCAACAAGGTCATGTGACCAGCAAAGGAAAAAACCTAAGAGCAAGGTTCTAACAGCAAAACTAACAGAGAACGGCAACAGAGCACCAAGCTAGCTCAAGAGTAGTAAATACAATGAAGTCCAGCAAGAAAAGGAGGGCAGAGCCGGATTAAATAGGCAAAAATGGTCATGTGACCAGCAAACTAAAAAAAACCTAACAGGAGAGTTCTAACAGTACCCCCTCTTCTAAGAGGATCCTCCAGATCCCCTAGGCCCAGGCTTACCAGGAAACCTCCTGTGAAACGCTCTGACAAGTCTGGAAGCAGAAACATCATCCGCCCTCACCCATGAGTTATCCTCAGGTCCGAAACCCTTCCAAGCGACGAGATACTGCAAACTCCCTCTATACCGTCTAGAATTTAGGATGCGGGAAATTTCATATTCCCCGTCCTCCACCACCGGAGGAACAGTGGCAGAGGCGTCACCATCAGACACATCAGCTTTTTTCAACAGAGAAACATGAAACACCGGGTTAATCTTCCAGGACGTAGGAACCTCCAACCTAGTAGCAAATTGGTTAACTATCTGAAGCACCTTAAAGGGCCCTACGAACTTGGGACCCAATTTTTTAGAAGGAATCCTCAATCGCAGATTCTTAGAGGACAACCAAACCATGTCACCAACAGCAAACAAAACCTCTTGCCGTTTCCTATCAAAGTACCTCTTAGATTTTTTGTTAGCCTCCTGAAGATTACCACGCACATCCGTCCAAACTCTCTCCAAATCACCGGAAAAATTCTCCTCCTCAGGCACAGCCGAAACCAATTTGGAGAATGACCCAAAAGACGGATGTCTCCCAGAACAACAAAAAAAAGGCGAACACCCAGCAGAAGAGGATGTATGGTTGTTAAGAGCAAATTCAGCAAGTGGCAGAAACTCAGACCACCCCTCTTGATTGTCTGCCACAAAACAACGCAAGAACTGCTCAGCATCCTGGTTCTTCCTTTCTGTCTGGCCATTAGACTCAGGATAATATCCAGATGAAAACGACAAATGAACTCCCAACCTGTCACAAAAGGCACGCCAAAAACGAGCCACGAACTGAGGTCCCCTATCAGAAACAATGTCAGTAGGAACACCATGTAGTCTGACAATTTCCTAGACAAAGGCCTTAGCGAGTGTCTTAGCGCAAGGCAGTTTGATGAAGGGAACCAAGTGACACATCTTGCTAAAACTGTCCACGACCACCCAGATGACCGTGAAACCTTCAGAGGGGGGAAGGTCAGTAATAAAGTCCATAGCCAGATGTGTCCAAGGTGAACTAGGAACCTCCAGAGGGCAAAGCAACCCCGCAGCAGGAGCATGCGAAGACTTGGATCTAGCACACACAGTACATTGGCGCACCCACTTAATGACTTCCTTCTGCCATCCAGGCCACCAAAAACTGCGACCCACAAGTCTCTTGGTCTCAGAAATTCCTGGATGACCTGCCAACTGACACTCATGACACTCAACAAACAAATCTCTCCTAAAGGTCCTGGGCACAAACAACCTCCCATGGGGAGTGTTAGATGGGGCATTCTCCTGAGCTTTAAGAATCTCATCCTCCAAAACGGAGTCCAAAGCAGCAATCACAACACCTTCTTGTAAAATGCTCTCCTCTTGATCCTCAACACCGACCATGGGAGAAAAGCTGCGAGACAAAGCATCCGCTTTAACATTCTTGGTACCCGGGATGTAAGTAACGGAAAAATTAAACCGCGAGAAAAAAAGTGCCCACCTAGCCTGACGGGCATTCAAGCGCTTGGCAGCATCAAGATAGATCAGATTTTTATGATCAGTGAAAACCTGAATGGGAAATTCAGCACCTTCCAAGAGGTGACGCCAGTGTTCAAATGCGAGATTAATCGCCAGCAATTCCCGATTACCAATATCGTAATTAAGTTCAGTCTCAGAAAATTTTTTTGAAAAAAAGGCACAGGATGTACTCCATCCTTGTTTTCCTGAGACAACACCGCACCGACCCCCACCGAAGAAGCATCAACCTCAACCAAAAACGGCTTAGTCACATCAGGCTGCATAAGGATGGGAGCAGAGGTGAACCTCTCCTTTAGAAACACAAAAGCTTCAATGGCCTCAGAAGTCCACTGAACAGCATTAGCACCTTTCCTGGTGAGATCGGTCAGCGGTTTGACAATAATAGAAATTTTTTTTATGAATTTTCTGTAATAATTGGCGAAACCCAAAAACCTCTGTATCGATTTCAAACCAATAGGCCTAGGCCATTCCTGCACAGCTTGAACTTTAACCAGGTCCATCTCAAAACCTTCACTGGAGATAATGTAGCCCAAAAAACTAATTCTCTGTACAGCGAACTCACATTTCTCCAGCTTAGCAAAAAGCGAATTGTCCATTAATAACTGTAACACCTCACGTACGCTCCGCCAATGAGACTCCAGATCAGGCGAATAAATCAGAATGTCATCCAAATACACAACCACATTTTTGCCGATTAAAGGTCTAAGGATGTCATTAATAAGATTCTGAAAAAATGCTGGAGCATTGGTAAGACGAAAAGGCATAACCAGATTCTCAATTTGACCCACAGGAGTGTTAAAAGCAGTCTTCCATTCATCACCCTCCTTCATACGCAACAAATTGTATGCCCCCCGGAGATCAATTTTAGAGAACCACTTGGCCCCCACTAACTGGTTAAATAAATCAGGAATCAATGGCAGTGGGTAAGGATTGCGTACAGTAATTTTATTAATCTCACGAAAGTCCAGACAAGAACGTAAACCGCCATCTTTTTTTTTTACAAAAAAAAATCCAACAGCCACAGGAGACTTGGAAGGCCTAATGTGACCGGCGGCCAAGCTTGTCTGTATGTATTCCTCCAAAGCCTTTCTCTCAGGAATAGTAAGATTAAATAAATGACTTTTAGGAAGAGTCGCTCCAGGGACAAATTCAATGGTACAATCATAGTCTCTATGGGGTGGCAAAATTTGTGACTCCTCCTCAGAAAAAACTCTCCAAAAATCCTGAATAGGTACAGGCAATTCCCCTTTATCCACAGCAGCAATACGTCCGTTACAACACTTGTCATAACACTTAGGGCTCCAGGACTTAATTTCATTGGTAGACCAATCCAGTACAGGATTGTGCAATTTTAACCAGGGTAACCCCAATATTACTGGAGAAGGCAAATTATCCAATACCACCAAATCCAAATTTTCTTGGTGAATACCATTAATAGTGAGGGGAAATTTACAGACCTAATGAGTAACACTCTTCAAGGGAGAGCCATCAACAGAAACCACAGCTATAGGGGATGACAAAGTTTTAGGTTCTAAAGTTTTTCCAAGAATCCCCCATCAATCACATTCAGAGTAGAACCACGATCCACAAATACCCGAAATTCAATTAATTCATCCTGAGCAGCAGTAGTGGCAGATAGGAATACTCCCTTAGAATTTAAACAGGCAATACGGACATAACTGACCATTTTTTTTTCTTTCTTCAAACGAAGCACACAGTTCTTAATAAAATGACCAGAATTTCCGCAATAGAAGCACAAGCCTTCAGAAAGCCTGCGATCTTTTTCCTGAGAGCGGGGTGCCATCGCCCCAATCTCCATCGGCTCTCCATTGTCAGCACAGACCCTCTCAAGACTCGGAGCTGACATAGCAGAGGATTTGCTCTCATTAACCCTTGCACGCAGTCTCCTGTAAACCCGTAAAGCTAATTGCATTGCCTCCTGCAAGTTTCCAGGTGTGGCATAAGCAATCAGTAAATCCTTAACCCTTTCACCTAGCCCTGCAAGAAACAAGCTTTTCAAAGCTGAATCGTTCCACCCCACCTGGGCAGACCACCGACGGAAGTGAGAACAATATTTTTCCACATTACCTGATCCCTGCCTCAAGCGTCTCAATTCAGACTCAGCAGATGAGACACGATCAGGATCATCATACAACAAACCCAAAGCAGAAAAAAAACTATCAACTGATCTAAAGCACGGATCACTAGGTTGGAGAGAGAAGGCCCATCCCTGAGGATCTTTGCGCAAAAGTGACATTATGAACCCTATGCGCTGTGATTCATCACCAGAGGATCCGGGTCTCAAACGAAAATACAATAAACAAGCATTTTTTAAAAAAAAAAAATCTTGTTGTTCGCCAAAAAATAAATCAGGCAGACGTACCTTTGGTTCCACAAAATGTGCTCCAGAACAGCTACTCACGTGTTGCTGGAGCTTGGCCACCTCCAGAGAGAGTCCCTGCAAGCGTTGATCCAAATTTGGAACCGAGACCATGATGGAAAACTGGAGGTCTTTCCTTAGAGAAATTTTTTTTTTTTTTCTTTTACGGCTGGACTTACTGTTATGATCTGCTACAGGGACTAAGGAAAGACAGGAGAACTGTCCCTACAATAGAACTAAACTAGATCCCTACGATGTAACGGGGAACCTGATCCTGCGATCAGACCCGCTAAAGTCCTCGGCTAGTCTGAACGAAGACCTATAGATGTGAAGGAGGGATCCCTACAAGAACTAGGGACTGGGATAAGTTTGGACACCTCCTAGCAGAAATAGTAGCAGTCAAAGACAAACACACAACAAAAAGCAGAGGTCAGAAGACCAAGCAAAACTAACAGAGAACGGCAACAGAGCACCAAGCTAGCTCAAGAGTAGTAAATACAATGAAGTCCAGCAAGACCAGGAGGACAGAGCCGGATTAAATAGGCAAAAATGGTCATGTGACCAGCAAACTAAAAAAAAACTGACAGTAGAGTTCTAACACGGATAAACGCTGGGAAAATGACTAAGTCCAAAAAAAAGTGTTTTCAACTGTTTTCATTTTTACCACCGTGGTATATGTATTCTACCCACACACATTTGGAACTCTCCTGGTGTACCCTCACACATATTATTCCCTCATTTAGCAGATATTTTCACAAAAAAGTGAAATTTTCAAAAATTCTGAAAATTGGCTGAAAACAACTAAATATCAAGGATTCATCGGGCGAAGAGCTCTGGAACTGAAATCGGAACGCTCACTGACATTAGCCCTATCTGAAAGTCTGATAAACGCCGGGCTACCCACAAACATTTGGAACTCTCCTGGGGTTCCCTCACACATATTATTCCCACATTTAGCGGATATTTTAACAAAAAAGTGAAATTTTCAAAAATTCAGAAAATTGGCTGAAAACGTCTAAATATCAAGGACTCATCGGGCGAATGGCTCTGGAACTGAAATCAGAATGCTCACTGACATTTCCCATATCTGAAAGTCTGATAAACGGCGGAAAAATGACTAATTCCCAAAAAAAAAATTTTTTCAACTTTTTTCAATTTTACCCTCGTGGGATATATAATCTACCCACACACATTTGGAACTCTCCTGGGGTACCCTCACACATATTATTCCCTCATTTAGCAGATATTTTCACAAAAAAGTGACATTTTCAAAAATTCTGAAAATTGGCTGAAAACGACTAAATATCAAGGACTCATCGGTCGAAGTGCTCTGGAAATGAAATCAGAACGCTCACTGACATTTCCCCTATCTGAAAGTCTGATAAACGCCGGGCTACCCACACACATTTGGAACTCTCCAGGGGTACCCTCACATATATTATTCTCTCATTTAGCGGATATTTTCACAAAAAAAGTGAAATTTTAAAAAATTCAGAAAATTGGCTGAAAGCGACTAAATATCAAGGACTCATCAGGCGTATGGCTCTGGAACTGAAATCGGAACTCTCACTGACATTTCCCCTATCTGAAAGTCTGATAAACGCTGGGAAAATGACTAAGTCCAAAAAAAAAGTGTTTTCAACTTTTTTCAATTTTACCCCCGTCGGATATATATTCTACCCACACATATTTGGAGCTCTCCTGGGGTACCCTCACACATATTATTCCCACATTTAGCGGATATTTTCACAAAAAAGTGAAATTTTCAAAAATTCAGAAAATTGGCTGCAAACTTCTAATTATCAAGGACTCATTGGGCTACTCGCTCTGGTGCTGAGATAGGAACGCTCACTGACATTTCCCGTATCTGAAAGTCTGATCAATGCAGGGCTACCCACACACATTTGGAACTCTCCTGGGGTACCCTCACACATATTATTCCCTCATTTAGCGTACATTTTCACAAAAAAGTGAAATTTTAAAAAATTCAGAAAATTGGCTGAAAACGACTAAATATCAAGGACTCATCGGGCGAATGGCTCTGGAACTGAAATCGGAACTCTCACTGACATTTCCCCTATCTGAAAGTCTGATAAACGCCGGAAAAATGACTAAGTCCAAAAAAAAAGTGTTTTCAACTTTTTTCATTTTTAACCCCGTGGGATATGTATTCTACTCACACACATTTGGAACTCTCCTGGTGTACCCTCACACATATTATTCCCTCATTTAGCAGATATTTTCACAAAAAAGTGTAATTTTCAAAAATTCAGAAAATTGGCTGAAAACTTCTAATTATCAAGGACTCATTGGGCGACGCGCTCTGATACTGAGATCAGAACGCTCACTGACATTTCCCGTATCTGAAAGTCTGATAAACGCCGGCTACCCACACACATTTGAAACTCTCCTGGGGAACCCTCACACATATTATTCCCTCATTTAGCGGATATTTTCACAAAAAAAGTGAAATTTTAAAAAATTCAGAAAATTGGCTGAACACGACTAAATATCAAGGATTTATCGGGTGACTCGCTCTGGAACTGAAATCGGAATGCTCACTGACATTTCCCCTATCTGAAAGTATGATAAACGCCGGGAAAATGACTAAGTCCAAAAAAATTTTTTTTTCAACTTTTTTCAATTTTACCCTCGTGGGATATATATTCTATACACACACATTTGGAACTCTCCTGGGGTACCCTCACACATATTATTTCCTCATTTAGCGAATATTTTTACAAAAAAGTGAAATTTTCAAAAATCCTAAAAATTTGCTGAAAACGGCAAAATATCAAGGATTCATCGGGCGAATCGCTCTGGACCTGAAATCGGAACGCTCACTGACATTTCCCCTATCTGAAAGTATGATAAACGCCGGGAAAATAACTAAGTACAAAAAAAAAGTGTTTTTAACTTTTTTCAATTTTACCCCAGTGGGATATGTATTCTACCCACACACATTTGGAAATCTCCTGGGGTACCCTCACACATATTATTCCCTCATTTAGCAGATATTTTCACAAAAAACTGAAATTTTCAAAAATTCACAAAATTGGCTGAAAACTTCTAAATATAAAGGACTCATTGGGCGTTTCGCTCTGGTACTGAAAACGGAACGCTCTCTGACATTTCCCCTATCTGAAAGTCTGATAAACGCGGGGCTACCCACACACATTTGGAACTCTCCTGGGGTACCCTCACTCATATTATTCCCTCATTTAGCAGATATTTTCACAAAAAAGTAAAATTTTAAAAAATTCGGAAAATTGGCTGAAAACGACTAAATATCAATGACTCATCGGGCGAAGCGCTCTGGAACTGAAATCGGAACGCTCACAGACATTTCCCATATCTGAAAGTCTGATAAACGCCGGGCTACCCACACACATTTGGAACTCTCCTGGGGTACCCTCACACATATTATTTCCTCATTTAGCGAATATTTTTACAAAAATTGAAATTTTCAAAAATTCCGAAAATTTGCTGAAAACGACAAAATATCAAGGAGTCATCGGGTGAATCACTCTGGAACTGAAATCAGAACGCTCACTGACATTTCCCCTATCTGAAAGTCTGATAAACGCCGGGCTACCCACACACATTTGGAACTCTCCTGGGGTACCCTCACACATATTATTAGCTCATTTAGCGGATATTTTCACAAAAAAATGAAATTTTAAAAAATTCTGAAAATTGGCTGAAAACGACTAAATATCAAGGACTCATCAGGCGAATCGCTCTGGAACTGAAAGCGGAACGCTCACTTACATTTCCCCTATCTGAAAGGCTGCTAAACGCCGGAAAAATGACTAAATCCCACAAAAAAAAATTTTTCAACTTTTTTCAATTTTACCCCCGTGGGATATATATTCTACCCACACACATTTGGAACTCTCCTGGGGTACCCTCACACATATTATTCCCTCATTTAGTGGATATTTTCACAAAAAAGTGAAATTTTCAAAAATTATGAAAATTGTCTGAAAACGACTAAATATCAAGGAATCATCGGGCGAATCGCTCTGGAACTGAAATCGGAATGCTCACTGACATTTCCCCGATCTGAAAGTCTGATAAACGCCGGAAAAATGACTTGATCCCCAAAAAAATTTTTTTCAACTTTTTTCAATTTTACCTCCGTGGGATATATATTCTACCCACACACATTTGGAATTCTCCTGGGGTACTCTCACACATATTATTCCCTCATTTAGTGGATATTTTCACAAAAAAGTGAAATTTTCAAAAATTCAGAAAAATTGGCTGAAAACGACTAAATATCAAGGACTCATCGGGCGAATCGCTCTGGAACTGAAATCGGTACGCTCACTGACATTTCCCCTATCTCAAAGTCTGATAAACGCAAGAAAAATGACTAAGTCCAAAAAAAATTTTTTTTTAACTTTTTTCAATTTTATGCCCGTGGGATATATATTCTACCCACACACATTTGGAACTCTCCTGGGGTACCCTCACACATATTATTCCCTCATTTAGTGGATATTTTCACAAAAAACTGAAATTTTCAAAAATTCAGAAAATTGGCTGAAAACTACTAAATATCAAGGACTCATCGGGCGAATCGCTCTGGAACTGAAATCGGAACGCTCACTCACATTTCCCCTATCTGAAAGTCTGATAAACGCCGGAAAAATGACTACGTCCAAAAAAAAATTTTTTTCAATTTTACCCCCGTGGGATATATATTCTACCCACACACATTTGGAATGCTCCTAGCTTACCCTCACACATATTATTCCCACATTTAGTGGATATTTTCACAAAAATGTGAAGCTTTCAAAAATTCAAAAAATTGGCTGAAAACGACTAAATATCTAGGACTCATCGGGCGAATCGCTCTGGAACTGAAATCGGAACACTCACTGACATTTCAATTAGTTAAAAGTCTGATAAACGCTGGATAAATGACTAATTCCAAAAAAAAAAACTTTTTCAAGTTTTTTCAATTTTACCCCCGTGGGATAAATATTCTACCCACACACATTTGGAACTCTCCTGGGGTACCATCACACATATTATTCCCTCATTTAGTGGATATTTTCACAAAAAAGTGAAATTTTCAAAAAATCTGAAAATTGGCTGAAAACGACAAAATATCAAGGAATCATCAGGCGAATCGCTCTGGAACTGAAATCGGAACGCTCACTGACATTTCTACTATCTGAAAGTCTGATAAACGCTGGAAAAAGAACTAATTTCCCCCAAAAAATGTTCAACTTTTTTCAATTTTACCCCCGTGGGATATATATTCTACCCACACACATTTGGAACTCTCTTGGGGTACCCTCACACATATTATTCCCTCATTTAGTGGATATTTTCACAAAAAAGTGACATTTTCCAAAATTCTGAAAATTGGCTGAAAACGACTAAATATCAAGGAATCATCAGGCGAATCGCTCTGGAACTGAAATCGGAACGCTCACTGACATTTCCCCTATCTGAAAGTCTGCTAAACGCAAGAATAATGACTAAGTCCAAAAAAAAATTTTTTTCAATTTTTTTCAATTTTACCCCCGTGGGATATATATTCTACCCACACATTTGGAACTCTCCTGGCTTACCCTCACACATATTATTCCCACATTTAGTGGATATATTCACAAAAAAGTGAAATTTTCAAAAATTCAGAAAAATGGCTGAAAACGACTAAATATCAAGGACTCATCGGGCGAATCACTCTGGAACTGAAATCGGTACGCTCACTGACATTTCCCCTATCTCAAAGTCTGATAAACGCAAGAAAAATGATTAAGTCCAAAAAAAAAAAAAATTTTAAACTTTTTTCAATTTTACCCCCGTGGCATATAGATTCTACCCACACACATTTGGAACTCTCCTGGTGTACCCTCACACATATTATTCCCTTATCTAGCGGATATTTTAACAAAAAAGTGAAATTTTCAAAAAATCTGAAAATTGGCTTAAAAACTACTGAATATCAAGGACTCATCGGGAAAATCGCTCTGGAACTGAAATCGAAATGCTCACTGACATTTCCCCTATCTGAAAGTCTGACAAACGCCAGAAAAATGACTAAGTCCAAAAAAAAATTTTTTTCAATTTTACCCCCGTGGGATATATATTATACCCACACACATTTGGAACTCTCCTGGCTTACCCTCACACATATTATTCCCACATTTAGTAAATATTTTCACAAAAAAGTGACATTTTCCAAAATTCTGAAAATTGGCTGAAAACGACTAAATATCAAGGAATCATCAGGCGAATCGCTCTGGAACTGAAATCGGAATGCTCACTGACATTTCCCCTATCTGAAAGTCTGCTAAACGCAAGAAAAATGTCAAAGTCAAAAAATTTTTTTTTTTTAACTTTTTTCAATTTTATGCCCGTGGGATATATATTCTACCCACACACATTTGGAACTCTCCTGGGGTACCCTCACACATATTATTCCCTCATTTAGTGGATATTTTCACAAAAAAGTGAAATTTTCAAAATTCTGAAAATTGGCTGAAAACGACTAAATATCAAGGAATCATTAGGCGAATCGCTCTGGAAATGAAATCGGAACGCTCACTGACATTTCCCCTATCTGAAAGTCTGCTTAACGCAAGAAAAATGAGCAAGTCCAAAAAAAATTTTTTTCAACTTTTTTCAATTTTACCCCCCGTGGGATATATATTCTACCCACACACATTTGGAACTCTCCTGGCTTACCCTCACACATATTATTCCCACATTAAGTGGATATATTCACAAAAATGAGAAGTTTTCAAAAATTCAGAAAATTGGCTGAAAACGACTAAATATAAAGGACTCATCGAGCGAATCGCTCTGGATCTGAAATCAGAATGCTCACTGACATTTCTCCAATCTGAAAGTCTGATAAACGCCGGAAAAATAACTAATTTCCCCCAAAAAATGTTCAACTTTTTTCAATTTTACCCCCGTGGGATATATATTCTACCCACACACATTTGGAACTCTCTTGGGGTACCCTCACACATATTATTCCCTCATTTAGTGGATATTTTCACATAAAAGTGACATTTTCCAAAATTCTGAAAATTGGCTGAAAACGACTAAATATCAAGGAATCATCAGGCGAATCGCTCTGGAACTGAAATCGGAATGCTCACTGACATTTCCCCTATCTGAAAGTCTGCTAAACGCAAGAATAATGACTAAGTCCAAAAAAAATTTTTTTTCAACTTTTTTCAATTTTACCTCCGTGGGATAGATATTCTACCCACACACATTTGGAACTCTCCTGGCTTACCCTCACACATATTATTCCCACATTTAGTGGAAATATTCACAAAAATATGAAGTTTTCAAAAATTCAGAAAATTGGCTGAAAACGACTAAAAATCAAGGACTCATCGGGCGAATTGCTGTGGAACTGAAATCGGAACACTCACTGACATTTCTCCTATCTGAAAGTCTGATAAACGCCGGAAAAATGACTAATTCCCCCCAAAAAAATTTTCAACTTTTTTCAATTTTACCCCCGTGGGATATATAATCTACCCACACACATTTGGAACTCTCCTGGGGTACCCTCACACATATTATTCCCACATTTAGTGGATATTTTCACAAAAATGTGAAGCTTTCAAAAATTCAAAAAATTGGCTGAAAACGAGAAAATATCAAGGACTCATCGGGCGAATCGCTGTGGAACTGAAATCGGAACACTCACTGACATTTCAATTAGCTAAAAGTCTGATAAACGCCGGATAAATGACTAATTAAAAAAAAAAAAACTTTTTCAACTTTTTTCAATTTTACCCCCGTGGGATAAATATTCTACCCACACACATTTGGAACTCTCCTGGGGTACCCTCACACATATTATTCCCTCATCTAGGGATATTTTCACAAAAAAGTGAAATTTTCAAAAAATCTGAAAATTGGCTTAAAATCTACTAAATATCAAGGACTCATCGGGAAAATTGCTCTGGAACTGAAATCGAAACGCTCACTGACATTTCCCCTATCTGAAAGTCTGCTAAACGCAAGAAAAATGACTAAGACCAAAAAAAAATTTTTTTCAATTTTACCCCCGTGGGATATATATTCTACCCACACACATTTGGAACTCTCCTGGGGTTCCCTCACACATATTATTCCCTCATTTAGCAGATATTTTCACAAAAAAGTGAAATTTTCAAAAATTCAGAAAATTGGCTGCAAACGACTAAATATCAAGGACTCATCGGGCGAATCGCTCTGGAACTGAAATCGGAATACTCACTGACATTTCTCCTATCTGAAAGTCTGATAAGCGCCGGAAAAATGACTAAGTCCAAAAAAAAATTTTTTTCAACTTTTTTCTATTTTATGCCCGTTTGATATAGATTCTACCCACAGACATTTGGAACTCACCTGGGGAACCCTCACACATATTATTCCCTCATTTAGTGGATATTTTCACGAAAAAGTTAAATTTTCAAAAATTCTGAAAATTGGCTGAAAACGACTAAATATCAAGGAATCATCGGGCGAATCGCTCTGGAACTGAAATTGGAATGCTCACTGACATTTCCCCTATCTGAAAGTCTGCTAAACGCCGGAAAAATGACTAAATCCCCCCCAAAAATTTTTTTCAACTTTTTTCAATTTTACCCCCGTGGGATATATATTCTACCCACACATATTTGGAACTCTCCTGGGGTACTCTCACACATATTATTCCCTCATTTAGCGGATATTTTCACAAAAAAGTGAAATTTTCAAAAATACAGAAAAATGGCTGAAAACGACTAAATATCAAGGACTCATCAGGCGAATCGCTCTGGAAGTGAAATCGGAAGGCTCACTGACATTTCCCCTAACTGAAAGTCTGAGAAACGCCTGAAAAATGACTAAGTCCAAAAAAAAAAAATTGTTCAACTTTTTTCAATTTTACCCCCGTGGGATATATATTCTACCCACACATTTGGAACTGTCCTGGCGTACCCTCACACATATTATTCCCTTATTTAGCGGACATTTTCACAAAAAAGTGAAATTTTCAAAAATTCAGAAAATTGGCTGAAAACGATTAAATATCAAAGACTCATCGGGTGAATCGCTCTGGAAATAAAATCGGAATGCTCACTGACATTTCCCCTATCTGAAAGTCTGATGAATGCCGGAAAAATGACTAAGTCCAAAAAAAAAATGTTTCTACTTTTTTCAATTTTACCCCCGTGGGATATATATTCTACCCACACATTTGGAACTGTCCTGGCGTACCCTCACACATATTATTCCCTTATTTAGCGGACATTTTCACAAAAAAGTGAAATTTTCAAAAATTCCGAAAATTGCCTGAAAATGACTAAATATCAAGGATTCATCGGGTGAATCGCTCTGGAAGTGAAATCGGAACGCTCACTGACATTTCCCCTATCTGAAAGTCTGATAAACGCTGGAAGAATGACTAAGTCCAAAAAAATTTTTTTTTCAACTTTTTTCAATTTTACTCCCATGGGATATATATTCTACCCACAAACATTTGGAACTCTCCTGGGGTACTCGCACACATATTATTCCCTCATTTAACGGATATTTTCACAAAAAAGTGGAATTTTCAAAAATTCAGAAAATTGGCTGAAAACGACTAACTATCAAGGACTCATCGGACGAATCACTCTGGAACTGAAATCGAAATGCTCACTGACATTTCCCCTATCTGAAAGTCTGATAAACGCCGGAAAAATGACTAAGTCCAAAAAAAATAATTTTCAACTTTTTTCAATTTTACCTTGTGGGATATATATTCTACCCCCACACATTTGGAAATCTCCTGGGGTACCCTCACATATATTATGCCCTCATTTAGTGGATATTTTCCCAAAAAAGTGAGATTTTCAAAAATTCAGAAAATTGGCTGAAAACGACTAAATATCAAGGACTCATCATGTGAATTGCTCTGGAACTGAAATCGGAATGCTCACTTACATTTCCCCTATCTGAAAGTCTGATAAACGCCTGAAAAATGACTAAGTCCCAAAATAATTTTTTTTAACTTTTTTCAATTTTACCTCGTGGGATATATATTCTACCCGCACACATTTGGAACTCTCCTGGGGTACCCTCACACATATTATTCCCTCATTTAGCGCATATTTTCACAAAAAAGTGAAATCTTCAAAAATTCAGAAAATTCGCTGAAAACGACTAAATATCAAGGACTCATCGGGCGAATTGCTATGGAACAGAAATCGGAATGCTCAGTCACTTTTCCCCTATCTGAAAGTCTGATAAACGCCGAAAAATGACTAAGTCCAAAAAAATTTTTTTTCAACTTTTTCAATTTTACCTCCATGGGATATATATTCTACCCACACACATTTGGATCTATCCTGGGGTACCCTCACACATATTATGCCCTCATTTAGTGGATATTTTCCCAAAAAAGTAGAATTTTCAAAATTTCTGAAAATTGGCTGAAAATGACTAAATATCAAGGACTCATGGGGGGAATCGCTCTGGAACTGAAATCGGAAAGCTCACTGACATTTCCCCTATCTGAAAGTCTGATAAACGCCGGAAAATAGACTAAGTCCAAAAGAAATTTTTTTCAACTTTTTCAATTTTACCCCCTTGGGATATCTATTCTACCCACACACATTTGGATCTATCCTGGGGTACCCTCACACATATTATGCCCTCATTTAGTGGATATTTTCCCAAAAAAGTAAAATTTTGAAATATTCCGAAAATTGGCTGAAAACGACTTAGTATCAAGGACTCATCGGGCGAATCGCTCTGGAACTGAAATTGGAACGTTCACTGACATTTCCCCTATCTGAAAGTCTGATAAACGCCGGAAAAATGACTAAGTCCAAAAAAATTTTTTTTCAACTTTTTCAATTTTACCCCCGTGGGATATATATTCTACCCCCACACATTTGGAACTCTCCTGGGGTACCCTCACACATATTATTCCCTCATTTAGTGGATATTTTCACAAAAAAGTGAAATTTTCAAAAATTCAGAAAATTGGCTGAAAACGACTAAATATCAAGGACTCATCAGGTGAATTGCTCTGGAACTGAAATCGAAATGCTCACTGACATTTCCCCTATCTGAAAGTCTGATAAACGCCGGAAAAATGACTAAGTCCAAAAAAAATAATTTTCAACTTTTTTCAATTTTACCTTGTGGGATATATATTCTACCCCCACACATTTGGAAATCTCCTGGGGTACCCTCACATATATTATGCCCTCATTTAGTGGATATTTTCCCAAAAAAGTGAGATTTTCAAAAATTCAGAAAATTGGCTGAAAACGACTAAATATCAAGGACTCATCGAGCGAATCGCTCTGGAACTGAAATCGGAACGCTCACTGACATTTCCCCTATCTGAAAGTCTGATAAACGCCGGAAAAATGACTAAGTCCAAAAAAAATTTTTTTCAACTTTTTTCAATTTTACCCCCGTGGGATATATATTCTACCCCCACACATTTGGAACTCTCCTGGGGTACCCTCACATATATTATGCTCACATTTAGTGGATATTTTCCCAAAAAAGTGAAATTTTCAAAAATTCAGAAAATTGGATGAAAACGACTAAATATCAAGGACTCATCGGGTGAATAGCTGTGGAACTGAAATCGGAACGCTCACTGACATTTCCCCTATCTGAAAGTCTGATAAACGCCGGAAAATTGACTAAGTCCAAAAAAATTTTTTTTTAACTTTCTTTAATTTTACCCCTGTGGGATATATATTCTACCTCCACACATTTGGAACTCTCCTGGGGCACCCTCACACATATTATTCCCTCATTTAGCGGATATTTTCACAAAAAAAATGAAATTTTCAAAAATTCAGAAAATTGGCTGAAAACGACTAAATATCAAGGACTCATCATGTGAATTGCTCTGGAACTGAAATCGGAATGCTCACTGACATTTCCCCTATCTGAAAGTCTGATAAACGCCTGAAAAATGACTAATTCCCAAAAAAATTTTTTTTAACTTTTTTCAATTTTACCCCGTGGGATATATATTCTACCCGCACACATTTGGAACTCTCCTGGGGTACCCTCACACATATTATTCCCTCATTTAGCGCATATTTTCACAAAAAAGTGAAATTTTCAAAAATTCAGAAAATTGGCTGAAAACGACTAAATATCAAGGAATCATCGGGTGAATCGCTCTGGAACTGAAATTGGAACACTCACTGACATTTCCCCTATCTGAAAGTCTGATATACGACGGAAAAATGACAGTCCAAAAAAAAAAAAAGTTCAACTTTTTTCAATTTTACCCCCGTGGGATATATATTCTACCCACACACATTCGGAACTCTCCTGGGGTACCCTCACACATATTATTCCCTCATTTAGCGGATATTTTCACAAAAAAGTGGAATTTTCAAAAATTCAGAAAATTGGCTGAAAACGACTAACTATCAAGGACTCATCGGACGAATCACTCTGGAACTGAAATCGGAACGCTCACTGACATTTCCCCTATCTGAAAGTCTGATAAACGCCGGAAGAATGACTAAGTCGAAAAAAAATTTTTTTCAACTTTTTTCAATTTTACCCCCGTGGGATATATATTCTACCCACACACATTTGGAACTCTCCTGGGATACCCTCACACATATTATTCCCTCATTTAGCGGATATTTTCACAAAAAAGTGAAATCTTCAAAAATTCAGAAAATTCGCTGAAAACGACTAAATATCAAGGACTCATCGGGAGAATTGCTATGGAACAGAAATCGGAATGCTCAGTCACTTTTCCCCTATCTGAAAGTCTGATAAACGCCGAAAAATGACTAAGTCCAAAAAAATTTTTTTTCAACTTTTTCAATTTTACCTCCATGGGATATATATTCTACCCACACACATTTGGATCTATCCTGGGGTACCCTCACACATATTATGCCCTCATTTAGTGGATATTTTCCCAAAAAAGTAGAATTTTCAAAATTTCTGAAAATTGGCTGAAAATGACTAAATATCAACGACTCATGGGGGGAATCGCTCTGGAACTGAAATCGGAAAGCTCACTGACATTTCCTCTATCTGAAAGTCTGATAAACGCCGGAAAATAGACTAAGTCCAAAAGAAATTTTTTTCAACTTTTTCAATTTTACCCCCTTGGGATATCTATTCTACCCACACACATTTGGATCTATCCTGGGGTACCCTCACACATATTATGCCCTCATTTAGTGGATATTTTCCCAAAAAAGTAAAATTTTGAAATATTCCGAAAATTGGCTGAAAACGACTTAGTATCAAAGACTCATCGGGCGAATCGCTCTGGAACTGAAATTGGAACGTTCACTGACATTTCCCCTATCTGAAAGTCTGATAAACGCCGGAAAATAGACTAAGTCCAAAAAAATTTTTTTTCAACTTTTTCAATTTTACCGCCGTGGGATATATATTCTACCCCCACACATTTGGAACTCTCCTGGGGTACCCTCACACATATTATTCCCTCATTTAGTGGATATTTTCACAAAAAAGTGAAATTTTCAAAAATTCAGAAAATTGGCTGAAAACGACTAAATATCAAGGACTCATCAGGTGAATTGCTCTGGAACTGAAATCGAAATGCTCACTGACATTTCCCCTATCTGAAAGTCTGATAAACGCCGGAAAAATGACTAAGTCCAAAAAAAATAATTTTCAACTTTTTTCAATTTTACCTTGTGGGATATATATTCTACCCACACACATTTGGAACTCTCCTGGGGTACCCTCCACATATTATTCCCTCATTTAGTGGATATTTTCACAAAAAAGTGGAATTTTCAAAATTTCTGAAAATTGGCTGAAAATGACTAAATATCAAGGACTCATCGGGGGAATGGCTCTGGAACTGAAATCGGAACGCTCACTGACATTTCCCCTATCTGAAAGTCTGATAAACGCCGGAAAAAAGACTAAGGCAAAATAAAGTTTTTTTCAACTTTTTTCAATTTTACCCCCGTGGGATATATATTCTACCCACACACATTTGGAACTCTCCTGGGGTGCCCTCACACATATTATTCCCTCATTTAGCGGATATTTTCACAAAAAAATGAAATTTTCAAAAATTCAGAAAATTGGCTGAAAACGACTAAATATCAAGGACTCATCGGGTGAATTGCTCTGGAACAGAAATCGGAATGCTGACTGACATTTCCCCTATCTGAAAGTCTGATAAGCGCCGGAAAAATGACTTTTTTCAACTCTTTTCAATTTTAACCCCGTGGGATATATATTCTACCCACACACATTTGGAACTCTCCTGGGGTACTCTCACACATATTATTCCCTCATTTAGCGGATATTTTCACAAAAAAGTGGAATTTTCAAAAATTCCGAAAATTGCCTGAAAATGACTAAATATCAAGGATTCATCGGGTGAATCGCTCTGGAAGTGAAATCGGAAGTCTCACTGACATTTCCCCTATCTGAAAGTCTGATAAACGCCGGAAGAATGACTAAGTCCAAAAAAAATTTTTTTCAACTTTTTTCAATTTTACCCCCGTGGGATATATATTCTACCCACACACATTTGGAACTCTCCTGGGGTACCCTCACACATATTATTCCCTCATTTAGTGGATATTTTCACAAAAAAGTAGAATTTTCAAAATTTCTGAAAATTGGCTGAAAATGACTAAATATCAAGGACTCATGGTTGGAATCGCTCTGGAACTGAAATCGGAAAGCTCACTGACATTTCCCCTATCTGAAAGTCTGATAAACGCCGGAAAATAGACTAAGTCCAAAAGAAATTTTTTTCAACTTTTTCAATTTTACCCCCTTGGGATATCTATTCTACCCACACACATTTGGATCTATCCTGGGGTACCCTCACACATATTATGCCCTCATTTAGTGGATATTTTCACAAAAAAGTAAAATTTTGAAAAATTCCGAAAATTGGCTGAAAACGACTTAATATCAAGGACTCATCGGGCGAATCGCTCTGGAACTGAAATTGGAACGTTCACTGACATTTCCCCTATCTGAAAGTCTGATAAACGCCGGAAAAATGACTAAGTCCAAAAAAAATTTTTTTCAACTTTTTCAATTTTACCCCCGTGGGATATATATTCTACCCCCACACATTTGGAACTCTCCTGGGGTACCCTCACACATATTATTCCCTCATTTAGTGGATATTTTCACAAAAAAGTGAAATTTTCAAAAATTCAGAAAATTGGCTGAAAACGACTAAATATCAAGGACTCATCAGGTGAATTGCTCTGGAACTGAAATCGAAATGCTCACTGACATTTCCCCTATCTGAAAGTCTGATAAACGCCGGAAAAATGACTAAGTCCAAAAAAAATTTTTTTCAACTTTTTTCAATTTTACCCCCGTGGGATATATATTCTACCCCCACACATTTGGAACTCTCCTGGGGTACCCTCACATATATTATGCTCACATTTAGTGGATATTTTCCCAAAAAAGTGAAATTTTGAAAAATTCAGAAAATTGGCAGAAAACGAATAAATATCAAGGACTCATCCGACGAATCGCTCTGGAACTGAAATCGAAACGCTCACTGACATTTCAACTATCTGAAAGTCTGATAAACGCTGGAAAAATGACTAAGTCCAAAAAAAAAATTTTTTCAACTTTTTTCAATTTTACCCCCATGGGATATATATTCTACCCACACACATTTGGAACTCTCCTGGGGTACCCTCACACATATTATTCCCTCATTTAGCAGATATTTTCACAAAAAAGTTAAATTTTCCAAAATTCTGAAAATTGGCTGAAAACGACTAAATATCAAGGACTCATCGGACGAATCGCTCTGGAACTGAAATCGGAATGCTCACTGACATATCTCCTATCTGAAAGTCTGATAAACAGCGGAAAAATTACTAAGTCCAAAAAAAAAATTTTTTTTCAACTTTTTTCAATTTTACTCCTGTGGGATATAATTCTACCCACACACATTTGGAACTCTCCTGGGGTACTCTCACACATATTATTCCCTCATTTAGCGGATATTTTCACAAAAAAGTGAAATTTTCAAAAATTCAGAAAAATGGCTGAAAACGACTAAATATCAAAGACTCATCGGGCGAATCGCTCTGGAACTGAAATCGGAATGCTCACTGACATTTCCCCTATCTGAAAGTCTGATAAACGCCGGAAAATTGACTAAGTCCAAAAAAATTTTTTTTTAACTTTCTTTAATTTTACCCCTGTGGGATATATATTCTACCTCCACACATTTGGAACTCTCCTGGGGCACCCTCACACATATTATTCCCTCATTTAGCGGATATTTTCACAAAAAAAATGAAATTTTCAAAAATTCAGAAAATTGGCTGAAAACGACTAAATATCAAGGACTCATCATGTGAATTGCTCTGGAACTGAAATCGGAATGCTCACTGACATTTCCCCTATCTGAAAGTCTGATAAACGCCTGAAAAATGACTATGTCCCAAAAAAATTTTTTTTAACTTTTTTCAATTTTACCCCGTGGGATATATATTCTACCCGCACACATTTGGAACTCTCCTGGGGTACCCTCACACATATTATTCCCTCATTTAGCGCATATTTTCACAAAAAAATGAAATTTTCAAAAATTCAGAAAATTGGCTGAAAACGACTAAATATCAAGGAATCATCGGGCGAATCGCTCTGGAACTGAAATTGGAACACTCACTGACATTTCCCCTATCTGAAAGTCTGATATACGACGGAAAAATGACAGTCCAAAAAAAAAAAAATGTTCAACTTTTTTCAATTTTACCCCCGTGGGATATATATTCTACCCACACACATTCGGAACTCTCCTGGGGTACCCTCACACATATTATTCCCTCATTTAGCGGATATTTTCATAAAAAAATGAAATTTTCAAAAATTCAGAAAATTGGCTGAAAACGACTAAATATCAAGGACTCATCGGGTGAATTGCTCTGGAACTGAAATCAGAATGCTCACTGACATTTCCCCTATCTGAAAGTCTGATAAACGCCGGAAAAATGACTAAGTCCAAAAAATTTTTTTTTCAACTTTTTCAATTTTACCTCCATGGGATATATATTCTACCCACACACATTTGGAACTCTCCTGGGGTACCCTCCACATATTATTCCCTCATTTAGTGGATATTTTCACAAAAAAGTGGAATTTTCAAAATTTCTGAAAATTGGCTGAAAATGACTAAATATCAAGGACTCATCGGGGGAATCGCTCTGGAACTGAAATCGGAACGCTCACTGACATTTCCCCTATCTGAAAGTCTGATAAACGCCGGAAAAAAGACTAAGGCAAAATAAAGTTTTTTTCAACTTTTTTCAATTTTACCCCCGTGGGATATATATTCTACCCACACACATTTGGAACTCTCCTGGGGTGCCCTCACACATATTATTCCCTCATTTAGCGGATATTTTCACAAAAAAATGAAATTTTCAAAAATTCAGAAAATTGGCTGAAAACGACTAAATATCAAGGACTCATCGGGTGAATTGCTCTGGAACAGAAATCGGAATGCCGACTGACATTTCCCCTATCTGAAAGTCTGATAAGGGCCGGAAAAATGACTTTTTTCAACTATTTTCAATTTTAACCCCGTGGGATATATATTCTACCCACACACATTTGGAACTCTCCTGGGGTACTCTCACACATATTATTCCCTCATTTAGCGGATATTTTCACAAAAAAGTGGAATTTTCAAAAATTCCGAAAATTGCCTGAAAATGACTAAATATCAAGGATTCATCGGGTGAATCGCTCTGGAAGTGAAATCGGAAGTCTCACTGACATTTCCCCTATCTGAAAGTCTGATAAACGCCGGAAGAATGACTAAGTCCAAAAAAAATTTTTTTCAACTTTTTTCAATTTTACCCCCGTGGGATATATATTCTACCCACACACATTTGGAACTCTCCTGGGGTACCCTCACACATATTATTCCCTCATTTAGTGGATATTTTCACAAAAAAGTAGAATTTTCAAAATTTCTGAAAATTGGCTGAAAATGACTAAATATCAAGGACTCATGGTTGGAATCGCTCTGGAACTGAAATCGGAAAGCTCACTGACATTTCCCCTATCTGAAAGTCTGATAAACGCCGGAAAATAGACTAAGTCCAAAAGAAATTTTTTTCAACTTTTTCAATTTTACCCCCTTGGGATATCTATTCTACCCACACACATTTGGATCTATCCTGGGGTACCCTCACACATATTATGCCCTCATTTAGTGGATATTTTCCCAAAAAAGTAAAATTTTGAAAAATTCCGAAAATTGGCTGAAAACGACTTAATATCAAGGACTCATCGGGCGAATCGCTCTGGAACTGAAATTGGAACGTTCACTGACATTTCCCCTATCTGAAAGTCTGATAAACGCCGGAAAAATGACTAAGTCCAAAAAAAATTTTTTTCAACTTTTTCAATTTTACCCCCGTGGGATATATATTCTACCCCCACACATTTGGAACTCTCCTGGGGTACCCTCACACATATTATTCCCTCATTTAGTGGATATTTTCACAAAAAAGTGAAACTTTCAAAAATTCAGAAAATTGGCTGAAAACGACTAAATATCAAGGACTCATCAGGTGAATTGCTCTGGAACTGAAATCGAAATGCTCACTGACATTTCCCCTATCTGAAAGTCTGATAAACGCCGGAAAAATGACTAAGTCCAAAAAAAATTTTTTTCAACTTTTTTCAATTTTACCCCCGTGGGATATATATTCTACCCCCACACATTTGGAACTCTCCTGGGGTACCCTCACATATATTATGCTCACATTTAGTGGATATTTTCCCAAAAAAGTGAAATTTTCAAAAATTCAGCAAAATGGCTGAAAACGACTAAATATCAAAGACTCATCGGGCGAATCGCTCTGGAACTGAAATCGGAATGCTCACTGACATTTCCCCTATCTGAAAGTCTGATAAATGCTGAAAAAATGACTAAGTCCCAAAAAAAAAATTTTTTCAACTTTTTTCAATTTTAGCCCGTGGGATATATATTCTACCCACACACATTTGGAACTCTTTTGGGGTACCCTCACACATATTATTCCCTCATTTAGCAGATATTTTCTCATAAAAGTGAGATTATCAAAAATTCAGAAAATTGGCTGAAAACGACTAAATATCAAGGACTCATCGGGCGAATCGCTCTGGAACTGAAATCGGAACGCTCACTGACATTTCCCCTATCTGAAAGTCTGATAATTGCTGGAAAAATAACTAAGTCCAAAAAAAAAATTATTTCAACTTTTTTCAATTTTACCCCCGTGGGATATATATTCTACCCACACACATTTGGAACTCTTCTGGGGTACCCTCACACATATTATTCCCTCATTTAGCAGATATTTTCACAAAAAAGTGAAATTTTCAAAAATTCAGAAAATTGGCTGAAAACGACTAAATATCAAGGACTCATCAGGCGAATCGCTCTGGAACTGAAATCGGAACGCTCACTGACATTTCCTCTACCTGAAAGTCTGATAATTGCTGGAAAAATAAATAAGTCCAAAAAAAAAATTTTTCAACTTTTTTCAATTTTACCCCCGTGGGATATATTTTCTACCCACACACATTTGGAACTCTCCTGCAGTACCCTCATACATATTATTCCCACATTTAGCGGATATTTTCACAAAAAAGTGACATTTTAAAAAATTCTGAAAATTGGCTGAAAACGACTAAATATCAAGGAATCATCAGGAAAATCGCTCTGGAACAGAAATCGGAATGCTCACTGAAATTTCCCCTATCTGAAAGTCTGATAAACGCCGGAAAAATGACTAAGTCAAAAAAAAATTGTTTTTCAACTTTTTTCTATTTTACCCCCGTGGGATATATATTCTAGCCACACACATTTGGAACTCTCCTGGGGTACCCTCACTCATATTAAACCCTCATTTAGTGGATATTTTCACAATTAAGTGAAATTTTCAAAAATTCAGAAAATTGCCTGAAAACGACTAAATATCAAGGACTCATCGGGCGAATCGCTCTGGAACTGAAATCGGAACGCTCACTGACATTTCCTCTATCTGAAAGTCTGATAATTGCTGGAAAAATAACTAAGTCGAAAAAAAAAATTTTCAACTTTTTTCAATTTTACCCCCGTGGGATATATTTTCTACCCACACACATTTGGAACTCTCCTGCGGTACCCTCATACATATTATTCCCACATTTAGTGGATATTTTCACAAAAAAGTGAAATTTTCAAAATTCAGAAAATTGGCTGAAAACGACTAAATATCAAGGACTCATCGGGCTAATCGCTCTGGAACTGAAATCGGAACGCTCACTGACATGTCTCCTCTCTGAAAGTCTGATAAAGGCCAAAAAAATGACCAAGTCCCCAAAAAATTTTTTTTAAACTTTTTTTCAATTTTACCCCCGTAGGATATATATTCTACCCACAAACAATTGGAACTCTCCTGGGGTACCCTCACACATATTATTCCCACATTTAGCGGATATTTTCACAAATTGTGAAATTTTCAAAAATTCAGAAAATTGGCTGAAAACGTCTAAATATCAAGGACTCATCAAGAGAATCGCTCTGGAACTGAAATCGGAATGCTCACTCACATTTCCGCTATCTGAAAGTCTGATAAACGCCGGAAAAATGAATAAGTCCCCCCTAAAAAAAAATTTTCAACTTTTTTCAATTTTACCCCTATGGATATACATTCTACCCACACACATTTGGAACTCTCCTGGGGTACCCTCACACATATTATTCCCTCATTCACCAGATATTTTCTCAAAAAAGTGAAATTTTCAAAAATTCAGAAAATTGGCTGAAAATGACTAAATATCAAGGACTCATCAGGAGAATCACTCTGGAACTGAAATCGGAATGCTCACTCACATTTCCCCTATCTGAAAGTCTGATAAACGGCGGAAAAATTACTAAGTCCAAAAAAAAAAATTTTTCAACTTTTTTCAATTTTACCCCGTGGGATATATATTCTACCCACACACATTTGGAACTCTCCTGGGGTACCCTCACTCATATTAAACCCTCATTTAGTGGATATTTTCACAATTCAGTGAAATTTTCAAAAATTCAGAAAATTGGCTGAAAACCACTAAATATCAAGGACTCATCGGGTGAATCGCTCTGGAACTGAAATTGAACGCTCACTGACATGTCCCCTATCTGAAAGTCTAATAAACGCCAGAAAAATGACTAAGTCCTCAAAAAATTTTTTTGAAACTTTTTTCAATTTTACCCCCGTGGGATATATATTCTACCCACAAACATTTGGAACTCTCCTGGGGTACCCTCACACATATTATTCCCACATTTAGCGGATATTTTCATTAAAAAGTAAAATTTCCAAAAATTTAGAAAATTGGCTGAAAACGACTAAATATCAAGGACTCATCGGGCGAATCGCTCTGGAACTCAAATCGGAATGCTCACTGACATTTCCCCTATCTGAAAGTATGATAAACGGCTGAAAAATGAAGAAGTCCAAAAAAAATATTTTTTTTCAACTTTTTTCAATTTTACCCCCATGGGATATATTTTCTACCCACACACATTTGGAACTCTCCTGCGGTACCCTCATACATATTATTCCCACATTTAGCGGATATTTTCACAAAAAAGTGAAATTTTAAAAAATTCTGAAAATTGGCTGAAAACGACTAAATATCAAGGACTCATCAGGAGAATCGCTCTGGAACAGAAATCGGAAAGCTCACTGACATTTTCCCTATCTGAAAGTCTGATAAACACCGGAAAAATGACGAAGACCCCCCCAAAAAAAATTTTTCAACTTTTTTCAATTTTACCCATATGGGATATATATTCTACCCACACACATTTGGAACTCTCCTGGGGTACCCTCACACATATTATTCCCTCATTTAGCAGATATTTTCTCAAAAAAGTGAAATTTTCAAAAATTCGGAAAATTGGCTGAAAACGACTAAATATCAAGGACTCATCGGGCGAATCGCTCTGGAATTGAAATTGGAACGCTCACTGACGTTTCCCCTATTTGAAAGTATGATAAACGCCTGAAAAATGACGAAGTCCAAAAAAAAAATTTTTTTTCAACTTTTTTCAATTTTACCCCCGTGGGATATATATTCTACTCACACACATTTGGAACTCTCCTGCGGTACCCTCTCACATATTATTCCCACATTTAGCGGATATTTCCACAAAAAAGTGAAATTTTCAAAAATTCTGAAAATTGGCTGAAAACGACTAAATATCAAGGACTCATTGGGCGAATCGCTCTGGAACTGAAATCGGAACGCTCACTGTCATTTCCCCTATCTGAAAGTCTGATAAACAGCGGAAAAATGACTTTTTCCCAAAACAAATTTTTTTTCAACTTTTTTCAATTTTACCCTCGTGGGATATATATTCTACCCACACACATTTGGAACTCTCCTGGGGTACCCTCACACATATTATTCCCTCATTTAGCAGATATTTTCACAAAAAAGTGAAATTTTCAAAAATTCAGAAAATTGGCTGAAGACGACTAAATATCAAGGAGTCATCAGGCGAATCGCTCTGGAACTGAATTTGGAACACTCACTGACATTTCCCCTATCTGAAAGTCTGATAAACGCCGGAAAAATGACTTTTTCCAAAAAAAAAAATTTTTTCAACTTTTTTCAATTTTACCCTCGTGGGATATATATTCTACCCACACACATTTGGAACTCTCCTGGGGTACCCTCACACATATTATTCCCACATTTAGTGGATATTTTCACAAAAAAAGAGAAATTTTCAAAAATTAAGAAAAATGGCTGAAAACGACTAAATATTAAGGACTCATCGGTAGTGTTGAGCGATACCTTCCGATATCAGGAAATATCGTATCGGATTGGATCGGACCGATACCCAAAAAGTATCGGATATCGCCGATTCTGATACCGGAAACCAATGCAAGTCAATGGGACACAAATATCGGAATGAAAATAAACCCTTTCTTTCCTTGTAGGTTAATTCTACATGAAGGAAAACAACTAAGAATAATGTAGAATGTATTACGCAAAAAGTCGGCAATTCATCAGCGGTTTACACCGGTACCCGACAATTTACAACAGAAAGAATAGAGCTTCACACATAGATTAGATAGATAGAAACATGTCAGTCACATATATATGAAGTATAGTGACGGTGTTGCTTACTGTACTTGTCATTTAGTGTAAAGGATTTATTTAAAAATATAATAGTGTTTTCATGCACTGTCTCTTTAAAAAAGCCGGCCGGCAATTCAGCATCTGTACCTGACAATTTAGAATAGAAGGAATAGAGAATCATAATAGATTAGATAGATAGAAACATGTCAGTCACATATATATGAAGTACAGTGACAGTGTTGATTACTGTACTTGTCATTTAGTGTTAAAATAAAGGATTTATTTAAAAAAAAATTGGCGTGGGGTTCCCCTTAATTTTAGTCTCTAGCGGAGGTTAAGCAGACGGCTGGGGCAGATGTTTGAAGCCTGGGAAGGGGCTAATACCCACGGAGCTTCCCAGGCTACTAATATGAGCCCCCAGCTGAATACCTAGCCTTTACTAGCTATTAAAATGGGGGACCACCTCAAAAAAATGACGTGGGGTCCCCCCTAATTTAATAGCTAGCAAAGGCTAGGCAGACAGCTGGGGGCTGATATTAATAGCCCAGGAAGGGAGCCATGAATATTGGCCCCCTCCCAGGCTAGAAACACCAGCCGTCAGCCGCCCCAGAAATGGCGCATTCATAGGATGCGCCAATTCTGGCACTTAGCCTCGCTCTTCCACGCTGCCCTGGTGCGGTGGCAGGGGGTAATAGGGCTGGGGTTGATGTCAGCTTATAATGCCAGCTGACATCAAGCCCAGGTTAGTAATGGAGAGGCGTCTATAAGACACCCCCATTACTAACCCCATAGTCAAAGTTAAAAAAAAAACCACAAACACCCAGAATAAAGTCCTTTAATTGAAATAAACACACAATTCTTTATTGTTCTAAATTAAACTCTACTTACCATCACGCCCATTCCAGCTGAAGCCAACGATCTCCTGCAATAAAATAAAAATAATAAAGCAACCTCATCCTTACCTTTCCATGGTTCCCAGGACAGGTTCAGCTCTGCTACATCGAGATGACAGGCTGGACCGCAGCAGAACGCTGCCATCCAGCCTGTCATCCCGCAGACACTGAGAAGCGCAGGCTTGCTTGCGCTCCTCAGTGTCTCTCTGTGACGGCATCCAGATGAGCCGAGGTCATGTCCAATGAACTCAGCTCACCTCATGCACGTCACTGACAGCGTGGGAGAATTCTCCTGCACTCAGCGCTTCAGCGTGAGAATTTTCCCATGCTGTCAGTGACGTGCATGAGGTGAGCTGAGTTCATTGGACATGACCTCACCTCATTCACGTCACTGACAGCGTGGGAAAATTCTCACGCTGAAGCGCTGAGTGCAGGAGAATTTTCCCACGCTGTCAGTGACGTGCATGAGGTGAGCCGAGTTCATTGGACATGACCTCGGCTCATCTTTATGCCTTCACAGAGAGACACTGAGGAGCGCAAGCATGCCTGCGCTTCTCAGTGTCTGCGGGATGACAGGCTGGATGGCAGCGTTCTGCTGCGGTCCAGCCTGTCATCTCGATGTAGCAGAGCTGAAGCTGTCCTGGGAACCATGGAAAGGTAAGGATGAGGTTGCTTTATTATTTTTCTTTTATTGCAGGAGATCGTTGGCTTCAGCTGGAATGGGCGTGATGGTAAGTATAGTTTAATTTAGAACAATAAAGAATTGTGTGTTTATTTCAATTAAAGGACTTTTTTCTGGGTGTTGTGTTTTTTTTAAATACTTTACTAGAAATTCATGGTGGTCATGTCTAATATTGGCGTGACCCCATGAATTTCGGGCTTAGGGCCAGCTGATAATGCCAAGCTGGCCTTAACCCCTTTATTACCCAGTGAGCCACCGCACCAGGGCCCTGGATGAGTTGGGTACAGCGCCAGAAGATGGCGCTTCTATGAACGTGCCATTTTCCGGGGTGGCTGCGGACTGCAATTTGCAGTGGGTGGGGCCCGGAAAGCTTGGGCCTCCCTGCGCTGCGGATTCCAGCCCCCAGCTGCCTAGTTGTACCTGGCTGGACACAAAAATAGGGCGAAGCCCCACGTATTTTTTTTTTAAATTATTTCATGAAATTCATGAAATAATTAAGAAAAAAAGGGCTTCCCTATATTGTTGTGTCCAACCAGGTACAAATAGGCAGCTGGTGGTTGGGGGCAGCCCGTTCCTGCCTGCTGTACCTGGCTGGACACAAATATAGTGCGTAGCCCCACGTCAATTTTTTTAAAATTATTTCATGAAATAATTTTTTTAAAAAAAGGGCTTCCCTATATTGTTGTGTCCGGCCCGGTACAAATAGGCAGCTGGTGGTTGGGCGCAGCCCGTTCCTGCCTGCTGTACCTGGCTGGACACAAATATAGGGCGAAGCCCCACATCAATTTTTTTTTAATTATTTCATGAATTTCCTGAAATAATTTAAAAAAAATTGACGTGGGGCTTCTCACTATATTTGTGTCCAGCCAGGTACAGCAGGCAGGAACGGGCTGCGCCCAACCACCAGCTGCCTATTTGTACCTGGCCGGACGCAACAATATAGGGAAGCCCTTTTTTTCTTTATTATTTCATGAATTTCATGAAATAATTAAAAAAAAAAATACGTGGGGCTTCTCCCCAGCCAGGTACAACTAGGCAGCTGGGGGATGGAATCTGCAGCGAAGGGAGGCCCAAGCTTTCTGCCCCCCCCCCGGTGCAAATTGCAGTCCGCAGCCACCCCGGAAAATGGCGCTTTCATAGAAGCTGGATGCTGTACCTGGCTGGCATACAAAAATATGGCAAAGCCCACGTCAAAATTTTTGGGAAAAATTAATTAAAAAATAAATAATAATTTAGGGACTGCATCTTTATTAACTCTTCAAATGTCATTTAGTGTTAAAATAAAGGATTTATTTAAAAAAAATTTTGCGTGGGATCCCCCATAATTTTAGGCTCTAGCGGAGGTTAAGCAGACGGCTGGGGCAGATGTTTGAAGCCTGGGAAGGGGGTAATACCCACGGAGCTTCCCAGACTACTAATATCAGCCCCCAGCTGAATACCTAGCCTTTACTAGCTATTAAAATGGGGGACCCCCCCAAAAAATGACGTGGGGTACCCCCTATTTTATAGCTAGCAAAGGCTAGGCAGACAGCTGGGGGCTGATATTAATAGCCCAGTAAGGGTGCCATGAATATTGGCCCCCTCCCAGGCTAGAAACACCAGCCGTCAGCCGCCCCAGAAATGGCGCATCCATAGGATGCGCCAACTCTGGCACTTAGCCTCGCTCTTCCACGCTGCCCTGGTGCGGTGGCAGGGGGTAATAGGGTTGGGGTTCATGTCAACGCCAGCTGCCATGAAGCCCAGGTTAGTAATGATGGGCGTCTATAAGACACCCCCATTACTAACCTACAAAGTGTTAAAAAGAAAAAACACACTACACCCAGAAAAAAATAATTTATTTGAAATAAAACACACAATTTTATTTAATTCTTAGTTTACTAAAAAAAAATAGTTACCTGTCCACGTTCCTGCGCTGATCTCCCATGCACAGCTGTCACATCAGGAGATGGTGACAGCTGTGCATAGCTGCTGTAAGCTCACACTGCCGGGAACACGTCCGCTCCCGGCAGCGGGAGCCACTGACTGAGGTCACCGGAGTGCATTCAGGCAGTGCAGCTCCGGAGACCTCCTTTACGGCACTGCTGTACCGTGGGAATTTCTCACGATACAGCAGGGCCGTAAAGGAGCTAACCGGAGCAGCGCTGCCGGAACTCCGGTGAACCCGCTTATGCAATGACGGGGCTGCTTTACGGCCCCATCATTCTAGCGGCGGCGGCGGTTCAGAGCGGTCACATTCTATGTGGCTGCTCTAAACTGGAGATCATCGTGGGACACTCGTGGACTACTACGGAGGGGTAAGGATAAGGTTGTGGTTTATTATTTTATATTTTATTAAAGGAGATCGATGGCTTCGGGGAATTAGGTGTCTAGGTGAGTATAGGTGTAGTTTTTTTATTTTTTACTTTATTTTAGGTGGCGATTGGCGGGGACAGGTAATGTATGAACTAATTTATTGTAGGTAACCACTGGCCACCAATGACATGTATTTAAAATTTATTGGGGGCACAGTAGGGCAATTTAAATAGCAGGATCAGGCTGATGGGAACTACTGCTCCCATCGAGCTGATCCTGCTGGCACGAGTGGACGGGGGACAGACATAGGCCGATGGGAGTAGTAGTGTCACATCGGCCTATGTCTGCCTGCACGCACAGACACCGCACACACTCGCAGACACACGCACAGACACCCACACACACCAATCATGACGGGCTGATCGTCTGGGAGGTGAGGCTGAACTGTGCGGCCGTGGGAGAGTTCATGTGAGTTCATACAATGCAGTCAAGCATGAACTCACGTGAACCCTCTGAGGGCACCGCGGCTACTTCAAATGAACAGCTGATCAGCATCACCTGATACCTCAGCTGTTCATTTGAAATAACCGGCGGGAAAGCGCAGCACAGAACGGGAAAGCCGGCGGTGAAGTCTTTTCACTGCTGGCTTCCCCGCTCGGGTCCTTCGCTCCCCGCTCCTTGGTGCTGCGCTACCTGCCCGGTTCTAACTTACGATCGGGATGGGAGGTGGCGAGGGGAGCGGAGGATCGGGGTGGGAGGCTGCGGAGAAGCGGTATGGGGCTATGTGATTGTTTAAAAGCCGGCGGCTTTTTACCGCCCGCCGGCTTTTAAACGATCAGGAGAATTCTCCCACGCTGGGAAGGCATTCTGATGACAGGCTGGATCTCAGCTGAGCGCTGCCATCCAGCTTGTCATACTTCAGAGACACTGCAGAGCGCAGGGATTATGGGAACTTCCGATTCCGGTATTCGATATTGTAAAAGTATCGGAATTAAGTATCGGAATTTCGATACCGCGAATATCAGCCGATACCCGATATTTCAGTATCGGAATGCTCAACACTACTCATCGGGCAAATCGCTCTGGAATTGAAATCGGAACGCTCACTGACATTTCCCCTATCTGAAACTCTGATAAACGGCGGAAAAATGACTAAGTCCAGAAAAAATTTTTTTTCAACTTTTTTAAATTTTACCCCCTTGGGATATATATTCTACCCACACACATTTGGAACTCTCTTGGGCTACCCTAACACATATTATTCCCTCAGTTAGCAGATATTTTCACAAAAAAGTGAAATTTTCCAAAATACAGAAAATTGGCTGAAAACGACTAAGTATCAAGGACTCATCGGGCGAATCACTCTGGAACTGAAATCGGAACGCTCACTGACATTTCTCCTATCTGAAAGTCTGATAAACGGCGGAAAAATGACTAAGTCCAAAAAAAAAAAATTTTTTCAACTTTTTTCAATTTTACCCCGTGGGATATATATTGTGCCAACACATATGGAACTCTCCTGGGGTACCCTCACACATATTATTCCCTCATTTAGCAGATATTTTCACAAAAAAGAGAAATTTTCAAAAATTCAGAAAATTGGCTGAAAACGACTAAATATCAAGGACTCATTGGGCGAATCGCTTTGGAACTGAAATCGGAATGCTCACTGACATATCCCCTATCTGAAATGCTGATGAACGCCGGAAAAATGACTAAGTCATAAAAAAAAATGTTTTTTTAAACTTTTTCCAATTTTACCCCTGTGGGATATATATTCTACCCACACACATTTGGAACTCTCCTGGGGTACCCTAACACATAGTATTCCCTCATTGAGTGGATATTTTCACCAAAAAGTGAAATTTTAAAAAATTCATAATATTAGTTGAAAACGACTAAATATCAAGTACTCATCGGGCGTATCGGTCTGGAACTGAAATCGGAATGCTCACTGACATTTTCCCTATCTGAGTGTCTGATAAACGCCGGAAAAATGATTTAGTCCAAAAAAAATAATTTTTTAAACTTTTTTCAAATTAACCCCCGTGGGATATATATTCTACCCACACACATTTGGAACTCTACTGGAGTACCCTCACACATATTATTCCCTCATTTAGCAGATATTTTCACAAAAAAGGGAAATTTTCAAAAATTCAGAAAGTTGGCTGAAAACGACTAAATATCAAGGACTCATCAGGCGAATCGCTGTGGATCTGAAATCGGAATGCTCACTGACATTTCCCGTATCTGAAAGTCTGATAAACGCCGGAAAAATGACTAAGTCCAAAAAAAAATTTTTTTAAACTTTTTTCAATTTTACCCCCGTGGGATATGTATTCTACCGACACACATTTGGAACTCTCCTGGGGTACCCTCACACATATTATTCCCTCATTTAGCAGATATTTTCACAAAAAAGTGAAATTTTCAAAAATTCAGAAAGTTGGCTGAAAACTACTAAATATCAAGGACTCATCAGGCGAATCGCTCTGGAACTGAAATCGGAATGCTCACTGACATTTCCCCTATCTGAAATGCTGACAAACGCTGGAAAAATGACTAAGTCCAAAAAAAATTTTTTTTTTCAACTTTTTTCAATTTTACCCCCGTGGGATATATATTCTACCCACACACATTTGGAACTCTCCTGGGGTACTCTCACACACATTATTCCCTCATTTAGTGGATATTTTCAATAAAAAGTGAAATTTTCAAAAATTCAGAAAATTAGCTGAAAACGACTAAATATCAAGTACTCATCGGGTGTATCGGTCTGGAACTGAAATCGGAATGCTCACTGACATTTCCCCTATCTGAGTGTCTGATTAACGCCGGAAAAATGATTTAGTTCAAAAAAAATATTTTTTTTAAACTTTTTTCAATTTTACCCCCGTGGGATATATATTCTACCCACACACATTTGGAACTCTACTGGGGTACCCTCACACATATTATTCCCTCATTTAACAGATATTTTCACAAAAAAGTGAAATTTTCAAAAATTCAGAAAATTGGCTGAAAACGACTAAATATCAAGGACTCATCGGGCGAATCGCTTTGGAACTGAAATCAGAATGCTCACTGACATATCCACTATCTGAAATGCTGATAAACGCCGGAAAAATGACTAAGTCATAAAAAAAAATTTTTTTTTAAACTTTTTTCAATTTTACCCCCGTGGGATATATATTCTATCCACACACATTTGGAACTCTCCTGTGGTACCCTCACACATATTATTCCCTCATTTAGTGGATATTTTTACAAAAAAAGTGAAATTTTCAAAAATTCTGAAAAATGGCTGAAAACGAATAAATATCAAAAACTTATTGGGCGAATCGCTCTGGAACTGAAATTGGAACGCTCACTGACATTTCCCCTATCTGAAAGTCTGATAAACGCCGGAAAAATGACTAAGTCCAAAAGAAATTTTTTTCAACTTTTTTCAATTTTACCCCCGTGGGATATATATTCTACCGACACACATATGGAACTCTCCTGGGGTTCCCTCACACATATTATCCCCTCATTTAGCAGATATTTTCACAAAAAAGTGAACTTTTCAAAAATTCAGAAAAGTGGCTGAAAACGACTAAATATCAAGGACTCATCGGGCGAATCGCTCTGGAACTGAAATCGGAATGCTCACTGACATTTCCCCTAACTGAAAGTCTGATAAACGACGGAAAAATGACTAAGTGCAAAAGAAATTTTTTTCACATTTTTTCAATTTTACCCCCGTGGGATATATATTCTACCCACACACATTTGGAACTCTCCTGAGGTACCCTCACACATATTATTTCCTCATTTAGTGGATATTTTCACAAAAAAGTGAAATTTTCAAAAATTCAGAAAATTGGCTGAAAACTACTAAATATCAAGGACTCATCAGGCGAATCGCTCTGGAACTGAAATCGGAATGCTCACTGACATTTCCCCTATCTGAAAGTCTGACAAATGCTGGAAAAATGACTAAGTCCAAAAAAAATATTTTTTTTCAACTTTTTTCAATTTTACCCCCGTGGGATATATATTCTACCCAAACACATTTGGAACTCTCCTGGGGTACTCTCACACACATTATTCCCTCATTTAGCAGATATTTTCACAAAAAAAGTGAAATTTTCAAAAATTCAGAAAATTGGCTGAAAACGACTAAATATCAAGGACTCATCGGGCGAATCGCTCTGGAAGTGAAATCGGAATGCTCACTGACATTTCCCCTATCTGAGTGTCTGATAAACGCCGGAAAAATGACTAAGTCATAAAAAAAAATGCTTTTTTAAACTTTTTCCAATTTTACCCCTGTGGGATATATATTCTACCCACATACATTTGGAACTCTCCTGGGGTACCCTAACACATAGTATTCCCTCACTTAGTGGATATTTTCACCAAAAAGGGAAATTTTAAAAAATTCAGAAAATTAGTTGAAAACGACTAAATATCAAGTACTCATCGGGCGTATCGGTCTGGAACTGAAATCGGAATGCTCACTGACATTTTCCCTGTCTGAGTGTCTGATAAACGCCGGAAAAATGATTTAGTCCAAAAAAAATATTTTTTTTAAACTTTTTTGAATTTTACCCCCGTGGGATATATATTCTACCCACACACATTTGGAACTCTACAGGGGTACCCTCACAAATATTATTCCCTCATTTAGCAGATATTTTCACAAAAAATTGAAATTTTAAAAAATTCAGAAACTTAGCTGAAAACGACTAAATATCAAGGACTTATCGGGCGAATCGCTCTGGAACTGAAATCGGAACGCTCACTGACATTTCCCCTATCGGAAAGTCTAACAAACGCTGGAAAAATGACTAAGTCCAAAAAAATATTTTTTTTCAACTTTTTTCAATTTTACCCTCTTGGGATATATACCCACACACATTTGGAACTCTCCTGGGGTACTCTAACACATAGTATTCCCTCATTTAGTGGATATTTTCAATAAAAAGTGAAATTTTAAAAAATTCAGAAAATTAGCTGAAAACGACTAAATATCAAGTACTCATCGGCTGTATCGGTCTGGAACTGAAATCGGAATGCTCACTGACATTTCCCCTATCTGAGTGTCTGATTAACGCCGGAAAAATGATTTAGTCCAAAAAAAAATATTTTTTTTAAACTTTTTTCAATTTTACCCCCGTGGGATATATATTCTACCCACACACATTTTGAACTCTCCTGAGGTACCCTCACACATATTATTTCCTCATTTAGTGGATATTTTCACAAAAAAGTGAAATTTTCAAAAAATTCAGAAAATTGGCTGAAAACGACTAAATATCCAGGATTCATCGGGTGAATCGCTCTGGAACTGAAATCGGAATGCTCACTAACATTTCCCTTATCTGAAAGTCTGATAAACGCCGGAAAAATGACTAAGTCCAAAAAAAAATTGTTTTCAACCTTTTTCAATTTTACCCCCGTGGGATATGTATTCTACCCACACACATTTGGTACTCTCCTGGGGTACCCTCACACATATTATTCCCTCATTTAATGGATATTTTCACAAAAAAGTGAAATTTTCAAAAATTCAGAAAATTGGCTGAAAACGACTAAATATCAAGGACTCATCGGGCGAATCGCTCTGGAACTGAAATCGGAATGCTCACTGACATTTCCCCTATCTGAAAGTCTGATAAACGCCGGAAAAATGACTAAGTGCAAAAGAAATTTTTTTCAACTTTTTTCAATTTTACCCCTGTGGGATATATATTCTCCCCACACGCATTTGGAACTCTCCTGGGGTACCCTCACATGTATTATTCCCTCATTTAGTGGATATTTTCACAAAAAAGTGAAATTTTCAAAAATTCTGAAAAATGGCTGAAAACGACTAAATATCAAGGACTTAACGGGTGAATCGCTCTGAAACTGAAAACGGAATGCTCACTCACATTTCCCCTATCTGAAAGTCTGATAAACGCCGGAAAAATGACTAAGTCCAAAAGAAATTTTTTTCAACTTTTTTCAATTTTACCCCCGTGGGATATATATTCTACCCACACACATTTGGAACTCTCCTGGGGTACCCTGACACATTTTATTCCCACATTTAGTGGATATTTTCACAAAAAAGTGAAATTTTCAAAAATTCAGAAAATTGGCTGAAAACGACTAAATATCCAGGATTCATCGGGTGAATCGCTCTGGAACTGAAATCGGAATGCTCACTAACATTTCCCTTATCTGAAAGTCTGATAAACGCTGGAAAAATGACTAAGTCCAAAAAAAAAATGTTTTCAACCTTTTTCAATTTTACCCCCATGGGATATGTATTCTACCCACACACATTTGGTACTCTCCTGGGGTACCCTAACACATATTATTCCCTCATTTAGTGGATATTTTCACAAAAAAGTGAAATTTTCAAAAATTCAGAAAATTGGCTGAAAACGACTAAATATCAAGGACTCATCGGGCGAATCGCTCTGGAACTGAAATCGGAATGCTCACTGACATTTCCCCTATCTGAAAGTCTGATAAAGGCCGGAAAAATGACTAAGTCCAAAAAAAAAATGTTTTCAACTTTTTTCAATTTTACCCCCGTGGGATATGTATTCTACCCACACACATTTGGAACTCTCCTGGGATACCCTCACACATATTATTTCCTCATTTAGCGGATATTTTCACAAAAAAGTGAAATATTCAAAAATTCAGAAAATTGGCTGAAAACGACTAAATATCAAGGACTCATAGGGCGAATCGCTCTGGAACTGAAATCGGAATGCTCACTGACATTTCCCCTATCTGAAAATCTGATAAACGCCCGAAAAAGGACTAAGTCCAAAAAAAAAATGTTTTCAACTTTTTTCAATTTTACCCCCGTGGGATATGTATTCTACCCACACACATTTGGAACTCTCCTGGGGTACCCTCACACATATTATTCCCTCATTTAGCAGATATTTTCATAAAAAAGTGAAATTTTCAAAAATTCAGAAAATTGGCTGAAAACGACTAAATATCAAGGACTCATCGGGCGAATCGCTCTGGAACTGAAATCGGAATGCTCACTGACATTTCCCCTATCTGAAAGTCTGATAAACGCCAGAAAAATGACTAAGTGCAAAAGAAATTTTTTTCAACTTTTTTCAATTTTACCGCTGTGGGATATATATTCTACCCACACACATTTGGAACTCTCCTGGGGTACCCTCACACATATTATTCCCTCATTTAATGAATATTTTCACAAAAAAGTGAAATTTTCAAAATTTCTGAAAAATGGCTGAAAACTACTAAATATCAAGGACTTATTGGGCGAATTGCTCTGGAACTGAAATCGGAATGCTCACTGACATTTCCCCTATCTGAAAGTCTGATAAACGCTGGAAAAATGACTAAGTCCAAAAAAAAATTTTTTTCAACTTTTTTCAATTTTACCCTTGTGGGATATATATTCTACCCACACACATTTGGAATTCTCCTGGGGTACCCTCACACATATTATTTCCTCATTTAGCGGATGTTTGCACAAAAAAGTGAAATTTTCAAAAATTCAGAAAATAGGCTGAAAACGACTAAATATCAAGGACTCATCGGGCGAATCGCTCTGGAACTGATATTGGAACGCTCACTGACATTTCCCCTATCTGAAAGTCTGATAAACGCTGGAAAAATTACTAAGTCCAAAATAAAATTTTTTCAACTTTTTTCAATTTTACCCTCGTGGGATATATATTCTACCCACACATATTTGGAACTCTCCTGAGGTACCCTCACACATATTATTTCCTCATTTAGTGGATATTTTCACAAAAAAGTGAAATTTTCAAAAATTCTGAAAAATGTCTGAAAATGACTAAATATCAATGACTCATCTGGCGAATCGCTCTGGAACTGAAATCGGAACGCTCACTGACATTTCCCCTATCTGAAAGTCTGATAAACGCTGGAAAAATGACTAAGTCCAAAAGAAATTTTTTTCAACTTTTTTCAATTTTACCCCCGTGGGATATATATTCTACCCACACACATTTGAAACTCTTCTGGGGTACCCTCACACATATTATTCCCTCATTTAGCAGATATTTTCACAAAGAAGTGAAATTTTCAAAAATTCTGAAAATTTGCTGAAAACTACTAAATATCAAGGAATCATCGGGCAAATCGCTCTGGAACTGAATTCGGAATGTTCACTGACATTTTCCCTGTCTGAAAGCTTCATAAACGCCAGAAAAATGACTAATCCAAAAAAAATGTTTTTTCAACTTTTTTCAATTTTACCCCCGTGGGATATATATTCTACCCACACACATTTGGAACTCTCCTGGGGTACCCTCACACATACTGTTTCCTCATTTAGCAGATATTTTCATAAAAAAGTGAAATTTTCAAAAATTCAGAAAATTGGCTGAAAACGACTAAATATCAAGGACTCATCGGGCGAACCGCTCTGGAACTGAAATCGGAATGCTCACTGACATTTCCCCTATCTGAAAGTCTGATAAACGCCAGAAAAATGACTAAGTGCAAAAGAAATTTTTTTCAACTTTTTTCAATTTTACCGCTGTGGGATATATATTCTACCCACACACATTTGGAACTCTCCTGGGGTACCCTCACACATATTATTCCCTCATTTAATGAATATTTTCACAAAAAAGTGAAATTTTCAAAATTTCTGAAAAATGGCTGAAAACGACTAAATATCAAGGACTTATTGGGCGAATTGCTCTGGAACTGAAATCGGAATGCTCACTGACATTTCCCCTATCTGAAAGTCTGATAAACGCTGGAAAAATGACTAAGTCCAAAAAAAAATTTTTTTCAACTTTTTTCAATTTTACCCTTGTGGGATATATATTCTACCCACACACATTTGGAATTCTCCTGGGGTACCCTCACACATATTATTTCCTCATTTAACGGATGTTTGCACAAAAAAGTGAAATTTTCAAAAATTCAGAAAATAGGCTGAAAACGACTAAATATCAAGGACTCATCGGGCGAATCGCTCTGGAACTGATATTGGAACGCTCACTGACATTTCCCCTATCTGAAAGTCTGATAAACGCTGGAAAAATTACTAAGTCCAAAATAAATTTTTTTCAACTTTTTTCAATTTTACCCTCGTGGGATATATATTCTACCCACACATATTTGGAACTCTCCTGGGGTACCCTCACACATATTATTTCCTCATTTAGTGGATATTTTCACAAAAAAGTGAAATTTTCAAAAATTCTGAAAAATGTCTGAAAATGACTAAATATCAATGACTCATCTGGCGAATCGCTCTGGAACTGAAATCAGAACGCTCACTGACATTTCCCCTATCTGAAAGTCTGATAAACGCTGGAAAAATGACTAAGTCCAAAAGAAATTTTTTTCAACTTTTTTCAATTTTACCCCCGTGGGATATATATTCTACCCACACACATTTGAAACTCTTCTGGGGTACCCTCACACATATTATTCCCTCATTTAGCAGATATTTTCACAAAGAAGTGAAATTTTCAAAAATTCTGAAAATTTGCTGAAAACTACTAAATATCAAGGAATCATCGGGCAAATCGCTCTGGAACTGAATTCGGAATGTTCACTGACATTTCCCCTGTCTGAAAGCTTGATAAACGTCAGAAAAATGACTAATCCAAAAAAAATGTTTTTTCAACTTTTTTCAATTTTACCCCCGTGGGATATATATTCTACCCACACACATTTGGAACTCTCCTGGGGTACCCTCACACATACTGTTTCCTCATTTAGTGGATGTGTTCACAAAAAAGTGAAATTTTCAAAAATTCAGAAAATTGGCTGAAAACGACTAAATATCAAGGATTCATCGGGCGAATCGCTCTGGAACTGAAATCGGAATGCTCACTGACATTTCCGCTATCTGAAAGTCTGATAAACGCAGGAAAAATGACTAAGCCCCAACAAAAAATGTTTTCAACTTTTTTAAATTTTACCCCCGTGGGATATATATTCTACCCACACACATTTGGAACTCTCCTGGGGTACCCTCACTCATATTATTCCCTCATTTAGCAGATAATTTCAGAAAAAAGTGAAATTTTCAAAAATTCTGAAAATTGGCTGAAAACGACTAAATATCAATGACTCATCTGGCGAATCGCTCTGGAACTGAAATCGGAACGCTCACTGACATTTCCCCTATCTGAAAGTCTGATAAACGGCAGAAAAATGACTAAGTGCAAAAGAAATTTTTTTCAACTTTTTTCAATTTTACCGCTGTGGGATATATATTCTACCCACACACATTTGGAACTCTCCTGGGGTACCCTCACACATATTATTCCCTCATTTAATGAATATTTTCACAAAAAAGTGAAATTTTCAAAATTTCTGAAAAATGGCTGAAAACGACTAAATATCAAGGAATTATTGGGCGAATTGCTCTGGAACTGAAATCGGAATGCTCACTGACATTTCCCCTATCTGAAAGTCTGATAAACGCTGGAAAAATGACTAAGTCCAAAAAAAAATTTTTTTCAACTTTTTTCAATTTTACCCTTGTGGGATATATATTCTACCCACACACATTTGGAATTCTCCTGGGGTACCCTCAAACATATTATTTCCTCATTTAGCGGATGTTTGCACAAAAAAGTGAAATTTTCAAAAATTCAGAAAATAGGCTGAAAACGACTAAATATCAAGGACTCATCGGGCGAATCGCTCTGGAACTGATATTGGAACGCTCACTGACATTTCCCCTATCTGAAAGTCTGATAAACGCTCGAAAGATTACTAAGTCCAAAAGAAATTTTTTTCAACTTTTTTCAATTTTACCCTCGTGGGATATATATTCTACCCACACATATTTGGAACTCTCCTGGGGTACCCTCACACATATTATTTCCTCATTTAGTGGATATTTTCACAAAAAAGTGAAATTTTCAAAAATTCTGAAAAATGTCTGAAAATGACTAAATATCAATGACTCATCTGGCGAATCGCTCTGGAACTGAAATCGGAACGCTCACTGACATTTCCCCTATCTGAAAGTCTGATAAACGCTGGAAAAATGACTAAGTCCAAAAGAAATTTTTTTCAACTTTTTTCAATTTTACCCCCGTGGGATATATATTCTACCCACACACATTTGAAACTCTTCTGGGGTACCCTCACACATACTGTTTCCTCATTTAGCGGATGTGTTCACAAAAAAGTGAAATTTTCAAAAATTCAGAAAATTGGCTGAAAACGACTAAATATCAAGGATTCATCGGGCGAATCGCTCTGGAACTGAAATCGGAATGCTCACTGACATTTCCGCTATCTGAAAGTCTGATAAACGCAGGAAAAATGACTAAGCCCAAACAAAAAATGTTTTCAACTTTTTTAAATTTTACCCCCGTGGGATATATATTCTACCCACACACATTTGGAACTCTCCTGGGGTACCCTCACTCATATTATTCCCTCATTTAGCAGATAATTTCAGAAAAAAGTGAAATTTTCAAAAATTCTGAAAATTGGCTGAAAACGACTAAATATCAATGACTCATCTGGCGAATCGCTCTGGAACTGAAATCGGAACGCTCACTGACATTTCCCCTATCTGAAAGTCTGATAAACGCTGGAAAAATGACTAAGTCCAAAAGAAATTTTTTTCATCTTTTTTCAATTTTACCCCCGTGGGATATGTATTCTACCCACACACATTTGGAACTCTTCTGGGGTACCCTCACACATATTATTCCCTCATTTAGCAGATATTTTCACAAAGAAGTGAAATTTTCAAAAATTCTGAAAATTTGCTGAAAACGACTAAATATCAAGGAATCATCGGGCGAATCGCTCTGGAACTGAATTTGGAATGTTCACTGACATTTCCCCTATCTGAAAGCTTGATAAACGCCAGAAAAATGACTAAGTCAAAAAAAAATGTTTTTTCAACTTTTTTCAATTTTACCCTCGTGGGATATATATTCTACCCACACACATTTGGAACTCTCCTGGGGAACCCTCACACATATTGTTTCCTCATTTAGCGGATGTGTTCACAAAAAAGTGAAATTTTCAAAAATTCAGAAAAATGGATGAAAACGACTAAATATCAAGGACTTATCGGGCGAATTGCTCTGGAACTGAAATTGGAATGCTCACTTACATTTCCCCTATCTGAAAGTCTGATAAACGCTGGAAAAATGACTAAGTCCAAAAAAAAAAATTTTTTTAAACTTTTTTCAATTTTACCCCCGTGGGATATATATTCTACCCACACACATTTGGAACTCTCCTGGGGTACCCTCCCACATATTATTCCCTCATTTAGCGGATATTTTCAGAAAAAAGTGAAATTTTCAAAAATTCTGAAAATTGGCTGAAAACGACTAAATATCAAGGACTCATCGGGTGAATCGCTCTGGAACTGAAATCGGAACGCTCACTGACATTTCCCCCATCTGAAAGTCTGATAAACGCCGGAAAAATGACTAAGTCCAAAAGAAATTTTTTCAACTTTTTTCAGTTTTACCCCCGTGGGATATATATCCTACCCACACACATTTGGAACTCTCC
Source organism: Phyllobates terribilis (assembly GCF_046119375.1). NCBI lineage: Eukaryota > Metazoa > Chordata > Amphibia > Anura > Dendrobatidae > Phyllobates > Phyllobates terribilis. The sequence continues at coordinate 46,194,065 of NW_027362769.1, read as the reverse complement.
TGGGGTACCCTCACACATATTATTCCCTCATTTAGTGGATATTTTCACAAAAAAGTGAAATTTTCAAAAATTCTGAAAAATGGCTGAAAACGACTAAATATCAAGGACTTATTGTGCAAATTGCTCTGGAACTGAAATCGGAATGCTCACTGACATTTCCCCTATCTGAAAGTCTGATAAACGCCGGAAAAATGACTAAGTGCAAAAGAAATTTTTTTCAACTTTTTTCAATTTTACCCCCGTGGGATATATATTCTACCCACACACATTTGGAACTCTCCTGGGGTACCCTCACACATACTGTTTCCTCATTTAGCGGATATTTTCAGAAAAAAGTGAAATTTTCAAAAATTCTGAAAATTGGCTGAAAACGACTAAATATCAAGGACTCATCGGGTGAATCGCTCTGGAACTGAAATCGGAACGCTCACTGACATTTCCCCCATCTGAAAGTCTGATAAACGCCGGAAAAATGACTAAGCCCAAACAAAAAATGTTTTCAACTTTTTTAAATTTTACCCCCGTGGGATATATATTCTACCCACACACATTTGGAACTCTCCTGGGGTACCCTCACTCATATTATTCCCTCATTTAGCAGATAATTTCACAAAAAAGTGAAATTTTCAAAAATTCTGAAAGATGGCTGAAAACGACTAGATATCAAGGAATTATCAGGCAAATTGCTCTGGAACTGAAGTCGGAATGCTCACTGACATTTCTCCTATCTGAAAGTCTGATAAACGCCGGGAAAATGACTAAGTCCAAAAAAAAAAATTTTCAAAATTTTTCAATTTTACCCCCGTGGGATATATATTCTACCCACACACATTTGGAACTCTCCTGGGTACCCTCACACATATTATTCCCTCATTTAGTGGATATTTTCACAAAAAATTGAAATTTTCAAAAATTCAGAAAAATGGCTGAAAACGACTAAATATCAAAAACTTATTGGGCGAATCGCTCTGGAACTGAAATCGGAACCCTCACTGACATTTCCCCTATCTGAAAGTCTGATAAACGCCGGAAAAATGACTAAGTCCAAAAAAAAATAATTTTTCAACTTTTTTCAATTTTACCCCCGTGGGATATATATTCTACCCACACACATTTGGAAGTCTCCTGGGTTACCCTCACACATATCATTCCCTCATTTAGTGGATATTTTCACAAAAAAGGGAAATTTTCAAAAATTCAGAAGAATGGCTGAAAACGACTAAATATCAAAAACTTATCGGACGAATCACTCTGGAACTGAAATAGGAATGCTCACTGACATTTCCCCTATCTGAAAGTCTGATAAACGCCGGAAAAATGACTAAGTGCAAAAAAAATTTTTTTTTTACTTTTTTCAATTTTACCCTCGTGGGATATATATTCTACCCACACACATTTGGAACTCTCCTGGGGTACCCTCACACATAGTATTCCCTCATTTAGTGGATATTTTCACAAAAAAGTGAAATTTTCAAAAATTCAGAAAATTGGATGAAAACGACTAAATATCAAGGACTCATTGGGCGAATCGCTCTGGAACTGACATCGGAACGCTCACTGACATTTCCCCTATCTGAAAGTCTGATAAAGGCTGGAAAAATGACTAAGTCCAAAAAAATTTTTTTCTCTATTTTACCCCCGTGGGATATATCTTCTACCCACACACATTTTGAAGTCTCCTAGGGTACCCTCACACATATCATTCCCTCACACATAATATTCCCTCATTTAGTGGATATTTTCACAAAAAAGTGAAATTTTCAAAAATTCTGAAAATTGGCTGAAAACGACTAAATATCAAGGAATCATCTGGCGAACCTCTCTGGAAATGAAATTGGAATGCTCACTGACATTTCCCCTATCTGAAATTCTGATAGACACCGGAAAAATGACTAAGTTCAAAAAAAAAAAATGTTTCAACTTTTTTCAATTTTACCCCCATGAGATATATATTCTACCCACACACATTTGGAACTCTCCTGGGGTACCCTCACACATATTATTCCCTCATTTAGCGGATATTTTCACAAAAAAGTGAAATTTTCAAAAATTCAGAAAATGGCTGAAAACGACTAAATATCAAGGACTCATCGGGCGAATCGCTCTGGAACTGAAAACGGAACACTCACTGACATTTCCCCTATCTGAAAGTCTGATAAACACTGTAAAAATGACTAAATCCCCCCCAAAAAAGTTTTCAACTTTTTTCAATTTTACCCTCGTGGGATATATATTCTACCCACACACATTTGGAACTCTCCTGGGGTACCCTCACACATATTATTCCCTCATTTAGTGGATATTTTCACAAAAAAGTGAAATTTTCAAAAATTCAGAAAATGGCTGAAAACGACTAAATATCAAGGACTCATCAGGCGAATCGCTCTGGAACTGAAATCGGAAGGCTCACTGACATTTATCCTATCTGAAAGTCTGATAAACACCGGAAAAATGACTAAGTCCAAAAACAAAATGTTTTCAATTTTTTAAAATTTTACCCCCGTGGGATATATATTATACCCACACACATTTGGTACTCTCCTGGTGCACCCTCACACATAATATTCCCTTATTTTGTGGATATTTTCACAAAAAAGTGAAATTTTCAAAAATTCAGAAAATTGGCTGAAAACGACTAAATATCAAGGAATCATCTGGCGAACCTCTCTGGAAATGAAATTGGAATGCTCACTGACATTTCCCCTATCTGAAATTCTGATAGACACCGGAAAAATGACTAAGTTCAAAAAAAAAAATGTTTCAACTTTTTTCAATTTTACCCCCGTGAGATATATATTCTACCCACACACATTTGGAACTCTCCTGGGGTACCCTCACACATATTATTCCCTCATTTAGCGTATATTTTCACAAAAAAGTGAAATTTTCAAAAATTCAGAAAATGGCTGAAAACGACTAAATATCAAGGACTCATCGGGCGAATCGCTCTGGAACTGAAAACGGAACACTCACTGACATTTCCCCTATCTGAAAGTCTGATAAATACCGTAAAAATGACTAAATCCCCCCCAAAAAAAATTTTCAACTTTTTTCAATTTTACCCTCGTGGGATATATATTCTACCCACACACATTTGGAACTCTCCTGGGGTACCCTCACACATATTATTCCTCATTTAGTGGATATTTTCACAAAAAAGTGAAATTTTCAAAAATTCAGAAAATTGGCTGAAAACGACTAAATATCAAGTACTCATCGGGCGAATCGCTCTGGAACTGAAAACGGAACACTCACTGACATTTTCCCTATCTGAGAGTGTGATAAACGCTGGAGAAATGGCTAAGTCCGCAAAAAAATATTTTTTCAACTTTTTTCAATTTTACCCCCGTGGGATATATATTCTACCCACACACATTTGGAACTCTCCTTGGGCACCCTCACACATATTATTCCCTCATTTAGTGGATATTTTCACAAAGAATTAAAGTTTTCAAAAATTCAGAAAAATGGCTGAAAACGACTAAATATCAAGGACTCATCTGGCGAATCGCTCTGGAAATGAAATCGGAATGCTCACTGACATTTCCCCTATCTGAAAGTCTGATACAAAGAGGAAAAATGACTAAGTCAATGAAAAAAATTTTTTCAACTTTTTTCAATTTTACCCCCATGGGATATATATTCTACCCACACACATTTGGAACTCTCCTGGGGTACCATCACACATATTATTCCCACATTTAGCGGATATTTTCACAAAAAAGTGAAATTTTCAAAAATTCTGAAAATTGGCTGAAAACTACTAAATATCAAGGACTCATCAGTCGAATCGCTCTGGAACTGAAATCGAAACGCTCACTGACATTTCCCCTATCTGAAAGTCTAATAAACACCGGAAAAATGACTAAGTTCAAAAAAAAAAAATGTTTCAACTTTTTTCAATTTTACCCCGTGGGATATATATTCTACCCACACACATTTGGAACTCTCCTGGGGTACCCTCACACATATTATTCCCTCATTTAGCGGATATTTTCACAAAAAAGTGAAATTTTCAAAAATTCAGAAAATGGCTGAAAACGACTAAATATCAAGGACTCATCGGGCGAATCGCTCTGGAACTGAAAACGGAACACTCACTGACATTTCCCCTATCTGAAAGTCTGATAAACACCGGAGAAATGGCTAAGTCCGCAAAAAAATATTTTTTCAATTTTTTTCAATTTTACCCCCGTGGGATATATATTCTACCCACAAACATTTGGAACTCTCCTTGGGCACCCTCACACATATTATTCCCTCATTTAGTGGATATTTTCACAAAGAATTAAAGTTTTCAAAAATTCAGAAAAATGGCTGAAAACGAATAAATATGAAGGACTCATCTGGCGAATCGCTCTGGAAATGAAATCGGAATGCTCACTGACATTTCCCCTATCTGAAAGTCTGATAAACGACGGAAAAATGACTAAGTGCAAAAAAAAAATTTTTTTCAACTTTTTTCTATTTTACCACCGTGGGATATATATTATATATATATATATATATATATATACCCACACACATTTTGATGACTCCTGGGGTACCCTCACACATATTATTCCCTCATTTAGTGGATATTTTCACAAAAAAGTGAAATTTTCAAAAATTCTGAAAATTGGCTGAAAACGACTAACTATGAATGACTAATCGGGCGAATCGCTCTGGAACTGAAATCGGAACGTTCACTGACATTTCCCCTATCTGAAAGTCTGATAAACGGCGGAAAAATGACTAAGTCCAAAAAAAAAAATTTTCAACTTTTTTCTGTTTTACCCCCGTGGGATATATATTCTACCCACACACATTTGGAACTCTCCTGGGGTACCCTCACACATATTATTCCCACATTTAGCAGATATTTTCACAAAAAAGTGAAATTTACAAAAATTCTGAAAAATGGCTGAAAATGACTAAATATCAAGGACTCATCGGTCGAATTGTTCTGGAACTGAAAATGGAACGCTCACTGACATTTCTCGTATCTGAAACTCTGATAAACGCTGGAAAAATAACTGAATCAGAAACAAAAAATTCAACTTTTTTCAATTTTACCCCCGTAGGATATATATTCTACCCACACACATTTGGCACTCTCCTGGGGTACCCTCTCAAATATTATTCCCTCATTTAGCGGATATTTTCAAAAAAAAGTGAAATTTTCAAAAATTCAGAAAATTGGCTGAAAACGACTAAATATCAAGGACTCATCGGGCGAATCGCTCTGGAACTGAAATTGGAACGCTCACTGACATTTCCCCTATCTGAAAGTCAGATAAACGCCGGAAAAATGACTAAGTCCAAAAAAATTTTTTTTCAACTTTTTTCAATTTTACCCCCGTGGGATATATATTCTACCCACACACATTTGGAACTCTCCTGGGTTACACCCACACATGTTATTCCGTCATTTAGTGGATATTTTCACAAAAAAGTGAAATTTTCAAAAATTCTGAAAATTGGCTGAAAACGCCTAAATATTAAGGACTCATCGGGCGAATTGCTCTGGAACTGAAATCGTAATGCTCTCTGACATTTCCCCTATCTGAAAGTCTGATAAACGCCGGAAAAATGACTACGTCCAAAAAAAAAAAATTTCAACTTTTTTCAATTTTACCCTCGTGGGATATATATTCTACACAAACACATTTGGAACTCTCCTGGGGTACCCTCACACATAGTATTCCCTCATTTAGTGGATATTTTCACAAAAAGTGACATATTAAAAAATTCAGAAAATTGGCTGAAAACGACTAAATTTCAAGGACTCATCGGGCGAATCGCTCTGGAACTGAATTCGGAACTCTCACTGACATTTCCCCTATCTGAAAGTCTGATAAACGCCGTAAACATGACTAAGTCCAAAAAAATATTTTTTTCAACTCTTTTCAATTTTACCCCCGTGGGATATATATTCTACCCACACACATTTGGAACTCTCCTGCGATACCTTCACACATATTATTCCCACATTTAGCGGATATTTCCACAAAAAAGGAAAATTTTAAAAAATTCAGAAAATTGGCTGCAAACGACTAAATATCAAGGAATCATCGGCCGAATTGCTCTGGAACTGAAATCGGAATGCTCACTGACATTTCCCCTATCTGAAAGTCTGATAAACGCCGGAAAAATGACTAAGTCCAAAAAAAAATTATTTCAACTTTTTCAATTTTACCCCTGTGTTATATATATTCTACCCACACACATTTGGAACTCTCCTGGGGTACCCTCACACATAGTATTGCCTCATTTTGCGGATATTTTCAAAAAAAATTAAATTTTAAAAAATTCAGAAAATTGGATGAAAACGACTAAATATCATGGACTCATCGGGTGAATCGCTCTGGAACTGAAATTGGAACGCTCACTGACATTTCCCCTATCTGAAAGTCTGATAAACGCCGGAAAAATGACTAAGTCCGAAAAAAAATTTTTAAACTTTTTTCAATTTTACCCCTGTGGGATATATATTCTACCCACACACATTTGGAACTCTCCTGAGGTACCCTCACACATATTATTCCCACATTTAGCGGATATTTTAACACAAAAAAGTGAAATTTTCAAAAATTCAGAAAATTGGCTGAAAATGCCTAAATATCAAGGACTCATCGGGCGAATTGCGTTGGAACTGAAATCGTAATGCTCTCTGACATTTCCCCTATCTGAAAGTCTGATAAACGCCGTAAAAATGACTAAGTCCAAAAAAAAATTTTTTCAACTTTTTCAATTTTACCCCTGTATTATATATATTCTACCCACACACATTTGGAACTCTCCTGGGGTACCCTCACACATAGTATTGCCTCATTTAGCGGATATTTTCACAAAAAATTAAATTTTAAAAAATTCAGAAAATTGGCTGAAAACGACTAAATATCAAGGACTCATCGGGCGAATCGCTCTGGAACTGAAATTGGAACGCTCACTGACATTTCCCCTATCTGAAAGTCTGATAAACGCCGGAAAAATGACTAAGTCCAAAAAAATTTTTTTAAACTTTTTTCAATTTTACCCCCGTGGGATATATATTCTACCCACACACATTTGGAACTCTCCTGGGGTACCCTCACACATATTATTCACATGTTTAGCGGATATTTTCACAAAAAAGTGAAATTTTCAAAAATTCAGAAAGTTGGCTGAAAACGACTAAATCTCAAGAACTCTTCTGGCGAATCGCTCTGGAACTGAAATCGGAATGCTCTCTGATATTTCCCTTATCTGAAAGTATGAGAAACTCTGGAAAAATGAGTAAGTCCAAAAAAAAAATTTTTTTCAACTTTTTTCAATTTTACCCTTGTGGGATATATAATCTACCCACACACATTTGGAACTCTCCTGGGGTACCCTCACACATATTATTCCCACAGTTAGCGGATATTTTCACAAAAAAGGGACATTTTCAAAAATTCAGAAAATTGGCCTGAAAACGACTAAATTTCAAGGACTCATCGGGCCAATCGCTTTGGAACTGAAATCGGAACACTCACTGACATTTCACCTATCTGAAAGTTTGATAAACGCCGGAAAAATGACTAAGTCCAAAAAAATTTTTTTTAAAACTTTTGTCAATTTTACCCTCATGGGATATATATTCTACCCACACACGTTTGGAACTCTCCTGGGGTACCCTTAAACATGTTATTCCCTCATTTAGTGGATATTTTCACAAAAAAGTGAAATTTTCAAAAATTCAGAAAATTGGCTGAAAATGACTAAATATCAAGGACTCATAGGGCGAATCGCTCTGGAACTGAATTTGGAACGCTCCCTGACATTTCCCTTATCTGAAAGTCTGATAAACGCTGGAAAAATGACTAAGTCCAAAAAAAATTTTTTTTCAACTTTTTTTCAATTTTACTCTCGTGGGATATATATTCTACCCACACACATTTGGAACTCTCCTGGGGTACCCTCACACATATTATTGCCACATTTAGCGGATATTTTCACAAAAAAGTGAAATTTTCAAAAATTCAGAAAGTTGGCTGAAAACGACTAAATTTCAAGAACTCATCGGGCGAATCGCTCTGGAACTGAAATCGGAACGCTCCCTGACATTTCCCTTATCTGAAAGTCTGAGAAACGCTGGAGAAATGACTAAGTCAAAAAAAAAATTTTTCAACTTTTTTCAATTTTACCCCCATGGGATATATATTCTACCCACACACATTTGGAACTCTCCTGGGGTACCCTCACACATATTATTCCCTCATTTTAGCGGATATTTTCACAAAAAAGTGAAATTTTCAAAAATTCAGAAAAATGGCTGAAAACGACGAAATATCAAGGACTCATCGGGTGAATCTCTCTAGAACTGAAATCGGAACGCTCACTGACATTTCCCCTATCTGAAAGTCTGATAAATGCCGGAAAAATGACTAAGTCAAAAAAAAAAAATTTTTCAACTTTTTTCAATTTTACCCCCGTGGGATATATATTCTACCCACACACATTTGGAACTCTCCTGGGGTACCCTCACACATATTATTCCCTCATTTTAGCGGATATTTTCGCAAAAAAGTGAAATTTTCAAAAATTCAGAAAAATGGCTGAAAACGAATAAATATCAAGGACTCATCGGGCGAATCGCTCTGGAACTGAAATCGGAACGCTCACTGACATTTCCCCTCTCTGAAAGTCTGATAAACGCCAAAAAAATGACTAAGTCCCCCCAAAAAATTTTTTAAACTTTTTTTTATTTTACCCCTGTGGGATATATATTCTACCCACACACATTTGGAACTCTCCTGGGGTACCCTCACACATATTATTCCCTCATTTTGCGGATATTTTCACAAAAAAGTTACATTTTCTAAAATTCAGAAAATTGGCTGAAAACGACTAAATATCAAGGACTAATCGGGCGAATCGCTCTGGAACTGAAATTGGCACGCTCACTCACATTTCCCCTCTATAAAAGTCTGATAAACGCCGGAAAAATGACTACGTCCAAAATATTTTTTTTTTCAATTTTTTTAAATTTTAGTCCCGTGGGATATATATTCTACCCACACACATTTGGAACTCTCCTGGGGTACCCTCACACATATTATTCCATCAGTTAGCGGATATTTTCATAAAAAAGCGAAATTTTTTAAAAATTCTGAAAATTGGCTGAAAACGACTAAATATCAAGGACTCATCAGGTGAATCGCTCTGGAACTGAAATCGGAATGCTCACTGACATTTCTTCTCTCTGAAAGTCTGATAAACACCAAAAAAATGACTAAGTCCCCAAAAATTTTTTTTTTACTTTTTTCAATTTTACCCTTGTGGGATATATATTCTACACACACACATTTGGTACTCTCCTGGGGTACCCTCACACATATTATTCCCTCATTTAGCGGATATTTTCACAAAAAAGTAAAATTTTCAAAAATTCTGAAAATTGGCTGAAAACGACTAAATATCAAGGACTAATCGGGCGAATCGCTCTGGGACTGAAATCGGAACGCTCACTGACATTTCCCCTCTCTGAAAGTCTGATAAACGCCGGAAAAAAGACTAAGTCCAAAAGAATTTTTTTTTTCTTTTTTCAATTTTACCCCTGTGGGATATATATTCTACCAACACACATTTGGATCTCTCCTGGTGTACCCTCACACATATTATTCCCTCATTTAGCGGATATTTTCACGAAAAAGTGAAATTTTCAAAAATTCAGATAATTGGCTGAAAACGACTAAATACCAAGGACTCATCAAGCGAATCGCTCTGGAACTGAAATTGGCACGCTCACTGACATTTACCCTCTCTGAAAGTCTGAAAAACGCCGTAAAAATGACTACGTCCAAAAGATTTTTTTTTTTCAATTTTACCCCCGTGGGATATATATTCTACCCACACACATGTGGATCTCTCCTGTGGTACCCTCACACATATTATTCCCTCATTTAGTGGATATTTTCACAAAAAAGTGAAATTTTAAAACATTCAGATAATTGGCTTAAAACGACTTAATATCAAGGACACATCGGGCAAATCGCTCTGGAACTGAAATCGGAACGCTCACTGACATTTCCCCTCTCTGAAAGTCTGATAAATGCCGGAAAAATGACTAAGTCCCCCAAAAGTTTTTTTTCAACTTTTTTCAATTTTACCCCTGTGGGATATATATTTTACCCACACACATTTGGAACTCTCCTGGGGTACCCTCACACATATTATTCCCTCAATTATTGGATATTTTCACAAAACAGTGAAATTTTCAAAAATTCTGAAAATTGGCTGAAAACGACTAAATATCAAGAACTCATCGGGCGAATCGCTCTGGAACTGAAATTGGCACGCTGACTGACATTTCCCCTCTCTGAAAGTCTGATAAACGCTGTAAAAATGACTACGTCCAAAAGAATTTTTTTTTAAACTTTTTTCAATTTTACCCCTGTGGGATATATATTCTACCCACACACATTTGAAACTCTCCTGGGGTACCCTCACACATATTATTCCCTCATTTAGCAGATATTTTCACAAAAAGTGAAATTTTCAAAAATTCAGATAATTGGCTTAAAACGACTTAATATCAAGGACTCATCGGACGAATCACTCTGGAACTGAAATCGGAACGCTCACTGACATTTCCACTCTCTGAAAGTCTGATAAACTCCAAAAAAAAGACTAAGTCCCCCAAAAAAATTTTTTTGAACTTTTTTCAACTTTACCCTCGTGGGATATATATTCTACCCACACACATTTGGAACTCTCCTGGGGTACCCTCACACATATTATTCCCTCATTTAGCGGATATTTTCACAAAAAAGTGAAACTTTCAATAATTCTGAAAATTGGCTGAAAACGACTAAATATCAAGGACTCATCGGGCGAATGGCTCTGGAACTGAAATCGGAACGCTCACTGACATTTCCCCTCTCTGAAAGTCTGATAAACGACAAAAAAATGACTAAGTCCCTAAAAATTTTATTTTAACTTTTTTTCATTTTATCCCTGTGGGATATATATTCTACCCACACACATTTGGAACTCTCCTGGGGTACCCTCACACATATTATTCCCTTATTTAGCGGATATTTTCACAAAAAAGTGAAATTTTAAAAAATTCAGATAATTGGCTTAAAACGACTTAATATCAAGGACTCATCGGGCGAATCCCTCTGGAACTGAAATGGGAACGCTCACTGACATTTCCCCTCTCTGAAAGTCTGATAAACGCCAAAAAAATGACTAAGTGCCCCCAAAAATTTTTTTCAACTTTTTTCAATTTTACCCCTGTAGGATATAAATTCTACCCACACACATTTGGAACTCTCCTGGGGTACCCTCACACATATTATTCCCTCATTTAGCAGATATTTTCACAAAAAAGTGAAATTTTAAAACATTCAGATAATTGGCTTAAAACGACTTAATATCAAGGACACCTCGGGCAAATCGCTCTGGAACTGAAATCGGAACGCTCACTGACATTTCACCTCTCTGAAAGTCTGATAAACGCCGGAAAAATGACTAAGTCCCCCAAAAGTTTTTTTTCAACTTTTTTCAATTTTACCCCTGTGGGATATATATTCTACCCACACACATTTGGAACTCTCCTGGGGTACCCTCACACATATTATTCCCTCATTTATTGGATATTTTCACAAAAAAGTGAAATTTTCAAAAATTCTGAAAATTGGCTGAAAACGACTAAATATCAAGGACTCATCGGGCGAATCGCTCTGGAACTGAGATTGGCACGCTGACTGACATTTCCCCTCTCTGAAAGTCTGATAAACGCTGTAAAAATGACTACGTCCAAAAGAATTTTTTTTTAAACTTTTTTCAATTTTACTCCCGTGGGATATATATTCTACCCACACACATTTGGAACTCTCCTGGGGTACCCTCACACATATTATTCCCTCATTTAGCAGATATTTTCACAAAAAAGTGAAATTTTCAAAAATTCAGATAATTGGCTTAAAACGACTTAATATCAAGGACTCATCGGACGAATCGCTCTGGAACTGAAATCGGAACGCTCACTGACATTTCCTCTCTCTGAAAGTCTGATAAACTCCAAAAAAAAGACTAAGTCCCCCAAAAAATTTTTTTTGAACTTTTTTCAATTTCACCCTCTTGGGATATATATTCTACCCACACACATTTGGAACTCTCCTGGGGTACCCTCACACATATTATTCCCTCATTTAGCGGATATTTTCACAAAAAAGTGAAACTTTCAATAATTCAGAAAAATGGCTGAAAACGACTAAATATCAAGGACTCATCAGGCGAATGGCTCTGGAACTGAAATCGGAATGCTCACTGACATTTCCCCTCTCTGAAAGTCTGATAAACGACAAAAAAATGACTAAGTCCCTAAAAATTTTATTTTAACTTTTTTTCATTTTACCCCTGTGGGATATATATTCTACCCCCACACATTTGGAACTCTCCTGGGGTACCCTCACACATATTATTCCCTTATTTAGCGGATATTTTCACAAAAAAGTGAAATTTTAAAAAATTCAGATAATTGGCTTAAAACGACTTAATATCAAGGACTCATCGGGCGAATCCCTCTGGAACTGAAATGGGAACGCTCACTGACTGTTATGCTCTGCTACCAGAGCTAAGGAAAGAGAGGAGATCTGTCCCTACGATAGAACTCAGCTAGATCCTTACGATGTAACAGGGGACCTGATCCTGCGATCAGACCTGCTAAAGTCCTAAGCTAGTCTGTACGGAGACCTATAGATGTGGGGAAGGAATCCCTACAAGTACTAAGGACTGGGAGGAAAATGGGACACCTCCTAACAGAAATAGTAGCAGACAGACGAACAAACAAAATATAAAGAACACAGAGGTCCGTAGACCAAGCAAACTAACAGAGCAGATACAGAGCACAGGCTAGCTAGAAAGTAGTTATACAATGAAGTCCAGCAAAGCCAGAAGGGCGGAGCAGGATTAAATAGGCCAACAAGGTCATGTGACCAGCAAAGGAAAAAACCTAAGAGCAAGGTTCTAACAGTACCCCCCCTTCTAAGAGGATCCTCCGGATCCCCTAGGACCAGGCTTATCAGGAAATCTCCTGTGAAACGCTCTGATAAGTCTGGACGCGGAAACATCATCCGACCTCACCCAAGAGTTATCCTCGGGTCCGAAACCTTTCCAGGCCACAAGATACTGCAAACTACCTCTATACCGTCTAGAGTTAAGGATGCCAGAAATTTCATATTCCCCGTCCTCCACCACCGGAGGAACAGAGGCAGAGGCGTCACAATCCGATACAACCGCTTTTTTCAACAGAGAGACATGAAATACCGGATTAATTCTCCAGGAGGTAGGAACCTCCAACCTAACAGCAGATTGGTTGACAACCTGAAGCACCTTAAAGATCCCTACAAACTTGGGACCCAATTTCTTAGAAGGAATCCTCAACCGCAGATTCCTAGAGGACAACCAAACCATGTCACCAACAGCGAACAAAACCTCCTGTCGTTTCCTATCAAAGTAGTCTTTAGCTTTTCTGTTGGCCTCCTGAAGATTACCACGCACAACCGTCCAAACTCTCTCTAAATCACCGGAAAAATTCTCCTCCTCAGGCACGGCAGATCCCAACTTGGAGAACGACCCAAACGACGGATGTCTCCCAGAACAACAAAAAAAAGGCGAACAACCAGCAGAAGAAGATGTATGGTTGTTAAGAGCAAATTCAGCAAGTGGCAGAAACTCAGACCACCCCTCTTGATTGTCTGCCACAAAACAACGCAAGAACTGCTCAACATCCTGGTTTTTCCTTTCTGTCTGGCCATTAGATTCAGGATGATATCCGGACGAGAACGACAAATGAACTCCCAACCTGTCACAAAAGGCACGCCAAAAACGAGCCACGAACTGAGGACCCCTATCAGAAACAATGTCAGTAGGAACGCCATGAAGTCTGACAATTTCCTTGACAAAGGCCTTAGCGAGAGTTTTAGCGCAGGGCAGTTTGACGAAGGGAACCAAGTGACACATCTTGCTAAAACGGTCCACGACCACCCAGATGACAGTAAAACCCTCAGAGGGGGGAAGGTCAGTTATAAAGTCCATAGCCAAATGTGTCCAAGGAGCACTGGGAACCTCCAAAGGACAAAGCAACCCCGCAGCAGGAGTATGTGAGGACTTAGATCTAGCACATATAGTACATTGACGCACCCACTTAATGACTTCCTTCTGCCATCCAGGCCACCAAAAACTGCGACCCACCAGTCTCTTGGTCTCAGAGATTTCGGGATGACCTGCCAACCGAGATTCGTGACACTCAACAAACAAATCTCTCCTAAAGGTCCCAGGCACAAACAACCTCCCATGAGGAGTGTTAGATGGGGCATTCTCCTGTGCTTTAAGAATCTCATTTTCCAAAACGGAGTCCAAAGCAGCTATCACAACACCTTCTTGTAAAATGTTCTCCTCTTTCTCAGCACCGACTATGGGAGAAAAACTGCGAGACAAGGCATCCGCCTTAACATTTTTAGTACCAGGGATGTAAGTAACGGAGAAATTAAACCGCGAGAAAAACAGTGCCCACCTAGCCTGACGGGCATTCAGGCGCTTGGCAGCATCAAGATATATCAGATTTTTATGATCCGTAAGAACCTGAACGGGAAATTCCGCACCTTCCAAGAAGTGGCGCCAGTGTTCAAATGCGAGTTTAATAGCCAATAATTCCCGATTACCAATATCGTAATTCAGTTCAGTCTCCGAAAATTTTTTTGAAAAAAAGGCACAGGGATGTAATCCATCCCCGTTATCCTGAGACAATACTGCGCCAACCCCCACAGAGGAAGCATCAACCTCAACCAAAAACGGCTTAGTCACATCAGGCTGCATAAGGATGGGAGCAGAGGTGAACCTCTCCTTGAGATACACAAAAGCTTCAATGGCCTCAGAAGACCACTGAACCGCATCAGCACCTTTCCTGGTGAGATCGGTCAGAGGTTTGACAATACTAGAAAAATTTTTTATGAATTTTCTGTAATAATTGGCGAAACCCAAAAACCTCTGTATCGATTTCAAACCAATAGGCCTAGGCCATTCCTGTACAGCTTGAACTTTAACCGGGTCCATCTCAAAACCTTCGCTGGAGATAATGTAACCCAAAAAACTAATTCTCTGTACAGCGAACTCACATTTCTCCAGCTTAGCAAAAAGCGAATTGTCCATTAATAACTGTAATACCTCACGTACGCTCCGCCAATGAGACTCCAGATCCGGCGAATAAATCAAAATGTCATCCAAATACACAACCACATTTTTGCCGATCAAAGGTCTAAGGATGTCATTAATAAGATTCTGAAAAAATGCAGGAGCATTAGTAAGACCAAAAGGCATAACCAGATTCTCAAAATGACCCACAGGAGTGTTAAAAGCAGTCTTCCATTCGTCACCCTCCTTCATGCGCAACAGATTGTATGCCCCCTTAAGGTCAATTTTAGAGAACCACTTGGCCCCCATTAACTGGTTAAACAGATCAGGAATCAATGGCAGTGGGTAAGGATTGCGTACAGTAATTTTGTTAATCTCACGAAAATCCAGACAAGGACGTAAACCGCCGTCCTTTTTTTTTACAAAAAAAAATCCAACCGCCACAGGAGACTTAGAGGGCCTAATGTGACCGGCGGCCAAACTTGTCTGTATGTATTCCTCCAAAGCCTTCCTCTCAGGAATAGTAAGGTTAAATAAACGACTTTTAGGAAGAGTCGCTCCAGGGACAAATTCAATAGAACAATCATAGTCTCTATGGGGAGGCAAAACCTGCGATTCCTTCTCAGAAAAAACTCTCCAAAAATCCTGAATAGGAACAGGCAATTCTCCCCTATCCAAAGCTGCAATACGCCCGTTACAACACTTGTCATAACATTTATGGCTCCAGGATTTAATTTCACTGGTAGACCAATCCAGTACAGGATTGTGAAATTTTAACCAGGGCAATCCCAGTATTACTGGAGAAGGCAAGTTATTCAAAACTACCAAATCCAATTTCTCATGGTGAACACCATTAATAGTGAGAGGAAATTCACAGACTTTGAGAAAAAAAAAAAAAAAGTGAAATTTTCAAAAATTCTGAAAATTGGCTGAAAACGACTTAATATCAAGGACTCATCGGGCGAATTGCTCTGGAGCTGAAATTGGAACGCTCATTGACTTTTCCCCTCTCTGAAAGTCTGATAAACGCCAAAAAAATGACTAAGTGCCCTCAAAAATTTTTTTCAACTTTTTTCAATTTTACCCCTCTAGGATATAAATTCTACCCACACACATTTGGAACTCTCCTGGGGTACCCTCACACATATTATTCCCTCATTTAGCGGATATTTTCACAAAAAAGTGAAATTTTCAAAAATTCTGAAAATTGGCTGAAAACGAATAAATATCAAGGACTCATCAGGCGAATCGCTCTGGAACTGAAATCGAAACGCTCACTGACATTTCCCCTCTATGAAAGTCTGATAAACGACAGAAAAATGACTAAGTCCCCAAAAAAAATTTTTTCAACTTATTTTCATTTTACCCCTGTGAGATATATATTTTACCCACACACATTTGGAACTTTCCTGGGGTACCCTCACACATATTATTCCCTCATTTAGTGGATATTTTCACAAAAAAGTGAAATTTTCAAAAATTCTGAAAATTGGCTGGAAACGACTAAATATCAAGGACTCATCGGGCGAATCGCTCTGGAACTGAAATCGGAACGCTCACTGACATTTCCCCTCTCTGAAAGTCTGACACACGTCAAAAAAATGACTAAGTCCCCCCAAAATTTTTTTCAACTTTTTTCAATTTTACCCCTGTGGGATATATATTCTACCAACACACATTTGGAACTCTCCTGGGGTACCCTCACACATATTATTCCCTCATTTAGCAGATATTTTCACAAACAAAGTGAAATTTTCCAAAATTCCGATAATTGGCTTAAAACTACTAAATATCAAGGACTCATCGGGCAAATCGCTCTGGAACTGAAATGGGAATGCTCACTGACATTTCCCCTCTCTGAAAGTCTGATAAACGCCCGAAAAATGACTAAGTCCAAAAGAATTTTTTTTTCAACTTTTTTGAATTTTACCCCCGTGGGATTTATATTCTACCCACACACATTTGGAACTCTCCTGGGGTACCCTCACACATATTATTCCCTCATTTAGCAGATATTTTCACAAAAAAGAGAAATTTTCAAAAATTCTGAAAATTGGCTGGAAAAGACTTAATATCAAGGACTCATCGGGCGAGTCGCTCTGGAACTGAAATCGGAATGCTCACTGACATTTCCCCTCTCCGAAAGTCTGATAAACGCCCGAAAAATGACTAAGTCCAAAAATGTATTTTTTTCAACTTTTTTCAATTTTACCCCTGTGGGTTATATATTCTACCCACACACATTCGGAACTCTCCTTGGGTACCCTCACACATATTATTCCCTCATTTAGCGGATATTTTCACAAAAAAGTGAAATTTTCAAAAATTCTGAAAATTGGCTGAAAACTACTAAATATCAAGGACTCATCAGGCGAATCACTCTGGAACTGAAATCGGAACGCTCACTGACATTTCCCCTCTCTGAAAGTCTGATAAACGACAAAAAAATGACTAGGTCCCCCCCAAATTATTTTTCAACTTTTTTCAATTTTTCCCCTGTGGGATATATATTCTACCCACACACATTTGGAACTCTCCTGGGGTACCCTCACACATATTATTCCCTCATTTAGCGGATATTTTCACAAAAAAGTGAAATTTTCAAAAATTCCGATAATTGGCTTAAAACGACTAAATATCAAGTACTCATCGGGCGAATCGCTCTGGAACTGAAATGGGAACGCTCACTGACATTTCCCCTCTCTGAAAATCTGATAAACGCCCGAAAAATGACTAAGTCCAAAAGAATTTTTTTTTCAACGCTTTTGAATTTTACCCCCGTGGGATTTATATTCTACCCACACACAGTTGGAACTCTCCTGGGGTACCCTCACACATATTATTCCCTTATTTAGCAGATATTTTCACAAAAAAGAGAAATTTTCAAAAATTCTGAAAATTGGCTGGAAAAGACTTAATAGCAAGGACTCATCGGGCGAGTCGCTCTGGAACTGAAATCGGAATGCTCACTGACATTTCCCTTCTCTGAAAGTCTGATAAACGTCCGAAAAATGACTAAGTCCAAAAATATATTTTTTTCAACTTTTTTCAATTTTACCCCCGTGGGATATATATTCTATCCAAACACATTTGGAACTCTCCTGGGGTACCCTCACACATATTATTCCCTCATTTAGTGGATATTTTCACAAAAACTGAAATTTTCAAAAATTCAGAAAATTGGCTGAAAACGACTAAATACTGTATCAAGGACTCATCGGGCGAATCGCTCTGGAACTGAAATCGGAATGCTCACTGACATTTCCCCTCTCTGAAAGTCTGATAAACGGCAAAAAAATGACTAAGTCCCCCCAAAAAATTTTTTAAACTTTTTTTCGTTTTACCCCTGTGGGATATATATTCTACCCACACACATTTGGAACTCTCCTGGGGTACCCTCACACATATTATTCCCTCATTTAGTGGATATTTTCACAAAAAAGTGAAATTTTCAAAAATTCAGAAAATTGGCTGAAAACGACTAAATACTGTATCAAGGACTCATCGGGCGAATCACTCTGGAACTGAAATCGGAATGCTCACTGACATTTCTCCTTTCTGAAAGTCTGATAAATGCTGGAAAAATGACTAATTCCCCCCCAAAAAAATTTTCAACTTTTTTCAATTTTACCCCCGTGGGATATATAATCTACCCACACACATTTGGAACTCTCCTGGGGTACCCTCACACATATTATTTCCTCATCTAGCGAATATTTTCACAAAAAAGTGAAATTTTCAAAAAAATCGGAAAACTGGCTGAAAACGACTAAATATTCAGGACTCATCGGGAGAATCGCTCTGGAACTGAAATCGGAATGCTCACTGACATTTCCCCTATCTGAAAGTCTGATAAACGCCGGAAAAATGAATAAGTCCAAAGAAATATTTTTTTAAACTTTTTTCAATTTTACCCCCGTGGGATATATATTCTAACACACATATTTGGATCTCTCCTGGGGTACTCTCACACATATTATTGCCTCATTTAGCGGATATTTTCACAAAAAAGTGAAATTTTCAAAAATTCGGACATTTGGCTGAAAACGACTAAATATCAAGGACTCATCGGGCGAAGCGCTCTGGAACTGAAATCGGGAACGCTCACTGACATTTCCCCTATCTGAAAGTCTCATAAACGCCGGAAAAATGACTATTTCCCCCCAAAAAAATTTTAAACTTTTTTCAATTTTACCCCTGTGGGATATATAATCTACCCACACACATTTGGAACTCTCCTGGGGTACCCTCACACATATTATTCCCTCATCTAGCGAATATTTTCACAAAAAAGTGAAATTTTCAAAAAATCTGAAAACGACTAAATATTAAGGACTCATCGGGCGAATCGCTCTGGAACTGAAATCGGAACGCTCACTGACATTTCCCCTATCTGTAAGTCTGATAAACGCCGGATAACTGACTAATTCGAAAAAAAAATTTTTTTAAACTTTTTTCAATTTTACCCCCGTGGGATATATATTCTACCCACACACATTTGGAACTCTCCTGGGGTACCCTCACACATATTATTCCCACATTTAGTGGATATTCTCACAAAAAAAGTGAAATTTTCGAAAATTGGCTGAAAACGACGAAATATCAAGGAATCATCGGTCGAATCGCTCTGGAACTGAAATCGGAATGCTCACTGACATTTCCCCTATCTGAAAGTCTGATAAACGCCGGAAAAATGACTAATTCCCTCCAAAAAAATTTTCAAATTTTTTCAATTTTAACCCCGTGGGATATATATTCTACCCACTCACATTTGGAACTCTCCTGGGGTACCATCACACATATTATTCCCTCATTTAGCGGATGTTTTCACAAAAAAGTGAAATTTTCAAAAAATCGGAAAATTGGCTGAAATCTATTAAATATCAAGGACTCATCGGGCGAATTGCCCTGGAACTGAAATCGGAACGCTCACTGACATTTCCCCTATCTGAAAGTCTGATAAACGCCGGAAAAATGACTAATTCCCAAAAAAAAGTGTTTTCAACTTTTTTCAATTTTACCCCCGTGGGATATATATTCTACACACACACATTTGGAACTCTCCTGGGGAACCCTCACACATATTTTTCCCTCATTTAGCGGATGTTTTCACAAAAAAGTGAAATTTTCAAAAAATCTGAAAATTGGCTGAAATCGACTAAATATCAAGACTCATCGGGCGAAGCGCTCTGGAACAGAAATCGGAACGCTCACTGACATTTCCCTTATCTGAAAGTCTGATAAACGCTGGAAAAATGACTAATTCCCCGCCAAAAAAATTTTCAACTTTTTTCAATTTTACCCCCGTGGGATATATATTCTACACACACACATTTGGAACTCTCCTGGGGTACCCTCACACATATTATTCCCTCATTTAGCGGATATTTTCACAAAAAAGTGAAATTTTCAAAAATTCTGAAAATTGGCTGAACATGACTAAATATCAAGGACTCATCGGGCGAAGCGCTCTGGAACTGAAATCGGAATGCTCACTGACATTTCCCTTATCTGAAAGTCTGATAAACGCCGGAAAAATGAATAAGTCCAAAGAAATATTTTTTTAAACTTTTTTCAATTTTACCCCCGTGGGATATATATTCTAACACACATATTTGGATCTCTCCTGGGGTACTCTCACACATATTATTGCCTCATTTAGCGGATATTTTCACAAAAAAGTGAAATTTTCAAAAATTCGGACATTTGGCTGAAAACGACTAAATATCAAGGACTCATCGGGCGAAGCGCTCTGGAACTGAAATCGGGAACGCTCACTGACATTTCCCCTATCTGAAAGTCTCATAAACGCCGGAAAAATGACTATTTCCCCCCAAAAAAATTTTAAACTTTTTTCAATTTTACCCCTGTGGGATATATAATCTACCCACACACATTTGGAACTCTCCTGGGGTACCCTCACACATATTATTCCCTCATCTAGCGAATATTTTCACAAAAAAGTGAAATTTTCAAAAAATCTGAAAACGACTAAATATTAAGGACTCATCGGGCGAATCGCTCTGGAACTGAAATCGGAACGCTCACTGACATTTCCCCTATCTGTAAGTCTGATAAACGCCGGATAACTGACTAATTCGAAAAAAAAATTTTTTTAAACTTTTTTCAATTTTACCCCCGTGGGATATATATTCTACCCACACACATTTGGAACTCTCCTGGGGTACCCTCACACATATTATTCCCACATTTAGTGGATATTCTCACAAAAAAAGTGAAATTTTCGAAAATTGGCTGAAAACGACGAAATATCAAGGAATCATCGGTCGAATCGCTCTGGAACTGAAATCGGAATGCTCACTGACATTTCCCCTATCTGAAAGTCTGATAAACGCCGGAAAAATGACTAATTCCCTCCAAAAAAATTTTCAAATTTTTTCAATTTTAACCCCGTGGGATATATATTCTACCCACTCACATTTGGAACTCTCCTGGGGTACCATCACACATATTATTCCCTCATTTAGCGGATGTTTTCACAAAAAAGTGAAATTT
Source organism: Phyllobates terribilis (assembly GCF_046119375.1). Classification (NCBI taxonomy): domain Eukaryota; kingdom Metazoa; phylum Chordata; class Amphibia; order Anura; family Dendrobatidae; genus Phyllobates; species Phyllobates terribilis. The sequence continues at coordinate 46,172,405 of NW_027362769.1, read as the reverse complement.
TCAAAAAATCGGAAAATTGGCTGAAATCTATTAAATATCAAGGACTCATCGGGCGAATTGCCCTGGAACTGAAATCGGAACGCTCACTGACATTTCCCCTATCTGAAAGTCTGATAAACGCCGGAAAAATGACTAATTCCCAAAAAAAAGTGTTTTCAACTTTTTTCAATTTTACCCCCGTGGGATATATATTCTACACACACACATTTGGAACTCTCCTGTGGTACTCTCACACATATTATTCCCTCATTTAGCGGATATTTTCACAAAAAAGTGAAATTTTCAAAAATTCTGAAAATTGGCTGAAAATGACTAAATATCAAGGACTCATCGGGCGAAGCGCTCTGGAACTGAAATCGGAACGCTCACTGACATTTCCCCTATCTGAAAGTCTCATAAACGCTGGAAAAATGACTAATTCCCCCCCCAAAAATTTTCAACTTTTTTCAATTTTACCCCCATGGGATATATTATCTACCCACACACATTTCGAACTCTCCTGGGGTACCATCACACATATTATTCCCTCATTTAGCGGATGTTTTCACAAAAAAGTGAAATTTTCAAAAAATCTGAAAATTGTCTGAAATCGACTAAATATCAAGGACTCATCGGGCGAATAGCTCTGGAACTGAAATCGGAACGCTCACTGACATTTCCCCTATCTGAAAGTCTGATAAACGCCGGAAAAATGACTAAGTCCAAAAAAAAATTTTTTTCAACTTTTTTCATCTTTTTCCCCCGTGGCATATATATTCTACCCACACACATTTGGAAATCTCCTGGGGTACCCTCACACGTATTATTCCCACATTTAGTGGATATTTTCACAAAAAAGTGAAATTTTCAAAAATTCTGAAAATTGGCTGAAAATGACTAAATATCAAGGACTCATCGGGCGAAGCGCTCTGGAACTGAAATCGGAACGCTCACTGACATTTCCCCTATCTGAAAGTCTGATAAATGCCGGAAAAATGACTATTTCACCCCCAAAAAAATGTTCAACTTTTTTCAATTTTACCCCCGTGGGATATATAATCTACCCACACACATTTGGAACTCTCCTGGGGTACCTTCACACATATTATTCCCTCATTTAGCAGATATTTTCACAAAAAAGAGAAATTTTCAAAAATTCTGAAAATTGTCTGAAAACGACTAAATATTCAGGACTCATCGGGAGAATCGCTCTGGAACTGAAATCGGAACGCTCACTGACATTTCCCTTCTCTGAAAGTCTGATAAACGTCCGAAAAATGACTAAGTCCAAAAATATATTTTTTTCAACTTTTTTCAATTTTACCCCCTGTGGGATATATATTCTACCCAAACACATTTGGAACTCTCCTGGGGTACCCTCACACATATTATTCCCTCATTTAGTGGATATTTTCACAAAAAAGTGAAATTTTCAAAAATTCAGAAAATTGGCTGAAAACGACTAAATACTGTATCAAGGACTCATCGGGCGAATCGCTCTGGAACTGAAATCGGAATGCTCACTGACATTTCCCCTCTCTGAAAGTCTGATAAACGGCAAAAAAATGACTAAGTCCCCCCAAAAATTTTTTTAAACTTTTTTTCGTTTTACCCCTGTGGGATATATATTCTACCCACACACATTTGGAACTCTCCTGGGGTACCCTCACACATATTATTCCCTCATTTAGTGGATATTTTCACAAAAAAGTGAAATTTTCAAAAATTCAGAAAATTGGCTGAAAACGACTAAATACTGTATCAAGGACTCATCGGGCGAATCACTCTGGAACTGAAATCGGAATGCTCACTGACATTTCTCCTTTCTGAAAGTCTGATAAATGCTGGAAAAATGAATAATTCCCCCCCAAAAAAATTTTCAACTTTTTTCAATTTTACCCCCTTGGGATATATATTCTACACATACACATTTGGAACTCTCCTGGGGTACCCTCACACATATTTTTCCCTCATTTAGCGGATGTTTTCACAAAAAAGTGAAATTTTCAAAAAATCTGAAAATTGGCTGAAATCGACTAAATATCAAGACTCATCGGGCGAATCGCTCTGGAACAGAAATCGGAACGCTCACTGACATTTCCCTTATCTGAAAGTCTGATAAACGCTGGAAAAATGACTAATTCCCCGCCAAAAAAATTTTCAACTTTTTTCAATTTTACCCCCGTGGGATATATATTCTAACACACATATTTGGATCTCTCCTGGGGTACTCTCACACATATTATTCCCTCATTTAGCGGATATTTTCACAAAAAAGTGAAATTTTCAAAAATTCTGAAAATAGGCTGAAAACGACTAAATATCAAGGATTCATCGGGCAAATCGCTCTGGAACTGAAATCGGAATGCTCACTGACATTTCCCCTATCTGAAAGTCTGATAAACGGCGGAAAAATGACTAAGTCCCAAAAAAATTTTTTTTCAACTTTTTTCATCTTTCCCCCCGTGGTATATATATTCTACACACACACATTTGGAACTCTCCTGTGGTACTCTCACACATATTATTCCCTCATTTAGCGGATATTTTCACAAAAAAGTGAAATTTTCAAAAATTCGGACAATTGGCTGAAAACGACTGAATATCAAGGACTCATCGGGCGAAGCGCTCTGGAACTGAAATCGGGAACGCTCACTGACATTTCCCCTATCTGAAAGTCTCATAAACGCCGGAAAAATGACTATTTCCCCCCAAAAAAATTTTAAACTTTTTTCAATTTTACCCCTGTGGGATATATAATCTACCCACACACATTTGGAACTCTCCTGGGGTACCCTCACACATATTATTCCCTCATCTAGCGAATATTTTCACAAAAAAGTGAAATTTTCAAAAAATCTGAAAACGACTAAATATTAAGGACTCATCGGGCGAATCGCTCTGGAACTGAAATCGGAACGCTCACTGACATTTCCCCTATCTGTAAGTCTGATAAACGCCGGATAACTGACTAATTCCAAAAAAAATTTTTTTTAAACTTTTTTCAATTTTACCCCCGTGGGATATATATTCTACCCACACACATTTGGAACTCTCCTGGGGTACCCTCACACATATTATTCCCACATTTAGTGGATATTCTCACAAAAAAAGTGAAATTTTCGAAAATTGGCTGAAAACGACGAAATATCAAGGAATCATCGGTCGAATCGCTCTGGAACTGAAATCGGAATGCTCACTGACATTTCCCCTATCTGAAAGTCTGATAAACGCCGGAAAAATGACTAATTCCCTCCAAAAAAATTTTCAAATTTTTTCAATTTTAACCCCGTGGGATATATATTCTACCCACTCACATTTGGAACTCTCCTGGGGTACCATCACACATATTATTCCCTCATTTAGCGGATGTTTTCACAAAAAAGTGAAATTTTCAAAAAATCTGAAAATTGGCTGAAATCTACTAAATATCAAGGACTCATCGGGCGAATTGCCCTGGAACTGAAATCGGAACGCTCACTGACATTTCCCCTATCTGAAAGTCTGATAAACGCCGGAAAAATGACTAATTCCCAAAAAAAAGTGTTTTCAACTTTTTTCAATTTTACCCCCGTGGGATATATATTCTACACACACACATTTGGAACTCTCCTGTGGTACTCTCACACATATTATTCCCTCATTTAGCGGATATTTTCACAAAAAAGTGAAATTTTCAAAAATTCTGAAAATTGGCTGAAAATGACTAAATATCAAGGACTCATCGGGCGAAGCGCTCTGGAACTGAAATCGGAACGCTCACTGACATTTCCCCTATCTGAAAGTCTCATAAACGCTGGAAAAATGACTAATTCCCCCCCCAAAAATTTTCAACTTTTTTCAATTTTACCCCCATGGGACATATTATCTACCCACACACATTTTGAACTCTCCTGGGGTACCCTCACACATATTATTCCCTCATTTAGCGGATGTTTTCACAAAAAAGAGAAATTTTCAAAAAATCTGAAAATTGGCTGAAATTGACTAAATATCAAGGACCCATCGGGCGAATCGCTCTGGAACTGAAATCGGAACGCTCACTGACATTTACCCTATCTGAAAGTCTGATAAACGCCGGAAAAATGACTAATTCCCTCCAAAAAAATTTTCAAATTTTTTCAATTTTACCCCTGTGGGATATATATTCTACCCACACACATTTGGAACTCTCCTGGGGTACCATCACACATATTATTCCCTCATTTAGCGGATGTTTTCACAAAAAAGTGAAATTTTCAAAAAATCTGAAAATTGGCTGAAAACGACTAAATATTCAGGACTCATCGGGGGAATCGCTCTGGAACTGAAATCGGAACGCTCACTGACATTTCCCCTATCTGAAAGTCTGATAAACGCCGGAAAAATGACTAAGTCCCAAAAAAAATGTTTTCAACTTTTTTCAATTTTACCCCCGTGGGATATATATTCTACACACACACATTTGGAACTCTCCTGGGGTACCCTCACACATATTAATCCCTCATTTAGCGGATATTTTCACAAAAAAGTGACAATTTCAAAAATTCTGAAAATTGGCTGAAAATTACTAAATATCAAGGACTCATCGGCGAATCGCTCTGGAACTGAAATCGGAACGCTCACTGACATTTCCCCTATCTGAAAGTCTCATAAACGACGGAAAAATGACTATTCCCCCCCCCAAAAAATTTTCAACTTTTTTCAATTTTACCCCCGTGGGATATATAATCTACCCACACACATTTGGAACACTCCTGGGGTACCCTCACACATATTATTCCCTCATTTAGCGGATGTTTTCACAAAAAAGTGAAATTTTCAAAAAATCTGAAAATTGGCTGAAATCGACTAAATATCAAGGACCCATGGGGCGAATCGCTCTGGAACTGAAATCGGAACGCTCACTGACATTTCCTCTATCTGAAAGTCTGATAAACGCCGGAAAAATGACTAAGTAACTAACAAGTCATGTCAGACTAACTTAATTTCCTTCTATGACAGAATCACTGACTGGGTGGATCAGAGAAATGCTGTAGATATAGTATATCTTGACTTCAGCAAAGCATTTGACAAAGTATCTCACACCATCCTTATTGAAAAAATGACCAAGTATGCAATGGACCAGGCAACTGTTAGATGGATTCATAACTGGCTTAGTGATCGGACTCAAAGGGTGGTTGTAAATGGCTTCACATCCAGCTGGATGAATGTCTCAAGTGGGGTACCACAGGGCTCCGTCCTGGGAACTGTATTGTTCAACATCTTTATCAATGATTTAGATGAAGGAATTCAGGGTAAACTGATTAAATTTGCTGATGACACAAAGCTAGGAGGGATAGCTAATACTAGAGAAGAGAGAGAGAGGATTCAAAAAGACCTAAATAAACTGGAGCAGTGGGCAGCAACCAACAGAATGGTTTTTAACAGGGAAAAATGCAAAGTACTATATCTGGGCAATAAAAATGAAAAAAGCATATACAGAATGGGAGGAATAGAGCTAAGCAACAGTACATGTGAAAAAGACTTAGGTATACTAATAGATCATAGACTGAACATTAGTCAACAGTGTGATGCAGCAGCAAAAAAGGCAAATACAATTCTGGGATGTATTAACAGAAGCATACAGTCTAGATCACGTGAAGTCATTATCGGTCTTTACTCCTCTTTGGTCAGACCTCATCTGGAATACTGTGTACAGTTTTGGGCACCACATTTTAAAAAAGACATAGACAAACTGGAGCAAGTTCAGAGAAGAGCGACCAGAATGGTGACTGGTCTGCAAACCATGTCCTATGAGGAACGGTTGCAGAATTTGGGAATGTTTAGCTTGCAAAAAAGAAGACTGAGAGGAGACGTAATAGCTGTCTATAAATATCTGAAGGGCTGTCACATTGTAGAAGGATCATCTTTATTCTCATTTGCACAAGGAAAGACTAGAAGCAATGGGATGAAACTAAATGGGAGGAGACACAGATTAGATATTAGAAAAAACTTTTTGACAGTTAGGGTGATTAATGAGTGGAACAGGCTGCCACGAGAGGTGGTGAGTTCCCCTTCAACGGACGTCTTCAAACAGAGGCTGAACAGACATCTGTCTGAGATGATTTAGTGAATCCTGCTTTGAGCAGGGGGTTGGACCAGATGACCCAGGAGGTCCCTTCCAACTCTACCATTCTATTCTATTCTATTCTATTCTAAGTCCAAAAAAAATTTTTTTCAACTTTTTTCATCTTTCCCCACGTGGTATATATATTCTACCCACACACATTTGGAAATCTCCTGGGGTACCCTCACACGTATTATTCCCTCATTTAGTGGATATTTTCACAAAAAAGTGAAATTTTCAAAAATTCAGAAAAATGGCTGAAAACTACTAAATATCAGGGACTCATCGGGCGAATCACTCTGGAACTGAAATCGGAATGCTCACTGACATTTCTCCTATCTGAAAGTCTGATAAACGCTGGAAAAATGACTAATTCCCCCCCCCAAAAATGTTCAACTTTTTTCAATTTTACCCCCGTGGGATATATAATATGCCCACACACATTTGGAACTCTCCTGGGGTACCCTCACACATATTATCCCCTCATCTAGCGAATATTTTCACAAAAAAGTGAAATTTTCAAAAAATCTGAAAATTGGCTGAAAACGACTAAATATTCAGGACTCATCGGGAGAATTGCTCTGGAACTGAAATCGGAACGCTCACTGACATTTCCCCTATTTGAAAGTCTGATAAACGCCGGAAAAATGACTAATTCCCTCCAAAAAAATTTTCAAATTTTTTCAATTTTACCCCCGTGGGATATATATTCTACCCACACACATTTGGAACTCTCCTGGGGTTCCATCACACATATTATTCCCTCATTTAGCGGATGTTTTCACAAAAAAGTGAAATTTTCAAAAAATCTGAAAATTGGCTGAAATCGACTAAATATCAAGGACTCATCGGGCGAATAGCTCTGGAACTGAAATCGGAACGCTCACTGACATTTCCGCTATCTGAAAGTCTGATAAACGCCGGAAAAATGACTAAGTCCAAAAAAAAATTTTTTTCAACTTTTTTCATCTTTTTCCCCCGTGGCATATATGTTCTACCCACACACATTTGGAAATCTCCTGGGGTACCCTCACACGTATTATTCCCACATTTAGTGGATATTTTCACAAAAAAGTGAAATTTTCAAAAATTCTGAAAATTGGCTGAAAATGACTAAATATCAAGGACTCATCGGGCGAAGCGCTCTGGAACTGAAATCGGAACGCTCACTGACATTTCCCCTATCTGAAAGTCTGATAAATGCCGGAAAAATGACTAATTCACCCCCAAAAAAATGTTCAACTTTTTTCAATTTTACCCCCGTGGGATATATAATCTACCCACACACATTTGGAACTCTCCTGGGGTACCCTCACACATATTATCCCCTAATCTAGCGAATATTTTCACAAAAAGTGAAATTTTCAAAAAATCGGAAAATTGTCTGAAAACGACTAAATATTCAGGACTCATCGGGAGAATCGCTCTGGAACTGAAATCGGAACGCTCACTGACATTTCCCCTATCTGAAAGTCTGATAAACGCCGGATAAATGACTAATTCCAAAGAAAATGTTTATTCAACTTTTTTCAATTTTACCCCCGTGGGATATATATTCTACCCACACACATTTGGAACTCTCCTGGGGTACCCTCACACATATTATTCCCACATTTAGCGGATATTTTCACAAAAAAGTGAAATTTTCAAAAATTGAGAAAATTGGTTGAAAACGACAAAATATCAAGAAATCATCGGTGGAATCGCTCTGGAACTGAAATCGGAATGCTCACTGACATTTCCCCTATCTGAAAGTCTGATAAACGCCGGAAAAATGACTAATTCCCTCCCAAAAAATTTTCACATTTTTCAATTTTACCCCCGTGGGATACATATTCTACCCACACACACTTGGAACTCTCCTGGGTTACCATCACACATATTATTCCCTCATTTAGCGGATGTTTTCACAAAAAAGTGAAATTTTCAAAAAATCTGAAAATTAGCTGAAAACGACTAAATATTCAGGACTCATCGGAGGAATCGCTCTGGAACTGAAATCGGAACGCTCACTGACATTTCCCCTATCTGAAAGTCTGATAAACGCCGGATAAATGACTAATTCCAAAAAAAAATTTTTTTCAACTTTTTTCATCTTTCCCCCCGTGGTATATATATTCTACCCACACACATTTGGAAATCTCCTGGGGTACCCTCACACGTATTATTCCCTCATTTAGTGGATATTTTCACAAAAAAGTGAAATTTTCAAAAATTCCGAAAAATGGCTGAAAACTACTAAATATCAGGGACTCATCGGGCGAATCACTCTGGAACTGAAATCGGAATGCTCACTGACATTTCTCCTATCTGAAAGTCTGATAAACGCTGGAAAAATGACTAATTCCCTCCAAAAAAATTTTCAAATTTTTTCAATTTTACCCCTGTGGGATATATATTCTACCCACACACATTTGGAACTCTCCTGGGGTACCATCACACATATTATTCCCTCATTTAGCGGATGTTTTCACAAAAAAGTGAAATTTTCAAAAAATCTGAAAATTGGCTGAAAACGACTAAATATTCAGGACTCATCGGGGGAATCGCTCTGGAACTGAAATCGGAACGCTCACTGACATTTCCCCTATCTGAAAGTCTGATAAACGCCGGAAAAATGACTAAGTCCCAAAAAAAATGTTTTCAACTTTTTTCAATTTTACCCCCGTGGGATATATATTCTACACACACACATTTGGAACTCTCCTGGGGTACCCTCACACATATTAATCCCTCATTTAGCGGATATTTTCACAAAAAAGTGACAATTTCAAAAATTCTGAAAATTGGCTGAAAATTACTAAATATCAAGGACTCATCGGCGAATCGCTCTGGAACTGAAATCGGAACGCTCACTGACATTTCCCCTATCTGAAAGTCTCATAAACGACGGAAAAATGACTATTCCCCCCCCCAAAAAATTTTCAACTTTTTTCAATTTTACCCCCGTGGGATATATAATCTACCCACACACATTTGGAACACTCCTGGGGTACCCTCACACATATTATTCCCTCATTTAGCGGATGTTTTCACAAAAAAGTGAAATTTTCAAAAAATCTGAAAATTGGCTGAAATCGACTAAATATCAAGGACCCATGGGGCGAATCGCTCTGGAACTGAAATCGGAACGCTCACTGACATTTCCTCTATCTGAAAGTCTGATAAACGCCGGAAAAATGACTAAGTAACTAACAAGTCATGTCAGACTAACTTAATTTCCTTCTATGACAGAATCACTGACTGGGTGGATCAGAGAAATGCTGTAGATATAGTATATCTTGACTTCAGCAAAGCATTTGACAAAGTATCTCACACCATCCTTATTGAAAAAATGACCAAGTATGCAATGGACCAGGCAACTGTTAGATGGATTCATAACTGGCTTAGTGATCGGACTCAAAGGGTGGTTGTAAATGGCTTCACATCCAGCTGGATGAATGTCTCAAGTGGGGTACCACAGGGCTCCGTCCTGGGAACTGTATTGTTCAACATCTTTATCAATGATTTAGATGAAGGAATTCAGGGTAAACTGATTAAATTTGCTGATGACACAAAGCTAGGAGGGATAGCTAATACTAGAGAAGAGAGAGAGAGGATTCAAAAAGACCTAAATAAACTGGAGCAGTGGGCAGCAACCAACAGAATGGTTTTTAACAGGGAAAAATGCAAAGTACTATATCTGGGCAATAAAAATGAAAAAAGCATATACAGAATGGGAGGAATAGAGCTAAGCAACAGTACATGTGAAAAAGACTTAGGTATACTAATAGATCATAGACTGAACATTAGTCAACAGTGTGATGCAGCAGCAAAAAAGGCAAATACAATTCTGGGATGTATTAACAGAAGCATACAGTCTAGATCACGTGAAGTCATTATCGGTCTTTACTCCTCTTTGGTCAGACCTCATCTGGAATACTGTGTACAGTTTTGGGCACCACATTTTAAAAAAGACATAGACAAACTGGAGCAAGTTCAGAGAAGAGCGACCAGAATGGTGACTGGTCTGCAAACCATGTCCTATGAGGAACGGTTGCAGAATTTGGGAATGTTTAGCTTGCAAAAAAGAAGACTGAGAGGAGACGTAATAGCTGTCTATAAATATCTGAAGGGCTGTCACATTGTAGAAGGATCATCTTTATTCTCATTTGCACAAGGAAAGACTAGAAGCAATGGGATGAAACTAAATGGGAGGAGACACAGATTAGATATTAGAAAAAACTTTTTGACAGTTAGGGTGATTAATGAGTGGAACAGGCTGCCACGAGAGGTGGTGAGTTCCCCTTCAACGGACGTCTTCAAACAGAGGCTGAACAGACATCTGTCTGAGATGATTTAGTGAATCCTGCTTTGAGCAGGGGGTTGGACCAGATGACCCAGGAGGTCCCTTCCAACTCTACCATTCTATTCTATTCTATTCTATTCTAAGTCCAAAAAAAATTTTTTTCAACTTTTTTCATCTTTCCCCACGTGGTATATATATTCTACCCACACACATTTGGAAATCTCCTGGGGTACCCTCACACGTATTATTCCCTCATTTAGTGGATATTTTCACAAAAAAGTGAAATTTTCAAAAATTCAGAAAAATGGCTGAAAACTACTAAATATCAGGGACTCATCGGGCGAATCACTCTGGAACTGAAATCGGAATGCTCACTGACATTTCTCCTATCTGAAAGTCTGATAAACGCTGGAAAAATGACTAATTCCCCCCCCCAAAAATGTTCAACTTTTTTCAATTTTACCCCCGTGGGATATATAATATGCCCACACACATTTGGAACTCTCCTGGGGTACCCTCACACATATTATCCCCTCATCTAGCGAATATTTTCACAAAAAAGTGAAATTTTCAAAAAATCTGAAAATTGGCTGAAAACGACTAAATATTCAGGACTCATCGGGAGAATTGCTCTGGAACTGAAATCGGAACGCTCACTGACATTTCCCCTATTTGAAAGTCTGATAAACGCCGGAAAAATGACTAATTCCCTCCAAAAAAATTTTCAAATTTTTTCAATTTTACCCCCGTGGGATATATATTCTACCCACACACATTTGGAACTCTCCTGGGGTTCCATCACACATATTATTCCCTCATTTAGCGGATGTTTTCACAAAAAAGTGAAATTTTCAAAAAATCTGAAAATTGGCTGAAATCGACTAAATATCAAGGACTCATCGGGCGAATAGCTCTGGAACTGAAATCGGAACGCTCACTGACATTTCCGCTATCTGAAAGTCTGATAAACGCCGGAAAAATGACTAAGTCCAAAAAAAAATTTTTTTCAACTTTTTTCATCTTTTTCCCCCGTGGCATATATGTTCTACCCACACACATTTGGAAATCTCCTGGGGTACCCTCACACGTATTATTCCCACATTTAGTGGATATTTTCACAAAAAAGTGAAATTTTCAAAAATTCTGAAAATTGGCTGAAAATGACTAAATATCAAGGACTCATCGGGCGAAGCGCTCTGGAACTGAAATCGGAACGCTCACTGACATTTCCCCTATCTGAAAGTCTGATAAATGCCGGAAAAATGACTAATTCACCCCCAAAAAAATGTTCAACTTTTTTCAATTTTACCCCCGTGGGATATATAATCTACCCACACACATTTGGAACTCTCCTGGGGTACCCTCACACATATTATCCCCTAATCTAGCGAATATTTTCACAAAAAGTGAAATTTTCAAAAAATCGGAAAATTGTCTGAAAACGACTAAATATTCAGGACTCATCGGGAGAATCGCTCTGGAACTGAAATCGGAACGCTCACTGACATTTCCCCTATCTGAAAGTCTGATAAACGCCGGATAAATGACTAATTCCAAAGAAAATGTTTATTCAACTTTTTTCAATTTTACCCCCGTGGGATATATATTCTACCCACACACATTTGGAACTCTCCTGGGGTACCCTCACACATATTATTCCCACATTTAGCGGATATTTTCACAAAAAAGTGAAATTTTCAAAAATTGAGAAAATTGGTTGAAAACGACAAAATATCAAGAAATCATCGGTGGAATCGCTCTGGAACTGAAATCGGAATGCTCACTGACATTTCCCCTATCTGAAAGTCTGATAAACGCCGGAAAAATGACTAATTCCCTCCCAAAAAATTTTCACATTTTTCAATTTTACCCCCGTGGGATACATATTCTACCCACACACACTTGGAACTCTCCTGGGTTACCATCACACATATTATTCCCTCATTTAGCGGATGTTTTCACAAAAAAGTGAAATTTTCAAAAAATCTGAAAATTAGCTGAAAACGACTAAATATTCAGGACTCATCGGAGGAATCGCTCTGGAACTGAAATCGGAACGCTCACTGACATTTCCCCTATCTGAAAGTCTGATAAACGCCGGATAAATGACTAATTCCAAAAAAAAATTTTTTTCAACTTTTTTCATCTTTCCCCCCGTGGTATATATATTCTACCCACACACATTTGGAAATCTCCTGGGGTACCCTCACACGTATTATTCCCTCATTTAGTGGATATTTTCACAAAAAAGTGAAATTTTCAAAAATTCCGAAAAATGGCTGAAAACTACTAAATATCAGGGACTCATCGGGCGAATCACTCTGGAACTGAAATCGGAATGCTCACTGACATTTCTCCTATCTGAAAGTCTGATAAACGCTGGAAAAATGACTAATTCCCCGCCAAAAAAATTTTCAACTTTTTTCAATTTTACCCCCGTGGGATATATATTCTACGCACACACATTTGGAACTCTCCTGTGGTACTCTCACACATATTATTCCCTCATTTAGCGGATATTTTCACAAAAAAGAGAAATTTTCAAAAATTCGGACAATTGGCTGAAAACGACTAAATATCAAGGACTCATCGGGCGAAGCGCTCTGGAACTGAAATCGGGAACGCTCACTGACATTTCCCCTATCTGAAAGGCTCATAAACGCCGGAAAAATGACTATTTCCCACCCAAAAAAATTTTCAACTTTTTTCAATTTTACCCCCGTGGGATATATAATCTACCCACACACATTTGGAACTCTCCTGGGGTACCCTCACACATATTATTCCCTTATCTAGCGAATATTTTCACAAAAAAGTGAAATTTTCAAAAAATCTGAAAACGACTAAATATTAAGGACTCATCGGGCGAATCGCTCTGGAACTGAAATCGGAACACTCACTGACATTTCCTCTATCTGTAAGTCTGATAAACGCCGGATAACTGACTAATTCCAAAAAAATTTTTTTTTCAACTTTTCTCAATTTTACCCCCGTGGGATATATATTCTACCCACACACATTTGGAACTCTCCTGGGGTACCCTCACACATATTATTCCCACATTTAGCGGATATTCTCACAAAAAAAGTGAAACTTTCAAAAATTGAGAAAATTGGCTGAAAACGACGAAATATCAAGGAATCATCGGTCGAATCGCTCTGGAACTGAAATCGGAATGCTCACTGACATTTCCCCTATCTGAAAGTCTGATAAACGCCGGAAAAATGACTAATTCCCTCCCAAAAAATTTTCAAATTTTTTCAATTTTAACCCCGTGGGATATATATTCTACCCACACACATTTGGAACTCTCCTGGGGTACCATCACACATATTATTCCCTCATTTAGCAGATGTTTTCACAAAAAAGTGAAATTTTCAAAAAATCTGAAAATTGGCTGAAATCTACTAAATATCAAGGAATCATCGGGCGAATTGCTCTGGAACTGAAATCGGAACGCTCACTGACATTTCCCCTATCTGAAAGTCTGATAAACGCCGGAAAAATGACTAATTCCCAAAAAAAAGTGTTTTCAACTTTTTTCAATTTTACCCCCGTGGGATATATATTCTACACACACACATTTGGAACTCTCCTGGGGTACCCTCACACATATTATTCCCTCATTTAGCGGATATTTTCACAAAAAAGTGAAATTTTCAAAAATTCTGAAAATTGGCTGAAAATGACTAAATATCAAGGACTCATCGGGCGAAGCGCTCTGGAACTGAAATCGGAACGCTCACTGACATTTCCCCTATCTGAAAGTCTCATAAACGCTGGAAAAATGACTAATTCCCCCCCAAAAAAATTTTCAACTTTTTTCAATTTTACCCCCATGGGATATATAATCTACCCACACACATTTGGAACTCTCCTGGGGTACCCTCACACATATTATTCCCTCATTTATCGGATGTTTTCACAAAAAAGTGAAATTTTCAAAAAATCTGAAAATTGGCTGAAATTGACTAAATATCAAGGACCCATCGGGCGAATCGCTCTGGAACTGAAATCGGAACGCTCACTGACATTTACCCTATCTGAAAGTCTGATAAACGCCGGAAAAATGACTAATTCCCTCCAAAAAAATGTTCAAATTTTTTCAATTTTACCCCCGTGGGATATGTATTCTACCCACACACATTTGGAACTCTCCTGGGGTACCCTCACACATATTATTCCCACATTTAGCGGATATTTTCACAAAAAAGTGAAATTTTCAAAAATTAAGAAAATTGGCTGAAAACGACGAAATATCAAGGAATCATCGGTCGAATCGCTCTGGAACTGAAACCGGAACGCTCACTGACATTTCCCCTATCTGAAAGTCTCATAAACGACGGAAAAATGACTAATTCCCCCCCAAAAAAATTTTCAACTTTTTTCAATTTTACCCGCGTGGGATATATAATCTACCCACACACATTTGGAACTCTCCTGGGGTACCCTCACACATATTATTCCCTCATTTAGCGGATGTTTTCACAAAAAAGTGAAATTTTCAAAAAATCTGAAAATTGGCTGAAATCGACTAAATATCAAGGACCCATCGGGCAAATCGCTCTGGAACTGAAATCGGAACGCTCACTGACATTTCCTCTATCTGAAAGTCTGATAAACGCCGGAAAAATGACTAAGTAACTAACAAGTCATGTCAGACTAACTTAATTTCCTTCTATGACAGAATCACTGACTGGGTGGATCAGGGAAATGCTGTAGATGTAGTATATCTTGACTTCAGCAAAGCATTTGACAAAGTATCTCACACCATCCTTATTGAAAAAATGACCAAGTATGCAATGGACCAGGCAACTGTAAGATGGATTCATAACTGGCTTAGTGATCGGACTCAAAGGGTGGTTGTAAATGGCTTCACATCCAGCTGGATGAATGTCTCAAGTGGGGTACCACAGGGCTCCGTCCTGGGACCTGTATTGTTCAACATCTTTATCAATGATTTAGATGAAGGAATTGAGGGTACACTGATTAAATTTGCTGATGACACAAAGCTAGGAGGGATAGCTAATACTAGAGAAGAGAGAGAGAGGATTCAAAAAGACCTAAATAAACTGGAGCAGTGGGCAGCAACCAACAGAATGGTTTTTAACAGGGAAAAATGCAAAGTACTACATCTGGGCAATAAAAATGAAAAAAGCATATACAGAATGGGAGGAATAGAGCTAAGCAACAGTACATGTGAAAAAGACTTAGGTATACTAATAGATCATAGACTGAACATTAGTCAACAGTGTGATGCAGCAGCAAAAAAGGCAAATACAATTCTGGGATGTATTAACAGAAGCATACAGTCTAGATCACGTGAAGTCATTATCGGTCTTTACTCCTCTTTGGTCAGACCTCATCTGGAATACTGTGTACAGTTTAGGGCACCACAGTTTAAAAAAGACATAGACAAACTGGAGCAAGTTCAGAGAAGAGCGACCAGAATGGTGACTGGTCTGCAAACCATGTCCTATGAGGAACGGTTGCAGAATTTGGGAATGTTTAGCTTGCAAAAAAGAAGACTGAGAGGAGACTTAATAGCTGTCTATAAATATCTGAAGGGCTGTCACATTGTAGAAGGATCATCTTTATTCTCATTTGCACAAGGAAAGACTAGAAGCAATGGGATGAAACTAAATGGGAGGAGACACAGATTAGATATTAGAAAAAACTTTTTGACAGTTAGGGTGATTAATGAGTGGAACAGGCTGCCACGAGAGGTGGTGAGTTCCCCTTCAATGGACGTCTTCAAACAGAGGCTGGACAGACATCTGTCTGAGATGATTTAGTGAATCCTGCTTTGAGCAGGGGGTTGGACCAGATGACCCAGGAGGTCCCTTCCAACTCTACCATTCTATTCTATTCTAAGTCCAAAAAAAAATTTTTTTCAACTTTTTTCATCTTTCCCCACGTGGTATATATATTCTACCCACACACATTTGGAAATCTCCTGGGGTACCCTCACACGTATTATTCCCTCATTTAGTGGATATTTTCACAAAAAAGTGAAATTTTCAAAAATTCAGAAAAATGGCTGAAAACTACTAAATATCAGGGACTCATCGGGCGAATCACTCTGGAACTGAAATCGGAATGCTCACTGACATTTCTCCTATCTGAAAGTCTGATAAACGCTGGAAAAATGACTAATTCCCCCCCCAAAAAATGTTCAACTTTTTTCAATTTTACCCCCGTGGGATATATAATCTACCCAAACACATTTGGAATTCTCCTGAGGTACTCTCACACATATTATTCCCTCATTTAGCGGATATTTTCACAAAAAAGTGAAATTTTCAAAAATTCTGAAAAATGGCTGAAAACGACTAAATATCAAGGACTCATCGGGCGAATCGCTCTGGAACTGAAATCGGTACGCTCACTGACATTTCCCCTATCTGAAAGTCTGATAAACACCGGAAAAATGACTAAATCCCCCCAAAAAATTTTTTAAACTTTTTTGAATTTTACCCCCGTGGGATATATATTCTACCCACACACATTTGGAACCCTCCTGGGGTACCCTCACACATATTATCCCCTCATATAGTGAATATTTTCACAAAAAAGTGAAATTTTCAAAAAATCGGAAAATAGGTTGAAAACGACTAAATATTCAGGACTCATCGGGAGAATCGCTCTGGAACTGAAATCGGAACGCTCACTGACATTTCCCCTATCTGAAAGTCTGATAAACGCCGGAAAAATGACTAATTCCCTCCAAAAATATTATAAAATTTTTTCAATTTTACCCCCGTGGGATATATATTCTACCCACACTCATTTGGAACTCTCCTGGGGTACCATCACACATATTATTCCCTCATTTAGCGGATGTTTTCACAAAAAAGTGAAATTTTCAAAAAATCTGAAAATTGGCTGAAATCGACTAAATAACAAGGACTCATCGGGCGAATCGATCTGGAACTGAAATCGGAACGCTCACTGACATTTCCCCTATCTGAAGGTTTGATAAACGCCGGAAAAATGACTAAGTCAAAAAAAAAATTTTTTTCAACTTTTTTCATCTTTTTCCCCCGTGGCATATATATTCTACCCACACACATTTGGAAATCTCCTGGGGTACCCTCACACGTATTATTCCCACATTTAGTGGATATTTTCACAAAAAAGTGAAATTTTCAAAAATTCTGAAAAATGGCTGAAAACTACTAAATATCAGGGACTCATCGGGCGAATCACTCTGGAACTGAAATCGGAACGCTCACTGACATTTCCCCTATCTGAAAGTCTGATAAACGCCAGAAAAATGACTAAGTCCAAAAAAAAAGTGTTTTCAACTTTTTTCAATTTTACCCCCGTGGGATATATATTCTACACACACACATTTGGAACTCTCCTGGGGTACTCTCACACATATTATTCCCTCATTTAGCGGATATTTTCACAAAAAAGTGAAATTTTCAAAAATTCTGAAAATTGGCTGAAAACGACTAAATATCAAGGACTCATGGGGCGAAGCGCTCTGGAAATGAAATCGGAACGCTCACTGACATTTCCCCTATCTGAAAGTCTCATAAACGCCGGAAAAATGACTAATTCCTCCCCCAAAAAATGTTCAACTTTTTTCAATTTTACCCCCGTGGGATATATAATCTACCCACACACATTTGTAACTCTCCTGGGGTACCCTCACACATATTATCCCCTAATCTAGCGAATATTTTCACAAAAAAGTGAAATTTTCAAAAAATCGGAAAATTGGCTGAAAACAACTAAATATTCAGGACTCATTGGGAGAATCGCTCTGGAACTGAAATCGGAACGCTCACTGACATTTCCCCTATCTGAAAGTCTGATAAACGCCGGATAAATGACTAATTCCAAAAAAAATGTTTTTTCAACTTTTTTCAATTTTACCCCCGTGGGATATATATTCTACCCACACACATTTGGAACTCTCCTGGGGTACCATCACACATATTATTCCCTCATTTACTGGATGTTTTCACAAAAAAGTGAAATTTTCAAAAAATCAGAAAATTAGCTGAAAACGACTAAATATTCAGGACTCATCGGGGGAATCGCTCTGGAACTGAAATCGGAACGCTCACTGACATTTCCCCTATCTGAAAGTCTGATAAACGCCGGAAAAATGACTAAGTCCCAAAAAAAAGTGTTTTCAACTTTTTTCAATTTTACCCCCGTGGGATATATAATCTACCCACACACATTTGGAACTCTCCTGGGGTACCCTCACACATATTATTCCCTCATTTAACGGATGTTTTCACAAAAAAGTGAAATTTTCAAAAAATCTGAAAATTGGCTGAAATCGACTAAATATCAAGGACCCATCGGGCGAATCGCTCTGGAACTGAAATCGGAACGCTCACTGACATTTCCCCTATCTGAAAGTCTGATAAACGCCGGAAAAATGACTAAGTAACTAACAAGTCATGTCAGACTAACTTAATTTCCTTCTATGACAGAATCACTGACTGGGTGGATCAGGGAAATGCTGTAGATATAGTATATCTTGACTTCAGCAAAGCATTTGACAAAGTATCTCACACCATCCTTATTGAAAAAATGACCAAGTATGCAATGGACCAGGCAACTGTAAGATGGATTCATAACTGGCTTAGTGATCGGACTCAAAGGGTGGTTGTAAATGGCTTCACATCCAGCTGGATGAATGTCTCAAGTGGGGTACCACAGGGCTCCGTCCTGGGAACTGTATTGTTCAACATCTTTATCAATGATTTAGATGAAGGAATTCAGGGTACACTGATTAAATTTGCTGATGACACAAAGCTAGGAGGGATAGCTAATACTAGAGAAGAGAGAGAGAGGATTCAAAAAGACCTAAATAAACTGGAGCAGTGGGCAGCAACCAACAGAATGGTTTTTAACAGGGAAAAATGCAAAGTACTACATCTGGGCAATAAAAATGAAAAAAGCATATACAGAATGGGAGGAATAGAGCTAAGCAACAGTACATGTGAAAAAGACTTAGGTATACTAATAGATCATAGACTGAACATTAGTCAACAGTGTGATGCAGCAGCAAAAAAGGCAAATACAATTCTGGGATGTATTAACAGAAGCATACAGTCTAGATCACGTGAAGTCATTATCGGTCTTTACTCCTCTTTGGTCAGACCTCATCTGGAATACTGTGTACAGTTTAGGGCACCACATTTTAAAAAAGACATAGACAAACTGGAGCAAGTTCAGAGAAGAGCGACCAGAATGGTGACTGGTCTGCAAACCATGTCCTATGAGGAACGGTTGCAGAATTTGGGAATGTTTAGCTTGCAAAAAAGAAGACTGAGAGGAGACTTAATAGCTGTCTATAAATATCTCAAGGGCTGTCACATTGTAGAAGGATCATCTTTATTCTCATTTGCACAAGGAAAGACTAGAAGCAATGGGATGAAACTAAATGGGAGGAGACACAGATTAGATATTAGAAAAAACTTTTTGACAGTTAGGGTGATTAATGAGTGGAACAGGCTGCCACGAGAGGTGGTGAGTTCCCCTTCAATGGACGTCTTCAAACAGAGGCTGGACAGACATCTGTCTGAGATGATTTAGTGAATCCTGCTTTGAGCAGGGGGTTGGACCAGATGACCCAGGAGGTCCCTTCCAACTCTACCATTCTATTCTATTCTATTCTATTCTAAGTCCAAAAAAAAATTTTTTTCAACTTTTTTCATCTTTCACCACGTGGTATATATATTCTACCCACACACATTTGGAAATCACCTGGGATACACTCACACGTATTATTCCCTCATTTAGTGGATATATTCACAAAAAAGTGAAATTTTCAAAAATTCAGAAAAATGGCTGAAAACTACTAAATATCAAGGACTCATCGGGCGAATCACTCTGGAACTGAAATCGGAATGCTCACTGACATTTCTCCTATCTGAAAGTCTGATAAACGCTGGAAAAATGACTAATTCCCCCCCCCCAAAAAATGTTCAACTTTTTTCAATTTTACCCCCGTGGGATATATAATCTACCCACACACATTTGTAACTCTACTGGGGTACCCTCACACATATTATCCCCGCATCTAGCGAATATTTTCACAAAAAAGTGAAATTTTCAAAAAATCTGAAAATTGGCTGAAAAACGACTAAATATTCAGGACTCATCGGGAGAATCGCTCTGGAACTGAAATCGGAACGCTCACTGACATTTCCCCTTTCTGAAAGTCTGATAAACGCCGGAAAAATGACTAAGTCCCAAAAAAAAGGGTTTTCAACTTTTTTCAATTTTACCCCCGTGGGATATATATTCTACACACACACATTTGGAACTCTCCTGGGGTACCCTCACACATATTATTCCCTCATTTAGCAGATATTTTCACAAAAAAGTGAAATTTTCAAAAATTCTGAAAATTGGCTGAAAATGACTAAATATCAAGGACTCATCGGGCGAAGTGCTCTGGAACTGAAATCGGAATGCTCACTGACATTTCCCCTATCTGAAAGTCTGATAAACGCCGGAAAAATGACTAATTCCCTCAAAAAAAATTATAAAATTTTTTCAATTTTACCCCCGTGGGATATATATTCTACCCAAACACATTTGGAACTCTCCTGGGGTACCATCACACATATTATTCCCTCATTTAGCGGATGTTTTCACAAAAAAGTGAAATTTTCAAAAAATCTGAAAATTGGCTGAAATCGACTAAATATCAAGGACTCATCGGGCGAATCGCTTTGGAACTGAAATTGGAACGCTCACTGACATTTTCCCTATCTGAAAGTCTGATAAACGCCGGAAAAATGACTAAATCCAAAAAAAAAATTTTTTCAACTTTTTTCATCTTTTTCCCCCGTGGCATATATATTCTACCCACACACATTTGGAAATCTCCTGGGGTACCCTCACACGTATTATTCCCACATTTAGTGGATATTTTCACAAAAAAGTGAAATTTTCAAAAATTCTGAAAAATGGCTGAAAACTACTAAATATCAAGGACTCATCGGGCGAAGCGCTCTGGAACTGAAATCGGAATGCTCACTGACATTTCCCCTATCTGAAAGTCTCATAAACGACGGAAAAATGACTAATTCCCCCCCAAAAAATTTTTCAACTTTTTTCAATTTTACCCCCGTGGGATATATAATCTACCCACACACATTTGGAACTCTCCTGGGGTACCCTCACACATATTATTCCCTCATTTAGCGAATGTTTTCACAAAAAAGTGAAATTTTCAAAAAATCTGAAAATTGGCTGAAATCGACTAAATATCAAGGACCCATCGGGCGAATCGCTCTGGAACTGAAATCGGAACGCTCACTGACATTTACCCTATCTGAAAGTCTGATAAACGCCGGAAAAATGACTAAGTCCAAAAAAAAATGTTTTTCAATTTTACCCCCGTGGGATATATATTCTACCCACACACATTTGGAACTCTCCTGGGGTACTCTCACACACATTATTCCCTCATTTAGTGGATATTTTCACAAAAAAGTGAAATTTTCAAAAATTCTGAAAATTGGCTGAAAACGACTAAATATCAAGGAATCATCTGGCGAATCACTCTGGAACTGAAATCGGTACTTTCACTGACATTTCCCCTATCTGAAAGTCTGATAAGCGCCGGATAAATGACTAAGTCCAAAAAAAAATTTTTTTTAAACTTTTTTCAATTTTACCCCCATGGGATATATATTCTACCCACACACATTTGGCACTCTCCTGGGGTACTCTCACACATATTATTCCCTCATTTAGCGGATATTTTCACAAAAAAGTGAAATTTTCAAAAATTCAGAAAAATGGCTGAAAACAACTAAATATCAAGCACTCATCGGGCGAATCGCTCTGGAACTGAAATCGGTACGCTCACTGACATTTCCCCTATCTCAAAGTCTGATAAGCGCCGGAAAAATGAGTAAGTCCAAACAAAATTTTTTTTAAACTTTTTTCAATTTTATGCCGTGGGATATAGATTCTTCCCACACACATTTGGAACTCTCCTGGGGTACCCTCACACATATCCCTCATTTAGTGGATATTTTCAGAACAAAGTGAAATTTTCAAAAATTCTGAAAATTGGCTGAAAACGACTAAATATCTAGGACTCATCGGGCGAACTGCTCTGGAACTGAAATTGGAATGCTCACTAGACATTTCCCCTATCTGAAAGTCTAATAAACGCCGGAAAAATGACTAAGTCCAAAGAAACCTTTTTTTCAACTTTTTTTCAATTTTATGCCCGTGGGATACA
This sequence comes from Phyllobates terribilis, assembly GCF_046119375.1. NCBI lineage: Eukaryota > Metazoa > Chordata > Amphibia > Anura > Dendrobatidae > Phyllobates > Phyllobates terribilis. The sequence continues at coordinate 46,149,812 of NW_027362769.1, read as the reverse complement.
GATTCTACCCACACACATTTGGAACTCTCCTGGGGAAACCTCACACATATTATTCCCTCATTTAGTGGATATTTTCACAAAAAATTGAAATTTTCAAAAATTCAGAAAAATGGTTGAAAACGACTAAATATCAAGGACTCATCAGGCGAATCGCTCTGGAACTGAAATCAGTACGCTCACTGACATTTCCCCTATCTGAAAGTCTGATAAACACCGGAAAAATTAATAAGTCCCAAAAAAAATTTTTTTCAACTTTTTTCAATTTTACCCCCATGGGATATATAATCTACCCACACACATTTGGAACTCTCCTGGGGTACCCTCACACATATTATTCCCTCATTTAGTGGATATTTTCACAAAAAAATAAAATTTTCAAAAATTCAGAAAAGTGGCTGAAAATGACTAAATATCAAGGACTCATCGGGAGAATAGCTCTGGAACTGAAATCGGAATGCTCACTGACATTTTCCCTATCTGAAAGTCTGATAAAAGGGGAAAAATGACTAAGTCCAAAAAAAAAATTTTTCAACTTTTTTCAATTTTACCCCCGTGGGATATATATTCTACCCCCACACATTTGGAATTCTCCTGGGGTACTATCACACATATTAATCCCTAATTTAGCGGATATTTTCACAAAAAAGTGAAAATTTCAAAAATTCAGAAAAATGGCTGAAAACGACAAAATATCAAGGGCTCATCGGGAGAATCGCTCTGGAACTGAAATCAGAATGCTCACTGACATTTCCACTATCTGAAAGTCTGATAAACGCCGGAAAAATGACTAAGTCCAAAAAAAACATTTTTTAAACTTTTTTCAATTTTTCCCCCGTGGGATATATATTCTACCCACACACATTTAGAACTCTCCTGGGGTACTCTCACACATATTATTTCCTCATTTAGTGGATATTTTCACAAAAAAAGTTAAATTTTCAAAAATTCAGAAAAATGGCTGAAAATTACTAAATATCAAGGACTCATCGGGAGAATAGCTCTGGAACTGAAATCGGAATGCTCACTGACATTTTCCCTATCTGAAAGTCTGACAAACGGCGGAAAAATGAAAGTCCAAAAAAAAAATTTTTTAAACTTTTTTCAATTTTACCCCCATGGGATATATAATCTACCAACACACATTTGGAACTCTCCTGGGGTACTATCACACATATTAATCCCTCATTTAGCGGATATTTTCACAAAAAAGTGAAAATTTCAAAAATTCAGAAAAATGGCTGAAAACGACAAAATATCAAGGGCTCATCGGGCGAATCGCTCTGGAACTGAAATCAGAATGCTCACTGACATTTCCCCTATCTGAAAGTCTGATAAACGCCGGAAAAATGACTAAGTCCAAAAAAAAAATTTTTTCAACTTTTTTCAATTTTATGCCTGTGCGATATATATTCTACCCACACACATTTGGAACTCTCCTGGGGTACTCTCAAACATATTATTCCCTCATTTAGTGGATATTTTCACAAAAAAGTGAAATTTTCAAAAATTCAGAAAAATGGCTGAAAACGACTAAATATCATGGAGTCATTGGGCGAATCACTCTGGAACTGAAATCGGAATGCTCACTGACATTTCCCCTATCTGAAAGTCTGATAAACGCCGGAAAATAGACTAAGTCCAAAAAAAAAATTTTTTCAACTTTTTTCAATTTTAACCCCGTGGGATATATAATCTACCCACACACATTTGGAACTCTCCTGGGGTACTCTCACACATATTATTCCCTCATTTAGTGGATATTTTCACATAAAAGTGAAATTTTCAAAAATTCTGAAAAATGGCTGAAACGACTAAATATCAAGGACTCATCAGGCGAATCGCTCTGGAACTGAAATCGGTGCGCTCAGTAACATTTCCCCTATCTGAAAGTCTGATAAACGCCGGAAAAAAGACTAAGTCCAAAAAAAAAAATTTTTCAACTTTTTTCAATTTTATGCCCGTGCGATATATATTCTACCCACACACATTTGGAACTCTCCTGGGTTACTCTCACACATATTATTCCCTCATTTAGCGGATATTTTCACAAAAAAGAGAAATTTTCAAAAATTCTGAAAAATGGCTGAAAACGACTAAATATCAAGGACTCATCGGGCGAATTGCTCTAGATCTGAAATCGGAATGCTCACTGACATTTCCCCTATCTGAAAGTCTGATAAACACCGGAAAAATGAATAAGTCCCAAAAAAAATTTTTTTCAACTTTTTTCAATTTTACCCCCGTGGGATATATATTCTAACAACACACATTTGGAACTTTCCTGGGGTACTCTCACACATATTATTCCCTCATTTAGTGGATATTTTCACAAAAAAGTGAAATTTTCTAAAATTCAGAAAAATGGCTGAAGACGACTAAATATCAAGGACTCATTGGGCGAATCACTCTGGAACTGAAATCGGATTGCTCACTGACATTTCCCCTATCTGAAAGTCTGATAAACGCCGGAAAAATGACTAAGTCCAAAAAAAATTTTTTCAACTTTTTTCAATTTTACCCCCGTGGGATATATATTCTATTCACAGACATTTGGAACTCTCCTGAGGTACTCTCACACATATTATTCCCTCATTTAGCGGATATTTTCACATAAAAGTGAAATTTTCAAAAATTCTAAAAAATGGCTGAAACGACTAAATATCAAGGACTCATCAGGCGAATCGCTCTGGAACTGAAATCGGTATGCTCACTAACATTTCCCCTATCTGAAAGTCTGATAAACAGCGGAAAAATGAATAAGTCCCCAAAAAAATTTTTTTCAACTTTTTTCAATTTTACCCCCATGGGATATATAATCTACCCACACACATTTGGAACTCTCCTGGGGTACTATCACACATATTAATCCCTCAATTAGCGGATATTTTTACAAAAAAGTTAAAATTTCAAAAATTCAGAAAAATGGCTGAAAACGACTAAATATCATGGAGTCATTGGGCGAATCACTCTGGAACTGAAATCAGAATACTCACTGACATTTCCCCTATCTGAAAGTCTGATAAACGCCGGAAAAATGACTAAGTCCAAAAAAAAAATTTTTTCAACTTTTTTCAATTTTATGCCTGTGCGATATATATTCTACCCACACACATTTGGAATTCTCCTGGGGTACTATCACACATATTAATCCCTCATTTAGCAGATATTTTCACTTAAAAGTGAAATTTTCAAAAATTCTGAAAAATGGCTGAAACGACTAAATATCAAGGACTCATCGGGCGAATCGCTCTAGATCTGAAATCGGAATGCTCACTGACATTTCCCCTATCTGAAAGTCTGATAAACACCGGAAAAATGAATAAGTCCCAAAAAAATTTTTTTTCAATTTTACCCCCGTGGGATATATATTCTAAAAACACACATTTGGAACTTTCCTGGGGTACTCTCACACATATTATTCCCTCATTTAGTGGATATTTTCACAAAAAAGTGAAATTTTCTAAAATTCAGAAAAATGGCTGAAGACGACTAAATATCAAGGACTCATTGGGCGAATCACTCTGGAACTGAAATCGGAATGCTCACTGACATTTCCCCTATCTGAAAGTTTGATAAACGCCGGAAAAATGACTAAGTCCAAAAAAAAAAATTTTTCAACTTTTTTCAATTTTATCCCCGTGGGATATATATTCTACCCACAAACATTTGGAACTCTCCTGAGGTACTCTCACACATATTATTCCCTCATTTAGCGGATATTTTCACATAAAAGTGAAATTTTCAAAAATTCTGAAAAATGGCTGAAACGACTAAATATCAAGGACTCATCAGGCGAATCACTCTGGAACTGAAATCGGTACGCTCACTAACATTTCCCCTATCTGAAAGTCTGATAAACGCAGGAAAAAGGAATAAGTCCAAAAAAAAAATTTTTCAACTTTTTTCAATTTTACCCCCGTGGGATATATCTGCTACCCACACACATTTGGAATTCTCCTGGAGTACTATCACACATATTAATCCCTCAATTAGCGGATATTTTCACAAAAAAGTGAAAATTTCAAAAATTCAGAAAAATGGCTGAAAACGACTAAATATCATGGAGTCATTGGGCGAATCACTCTGGAACTGAAATCGGAATGCTCACTGACATTTCCCCTATCTGAAAGTCTGATAAACGCCGGAAAAATAACTAAGTCCAAAAAAACCATTTTTTAAACTTTTTTCAATTTTTCCCCCGTGGGATATATATTCTACCCACACATATTTGGAACTCTCCTGGGGTACTCTCACACATATTATTCCCTCATTTAGTGGATATTTTCACAAAAAAGTTAAATTTTCAAAAATTCAGAAAAATGGCTGAAAATGATTAAATATCAAGGTCTCATCAGGAGAATAGCTCTGGAACTGAAATCGGAATGCTCACTGATATTTTCCCTATCTGAAAGTCTGATAAACGGCGGAAAAATGACAGTCCAAAAAAAAATTTTTTTCAACTTTTTTCAATTTTACCCCCGTGGGATATATAATCTACCCACACACATTTGGAACTCTCCTGGGGTACTCTCACACATATTATTCCCTCATTTAGTGGATATTTTCACAAAAAAGTGAAATTTTCAAAAATTCAGAAAAATGGCTGAAAACGAGAAAATATCAAGGACTCATCGGGCGAATCGCTCTGGAACTGAAATCGGAATGCTCACTGACATTTCCCCTATCTGAAAGTCTGATAAACGCCGGAAAAAAGACTAAGTCCAAAAAAAAATTTTTTTCAACTTTTTTCAATTTTATGCCCGTGCGATATATATTCTACCCACACACATTTGGAACTCTCCTGGGGTACTCTCACACATATTATTCCCTCATTTAGCAGATATTTTCACAAAAAAGAGAAATTTTCAAAAAATCTGAAAAATGGCTGAAAACGACTAAATATCAAGGACTCATCGGGCGAATCGCTCTAGATCTGAAATCGGAATGCTCACTGACATTTCCCCTATCTGAAAGTCTGATAAACACCGGAAAAAAGAATAAGTCGCAAAAAAATTTTTTCCAACTTTTTTCAATTTTATGCCCGTGCGATATATATTCTACCCACACACATTTGGAACTCTCCTGGGGTACTCTCACACATATTATTCCCTCATTTAGCGGATATTTTCACAAAAACGTGAAAATTTCAAAAATTCAGAAAAATGGCTGAAAACGACAAAATATCAAGGACTCATTGGGCGAATCACTCTGGAACTGAAATCGGAATGCTCACTGACATTTCCCCTATCTGAAAGTCTGATAAATGCCGGAAAAAGGAATAAGTCCAAAAAAAAAATTTTTCAACTTTTTTCAATTTTACCCCCGTTGGATATATATTCTACGCACACACATTTGGAATTCTCCTGGGGTACTATCACACATATTAATCCCTCATTTAGCGGATATTTTCACTTAAAAGTGAAATTTTCAAAAATTCTGAAAAATGGCTGAAACGACTAAATATCAAGGACTCATCGGGCGAATCGCTCTAGATCTGAAATCGGAATGCTCACTGACATTTCCCCTATCTGAAAGTCTGATAAACACCGGAAAAATGAATAAGTCCCAAAAAAATTTTTTTTCAACTTTTTTCAATTTTACCCCCGTGGGATATATATTCTAAAAACACACATTTGGAACTTTCCTGGGGTACTCTCACACATATTATTCCCTCATTTAGTGGATATTTTCACAAAAAAGTGAAATTTTCTAAAATTCAGAAAAATGGCTGAAGACGACTAAATATCAAGGACTCATTGGGCGAATCACTCTGGAACTGAAATCGGAATGCTCACTGACATTTCCCCTATCTGAAAGTCTGATAAACGCCGGAAAAATGACTAAGTCCAAAAAAAAAAATTTTTCAACTTTTTTCAATTTTATCCCCGTGGGATATATATTCTACCCACAAACATTTGGAACTCTCCTGAGGTACTCTCACACATATTATTCCCTCATTTAGCGGATATTTTCACATAAAAGTGAAATTTTCAAAAATTCTGAAAAATGGCTGAAACGACTAAATATCAAGGACTCATCAGGCGAATCACTCTGGAACTGAAATCGGTACGCTCACTAACATTTCCCCTATCTGAAAGTCTGATAAACGCAGGAAAAAGGAATAAGTCCAAAAAAAAAATTTTTCAACTTTTTTCAATTTTACCCCCGTGGGATATATCTGCTACCCACACACATTTGGAATTCTCCTGGAGTACTATCACACATATTAATCCCTCAATTAGCGGATATTTTCACAAAAAAGTGAAAATTTCAAAAATTCAGAAAAATGGCTGAAAACGACTAAATATCATGGAGTCATTGGGCGAATCACTCTGGAACTGAAATCGGAATGCTCACTGACATTTCCCCTATCTGAAAGTCTGATAAACGCCGGAAAAATAACTAAGTCCAAAAAAACCATTTTTTCAACTTTTTTCAATTTTTCCCCCGTTGGATATATATTCTACCCACACACATTTAGAACTCTCCTGGGGTACTCTCACACATATTATTCCCTCATTTAGCAGATATTTGCACAAAAAAGAGAAATTTTCAAAAATTCTGAAAAATGGCTGAAAACGACTAAATATCAAGGACTCATCGGGCGAATCGCTCTAGATCTGAAATCGGAATGCTCACTGACATTTCCCCTATCTGAAAGTCTGATAAACACCGGAAAGAAGAATAAGTCGCAAAAAAATTTTTTTCAACTTTTTTCAATTTTATGCCCGTGCAATATATATTCTTCCCACACACATTTGGAACTCTCCTGGGGTACTCTCACACATATTATTCCCTCATTTAGCAGATATTTTCACAAAAAAGAGAAATTTTCAAAAATTCTGAAAAATGGCTGAAAACGACTAAATATCAAGGACTCATCGGGCGAATCGCTCTAGATCTGAAATCGGAATGCTCACTGACATTTCCCCTATCTGAAAGTCTGATAAACACCGGAAGAAAGACTAAGTCCAAAAAATGACTAAGTCGAAAAAAAAAAATTTTCAACTTTTTTCAATTTTACCCCCGTGGGATATATATTCTACCCACACACATTTGGAACTCTCCTGGGGTACTCTCACACATATTATTCCCTCATTTAGCGGATATTTTCACAAAAACGTGAAAATTTCAAAAATTCAGAAAAATGGCTGAAAACGACAAAATATCAAGGACTCATCGGGCGAATCGCTCTGGAACTGAAATCAGAATGCTCACTGACATTTCCCCTATCTGAAAGTCTGATAAACGCCGGAAAAATGAATAAGTCCAAAAAAAATTTTTTTTCAACTTTTTTCAATTTTACCCCCGTGGGATATATATTCTAACCACACACATTTGGAACTCTCCTGGGGTACTCTCACACATATTATTCCCTCATTTAGCGGATATTTTCACAAAAAAGTGAAATTTTCAAAAATTCAGAAAAATGGCTGAAAACGAGTAAATATCAAGGACTCATTGCTAGTGTTGAGCCACCCCCGTAGTGTTCGAGTTCGGTTCGGTTCGTCGAACACCCGTGTGTTCGCCGAACTGTTCGTCGAACTGTTCGTCGAACACCTTCAAACACCGTTAAAACCAATGGCAGGCAAACAAAAACACATAGAAGCACATAGAAAACACCTTCAAAGGTGTCCAAAAGCTGACAAACTGCTCAGAAGACACAACTAACACATGGAAAAGTGACAAGTACATATAGTCATGCGAAAAGAAAAGAGGTGGAGGAGTAAAAGGAGGGGGAGACACAGATATAGGCATGTCATGCCCTTCTAAAATCCAAAAAGTGAGAAGCCGACACGTTCAGTCCGCTCCTGCCCGTGCCACCTCCGCGTCGCCGGGTTTGTGCCAGAGCCGCGGTGAACCCTGACGGCCAGCCCCCCTCTCCCAATACTGGTGCCTGTCCGCTGGTGGGTCGAGCGAGCCCCCCTGTGGTGGAGGCAGCTCTAAGCTTTTTAATTTAAATTGTCTCTCTAATTTGAATGAATACACTTTAAATCCATTTACAAGGATCTATTGGAGGGCAAGTCTCATGCCAGCAGCCACGTAATTCCAGCTCCAGTAGCGTCCACTAAAGCTGCTGCAGTTAAAAAGCTTTTATAAGGATCGAGCTCGGCTGTCCACCGCAAGGCATCCTACTGCCAGTCCCAGCCCCTATGCCTTGGGGTGCCTCCTGATGCTCTTCACTGAGTATCCCATGGTCCCGAAGCATTTCCTTTGAAAAAATTAAGTGTCCAAACTACAGGTGGTGTAGCTTGCTTAACAGCCGGGATAATCCGCTGACTAGCAGACACTGCTACTAGGCACAAAGTATTTCCTGGGCTAGATGCAGTTAAAAATTTGTAATTAGATACTCTCGTTGGATGCTGAGAAAGCATTCCATAGAGTCTCCTGGCACGCCATATATGATTCTCTTAAAAAGCTTGGGGTAGGGGTCTAGGGGACCCTTTTATAGCCAAAATCACGGCCATGTATCGCAATACGTCACCTAGGCTGAAGATGAATGGAACTGTAGCACCCTGAGGGCTCGGTTGCTACAGAGGTATTGCACCTCACCCAGAGGTGTGATATCTTACTCTCAGGTAAACATGTAGTGTGGATCAGGACCCGACACCTGCATGCATTACACCACATTGCCGTGGGGCAGGGCGACCAATATGCCCCTGAGATGGGCACGACAGTCCCTGTCCCTGGCTGGAGTGGGGGAGGGAACACTGAGGAAGGGGAACCCTGTAGTGCAGGAGCAGGGAGGAAGCAGTTCCTGGGTGCATTGAGAAGGGAGTATAAAAGGTGGGCACCATCTTAGTTCAGTGCAGAGAAGTCTGAGCAGAAGTGGCAGGGAGCAGGGGCTCTGCATGAGCTCTGCTCCGGAGGCGGGCCTAGTAACAGAGGCCCAGGCCTCGAAGAGGGAGAAGGAAGGAAGAGGAGCGGAGAAGGCTCCAGGAACGAGGAACGAAGGGATCCCAGGGGTGCGGACGGGCGAGTCGCCACCGCACGCCCGAATCCACCTGCATGGAGGGGTCAGGCCAAAGGGGGAGACCGGTCCCCGAAACTAGTGGAGGCAGGAAACGACCCTCAGCTAGAAACAGGAGGTTGTGACATTTTATGTGGCGCAGCCCCTCGCTACACCCACTAGGAAGGCACCACATAGGGTCAGGGAAACTGGCGCCAAGTTTACCAAGAGGAGGCCCGAGGCAGCCGGACAGAAGGGTTGGTAAGAAAGGCCAGACAAAGGACACACAAAGGGGGTCCTGTGAAGCGCTCCAAAGTTATCTGGGAGTTGTCTGAGCCCCTCACCTGGTGAGCACAGTACAACGTGGGCAGCCGTTACCTGCAGACGTGGTCTAGATAATAAGAACTGTGAGTAAAGGCCCTGGACTGCATCACTGACTCCGTGTCGTTACTGCTGCTGCCCTGCACCATCACCCCCATCCTCCGCATACACTGCCCTGAGGCTATACTCCTCCCGTGGGGAGTTATGCTACGCTCTGCTGCACCCACAACACCAGCCTCAGCGGTCTGCCCTGGAGCGGCGGTTCACTCTGACCGCAATCCACGGGTGGCGTAGTCGGACATTTAAACATCAAAACCACATAAATAGTTCCGCCACTGGTTTGACCTCCCTGAGCCACGGAACCGGGTCGCCGCCACGGAGACTACAACCACCAGCATCCACCAAAAAGGGTCCGGCTCCGGGTGTCCCAAGGCCCAGGGGGCGCGTCAGAACATTTTCATCACCTTTCACAATCACCAATGGGACAAGGCAGGGATGTTCTCTGTCCCCTCTCTTATACATCCTAGTGACGGAGCACCTGCTCTCATCAATTCGCCATAACCCCAATATTAGGTGGATTGAGGTGGGAGGCACCGAGTACAAGTGCTCTCTATTTGCTGATGATGTCCTAGTATATATCACTCAATCACATATATCCATCCATGCTGTTATGGCTGAAATAGATCACTTTGTTACCTGGTCAAATTTTAAAATCAATGCAGCGAAGTCTGAGGTTCTCGATGTCTCCCTCCCCAAATCCATATAGGATTCCATCCAGTCCAACTTTCCCTTTGCCTGGCCCTCACAGGGTATCAAATACTTAGGAATTCCTATTCATAGAGACCTCTCCCATCTATGTTATCTTAATTTTGGGCCCTTTATTGAACAACTCCATACAGACCACGGTTGGCAAGTTAGAACTGTAAGATTCACTACGTGAACCACTGGTGTTTTGTGGAAAAGCACATGTGCACTGTGTTCCAAATTATTATGCAAAAAGTGTTTAGGAGTGATAAGGGAAGAATTTGTTTGTTTGTCAGTTAAACTCATTGATGGTGATGTGTGTCAGGGCTCTTTATATCACTGTAAGCAATTGCAGACACCTGTGCTAATTAGTTTGGCAGGTGTGCCCAATGAAAGGCAAGACTACTTAAGAAGGCTGTCTCACATTATTAAGCAGCCTACATTTTCTGCCAAAACGGGAAAGAAAAAGGATGTGTCGGCTGCTGAGAAGCAACAAATTGTGGAGTGTTTAGGTCAAGGCATGACTACAATCAACATTGTGCGATGATCAGGATGAAGTGTCTTGGCAATCAAGAAGTATGTAGCTGATTCACAGTACACACGTGTGCGTGCTGATAAGGGCAAATTGAGGACTCTTTCCTACAGGCAATTACGTCAGGTTGAAAGAGCATCGGCAAAAAAGCCTTGTCATAGCAGCAGACAAGTTTTTGAAGCTGCTGGTGACTCCAACGTCCCCCAAACAACAAGATGCAGGGTCCTTCAGAGGTTTGCAGCTGTGCATACGCCATCCTGTCGACCTCCTCTATCCACTTCACACAAGCAGAAACGGCTCCAGTGGGCCAAACATTACATGAAGACTGATTTCAAAACTGTTTTGTTCACGGATGAGTGCCGTGCAGCGCTCGATGGTCCAGATGGATGGAGTGGAGGATGGCTGGTTGATGGACACCCCACGCAAACACGGCTACAGCGCCAACAAGGAGGAGGTGGAATAATGTTTTGGGCTGGAATCATGGGGAGAGAGATTGTCGGCCCCTTTAGGATCCCTGAAGGCGCTAAAGATGAACTCCATAATGTATGTGGATTTTCTCAAACAGCACTTCCTGCCATGGTTCAAGAAGAAGAACCATGTATTTCACAGCAAGATCATTTTTTTGCATGATAATGCACCATCTCGTGCTGCACATAAAACATCTGCATCTCTGGCTGATATGGGCATAAAAGGGGACAAACTTATGGTGTGACCCCCATGCTCCCCTGACCTCTACCCCATTCAGAACCTTTGGAGCATCATTAAAAGGAGTGTCTATGATGGCGGGAGGCAGTTCACATCTAAGCAACAGCTCTGGGAGGGTATTCTGTCCTCATGCAAAACAATTGAAGCAGAAACCATCCAAAACCTGACAAATTCAATGGGCGAGAGAGTTCAGAAGCTCCTTTCGAACAAGGGGTCCTATGTGAAAATGTAACATCACCTAGAATAAAGTTTTGAGTTGAAAACTGTTTGATTTCAGTTTCTAACAACCTGCTAATGCTTATAATTTCAAAAATGACCATTTTTTTGGTCTTTATTAAAATGAAAAGGTTGATCGAAAAGTTTGGGGGATCTAAGCGTGTGGCAACCCAGTAGTCATGATTACTTCGAATTCTGACAATATGAGGGTCATGCTGCAGGTAGTGCAGCAAGAAGGCACTTATGTGTCTTGCGCATCTCGGAGCCCCAAAATTATTTTCCGGGCTAGATGCAGCTAAAAATTATTTTTAATTTTAAATCTGGTGAAGCTTTAGTATAGATGGCCTAATAGGATCAGTGCTGCACACTGCTACAAAGCCCAAATTATTTTCCAGTCAAGATACAGATAAACATGATTAGTAATTTTAAATCTGGTGGAGCTTATTATAGATGGCCTAATAGAATCAGTGCTGCACACTGCTACAAAGCCCAAATTATTTTCCAGCCAAGATACAGATAAACATAATTAGTAATTTGAAAGCTTAAAACGGTTGGTAGGGTGATTTTAACCAATCATCAAGCTTTTACTCTCCCCAGGATGACACAGGGGTAGAAAAGTCGTTTTGGATCCATGATTTGTTCATCTTTATGAACGTGAGTCTGTCTACATTATCAGTGGAGAGCTGCGTGCGCTTATCTGTCAGCACACCATCAGCAGCGCTGAACACACGTTCAGACAGAACGCTGGCTGCGGGGCATGACAAGATCTCCAAGGCGTAAGTGGCTAGCTCCGGCCATTTATCCAGATTGGAAGCCCAAAAAGAGCAAGGGTCCAGTGACACAGTTATGGCTTCAATGTTTACTTGGAGATACTCCTGTACCATCGTCTCTAGGCGTTGACTATGTGTCAGACTTCTTGTCTCCTGTGGCCTTGCAAAGGATGGGCTAAAAAAGTGGTGAAATGATTCCGCAAAATTGATGTTACCAGCAGATACTGTGGTTCTGTTATGGTTTGAGTGCTGAATACTTGACGGTCCCACGGTTGGCAAGTTGGAACTGTGAGATTCACTACGTGCACCACTGGTATTTTGTGGAAAAGCACATGTAAGATTCTGCAACAGTCTCTGCTGATACTCCTGCATGCGTGCATCCCTTTCTATGGCAGGAATAATTTCTGCAAATTTACTTTTGTACCGGGGATCTAACAGTGTGGCAACCCAGTAGTCAGGATTATTTCTAATTCTCACAATTTGAGGGTCATGTTGCAGGTAGTGCAGCAAGAAGGCACTCATGTGTGTTGCGCATCCAGGAGCACCAAGTCCCTGTTGTGTTGGTGGCGAGGTAACAATCATGCTTCCTTCCTCTATCCTCTCCCCCCAACCTCGCACAACAGAAATGTGATCAAGGTCTCCCTCATCTGATGAGTCTTCCATCAGTTCGTCCTCCACTTCTTCCTGGGCTCCTGCACCTTCCTCACTAGTTTGGCTGCTACCATGCGCCCTGGTAAAACCATCACCCCACCCTCACATGCCTGCCGCCTTGGTGCTGCCGACCGTCTGGACCTTGCAGATGTTAGCCCTTCCGCATACAACTCCTACTCCTCTACTTCCTCCACCTCCTCTTGTGCCACCACCTGACTCCGAATTCTGTTTAACATGTGCTCCAGCATGTAAATCACCGGAATAGTCATGCTGATAATGGCATCGTCAGCACTAAACATCTTCGTCGCCATTTCAAAACTGTGCAGAAGGGTGCATAGGTCCCTGATCTGAGACCACTCCTCCAGCGTGATTTGCCCCACCTCTGGATCTCATTGGCCCAGGCTATACGTCAGAACGTATTGCACCAGGGCTTGTCGGTGCTGCCACAGTCGCTGCAACATGTGCAGAGTTGAATTCCACCGGGTAGGCACATCGCATTTTAGCCGGTGAAGTGGCAGGCCCAACGACTTCTGAAGAGATGTAAGTCGCTGAGCTGCGGCATGCGAACTGCGGAAGTGAGCACACAGCGACCGTGCCCTCTGCAGAAGGCCATCTAGTCTGGGATAGTGGGCTAAAAATTGCTGGACAACCAGGTTCAACACGTGAGCCATACAAGGCACGTGTGTGACATTGCCCCGGCGAAGGGCCGCACCCAGGTTTGCAGCATTGTCGCACACGGCCTTCCCTGGTTTCAGGTCCAGTGGAGACAACCATTCATGAAATTGGTTCTCCAGAGCTGACCACAACTCCTCAGCTGTGTGACTCACATTTCCCAGACATTTCAATGTAAAAACCGCCTGATGACGTTGAGCTCTACTGCCAGCATAGTAAGGAGGTGTGCAGGATCCCTTCTGCGCAGTTAGAAAGCTTGTGGCATGACCAGACAGGCTTTGGGTGCAGGTGGAAGACCGAGAGGAGGTTGAGGAGGCAGAAGCAGTGGAGGAACTTTGACATAAAGAGGATTGATGCACAACTCGTGGGGACGGCAAGACTTGGACAGCAGCACCTTGTCCTGCTGTCACCATAGTTACCCAGTGCCCAGTCAGCGACATGTAACGCCCCTGTCCATGCCTACTCGTCCAAGTGTCTGTGGTGAAATGCACCCTGTCACACACAGAGTTTCTCAAAGAAGCGGTGATGTTGTGTGCGACATGCTGGTGGAGCGCAGGCACACCTTTCTTTGAGAAGTAGTGCCGACTGGGCATCTGGTACTGGGGCACTGCGACGGACATAAGGTCTCGAAAATCCTCTGTGTCCACCAGGCGGAAAGGCAGCATTTCTGTAGCCAAGAGCTTGCAGATGGTGAAATTCAACCTCTTAGCTTTCTCATGGCTAGGAGGAAATGGTCTTTTACTTGTCCACATCTGAGGGACCGAGAGCTGGCTATTGTGCTTAGACGGGGTTGATAAGGGTGTCCCCGGCAAACTGCCGGTCTGTGAGGAAGATGCAGGCGGACATGTTAGGTTGCCTTGATCCAAAGGTGGTGCTATCGATGTCGGACAGCGCTCAACACCAGCTGGTGTTACCACCTCCAAAGAAAATGATGACCTGCCAATCACGCTGGCTGTTGCGGGTAAAGAGGTGGCAGGTCTGCGCCCCAAAACAGGTGTGACTGCTGTCCCCCCAGTCACAGAGGATGAAGAGGCCGCGGATGCACAAGATATGGCAGACGGTGGTTGGCCCGGCCGGCTAGGCCGCATTGTAGCACACTGAGCTTCCCACTGCAACTTATGCTTCATGTCCATGTGCCGGTTCATGCATGAAGTACTCAAACTATGTATTTTTTGGCCTCTACTTAGCTTTTGCTGACAAATGTTACAGATAACACGAGTTGGGTCATCTTTATCGATCTGAAAAAATGCCCAGGCTATGCAAGGCTTAGCACCCATGCGACCTGAAGAGCCACCACGACTTGTGGTGAGAGGCAGAGTTGTGTTTGAGGATGCAGTTGTTGACGTGCTTCCAGTACTACGTCTCTGTCCAGGAAGGCGCAACCTGACCTCGTCGTCACTAGCATCTTCCTCCACCTCCTCTGGTGACCTCATCTCTTGGCTGACTGTGGGTTGACAGTAAGTGGGATCTCCAACCTCATCATCATCACCCTGTGCGTTATTACACCCGTCGTCCTCAGAGCCAACCTGTTCCTGCCCTGACAAAAAACTAAAGTTGTCGCTCCAATCAGGTATTTGAGTCTTATCATCGTCTTCCTCATTGTCTCCACCAACAGGAGTTACAGTTTGGGAATGAGGGTCTACATTATGGTCAGAACCTTCTGCGTCTGGTCCTGGATCCGACTCATAAAGATTCTGGGCATCAGTGCAGATCATTTCCTCGTCTGGATTCACAGAAGCGCTGGAGTCGACCTCTGATTCCCAGGCTATAGTATGAGTAAACAGCTCTGCAGACTCAACCATCTGTTCTACCTCATACTCAGACGGGCAGCTGGAGATTTGGGAGCTGTGAGGAAGCAAGTGCGATTGGGGTGACACCTTTGAGGACTGGAGTATTTGTGATGTTGAAGTTGATGTGGAGGAGAGCCCACTTAAAGGAGCACTTGATATCCGTTGAAGCACCTGCTGTTTTTGTGCCTCATCTGGAATTTGTAGCGATTGGCGTGGCCGTAAGAAAGGGATCTTATCACATTGTCCGCTAAAAGAAGTAGACATTTTAGTTTGGCTGGAAGATGGTCTTTCTTCTGCAGATGTTACTGTTGCTTTAACACCTACCCCACGGACACAACCTTTTTTCCCCTTCCCAACACGCCTATTCCCCTTTCCACCAGCAGCAGGCCTTTTTCCACTCATTTTGGTGGTTAACTAATTCACAACTCTGGAGTTGTTTGCACAAAAAAACAATGGATGGGAACCGAGCAGAGCTGAGTGGCCAAACTGTGGTATTAGACCAAAACTATTGGCTGGGTTAGATGCAGAAAAAAATTATATTCAATTTGCAACCTGATGGAGGTCAGTATAGATGGACTAATAGAACAAGTCCCACACACAGCTAGAAGCCCAAATATTTTTTCAGAGGTAGATGCAGAAAAATTTTTTATTCAGTTTGCAACCTGATGGAGGTCTGTATAGATGGATTAATAGAACAAGTCCCACACACAGCTACAAGCCCAATATTTTTTCAGAGGTAGATGCAGAAAAAAAATATATTCAGTTTGCAACCTGATGGAGGTCAGTATAGATGGACTAATAGAGAAAGTCCCACACACTGCTAGAAGGCCAAATATTTTTTCAGAGCTAGATGCAGATAAAAATTATATTCAATTTGCAACCTGATGGAGGTCAGTATAGATGGACTAATAGAACAAGTCCCACACACAGCTAGAAGCCCAAATATTTATTCAGAGGTACTGTAGATGCAGATAAAAATTATTTTTAATTTGCAACCTGATGGAGGTCAGTATAGATGGACTAATAGAGAAAGTCCCACACACTGCTAGAAGGCCAAATATTTTTTCAGAGCTAGATGCAGAAAAAAATTATATTCAGTTTGCAACCTGATGGAGGTCTGTATAGATGGATTAATAGAACAAGTCCCACACACAGCTAGAAGCCCAAATATTTTTTCAGAGGTAGATGCAGATAAAAATGATTTTTAATTTGCAACCTGATGGAGGTCAGTATAGATGGACTAATAGAGAAAGTCCCACACACTGGTAGAAGGCCAAATATTTTTTCAGAGCTAGATGCAGATAAAAATTATTTTTAATTTGCAACCTGATGGAGGTCAGTATAGATGGACTAATAGAGAAAGTCCCACACACTGCTAGAAGGCCAAATATTTTTTCAGAGCTAGATGCAGAAAAAAATTACATTCAGTTTGCAACCTGATGGAGGTCAGTATAGATGGACTAATAGAGAAAGTCCCACACACTGCTAGAAGGCCACATATTTTTTCAGAGGTAGATGCAGAAAAAAATATATTCAGTTTGCAACCTGATGGAGGTCTGTGTAGATGGATTAATAGAACAAGTCCCACACACAGCTAGAAGCCCAATATTTTTTCAGAGGTAGATGCAGAAAAAAATATATTCAGTTTGCAACCTGATGGAGGTCAGTATAGATGGACTAATACAACAAGTCCCACACACAGCTAGAAGCCCAATATTTTTTCAGAGGTAGATGCAGAAAAAAATATATTCAGTTTGCAACCTGATGGAGGTCTGTATAGATGGATTAATAGAACAAGTCCCACACACAGCTAGAAGCCCAATATTTTTTCAGAGGTAGATGCAGAAAAAAATATATTCAGTTTGCAACCTGATGGAGGTCTGTATAGATGGATTAATAGAACAAGTCCCACACACAGCTAGAAGCCCAATATTTTTTCAGAGGTAGATGCAGAAAAAAATATATTCAGTTTGCAACCTGATGGAGGTCAGTATAGATGGACTAATACAACAAGTCCCACACACAGCTAGAAGCCCAATATTTTTTCAGAGGTAGATGCAAAAAAAAATATATTCAGTTTGCAACCTGATGGAGGTCTGTATAGATGGATTAATAGAACAAGTCCCACACACAGCTAGAAGCCCAATATTTTTTCAGAGGTAGATGCAGAAAAAAATATATTCAGTTTGCAACCTGATGGAGGTCAGTATAGATGGACTAATACAACAAGTCCCAAACACAGCTAGAAGCCCAATATTTTTTCAGAGCTAGATGCAGAAAAATATTATATTCAATTTGCAACCTGATGGAGGTCAGTATAGATGGACTAATAGAATGATGCTATGCCCAAAAGATTTTACTTCACTAGGTGCAGTAAAAAAATTGGTATTCTATACACAGGTGGTATATCTTGCAACACAGATAGGCTACTCCACTAACTAACACACTCTGCAATAGGCCAAAAAGGATTAGCTTTGCTAGATTCAGCCAAATGCTGTGAAAAAAACTTGCACAGCACTGGCACAGACCTGCCTGGCAAAAACTGATAGGAACTGATGTAACCTAGTCCTGAAAAGGACTCCAATTACAATTAGTCTTTACTCCCACAATCTATTTAAGAGCACAGACCTGCCTGATAAAAGTCGTAGGAAATGCTGTAACCTAGTCCTTAAAAGGACTGCAATCACAACTATTCCCTACTCCCAAGCTATCTGTAGATTTGTGCGAAAATTGGCTTGAAATTAACAAGGTATAGCGCACACAGCAACAGCGGTGCCGTCTAACACGCAGCTGCAGCAGTGAGAAAATGGTGGCGACGGGGAAAATGGCTTGGTCTTATAGGGCAAGGACATGTGACATACACTGCCAATGACACATGCCCTTGCTTGTGTGAAAAAAAGCACTTCGCTCCGTGTGTGCGCTGCTGATAGGCTGACAGATTGCACCTCCCCACTGTAAATGCGGGAAAGAGAAAAAAAAAATGGAGATCTTCATTGTTCCTGCAGAGATCCATCCCCTGCCCCTCCCCCCACCCCGCTGTACACTCAAACTGCGTATTAACATTAATTTTCATCATTACTGAGAAAAAATCCAGTTATGATTTTGGTGCACGAACAGTTATCGAACATAAACTCGAACAGCCGAATTTTTCTCAAATTGTTCGTGTTCGCCGAACGGCTCGAACACCGCCCAAAACAGCTCGAATTTGAGATTGGCGAACAGTTCGAGTAGAACAACGCTCATCTCTACTCATTGGGCGAATCACTCTGGAACTGAAATCGGAATGTAAATTTTTTTACACTTTTTTCAATTTTTCCCCCGTGGGATATATATTCTAGCCACACACATTTGGAACTCTCCTGGGGTACTCTCACACATATTATTCCCTCATTTAGCGGATATTTTCACAAAAAAGTGAAATATTTAAAAATTCAGAAAAATGGCTGAAAACGACTAAATATCAAGGACTCATCAGGCGAATCGCTCTGGAACTGAAATCGGTACGCTCACTAACATTTCCCCTATCTGAAAGTCTGATAAACGCCCAAAAAAAGACTAAGTCCAAAAAAAAATTTTTTTCAACTTTTTTCAATTTTACACCCGTGGGATATATATTCTACCCACACACATTTGGAACTCTCCTGGGGTACTCTCACACATATTATTCCCTCATTTAGCAGATATTTTCAGAAAAGGAAATTTTCAAAAATTCAGAAAAATGGCTGAAAACGACTAAATATCAAGGACTCATCGGGCAAATCACTCTGGAACTGAAATCGGAATGCTCACTGACATTTCCCCTATCTGAAAGTCTGATAAACGCCGGAAAAATGACTAAGTCCAAAAAAAAAATTTTTTTCAACTTTTTTCAATTTTATGCCCGTGCGATGTATAGTCTACCCACGCACATTTGGAACTCTCCTGGGGTACTCTCACACATATTATTCCCTCATTTAGCGGATATTTTCACAAAAACGTGACAATTTCAAAAATTCAGAAAAATGGCTGAAAACGACAAAATATCAAGGACTCATCGGGCTAATCGCTCTGGAACTGAAATCAGAATGCTCACTGACATTTCCCCTATCTGAAAGTCTGATAAACGCCGGAAAAATGACTAAGTCCAAATAAAAAATTTTTCAACTTTTTTCAATTTTAATCCCGTGGGATATATATTCTAGCCACACACATTTGGAACTCTCCTGGGGTACTCTCACACATATTATTCCCTCATTTAGCGGATATTTTCACAAAAAAGTGAAATTTTCAAAAATTCAGAAAAATGGCTGAAAACGACAAAATATCCAGGACTCATCGGGCAAATCACTCTGGAACTGAAATCGGAATGCTCACTGACATTTCCCCTATCTTAAAGTCTGATAAACGCCGGAAAAAGTACTAAGTCCAAAAAAAAAATTTTTTTCAACTTTTTTAAATTTTATGCCCGTGCGATATATATTCTACCCACACACATTTGGAACTCTCCTTGGGTACTCTCACACATATTATTCCCTTATTTAGCGGATATTTTCACAAAAAAGAGAAATTTTCAAAAATTCTGAAAAATGGCTGAAAACGATTAAATATCAAGGACTCATCGGGCGAATCGCTCTGGATCTGAATTCGGAATGCTCACTGACATTTCCCCTATCTGAAAGTCTGATCAACACCGGAAAAATGAATAAGTCCAAAAAAAAAAATTTTTCAACTTTTTTCAATTTTATGCCCGTGCGATATATATTCTACCCACACACATTTGGAACTCTCCTGGGGTACTCTCACACATATTATTCCCTCATTTAGCGGATATTTTCACAAAAAAGTGAAATTTTCAAAAATTCAGAAAAATGGCTGAAAACGACTAAATATCAAGGACTCATTGGGCGAATCACTCTGGAACTGAAATCGGAATGCTCACTGACATTTCCCCTATCTGAAAGTCTGATAAACACCGGAAAAACGACTAAGTCCAAAAAATGACTGAGTCCAAAAAAAAAAATTTTCAACTTTTATCAATTTTACGCCCGTGGGATATATATTCTACCCACACACATTTGGAACTCTCCTGGGTTACTCTCACACATATTATTCCCTCATTTAGCGGATATTTTCACGAAAAAGGGAAATTTTCCAGAATTCAGAAAAATGGCTGAAAACGACTAAAAATCAAGGACTCATTGGGCGAATCACTCTGGAACTGAAATCGGAATGCTCACTGACATTTCCCCTATCTGAAAGTCTGATAAACGCCGGAAAAATAACTAAGTCCAAAAAAACCATTTTTTAAACTTTTTTCAATTTTTCCCCCGTGGGATATATATTGTACCCACACACATTTGGAACTCTCCTGGGGTACCCTCACACATATTATTTCCTCATTTAGTGGATATTTTCACAAAAAAGTTAAATTTTCAAAAATTCTGAAAAATGGCTGAAAACGACTAAATATCAAGGACTCATTGGGCGAATCGCTCTGGAACTGAAATCGGAATGCTCACTGACATTTCCCCTATCTGAAGGTCTGATAAACACCGGAAAAATGACTAAGTCCAAAAAATGACTAAGTCCAAAAAAAAAAATTTTCAACTTTTTTCAATTCTACCCCCGTGGGATATATATTCTACCCACACACATTTGGAACTCTCCTGGGGTACTCTAACACATATTATTCCCTCATTTAGCGGATGTTTTCACCAAAAAGGGAAATTTTCAAAAATTCAGAAAAATGGCTGAAAATGACTAAATATCATGAACTCATCGGGCGAATCGCTCTGGAACTGAAATCGGTACGCTCCCTAACATTTCCCCTATCTGAAAGTCTGATGAACGCCAGAAAAATTACTAAGTCCAAAAAAAAATATTTTTCAACTTTTTTCAATTTTACCCCCGTGGGATTTACATTCTACCCAAACACATTTGGAATTCTCCTGGGGTACTCTCACACATATTATTCCCTCATTTAGTGGATATTTTCACAAAAAAGTGAAATTTTCAAAAATTCAGAAAAATGGCTGAAAACGACACAATATCAAGGACTCATCGGGCAAATCGCTCTGGAACTGAAATCGGAATGCTCACTGACATTTCCCCTATCTTAAAGTCTGATAAACGCCGGAAAAAACACTAAGTCCCAAAAAAAAATTTTTTTCAATTTTATGCCCGTGCGATATATATTCTACCCACACACATTTGGAACTCTCCTGGGGTACTCTCACACATATTTTTCCCTAATTTAGCGGATATTTTCACAAAAAAGAGAAATTTTCAAAAATTCTGAAAAATGGCTGAAAACGACTAAATATCAAGGACTCATCGGGCGAATCGCTCTGGATCTGAAATCGGAATGCTCACTGACATTTCCCCTATCTGAAAGTCTGATAAACACCGGAAAAATGAATAAGTCCAAAAAAAAAATTTATTTCAACTTTTTTAAATTTTATGCCCGTGCGATATATATTCTACCCACACACATTTGGAACTCTCCTTGGGTACTCTCACAAATATTATTCCCTCATTTAGCGGATATTTTCACAAAAAAGAGAAATTTTCAAAAATTCTGAAAAATGGCTGAAAACGATTAAATATCAAGGACTCATCGGGCGAATCGCTCTGGATCTGAAATCGGAATGCTCACTGACATTTCCCCTATCTGAAAGTCTGATAAACGCCGGAAAAAAGACTAAGTCCAAAAAAAAAAAATTTTCAACTTTTTTCAATTTTATGCCCGTGCGATATATATTCTACCCACACACATTTGGAACTCTCCTGGGGTACTCTCACACATATTATTCCCTCATTTAGTGGATATTTTCACAAAAAAGTGAAATTTTCAAAAATTCAGAAAAATGGCTGAAAACGACTAAATATCAAGGACTCATCGGGCGAATCACTCTGGAACTGAAATCGGAATGCTCACTGACATTTCCCCTATCTGAAAGTCTGATAAACACCGGAAAAATGAATAAGTCCAAAAAAAAATTTTTTTCAACTTTTTTCAATTTTACCCCCGTGGGATTTACATTCTACCCACACACATTTGGAATTCTCCTGGGGTACTCTCACACATATTATTCCCTCATTTAGTGGATATTTTCACAAAAAAGTGAAATTTTCAAAAATTCAGAAAAATGGCTGAAAACGACACAATATCAAGGACTCATCGGGCAAATCGCTCTGGAACTGAAATCGGAATGCTCACTGACATTTCCCCTATCTTAAAGTCTGATAAACGCCGGAAAAAATACTAAGTCCCAAAAAAAAATTTTTTTCAATTTTATGCCCGTGCGATATATATTCTACCCACACACATTTGGAACTCTCCTGGGGTACTCTCACACATATTTTTCCCTAATTTAGCGGATATTTTCACAAAAAAGAGAAATTTTCAAAAATTCTGAAAAATGGCTGAAAACGACTAAATGTCAAGGACTCATCGGGCGAATCGCTCTGGATCTGAAATCGGAATGCTCACTGACATTTCCCCTATCTGAAAGTCTGATAAACACCGGAAAAATGAATAAGTCCAAAAAAAAAATTTTTTTCAACTTTTTTAAATTTTATGCCCGTGCGATATATATTCTACCCACACACATTTGGAACTCTCCTTGGGTACTCTCACACATATTATTCCCTCATTTAGCGGATATTTTCACAAAAAAGAGAAATTTTCAAAAATTCTGAAAAATGGCTGAAAACGATTAAATATCAAGGACTCATCGGGCGAATCGCTCTGGATCTGAAATCGGAATGCTCACTGACATTTCCCCTATCTGAAAGTCTGATAAACGCCGGAAAAAAGACTAAGTCCAAAAAAAAAAAATTTTCAACTTTTTTCAATTTTATGCCCGTGCGATATATATTCTACCCACACACATTTGGAACTCTCCTGGGGTACTCTCACACATATTATTCCCTCATTTAGTGGATATTTTCACAAAAAAGTGAAATTTTCAAAAATTCAGAAAAATGGCTGAAAACGACTAAATATCAAGGACTCATCGGGCGAATCACTCTGGAACTGAAATCGGAATGCTCACTGACATTTCCCCTATCTGAAAGTCTGATAAACACCGGAAAAAAGACTAAGTCCAAAAAATGACTGAGTCCAAAAAAAAAAATTTTCAACTTTTATCAATTTTACGCCCGTGGGATATATATTCTACCCACACACATTTGCAACTCTCCTGGGTTACTGTCACACATATTATTCCCTCATTTAGAGGATATTTTCACGAAAAAGGGAAATTTTCCAGAATTCAGAAAAATGGCTGAAAACGACTAAAAATCAAGGACTCATTGGGCGAATCACTCTGGAACTGAAATCGGAATGCTCACTGACATTTCCCCTATCTGAAAGTCTGATAAACGCCGGAAAAATAACTAAGTCCAAAAAAACCATTTTTTAAACTTTTTTCAATTTTTCCCCCGTGGGATATATATTGTACCCACACACATTTGGAACTCTCCTGGGGTACTCTCACACATATTATTCCCTCATTTAGTGGATATTTTCACAAAAAAGTGAAATTTTCAAAAATTCAGAAAAATGGCTGAAAACGACACAATATCAAGGACTCATCGGGCAAATCGCTCTGGAACTGAAATCAGAATGCTCACTGACATTTCCCCTATCTTAAAGTCTGATAAACGCCGGAAAAAATACTAAGTCCCAAAAAAAAATTTTTTTCAATTTTATGCCCGTGCGATATATATTCTACCCACACAACATTTGGAACTCTCCTGGGGTACTCTCACACATATTTTTCCGTAATTTAGCGGATATTTTCACAGAAAAGAGAAATTTTCAAAAATTCTGAAAAATGGCTGAAAACGACTAAATATCAAGGACTCATCGGGCGAATCGCTCTGGATCTGAAATCGGAATGCTCACTGACATTTCCCCTATCTGAAAGTCTGATAAACACCGGAAAAATGAATAAGTCCAAAAAAAAATTTTTTTCAACTTTTTTCAATTTTACCCCCGTGGGATATATATTCTACCCACACACATTTGGAACTCTCCTGGGGTAGTCTCACACATATTATTCCCTCATTTAGTGGATATTTTCACAAAAAAGTTAAATTTTCAAAAATTCAGAAAAATGGCTGAAAACGACTAAATATCAAGGACTCATTGGGCGAATCACTCTGGAACTGAAATCAGAATGCTCACTGACATTTCCCCTATCTGAAAGCCTGATAAACACCGGAAAAAAGACAAAGTAAAAAAAAAAAAATTTTTCAACTTTTTTCAATTTTATGCCCGTGCGATATATATTCTACCCACACACATTTGGAACACTCCTGGGGTACTCTCACACATATTATTCCCTCATTTAGCGGATATTTTCACAAAAAAGTTAAATTTTCAAAAATTCAGAAAAATGGCTGAAAACGACTAAATATCAAGGACTCATTGGGCGAATCGCTCTGGAACTGAAATCGGAATGCTCACTGACATTTCCCCTATCTGAAAGTCTGATAAACACCGGAAAAATGACTAAGTCCAAAAAATGACTAAGTCCAAAAAAAAAATTTTTCAACTTTTTTCAATTTTACCCCCGTGGGATATATATTCTACCCACACACATTTGGAACTCTCCTGGGTTACTCTCACACATATTATTCCCTCATTTAGTGGATATTTTCACGAAAAAGGGAAATTTTCCAGAATTCAGAAAAATGTCTGAAAACGACTAAATATCAAGGACTCATCGGGCGAATCGCTCTGGAACTGAAATCGGTACGCTCCCTGACATTTCCCCTATCTGAAAGTCTGATAAACGCCGGAAAAATGACAGTCCAAAAAAAATTTTTTTTCAACTTTTTTCAATTTTACCCCCGTGGGATATATTCTACCCACACACATTTGGAATTCTCCTGGGGTACTCTCACACATATTATTCCCTCATTTAGCGGATATTTTCACAAAAAAGTGAAATTTTCAAAAATTCAGAAAAATGGCTGAAAACGACTAAATATCAAGAACTCATCGGGCGAATCGCTCTGGAACTGAAATCGGTATGCTCCCTGACATTTCCCCTATCTGAAAGTCTGATAAACGCTGGAAAAAAGACTAAGTCCAAAAAAAAATTTTTTCAACTTTTTTCAATTTTATGCCCGTGCAATATATATTCTACCCACACACATTTGGAACTCTCCTGGGGTACTCTCACACATATTATTCCCTCATTTAGTGGATATTTTCACAAAAAAGTGAAATTTTCAAAAATTCAGAAAAATGGCTGAAAACTACTAAATATCAAGGACACATTGGGCGAATCACTCTGGAACTGAAATCGGAATGCCCACTGACATTTCCCCTATCTGAAAGTCTGATAAACGCCGGAAAAATAACTAAGTCCAAAAAAACCATTTTTTAAACTTTTTTCAATTTTTCCCCCGTGGGATATATATTCTACCCACACACATTTGAAACTCTCCTGGGGTACCCTCACACATATTATTCCTTCATTTAGTGGATATTTTCACAAAAAAGTTAAATTTTCAAAAATTCTGAAAAATGGCTGAAAACGACTAAATATCAAGGACTCATCGGGAGAATAGCTCTGGAACTGAAATCGGAATGCTCACAGACATTTTCCCTATCTGAAAGTCTGATAAACGGTGGAAAAATGACTAAGTCCAAAAAAAATTTTTTTTCAACTTTTTTCAATTTTACCCCCGTGGGATTTATATTCTACCCACACACATTTGGAACTCTCGTGGGGTACCCTCACACATATTATTCCATCATTTAGTGGATATTTTCACAAAAAAGTGAAATTTTCAAAAATTCAGAAAAATGGCTGAAAACGACTAAATATCAAGGACTCATCGGGCGAATCGCTCTGGAACTGAAATCGGAATGCTCACTGACATTTCCCGTATCTGAAAGTCTGATAAACACTGGAAAAATGACTAAGTCCAAAAAATGACTACGTCCAAAAAAAAAATTTTTCAACTTTTTTCAATTTTACCCCCGTGGGATATATATTCTATCCACACACATTTGGAATTCTCCTGGGGTACTCTCACACATATTGTTCCCTCATTTAGCGGATATTTTCACAAAAAAGGAAAATTTTCAAAAATTCAGAAAAATGGCTGAAAACAACTAAATATCAAGGACTCATCGGGCAAATCGCTCTGGAACTGAAATCGGAATGCTCACTGACATTTCCCCTATCTTAAAGTCTGATAAACGCCGGAAAAAATACTTAGTCCAAAAGAAATTTTTTTTCAACTTTTTTCAATTTTACCCCCGTGGGATATATATTCTACCCACACACATTTGGAACTCTCCTGGGGTACTCTCACACATATTATTCCCTCATTTAGTGGATATTTTCACAAAAAAGTTAAATTTTCAAAAATTCAGAAAAATGGCTGAAAACGACTAAATATCAAGGACTCATCGCGAGAATAGCTCTGGAACTGAAATCGGAATGCTCACAGACATTTTCCCTATCTGAAAGTCTGATAAACGCCGGAGAAAAGACTAAGTCAAAAAATAAAAATTTTCAACTTTTTTCAATTTTAACCCTGTGGGATATATATTCTACCCACACACATTTGGAATTCTCCTGGGGTACTCTCAACACATATTGTTCCCTCATTTAGCGGATATTTTCACAAAAAAGGGAAATTTTCAAAAATTAAGAAAAATGGCTGAAAACGACTAAATATCAAGGACTCATCGGGCGAATCGCTCTGGAACTGAAATCGGTACGCTCCCTGACATTTCCCCTATCAGAAAGTCTGATAAACACCGGAAAAATGAATAAGTCCAAAAAAAAATTTTTTTCAACTTTTTTCAATTTTACCCCCGTGGGATATATATTCTACCCACACACATTTGGAACTCTCCTGGGGTACTCTCACACATATTATTCCCTCATTTAGTGGATATTTTCACAAAAAAGTTAAATTTTCAAAAATTCAGAAAAATGGCTAAAAACGACTAAATATCAAGAACTCATTGGGCGAATCGCTCTGGAACTGAAATCGGAATGCTCACTGACATTTCCCCTATCTTAAAGTCTGATAAACGCCGGAAAAAATACTAAGTCCCAAAAAAAAATTTTTTTCAACTTTTTTCAGTTTTATGCCCGTGCAATATATATTCTACCCACACACATTTGGAACTCTCCTGGGGTACTCTCACACATATTATTCCCTCATTTAGCGGATATTTTCACAAAAAAGTGAAATTTTGAAAAATTCAGAAAAATGGCTGAAAACGACTAAATATCAAGGACTCATCGGGAGAATAGCTCTGGAACTGAAATCGGAATGCTCACTGACATTTCCCCTATCTTAAAGTCTGAGAAACACCGGAAAAATGAATAAGTCCAAAAAAAAATTTTTTTCAACTTTTTTCAATTTTACCCCCGTGGGATATATATTCTACCCACACACATTTGGAACTCTCCTGGGGTACTCTCACACATATTATTCCCTCACTTAGTGGATATTTTCACAAAAAAGTGAAATTTTGAAAAATTCAGAAAAATGGCTGAAAACGACTAAATATCAAGGACTCATCGGGAGAATAGCTCTGGAACTGAAATCGGAATGCTCACAGACATTTTCCCTATCTGAAAGTCTGATTAACGGCGGAAAAATGACTAAGTCCAAAAAAAATTTTTTTTCAACTTTTTTCAATTTTACCCCCGTGGGATTTATATTCTACCCACACACATTTGGAAATCTCCTGGGGTACCCTCACAGATATTATTCCCGCATTTAGTGGATATTTTCACAAAAAAGTGAAAATTTCAAAAATTCAGAAAAATGGCTGAAAACGACAAAATATCAAGGACTCATCAGGCGAATCGCTCTGGAACTGAAATCGGAATGCTCACTGACATTTCCCCTATCTGAAAGTCTGATAAACGCCGGAAAAAAGACTAAGTCCAAAAAAAATTTTTTTTTAACTTTTTTCAACTTTTTACAATTTTGTGCCCGTGCGATATATATTCTACCCACACACATTTGGAACTCTCCTGGGGTACTCTCACACATATTATTCCCTCATTTAGTGGATATTTTCACAAAAAAGTTAAATTTTCAAAAATTCAGAAAAATGGCTGAAAACGACTAAATATCAAGGACTCATCGCGAGAATAGCTCTGGAACTGAAATCGGAATGCTCACAGACATTTTCCCTATCTGAAAGTCTGATAAACGCCGGAGAAAAGACTAAGTCCAAAAAAAAAAATTTTCAACTTTTTTCAATTTTAACCCCGTGGGATATATATTCTACCCACACACATTTGGAACTCTCCTGGGGTACTCTCACACATATTATTCCCTCATTTAGCGGATATTTTCACAAAAAAGAAAAATTTTCAAAAATTCAGAAAAATGGCTGAAAACAACTAAATATCAATGATTCATCGGGCGAATCGCTCTGGAACTGAAATCGGTACGCTCCCTGACATTTCCCCTATCTGAAAGTCTGATAAACACAGGAAAAATGACTAAGTCCAAAAAAAAAATTTTCAACTTTTTTCAATTTTACCCCCGTGGGATATATATTCTACCCACACACATTTGGAACTCTCCTGGGGTACTCTCACACATATTATTCCCTCATTTAGCGGATATTTTCACAAAAAAGGGAAATTTTCAAAAATTAAGAAAAATGGCTGAAAACGACTAAATATCAAGGACTCATCAGGCGAATCGCTCTGGAACTGAAATCGGTATGCTCCCTGACATTTCCCCTATCTGAAAGTCTGATAAACGCCAGAAAAATGACTAAGTGCAAAAAAAAAAATTTTTTCGACTTTTTTCAATTTTACCCCCGTGGGATATATATTCTACCCACACACATTTGGAATTCTCCTGGGGTATTCTCACACATATTATTCCCTCATTCAGCGGATATTTTCACAAAAAAGTGAAAATTTCAAAAATTCAGAAAAATGGCTGAAAACGACAAAATATCAAGGACTCATCGGGCGAATCGCTCTGGAACTGAAATCAGAATGCTCACTGACATTTCCCCTATCTGAAAGTCTGATAAACGCCGGAAAAATGACTAAGTCCCCAAAAAAATTGTTTTTAACTTTTTTCAATTTTACCCCCGTGGGATAGATATTCAACCCACACACATTTGGTACTCTCCTGGGGTACTCTCACACATATTATTCCCTCATTTAGCGGATATTTTCACAAAAAAGGGAAATTTTCAAAAATTCAGAAAAATGGCTGAAAACGACAAAATATCAAGGACTCATCGGGCGAATCGCTCTGGAACTGAAATCGGTACGCTCACTCACATTTCCCCTATCTGAAAGTCTGATAAACGCCGGAAAAATGACTAAGTCCAAAAAAAACATTTTTTCAACGTTTTTCAATTTTACCCCCGTGGGATATATATTCTACCCACACACATTTGGAATTCTCCAGGGGTACTCTCACACATATTATTCCCTCATTTAGCGGATATTTTCACAAAAAAGTGAAATTTTCAAAAATTCAGAAAAATGGCTGAAAACGACAAAATATCAAGGACTCATCGGGCGAATCGCTCTGGAACTGAAATCGGAATGCTCACTGACATTTCCCCTATCTGAAAGTCTGATAAACGCCGGAAAAATGACTAAGTCCAAAAAAAATTTTTTCAACTTTTTTCACTTTTACCCCCGTGGGATATATATTCTACCCACACACATTTGGAACTCTCCTGGGGTACCCTGACACATTTTATTCCCACATTTAGTGGATATTTTCACAAAAAAGTGAATTTTTCAAAAATTCAGAAAATGGCTGATAACGACTAAATATCAAAGACTCATCGGGCAAATCGCTCTGGAACTGAAATCGGTATGCTCCCTGACATTTCCCCTATCTGAAAGTCTGATAAACGCCGGAAAAATGACTAAGTCCAAAAAAAAAATTTTCAACTTTTTTCAATTTTACCCCCGTGGGATATATATTCTACCCACACACATTTGGAACTCTCCTGGGGTACTCTCACACATATTATTCCCTCATTTAGTGGATATTTTCACAAAAAAGTTAAATTTTCAAAAATTCAGAAAAATGGCTGAAAACGACTAAATATCAAGGACTCATCGCGAGAATAGCTCTGGAACTGAAATCGGAATGCACACAGACATTTTCCCTATCTGAAAGTCTGATAAACGCCGGAGAAAAGACTAAGTCAAAAAATAAAAATTTTCAACTTTTTTCAATTTTAACCCTGTGGGATATATATTCTACCCACACACATTTGGAATTCTCCTGGGGTACTCTCAACACATATTGTTCCCTCATTTAGCGGATATTTTCACAAAAAAGGGAAATTTTCAAAAATTAAGAAAAATGGCTGAAAACGACTAAATATCAAGGACTCATCGGGCGAATCGCTCTGGAACTGAAATCGGTACGCTCCCTGACATTTCCCCTATCTGAAAGTCTGATAAACACCGGAAAAATGAATAAGTCCAAAAAAAAATTTTTTTCAACTTTTTTCAATTTTACCCCCGTGGGATATATATTCTACCCACACACATTTGGAACTCTCCTGGGGTACTCTCACACATATTATTCCCTCATTTAGTGGATATTTTCACAAAAAATTTAAATTTTCAAAAATTCAGAAAAATGGCTAAAAACGACTAAATATCAAGAACTCATTGGGCGAATCGCTCTGGAACTGAAATCGGAATGCTCACTGACATTTCCCCTATCTTAAAGTCTGATAAACGCCGGAAAAAATACTAAGTCCCAAAAAAAAATTTTTTTCAACTTTTTTCAATTTTATGCCCGTGCAATATATATTCTACCCACACACATTTGGAACTCTCCTGGGGTACTCTCACACATATTATTCCCTCATTTAGCGGATATTTTCACAAAAAAGAGAAATTTTCAAAAATTCTGAAAAATGGCTGAAAACGACTAAATATCAAGGACTCATCGGGCGAATCGCTCTGGATCTGAAATCGGAATGCTCACTGACATTTCCCCTATCTGAAAGTCTGAGAAACACCGGAAAAATGAATAAGTCCAAAAAAAAATTTTTTTCAACTTTTTTCAATTTTACCCCCGTGGGATATATATTCTACCCACACACATTTGGAACTCTCCTGGGGTACTCTCACACATATTATTCCCTCACTTAGTGGATATTTTCACAAAAAAGTGAAATTTTGAAAAATTCAGAAAAATGGCTGAAAACGACTAAATATCAAGGACTCATCGGGAGAATAGCTCTGGAACTGAAATCGGAATGCTCACAGACATTTTCCCTATCTGAAAGTCTGATTAACGGCGGAAAAATGACTAAGTCCAAAAAAAATTTTTTTTCAACTTTTTTCAATTTTACCCCCGTGGGATTTATATTCTACCCACACACATTTGGAAATCTCCTGGGGTACCCTCACACATATTATTCCCTCATTTAGTGGATATTTTCACGAAAAAGTGAAATTTTCAAAAATTCAGAAAAATGGCTGAAAACGACTAAATATCAAGGACTCATTGGGCGAATCACTCTGGAACTGAAATCGGAATGCTCACTGACATTTCCCCTATCTGAAAGTCTGATAAACACTGGAAAAATGACTAAGTCCAAAAAATGACTACGTCCAAAAAAAAAATTTTTCAACTTTTTTCAATTTTACCCCCGTGGGATATATATTCTACCCACACACATTTGGAATTCTCCTGGGGTACTCTCACACATATTATTCCCTCATTTAGCGGATATTTTCACAAAAAAGTGAAAATTTCAAAAATTCTGAAAAATGGCTGAAAACGACAAAATATCAAGGACTCATCAGGCGAATCGCTCTGGAACTGAAATCGGAATGCTCACTGACATTTCCCCTATCTGAAAGTCTGATAAACGCCGGAAAAAAGACTAAGTCCAAAAAAAATTTTTTTTTAACTTTTTTCAACTTTTTACAATTTTGTGCCCGTGCGATATATATACTACCCACACACATTTGGAACTCTCCTGGGGTACTCTCACACATATTATTCCCTCATTTAGTGGATATTTTCACAAAAAAGTTAAATTTTCAAAAATTCAGAAAAATGGCTGAAAACGACTAAATATCAAGGACTCATCGCGAGAATAGCTCTGGAACTGAAATCGGAATGCTCACAGACATTTTCCCTATCTGAAAGTCTGATAAACGCCGGAGAAAAGACTAAGTCCAAAAAAAAAAATTTTCAACTTTTTTCAATTTTAACCCCGTGGGATATATATTCTACCCACACACATTTGGAACTCTCCTGGGGTACTCTCACACATATTATTCCCTCATTTAGCGGATATTTTCACAAAAAAGAAAAATTTTCAAAAATTCAGAAAAATGGCTGAAAACAACTAAATATCAATGATTCATCGGGCGAATCGCTCTGGAACTGAAATCGGTACGCTCCCTGACATTTCCCCTATCTGAAAGTCTGATAAACACAGGAAAAATGACTAAGTCCAAAAAAAAAATTTTCAACTTTTTTCAATTTTACCCCCGTGGGATATATATTCTACCCACACACATTTGGAACTCTCCTGGGGTACTCTCACACATATTATTCCCTCATTTAGCGGATATTTTCACAAAAAAGGGAAATTTTCAAAAATTAAGAAAAATGGCTGAAAACGACTAAATATCAAGGACTCATCAGGCGAATCGCTCTGGAACTGAAATCGGTATGCTCCCTGACATTTCCCCTATCTGAAAGTCTGATAAACGCCAGAAAAATGACTAAGTGCAAAAAAAAAAATTTTTTCGACTTTTTTCAATTTTACCCCCGTGGGATATATATTCTACCCACACACATTTGGAATTCTCCTGGGGTATTCTCACACATATTATTCCCTCATTTAGCGGATATTTTCACAAAAAAGTGAAAATTTCAAAAATTCAGAAAAATGGCTGAAAACGACAAAATATCAAGGACTCATCGGGCGAATCGCTCTGGAACTGAAATCAGAATGCTCACTGACATTTCCCCTATCTGAAAGTCTGATAAACGCCGGAAAAATGACTAAGTCCCCAAAAAAATTGTTTTTAACTTTTTTCAATTTTACCCCCGTGGGATAGATATTCAACCCACACACATTTGGTACTCTCCTGGGGTACTCTCACACATATTATTCCCTCATTTAGCGGATATTTTCACAAAAAAGGGAAATTTTCAAAAATTCAGAAAAATGCCTGAAAATGACAAAATATCAAGGACTCATCGGGCGAATCGCTCTGGAACTGAAATCGGTACGCTCACTCACATTTCCCCTATCTGAAAGTCTGATAAACGCCGGAAAAATGACTAAGTCCAAAAAAAACATTTTTTCAACGTTTTTCAATTTTACCCCCGTGGGATATATATTCTACCCACACACATTTGGAATTCTCCAGGGGTACTCTCACACATATTATTCCCTCATTTAGCGGATATTTTCACAAAAAAGTGAAATTTTCAAAAATTCAGAAAAATGGCTGAAAACGACAAAATATCAAGGACTCATCGGGCGAATCGCTCTGGAACTGAAATCGGAATGCTCACTGACATTTCCCCTATCTGAAAGTCTGATAAACGCCGGAAAAATGACTAAGTCCAAAAAAAACATTTTTTCAACTTTTTTCACTTTTACCCCCGTGGGATATATATTCTACCCACACACATTTGGAACTCTCCTGGGGTACCCTGACACATTTTATTCCCACATTTAGTGGATATTTTCACAAAAAAGTGAATTTTTCAAAAATTCAGAAAATGGCTGATAACGACTAAATATCAAGTACTCATCGGGCAAATCGCTCTGGAACTGAAATCGGTATGCTCCCTGACATTTCCCCTATCTGAAAGTCTGAAAAACGCCGGAAAAATGACTAAGTGCAAAAAAAAATTTTTTTCGACTTTTTTCAATTTTACCCCCGTGGGATATATAATCTACCCACACACATTTGGAACTCTCCTGGGGTACTCTCACACATATTATTCCCTCATTTAGCGGATATTTTCACAAAAAAGTGAAAATTTCAAAAATTCAGAAAAATGGCTGAAAACGACAAAATATCAAGGACTCATCGGCCGAATCGCTCTGGAACTGAAATCAGAATGCTCACTGACATTTTCCCTATCTGAAAGTCTGATAAACGCCGGAGAAAGGACTAAGTCCAAAAAAAAAATTTTTTCAACTTTTTTCAATTTTACCCCCGTGGGATATATATTCTACCCACACACATTTGGAACTCTCCTGGGGTACTCTCACACATATTATTCCCTCATTTAGCGGATATTTTCACAAAAAAGAGAAATTTTCAAAAATTCAGAAAAATGGCTGAAAACAACTAAATATCAAGGACTCATCGGTCGAATCGCTCTGGAACTGAAATCGGTACGCTCCCTGACATTTCCCCTATCTGAAAATCTGATAAACACAGGAAAAATGACTAAGTCCAAAAAAAAAATTTTCAACTTTTTTCAATTTTACCCCCGTGGGATATATATTCTACCCACACACATTTGGAACTCTCCTGGGGTACTCTCACACATATTATTCCCTCATTTAGCGGATATTTTCACAAAAAAGGGAAATTTTCAAAAATTAAGAAAAATGGCTGAAAACGACTAAATATCAAGGACTCATCAGGCGAATCGCTCTGGAACTGAAATCGGTATGCTCCCTGACATTTCCCCTATCTGAAAGTCTGATAAACGCCGGAAAAATGACTAAGTGCAAAAAAAAATTTTTTTCGACTTTTTCAATTTTACCCCCGTGGGATATATAATCTACCCACACACATTTGGAACTCTCCTGGGGTACTCTCACACATATTATTCCCTCATTTAGCGGATATTTTCACAAAAAAGTGAAAATTTCAAAAATTCAGAAAAATGGCTGAAAACGACAAAATATCAAGGACTCATCGGCCGAATCGCTCTGGAACTGAAATCAGAATGCTCACTGACATTTTCCCTATCTGAAAGTCTGATAAACGCCGGAGAAAAGACTAAGTCCAAAAAAAAAATTTTTTCAACTTTTTTCAATTTTACCCCCGTGGGATATATATTCTACCCACACACATTTGGAACTCTCCTGGGGTACTCTCACACATATTATTCCCTCATTTAGCGGATATTTTCACAAAAAAGAGAAATTTTCAAAAATTCAGAAAAATGGCTGAAAACAACTAAATATCAAGGACTCATCGGTCGAATCGCTCTGGAACTGAAATCGGTACGCTCCCTGACATTTCCCCTATCTGAAAATCTGATAAACACAGGAAAAATGACTAAGTCCAAAAAAAAAATTTTCAACTTTTTTCAATTTTACCCCCGTGGGATATATATTCTACCCACACACATTTGGAACTCTCCTGGGGTACTCTCACACATATTATTCCCTCATTTAGCGGATATTTTCACAAAAAAGGGAAATTTTCAAAAATTAAGAAACATGGCTGAAAACGACTAAATATCAAGGACTCATCAGGCGAATCGCTCTGGAACTGAAATCGGTATGCTCCCTGACATTTCCCCTATCTGAAAGTCTGATAAACGCCAGAAAAATGACTAAGTGAAAAAAAAAATTTTTTTCGACTTTTTTCAATTTTACCCCCGTGGGATATATATTCTACCCACACACATTTGGAACTCTCCTGGGGTACTCTCACACATATTATTCCCTCATTTAGCGGATATTTTCACAAAAAAGAGAAATTTTCAAAAATTCTGAAAAATGGCTGAAAACGACTAAATATCAAGGACTCATCGGGCGAATCGCTCTAGATCTGAAATCGGAATGCTCACTGACATTTCCCCTATCTGAAAGTCTGATAAACACCGGAAAAATGACTAAGTCCAAAAAATGACTAAGCCCAAAAAAAAAATTTTTCAACTTTTTTCAATTTTATGCACGTGGGATATATATTCTACCCACACACATTTGCAACTCTCCTGGGGTACCCTCACACATATTATTCCCTCATTTAGTGGATATTATCACAAAAAAGTGAAATGTTAAAAAATTCTGAAAATTGGTTGAAAACGACTAAATATCAAGGAATCATCAGGCTAATCGCTCTGGAACTGAAATCGGAACGCTCACTGACATTTCCACTATCTGAAAGTCTGATAAACGCCGGAAAAATGACTAATTCCAAAAAAAATTTTTCAACTTTTTTCAATTTTACCCCCGTGGGATATAAATTCTACCCACACACATTTGGAACTCTCCTGGAGTACCCTCACACATATTATTCCCTCATTTAGTGGATATTTTCACAAAAAAAGTGAAATTTTCAAAAATTCTGAAAATTGGCTGAAAATGACTAAATATCATGGACTCATCGGGCGATTCTCTCTGGAACTGAAAACGGAACGCTCACTGACATTTCTCCTATCTGAAGGTCTGATGAATGCCGGAAAAATGTCTAATTCCCAAAAATAAAATTTTTAAACATTTTTCAATTTTACCCCCGTGGGATATATAATCTACCCACTCACATTTGGAACTCTCCTGGGGTACCCTCACACATATTATTCCCTCATCTAGCTTATATTTTCACAAAAAATGAAATTTTCAAAAAATCTGAAAATTTGCTGAAAATGACTAAATATCAAGGAATCTTCGGGCAAATCGCTCTGGAACTGAAATCGGTACGCTCACTGACATTTCCCCTATCTCAAAGTCTGATAAATGCCAGAAAAATGACAAAGTCAAAAAAAAAATTTTTTTCAACTTTTTTCAATTTTACCCCCGTGGGATATATATTCTACCCGCACACATTTCGAATTCTCCTGAGGTACCCTCACACATATTATTACCACATTTAGCGGATATTTTCACAAAAAAGTGACATTTTCAAAAATTCTGAAAAATGTCTGAAAACGACTAAATATCAAGGACTCATCGGGCGATTCGCTCTGGAACTGAAAACAGAATGCTCACTGACATTTCTCCTCTCTGAAAGTTTGATAAACGCTGGAAAAATGACTAATTCCAAAAAAAAAATTTTTTAAACTTTTTCCAATTTTACCCCCGTGGGATATATAATCTACCCACTCACATTTGGTACTCTCCTGGGGTACCCTCACACATATTATTCCCTCATCTAGCTTATATTTTCACAAAAAAATGAAATTTTCAAAAATTCAGAAAAATGGCTGAAAACGACTAAATATCAAGGACTCATTGGGCGAATCACTCTGGAACTGAAATCGGAATGCTCACTGACATTTCTCCTATCTGAAAGTCTGATGAACGCCGGAAAAATGTGTAATTCCCCAAAAAAAAATTTTTTTCAACTTTTTTCAATTTTACCCCCGTGGGATTTATATTCTACCCACACACATTTGGAACTCTCCTGGGGTACTCTCACACATATTATTCCCTCATTTAGCGGATATTTTCACAAAAAAGTGAAATTTTCAAAAATTCTGAAAAATGGCTGAAAACGACTAAATATCAAGGACTCATTGGGCGAATCGCTCTGGAACTGAAATCGGAATGCTCACTGACATTTCCCCTATCTGAAAGTCTGATAAACGCCGGAAAAATGACTAAGTCCAAAAACAAAATTTTTAAACTTTTTTCAATTTTACCCCCGTGGGATATATATTCTACCCACACACATTTGGAACTCTCCTGGGGTACTCTCACACATATTATTCCCTCATTTAGTGGATATTTTCACAAAAAAGTGAAAATTTCAAAATTTCAGAAAAATGCCTGAAAACGACAAAATATCAAGGACTCATCGGGCGAATCGCTCTGGAACTGAAATCGGAATGCTCACTGACATTTTCCCTATCTGAAAGTCTGATAAATGCCGGAAAAATGACTTAGTCCAAAAAAAAATTTTTTCAACTTTTTCCAATTTTACCCCCATGGGATATATATTCTACCCACACACATTTGGAATTCTCCTGGGGTACTCTCACACATATTATTCCCTCATTTAGTGGATATTTTCACAAAAAAGTGAAATTTTCAAAAATTCAGAAAAATGGCTGAAAACGACTAAATATCAAGGACTCATTGGGCGAATCACTCTGGAACTGAAATCGGAATGCTCACTGACATTTCTCCTATCTGAAAGTCTGATGAACGCTGGAAAAATGTGTAATTCCCCAAAAAAAATTTTTTTCAACTTTTTTCAATTTTACCCCCGTGGGATTTATATTCTACCCACACACATTTGGAACTCTCCTGGGGTACTCTCACACATATTATTCCCTCATTTAGCGGATATTTTCACAAAAAAGTGAAATTTTCAAAAATTCTGAAAAATGGCTGAAAACGACTAAATATCAAGGACTCATTGGGCGAATCGCTCTGGAACTGAAATCGGAATGCTCACTGACATTTCCCCTATCTGAAAGTCTGATAAACGCCGGAAAAATGACTAAGTCCAAAAACAAAATTTTTAAACTTTTTTCAATTTTACCCCCGTGGGATATATATTCTACCCACACACATTTGGAACTCTCCTGGGGTACTCTCACACATATTATTCCCTCATTTAGTGGATATTTTCACAAAAAAGTGAAAATTTCAAAATTTCAGAAAAATGCCTGAAAACGACAAAATATCAAGGACTCATCGGGCGAATCGCTCTGGAACTGAAATCGGAATGCTCACTGACAATTTCCCTATCTGAAAGTCTGATAAATGCCGGAAAAATGACTTAGTCCAAAAAAAAATTTTTTCAACTTTTTCCAATTTTACCCCCATGGGATATATATTCTACCCACACACATTTGGAATTCTCCTGGGGTACTCTCACACATATTATTCCCTCATTTAGTGGATATTTTCACAAAAAAGTGAAATTTTCAAAAATTCAGAAAAATGGCTGAAAACGACTAAATATCAAGGACTCATTGGGCGAATCACTCTGGAACTGAAATCGGAATGCTCACTGACATTTCTCCTATCTGAAAGTCTGATGAACGCTGGAAAAATGTGTAATTCCCCAAAAAAAATTTTTTTCAACTTTTTTCAATTTTACCCTCGTGGGATTTATATTCTACCCACACACATTTGGAACTCTCCTGGGGTACTCTCACACATATTATTCCCTCATTTAGCGGATATTTTCACAAAAAAGTGAAATTTTCAAAAATTCTGAAAAATGGCTGAAAACGACTAAATATCAAGGACTCATTGGGCGAATCGCTCTAGAACTGAAATCGGAATGCTCACTGACATTTCCCCTATCTGAAAGTCTGATAAACGCCGGAAAAATGACTTAGTCCAAAAAAATTTTTTCAACTTTTTCCAATTTTACCCCCATGGGATATATATTCTACCCACACACATTTGGAATTCTCCTGGGGTACTCTCACACATATTATTCCCTCATTTAGTGGATATTTTCACAAAAAAGTGAAATTTTCAAAAATTCAGAAAAATGGCTGAAAACGACTAAATATCAAGGACTCATTGGGCGAATCACTCTGGAACTGAAATCGGAATGCTCACTGACATTTCTCCTATCTGAAAGTCTGATGAACGCTGGAAAAATGTGTAATTCCCCAAAAAAAATTTTTTTCAACTTTTTTCAATTTTACCCACGTGGGATTTATATTCTACCCACACACATTTGGAACTCTCCTGGGGTACTCTCACACATATTATTCCCTCATTTAGCGGATATTTTCACAAAAAAGTGAAATTTTCAAAAATTCTGAAAAATGGCTGAAAACGACTAAATATCAAGGACTCATTGGGCGAATCGCTCTGGAACTGAAATCGGAATGCTCACTGACATTTCCCCTATCTGAAAGTCTGATAAACGCCGGAAAAATGACTTAGTCCAAAAAAAAATTTTTTCAACTTTTTCCAATTTTACCCCCATGGGATATATATTCTACCCACACACATTTGGAATTCTCCTGGGGTACTCTCACACATATTATTTCCTCATTTAGTGGATATTTTCACAAAAAAGTGAAATTTTCAAAAATTCAGAAAAATGGCTGAAAACGACAAAATATCAAGGACTCATCGGGCGAATCGCTCTGGAACTGAAATCGGAATGCTCACTGACATTTTCCCTATCTGAAAGTCTGATAAATGCCGGAAAAATGACAGTCCAAAAAAAATTTTTTTCAACTTTTTCCAATTTTACCCCCATGGGATATATATTCTACCCACACACATTTGGAACTCTCCTGGGGTACTCTCACACATATTATTCCCTCATTTAGCGGATATTTTCACAAAAAAGAGAAATTTTCAAAAATTCTGAAAAATGGCTGAAAACGACTAAATATCAAGGACTCATCGGGCGAATCGCTCTAGATCTGAAATCGGAATGCTCACTGACATTTCCCCTATCTGAAAGTCTGATAAACACCGGAAAAATGACTAAGTCCAAAAAATGACTAAGTCCAAAAAAAATTTTTTTCCATTTTTTTCTATTTTACCCCCTGGGATATATATTCTACCCACACACATTGCAAACTCTCGTGGGGTACCCTCACACATATTATTCCCTCATCTAGCTGTTATTTTCACAAAAAAGTGAAATTTTCAAAAATTCAGAAAAATGTCTGAAAACGACTAAATATCAAGGACTCATCGGGCGATTCGCTCTGGAACTGAAAACAGAATGCTCACTGACATTTCTCCTCTCTGAAAGTTTGATAAACGCTGGAAAAATGACTAATTCCAAAAAAAAAATTTTTTAAACTTTTTCCAATTTTACCCCCGTGGGATATATAATCTACCCACTCACATTTGGAACTCTCCTGGGGTACCCTCACACATATTATTCCCTCATCTAGCTTATATTTTCACAAAAAAATGAAATTTTCAAAAATTCAGAAAAATGGCTGAAAACGACTAAATATCAAGGACTCATTGGGCGAATCACTCTGGAACTGAAATCGGAATGCTCACTGACATTTCTCCTATCTGAAAGTCTGATGAACGCCGGAAAAATGTGTAATTCCCCCAAAAAAAATTTTTTTCAACTTTTTTCAATTTTACCCCCGTGGGATTTATATTCTACCCACACACATTTGGAACTCTCCTGGGGTACTCTCACACATATTATTCCCTCATTTAGCGGATATTTTCACAAAAAAGTGAAATTTTCAAAAATTCTGAAAAATGGCTGAAAACGACTAAATATCAAGGACTCATTGGGCGAATCGCTCTGTAACTGAAATCGGAATGCTCACTGACATTTCCCCTATCTGAAAGTCTGATAAACGCCGGAAAAATGACTAAGTCCAAAAACAAAATTTTTAAACTTTTTTCAATTTTACCCCCGTGGGATATATATTCTACCCACACACATTTGGAACTCTCCTGGGGTACTCTCACACATATTATTCCCTCATTTAGTGGATATTTTCACAAAAAAGTGAAAATTTCAAAATTTCAGAAAAATGCCTGAAAACGACAAAATATCAAGGACTCATCGGGCGAATCGCTCTGGAACTGAAATCGGAATGCTCACTGACATTTTCCCTATCTGAAAGTCTGATAAATGCCGGAAAAATGACTTAGTCCAAAAAAAAATTTTTTCAACTTTTTCCAATTTTACCCCCATGGGATATATATTCTACCCACACACATTTGGAATTCTCCTGGGGTACTCTCACACATATTATTCCCTCATTTAGTGGATATTTTCACAAAAAAGTGAAATTTTCAAAAATTCAGAAAAATGGCTGAAAACGACTAAATATCAAGGACTCATTGGGCGAATCACTCTGGAACTGAAATCGGAATGGTCACTGACATTTCTCCTATCTGAAAGTCTGATGAACGCTGGAAAAATGTGTAATTCCCCAAAAAAAAATTTTTTCAACTTTTTTCAATTTTACCCTCGTGGGATTTATATTCTACCCACACACATTTGGAACTCTCCTGGGGTACTCTCACACATATTATTCCCTCATTTAGCGGATATTTTCACAAAAAAGTGAAATTTTCAAAAATTCTGAAAAATGGCTGAAAACGACTAAATATCAAGGACTCATTGGGCGAATCGCTCTGGAACTGAAATCGGAATGCTCACTGACATTTCCCCTATCTGAAAGTCTGATAAACGCCGGAAAAATGACTTAGTCCAAAAAAAAATTTTTTCAACTTTTTCCAATTTTACCCCCATGGGATATATATTCTACCCACACACATTTGGAATTCTCCTGGGGTACTCTCACACATATTATTCCCTCATTTAGTGGATATTTTCACAAAAAAGTGAAATTTTCAAAAATTCAGAAAAATGGCTGAAAACGACAAAATATCAAGGACTCATCGGGCGAATCGCTCTGGAACTGAAATCGGAATGCTCACTGACATTTTCCCTATCTGAAAGTCTGATAAATGCCGGAAAAATGACAGTCCAAAAAAAATTTTTTTCAACTTTTTTCAATTTTACCCCCGTGGGATTTATATTCTACCCACACACATTTGGAACACTCCTGGGGTACTCTCACATATATTATTCCCACATTTAGCGGATATTTTCGCAAAAAAGTGAAATTTTCAAAAATTCGGAAAAATTGCTGAAAACGACTAAGTATCAAGGACTCATCGGGAGAATAGCTCTGGAACTGAAAACGGAACGCTCACTGACATTTCCCCTATCTGAAAGTCTGATAAACGCCGGAAAAATGACTAATTCCCCCCAAAAATTTTTTTTAACTTTTTCCAATTTTACCCCCGTGGGATATATAATCTACCCACTCACATTTGGAACTCTCCTGGGGTACCCTCACACATATTATTCCCTCATCTAGCTTATATTTTCACAAAAAAGTGAAATTTTCAAAAAATCTGAAAATTGGCTGAAAATGACTAAATATCAAGGTCTCATCGGGCGAATC
Source organism: Phyllobates terribilis (assembly GCF_046119375.1). NCBI lineage: Eukaryota > Metazoa > Chordata > Amphibia > Anura > Dendrobatidae > Phyllobates > Phyllobates terribilis. The sequence goes on along the minus strand of NW_027362769.1, from coordinate 46,106,636 downwards.
ACTCTGGAACTGAAATCGGAACGCTCACTGACATTTTCGCTATCTGAAAGTCTGATAAACGCCGGAAAAATGACTAAGTCCAAAAAAAATTTTTTTTCAACTTTTTTCAATTTTACCCCTATGGGTTATATATTCTACCCACAAACATTTGGAACTCTCCTGGGGTACTCTCACACATATTATTCCTCATTTAGTGGATATTTTCACAAAAAAGTGAAATTTTCAAAAATTCATAAAAATGGCTGAAAACGACTAAATATCAAGGACTCATCAGGCGAATCGCTCTGGAACTAAAATCGGTACGCTCACTAACATTTCCCCTATCTGAAAGTCAGATAAACGCCGGAAAAATGACTAAGTCCCCCAAAAAAAATTTTAAACTTTTTTCAATTTTACCCCCGTGGGATATACATTCTACCCACACACATTTGGACCTCTCCTGGGGTACTCTCACACATATTATTCCCTCATTTAGCGGATATTTTCACAAAAAAGTGAAGTTTTCAAAAATTCAGAAAAATGGCTGAAAACGACTAAATATCAAGGACTCATCGGGCGAATCGCTCTGGAACTGAAATCGGAATGCTCACTGACATTTCCCCTATCTGAAAGTCTGATAAACGCCGGAAAAATGACTAAGTCCAAAAACAAAATTTTTAAACTTTTTTCAATTTTACCCCCGTGGGATATATATTCTACCCACACACATTTGGAACTCTCCTGGGGTACTCTCACACATATTATTCCCTCATTTAGTGGATATTTTCACAAAAAAGTGAAATTTTCCAAAATTCTGAAAGTTGGCTGAAAGCGACTAAACATCAAGGACTCATCGGGAGAATCGCTCTGGAACTGAAATCGGAATGCTCACTGACATTTTCCCTATCTGAAAGTCTGATAAACGCCGGAAAAATGACTAAGTCCAAAAAAAAATTTTTTTCAACTTTTTTCAATTTTACCCCTATGGGTTATATATTCTACCCACACACATTTGGAACTCTCCTGGGGTACTCTCACACATATTATTCCCTCATTTAGCGGATATTTTCACAAAAAAGTGAAATTTTCAAAAATTCAGAAAAATGGCTGAAAACGACTAAGTATCAAGGACTCATCGGGAGAATAGCTCTGGAACTGAAAACGGAACGCTCACTGACATTTCCCCTATCTGAAAGTCTGATAAACGCCGGAAAAATGACTAATTCCCCCAAAAAAATTTTTTAAACTTTTTCCAATTTTACCCCCGTGGGATATATAATCTACCCACTCACATTTGGAACTCTCCTGGGGTACCCTCACACATATTATTCCCTCATCTAGCTTATATTTTCACAAAAAAGTGAAATTTTCAAAAAATCTGAAAATTGGCTGAAAATGACTAAATATCAAGGTCTCATCGGGCGAATCACTCTGGAACTGAAATCGGAACGCTCACTGACATTTTCGCTATCTGAAAGTCTGATAAACGCCGGAAAAAAGACTAAGTCCCCAAAAAAAAATTTAAAACTTTTTTCAATTTTACCCCCGTGGGATATATATACTAGCCACACACATTTGGAACTCTCCTGGGGTACTCTCACACATATTATTCCCTCATTTAGTGGATATTTTCACTAAAAAGTTAAATTTTCAAAAATTCAGAAAAATGGCTGAAAACGACTAAATATCAAGGACTCATCAGGCGAATCGCTCTGGAACTGAAATCGGTACGCTCACTAACATTTCCCCTATCTGAAAGTCTGATAAACGCCGGAAAAAAGACTAAGTCCAAAAAAAAAATTTTATTCAACTTTTTTCAATTTCACCCCCGTGGGATATATATTCTACCCACACACATTATAACTCTCCTGGAGTACTCTCACACATATTATTCCCTCATTTAGCAGATATTTTCACAAAAAAGGGAAATTTTCAAAAATTCAGAAAAATGGCTGAAAACGACTAAATATCAAGGACTCATCGGGCGAATCGCTTTGGAACTGAAAACGGTACGCTCCCTGACATTTCCCCTATCTGAAAGTCTGATAAAAACAGGAAAAATGACTAAGTCGAAAAAAAAAATTTTTCAACTTTTTTCAATTTTACCCCCGTGGGATATATATTCTACCCACACACATTTGGAACTCTCCTGGGGTGCTCTCACACATATTATTCCCTCATTTAGCGGATATTTTCACAAAAAAGGGAAATTTTCAAAAATTCAGAAAAATGGCTGAAAACGACTAAATATCAAGGACTCATCGGGCGAATCGCTCTGGAACTGAAATCGGTACCCTCACTGACATTTCCCCTATCTGAAAGTCTGATAAACGCCGGAAAAATGACTAAGTCCAAAAAAAAAATTTTTAAACTTTTTTCAATTTTACCCCCGTGGGATATATATTCTACCCACACACATTTGGAACTCTCCTGGGGTACTCTCACACATATTATTCCCTCATTTATTGGATATTTTCACAAAAAAGTGAAATTTTCCAAAATTCTGAAAGTTGGCTGAAAACGACTAAACATCAAGGACTCATCAGGAGAATCGCTCTGGAACTGAAATCGGAATGCTCACTGACATTTTCCCTATCTGAAAGTCTGATAAATGCCGGAAAAATGACTAAGTCCAAAAAAAAAATTTTTTCCATTTTTTTCTATTTTACCCCCGTGGGATATATATTCTACCCACACACATTTGGGGCTCTCCTGGGGTGCCCTCACACATTTTTATTCCCACATTTAGCGGATATTTTCACAAAAAAGTTAAATTTTCAAAAATTCTGAAAAATGGCTGAAAACGACTAAATATCAAGGACTCATCGGGTGATTCGCTTTGGAACTGAAAACGGAACGCTCGCTGACATTTCTCCTATCTGAAAGTCTGATGAACGACGGAAAAATGTCTAATTCCCCCAAAAAAACTTTTTAAACTTTTTTCAGTTTTACCCCCGTGGGATATATATTCTACGCACACACATTTGGAACTCTCCTGGGGTACTCTCACACATATTATTCCCTCATTTAGCGGATATTTTCACAAAAAAGTGAAATTTTCAAAAATTCAGAAAAATGGCTGAAAACGACTAAATATCAAGGAGTCATTGGGCGAATCTCTCTGGAACTGAAATTGGTACGCTCACTGACATTTCCCCTATCTCAAAGTCTGATAAACGCCGGAAAAATGACTAAAGTCCAAAAAAAAATTTTTTTTAACTTTTTTAAATTTTACCCCTATGGGTTATATATTCTACCCACACACATTTGGAACTCTCCTGGGGTACTCTCACACATATTATTCCCTCATTTAGCGGATATTTTCACAAAAAAGTGAAATTTTCAAAAATTCTCAAAAATGGCTGAAAACGACTAAATATCAAGGACTCATTGGACGAATCACTCTGGAACTGAAATCGGAATGCTCACTGACATTTCCCCTATCTGAAAGTCTGATAAACGCCGGAAAAATAACTAAGTCCCGAAAAAATTTTTTTAAAACTTTTTTCAATTTTTCCCCCGTGGGATATATATTCTTCCCACACACATTTGGAACTCTCCTGGGGTACTCTCACACATATTATTCCCTCATTTAGCGGATATTTTCACAAAAAAGTGATATTTTCAAAAATTCATAAAAATGGCTGAAAACGACTAAATATCAAGGACTCATCGGGCGAATCGCTCTGGAACTGAAATCGGAATGCTCACTGACATTTCCCCTATCTGAAAGTCTGATAAACGCCGGAAAAATGACTAAGTCCAAAAACAAAATTTTTCAACTTTTTTCAATTTTACCCCCGTGGGATATATATTCTACCCACACACATTTGGAACTCTCCTGGGGTACTCTCACACATATTATTCCCTCATTTTGTGGATATTTTCACAAAAAAGTGAAATTTTCCAAAATTCTGAAAGTTGGCTGAAAATGACTAAACATCAAGGACTCATCGGGAGAATCGCTCTGGAACTGAAATCGGTACGCTCACTAACATTTCCCCTATCTGAAAGTCTGATAAACGCCGGAAAAATGACTGAGTCCAAAAAAAAAATTTTTTTACTTTTTTCAATTTTACCCCCGTGGGATATATATTCTACCCACACACATTTGGAACTCTCCTGGGGTACTCTCACACATATTATTCCCTCATTTAGTGGATATTTTCACAAAAAAGTGAAATTTTCAAAAATTTAGAAAAATGTCTGAAAACGACTAAATATCAAGGACTCATCGGGCGAATCGCTCTGGAACTGAAATCGGAATGCTCACTGACATTTCCCCTATCTGAAAGTCTGATAAACGCCGGAAAAAAGACTAAGTTCAAAAAAAAAATTTTTTTCAACTTTTTTCAATTTTACCTCCGTGGGATATATATTCTACCCACACACATTTGGAACTCTCCTGGGGTACTCTCACACATATTATTCCCTCATTTAGCAGATATTTTCACAAAAAAGTGACATTTTCAAAAATTCAGAAAAATGGCTGAAAATGACTAAATATCAAGGACTCATCGGGCGAATCGCTCTGGAACTGAAATCGTTACGCTCCCTGACATTTCCCCTATCTGAAAGTCTGATAAACGCCGGAAAAATGACTAAGTCCAAAAACAAAATGTTTTCAACTTTTTTTAATTTTACCCCCGTGGGATGTATATTCTACCCACACACATTTGGAATTCTCCTGGGGTACTCTCACACATATTATTCCCTCATTTACCGGATATTTTCACAAAAAAAGTGAAATTTTCAAAAATTCAGAAAAATGCCTGAAAACGACAAAATCTTAAGGACTCATTGGGCGAATCGCTCTGGAACTGAAATCGGAATGCTCACTGACATTTCCCCTATCTGAAAGTCTGATAAACGCCGGAGAAAAGACTAAGTACAAAAAAAAAATTTTTTCAACTTTTTTCAATTTTATGCCCGTGCGATATATATTCTACCCAGACACATTTGGAACTCTCCTGGGGTACTCTCACACATATTATTCCCTCATTTAGCGGATATTTTCACAAAAAAGTGAAATTTTCAAAAATTCAGAAAAATGGCTGAAAACGACAAAATATCAAGGACTCATCGGGCGAATCGCTCTGGAACTGAAATCGGAATGCTCACTGACATTTCCCCTATCTGAAAGTCTGATAAACGCCGGAAAAAAGACTAAGTCCAAAAAAAAAATTTTATTCAACTTTTTTCAATTTCACCCCCGTGGGATATATATTCTACCCACACACATTTGGAACTCTCCTGGGGTACTCTCACACATATTATTCCCTCATTTGGCAGATATTTTCACAAAAAAGGGAAATTTCCAAAAATTCAGAAAAATGGCTGAAAACGACTAAATATCAAGGACTCATCGGGCGAATCGCTTTGGAACTGAAAACGGTACGCTCCCTGACATTTCCCCTATCTGAAAGTCTGATAAAAACAGGAAAAATGACTAAGTCCAAAAAAAAAATTTTTCAACTTTTTTCAATTTTACCCCCGTGGGATATATATTCTACGCACACACATTTGGAACTCTCCTGGGGTACTCTCACACATATTATTCCCTCATTTAGCGGATATTTTCACAAAAAAGTGAAATTTTCAAAAATTCAGAAAAATGGCTGAAAACGACAAAATATCAAGGACTCATCGGGTGAATCGCTCTGGAACTGAAATCGGAATGCTCACTGACATTTCCAATATCTGAAAGTCTGATAAACACCGGAAAAATGACTAAGTCCAAAAAAAAAAATTTTAAAACTTTTTTCAATTTTACCCCCGTGGGATATATATTCTACCCACACACATTTGGAACTCTCCTGGGGTACTCTCACACATATTATTCCCTCATTTAGTGGATATTTTCACTAAAAAGTTAAATTTTCAAAAATTCAGAAAAATGGCTGAAAACGACTAAATATCAAGGACTCATCAGGCGAATCGCTCTGGAACTGAAATCGGTACGCTCACTAACATTTCCCCTATCTGAAAGTCTGATAAACGCCGGAAAAAAGACTAAGTCCAAAAAAAAAATTTTATTCAACTTTTTTCAATTTCACCCCCGTGGGATATATATTCTACCCACACACATTATAACTCTCCTGGAGTACTCTCACACATATTATTCCCTCATTTAGCGGATATTTTCACAAAAAAGTGAAATTTTCAAAAATTCAGAAAAATGGCTGAAAACGACTAAATATCAAGGACTCATCGGGCGAATCGCTCTGGAACTGAAATCGAAATGCTCACTGACATTTCCCCTATCTGAAAGTCTGATAAACGCCGGAAAAATGACTAAGTCCAAAAACAAAATTTTTCAACTTTTTTCAATTTTACCCCCGTGGGATATATATTCTACCCACACACATTTGGAACTCTCCTGGGGTACTCTCACACATATTATTCCCTCATTTTGTGGATATTTTCACAAAAAAGTGAAATTTTCCAAAATTCTGAAAGTTGGCTGAAAATGACTAAACATCAAGGACTCATCGGGAGAATCGCTCTGGAACTGAAATCGGTACGCTCACTAACATTTCCCCTATCTGAAAGTCTGATAAACGCCGGAAAAATGACTGAGTCCAAAAAAAAAATTTTTTTACTTTTTTCAATTTTACCCCCGTGGGATATATATTCTACCCACACACATTTGGAACTCTCCTGGGGTACTCTCACACATATTATTCCCTCATTTAGTGGATATTTTCACAAAAAAGTGAAATTTTCAAAAATTTAGAAAAATGTCTGAAAACGACTAAATATCAAGGACTCATCGGGCGAATCGCTCTGGAACTGAAATCGGAATGCTCACTGACATTTCCCCTATCTGAAAGTCTGATAAACGCCGGAAAAAAGACTAAGTTCAAAAAAAAAATTTTTTTCAACTTTTTTCAATTTTACCTCCGTGGGATATATATTCTACCCACACACATTTGGAACTCTCCTGGGGTACTCTCACACATATTATTCCCTCATTTAGCAGATATTTTCACAAAAAAGTGACATTTTCAAAAATTCAGAAAAATGGCTGAAAATGACTAAATATCAAGGACTCATCGGGCGAATCGCTCTGGAACTGAAATCGTTACGCTCCCTGACATTTCCCCTATCTGAAAGTCTGATAAACGCCGGAAAAATGACTAAGTCCAAAAACAAAATGTTTTCAACTTTTTTTAATTTTACCCCCGTGGGATGTATATTCTACCCACACACATTTGGAATTCTCCTGGGGTACTCTCACACATATTATTCCCTCATTTACCGGATATTTTCACAAAAAAAGTGAAATTTTCAAAAATTCAGAAAAATGCCTGAAAACGACAAAATCTTAAGGACTCATTGGGCGAATCGCTCTGGAACTGAAATCGGAATGCTCACTGACATTTCCCCTATCTGAAAGTCTGATAAACGCCGGAGAAAAGACTAAGTACAAAAAAAAAATTTTTTCAACTTTTTTCAATTTTATGCCCGTGCGATATATATTCTACCCAGACACATTTGGAACTCTCCTGGGGTACTCTCACACATATTATTCCCTCATTTAGTGGATATTTTCACTAAAAAGTTAAATTTTCAAAAATTCAGAAAAATGGCTGAAAACGACTAAATATCAAGGACTCATCAGGCGAATCGCTCTGGAACTGAAATCGGTACGCTCACTAACATTTCCCCTATCTGAAAGTCTGATAAACGCCGGAAAAAAGACTAAGTCCAAAAAAAAAATTTTATTCAACTTTTTTCAATTTCACCCCCGTGGGATATATATTCTACCCACACACATTATAACTCTCCTGGAGTACTCTCACACATATTATTCCCTCATTTAGCAGATATTTTCACAAAAAAGGGAAATTTTCAAAAATTCAGAAAAATGGCTGAAAACGACTAAATATCAAGGACTCATCGGGCGAATCGCTTTGGAACTGAAAACGGTACGTTCCCTGACATTTCCCCTATCTGAAAGTCTGATAAAAACAGGAAAAATGACTAAGTCCAAAAAAAAAATTTTTCAACTTTTTTCAATTTTACCCCCGTGGGATATATATTCTACCCACACACATTTGGAACTCTCCTGGGGTGCTCTCACACATATTATTCCCTCATTTAGCGGATATTTTCACAAAAAAGTTAAATTTTCAAAAATTCAGAAAAATGGCTGAAAACGACAAAATATCAAGGACTCATCGGGCGAATCGCTCTGGAACTGAAATCAGTACGCTCACTGACATTTCCCCTATCTGAAAGTCTGATAAACGCCGGAAAAATGTCTAATTCCCCCAAAAAAACTTTTTAAACTTTTTTCAGTTTTACCCCCGTGGGATATATATTCTACCCACACACATTTGGAACTCTCCTGGGGTACTCTCACACATATTATTCCCTCATTTAGCGGATATTTTCACAAAAAAGTGAAATTTTCAAAAATTCAGAAAAATGGCTGAAAACGACTAAATATCAAGGACTCATCGGGCGAATCGCTGTGGAACTGAAATCGAAATGCTCACTGACATTTCCCCTATCTGAAAGTCTGATAAACGCCGGAAAAAAAGACTAAGTCCAAAAAAAAATTTTTTTCAACTTTTTTCAATTTTACCCCCATGGGATTTATATTCTACCCACACACATTTGGAACTCTCCTGGGGTACTCTCACACATATTATTCCCTTATTTAGCGGATATTTTCACAAAAAAGTGAAATTTTCAAAAATTCTGAAAAATGGCTGAAAACGACGAAATATCAAGGACTCATCAGGCGAATGGCTCTGGAGCTGAAATCGGTACACTCACTAACATTTCCCCTATCTGAAAGTCTGATAAACGCCGGAAAAAAGACTAAGTCCAAAAAAAAAATTTTTAAACTTTTTTCAATTTTACCCCCGTGGGATATATACTCTACCCACACACATTTGGAACTCTCCTGGGGTACTCTCATATATATTATTCCCTCATTTAGCGGATATTTTCACAAAAAAGAGAAATTTTCAAAAATTCAGAAAAATGGCTGAAAACGACTAAATATCAAGGACTCATTGGGCGAATCTCTCTGGAACTGAAATTGGTACGCTCACTGACATTTCCCCTATCTCAAAGTCTGATAAACGCCGGAAAAATGACTAAAGTCCAAAAAAAAATTTTTTTCAACTTTTTTAAATTTTACCCCCGTGGGATATATATTCTACCCACACACATTTGGAATTCTCCTGAGGTACTCTCACACATATTATTCCCTCATTTAGCGGATATTTTCACAAAAAAGTGAAATTTTCAAAAATTCAGAAAAATGGCTGAAAACGACAAAATATCAAGGACTCATCGGGTGAATCGCTCTGGAACTGAAATCGGAATGCTCACTGACATTTCCCCTATCTGAAAGTCTGATAAACGCCGGAGAAATGACTAAGTCCAAAAAAAAAATTTTTTTCAACTTTTTTCAATTTTACCCCCATGGGATATATATTCTACCCACACACATTTGGAACTCTCCTGGGGTACTCTCACACATATTATTCCCTCATTTAGCGGATATTTTCACAAAAAAGTGAAATTTTCAAAAATTCTGAAAAATGGCTGAAAACGACTAAATATCAAGGACTCATCAGGCGAATCGCTCTGGAACTGAAATCGGTACGCTCACTAACATTTCCCCTATCTGAAAGTCTGATAAACGCCAAAAAAAAGACTAAGTCCAAAAAAAAAATTTTATTAAACTTTTTTCAATTTCACCCCCGTAGGATATATATTCTACCCACACACATTTGTAACTCTCCTGGGGTACTCTCTCACATATTATTCCCTCATTTAGCAGATATTTTCACAAAAAAGGGAAATTTTCAAAAATTGAGAAAAATGGCTGAAAACGACTAAATATCAAGGACTCATCGGGCGAATCGCTCTGGAACTGAAATCGGAATGCTCACTGACATTTCCCCTATCTGAAAGTCTGATAAACGCCGGAAAAATGACTAAGTCCAAAAAAAAAAATTTTTAAACTTCTTTCAATTTTACCCCCATGGGATATATATTCTACCCACACACATTTGGAACTCTCCTGGGGTACTCTCACACATATTATTCCCTCATTTAGTGGATATTTTCACAAAAAAGTGAAATTTTCAAAAATTCAGAAAAATGGCTGAAAATGACTAAATATCAAAGACTCATCGGGCGAATTGCTCTGGAACTGAATCGGTACGTTCCCTGACATTTCCCCTATCTGAAAGTCTGATAAACACAGGAAAAATGACTAAGTCCAAAAAAAAAAATTTTTCAACTTTTTTCAATTTTATGCCCGTGCGATATGTATTCTACCCACACACATTTGGAACTCTCCTGGGGTACTCTCACACATATTATTCCCTCATTTAGCGGATATTTTCACAAAAAAGTGAAATTTTCAAAAATTCAGAAAAATGGCTGAAAACCACTAAATATCAAGGACTCATTGGGCGAATCAATCTGGAACTGAAATCGGAATGCTCACTGACATTTCCCCTATCTGAAAGTCTGATAAACGCCGGAAAAATAACTAAGTCCCAAAAAAAATTTTTTAAACTTTTTTCAATTTTTCCCCCATGGGATATATATTCTACCCACACACATTTGGAACTCTCCTGGGGTACTCTCACACATATTATTCCCTCATTTAGCAGATATTTTCACAAAAAAGGGAAATTTTCAAAAATTCAGAAAATGGCTGAAAATGACTAAATATCAAGGACTCATCGGGCGAATCGCTCTGGAACTGAAATTGGTACACTCCCTGACATTTCCCCTATCTGAAAGTCTGATAAACACAGGAAAAATGACTAAGTCCAAAAAAAAAATTTTTTTCAACTTTTTTCAATTTCACCCCCGTGGGATATATATTCTACCCACACACATTTGTAACTCTCCTGGGGTACTCTCTCACATATTATTCCCTCATTTAGCGGATATTTTCACAAAAAAGGGAAATTTTCAAAAATTCAGAAAATGGCTGAAAATGACTAAATATCAAGGACTCATCGGGCGAATCGCTCTGGAACTGAAATTGGTACACTCCCTGACATTTCCCCTATCTGAAAGTCTGATAAACAACGGAAAAATGACTAAGTCCAAAAAAAAAAATTTTTAACCTTTTTCAATTTTACCCCCGTGGGATATATATTCTACCCACACACATTTGGAACTCTCCTGGGGTACTCTCACACATATTATTCCCTCATTTAGCGGATATTTTCACAAAAAAGGGAAATTTTCAAAAATTCAGAAAAATGGCTGAAAACGACTAAATATCAAGGACTCATCGGGCGAATCGCTCTGGAACTGAAATCGGTACGCTCACTGATATTTCCCCTATTTGAAAGTCTGATAAACGCCGGAAAAATGACTAAGTCCAAAAAAAAAATTTTTTCCATTTTTTTCTATTTTACCCCTGTGGGATATATATTCTACCCACACACATTTGGAACTCTCTTGGGGTGCCCTCACACATTTTTATTCCCACATTTAGCGGATATTTTCACAAAAAAGTGAAATTTTCAAAAATTCTGATAAATGGCTGAAAACGACTAAATATCAAGGACTCATCAGGCGAATGGCTCTGGAACTGAAATCGGTACACTCACTAACATTTCCCCTATCTGAAAGTCTGATAAACGCCGGAAAAAAAACAGTCCAAAAAAAAAATTTTTAAACTTTTTTTAATTTTACCCCCGTGGGATATATATTCTACCCACACACATTTGTAACTCTCCTGGGGTACTCTCTCACATATTATTCCCTCATTTAGCAGATATTTTCACAAAAAAGGGAAATTTTCAAAAATTCAGAAAAATGGCTGAAAATGACTAAATATCAAGGACTCATCAGGCGAATCAATCTGGAATTGAAATCGGTACACTCACTAACATTTCCCCTATCTGAAAGTCTGATAAACGCCGGAAAAAAGACTAAGTCCAAAAAAAAAATTTCAACTTTTTTCAATTTTACCCCCGTGGGATATATATTCTGCCCACACACATTTGGAATTCTCCTGGGGTACTCTCACACATATTATTCCCTCATTTAGCGGATATTTTCACAAAAAAAGTTAAATTTTCAAAAATTCAGAAAAATGGCTGAAAACGACTAAATATCAAGGACTCATCAGGCGAATCGCTCTGGAACTGAAATCGGTACGCTCACTAACATTTCCCCTATCTGAAAGTCTGATAAACGCCAAAAAAAAGACTAAGTCCAAAAAAAAAATTTTATTCAACTTTTTTCAATTTCACCCCCGTAGGATATATATTCTACCCACACACATTTGTAACTCTCCTGGGGTACTCTCTCACATATTATTCCCTCATTTAGCAGATATTTTCACAAAAAAGGGAAATTTTCAAAAATTGAGAAAAATGGCTGAAAACGACTAAATATCAAGGACTCATCGGGCGAATCGCTCTGGAACTGAAATCGGAATGCTCACTGACATTTCCCCTATCTGAAAGTCTGATAAACGCCGGAAAAATGACTAAGTCCAAAAAAAAAAATTTTTAAACTTTTTTCAATTTTACCCCCATGGGATATATATTCTACCCACACACATTTGGAACTCTCCTGGGATACTCTCACACATATTATTCCCTCATTTAGTGGATATTTTCACAAAAAAGTGAAATTTTCAAAAATTCAGAAAAATGGCTGAAAACCACTAAATATCAAGGACTCATTGGGCGAATTGCTCTGGAACTGAAATTGGTACACTCCCTGACATTTCCCCTATCTGAAAGTCTGATAAACACAGGAAAAATGACTAAGTCCAAAAAAAAAATTTTTTTCAACTTTTTTCAATTTCACCCCCGTGGGATATATATTTTACCCACACACATTTGTAACTCTCCTGGGGTACTCTCTCACATATTATTCCCTCATTTAGCAGATATTTTCACAAAAAAGGGAAATTTTCAAAAATTCAGAAAATGGCTGAAAATGACTAAATATCAAGGACTCATCGGGCGAATCGCTCTGGAACTGAAATTGGTACACTCCCTGACATTTCCCCTATCTGAAAGTCTGATAAACGACGGAAAAATGACTAAGTCCAAAAAAAAAAATTTTTAACCTTTTTCAATTTTACCCCCGTGGGATATATATTCTACCCACACACATTTGGAACTCTCCTGGGGTACTCTCACACATATTATTCCCTCATTTAGCGGATATTTTCACAAAAAAGGGAAATTTTCAAAAATTCAGAAAAATGGCTGAAAACGACTAAATATCAAGGACTCATCGGGCGAATCGCTCTGGAACTGAAATCGGTACGCTCACTGACATTTCCCCTATTTGAAAGTCTGATAAACGCCGCAAAAATGACTAAGTCCAAAAAAAAAAATTTTTCCATTTTTTTCTATTTTACCCCTGTGGGATATATATTCTACCCACACACATTTGGAACTCTCTTGGGGTGCCCTCACACATTTTTATTCCCACATTTAGCGGATATTTTCACAAAAAAGTGAAATTTTCAAAAATTCTGAAAAATGGCTGAAAACGACTAAATATCAAGGACTCATCAGGCGAATGGCTCTGGAACTGAAATCGGTACACTCACTAACATTTCCCCTATCTGAAAGTCTGATAAACGCCGGAAAAAAAACAGTCCAAAAAAAAAATTTTAAACTTTTTTCAATTTTATGCCCGTGCGATATATATTCTACCCACACACATTTGGAACTCTCCTGGGGTACTCTCACACATATTATTCCCTCATTTAGCGGATATTTTCACAAAAAAGTGAAATTTTCAAAAATTCAGAAAAATGGCTTTAAACGACTAAATATCAAGGACTCATTGGGCGAATCACTCTGGAACTGAAATCGGAATGCTCACTGACATTTCCCCTATCTGAAAGTCTGATAAACGCCGGAAAAATAACTAAGTCCCAAAAAAAAATTTTTTAAACTTTTTTCAATTTTTCCCCCATGGGATATATATTCTACCCACACACATTTGGAACTCTCCTGGGATACTCTCGCACATATTATTCCCTCATTTAGTGGATATTTTCACAAAAAAGTGAAATTTTCAAAAATTCAGAAAAATGGCTGAAAATGACTAAATATCAAGGACTCATCGGGCGAATCGCTCTGGAACTGAATCGGTACGTTCCCTGACATTTCCCCTATCTGAAAGTCTGATAAACACAGGAAAAATGACTAAGTCCAAAAAAAAAATTTTTTCAACTTTTTTCAATTTTATGCCCGTGCGATATATATTCTACCCACACACATTTGGAACTCTCCTGTGGTACTCTCACACATATTATTCCCTCATTTAGCGGATATTTTCACAAAAAAGTGAAATTTTCAAAAATTCAGAAAAATGTCTGAAAACGACTAAATATCAAGGACTCATTGGGCGAATCACTCTGGAACTGAAATCGGAATGCTCACTGACATTTCCCCTATCTGAAAGTCTGATAAACGCCGGAAAAATAACTAAGTCCCAAAAAAAAATTTTTTAAACTTTTTTCAATTTTTCCCCCATGGGATATATATTCTACCCACACACATTTGGAACTCTCCTGGGATACTCTCACACATATTATTCCCTCATTTAGTGGATATTTTCACAAAAAAGTGAAATTTTCAAAAATTCAGAAAAATGGCTGAAAACGACTAAATATCAAGGACTCATTGGGCGAATCACTCTGGAACTGAAATCGGAATGCTCACTGACATTTCCCCTATCTGAAAGTCTGATAAACGCCGGAAAAATAACTAAGTCCCAAAAAAAATTTTTTTAAACTTTTTTCAATTTTTCCCCCATGGGATATATATTCTACCCACACACATTTGGAACTCTCCTGGGGTACTCTCACACATATTATTCCCTCATTTAGTGGATATTTTCACAAAAAAGTAAAATTTTCAAAAATTCAGAAAAATGGCTGAAAATGACTAAATATCAAGGACTCATCGGGCGAATCGCTCTGGAACTGAAATCGGTACGCTACCTGACATTTCCCCTATCTAAAAGTCTGATAAACACAGGAAAAATGACTAAGTCCAAAAAAAAAATTTTTTTCAACTTTTTTAAATTTCAACCCCGTGGGATATATATTCTACCCACACACATTTGTAACTCTCCTGTGGTACTCTCTCACATATTATTCCCTCATTTAGCAGATATTTTCACAAAAAAGGGAAATTTTCAAAAATTCAGAAAAATGGCTGAAAATGACTAAATATCAAGGACTCATCGGGCGAATCGCTCTGGAACTGAAATTGGTACACTCCCTGACATTTCCCCTATCTGAAAGTCTGATAAACGCCGGAAAAAAAACATTCCAAAAAAAAAATTTTTAAACTTTTTTTAATTTTACCCCCGTGGGATATATATTCTACCCACACACATTTGTAACTCTCCTGGGGTACTCTCTCACATATTATTCCCTCATTTAGCAGATATTTTCACAAAAAGGGAAATTTTCAAAAATTCAGAAAAATGGCTGAAAATGACTAAATATCAAGGACTCATCGGGCGAATCGCTCTGGAACTGAAATTGGTACACTCCCTGACATTTCCCCTATCTGAAAGTCTGATAAACGCCAGAAAAATGACTAAGTCCCAAAAAAAAATTTTCAACTTTTTTCAATTTTACCCCCGTGGGATATATCTTCTACCCAAACACATTTGGAACTCTCCTGGGGTACCCTCACACATATTATACCCTCATTTAGCGCATATGTTTTACAAAAAATTGAAATTTTAAAAAATTCAGAAAATTGGCTGAAAATGACTAAATATGAAGGACTCATCGGGCGAATCGATCTGGAAATGAAATCGGAACGCTCACTGACCCCAATCTGAAAGTCTGATAAACGCCGGAAAAATGACTAAGTCCATAAATAATTATTTTTCAACTGTTTTCAATTTTACCCCTGTGGGATACATATTCTACCCACACACATTTGGAACTCTCCTCGGGTACCCTCACACATATTATTCCCTGATTTACCGGATATTTTCACAAAAAAGTGAAATTTTCAAAAATTCAGAGAATTGGCTGAAAATGACTAAATATCAAGGACTCATCGGGCGAATCACTTTGGATCTGAAATTGGAATGCTCACTAACATTTCCCCTATCTGAAAGTCTGATAAATGCCAAAAAAATGACTAAGTCCAAAATAAAATTTTTTTCAACGTTTTTTCATTTTAACCCCGTGAGATATATATTCTACCCACACACATTTGGAACTCTCCTGGGGTACCCTCACACATATTATTCCCTCATTTAGTGGATATTTTCACAAAAAAGTGAAATTTTCAAAAATTGGCTGAAAACGACTAAATATCAAGGACTCATCGGGCGAATCGCTCTGGAACTGAAATTGGAATGCTCTCTGACTTTTACCCTCTCTGAAAGTCTGATAAACGCCGGAAAAATGACTAAGTCCGAAAAAAAAAATTTTTAAACTTTTTTCAATTTTACCCCCGTGGGATATATATTCTACCCACACACATTTGGAACTCTCCTGGGGTACCCTCACACATATTATTCCCTTATTTAGCGGATATTTTCACAAAAAAGTGAAATTTTCAAAAATTCAGAAAATTTGCAGAAAACAACTAAATATCAAGGACTCATCTGGCGAATCGCTTTGGAACTGAAATCAGAACGCTCACTGACATTTCCCCTATCTGAAAGTCTGATAAACACCAGAAAAATGACTAAATCCCCAAAAAAATTTTTTTAAACTTTTTTCAATTTTGCCCCCGTGGTATATATATTCTACCCACACACATTTGGAACTCTCCTGGGGTACCCTCACACATATTATTCCGTCATTTAGTGGATATTTTCACAAAAAAGTGAAATTTTCAAAAATTCTGAAAATTTGCAGAAAACGACTAAATATCAATGACTCATCGGGCGAATCGCTCTGGAACTGAAATCAGAACGCTCACTGACATTTCCCCTATCGGAAAGTCTGATAAACGCCAGAAAAATGACTAAGTCCAAAAAAAATTTTTTTTCAACTTTTTTCAATTTTACCCCCGTGGGATAAATATTCTACGCACACACATTTGGAACTCTCCTGGGGTACCCTCACACATATTATTCCGTCATTTAGTGGATATTTTCACAAAAAACTGAAATTATCAAAAATTCAGAAAATTGGCTGAAAATGACTAAATATAAAGTACTCATCGGGCGAATCGCTCTGGAACTGAAATCGGAACGCTCACTGACCCCAATCTGAAAGTCTGATAAACGCGGGAAAAATGACTAAGTCCATAAATAATTATTTTTCAACTTTTTTCAATTTTACCCCTGTGGGATATATATTCTACCCACACACATTTGGAACTCTCCTGGGGTACCCTCACACATATTATTCCGTCATTTAGTGCATATTTTCACAAAAAAGTGAAATTTTAAAAAATTCTGAAAATTAGCTGAAAATGACTAAATATGAAGGACTCATCGGGCGAATCGCTCTGGAACTATAATCGGAACGCTCACTGACCCCAATCTGAAAGTCTAATAAAAGCCGGAAAAATGACTAAAGTCCAAAAAATAAATTTTTTAAACTTTTTTCAATTTTACCCCCGTGGGATATATATTCTACCCACACACATTTGGAACTCTCCTGGGGTACCCTCACACATATTATTCCCTCATTTAACAGATATTTTCACAAAAAAGTGAAATTTTCAAAAAATCAGAAAATTCGCTGAAAACGACTAAATATCAAGGACTAATCGGGCGAATCGCTCTGGTACTGATATCGGAACGCTCACTGACATTTCCCCTATCTGAAAGTCTGATAAACGCCGGAGAAATGACTAAGACCAAAAAAAAAAAATTTTTCAACTATTTTCAATTTTACCCCCGTGGGATATATATTCCACCCACACACATTTGGAACTCTCCTTGTGTACCCTCACACATATTATTCTCTCATTTAGCGGATATTTTCACAAAAAAGTGAAGTTTTCAAAAATTCAGAAAAATGGCTGAAAACGACTAAACATCAAAGACTCATTGGGCGAATCGCTTTGGAACTGAAATCGGAACGCTCACTGACATTTCCCTTCTCTGAAAGTCTGATAAACGCTGGAAAAAAGACTAAATCCAAAAAAAAAAATGTTTCAACTTTGTTCAATTTTACCCCTGTGGAATATATATTCTACCCACACACAATTGGAACTCTCCTGGGTTACCCTCACACATATTATTCCCTCATTTAGCGGATATTTTCACAAAAGAGTAATTTTCAAAATTCTGAAAATTGGCTGAAAACGACTAAATATCAAGGACTCATCGGGCGAATCGCTCTGGAACTGAAATCGAAATGCTCACTGATATTTCCCCTATCTGAAAGTCTGATAAATGCTGGAAAAATGATTAAGTCCCAAAAAAAAAAATTTTTCAACTTTTTTCAATTTTACCCCTGTGGGATACATATTTTACCCACACACATTTGGAACTCTCCTGGGGTACCCTCACACATATTATTCTGTCATTTAGTGGATATTTTCACAAAAAAGTGAAGTTTTCAAAAATTCAGAAAAATGGCTGAAAACGACTAAACATCAAAGACTCATTGGGCGAATCGCTTTGGAACTGAAATCGGAATGCTCACTGACATTTCCCTTCTCTGAAAGTCTGATAAACGCTGGAAAAAAGACTAAATCCAAAAAAAAAAAATTTTCAACTTTTTTCAATTTTACCCCCGTGGGATATATATTCTACCCACACACATTTGGAACTCTCCTGGGGTACCCTCACACATATTATTCCCTCATTTAGCGGATATTTTCACAAAAAAGTGAAATTTTCAAAAATTCAGAAAATTGGCTGAAAACGACTAAATATCAAGGACTCATCGGGCGAATCGCTCTGGAACTGAAATCGGAATGCTCACTGACATTTCCCCTATCTGAAAGTCTGGTAAACGGCGGAAAAATGACTAAGTCAAAAGAAAATTTTTTTTCAACTTTTCTCAATTTTAACCACCTGGGATATATATTCTACCAACACACATTTGGAACTCTCCTGGCATACCCTCACACATATTATTCCCTCATTTAGTGGATATTTTCACAAAAAAGTGAAGTTTTCAAAAATTCAGAAAAATGGATGAAAACGACTAAATATCAAAGACTCATTGGGCGAATCGCTTTGGAACTGAAAGCGGAACGCTCACTGACATTTCCCTTCTCTGAAAGTCTGATAAACGCCGGAAAAAAGACTAAATCCAAGAAAAAATTTTTTTCAATTTTTCCCCCCGTGGGATATATATTCTCCCCACACACATTTGGAACTCTCCTGGGGTACCCTCACACATGTTATTCCCTCATTTAGCGAACATTTTCACAAAAAAGTGACATTTACAAAAATTCAGAAAATTGGCTGAAAACGACTAAATATCAAGGACTCATCGAGCGAATCGCTCTGGAACTGAAATCGGAACGCTCACTGACATTTCTCCTTATCTGAAAGTCTGATAAATGCAGGAAAAAAAGACTAAGTCCAAAAAAAAAAATTTTTCAACTTTTTTCAATTTTACCCTGGTGGGATTTATATTCTACCCACACACATTTAGAACTCTCCTGGGGTACCTTCACACATATTATTCCCTCATTTAGCGGATATTTTAACAAAAAAGTGAAATTTTCAAAAATTCAGAAAATTGGCTGAAAACGACTAAATATCAAGGACTCATCGGGCGAATCGCTCTGGAACTGAAATCGGAACGCTCACTGACATTTCCTCTATCTGAAAGTCTGATAAACGCCAGAGAAATGACTAAGTACAAAAAAAAAATTTTCAACTTTTTTCAATTTTACCCCAGTGGGATATATATTCTATCCACACACATTTGGAACACTCCTGGGGTACCCTCACACATATTATTCCCTCATTTAGTGGATATTTTCACAAAAAAGTGAAGTTTTCAAAAATTCTGAAAATTGGCTGAAAACGACTAAATATCAAGGACTCATCGGGCGAATCGCTCTGGAACTGAAATCGGAACGCTCACTGACATTTCCCCTATCTGAAAGTCTGATAAACGCCGGAGAAATGACTAAGTCCAATATAAAAACTTTTTCAACATTTTTCAATTTTACCCCCGTGGGATATATATTCTACCCACACACATTTGGAACTCTCCTGGGGTACCCTCACACATATTATTCCCTCATTTAGCGGATATTTTCACAAGAAAGTGACATTTTCAAAAATTCAGAAATCTGTTTGAAAACGCATAAATATCATGGACTCATCGGGCGAATTGCTCTGGAACTGAAATTGGAATGCTCACTGACATTTTCCCTATCTGAAAGTCTGATAAATGCCGGAAAAATGACTAAGTCCAAAAAAAAATTTTTTTAAACTTTTTGCAATTTTACCCCCATGGGATATATATTCTACCCATACACATTTGGAACTCTCCTGGTGTACCCTCACACATATTATTCCCTCATTTAGCGGATATTTTCACAAGAAAGTGACATTTTCAAAAATTCAGAAAACTGGTTGAAAACGACTAAATATCATGGACTCATCGGGCGAATTGCTCTGGAACTGAAATCGGAACGCTCACTGACATTTTCACTATTTGAAAGTCTGATAAATGCCGGAGAAATGACTACGTCCAAAAAAAAAAATTTTCAACTTTTTTCAATCTTAACCCCGTGGGATATATATTCTACCCACACACATTTGGAACTCTCCTTGTGTACCCTCACACATATTATTCCCTCATTTAGTGGATATTTTCACAAAAAAGTGAAATTTCAAAAATTCAGAAAATTGGCTGAAAACGACTAAATATCAAGGACTCATCGGGCGAATCGCTCTGGTACTGAAATCGGAACGCTCACTGACATTTCCCCTGTCTGAAAATCTGATAAACGCCGGAAAAATGACTAAATCCCACAAAAAAATGTTTTAAACTTTTTTCAATTTTACCCCCTTTGGGATACATATTCTACCCACACACATTTGGAACTCTCCTGGGGTACCCTCACACATATTATTCCCTCATTTAGCGGATACTTTCACAAAAAAGTGAAATTTTCAAAAATTCAGAAAATTGGCTGAAAACGACTAAATATCAAGGACTCATCGGTCGAATCGCTCTGGTACTGAAATCGGAACGCTCACTGACATTTCCCCTATCTGAAAGTCTGATAAACGCCGGAGAAATGACTAAGTCCAATATAAAAAATTTTTCAACATTTTTCAATTTTACCCCCGTGGGATATATATTCTACCCACACACATTTGGAACTCTCCTGGTGACCCTCACACATATTATTCCCTCATTTAGCGGATATTTTCACAAGAAAGTGACATTTTCAAAAATTCAGAAAACTGGTTGAAAACGACTAAATATCATGGACTCATCGGGCGAATTGCTCTGGAACTGAAATCGGAATGCTCACTGACATTTTCCCTATTTGAAAGTCTGATAAATGCCGGAAAAATGACTAAGTCCCAAAAAAATTTTTTTTAAACTTTTTGCAATTTTACCCCCATGGGATATATATTCTACCCACACACATTTGGAACTCTCCTGGTGTACCCTCACACATATTATTCCCTCATTTAGAGGATATTTTCACAAAAAAGTGAAATTTTCAAAAATTCAGAAAATTGGCTGAAAACGACTAAATATCAAGGACTCATCGGGCGAATCGCTCTGGAACTGAAATCGGAACGCTCACTGACATTTCCCCTGCCTGAAAGACTGATAAACGCCAGAGAAATGACTAAGTCCAAAAAAAAAAATTTTTCAACTTTTTTCAATTTAACCCTGTGAAATATATATTTTACCCACACACATTTGGATCTCTCCTGGGGTACCTCACAAATATTATTACCTTATTTAGCGGATATTTTCACAAAAAAGTGAAGTTTTCAAAAATTCAGAAAAATGGCTGAAAACGACTAAACATCAAAGACTCATTGGGCGAATCGCTTTGGAACTGAAATCGGAACGCTCACTGACATTTCCCTTCTCTGAAAGTCTGATAAACGCTGGAAAAAAGACTAAATCCAAAAAAAAAAATTTTTCAACTTTTTTCAATTTTACCCCCGTGGGATATATATTCTACCCACACACATTTGGAACTCTCCTGGGGTACCCTCACACATATTATTCCCTCATTTAGCGGATATTTTCACAAAAAAGTGAAATTTTCAAAAATTCAGAAAATTGGCTGAAAACGACTAAGTATCAAGGACTCATCGGGCGAATCGCTCTGGAACTGAAATCGGAACGCTCACTGACATTTCCCCTATCTGAAAGTCTGGTAAACGCCGGAAAAATGACTAAGTCAAAAGAAATTTTTTTTTCAACTTTTCTCAATTTTAACCACCTGGGATATATATTCTACCCACACACATTTGGAACTCTCCTGTGGTACCCTCACACACATTATTCCCTCATTTAGCAGATATTTTCACAAAAAAGTGAAATTTTCAAAAATTCAGAAAATTGGCTGAAAACGACTAAATATCAAGGACTCATCGGGCGAATCGCTCTGGAACTGAAATCGGAACGCTCACTGACATTTCCCCTATCTGAAAGTGTGATAAACGCCGGAAAAATGACTAAGTCCAAAAAAAATTTTTTTTCTACTTTTTTCAATTTTACCACTGTGGGATATACAGTTATATGAAAAAGTTTGGGCACCCCTATTAATCTTAAGCTTAATGTTTTATAAAAATTGGTGTTTTTGCTACAGCTATTTCAGTTTGATATATGTAATTACTGTTGGACACAGTAGTGTTTCTGCCTTGAAATGAGGTTTATTGTACTAACAGAAAATGTGCGATCTGCATTCAAACAAAATTTGACAGGTGCATAAGTATGGGCACCTCACCAGAAAAGTGACATTAATATTTAGTAGATCCTCCTTTTGCAAAAATAGCAGCCTCTAGTCGCTTCCTGTAGCTTTTAATGAGTTCCTGGATCCTGGATGAAGGTATTTTTGACCATTCCTCTTTACAAAACAATTCCAGTTCAGTTGAGTTTAATGGTCGCCGAGCATGGACAGCCCTCTTCAAATGATCTCACAGATGTTCACTGATATTCAGGTCTGGGCACTGGGATGGCCATTCCAGAACAGTGTAATTGTTCCTCTGCATGAATGCCTGAGTAGATTTGGAGCTGTGTTTTGGATCATTGTCTTGCTGAAAGATCCATCCCCTGCGTAACTTCAACTTTATCACTGATTCTTGAACATTATTGTCAAGAATCTGCTGATACTGAGTGGAATCCATGCGTCCCTCAACTTTAACAAGATTCCCGGTGCCGGCATTGGCCACACAGCCCCAAAGCATGATGGAACCTCCACCAAATTTTACTGTGGGTAGCAAGTGTTTTTCTTGGAATGCTGTGTTTTTTTGCCGCCATGCATAACGCCTTTTTGCATGACCAAACAACTCAATCTTGGTTTCATCAGTCCACAGGACCTTCTTCCAAAAAGAAATTGGCTTCTCCAAATGTGCTTTTGCATACCTCAGCGGACTCTGTTTGTGGCGTGCATGCAGAAACAGCTTCTTTCGCATCACTCTTCCATACAGCTTCCCCTTGTGCAAAGTGCATTGTATAGTTGACCGATCCACAGTGACACCATCTGCAGCAAGTTGATGCTGCAGCTCTCTGGAGGTGGTCTGAGGATTGTCCTTGACTGATCTCAC
Source organism: Phyllobates terribilis (assembly GCF_046119375.1). NCBI lineage: Eukaryota > Metazoa > Chordata > Amphibia > Anura > Dendrobatidae > Phyllobates > Phyllobates terribilis. The sequence continues at coordinate 46,082,966 of NW_027362769.1, read as the reverse complement.
CATTCTTCTTCTCTGTCTTTCTGATGTTTTTCTTGGCCTGCCACTTCTGGCCTTAACAAGAACTGTCCCTGTGTTCTTCCATTTCCTTACTATGTTCCTCACAGTGGAAACTGACAGGTTAAATCTCTGAGACAGCTTTTTGTATCCTTCCCCTGAACAACTATGTTGAATAATCTTTGTTTTCAGATCATTTGACAGTTGTTTTGAGGAGCCCATGATGCCACTCTTCAGAGGAGATTCAAACAGGAGAACAACCTGCAAGTGGCCACTTTAAGTAGCTTTTCTCATGATTGCATATACCTGGCTATGAAGTTCAAAGCTCAATGAGGTTACAAAACCAAAAAAAGTGCTTTAGTAAGTCAGTAAAAAGTAGGTAGGAGTATTTAAAACAAGAAAATGATAAGGGTGCCCATACTTATGCACCTGTTAAATTTTGTTTGAATGCAGATTGCACATTTTCTGTTAGTACAATAAACCTCATTTCAAGGCAGAAACATTACTGTGTCCAGCAGTTATTACATATATCAAACTGAAATAGCTGTTGCAAAACACCAATTTTTATAAACCATTAAGCTTAAGATTAATAGGGGTGCCCAAACTTTTTCATATAACTGTATATTCTACCCACACACATTTGGAACTCTCCTGGGGTACCCTCACATATATTATTCCCACATTTAGCGGATATTTTCACAAAAAAGTGAAATTTTCAAAAATTCAGAAAACTGGCTGAAAACGACTAAATATCAAGGACTCATCGGGCGAAACACTCTGGAACTGAAATCGGAATGCTCACTGACATTTCCCATATCTGAAAGTCTGATAAACGCCGGAAAAATGACGAAGTCCAAAAAATAAATTTTTTAAACTTTTTTCAATTTTACCCCCGTGGGATATATATTCTACCCACACAAATTTGGAACTCTCCTGGGGTACCCTCACACATATTAAACCCTCATTTAGTGGATATTTTCTCAATTAAGTGAAATTTTCAAAAATTCTGAAAATTGGCTGAAAACGACTAAATATCAAGGACTCATCGGCCGAATCGCTCTGGAACTGAAACTGGAACGCTCACTGACATTTCCCCTATCTGAAAGTCTGATAAACGCTGGAAAAATGACCAAGTCCCCAAAAAAAAATGTTTCAACTTTTTTCAATTTTACCCCCGTGGGATATATAGTCTACCCACACACAATTGGAACGCTCCTGGGGTACCCTCACACATATTATTTCCTCATTTAGAGGATATTTTAAAAAATATGTGAAATTTTCAAAAATTCAGAAAAATGGCTGAAAACGACTAAATATCAAGGACTCATTGGGCGAATCGCTCTGGAACTGAAATCGGAACGCTCACTGACATTTCCCGTATCTGAAAGTCTGATAAACGCCGGAAAAATGACAGTACAAAAATAAAATATTTTTAACTTTTTTCAATTTTACCCCCGTGGGATATATATTCTACCCACACACATTTGGAACTCTCCTGGGGTTCCCTCACACATATTATTCTCTCATTTAGTGGATATTTTCACAAAAAAGTGAAATTTTCCAAAATTCTGAAAAATGTCTGAAAACGACTAAATATCAAGGACTCATCATGCGAAATGCTCTGGAACTGAAATTGGAACACTCACTGTCATGTCCCCTATCTGAAAGTCTGATAAACGCCGGAAAAATGACTAAATCAAAAAAAAAAAATTTTTCAACTTTTTTCAATTTTACCCCCGTTGGATATATATTCTACCCACACACATGTGGAACTCTCCTGGGGTACCTTCACACATATTATTCCGTCATCTAGTGGATATTTTCACAAAAAAGTGAAATTTTCAAAAATTAAAAAAATTGGCTGAAAACGACTAAATATAAAGGGCTCATCGGGCGAATCGCTCTGGAACTGAAATCGGAACTCTCACTGACATTTCCCCTCTCTGAAAGTCTGATAAACGCCGGAAAAATGACTAAGTCCAAAAAAAAAATTTTTTTCAACTTTTTTCAATTTTACCCGCGTGAGATATATATTCTACCCACACACATTTGGAACTCTCCTGGGGTACCCTCACACATATTATTCCCTCATTTAGTGGATATTTTCACAAAAAAGTGAAATTTTCAAAAATTCAGAAAAATGGCTGAAATCGACTAAATATCAAGGACTCATCGGGCGAAACGCTCTGGAACTGAAATCAGAACGCTCACTGACATTTCCCCTATTTGAAAGACTGATGAACACTGGAAAAATGATAAAGTCCAAAAAAAAATAGTTTTCAACTTTTTTCAATTTTACGCTAGTGGGATATATATTCTACCCACACACATTTGGAACTCTCCTGGGGTACCCTCACACATATTATTCCCTCATTTAGCTGATATTTTCACAAAAAAGTGAAATTTTTAAAAATTCAGAAAATTGGCTGAAAATGACTAAATATCAAGGACTCATTGGGTGATTTGCTCTGGAACTGAAATCTGTACGCTCACTGACATATCCCCTATCTGAAAGTCTGATAAATGCCGGAAAAATGAATAAGTCCAAAAAAAATTTTTTTTCAACTTTTTTCAATTTTATCCCTGTGGGATATATATTCTACCCACACACATTTGGAACTCTCCTGGGGTACCCTCACACTTATTATTCCCACATTTATCTGATATTTTCACAAAAAAGTGAAATTTTCAAAAATTCTGAAAATTGGGTGAAAACGACTAAATATTAAGGACTCATCGGGCGAATCGCTCTGGAACTGAAATCGGAATGCTCACTGACATTTCCAATATCTGAAAGTCTGATGAATACCGGAAAAATTACTAAATCCAAAAAAAAATATTTTTCAACTTTTTTCAATTTTACCCCCGTGGGATATATATTCTACCCACACACATTTGGAACTCTCCTGGGGTACCCTCACACATATTATTCCGTCATTTAGTGGATATTTTCACAAAAAAGTGAAATTTTCAAAAATTCAGAAAATTGGCTGAAAACGACTAAATATCAAGGACTCATCGGGCGAAACGCTCTGGAACTGAAATCGGATTGATCACGGACATTTCCCCTATCTGAAAGTCTGATAAACGCCGGAAAAAATGACTAAGTCCAAAAAAAATTTTTTTCCACTTTTTTCAATTTTACCCCTGTGGGATATATATTCTACCCACACACATTTGGAACCCTCCTGGGGTACCCTCACACATTTTTCCCTCATTTAGTGGATATTTTCACAAAAAAGTGAAATTTTCAAAAATTCAGAAAATTGACTGAAAATGACTAAATATAAAGGACTCATCGGCCGAATCACTCTGGAACTGAAATCGGAACGCTCACTGACATTTCCCCTATCTGAAAGTCTGATAAACGCAGCAAAAATGACTAAGTTCAAAAAAAAAAAATTTTCCACTTGTTTCAATTTTACCCCCGTGGGAAATATATTCTACCCACACACATTTGGAACTCTCCTGGGGTACCCTCACACATATTATTCCCACATTTAGGGGATATTTTCACAAAATAGTGAAATTTTCAAAAATTCAGAAAATTGGCTGAAAACGACTAAAAATCAAGGACTCATCGGGTAAAACGCTCTGGAACTAAAATCGGAACGTTCACTAACCCCTATCTGAAAGTCTGATAAACGCCGGAAAAATGACTAAGTCCAAAAAAAATTTTTTTCAACTTTTTTAAATTTAACCCCTGTGGGATATATATTCTACCCACACACATTTGGAACTCTCCTCTGGTACCCTCACACGTATTATTCCCTCATTTAGCGGATATTTTCACAAAATAGTGAAATTTTCAAAAATTCAGAAAGTTGGCGGAAAAATGACTAAACATGAAGGACTCATCGGGCGAAACACTCTAGAACTGAAATCGGAATGCTCACTGACATTTCCCCTATCTGAAAGTCTGATAAACGCAGGAAAAATGACTCGGTTAAAAAAAAAAAAAATTCCACTTTTTTCAATTTTACCCCCGTGGGATATATATTCTACCCACACACATTTGGAACTCTCCTGGGGTACCCTCACACATATTATTCCCACATTTAGAGGATGTTTTCACAAAAAAATGAAATTTTCAAAAATTCAGAAAATTGGCTGAAAATTACTAAAAATCAAGGACTCATCGCGCAAAACGCTCTGGAACTGAAATCGGAACGCTCATTGACCCCTATCTGAAAGTCTGATAAACGCCGGAAAAATGACTAAGTCCAAAAAAAAATTGTTTTCAACTTTTTTCAATTTTACCCCCGTGTGGGATATATATTCTACCCACACACATTTGGATCTCTCCTGGGGTACCCTCACACATATTATTCCCTCATTTAGCGGATATTTTCACAAAAAAGTGAAATTTTCAAAAGTTCTGAAAATTAGCAGAAAAATTACTAAATATGAAGGACTCATCGGGCGAAACACTCTGGAACTGAAATCGGAATGCTCACTGACATTTCCCCTATCTGAAAGTCTGATAAACGCCGGAAAAATGACTAAGTTCAAAAAAAAAATGTTTTCAACTTTTTTCAATTTTACCCCCGTGGGATATATATTCTACCCACACACATTTGTAACTCTCCTGGGGTACCCTCACACATATTATTCCCACATTTAGCGTATATTTTCACAAAAAAGTGAAATTTCCAAAAATTCAAAAAATTGGCTGAAAACGACAAAAAATCAAGGACTCATCTGGCAAAACGCTCTAGAACTGAACCCTATCTGAAAGTCTGATAAACACCGGAAAAATGACTAAGACCAAAAAAAATTTTTTTTCAACTTTTTTCAATTTTACCTACGTGTGGGATATATATTCTACCCACACACATTTGGAGCTCTCCTGGGGTACCCTCACAAATATTATTCCCTCATTTAGCGTATATTCTCACAAAAAAGTGAAATTTTAAAAAATTCAGAAAATTGGCGGAAAAATGACTAAATCTGAAGGACTCAACGGGCGAAACACTATGGAACTGAAATTGGAATGCTCACTGACATTTCCCCTATCTGAAAGTCTGATAAACGCCGGAAAAATGACTAAGTCCAAAAAAAATGTTTTCAACTTTTTTCAATTTTACCCCCGTGGGATATATATTCTACCCACACACATTTGGAACTCTCCTGGGGTACCCTCACACATATTATTCCCTCATTTAGTGGATATTTTCACAAAAAAGTGAAATTTTCAAAAATTCTGAAAATTGGCTGAAAACGACTAAATATCAAGGACTCAGCGGGCGAAACGCATTGGCACAGAAATCGGAACGCTCACTGTCCCCTATCTGAAATTCTGATAAACGCCCGAAAAATGACTAAGTTAAAAAAAAAAAATTTTTCAACTTTTTTTAATTTTACCCCCTTGGGATATATATTCTACCCACACACATTTGGAACTCTCCTGGGGTACCCTCACACATATTATTCCCACATTTAGCAGATATTTTCACAAAAAAGTGAAATTTTCAAAAATCCTGAAAATTGGCTGAAAATGACTAAATATCAAGGACTCATCAGGCGAAACACTCTGGAACTGAAATTGGAACGCTCATGGACATTTCCCCTATCTGAAAGTCTGATAAACGCAGGAAAAATGACTAATTCCAAAAAAAATTAATTTTCACCTTTTTTCAATTTTACCCCTGTGGGATATGTATTCTACCCACACACATTTGGTCTTCTCCTGGGGTACACTCACACATATTATTCCCACATTTAGTGGATATTTTCACAAAAAAGTGAAATTTTCAAAAATTTAGAAAATTGGCTGAAAATGACTAAATATCAAGGACTCATCGGGCGAAATGCTCTGGAACTGAAATCGGAACGCTCACTGTTATTTACCCTATCTGAAAGTCTGATAAAAGCCGGAAATATGACTAAGTCCAAAAAAATTTTTTTTCAACTTTTTTCAATTTTACCCCCGTGGGATACATATTCTACCCACACACATTTGGAACTCTCCTGGGGTACCCTCACACATATTATTCCCTTATTTAGCGGATATTTTTACAAAATTATAATTTTCAAAAATTCAGAAAATTGGCTGAAAACGACTAAATATCAAGGACTCATCGGGCGAATCACTCTGGAATTGAAATCGAAACACTCACTGACATATCCCCTATCTGAAAGTCTGATAAACTCCGGAAAAATGAATAAGTCCAAAAAAAAATTTTTTTTACATTTTTTCAATTTTACCCCCGTGGGAAATATATTCTACCCACACACATTTGGAACTTTCCTGGGGCACACTCACACATATTATTCCCTCATTTAGTGGATATTTTCACAAAAAATGAAATTTTCAAAAATTCTGAAAATTGGCTGAAAACGACTAAAAATCACGGACTAATCGGGCAAAACTCTCTGGAACTGAAATTGGAACGCACACTGAACACTATCTGAAAGTATGATAAACGCCGGAAAAATGACTAAGTCCAAAAAAAAAATTTTTTAAACTTTTTTCAATTTTTTCCCCCGTGGGATATATTCTACCCACATACATTTGGCACTCTCCTGGGGTACCCTCACACATATTATTCCCACATTTAGCGGATATTTTCACAAAAAAAGTAAAATTTTCAAAAATTCAGAAAATTGGCTGAAAACGACTAAATATCAAGGACTCATCTGGCGAATCGCAATGGAACAGAAATCGGAACTCTCACTGACATTTCCCCTATCTGAAAGTCTGGTAAATGCCTGAAAATTGACAATCCAAAAAAAAAAAAATTTTCAACTTTTTTCAATTTTACCCCCGTGGGATATATATTCTACCCACACACATTTGGAACTCTCCTGGGGTACCCTCACACATATTATTCCCACATTTAGTTGTTATTTTCACCAAAAAATTGAAATTTTCAAAAATTCAGAAAAATGGCTGAAAACGACTAAATATCAAGGACTCATCGGGCAAATCGCTCTGGAACTGAAATCGGAATGCTCACTGACATTTCTCCTATATGAAAGTCTGAAAAACGCCGGAAAAATGACTAATTCCAAAAAAAACAATTTTTCAACTTTTTTCAATTTTACCCCCATGGGATATATATTCTACCCACACACATTTGGAACTCTCCTGGGGTACCCTCACACATATTATTCCCACATTTAGCGGATATTTTCACAAAAAAGTGAAATTTTCAAAAATTCAGAAAAATGGCTGAAAACGACTAAATATCAAGGACTCATCGGGCGAATCGCTCTGGAGCTGAAATCGGAACGCTCAGTGACATTTCCCCTATCTGAAAGTGTGACAAACGCCGGAAAAATGACTAAGTCTAAAAAAAAATTTTTTCAACTTTTTTCAATTTTACCCCCATGGGATATATATTCTACCCACACACATTTGGAACTCTCCTAGGGTACCCTCACACATATTATTCCCACATTTAGTTGTTATTTTCACCAAAAAATTGAAATATTCAAAAATTCAGAAAAATGGCTGAAAACGACTAAATATCTAGGACTCATCGGGCAAATCGCTCTGGAACTGAAATCGGAATGCTCACTGACATTTCTCCTATATGAAAGTCTGATAAACGCCGGAAAAATTGCTAATTCCAAAAAAAACAATTTTTCAACTTTTTTCAATTTTACCCCCATGGGATATATATTCTACCCACACACATTTGGAACTCTGCTGGGGTACCCTCACACATATTATTCCCACATTTAGCGGATATTTTCACAAAAAAGTGAAATTTTCAAAAATTCAGAAAAATGGCTGAAAACGACTAAATATCAAGGACTCATCGGGCGAATCGCTCTGGATCTGAAATCGGAACGCTCAGTGACATTTCCCCTATCTGAAAGTCTGATAAACGCCGGAAAAATGACTAAGTGTAAAAAAAATTTTTTTCAACTTTTTTCAATTTTACCCCCATGGGATATATATTCTACCCACACACATTTGGAACTCTCCTGGGGTACCCTCACACATATTATTCCCACATTTAGCGGATATTTTCACAAAAAAGTGAAATTTTCAAAAATTCTGAAAATTGGCTGAAAATGACTAAATATCAAGGACTCATCGGGCAAATCGCTCTGGAACTGAAATCGGAACGCTCACTGACATTTCCCCTATCTGAAAGTCTGAGAAACGCCGGAAAAATTAGTAAGTAAAAAAAAAAAATGTTTTCAACTTTTTTCAATTTTACCCCCGTGGGATATATTTTCTACACACACACATTTGGAACTCTCCTGGGGCACCCTCACACATATTATTCCCACATTTAGTGGTTATTCTCACAAAAAAAGTGAAATTTTCAAAAATTCAGAAAAATGGCTGAAAACGACTAAATATCAAGGACTCATCGGGCGAATCGCTCTGGAACTGAAATCGGAATGCTCACTGACATTTCCCCTATCTGAAAGTCTGATAAACGACGAAAAAATAACTAAGTCCAAAAAAAATTTTTTGTTAACTTTTTTAAATTTTGCCCCCGTGGGAAATATATTCTACCCACACACATTTGGAACTCTCCTGGGGTACCCTCACACATATTATTCCCACATTTAGTGGTTATTTTCACAGAAAAAGTGAAATTTTCAAAAATTCAGAAAAATGGCTGAAAACGACTAAATATCAAGGACTCATCGGGCAAATCACTCTGGAACTGAAATCGGAATGCTAACTGACATTTCCCCTATCTGAAAGTCTGATAAATGCCGTAAAAAAGACTAATTCCCCCACAAAAAAATTTTCAACTTTTTTCAATTTTACCCCCATGGGATATATATTCTACCCACACACATTTGGAACTCTCCTGGGGTACCCTCACACATATTATTCCCACATTTAGCGGATATTTACACAAAAAAGTGAAATTTTCAAAAATTCTGAAAATTGGCTGAAAACGACTAAAAATCAAGTGCTCATCGGGCGAATCGCTCTGGAACTGAAATCGGAGCGCTCACTGACATTTCCCCTATCTGAAAGTATGATAAATGCCTCAAAAATGACTAATTCCCCCAAAAAAAATTTTTCAACTTTTTTCAATTTTACCCCCGTGGGATATATATTCTACCCACACACATTTGGAACTCTCCTGGGGTACCCTCACACATATTATTCCCTCATTTAGTGGATATTTTAACAAAAAAGTGAAATTTTCAAAAATTCTGAAAAATGGCTGAAAATGACTAAATATCAAGGACTCATCGGGCGAACGCTCTGGAACTGAAATCGGAACGCTCACTGACATTTCCCCTATCTGAAAGTCTGATAAACGCCGGAAAAATGACTAATTCCCAAAAAAACAATTTTTCAACTTTTTTAATTTTACCCCCGTGGGATATATATTCTACCCACACACATTTGGAACTCTCCTGGGGTACCCTCACACATATTATTCCCTCATTTAGTGGATATTTTAACAAAAAAGTGAAATTTTCAAAAATTCTGAAAATTGGCTGAAAACGACTAAATATCAAGGACTCATCAGGCGAATCGCTCTGGTACTAAAATCAGAATGCTCACTGACATTTCCCCCTATCTGAAAGTCTGAAATGACTAAGTCCAATAAAAAAATGTTTTCAACTTTTTTCAATTTTACCCCCGTGGGATATGTATTCTATCCACACACATTTGGAACTCTCCTGGGGTACCCTCACACATATTATTCCCTCATTTAGCAGATATTTTCATAAAAAAGTGAAATTTTCATAAATTCAGAAAATTGGCTGAAAACGACCAAATATCAAGGACTCATCGGGCGAATCGCTCTGGAACTGAAATCGGAATGCTCACTGACTTTTCCCCTATCTGAAAGTCTGATAAACGCTGAAAAAATTACTAAGTCCAAAAAAAAAAAATGTTTCAACTTTTTTCAATTTAACCCCCGTGGGATATATATTCTACCCACTCACATTTGGAACTCTCCTGGGGTACCCTCGCACATATTATTCCCTCATTTAGCAGATATTTTCATAAAAAAGTGAAATTTTCATAAATTCAGAAAATTGGCTGAAAACGACTAAATATTAAGGACTCATCGGGCCAATCGCTCTGGAACTGAAATCGGAACGCTCACTGACATTTCCCCCTATCTGAAAGTCTGATATGACAAAGTCCAAAAAAAAAATGTTTTCAACTTTTTTCAATTTTACCCCCGTGGGATATGGATTCTATCCACACACATTTGGAACTCTCCTGGGGTACACTCACACATATTATTCCCTCATTTAGCAGATATTTTCACAAAAATGTGAGATTTTCACAAATTCAGAAAATTGGCTGAAAATGACTAAATATCAAGGATCCATCTGGCGAATCGCTCTGGAACTCAAATCGGAATGCTCTCTGACATTTCCCTATCTGAAAGTCTGATAAACACAGGAAAAATGACTAAGTCAAAAAAAAAAATGTTTTCAACTTTTTTCAATTTTACCCCCGTGGGATATGGATTCTATCCACACACATTTGGAACTCTCCTGGGGTACACTCACACATATTATTCCCTCATTTAGCAGATATTTTCACAAAAATGTGAGATTTTCACAAATTCAGAAAATTGGCTGAAAATGACTAAATATCAAGGATCCATCTGGCGAATCGCTCTGGAGCTGAAATCGGAACGCTCACTGACATTTACCATATCTGAAAGTCTGATAAACGCCGGGAAAAAGACAGTCCAAAAAAAAATAATTTTTCAAAATTTTTCAATTTTACCCCCGTGGGATATGTATTCTACCCACTCACATTTGGAACTCTCCTGGGGTACCCTCACACATATTATTCCCTCATTTAGCAGATATTTTCAGAAAAAAGTGAAATTTTCATAAATTCAGAAAATTGGCTGAAAACGACTAAATATCAAGGACTCATCGGGCGAATCGCTCTGGAACTGAAATCGGAATGCTCACTGACATTTCCCCTATCTGAAAGTCTGATAAACGCCGAAAAAATTACTAAGTCCAAAAAAAAAAAATGTTTCAACTTTTTTCAATTTAACCCCCGTGGGATATATATTCTACCCACACACATTTGGAACTCTCCTGGGGTACCCTCACACATATTATTCCCTCATTTAGCGCATATTTTCACAAAAAAGTAAAATTTTCAAAAATTCAGAAAATTGGCTGAAAACGACTAAATATCAAGGACTCATCGGGCGAATCGCTCTGGAACTGAAATCGGAATGCTCACTGACATTTCCCCTATCTGAAAGTCTGATAAACGCCGGAAAAATGACTAAGTCCAAAAAAAAATTTTTTCAACTTTTTTCAATTTTACCCCCGTGGGATATATATTCTACCCACACACATTTGGAACTCTCCTGGGGTACCCTCACACATATTATTCCCTCATTTAGTGGATATTTTCACAAAAAAGTGAAATTTTCAAAAATTCAGAAAAATGGCTGAAAACGACTAAATATAAAGGAATCATCGGGCGAATCGCTCTGGAACTGAAATTGGAATGCTCACTGACATTTCCCCTATCTGAAAGTCTGATAAACGCCGGAAAAATGACTAAGTCCAAAAAAAAATTTTTTTAAACTTTTTTCAATTTTTCCCCCGTGGGATATATATTCTACCCACACACATTTGGAACTCTCCTGGGGTACTCTCACACATATTATTCCCTCATTTAGTGGATATTTTCACAAAAAAGTGAAATTTTCAAAAATTCAGAAAAATGGCTGAAAACGACAAAATATCAAGGACTCATCGGGCGAATCACTCTGGAACTGAAATCAGAATGCTCACTGACATTTCCCCTATCTGAAAGTCTGATAAACGCCGGAAAAATAACTAAGTCCAAAAAAAATTTTTTGTTAACTTTTTTAAATTTTGCCCCCGTGGGAAATATATTCTACCCACACACATTTGGAACTCTCCTGGGGTACCCTCACACATATTATTCCCACATTTAGTGGTTATTTTCACAGAAAAAGTGAAATTTTCAAAAATTCAGAAAAATGGCTGAAAACGACTAAATATCAAGGACTCATCGGGCAAATCACTCTGGAACTGAAATCGGAATGCTAACTGACATTTCCCCTATCTGAAAGTCTGCTAAATGCTGGAAAAATGACTAATTCCAAAAAAAACATTTTTTTAACTTTTTTCAATTTTACCCCCGTGGGATATATATTCTACCCACACACATTTGGAACTCTCCTGGGGTACCCTCACACATATTATTCCCACATTTAGTGGATATTTTCTCAAAAAAGTGAAATTTTCAAAAAATCAAAAAATTGGCTGAAAACGACTAAATATCTAGGACTCATCGGGCGAATCGCTCTGGAACTGAAATCGGAAAGCTCATTGACATTTCCCCTATCTGAAAGTCTGATAAATGCCGTAAAAAAGACTAATTCCCCCACAAAAAAATTTTCAACTTTTTTCAATTTTACCCCCATGGGATATATATTCTACCCACACACATTTGGAACTCTCCTGGGGTACCCTCACACATATTATTCCCACATTTAGCGGATATTTACACAAAAAAGTGAAATTTTCAAAAATTCTGAAAATTGGCTGAAAACGACTAAATATCAAGTGCTCATCGGGCGAATCGCTCTGGAACTGAAATCGGAGCGCTCACTGACATTTCCCCTATCTGAAAGTATGATAAATGCCTCAAAAATGACTAATTCCCCCAAAAAAAATTTTCAACTTTTTTCAATTTTACCCCCATGGGATATATATTCTACCCACACACATTTGGAACTCTCCTGGGGTACCCTCACACATATTATTCCCACATTTAGCGGATATTTACACAAAAAAGTGAAATTTTCAAAAATTCTGAAAATTGGCTGAAAACGACTAAATATCAAGGACTCATTGGGCGAATCACTCTGGAACTGAAATCGGAATGCTCACTGACATTTCCCCTATCTGAAAGTCTGATAAACGCCGGAAAAATGAATTAATCCCAAAAAAAATTTTTTCAACTTTTTTCAATTTTACCCCCGTGGGATATATATTCTACCCACACACATTTGGAACTCTCCTGGGGTACTCTCACACATATTATTCCCTCATTTAGCGGATATTTTCACAAAAAGTGAAATTTTCAAAAATTCAGAAAAATGGCTGAAAACGACAAAATATCAAGGACTCATCGGGCGAATCACTCTGGAACTGAAATCAGAATGATCACTGACATTTCCCCTATCTGAAAGTCTGATAAACGCCGGAAAAATTACTAAGTCCAAAAAAAAATTTTTTCCAACTTTTTTCAATTTTACCCCCGTGGGATATATATTCTACCCACACACATTTGGAATTCTCCTGGGGTACTCTCACACATATTATTCCCTCATTTAGCGGATATTTTCACAAAAAAGTGAAATTTTCAAAAATTCAGAAAAATGGCTGAAAACGACTACATATCAAGGACTCATTGGGCGAATCACTCTGGAACTGAAATCGGAATGCTCACTGACATTTCCCCTATCTGAAAGTCTGATAAACACCGGAAAAATGACTAAGTCCAAAAAATTACTAAGTCCAAAAAAAAAATTTTTCAACTTTTTTCAATTTTACCCCCGTGGGATATATATTCTACCCACACACATTTGGAACTCTCCTGGGGTACTCTCACACATATTATTCCCTCATTTAGCGGATATTTTCACATAAAAGTGAAATATTCAAAAATTCAGAAAAATGGCTGAAACGACTAAATATCAAGGACTCATCAGGCGAATCGCTCTGGAACTGAAATCGGTACACTCCCTGACATTTCCTCTATCTGAAAGTCTGATAAACGCCGGAAAAATGACTAAGTCCAAAAAAAAATGTTTCCATTTTTTTCTATTTTACCCCCTGGGATATATATTCTACCCAAACACATTTCGAACTCTCCTGGGGTACCCTCACACATATTATTCCCTCATCTAGCTGTTATTTTCACAAAAAAGTGAAATTTTCAAAAAATCTGAAAATTGGCTGAAAACAACTAAACATCAAGTACTCATCGGGAGAATCGCTCTGGAACTGAAATCGTTATGCTCCCTCACATTTCCCCTATCTGAAAGTCTGATAAACACAGGAAAAATGACTCAGTCCAAAAAAAAACATTTTTTAAACTTTTTTCATTTTTACCCCCGTGGGAAATATATTCTACCCACACACATTTGGAATTCTCCTGGGGTACTCTCACGCATATTATTCCCTCATTTAGCGGATATTTTCACAAAAAAGGGAAATTTTCAAAAATTCTGAAAAATGGCTGAAAACCACTAAATATCAAGGACTCATCGGGCGAATTGCTCTGGAACTGAAATCGGAATGCTCACTGACATTTCCCCCATCTGAAAGTCTGATAAACGCCGGAAAAATGACTCAGTCCAAAAAAAACATTTTTCAACTTTTTTCAATTTTACCCCCGTGTGATATATATTCTACCCACACACATTTGGAACTATCCTGGGGTATCCTCACACATATTATTCCCTCATTTAGTGGATATTTTCACAAAAAAGTGAAATTTTCAAAAATTATGAAAGTTGGCTGAAAACGACTAAATATCAAGGATTCATCGGGCGAATCGCTCTGGAACTGAAATCGGTACGCTCCCTGACATTTCCGGTATCTGAAAGTCTGATAAACACCGGAAAAATGACTAAGTCAAAAAAAAAAATTTTCAACTTTTTTCAATTTTACCCCCGTGGGATATATATTTTACCCACATACATTTGGAACTCTCCTGGGGTACTCTCACACATATTATTCCCTCATTTAGTGGATATTTTCACAAAAAAGTGAAATTTTCAAAAATTCTGAAAAATGGCTGAAAACCACTAAATATCAAGGACTCATCGGGCGAATTGCTCTGGAACTGAAATCGGAATGCTCACTGACATTTCCCCTATCTGAAAGTCTGATAAACACCGGAAAAATGACTAAGTCCAAAAAAAACATTTTTTCAACGTTTTTCAATTTTACACCCGTGGGATATATATTCTACCCACAAACATTTGGAATTCTCCTGGGGTACTCTCACACATATTATTCCCTCATTTAGCGGATATTTTCACAAAAAAGTGAAATGTTCAAAAATTCAGAAAAATGGCTGAAAACGACAAAATATCAAGGACTCATCGGGCGAATCGCTCTGGAACTGAAATCGGTACGATCCCTGACATTTCCCCTATCTGAAAGTCTGATAAACACCGGAAAAATGACTAAGTCCAAAAATAAAATTTTCTTCAACCTTTTTCAATTTTACCCCGGTGGGATACATATTCTATCCACACACATTTGGAACTCTCCTGGGGTACTCTCACTCATATTATTCCCTCATTTAGCGGATATTTTCACAAAAAAGGGAAATTTTCAAAAATTCAGAAAAATGGCTGAAAACGACAAAATATCAAGGACTCATCGTGCGAATCGCTCTGGAACTGAAAATGGTAAGCTCCCTGACATTTCCCCTATCTGAAAGTCTGATAAACGCCGGAAAAATGACTCAGTCCAAAAAAAACATTTTTCAACTTTTTTCAATTTTACCCCCGTGGGATATAAATTCTACCCACTCACATTTGGAATTCTCCTGGGGAACTATCACTCATATTATTCCCTCATTTAGCGGATATTTTCACAAAAAAGTGAAATTTCCAAAAATTCAGAAAAATGGCTGAAAACGACTAAATATCAAGGACTCATCAGGCGAATCGCTCTGGAACTGAAATCGGTACGCTCCCTGACATTTCCGGTATCTGAAAGTCTGATAAACACCGGAAAAATGACTAAGTCAAAAAAAAAAATTTTCAACTTTTTTCAATTTTACCCCCATGGGATATATATTCTACCCACACACATTTGGAACTCTCCAGGGGTACTCTCACACATATTATTCCCTCATTTAGCGGATATTTTCACAAAAAAGGGAAATTTTCAAAAATTCAGAAAAATGGCTGAAAACGACAAAATATAAAGGACTCATCGGGCGAATCGCTCTGGAACTGAAATCGGAATGCTCACTGACATTTCCCCTATCTGAAAGTCTGATAAACGCCGGAAAAATGACTAAGTCCGAAAAAAACATTTTTTCAACGTTTTTCAATTTTACCCAAGTGGGATATATATTCTACCCACACACATTTGGAATTCTCCTGGGGTACTCTCACACATATTATTCCCTCATTTAGTGGATATTTTCACAAAAAAGTGAAATTTTAAAAAATTCAGAAAAATGGCTGAAAACCACTAAGCATCAAGGACTCATCGGGTGAATTGCTCTGGAACTGAAATCGGAATGCTCACTGACATTTCCCCCATCTGAAAGTCTGATAAACGCCGGAAAAATGACTCAGTCCAAAAAAAACATTTTTCAACTTTTTTCAATTTTACCCCCGTGGGATATATATTCTACCCACACACATTTGGAACTCTCCTGGGGCACTCTCACACATATTATTCCCTCATTTAGCGGATATTTTCACAAAAAAGTGAAATTTTCAAAAATTCAGAAAAATGGCTGAAAACGACAAAATATCAAGGACTCATCGGGCGAATCGCTCTGGAACTGAAAATGGTAAGCTCCCTGACATTTCCCCTATCTGAAAGTCTGATAAACGCCGGAAAAATGACTCAGTCCAAAAAAAACATTTTTCAACTTTTTTCAATTTTACCCCCGTGGGATATAAATTCTACCCACTCACATTTGGAACTCTCCTGGGGAACTCTCACTCATATTATTCCCTCATTTAGCGGATATTTTCACAAAAAAGTGAAATTTCCAAAAATTCAGAAAAATGGCTGAAAACGACTAAATATCAAGGACTCATCAGGCGAATCGCTCTGGAACTGAAATGGGTACGCTCACTAACATTTCCCCTATCTGAAAGTCTGATAAACACAAGAAAAATGACTAAGTCCAAAAAAAAAATTATTTCAACTTTTTTCAATTTTATGCCCGTGCGATATATATTCTACCCACACACATTTGGAACTCTCCTGGGGTACTCTCACATATTATTATTCCCTTATTTAGTGGATATTTTCACAAAAAAGTTAAATTTTCAAAAATTCAGAAAAATGGCTGAAAACGACTAAATATCAAGGACTCATCGGGCGAATCGCTCTGGAACTGAAATGGGTACGCTCACTAACATTTCCCCTATCTGAAAGTCTGATAAACACAGGAAAAATGACTAAGTCCAAAAAAAAACATTTTTTCAACTTTTTTCAATTTTACCCCCGTGGGATATATATTCTACCCACACACATTTGGAATTCTCCTGGGGTACTCTCACACATATTATTCCCTCATTTAGCGGATATTTTCACAAAAAAGTGAAATTTTCAAAAATTCAGAAAAATGGCTGAAAACGACAAAATATAGATGACTCATCGGGCGAATCGCTCTGGAACTGAAATCGGAATGCTCACTGACATTTCCCCTATCTGAAAGTTTGATAAACGCCGGAAAAATGACTAAGTCCAAAAAAAAAAAAATTTAAACTTTTTTCAATTTTACCCCCGTGGGATATATATTCTACCCACACACATTTGGAACTCTCCTGGGGTACTCTCACACATATTATTTCCTCATTTAGCGGATATTTTCACAAAAAAGTGAAATTTTCAAAAATTCAGTAAAATGGCTGCAAACGACTAAATATCAAGGACTCATCGGGCGAATCGCTCTGAAACTGAAATCGGTATGCTCCCTGACATTTCCCCTATCTGAAAGTCTGATAAACGCCGGAAAAATGACTAAGCCCAAAAAAAAAAATTTTTCAACTTTTTTCAATTTTACCCCCGTGGGATATATATTCTACCCACACACATTTGGAATTCTCCTGGGGTACTCTCACACATATTATTCCCTCATTTAGCGGATATTTTCACAAAAAAATGAAAATTTCAAAAATTCAGAAAAATGGCTGAAAACGACAAAATATCGAGGACTCATCGGGCGAATCGCTCTGGAACTGAAATCGGTGCGCTATCTGACATTTCCCCTATCTGAAAGTCTGATAAATGCCGGAAAAATGACGAAGTCCAAAAAAAATTTTTTAAACTTTTTTCAATTTTTCCCCCGTGGGATATATATTCTACCCACACACATTTGGAACTCTCCTGGGGTACTCTCACACATATTATTCCCTCATTTAGTGGATATTTTCACAAAAAAGTTAAATTCTGAAAAATTCAGAAAAATGGCTGAAAACGACTAAATATCAAGGACTCATCTGGCGAATCGCTCTAGAACTGAAATCGGAATGCTCACTGATATTTCCCCTATCTGAAAGTCTGACAAACGCCGTAAAAAAGACTAAGTCCAAAAAAAAATTTTTTTCAACTTTTTTCAATTTTACCCCCGTGGGATATATAATCTACCCACACACATTTGGAACTCTCCTGGGGTACTCTCACACATATTATTCCCTCATTTAGTGGATATTTTCACAAAAAAGGGAAATTTTCAAAAATTCAGAAAAATGGCTGAAAACGAATAAATATCAAGGACTCATCGGGCAAATCGGTCTGGACGTGATATCGGTGCGCTCCCTGACATTTCTCCTATCTGAAAGTCTGATAAACGCCGGAAAAATGACTAAGCCCAAAAAAAAAAAATTTATCAACTTTTTTCAATTTTACCCCCGTGGGATATATATTCTACCCACACACATTTGGAATTCTCCTGGGGTACTCTCACACATATTATTCCCTCATTTAGCGGATATTTTCACAAAAAAATGAAAATTTCCAAAATTCAGAAAAATGGCTGAAAACGACAAAATATCGAGGACTCATCGGGCGAATCGCTCTGGAACTGAAATCGGTGCGCTCCCTGACATTTCCCCTATCTGAAAGTCTGATAAACACAGGAGAAATGACTAAGTCCAAAAAAAAATTTTTTAAACTTTTTTCAATTTTACCCCCGTGGGATATATACTCTCCCCACACACATTTGGAACTCTCCTGGGGTATTCTCACACATATTATTCCCTCATTTAGCGGATATTTTCACAAAAAAGTGAAATTTTCAAAAATTCAGAAAAATGGCTGAAAACGACAAAATATCAAGGACTCATCGGGCGAATCGCTCTGGAACTGAAATCGAAAGGCTCACTGACATTTCCCCTATCTGAAAGTCAGATGAACGCCGGAAAAATGACTAAGTCCAAAAAAAAAATTTTTTCAACTTTTTTCAATTTTACCCCCGTGGGATATATATTCTACCCACACACATTTGGAACTCTCCTGGGGTACTCTCACACATATTATTATTCCCTTATTTAGTGGATATTTTCACAGAAAAGTTAAATTTTCAAAAATTAAGAAAAATGGCTGAAAACGACTAAATATCAAGGACTCATCAGGCGAATCGCTCTGGAACTGAAATGGGTACGCTCACTAACATTTCCCCTATCTGAAAGTCTGATAAACACAGGAAAAATGACTAAGTCCAAAAAAAAAATTATTTCAACTTTTTTCAATTTTATGCCCGTGCGATATATATTCTACCCACACACATTTGGAACTCTCCTGGGGTACTCTCACACATATTATTCCCTCATTTAGCGGATATTTTCACAAAAAAGTGAAATTTTCAAAAATTCAGAAAAATAGCTGAAAACGACTAAATATCAAGGACTCATCGGGCGAATCGCTCTGGAACTGAAATCGGTGCGCTCCCTGACATTTCGCCTATCTGAAAGTCTGATAAACGCCGGAAAAATGACTAAGCCCAAAAAAAAAAATTTTTCAACTTTTTTCAATTTTACCCCCGTGGGATATATATTCTACCCACACACATTTGGAATTCTCCTGGGGTACTCTCACACATATTATTCCCTCATTTAGCGGATATTTTCACAAAAAAATGAAAATTTCAAAAATTCAGAAAAATGGCTGAAAACGACAAAATATCGAGGACTCATCGGGCGAATCGCTCTGGAACTGAAATCGGTGCGCTATCTGACATTTCCCCTATCTGAAAGTCTGATAAATGCCGGAAAAATGACGAAGTCCAAAAAAAATTTTTTAAACTTTTTTCAATTTTTCCCCCGTGGGATATATATTCTACCCACACACATTTTGAACTCTCCTGGGGTACTCTCACACATATTATTCCCTCATTTAGTGGATATTTTCACAAAAAAGTTAAACTCTGAAAAATTCAGAAAAATGGCTGAAAACGACTAAATATCAAGGACTCATCTGGCGAATCGCTCTAGAACTGAAATCAGAATGCTCACTGATATTTCCCCTATCTGAAAGTCTGACAAACGCCGGAAAAAAGACTAAGTCCAAAAAAAAATTTTTTTAAACTTTTTTCAATTTTACCCCCGTGGGATATATAATCTACCCACACACATTTGGAACTCTCCTGGGGTACCATCACACATATTATTCCCTCATTTAGCGGATATTTTCACAAAAAAATGAAAATTTCAAAAATTCAGAAAAATGGCTGAAAACGACAAAATATCGAGGACTCATCGGGCGAATCGCTCTGGAACTGAAATCGGTGCGCTCCCTGACATTTACCCTATCTGAAAGTCTGATAAACGCCGGAAAAAAGACTAAGTCCCCAAAAAAAAATTGTTCAACTTTTTTCAATTTTACCCCCGTGGGATATATATTCTACCCACACACATTTGGAATTCTCCTGGGGTACTCTCACACATATTATTCCCTCATTTAGCGGATATTTTCACAAAAAAGTGAAATTTTCAAAAATTCGTAAAAATGGCTGAAAACGTCTAAATATCAAGGACTCATCGGGCGAATCGCTCTGGAACTGAAATCGGAATGCTCACTGACATTTCCCCTATCTGAAAGTCTGATAAATGCCGGAAAAAAGACTAAGTCCAAAAAAAAAATTTTTTCAACTTTTTTCAATTTTATGCCCGTGCGATATATATTCTACCCACACACATTTGGAACTCTCCTGGGGTACTCTCACACATATTATTCCCTCATTTAGCGGATATTTTCACAAAAAAGTGAAATTTTCAAAAATTCAGAAAAATGGCTGAAAACGACAAAATATCAAGGACTCATCGGGCGAATCGCTCTGGAACTGAAATCGGAAGGCTCACTGACATTTCCCCTATCTGAAAGTCTGATAAACACAGGAGAAATGACTAAGTCCAAAAAAAAATTTTTTAAACTTTTTTCAATTTTACCCCCGTGGGATATATACTCTACCCACACACATTTGGAACTCTCCTGGGGTACTCTCACACATATTATTATTCCCTTATTTAGTGGATATTTTCACAAAAAAGTTAAATTTTCAAAAATTAAGAAAAATGGCTGAAAACGACTAAATATCAAGGACTCATCAGGCGAATCGCTCTGGAACTGAAATGGGTACGCTCACTAACATTTCCCCTATCTGAAAGTCTGATAAACACAGGAAAAATGACTAAGTCCAAAAAAAAAATTATTTCAACTTTTTTCAATTTTATGCCCGTGCGATATATATTCTACCCACACACATTTGGAACTCTCCTGTGGTACTCTCACACATATTATTCCCTCATTTAGCGGATATTTTCACAAAAAAGTGAAATTTTCAAAAATTCAGAAAAATGGCTGAAAACGACAAAATATCAAGGACTCATCGGGCGAATCGCTCTGGAATTGAAATCGGAATGCTCACTGACATTTCCCCTATCTGAAAGTCTGATAAACGCCGGAAAAATGACTAAGTCCAAAAAAAAAATTTTTAAACTTTTTTCAATTTTACCCCCGTGGGATATATATTCTGCCCACACACATTTTGAACTCTTCTGGGGTACTCTCACACATATTATTATTCCCTTATTTAGTGAATATTTTCACAAAAAAGTTAAATTTTCAAAAATTCAGAAAAATGGCTGAAAACGACTAAATATCAAGGACTCATCGGGGGAATCGCTCTGGAACTGAAATGGGTACGCTCACTAACATTTCCCCTATCTGAAAGTCTGATAAACACAGGAGAAATGACTAAGTCCAAAAAAAACATTTTTTCAACTTTTTTCAATTTTACCCCCGTGGGATATACATTCTACCCACACACATTTGGAACTCTCCAGGGGTACTCTCACACATATTATTTTTCCCTTATTTAGTGGATATTTTCACAAAAAAGTTAAATTTTCAAAAATTCAGAAAAATGGCTGAAAACGACTAAATATCAAGGACTCATCAGGCAAATCGCTCTGGAACTGAAATGGGTACGCTCACTAGCATTTCCCCTATCTGAAAGTCTGATAAACACAGGAAAAATGACTAAGTCCAAAAAAAAATTTTTAAAACTTTTTTCAATTTTACCCCCGTGGGATATATATTCTACCCACACACATTTGGAACTCTCCTGGGGTACTCTCCCACATATTATTCCCTCATTTAGCGGATATTTTCACAAAAAAGTGAAATTTTCAAAAATTCAGAAAAATGGCTGAAAACGACTAAATATCAAGGACTCATCGGGCGAATCGCTCTGGAACTGAAATCGGAATGCTCACTGACATTTCCCCTATCTGAAAGTCTGATAAATGCCGGAAAAAAGACTAAGTCCAAAAAAAAAATTTTTTCAACTTTTTTCAATTTTATGCCCGTGCGATATATATTCTACCCACACACATTTGGAACTCTCCTGGGGTACTCTCACACATATTATTCCCTCATTTAGCGGATATTTTCACAAAAAAGTGAAATTTTCAAAAGTTCAGAAAAATAGCTGAAAACGACAAAATATCAAGGACTCATCGGGCGAATCGCTCTGGAATTGAAATCGGAATGCTCACTGACATTTCCCCTATCTGAAAGTCTGATAAATGCCGGAAAAAAGACTAAGTCCGAAAAAAAATTTTTTTCAACTTTTTTCAATTTTATGCCCGTGCGATATATATTCTACCCGCACACATTTGGAACTCTCCTGGGGTACTCTCACACATATTATTCCCTCATTTAGCGGATATTTTCACAAAAAAGAGAAATTTTCAAAAATTCAGAAAAATGGCTGAAAACGACTAAATATCAAGGACTCATCGGGTGAATCGCTCTGGAACTGAAATCGGTATGCTCCCTGACATTTCCCCTATCTGAAAGTGTGATAAACACAGGAGAAATGACTAAGTCCAAAAAAAACATTTTTTCAACTTTTTTCAATTTTACCCCCGTGGGATATATATTCTACCCACACACATTTGGAACTCTCCAGGGGTACTCTCACACATATTATTTTTCCCTTATTTAGTGGATATTTTCACAAAAAAGTGAAATTTTCAAAAATTCAGAAAAATGGCTGAAAACGACTAAATATCAAGGACTCATCGGGTGAATCGCTTTGGAACTGAAATCGAAATGCTCACTGACATTTCCCCTATCTGAAAGTCTGATAAATGCCGGAAAAAAGACTAAGTTCAAAAAAAAAATTTTTTCAACTTTTTTCAATTTTATGCCCGTGCGATATATATTCTACCCACACACATTTGGAACTCTCCTGGGGTACTCTCACACATATTATTCCCTCATTTAGCGGATATTTTCACAAAAAAGTGAAATTTTCAAAAATTCAGAAAAATGGCTGAAAACGACAAAATATCAAGGACTCATCGGGCGAATCGCTCTGGAATTGAAATCGGAATGCTCACTGACATTTCCCCTATCTGAAAGTCTGATAAACGCCGGAAAAATGACTAAGTCCAAAAAAAAAATTTTTAAACTTTTTTCAATTTTATCCCCGTGGGATATATATTCTGCCCACACACATTTGGAACTCTCCTGGGGTACTCTCACACATATTATTCCCTAATTTAGAGGATGTTTTCACAAAAAAGAGAAATTTTCAAAAATTCAGAAAAATGGCTGAAAACCACTAAATATCAAGGACTCATCGGACGAATCGCTCTGGAATTGAAATCGGAATGCTCCCTGACATTTCCCCTATCTGAAAGTCTGATAAACACAGGAGAAATGACTAAGTCCAAAAAAAATTTTTTTAAACTTTTTTCAATTTTACCCCCGTGGGATATATATTCTACCCACACACATTTGGAACTCTCCTGGGGTACTCTCACACATATTATTCCCTCATTTAGCGGATATTTTCACAAAAAAGTGAAATTTTCAAAAATTCAGAAAAATGGCTGAAAACGACAAAATATCAAGGACTCATCAGGCGAATCGCTCTGGAACTGAAATCAGAATGCTCACTGACATTTCCCCTATCTGAAAGTCTGATAAACGCCGGAAAAATGAATAAGTCCAAAAAAAAAATTTTTTCAACTTTTTTCAATTTTACCCCCGTGGGATATATATTCTACCCACACACATTTGGAACTCTCCTGGGGTACTCTCACACATATTATTATTCCCTTATTTAGTGGATATTTTCACAAAAAAGTTAAATTTTCAAAAATTCAGAAAAATGGCTGAAAACGACTAAATATCAAGGACTCATCAAGCGAATCGCTCTGGAACTGAAATCGGTACGCTCCCTGACATTTCACCTATCTGAAAGTCTGATAAACACAGGAAAAATGACTAAGTCCAAAAAAAAAAATTTTTCAACTTTTTTCAATTTTACACCCCGTGGGATATATATTCTACCCACACACATTTGGAACTCTCCTGGGTACTCTCACACATATTATTCCCTCATTTAGTGGATATTTTCACAAAAAAGTGAAATTTTCCAAAATTCAGAAAAATGGCTGAAAACGACAAAATATCAAGGACTCATCGGGTGAATCGCTCTGGAACTGAAATCGGTATGCTTCCTGACATTTCCCCTATCTGAAAGTCTGATAAACGCCGGAAAAATGACTAAGTCCAAAAAAAAATTTTTTAAACTTTTTTCAATTTTACCCCCGTGGGATATATATTCTACCCACACTCATTTGGAACACTCCTGGGGTACTCTCACACATATTATTTCCTCATTTAGCGGATATTTTCACAAAAAAGAGAAATTTTCAAAAATTCAGAAAAATGGCTGAAAACGACTAAATATCAAGGACTCATCGGGTGAATCGCTCTGGAACTGAAATCGGTACGCTCCCTGACATTTCACCTATCTGAAAGTCTGATAAACACAGGAAAAATGACTAAGTCCAAAAAAAAAATTTTTCAACTTTTTTCAATTTTACACCCCGTGGGATATATATTCTACCCACACACATTTGGAATTCTCCTGGGGTACTCTCACACATATTATTCCCTCATTTAGCGGATATTTTCACAAAAAAGTTAAATTTTCAAAAATTCAGAAAAATGGCTGAAAACGACTAAATATCAAGGACTCATCAGGCGAATCGCTCTGGAACTGAAATCAGAATGCTCACAGACATTTCCCCTATCTGAAAGTCTGATAAACGCCGGAAAAATGACTAAGTCCAAAAAAAAAATTTTTTCAACTTTTTTCAATTTTACCCCCGTGGGATATATATTCTACCCACACACATTTGTAACTCTCCTGGGGTACTCTCACACATATTATTATTCCCTTATTTAGTGGATATTTTCACAAAAAAGTTAAATTTTCAAAAATTCAGAAAAATGGCTGAAAACGACTAAATATCAAGGACTCATCAGGCGAATCGCTCTGGAACTGAAATGGGTATGCTCACTAACATTTTCCCTATCTGAAAGTCTGATAAACGGCGGAAAAATGACTAACTCCAAAAAAAATTTTTTTTTAACTTTTTTCAATTTTACCCCCGTGGGATATATATTCTACCCACACACATTTGGAACTCTCCTGGGGTACTCTCACACATATTATTCCCTCATTTAGTGGATATTTTCACAAAAAAAGTTTAATTTTCAAAAATTCAGAAAAATGGCTGAAAACGACTAAATATCAAGGACTCATCAGAGAATAGCTCTGGAACTGAAATTGGAATGCTCACTGACATTTTCCCTATCTGAAAGTCTGATAAATGGCGGAAAAATGACTAAGTCCAAAAAAATTTTTTTTTTTACTTTTTTCAATTTTACCTCCGTGGGATATATAATCTACCCACACACATTTGGAACTCTCCTGGGGTACTCTCACACATATTATTATTCCCTTATTTAGTGGATATTTTCACAAAAAAGTTAAATTTTCAAAAATTCAGAAAAATGGCTGAAAACGACTAAATATCAAGGACTCATCAGGCGAATCGCTCTGGAACTGAAATGGGTACGCTCACTAACATTTCCCCTATCTGAAAGTCTGATAAACACAGGAAAAATGACTAAGTCCAAAAAAAAAATTTTTAAACTTTTATCAATTTTGCCCCCGTGGGATATATATTCTACCCACACACATTTGGAATTCTCCTGGGGTACTCTCACACATATTATTATTCCCTTATTTAGTGGATATTTTCACAAAAAAGTTAAATTTTCAAAAATTCAGAAAAATGGCTGAAAACGACTAAATATCAAGGACTCATCAGGCGAATCGCTCTGGAACTGAAATCGGTACGCTCACTAACATTTCCCCTATCTGAAAGTCTGATAAACGCCGGAAAAATGACTAAGTCCAAAAAAAAAATTTTTTCAACTTTTTTCAATTTTATGACCGTGCGATATATATTCTACCCACACACATTTGGAACTCTCCTGGGTACTCTCACACATATTATTCCCTCATTTAGTGGATATTTTCACAAAAAAGTGAAATTTTCCAAAATTCAGAAAAATGGCTGAAAACGACAAAATATCAAGGACTCATCGGGCGAATCGCTCTGGAATTGAAATCGGAATGCTCACTGACATTTCCCCTATCTGAAAGTCTGATAAACGCCGGAAAAATAACTAAGTCCAAAAAAAAAATTTTTAAACTTTTTTCAATTTTACCCCCGTGGGATATATTCTGCCCACACACATTTGGAACTCTCCTGGGGTACTCTCACACATATTATTCCCTAATTTAGAGGATGTTTTCACAAAAAAGAGAAACTTTCAAAAATTCAGAAAAATGGCTGAAAACCACTAAATATCAAGGACTCATCGGGCGAATCGCTCTGGAATTGAAATCGGAATGCTCCCTGACATTTCCCCTATCTGAAAGTCTGATAAACGCCGGAAAAATGACTAAGTCCAAAAAAAATTTTTTTAAACTTTTTTCAATTTTACCCCCGTGGGATATATATTCTACCCACACACATTTGGCACTCTCCTGGGGTACTCTCACACATATTATTCCCTCATTTAGCGGATATTTTCACAAAAAAGTGAAATTTTCAAAAATTCAGAAAAATGGCTGAAAACGACAAAATATCAAGGACTCATCGGTCGAATCGCTCTGGAACTGAAATCGGAAGGCTCACTGACATTTCCCCTATCTGAAAGTCTGATAAACGCCGGAAAAATGACTAAGTCCAAAAAAAAATTTTTTTCAACTTTTTTCAATTTTATGCCCGTGCGATATATATTCTACCCACACACATTTGGAACTCTCCTGGGGTACTCTCACACATATTATTCCCTCATTTAGTGGATATTTCACAAAAAAGTTAAATTTTCAAAAATTCAGAAAAATGGCTGAAAACGACTAAATATCAAGGACTCATCGGGAGAATAGCTCTAGAACTGAAATTGGAATGCTCACTGACATTTTCCCTATCTGAAAGTCTGATAAACGGCGGAAAAATGACTAAGTCCAAAAAATTTTTTTTTTTAACTTTTTTCAATTTTACCTCCGTGGGATATATAATCTACCCACACACATTTGGAACTCTCCTGGGTACTCTCACACATATTATTCCCTCATTTAGTGGATATTTTCACAAAAAAGTGAAATTTTCCAAAATTCAGAAAAATGGCTGAAAACGACAAAATATCAAGGACTCATCGGGTGAATCGCTCTGGAACTGAAATCGGTATGCTTCCTGACATTTCCCCTATCTGAAAGTCTGATAAACGCCGGAAAAATGACTAAGTCCAAAAAAAAATTTTTTAAACTTTTTTCAATTTTACCCCCGTGGGATATATATTCTACCCACACTCATTTGGAACACTCCTGGGGTACTCTCACACATATTATTTCCTCATTTAGCGGATATTTTCACAAAAAAGAGAAATTTTCAAAAATTCAGAAAAATGGCTGAAAACGACTAAATATCAAGGACTCATCGGGTGAATCGCTCTGGAACTGAAATCGGTACGCTCCCTGACATTTCACCTATCTGAAAGTCTGATAAACACAGGAAAAATGACTAAGTCCAAAAAAAAAAATGTTTCAACTTTTTTCAATTTTACACCCCGTGGGATATATATTCTACCCACACACATTTGGAATTCTCCTGGGGTACTCTCACACATATTATTCCCTCATTTAGCGGATATTTTCACAAAAAAGTGAAAATTTCAAAAATTCAGAAAAATGGCTGAAAACGACAAAATATCAAGGACTCATCGGGCGAATCACTCTGGAACTGAAATCAGAATGCTCACAGACATTTCCCCTATCTGAAAGTCTGATAAACGCCGGAAAAATGACTAAGTCCAAAAAAAAAATTTTTTCAACTTTTTTCAATTTTACCCCCGTGGGATATATATTCTACCCACACACATTTGTAACTCTCCTGGGGTACTCTCACACATATTATTATTCCCTTATTTAGTGGATATTTTCACAAAAAAGTTAAATTTTCAAAAATTCAGAAAAATGGCTGAAAACAACTAAATATCAAGGACTCATCAGGCGAATCGCTCTGGAACTGAAATGGGTATGCTCACTAACATTTTCCCTATCTGAAAGTCTGATAAACGGCGGAAAAATGACTAACTCCAAAAAAAATTTTTTTTTAACTTTTTTCAATTTTACCCCCGTGGGATATATATTCTACCCACACACATTTGGAACTCTCCTGGGGTACTCTCACACATATTATTCCCTCATTTAGTGGGTATTTTCACAAAAAAAGTTTAATTTTCAAAAATTCAGAAAAATGGCTGAAAACGACTAAATATCAAGGACTCATCAGAGAATAGCTCTGGAACTGAAATTGGAATGCTCACTGACATTTTCCCTATCTGAAAGTCTGATAAATGGCGGAAAAATGACTAAGTCCAAAAAAATTTTTTTTTTTACTTTTTTCAATTTTACCTCCGTGGGATATATAATCTACCCACACACATTTGGAACTCTCCTGGGGTACTCTCACACATATTATTATTCCCTCATTTAGTGGATATTTCACAAAAAAGTTAAATTTTCAAAAATTCAGAAAAATGGCTGAAAACGACTAAATATCAAAGACTCATCAGGCGAATCGCTCTGGAACTGAAATGGGTATGCTCACTAACATTTTCCCTATCTGAAAGTCTGATAAACGGCGGAAAAATGACTAACTCCAAAAAAAATTTTTTTTTAACTTTTTTCAATTTTACCCCCGTGGGATATATATTCTACCCACACACATTTGGAACTCTCCTGGGGTACTCTCACACATATTATTCCCTCATTTAGTGGATATTTTCACAAAAAAAGTTTAATTTTCAAAAATTCAGAAAAATGGCTGAAAACGACTAAATATCAAGGACTCATCAGAGAATAGCTCTGGAACTGAAATTGGAATGCTCACTGACATTTTCCCTATCTGAAAGTCTGATAAATGGCGGAAAAATGACTAAGTCCAAAAAAATTTTTTTTTTTACTTTTTTCAATTTTACCTCCGTGGGATATATAATCTACCCACACACATTTGGAACTCTCCTGGGGTACTCTCACACATATTATTATTCCCTCATTTAGTGGATATTTTCACGAAAAAGGGAAATTTTCAAAAATTCAGAAAAATGGCTGAAAACGACTAAATATCAAGGACTCATCGGGCGAATCGCTCTGGAACTGAAATCAGAATGCTCACTGACATTTCACCTATCTGAAAGTCTGATAAACACAGGAAAAATGACTAAGTCCAAAAAAAAAATTTTTTAAACTTTTTTCAATTTTATGCCCATGCAATCTATATTCTACCCACACACATTTGGAACTCTCCTGGGGTACTCTCACACATATTTTTCCCTCATTTAGTGGATATTTTCACAAAAAAGAGAAATTTTCAAAAATTCAGAAAAATGGCTGAAAATGACTAAATATCAAGGACTCATCGGGTGAATCGCTCTGGAACTGAAATCGGTATGCTCCCTGACTTTTCCCCTATCTGAAAGTCTGATAAACACAGGAGAAATGACTAAGTCCAAAAAAAATTTTTTTAAGCTTTTTTCAATTTTACCCCCGTGGGATATATATTCTACCCACACACATTTGGAACTCTCCTGGGGTACTCTCACACATATTATTCCCTCATTTAGCAGATATTTTCACAAAAAAGAGAAATTTTCAAAAATTCAGAAAAATGGCTGAAAACGACTAAATATCAAGTACTCATCGGGTGAATCGCTCTGGAACTGAAATCGGTAAGCTCCCTGACATTTCCCTTATCTGAAAGTCTGATAAACACAGGAAAAATGACTAAGTCCAAAAAAAAATTTTTTCAACTTTTTTCAATTTTATGCCCGTGCGATATATATTCTACCCACACACATTTGGAATTCTCCTGGGATACTCTCACACATATTATTCCATCATTTAGCGGATATTTTCACAAAAAAGTGAAATTTTCAAAAATTCAGAAAAATGGCTGAAAACGACAAAATATCAAGGACTATCGGGCGAATCGCTCTGGAACTGAAATCGGAATGCTCAATGACATTTCCCCTATCTGAAAGTCTGATAAACGCCGGAAAAAAGACTAAGTCCAAAAAAATAATTTTTTCAACTTTTTTCAATTTTATGCCCGTGCGATATATATTCTACCCACACACATTTGGAACTCTCCTGGGGTACTCTCACACATATTATTCCCTCGTTTAGCGGATATTTTCACAAAAAAGTGAAAATTTCAAAAATTCTGAAAAATGGCTGAAAACGACAAAATATCAAGGACTCATCGGGCGAATCGCTCTGGAGCTGAAATCAGAATGCTCACTGACATTTCCCCTATCTGAAAGTCTGATAAACGCCGGAAAAATGACTAAGTCCAAAAAAAAATTTTTAAACTTTTTTCAATTTTTCCCCCGTGGGATATATATTCTACCCACACACATTTGGAACTCTCCTGGGGTACTCTCACACATATTATTCCCTCATTTAGTGGATATTTTCACAAAAAAGAGAAATTTTCAAAAATTCAGAAAAATGGCTGAAAACGACTAAATATCAAGGACTCATCGAGCGAATCGCTCTGGAACTGAAATCGGAATGCTCACTGACATTTCCCCTATCTGAAAGTCTGATAAACGCCGGAAAAATGACTAAGTCCAAAAAAAAAATTTTTAAACTTTTTTCAATTTTACCCCCGTGTGATATATATTCTACCCACACACATTTGGAACTCTCCTGGGGTACTCTCACACATATTATTCACTCATTTAGTGGATATTTTCACAAAAAAGTGAAATTTTCAAAAATTCAGAAAAATGGCTGAAAACAACAAAATATCAAGGACTCATCGGGCGAATCGCTCTGGAACTGAAATCAGAATGCTCACTGACATTTCCCCATATCTGAAAGTCTGATAAACGCCGGAAAAATAACTAAGTCCAAAAAAAAATTTTTAAACTTTCTTCAATTTTACCCCCGTGGGATATATATTCTACCCACACACATTTGGAACTCTCCTGGGGTACTCTCACACATATTATTCCCTCGTTTAGCGGATATTTTCACAAAAAAGTGAAAATTTCAAAAATTCGGAAAAATGGCTGAAAACGACTAAATATCAAGGACTCATCGGGCGAATCGCTCTGGAACTGAAATCAGAATGCTCACTGACATTTCCCCTATCTGAAAGTCTGATAAACGCCGGAAAAAAGACTAAGTCCAAAAAAAAATTTTTTTCAACTTTTTTCAATTTTACCCCCGTGGGATATATATTCTACCCACACACATTTGGAATTCTCCTGGGGTACTCTCACACATATTATTCCCTCATTTAGCGGATATTTTCACAAAAAAGTGAAATTTTAAAAAATTCAGAAAATGGCTGAAAACGACAAAATATCAAGGACTCATCGGGCGAATCGCTCTGGAACTGAAATCGGAATGCTCACTGACATTTCCCCTATCTGAAAGTCTGATGAACGCCGGAAAAAAGACTAAGTCCAAAAAAAAAAATGTTTTCAACTTTTTTCAATTTTATGCCCGTGCGATATATATTCTGCCCACACACATTTGGAACTCTCCTGGGGTACTCTCACACATATTATTCCCTCATTTAGCGGATATTTTCACAAAAAAGTGAAAATTTCAAAATTTCTGAAAAATGGCTGAAAACGGCTAAATATCAACAACTCATCGGGCGAATCGCTCTGGAACTGAAATCGGAATGCTCACTGACATTTCCCCTATCTGAAAGTTTGATAAACGCCGGAAAAAAGACTAAGTCCAAAAAAAAATTTTTTTCAACTTTTTTCAATTTTACCGCCGTGGGATATATATTCTACCCACACACATTTGGAATACTCCTGGGATACTGTCACACATATTATTCCCTCATTTAGCGGATATTTTCACAAAAAAGTGAAATTTTCAAAAATTCAGAAAAATGGCTGAAAACGACAAAATATGAAGGACTCATCGGGCGAATCGCTCTGGAACTGAAATTGGAATGCTCACTGACATTTCCCCTATCTGAAAGTCTGATAAACGCCGGAAAAAAGACTAAGTCCAAAAAAAAAATTTTTTCAACTTTTTTCAATTTTATGCCCGTGCGATATATATTCGACTCACACACATTTGGAACTCTCCTGGGGTACTCTCACACATGTTATTCCCTCATTTAGCGGAAATTTTCACGAAAAAGAGAAATTTTCAAAAATTCTGAAAAATGGCTGAAAACGACTAAATATCAAGGACTCATCGGGCGAATCGCTCTGGAATTGAAATCGGAATGCTCACTGACATTTCCCCTACCTGAAAGTCTGATAAACGCCGGAAAAAAGACTAAGTCCCAAAAAAATTTTTTTCAACTTTTTTCAATTTTATGCCCGTGCAATATATATTCTACCACACACATTTGGAACTCTCCTGGGGTACTCTCACACATATTATTCCCTCATTTAGCGGATATTTTCACAAAAAAGAGAAATTTTCAAAAATTCTGAAAAATGGCTGAAAACGACTAAATATCAAGGACTCATCGGGCGAATCGCTCTAGATCTGAAATCGGAATGCTCACTGACATTTCCCCTACCTGAAAGTCTGATAAACGCCGGAAAAAAGACTAAGTCCCAAAAAAATTTTTTTCAACTTTTTTCAATTTTATGCCCGTGCGATATATATTCTGCCCACACACATTTGGAACTCTCCTGGGGTACTCTCACACATATTATTCCCTCATTTAGCGGATATTTTCATAAAAAAGTGAAAATTTCAAAAATTCTGAAAAATGGCTGAAAACGACTAAATATCAAGGACTCATCGGGCAAATCGCTCTGGAACTGAAATCAGAATGCTCACTGACATTTCCCCTATCTGAAAGTCTGATAAACGCCGGAAAAATAACTAAGTTCAAAAAAAAATTTTTTTAAACTTTTTTCAATTTTTCCCCCGTGGGATAGATATTCTACGCACACACATTTGAAACTCTCCTGGGGTACTCTCACACATATTATTCCCTCATTTAGTGGATATTGTCACAAAAAAGTTAAATTTTCAAAAATTCAGAAAAATGACTGAAAACGACTAAATATGAAGTACTCATCGGGAGAATAGCTCTGGAACTGAAATCGGAATGCTCACTGACATTTTCCCTATCTGAAAGTCTGATAAACGGTGGAAAAATGACTAAGTCCAAAAAAAATTTTTTTTCAACTTTTTTCAATTTTTCCCCCGTGGGATATATATTCTACCCACACACATTTGGAACTCTCCTGGGGAACTCTTACACATATTATTCCCTCATTTAGTGGATATTTTCACAAAAAAGTGAAATTTTCAAAAATTGTGAAAAATGGCTGAAAACGATTAAATATCAAGGACTCATAGGGCGAATCACTCTGGAACTGAAATCTGAATGCTCACTGACTTTTCCCCTATCTGAAAGTCTGATAAACGCCGGAAAAATGACTAAGTCCAAAAAAAAAATTTTAAAACTTTTTTCAATTTTACCCCCGTGTGATATATATTCTACCCACAAACATTTGGAACTCTCCTGGGGTACTCTCACACATATTATTCACTCATTTAGCGGATATTTTCACAAAAAAGTGAAATTTTCAAAAATTCAGAAAAATGGCTGAAAACGACAAAATATCAAGGACTCATTAGGCGAATCGCTCTGGAACTGAAATCAGAATGCTCACTGACATTTCCCCTATCTGAAAGTCTGATAAACGCCGGAAAAATAACTAAGTCCAAAAAAAAATTTTTAAACTTTTTTCAATTTTACCCCCGTGGGATATATATTCTACCCACACACATTTGGAACTCTCCTGGGGTACTCTCACACATATTATTCCCTCATTTAGCGGATATTTTCACAAAAAAGTGAAATTTTAAAAAATTCAGAAAATGGCTGAAAACGACAAAATATCAAGGACTCATCGGGCGAATCGCTCTGGAACTGAAATCGGAATGCTCACTGACATTTCCCCTATCTGAAAGTCTGATGAACGCCGGAAAAAAGACTAAGTCCAAAAAAAAAAATGTTTTCAACTTTTTTCAATTTTATGCCCGTGCGATATATATTCTGCCCACACACATTTGGAACTCTCCTGGGGTACTCTCACACATATTATTCCCTCATTTAGCGGATATTTTCACAAAAAAGTGAAAATTTCAAAATTTCTGAAAAATGGCTGAAAACGACTAAATATCATCAACTCATCGGGCGAATCGCTCTGGAACTGAAATCGGAATGCTCACTGACATTTCCCCTATCTGGAAGTCTGATAAACGCCGGAAAAATAACTAAGTCCAAAAAAAAATTTTTTCAACTTTTTTCAATTTTACCCCCGTGGGATATATATTCTACCCACACACATTTGGAACTCTCCTGGGGTACTCTCACACATGTTATTCCCTCATTTAGCGGAAATTTTCACGAAAAAGAGAAATTTTCAAAAATTCTGAAAAATGGCTGAAAACGACTAAATACCAAGGACTCATCGGGCGAATCGCTCTGGAATTGAAATCGGAATGCTCACTGACATTTCCCCTATCTGAAAGTCTGATAAACGCCGGAAAAATAACTAAGTCCAAAAAAAAATTTTTAAACTTTTTTCAATTTTACCCCCGTGGGATATATATTCTACCCACACACATTTGGAACTCTCCTGGGGTACTCTCACACATATTATTCCCTCATTTAGCGGATATTTTCACAAAAAAGTGAAATTTTAAAAAATTCAGAAAATGGCTGAAAACGACAAAATATCAAGGACTCATCGGGCGAATCGCTCTGGAACTGAAATCGGAATGCTCACTGACATTTCCCCTATCTGAAAGTCTGATGAACGCCGGAAAAAAGACTAAGTCCAAAAAAAAAAATGTTTTCAACTTTTTTCAATTTTATGCCCGTGCGATATATATTCTGCCCACACACATTTGGAACTCTCCTGGGGTACTCTCACACATATTATTCCCTCATTTAGCGGATATTTTCACAAAAAAGTGAAAATTTCAAAATTTCTGAAAAATGGCTGAAAACGACTAAATATCATCAACTCATCGGGCGAATCGCTCTGGAACTGAAATCGGAATGCTCACTGACATTTCCCCTATCTGGAAGTCTGATAAACGCCGGAAAAATAACTAAGTCCAAAAAAAAATTTTTAAACTTTTTTCAATTTTACCCCCGTGGGATATATATTCTACCCACACACATTTGGAACTCTCCTGGGGTACTCTCACACATGTTATTCCCTCATTTAGCGGAAATTTTCACGAAAAAGAGAAATTTTCAAAAATTCTGAAAAATTGCTGAAAACGACTAAATACCAAGGACTCATCGGGCGAATCGCTCTGGAATTGAAATCGGAATGCTCACTGACATTTCCCCTACCTGAAAGTCTGATAAACGCCGGAAAAAAGACTAAGTCCCAAAAAAATTTTTTTCAACTTTTTTCAATTTTATGCCCGTGCAATATATATTCTACCACACACATTTGGAACTCTCCTGGGGTACTCTCACACATATTATTCCCTCATTTAGCGGATATTTTCACAAAAAAGAGAAATTTTCAAAAATTCTGAAAAATGGCTGAAAACGACTAAATATCAAGGACTCATCGGGCGAATCGCTCTAGATCTGAAATCGGAATGCTCACTGACATTTCCCCTACCTGAAAGTCTGATAAACGCCGGAAAAAAGACTAAGTCCCAAAAAAATTTTTTTCAACTTTTTTCAATTTTATGCCCGTGCGATATATATTCTGCCCACACACATTTGGAACTCTCCTGGGGTACTCTCACACATATTATTCCCTCATTTAGTGGAAATTTTCACGAAAAAGAGAAATTTTCAAAAATTCTGAAAAATGGCTGAAAACGACTAAATACCAAGGACTCATCGGGCGAATCGCTCTGGAATTGAAATCGGAATGCTCACTGACATTTCCCCTACCTGAAAGTCTGATAAACGCCGGAAAAAAGACTAAGTCCCAAAAAAATTTTTTTCAACTTTTTTCAATTTTATGCCCGTGCAATATATATTCTACCACACACATTTGGAACTCTCCTGGGGTACTCTCACACATATTATTCCCTCATTTAGCGGATATTTTCACAAAAAAGAGAAATTTTCAAAAATTCTGAAAAATGGCTGAAAACGACTAAATATCAAGGACTCATCGGGCGAATCGCTCTAGATCTGAAATCGGAATGCTCACTGACATTTCCCCTACCTGAAAGTCTGATAAACGCCGGAAAAAAGACTAAGTCCCAAAAAAATTTTTTTCAACTTTTTTCAATTTTATGCCCGTGCGATATATATTCTGCCCACACACATTTGGAACTCTCCTGGGGTACTCTCACACATATTATTCCCTCATTTAACGGATATTTTCATAAAAAAGTGAAAATTTCAAAAATTCTGAAAAATGGCTGAAAACGACTAAATATCAAGGACTCATCGGGCAAATCGCTCTGGAACTGAAATCAGAATGCTCACTGACATTTCCCCTATCTGAAAGTCTGATAAACGCCGGAAAAATAACTAAGTTCAAAAAAAAATTTTTTTAAACTTTTTTCAATTTTTCCCCCGTGGGATAGATATTCTACGCACACACATTTGAAACTCTCCTGGGGTACTCTCACACATATTATTCCCTCATTAATGGATATTGTCACAAAAAAGTTAAATTTTCAAAAATTCAGAAAAATGACTGAAAACGACTAAATATGAAGTACTCATCGGGAGAATAGCTCTGGAACTGAAATCGGAATGCTCACTGACATTTTCCCTATCTGAAAGTCGGATAAACGGTGGAAAAATGACTAAGTCCAAAAAAAATTTTTTTTCAACTTTTTTCAATTTTTCCCCCGTGGGATATATATTCTACCCACACACATTTGGAACTCTCCTGGGGAACTCTTACACATATTATTCCCTCATTTAGTGGATATTTTCACAAAAAAGTGAAATTTTCAAAAATTGTGAAAAATGGCTGAAAACGATTAAATATCAAGGACTCATTGGGCGAATCACTCTGGAACTGAAATCTGAATGCTCACGGACTTCTCCCCTATCTGAAAGTCTGATAAATGCCGGAAAAATAATGAAGTCCAAAAAAAATTTTTTTTAAACTTTTTTCAATTTTTCCCCCGTGGGATATATATTTTACCAACACACATTTGGAACTCTCCTGGGGTACTCTCACACATATTATTCCCTCATTTAGTGGATATTTTCACAAAAAAGTTAAATTTTCAAAAATTCAGAAAAATGGCTGAAATCGACTAAATATCAAGGACTCATCAGGCGAATCCCTCTGGAACTGAAATCAGAATGCTCACTGACATTTCCCCTATCTGAAAGTCTGATAAACGCCGGAAAAATGACTAAGTCCAAAAAAAAAATTTTTAAACTTTTTTCAATTTTACCCCCGTGTGATATATATTCTACCCACACACATTTGGAACTCTCCTGGGGTACTCTCACACATATTATTCACTCATTTAGCGGATATTTTCACAAAAAAGTGAAATTTTCAAAAATTCAGAAAAATGGCTGAAAACGACAAAATATCAAGGACTCATTAGGCGAATCGCTCTGGAACTGAAATCAGAATGCTCACTGACATTTCCCCTATCTGAAAGTGTGATAAACGCCGGAAAAATAACTAAGTCCAAAAAAAAATTTTTAAACTTTTTTCAATTTTACCCCCGTGGGATATATATTCTACCCACACACATTTGGAACTCTCCTGGGGTACTCTCACACATATTATTCCCTCATTTAGCGGATATTTTCACAAAAAAGTGAAAATTTCAAAATTTCTGAAAAATGGCTGAAAACGACTAAATATCAACAACTCATTGGGCGAATCACTCTGGAACTGAAATCAGAATGCTCACTGACATTTCCCCTATCTGAAAGTCTGATAAACGCCGGAAAAATGACTAAGTCCAAAAAAAAAATTTTTTCAATTTTTTTCAATTTTACCCCCGTGGGATATATATTCTACCGACACACATTTGGAATACTCCTGGGATACTCTCACACATATTATTCCCTCATTTAGCGGATATTTTCACAAAAAAGTGAAATTTTCAAAAATTCAGAAAAATGGCTGAAAACGACAAAATATGAAGGACTCATCGGGCGAATCGCTCTGGAATTGAAATCGGAATGCTCACTGACATTTCCCCTACCTGAAAGTCTGATAAACGCCGGAAAAAAGACTAAGTCCCCAAAAAATTTTTTTCAACTTCTTTCAATTTTATGCCCGTGCAATATATATTCTACCACACACATTTGGAACTCTCCTGGGGTACTCTCACACATATTATTCCCTCATTTAGCGGATATTTTCACAAAAAAGAGAAATTTTCAAAAATTCTGAAAAATGGCTGAAAACGACTAAATATCAAGGACTCATCGGGCGAATCGCTCTAGATCTGAAATCGGAATGCTCACTGACATTTCCCCTATCTGAAAGTCTGATAAACAATGGAAAAATGAATAAGTCCAAAAAAAAATTTTTTTCAACTTTTTTCAATTTTATGCCCGTGCGATATATATTCTGCCCACACACATTTGGAACTCTCCTGGGGTACTCTCACACATATTATTCCCTCATTTAGCGGATATTTTCACAAAAAAGTGAAATTTTCAAAAATTCAGAAAAATGGCTGAAAACGACAAAATATGAAGGACTCATCGGGCGAATCGCTCTGGAACTGAAATCGGAATGCTCACTGATATTTCCCCTATCTGAAAGTCTGATAAACGCCGGAAAAATGTCTATGTCCCAAAAAAAAAATTTTTCAACTTTTTTCAATTTTACCCCCGTGGGATATATATTCTATCCACACACATTTGGAATTCTCCTGGGGTAATCTCACACATATTATTCCCTCATTTAGCGGATATTTTCACAAAAAAGTGAAAATTTCAAAAATTCAGAAAAATGGCTGAAAACGACAAAATATCAAGGACTCATCGGGCAATCGCTCTGGAACTGAAATCAGAATGCTCACTGACATTTCCCCTATCTGAAAGTCTGATAAAAGCCGGAAAAAAGACTAAGTCTAAAAAAAAAATTTTTTCAACTTTTTTCAATTTTATGCCCGTGCGATATATATTCGACTCACACACATTTGGAACTCTCCTGGGGTACTCTCACACATATTATTCCCTCATTTAGTGGAAATGTTCACAAAAAAGAGAAATTTTCAAAAATTCTGAAAAATGGCTGAAAACGACTAAATATCAAGGACTCATTGGGCGAATCGCTCTGGAACTGAAATCGGAATGCTCACTGACATTTCCCCTACCTGAAAGTCTGATAAACGCCGGAAAAAAGACTAAGTACAAAAAAAAATTTTTTTCAACTTTTTTCAATTTTATGCCCGTGCGATATATATTCTACCCACACACATTTGGAACTCTCCTGGGGTACTCTCACACATATTATTCCCTCATTTAGCGGATATTTTCACAAAAAAGGGAAATTTTCAAAAATTCAGAAAAATGGCTGAAAACGACTAAATATCAAGGACTCATCGGGCGAATCGCTCTGGAACTGAAATCGGAATGCTCACTGACATTTCCCCTATCTGAAAGTCTGATAAATGCCGGAAAAAAGACTAAGTCCAAAAAAAATTTTTTTTTTAAATTTTTCAATTTTATGCCGTGCGATATATATTCTACCCACACACATTTGGAACTCTCGTGGGGTACTCTCACACATATTATTCCCTCATTTAGTGGATATTGTCACAAAAAAGTTAAATTTTCAAAAATTCAGAAAAATGACTGAAAACGACTAAATATCAAGGACTCATTGGGCGAATCACTCTGGAACTGAAATCGGAATGCTCACTGACATTTTCCCTATCTGAAAGTCTGATAAACGGC
Organism: Phyllobates terribilis; assembly: GCF_046119375.1. Classification (NCBI taxonomy): domain Eukaryota; kingdom Metazoa; phylum Chordata; class Amphibia; order Anura; family Dendrobatidae; genus Phyllobates; species Phyllobates terribilis. The sequence goes on along the minus strand of NW_027362769.1, from coordinate 46,042,455 downwards.
GGAAAAATGACTAAGTCCAAAAAAAAATGTTTTTCAATTTTACCCCCGTGGGATATATAATCTACCCACACACATTTGGAACTCTCCTGGGGTACTCTCACACATATTATTCCCTCATTTAGTGAATATTTTCACAAAAAAGGGAAATTTTCAAAAATTCAGAAGAATGGCTGAAAACGACTAAATATCAAGGACTCATCGGGCGAATCGCTCTGGAACTGAAATCGGAACGCTCACTGACATTTCCCCTATCTGAAAGTCTGATAAACGCCAGAAAAATGACTAATTCCCCAAAAAAAATTTTTTTAACTTTTTTCAATTTTACCCCCGTGGGATATATATTCTACCCACACACATTTGGAACTCTCCTGGGGTACCTTCACACATATTATTCCCTCATTTAACGAATATTTTCACAAAAAAGTGAAATTTTCAAAAATTCAGAAAATTGGCTGAAAACGACTAAATATCATAGAATCATCGGGCGAATCGCTCTGGATCTGAAATCGGAACGCTCACTGACATTTCCCCTATCTGAAAGTCTGTTAAACGCCGGAAAAATGACTAAGTCCAAAAAAAATATTTTTTCAACTTTTTTCAATTTTACCCCGTTGGATATATATTCTACCCACACACATTGGAACTCTCCTGGGGTACCCTCACACATATTATTCCCAGATTTAGAGGATATTTTCACAAAAAAACGACATTTTCAAAAATTCAGAAAAATGGCTGAAAACGACTAAATATCAAGGACTCATAGGGCGAATTGCTCTGGAACTGAAATCGGAACGCTCACTGACATTTCCCCTATCTGAAAGTCTGATAAACGCCGGAAAAATGACTAATTCCAAAAAAAATATTTTTTTATCTTTTTTCAATTTTACCCCCGTGGGATATATATTCTACCCACACACATTTGGAACTCTCCTGGGGTACCCTCACACATATTATTCCCACATTTAGTGGATATTTTCACAAAAAAGTAAAATTTTCAAAAATTCTGAAAATTGGCTGAAAATGACTTAATATCAAGGACTCATCAGGCGAATTGCTCTGGAACTGAAATCAGAACGCTCACTGACATTTCCCCTATCTGAAAGTCTGATAAACGCCGGATAAATGACTAATTGCAAAAAAAAAATTTTTTTCAACTTTTTTCACTTTTAGCCACGTGGGATATATATTCTACCCACACACATGTGGAACTCTCCTGGGGTACCCTCACACATATTATTCCCTCATTTAGCAAATATTTTCACAAAAAAGAGAAATTTTCTAATATTCTGAAAATTGGCTGAAAACGACTAAATATTATTGAATGATCGGGCAAATCGCTCTGGAACTGAAATCGGAATGCTCACTGACATTTCCCCTATCTGAAAGTCTGCAAAACGCCGGAAAAATTACTAAGTACAAAAAAAAAAATTTTTCAACTTTTTTCAATTTTACCCCCGTGGGATATATATTCTACCCACACACATTTGGAACTCTCCTGGGGTACCCTCACACATATTATTCCCTTATTTAGCGAATATTTTCACAAAAATGAGAGAATTTTCAAAAATTCTGAAATTTGGCTGAAAACGACTAAATATCATAGAATCATTGCGCAAATCGCTCTGGAACTGAACTCGGAATGCTCACTGACATTTCCCCTATCTGAAAGTCTGCTAAACGCCGGATAAATGACTAATTCCAAAAAAAAAATATTTTCAACTTTTTTCAATTTTACCCCGTGGGATATATATTCTACCCACACACATTTGGAACTCTCCTGGGGTACCCACACACACTCTGATAAACACCAGAAAAATTACTAATTCCAAAAAAAATATTTTTTCAACTTTTTTCAATTTTACCCCCGTGGGATATATATTCTACCCACACACATTTGGAACTCTCCTGGGGTACCCTCACACATATTATTCCCTCATTTAGTCGTTATTTTCACAAAAAAAGTGAAATTTTCAAAAATTCAGAAAATTGGCTGAAAACGACTAAATATCAAGGACTCATCGGGCGAATCGCTCTGGAACTGAAATCGGAATGCTCACTGACATTTCCACTATCTGAAAGTCTGATAAACGCCGGAAAAATGACTAATTCCAAAAAAAAATTTTTTTCAACTTTTTTCAATTTTACCCCCGTGGGATATATATTCTACCCACACACATTTGGAACTCTCCTGGGGTACCCTCACACATATTATTCCCTCATTTAGCAAATATTTTCAAAAAAAAGTGAAATTTTCAAAAATTCTGAAAATTGGCTGAAAACGACTAAATATCAAGGACTCATCGCTCGATTCGCTCTGGAACTGAAATCGGAATGCTCACAGACATTTCCCCTATCTGAAAGTCTGATAAACGCCGGAAAAATGACTAATTACAAAAACAATTTTTTCAACTATTTTCAATTTTACCCAAGTGGGATATATATTCTACCCACACACATTTGGAACTCTCCTGGGGTACCCTCACACATATTATTCTCTCATTTAGTGGTTATTTTCACAAAAAAAGTGAAATTTTCAAAAATTCAGAAAATTGGCTGAAAATGACTAAATATCAAGGACTCAACGGGCGAATCGCTCTGGAACTGAAATCGGAACGCTCACAGACATTTCCCCTATCTGAAAGTCTGATAAACGCCGGAAAAATGACTAATTAAAAAAAAAATATTTTTCAACTATTTTCAATTTTACCCCCGTGGGATATATATTCTACCCACACACATTTGGAACTCTCCTGGGGTACCCTCACACATATTATTCCCTCATTTAGCGAATATTTTCACAAAAAAGTGAAATTTTCAAAAATTCTGAAAAATGGCTGAAAACGACTAAATATCAAGGACTCATCGGGCGATTCGCTTTGGAACTGGAAATGGAACGCTCACTGACATTTCTCCTATCTGAAAGTCTGATGAACGCCGTATAAATGTCTAATTCCCCCAAAAAAATTTTTTTAACTTTTTTCAGTTTTACCCCCGTGGGATATATATTCTACCCACACACATTTGGAACTCTCCTGGGGTACTCTCACCCATATTATTCCCTCATTTAGCGGATATTTTTACAAAAAAGTGAAATTTTCAAAAATTCAGAAAAATGGCTGAAAACGACTAAATATCAAGGAGTCATTGGGCGAATCTCTCTGGACCTGAAATCGGTACGCTCACTGACATTTCCCCTATCTCAAAGTCTGATAAACGCCGGAAAAATGACTAAAGTCCAAAAAAAAATGTTTTCAACTTTTTTCAATTTTACCCACGTGGGATATATATTCTGCACACACACATTTGGAACTCTCCTGGGGTGCCCTCACACATATTATTCCCTCATTTAGGGGTTATTTTCACAAAAAAGTGAAATTTTCAAAAATTCAGAAAATTGGCTGAAAACGACTAAATATCATAGAATCATTGGGCGAATCGATCTGGAACTGAAATCGGAACACTCACTGACATTTCCCCTATCTGAAAGTCTGATAAACGCCGGAAAAATTACTAATTCCAAAAAAAAAATTTCTACTATATCAATTTTACCCTTGTGGGATATATATTCTACCCACACACATTTGGAACTCTTCTCGGGTACCGCACACATATTATTCCCTCATTTAGTGGTTATTTTCACAAAAAAGTGAAATTTTGAAAAATTCAGAAAATTGGCTGAAAACGACTAAATATCAAGGACTCATCGGGCGAATCGCTCTGGAACTGATATCGGAACGCTCACTGACATTTACCCTCTCTGAAAGTCTGATAAACGCCGGAAAAATGACTAATTCCAAAAAAAAAATGTTTTCAACTTTTTTCAATTTTACCCCCGTGGGATATATATTCTACCCACCCACATTTGGAACTCTCCTGGGGTCCCCTCACACATATTATTCCCACATTTAGCAGATATTTTCACAAAAAAGTGAAATTTTAAAAAATTCTGAAAAATGGCTGAAAACAACTAAATATCAAGGACTCATCGGGCGATTCGCTCTGCAACTGAAATCGGAACGCTCACTGACATTTCCCCTATCTGAAAGTCTGCTAAACACCGGAAAAGTGACTAATTCCAAAAAAAATTTTTTTAAACTTTTTTCATTATTACCCCCGTGGGATATATATTCTATCCGCACACCTTTTTAACTCTCGTGGAGTACCCTCACACATATTATTCCCACATTTAGCGGATATTTTCACAAAAAAGTGAAATTTTCAAAAATTCTGAAAAATGGCTGAAAACGACTAAATATCATGGACTCATCGGGCGATTCTCTCTGGAACTGAAAACGGAACGCTCTCTGACATTTCTCCTATCTGAAAGTCTGATGAACGCCGGAAAAATGTCTAATTCCCCAAAAAAAATTTGTTTAAGCTTATTTCAATTTTATGCCCGTGGGATATATATTCTACCCACACACATTTGGAACTCTCCTGGGGTACCCACACACATATTATTCCCTCATTTAGTGGATATTTCCACAAAAAAAGTGAAATTTTCAAAAATTCTGAAAATTGGCTGAAAACGACTAAATATCAAGGACTCATCGGGCGAATCGCTCTGGAACTGAAATCGGAACGCTCACTGACATTTCTCCTATCTGAAAGTCTGATGAACGCCGGAAAAATGTCTAATTCCCAAAAAAAAATTTTTTAAACTTTTTTCAATTTTACCCCCGTGGGATATGTAATCTACCCATACACATTTGGAACTCTCCTGGGGTACCTTCACACATATTATTCCCTCATCTAGTGGATATTTTCATAAAAAAGTGAAATTTTCAAAAATTCTGAAAATTGGCTGAAAACGACTAAATATCAAGGACTCATCAGGCGATTCGCTCTGGATCTGAAAACGGAACGCTCACTGATATTTCTCCTATCTGAAAGCTTGATAAACGCCGGAAAATGAATAAATTCCCCCCCAAAAAAATTTTCAACTTTTTTCAATTTTACCCACGTGGGATATATAATCTATCCACACACATTTGGAACTCTCCTGGGGTACCCTCACACATATTATTCCAACATTTAGTGGATATTTTCACAAAAAAGTGAAATTTTCAAAAATTCTGAAAATTGGCTGAAAACGACTAAATATGAAGGACTCATCGGGAGAATCGCTCTGGAACTGAAATCGGTACGCTCACTGACATTTTCCCTATCTGAAAGTCTGCTAAACGCCGGAAAAATGACTAAGTCCAAAAAAAAAAGTTTTTAAACTTTTTTCAATTTTATGCCCGTGCGATATACATTCTCCCCACACACATTTGGAACTCTCCTGGGGTACACTCACACATATTATTCCCTCATTTAGTGGATATTTTCACAAAAAAGTGAAATTTTCAAAAATTCAGAAAAATGGTTGAAAACGACTAAATATCAAGGACTCATTGGGCGAATCGCTCTGGAACTGAAATCGGAATGCTCACTGACATTTCCCCTATCTGAAAGTCTGATAAACGCCGGAAAAATGACACTCCCAAAAAAAATTTTTTTCAACTTTTTTAAATTTTACCCCGTGGGATATATATTCTACCCACACACATTTGGAACTCTCCTGAGGAAACCTTACACATATTATTCCCTCATTTAGTGGATATTTTCACAAAAAAGTGAAATTTTCAAAAATTCTGAAAATTGGCTGAAAACGACTAAATATCAAGGAATCATCGGGCGAATCGCTCTGGAACTGAAATTGGAATGCTCTCTGACATTTGCCCTATCTGAAAGTCTGCTAATCGCTGGAAAAATGACTAAAGTCCAGAAATAAAATTTTTTCAACTTTTTTCAATTTTACCCCCGTGGGATTTATATTCTACCCACACACATTTGGAACTCTCCTGGGGTACCCTCACACATATTATTCCCTCATTTAGTGGATATTTTCACAAAAAAGTGAAATTTTGAAAAATTCAGAAAAATGGCTGAAAACGACTAAATATCAAGGACTCATCGGGCGATTCGCTCTGGAACTGAAATCGGTATGCTCACTGACATTTCCGCTATCTCAAAGTCTGATAAACACCGGAAAAATGACTAAGCCCAAAAAAAAACTTTTTTCAACTTTTTTCTATTCTATGCCCGTGGGATATAGATTCTACCCACACACATTTGGAACTCTCCTGGGGTACTCTCACACATATTATTCCCTCATTTAGCGGATATTTTCACAAAAAAGAGAAATTTCCAAAAATTCAGAAAAATGGCTGAAAACGACTAAATATCAAGGACTCATCGAGCGAATCGCTCTGGAGCTGAAATCAGTACGCTCCCTGACATTTCCCCTATCTGAAAGTCTGATAAACGCCGGAAAAATGACTAAGTCCAAAAAAAAAATTTTTCAACTTTTTTCAATTTTACCCCCGTGGGATATATATTCTACCCACACACATTTGGAATTCTCCTGGGGTACTCTCACACATATTATTCCCTCATTTAGTGAATATTTTCACAAAAAAGTGAAAATTTCAAAAATTCTGAAAATTGGCTGAAAACGACTAAATATCAAGGAATCATCGGGCGAATCGCTCTGGAACTGAAATTGGAATGCTCTCTGACATTTGCCCTATCTGAAAGTCTGCTAAACGCTGGAAAAATGACTAAGTCCAAAAAAAAAATGTTTTTAAACTTTTTTCAATTTTACCCCAGTGGGATTTATATTCTACCCACACACATTTGGAACTCTCGTGGGGTACTCTCACACATATTATTCCCTCATTTAGTGGATATTTTCACAAAAAAGTGAAATTTTCAAAAATTCTGAAAATTGGCTGAAAACGACTAAATATGAAGGAATCATCTGACGAATCGCTCTGGAACTGAAATCGGTACGCTCACTGACATTTCCCCTATCTGAAAGTCTGATAAGCGCCGGAAAAATGACTAAGCCCAAAAAAAAACTTTTTTCAACTTTTTTCTATTTTATGCCCGTGGGATATAGATTCTACCCACACACATTTGGAACTCTCCTGGGGTACTCTCACACATATTATTCCCTCATTTAGCGGATATTTTCACAAAAAAGTGAAATTTTCAAAATTTCAGAAAAATGGCTGAAAACGACTAAATATCAAGGACTCATCGGGTGAATCGCTCTGGAACTGAAATCGGTACACTCCCTGACATTTCCCCTATCTGAAAGTCTGATAAACGCCGGAAAAATGTCTAAGTCCAAAAAAAAAAATTTTTCAACTTTTTTCAATTTTACACCCGTGGGATATATATTCTACCCACACACATTTGGAATTCTCCTGGGGTACTCTCACACATATTATTCCCTCATTTAGCGGATATTTTCACAAAAAAGTGAAAATTTCAAAAATTCAGAAAAATGGCTGAAAACGACAAAATATCAAGGACTCATCGGGCGAATCACTCTGGAACTGAAATCAGAATGCTCACTGACATTTCCCCTATCTGAAAGTCTGATAAACGCCGGAAAAATGACTAAGTCCAAAATAAAAAATTTTTCAACTTTTTTCAATTTTACCCCCGTGGGATATATAATCTACCCACACACATTTGGAACTCTCCTGGGGTACTCTCAAACATATTATTCCCTCATTTAGTGGATATTTTCACAAAAAAGGGAAATTTTCAAAAATTCTGAAAAATGGCTGAAAACGACTAAATGTCAAGGACTCATCGGGCGAATCGCTCTGGAACTGAAATTGGTATGCTCCCTGACATTTCCCCTATCTGAAAGTCTGATAAACGCCGGAAAAATGTCTAAGTCCAAAAAAAAAAATTTTTCAACTTTTTTCAATTTTACCCCCGTGGGATATATATTCTACCCACACACATTTGGAATTCTCCTGGGGTACTCTCACACATATTATTCCCTCATTTAGCGGATATTTTCACAAAAAAGTGAAATTTTCAAAAATTCAGAAAAATGGCTGAAAACGACAAAATATCAAGGACTCATCAGGCGAACCGCTCTGGAACTGAAATTGGAATGCTCACTGACATTTCCCCTATCTGAAAGTCTGATAAACGCCGGAAAAAAAGACTAAGTCCAAAAAAAAATTTTTTTCAACTTTTTTCAATTTTACCCCCGTGGGATATATATTCTACCCACACACATTTGGAATTCTCCTGGGGTACTCTCACACATATTATTCCCTCATTTAGTGGATATTTTCACAAAAAAGGGAAATTTTCAAAAATTCTGAAAAATGGCTGAAAACGACAAAATATCAAGGACTCATCGGGCGAATCGCTCTGGAACTGAAATTGGAATGCTCACTGACATTTCCCCTATCTGAAAGTCTGATAAACGCCGGAAAAAAGACTAAGTCCAAAAAAAAAATTTTTGAAACTTTTTTCAATTTTATGCCCGTGCGATATATAATCTACCCACACACATTTGGAACTCTCCTGGGGTACTCTCACACATATTATTCCCTCATTTAGTGGATATTTTCACAAAAAAGGGAAATTTTCAAAAATTCAGAAAAATGGCTGAAAACGACTAAATGTCAAGGACTCATCGGGCGAATCACTCTGGAACTGAAATTGGTATGCTCCCTAACATTTCCCCTATCTGAAAGTCTGATAAACGCCGGAAAAATGTCTAAGTCCAAAAAAAAAATTTTTTCAACTTTTTTCAATTTTATGCCTGTGCGATATATATTCTACCCACACACATTTGGAACTCTCCTTGGGTACTCTCACACATATTAGTCCCTCATTTAGCGGAAATTTTCACAAAAAAGTGAAATTTTCAAAAATTCTGAAAAATGGCTGAAAACGACTAAATATCAAGGACTCATTGGGAGAATTGCTCTGGAACTGAAATCGGAATGCTCACTGACATTTCCCCTATCTGAAAGTCTGATAAACGCTGGAAAAATGACTAAGTCCAAAAAAAAATGTTTCAACTTTTTTCAATTTTACCCCCGTGGGATATATATTCTACCCAAAAACATTTGGAATTCTCCTGGGGTACTCTCACACATATTATTCCCTCATTTAGCGGATATTTTCACAAAAAGTGAAAATTTCAAAAATTCAGAAAAATGGCTGAAAACGACTAAATGTCAGGGACTCATCGGGCGAATCGCTCTGGAGCTGAAATTGGTACGCTCCCTGACATTTCCCCTATCTGAAAGTCTGATAAACGCCGGAAAAATGTCTAAGTCCAAAATAAAAATTTTTTCAACTTTTTTCAATTTTACCCCCGTGGGATATATATTCTACCCACACACATTTGGAATTCTCCTGGGGTACTCTCACACATATTATTCCCTCATTTAGCGGATATTTTCACAAAAAAGTGAAATTTTCAAAAATTCTGAAAAATGGCTGAAAACGACAAAATATCAAGGACTCATCGGGCGAATCGCTCTGGAACTGAAATTGGAATGCTCACTGACATTTCCCCTATCTGAAAGTCTGATAAACGCCGGAAAAAAGACTAAGTCCAAAAAAAAAATTTTTTCAACTTTTTTCAATTTTATGCCCGTGCGATATATAATCTACCCACACACATTTGGAACTCTCCTGGGGTACTCTCACACATATTATTCCCTCATTTAGTGGATATTTTCACAAAAAAGGGAAATTTTCAAAAATTCAGAAAAATGGCTGAAAACGACTAAATGTCAAGGACTCATTGGGCAAATCGCTCTGGAACTGAAATTGGTACGCTCCCTGACATTTCCCGTATCTGAAAGTATGATAAACGCCGGAAAAATGTCTAAATCCAAAAAAAAAATTTTTTCAACTTTTTTCAATTTTACCCGCGTGGGATATATATTCTACCCACACACATTTGGAATTCTCCTGGGGTACTCTCACACATATTATTCCCTCATTTAGCGGATATTTTCACAAAAAAGTGAAAATTTAAAAAATTCAGAAAAATGGCTGAAAACGACAAAATATCAAGGACTCATCGGGCGAATCGCTCTGGAACTGAAATTGGTACGCTCCCTGACATTTCCCCTATCTGAAAGTCTGATAAACGCCCGAAAAATGTCTAAGTCCAAAAAAAAAATTTTTTCAACTTTTTTCAATTTTACCCCTGTGGGATATATATTCTACCCACACACATTTGGAATTCTCCTGGGGTACTCTCACACATATTATTCCCTCATTTAGCGGATATTTTCACAAAAAAGTGAAAATTTCAAAAATTCAGAAAAATGGCTGAAAACGACAAAATATCAAGGACTCATCGGGCGAATCACTCTGGAACTGAAATCAGAATGCTCACTGACATTTCCCCTATCTGAAAGTCTGATAAACGCCGGAAAAATGACTAAGTCCAAAATAAAAAATTTTTCAACTTTTTTCAATTTTACCCCCGTGGGATATATAATCTACCCACACACATTTGGAACTCTCCTGGGGTACTCTCACACATATTATTCCCTCATTTAGTGGATATTTTCACAAAAAAGGGAAATTTTCAAAAATTCTGAAAAATGGCTGAAAACGACTAAATGTCAAGGACTCATCGGGCGAATCGCTCTGGAACTGAAATTGGTATGCTCCCTGACATTTCCCCTATCTGAAAGTCTGATAAACGCCGGAAAAATGTCTAAGTCCAAAAAAAAAAATTTTTCAACTTTTTTCAATTTTACCCCCGTGGGATTTATATTCTACCCACACACATTTGGAATTCTCCTGGGGTACTCTCACACATATTATTCCCTCATTTAGCGGATATTTTCACAAAAAAGTGAAATTTTCAAAAATTTAGAAAAATGGCTGAAAACGACAAAATATCAAGGACTCATCGGGCGAATCGCTCTGGAACTGAAATTGGAATGCTCACTGACATTTCCCCTATCTGAAAGTCTGATAAACGCCGGAAAAAAGACTAAGTCCAAAAAAAAAATTTTTGAAACTTTTTTCAATTTTATGCCCGTGCGATATATAATCTACCCACACTCATTTGGAACTCTCCTGGGGTACTCTCACACATATTATTCCCTCATTTAGTGGATATTTTCACAAAAAAGGGAAATTTTCAAAAATTCTGAAAAATGGCTGAAAACGACAAAATATCAAGGACTCATCGGGCGAATCGCTCTGGAACTGAAATTGGAATGCTCACTGACATTTCCCCTATCTGAAAGTCTGATAAACGCCGGAAAAAAGACTAAGTCCAAAAAAAAAATTTTTGAAACTTTTTTCAATTTTATGCCCGTGCGATATATAATCTACCCACACACATTTGGAACTCTCCTGGGGTACTCTCACACATATTATTCCCTCATTTAGTGGATATTTTCACAAAAAAGGGAAATTTTCAAAAATTCAGAAAAATGGCTGAAAACGACTAAATGTCAAGGACTCATCGGGCGAATCACTCTGGAACTGAAATTGGTATGCTCCCTGACATTTCCCCTATCTGAAAGTCTGATAAACGCCGGAAAAATGTCTAAGTCCAAAAAAAAAATTTTTTCAACTTTTTTCAATTTTATGCCTGTGCGATATATATTCTACCCACACACATTTGGAACTCTCCTTGGGTACTCTCACACATATTAGTCCCTCATTTAGCGGAAATTTTCACAAAAAAGTGAAATTTTCAAAAATTCTGAAAAATGGCTGAAAACGACTAAATATCAAGGACTCATTGGGAGAATTGCTCTGGAACTGAAATCGGAATGCTCACTGACATTTCCCCTATCTGAAAGTCTGATAAACGCTGGAAAAATGACTAAGTCCAAAAAAAAATGTTTCAACTTTTTTCAATTTTACCCCCGTGGGATATATATTCTACCCAAAAACATTTGGAATTCTCCTGGGGTACTCTCACACATATTATTCCCTCATTTAGCGGATATTTTCACAAAAAGTGAAAATTTCAAAAATTCAGAAAAATGGCTGAAAACGACTAAATGTCAGGGACTCATCGGGCGAATCGCTCTGGAGCTGAAATTGGTACGCTCCCTGACATTTCCCCTATCTGAAAGTCTGATAAACGCCGGAAAAATGTCTAAGTCCAAAATAAAAATTTTTTCAACTTTTTTCAATTTTACCCCCGTGGGATATATATTCTACCCACACACATTTGGAATTCTCCTGGGGTACTCTCACACATATTATTCCCTCATTTAGCGGATATTTTCACAAAAAAGTGAAATTTTCAAAAATTCTGAAAAATGGCTGAAAACGACAAAATATCAAGGACTCATCGGGCGAATCGCTCTGGAACTGAAATTGGAATGCTCACTGACATTTCCCCTATCTGAAAGTCTGATAAACGCCGGAAAAAAGACTAAGTCCAAAAAAAAAATTTTTTCAACTTTTTTCAATTTTATGCCCGTGCGATATATAATCTACCCACACACATTTGGAACTCTCCTGGGGTACTCTCACACATATTATTCCCTCATTTAGTGGATATTTTCACAAAAAAGGGAAATTTTCAAAAATTCAGAAAAATGGCTGAAAACGACTAAATGTCAAGGACTCATTGGGCAAATCGCTCTGGAACTGAAATTGGTACGCTCCCTGACATTTCCCGTATCTGAAAGTATGATAAACGCCGGAAAAATGTCTAAATCCAAAAAAAAAATTTTTTCAACTTTTTTCAATTTTACCCGCGTGGGATATATATTCTACCCACACACATTTGGAATTCTCCTGGGGTACTCTCACACATATTATTCCCTCATTTAGCGGATATTTTCACAAAAAAGTGAAAATTTAAAAAATTCAGAAAAATGGCTGAAAACGACAAAATATCAAGGACTCATCGGGCGAATCGCTCTGGAACTGAAATTGGTACGCTCCCTGACATTTCCCCTATCTGAAAGTCTGATAAACGCCCGAAAAATGTCTAAGTCCAAAAAAAAAATTTTTTCAACTTTTTTCAATTTTACCCCTGTGGGATATATATTCTACCCACACACATTTGGAATTCTCCTGGGGTACTCTCACACATATTATTCCCTCATTTAGCGGATATTTTCACAAAAAAGTGAAAATTTCAAAAATTCAGAAAAATGGCTGAAAACGACAAAATATCAAGGACTCATCGGGCGAATCACTCTGGAACTGAAATCAGAATGCTCACTGACATTTCCCCTATCTGAAAGTCTGATAAACGCCGGAAAAATGACTAAGTCCAAAATAAAAAATTTTTCAACTTTTTTCAATTTTACCCCCGTGGGATATATAATCTACCCACACACATTTGGAACTCTCCTGGGGTACTCTCACACATATTATTCCCTCATTTAGTGGATATTTTCACAAAAAAGGGAAATTTTCAAAAATTCAGAAAAATGGCTGAAAACGACTAAATGTCAAGGACTCATCGGGCGAATCACTCTGGAACTGAAATTGGTATGCTCCCTGACATTTCCCCTATCTGAAAGTCTGATAAACGCCGGAAAAATGTCTAAGTCCAAAAAAAAAATTTTTTCAACTTTTCTCAATTTTACCCCCGTGGGATATATATTCTACCCACACACATTTGGAATTCTCCTGGGGTACTCTCACACATATTATTCCCTCATTTAGCGGATATTTTCACAAAAAAGTGAAATTTTCAAAAATTCTGAAAAATGGCTGAAAACGACAAAATATCAAGGACTCATCGGGCGAATCGCTCTGGAACTGAAATTGGAATGCTCACTGACATTTCCCCTATCTGAAAGTCTGATAAACGCCGGAAAAAAGACTAAGTCCAAAAAAAAAATTTTTTCAACTTTTTTCAATTTTATGCCCGTGCGATATATAATCTACCCACACACATTTGGAACTCTCCTGGGGTACTCTCACACATATTATTCCCTCATTTAGTGGATATTTTCACAAAAAAGGGAAATTTTCAAAAATTCAGAAAAATGGCTGAAAACGACTAAATGTCAAGGACTCATTGGGCAAATCGCTCTGGAACTGAAATTGGTACGCTCCCTGATATTTCCCCTATCTGAAAGTATGATAAACGCCGGAAAAATGTCTAAATCCAAAAAAAAAATTTTTTCAACTTTTTTCAATTTTACCCGCGTGGGATATATATTCTACCCACACACATTTGGAATTCTCCTGGGGTACTCTCACACATATTATTCCCTCATTTAGTGGATATTTTCACAAAAAAGGGAAATTTTCAAAAATTCAGAAAAATGGCTGAAAACGACTAAATGTCAAGGACTCATTGGGCAAATCGCTCTGGAACTGAAATTGGTACGCTCCCTGATATTTCCCCTATCTGAAAGTATGATAAACGCCGGAAAAATGTCTAAATCCAAAAAAAAAATTTTTTCAACTTTTTTCAATTTTATGCCCGTGCGATATATAATCTACCCACACACATTTGGAACTCTCCTGGGGTACTCTCACACATATTATTCCCTCATTTAGTGGATATTTTCACAAAAAAGGGAAATTTTCAAAAATTCAGAAAAATGGCTGAAAACGACTAAATGTCAAGGACTCATTGGGCAAATCGCTCTGGAACTGAAATTGGTACGCTCCCTGACATTTCCCGTATCTGAAAGTATGATAAACGCCGGAAAAATGTCTAAATCCAAAAAAAAAATTTTTTCAACTTTTTTCAATTTTACCCGCGTGGGATATATATTCTACCCACACACATTTGGAATTCTCCTGGGGTACTCTCACACATATTATTCCCTCATTTAGCGGATATTTTCACAAAAAAGTGAAAATTTAAAAAATTCAGAAAAATGGCTGAAAACGACAAAATATCAAGGACTCATCGGGCGAATCGCTCTGGAACTGAAATTGGTACGCTCCCTGACATTTCCCCTATCTGAAAGTCTGATAAACGCCCGAAAAATGTCTAAGTCCAAAAAAAAAATTTTTTCAACTTTTTTCAATTTTACCCCTGTGGGATATATATTCTACCCACACACATTTGGAATTCTCCTGGGGTACTCTCACACATATTATTCCCTCATTTAGCGGATATTTTCACAAAAAAGTGAAAATTTCAAAAATTCAGAAAAATGGCTGAAAACGACAAAATATCAAGGACTCATCGGGCGAATCACTCTGGAACTGAAATCAGAATGCTCACTGACATTTCCCCTATCTGAAAGTCTGATAAACGCCGGAAAAATGACTAAGTCCAAAATAAAAAATTTTTCAACTTTTTTCAATTTTACCCCCGTGGGATATATAATCTACCCACACACATTTGGAACTCTCCTGGGGTACTCTCACACATATTATTCCCTCATTTAGTGGATATTTTCACAAAAAAGGGAAATTTTCAAAAATTCTGAAAAATGGCTGAAAACGACTAAATGTCAAGGACTCATCGGGCGAATCGCTCTGGAACTGAAATTGGTATGCTCCCTGACATTTCCCCTATCTGAAAGTCTGATAAACGCCGGAAAAATGTCTAAGTCCAAAAAAAAAAATTTTTCAACTTTTTTCAATTTTACCCCCGTGGGATTTATATTCTACCCACACACATTTGGAATTCTCCTGGGGTACTCTCACACATATTATTCCCTCATTTAGCGGATATTTTCACAAAAAAGTGAAATTTTCAAAAATTTAGAAAAATGGCTGAAAACGACAAAATATCAAGGACTCATCGGGCGAATCGCTCTGGAACTGAAATTGGAATGCTCACTGACATTTCCCCTATCTGAAAGTCTGATAAACGCCGGAAAAAAGACTAAGTCCAAAAAAAAAATTTTTGAAACTTTTTTCAATTTTATGCCCGTGCGATATATAATCTACCCACACTCATTTGGAACTCTCCTGGGGTACTCTCACACATATTATTCCCTCATTTAGTGGATATTTTCACAAAAAAGGGAAATTTTCAAAAATTCTGAAAAATGGCTGAAAACGACAAAATATCAAGGACTCATCGGGCGAATCGCTCTGGAACTGAAATTGGAATGCTCACTGACATTTCCCCTATCTGAAAGTCTGATAAACGCCGGAAAAAAGACTAAGTCCAAAAAAAAAATTTTTGAAACTTTTTTCAATTTTATGCCCGTGCGATATATAATCTACCCACACACATTTGGAACTCTCCTGGGGTACTCTCACACATATTATTCCCTCATTTAGTGGATATTTTCACAAAAAAGGGAAATTTTCAAAAATTCAGAAAAATGGCTGAAAACGACTAAATGTCAAGGACTCATCGGGCGAATCACTCTGGAACTGAAATTGGTATGCTCCCTGACATTTCCCCTATCTGAAAGTCTGATAAACGCCGGAAAAATGTCTAAGTCCAAAAAAAAAATTTTTTCAACTTTTTTCAATTTTATGCCTGTGCGATATATATTCTACCCACACACATTTGGAACTCTCCTTGGGTACTCTCACACATATTAGTCCCTCATTTAGCGGAAATTTTCACAAAAAAGTGAAATTTTCAAAAATTCTGAAAAATGGCTGAAAACGACTAAATATCAAGGACTCATTGGGAGAATTGCTCTGGAACTGAAATCGGAATGCTCACTGACATTTCCCCTATCTGAAAGTCTGATAAACGCTGGAAAAATGACTAAGTCCAAAAAAAAATGTTTCAACTTTTTTCAATTTTACCCCCGTGGGATATATATTCTACCCAAAAACATTTGGAATTCTCCTGGGGTACTCTCACACATATTATTCCCTCATTTAGCGGATATTTTCACAAAAAGTGAAAATTTCAAAAATTCAGAAAAATGGCTGAAAACGACTAAATGTCAGGGACTCATCGGGCGAATCGCTCTGGAGCTGAAATTGGTACGCTCCCTGACATTTCCCCTATCTGAAAGTCTGATAAACGCCGGAAAAATGTCTAAGTCCAAAATAAAAATTTTTTCAACTTTTTTCAATTTTACCCCCGTGGGATATATATTCTACCCACACACATTTGGAATTCTCCTGGGGTACTCTCACACATATTATTCCCTCATTTAGCGGATATTTTCACAAAAAAGTGAAATTTTCAAAAATTCTGAAAAATGGCTGAAAACGACAAAATATCAAGGACTCATCGGGCGAATCGCTCTGGAACTGAAATTGGAATGCTCACTGACATTTCCCCTATCTGAAAGTCTGATAAACGCCGGAAAAAAGACTAAGTCCAAAAAAAAAATTTTTTCAACTTTTTTCAATTTTATGCCCGTGCGATATATAATCTACCCACACACATTTGGAACTCTCCTGGGGTACTCTCACACATATTATTCCCTCATTTAGTGGATATTTTCACAAAAAAGGGAAATTTTCAAAAATTCAGAAAAATGGCTGAAAACGACTAAATGTCAAGGACTCATTGGGCAAATCGCTCTGGAACTGAAATTGGTACGCTCCCTGACATTTCCCGTATCTGAAAGTATGATAAACGCCGGAAAAATGTCTAAATCCAAAAAAAAAATTTTTTCAACTTTTTTCAATTTTACCCGCGTGGGATATATATTCTACCCACACACATTTGGAATTCTCCTGGGGTACTCTCACACATATTATTCCCTCATTTAGCGGATATTTTCACAAAAAAGTGAAAATTTAAAAAATTCAGAAAAATGGCTGAAAACGACAAAATATCAAGGACTCATCGGGCGAATCGCTCTGGAACTGAAATTGGTACGCTCCCTGACATTTCCCCTATCTGAAAGTCTGATAAACGCCCGAAAAATGTCTAAGTCCAAAAAAAAAATTTTTTCAACTTTTTTCAATTTTACCCCTGTGGGATATATATTCTACCCACACACATTTGGAATTCTCCTGGGGTACTCTCACACATATTATTCCCTCATTTAGCGGATATTTTCACAAAAAAGTGAAAATTTCAAAAATTCAGAAAAATGGCTGAAAACGACAAAATATCAAGGACTCATCGGGCGAATCACTCTGGAACTGAAATCAGAATGCTCACTGACATTTCCCCTATCTGAAAGTCTGATAAACGCCGGAAAAATGACTAAGTCCAAAATAAAAAATTTTTCAACTTTTTTCAATTTTACCCCCGTGGGATATATAATCTACCCACACACATTTGGAACTCTCCTGGGGTACTCTCACACATATTATTCCCTCATTTAGTGGATATTTTCACAAAAAAGGGAAATTTTCAAAAATTCAGAAAAATGGCTGAAAACGACTAAATGTCAAGGACTCATCGGGCGAATCACTCTGGAACTGAAATTGGTATGCTCCCTGACATTTCCCCTATCTGAAAGTCTGATAAACGCCGGAAAAATGTCTAAGTCCAAAAAAAAAATTTTTTCAACTTTTCTCAATTTTACCCCCGTGGGATATATATTCTACCCACACACATTTGGAATTCTCCTGGGGTACTCTCACACATATTATTCCCTCATTTAGCGGATATTTTCACAAAAAAGTGAAATTTTCAAAAATTCTGAAAAATGGCTGAAAACGACAAAATATCAAGGACTCATCGGGCGAATCGCTCTGGAACTGAAATTGGAATGCTCACTGACATTTCCCCTATCTGAAAGTCTGATAAACGCCGGAAAAAAGACTAAGTCCAAAAAAAAAATTTTTTCAACTTTTTTCAATTTTATGCCCGTGCGATATATAATCTACCCACACACATTTGGAACTCTCCTGGGGTACTCTCACACATATTATTCCCTCATTTAGTGGATATTTTCACAAAAAAGGGAAATTTTCAAAAATTCAGAAAAATGGCTGAAAACGACTAAATGTCAAGGACTCATTGGGCAAATCGCTCTGGAACTGAAATTGGTACGCTCCCTGATATTTCCCCTATCTGAAAGTATGATAAACGCCGGAAAAATGTCTAAATCCAAAAAAAAAATTTTTTCAACTTTTTTCAATTTTACCCGCGTGGGATATATATTCTACCCACACACATTTGGAATTCTCCTGGGGTACTCTCACACATATTATTCCCTCATTTAGTGGATATTTTCACAAAAAAGGGAAATTTTCAAAAATTCAGAAAAATGGCTGAAAACGACTAAATGTCAAGGACTCATTGGGCAAATCGCTCTGGAACTGAAATTGGTACGCTCCCTGATATTTCCCCTATCTGAAAGTATGATAAACGCCGGAAAAATGTCTAAATCCAAAAAAAAAATTTTTTCAACTTTTTTCAATTTTACCCGCGTGGGATATATATTCTACCCACACACATTTGGAATTCTCCTGGGGTACTCTCACACATATTATTCCCTCATTTAGCGGATATTTTCACAAAAAAGTGAAAATTTAAAAAATTCAGAAAAATGGCTGAAAACGACAAAATATCAAGGACTCATCGGGCGAATCGCTCTGGAACTGAAATTGGTACGCTCCCTGACATTTCCCCGATCTGAAAGTCTGATAAACGCCCGAAAAATGTCTAAGTCCAAAAAAAAAATTTTTTCAACTTTTTTCAATTTTACCCCTATGGGATATATATTCTACCCACACACATTTGGAATTCTCCTGGGGTACTCTCACACATATTATTCCGTCATTTAGCGAATATTTTCACAAAAGGTGAAAATTTCAAAAATTCAGAAAAATGGCTGAAAACAACTCAATATCAAGGACTCATCGGGCGAATCGCTCTGGAACTGAAATCGGAATGCTCACTGACATTTCCCCTATCTGAAAGTCTGATAAACGCCGGAAAAATGTCTAAGTCCAAAAAAAAAATTTTTGAAACTTTTTTCAATTTTATGCCCGTGCGATATATAATCTACCCACACACATTTGGAACTCTCCTGGGGTACTCTCACACATATTATTCCCTCATTTAGTGGATATTTTCACAAAAAAGGGAAATTTTCAAAAATTCAGAAAAATGGCTGAAAACGACTAAATGTCAAGGACTCATTGGGCAAATCGCTCTGGAACTGAAATTGGTACGCTCCCTGACATTTCCCCTATCTGAAAGTATGATAAACGCCGGAAAAATGTCTAAATCCAAAAAAAAATTTTTTTCAACTTTTTTCAATTTTACCCGCGTGGGATATATATTCTACCCACACACATTTGGAATTCTCCTGGGGTACTCTCACACATATTATTCCCTCATTTAGCGGATATTTTCACAAAAAAGTGAAAATTTAAAAAATTCAGAAAAATGGCTGAAAACGACAAAATATCAAGGACTCATCGGGCGAATCGCTCTGGAACTGAAATTGGTACGCTCCCTGACATTTCCCCTATCTGAAAGTCTGATAAACGCCCGAAAAATGTCTAAGTCCAAAAAAAAAATTTTTTCAACTTTTTTCAATTTTACCCCTGTGGGATATATATTCTACCCACACACATTTGGAATTCTCCTGGGGTACTCTCACACATATTATTCCCTCATTTAGCGAATATTTTCACAAAAGGTGAAAATTTCAAAAATTCAGAAAAATGGCTGAAAACAACTAAATATCAAGGACTCATCGGGCGAATCGCTCTGGAACTGAAATCGGTACGCTCACTGACATTTCCCCTATCTCAAAGTCTGATAAACGCCGGAAAAATGACTAAGTTCAAAAAAATTTTTTTTCAACTTTTTTCAATTTTCCTCAAGTGGGATATATATTCTACCCACACACATTTGGAACTCTCCTGGGGTACCCTCACACATATTATTCCCTCATTTAGTGAATATTTTCACAAAAAAGTGAAAATTTAAAAAATTCTGAAAAATGGCTGAAAACGACTAAACATCAAGGACTCACTGGGCGTATTACTCGGGAACTGAAATCAGAATGCTCACTGACATTTCCTCAATCTGAAAGTCTGCTAAACGCCGGAAAAAAGACTAAGTCCAAAAAAAAATTTTTTTCAACTTTTGTCAGTTTTACCCCCGTGGGATATATATTCTACCCACACACATTTGGAACTCACCTGGGGTACCCTCACACATATTATTCCCTCATTTAGTGGATATTTTCACAAATACGTGAAATTTTCAAAAATTCAGAAAAATGGCTGAAAACGACAAAATATCAAGGACTCATCGGGCGAATCGCTCTGGAACTGAAATTGGTACGCTCCCTGACATTTCCCCTATCTGAAAGTCTGATAAACGCCCGAAAAATGTCTAAGTCCAAAAAAAAAATTTTTTCAACTTTTTTCAATTTTACCCCTGTGGGATATATATTCTACCCACACACATTTGGAATTCTCCTGGGGTACTCTCACACATATTATTCCCTCATTTAGCGAATATTTTCACAAAAGGTGAAAATTTCAAAAATTCAGAAAAATGGCTGAAAACAACTAAATATCAAGGACTCATCGGGCGAATCGCTCTGGAACTGAAATCGGAATGCTCACTGACATTTCCCCTATCTGAAAGTCTGATAAACGCCGGAAAAATGACTAAAGTCCAAAAAATAAATTTTTTCAACTTTTTTCAATTTTACCCCTGTGGGATATATATACTACCCACACACATTTGGAATTCTCCTGAGGTACTCTCACACATATTATTCCCTCATTTAGCAGATATTTTCACAAAAAAGTGAAATTTTCAAAAATTCAGAAAAATGGCTGAAAACGACAAAATATCAAGGACTCATCGGGCGAATCGCTCTGGAACTGAAATCAGAATGCTCACTGACATTTCCCCTATCTGAAAGTCTGATAAACGCCGGAAAAATGACTAGGTCCAAAAAAAAAAAATTTTAAACTTTTTTCAATTTTACCCCCGTGGGATATATATTCTACCCACACACATTTGGAACTCTCCTGGGGTACTCTCACACATATTATTCCCTCATTTAGCGGATATTTTCAGAAAAAAGTGAAAATTTAAAAAATTCAGAAAAATGGCTGAAAAAGACAAAATATCAAGGACTCATCGGGCGAATCGCTCTGGAACTGAAATTGGTACGCTCCCTGACATTTCTCCTATCTGAAAGTCTGATAAACGCCGGAAAAATGTCTAAGTCCAAAAAAAAATTTTTTTCAACTTTTTTCAATTTTACCCCCGTGGGATATATATTCTACCCACACACATTTGGAATTCTCCTGGGGTACTCTCACACATATTATTCCCTCATTTAGCGGATATTTTCACAAAAAAGTGAAATTTTCAAAAATTCTGAAAAATGGCTGAAAACGACAAAATATCAAGGACTCATCGGGCGAATCGCTCTGGAACTGAAATCGGAATGCTCACTGACATTTCCCCTATCTGAAAGTCTGATAAACGGCGGAAAAATGACTAAGTCCAAAAAAAAAATTTTTTCAACTTTTTTCAATTTTATGCCCGTGCGATATATATTCTACCCACACACATTTGGAACTCTCCTCGGGTACTCTCACACATATTATTCCCTCACTTAGTGGATATTTTCAGAAAAAAGTGAAAATTTCAAAAATTCTGAAAAATGCCTGAAAACGACTAAATATCAAGGACTCATCGGGCGAATCGCTCTGGAACTGAAATCGGTACGCTCACTGACATTTCCCCTATCTCAAAGTCTGATAAACGCCGGAAAAATGACTAAGTTCAAAAAAATTTTTTTTCAACTTTTTTCAATTTTACTCAAGTGGGATATATATTCTACCCACACACATTTGGAACTCTCCTGGGGTACCCTCACACATATTATTCCCTCATTTAGTGAATATTTTCACAAAAAAGTGAAAATTTAAAAAATTCTGAAAAATGGCTGAAAACGACTAAACATCAAGGACTCACTGGGCGTATTACTCGGGAACTGAAATCAGAATGCTCACTGACATTTCCTCAATCTGAAAGTCTGCTAAACGCCGGAAAAAAGACTAAGTCCAAAAAAAAATTTTTTTCAACTTTTGTCAGTTTTACCCCCGTGGGATATATATTCTACCCACACACATTTGGAACTCACCTGGGGTACCCTCACACATATTATTCCCTCATTTAGTGGATATTTTCACAAATACGTGAAATTTTCAAAAATTCAGAAAAATGGCTGAAAACGACTAAATATCAAGGACTCATTGGGCGTATCACTCGGGAACTGAAATCAGAATACTCACTGACATTTCCCCAATCTGAAAGTCTGATAAACGCCGGAAAAAAGACTAAGTCCAAAACAAATTTTTTTTCAACTTTTTTCAATTTTACCCCCGTGGGATATATATTCTACCCAAAAACATTTGGAATTCTCCTGGGGTACTCTCACACATATTATTCCCTCATTTAGCGGATATTTTCACAAAAAAGTGAAATTTTCAAAAATTCTGAAAAATGGCTGAAAACGACAAAATATCAAGGACTCATCGGGCGAATCGCTCTGGAACTGAAATTGGAATGCTCACTGACATTTCCCCTATCTGAAAGTCTGATAAACGCCGGAAAAAAGACTAAGTCCAAAAAAAAAATTTTTTCAACTTTTTTCAATTTTATGCCCGTGCGATATATAATCTACCCACACACATTTGGAACTCTCCTGGGGTACTCTCACACATATTATTCCCTCATTTAGCGGATATTTTCACAAAAAAGTGAAAATTTAAAAAATTCAGAAAAATGGCTGAAAACGACAAAATATCAAGGACTCATCGGGCGAATCGCTCTGGAACTGAAATTGGTACGCTCCCTGACATTTCCCCGATCTGAAAGTCTGATAAACGCCCGAAAAATGTCTAAGTCCAAAAAAAAAATTTTTTCAACTTTTTTCAATTTTACCCCTGTGGGATATATATTCTACCCACACACATTTGGAATTCTCCTGGGGTACTCTCACACATATTATTCCCTCATTTAGCGAATATTTTCACAAAAGGTGAAAATTTCAAAAATTCAGAAAAATGGCTGAAAACAACTCAATATCAAGGACTCATCGGGCGAATCGCTCTGGAACTGAAATCGGAATGCTCACTGACATTTCCCCTATCTGAAAGTCTGATAAACGCCGGAAAAATGTCTAAGTCCAAAAAAAAAATTTTTGAAACTTTTTTCAATTTTATGCCCGTGCGATATATAATCTACCCACACACATTTGGAACTCTCCTGGGGTACTCTCACACATATTATTCCCTCATTTAGTGGATATTTTCACAAAAAAGGGAAATTTTCAAAAATTCAGAAAAATGGCTGAAAACGACTAAATGTCAAGGACTCATCGGGCGAATCGCTCTGGAACTGAAATTGGTATGCTCCCTGACATTTCCCCTATCTGAAAGTCTGATAAACGCCGGAAAAATGTCTAAGTCCAAAAAAAAAATTTTTTCAACTTTTCTCAATTTTACCCCCGTGGGATATATAATCTACCCACACACATTTGGAACTCTCCTGGGGTACTCTCACACATATTATTCGCTCATTTAGCGGATATTTTCACAAAAAAGTGAAATTTTCAAAAATTCTGAAAAATGGCTGAAAACGACAAAATATCAAGGACTCATCGGGCGAATCGCTCTGGAACTGAAATTGGAATGCTCACTGACATTTCCCCTATCTGAAAGTCTGATAAACGCCGGAAAAAAGACTAAGTCCAAAAAAAAAATTTTTTCAACTTTTTTCAATTTTATGCCCGTGCGATATATAATCTACCCACACACATTTGGAACTCTCCTGGGGTACTCTCACACATATTATTCCCTCATTTAGTGGATATTTTCACAAAAAAGGGAAATTTTCAAAAATTCAGAAAAATGGCTGAAAACGACTAAATGTCAAGGACTCATTGGGCAAATCGCTCTGGAACTGAAATTGGTACGCTCCCTGACATTTCCCCTATCTGAAAGTATGATAAACGCCGGAAAAATGTCTAAATCCAAAAAAAAATTTTTTTCAACTTTTTTCAATTTTACCCGCGTGGGATATATATTCTAACCACACACATTTGGAATTCTCCTGGGGTACTCTCACACATATTATTCCCTCATTTAGCGGATATTTTCACAAAAAAGTGAAAATTTAAAAAATTCAGAAAAATGGCTGAAAACGACAAAATATCAAGGACTCATCGGGCGAATCGCTCTGGAACTGAAATTGGTACGCTCCCTGACATTTCCCCTATCTGAAAGTCTGATAAACGCCCGAAAAATGTCTAAGTCCAAAAAAAAAATTTTTTCAACTTTTTTCAATTTTACCCCTGTGGGATATATATTCTACCCACACACATTTGGAATTCTCCTGGGGTACTCTCACACATATTATTCCCTCATTTAGCGAATATTTTCACAAAAGGTGAAAATTTCAAAAATTCAGAAAAATGGCTGAAAACAACTAAATATCAAGGACTCATCGGGCGAATCGCTCTGGAACTGAAATCGGAATGCTCACTGACATTTCCCCTATCTGAAAGTCTGATAAACGCCGGAAAAATGACTAAAGTCCAAAAAATAAATTTTTTCAACTTTTTTCAATTTTACCCCTGTGGGATATATATACTACCCACACACATTTGGAATTCTCCTGAGGTACTCTCACACATATTATTCCCTCATTTAGCAGATATTTTCACAAAAAAGTGAAATTTTCAAAAATTCAGAAAAATGGCTGAAAACGACAAAATATCAAGGACTCATCGGGCGAATCGCTCTGGAACTGAAATCAGAATGCTCACTGACATTTCCCCTATCTGAAAGTCTGATAAACGCCGGAAAAATGACTAGGTCCAAAAAAAAAAAATTTTAAACTTTTTTCAATTTTACCCCCGTGGGATATATATTCTACCCACACACATTTGGAACTCTCCTGGGGTACTCTCACACATATTATTCCCTCATTTAGCGGATATTTTCAGAAAAAAGTGAAAATTTAAAAAATTCAGAAAAATGGCTGAAAACGACAAAATATCAAGGACTCATCGGGCGAATCGCTCTGGAACTGAAATTGGTACGCTCCCTGACATTTCTCCTATCTGAAAGTCTGATAAACGCCGGAAAAATGTCTAAGTCCAAAAAAAAATTTTTTTCAACTTTTTTCAATTTTACCCCCGTGGGATATATATTCTACCCACACACATTTGGAATTCTCCTGGGGTACTCTCACACATATTATTCCCTCATTTAGCGGATATTTTCACAAAAAAGTGAAATTTTCAAAAATTCTGAAAAATGGCTGAAAACGACAAAATATCAAGGACTCATCGGGCGAATCGCTCTGGAACTGAAATCGGAATGCTCACTGACATTTCCCCTATCTGAAAGTCTGATAAACGGCGGAAAAATGACTAAGTCCAAAAAAAAAATTTTTTCAACTTTTTTCAATTTTATGCCCGTGCGATATATATTCTACCCACACACATTTGGAACTCTCCTCGGGTACTCTCACACATATTATTCCCTCACTTAGTGGATATTTTCAGAAAAAAGTGAAAATTTCAAAAATTCTGAAAAATGCCTGAAAACGACTAAATATCAAGGACTCATCGGGCGAATCGCTCTGGAACTGAAATCGGTACGCTCACTGACATTTCCCCTATCTCAAAGTCTGATAAACGCCGGAAAAATGACTAAGTTCAAAAAAATTTTTTTTCAACTTTTTTCAATTTTACTCAAGTGGGATATATATTCTACCCACACACATTTGGAACTCTCCTGGGGTACCCTCACACATATTATTCCCTCATTTAGTGAATATTTTCACAAAAAAGTGAAAATTTAAAAAATTCTGAAAAATGGCTGAAAACGACTAAACATCAAGGACTCACTGGGCGTATTACTCGGGAACTGAAATCAGAATGCTCACTGACATTTCCTCAATCTGAAAGTCTGCTAAACGCCGGAAAAAAGACTAAGTCCAAAAAAAAATTTTTTTCAACTTTTGTCAGTTTTACCCCCGTGGGATATATATTCTACCCACACACATTTGGAACTCACCTGGGGTACCCTCACACATATTATTCCCTCATTTAGTGGATATTTTCACAAATACGTGAAATTTTCAAAAATTCAGAAAAATGGCTGAAAACGACTAAATATCAAGGACTCATTGGGCGTATCACTCGGGAACTGAAATCAGAATACTCACTGACATTTCCCCAATCTGAAAGTCTGATAAACGCCGGAAAAAAGACTAAGTCCAAAACAAATTTTTTTTCAACTTTTTTCAATTTTACCCCCGTGGGATATATATTCTACCCAAAAACATTTGGAATTCTCCTGGGGTACTCTCACACATATTATTCCCTCATTTAGCGGATATTTTCACAAAAAAGTGAAATTTTCAAAAATTCTGAAAAATGGCTGAAAACGACAAAATATCAAGGACTCATCGGGCGAATCGCTCTGGAACTGAAATTGGAATGCTCACTGACATTTCCCCTATCTGAAAGTCTGATAAACGCCGGAAAAAAGACTAAGTCCAAAAAAAAAATTTTTTCAACTTTTTTCAATTTTATGCCCGTGCGATATATAATCTACCCACACACATTTGGAACTCTCCTGGGGTACTCTCACACATATTATTCCCTCATTTAGCGGATATTTTCACAAAAAAGTGAAAATTTAAAAAATTCAGAAAAATGGCTGAAAACGACAAAATATCAAGGACTCATCGGGCGAATCGCTCTGGAACTGAAATTGGTACGCTCCCTGACATTTCCCCTATCTGAAAGTCTGATAAACGCCCGAAAAATGTCTAAGTCCAAAAAAAAAATTTTTTCAACTTTTTTCAATTTTACCCCTGTGGGATATATATTCTACCCACACACATTTGGAATTCTCCTGGGGTACTCTCACACATATTATTCCCTCATTTAGCGAATATTTTCACAAAAGGTGAAAATTTCAAAAATTCAGAAAAATGGCTGAAAACAACTAAATATCAAGGACTCATCGGACGAATCGCTCTGGAACTGAAATCGGAATGCTCACTGACATTTCCCCTATCTGAAAGTCTGATAAACGCCGGAAAAATGACTAAAGTCCAAAAAAAAAATTTTTGAAACTTTTTTCAATTTTATGCCCGTGCGATATATAATCTACCCACACACATTTGGAACTCTCCTGGGGTACTCTCACACATATTATTCCCTCATTTAGTGGATATTTTCACAAAAAAGGGAAATTTTCAAAAATTCAGAAAAATGGCTGAAAACGACTAAATGTCAAGGACTCATCGGGCGAATCGCTCTGGAACTGAAATTGGTACGCTCCCTGACATTTCCCCTATCTGAAAGTATGATAAACGCCGGAAAAATGTCTAAATCCCCAAAAAAAAATTTTTCAACTTTTTTCAATTTTACCCCCGTGGGATATATATTCTACCCACACACATTTGGAATTCTCCTGGGGTACTCTCACACATATTATTCCCTCATTTAGCGGATATTTTCACAAAAAAGTGAAAATTTAAAAAATTCAGAAAAATGGCTGAAAACGACAAAATATCAAGGACTCACCGGGCGAATCGCTCTGGAACTGAAATTGGTACGCTCCCTGACATTTCCCCTATCTGAAAGTCTGATAAACGCCCGAAAAATGTCTAAGTCCAAAAAAAAATTTTTTCAACTTTTTTCAATTTTACCCCTGTGGGATATATATTCTACCCACACACATTTGGAATTCTCCTGGGGTACTCTCACACATATTATTCCCTCATTTAGCGAATATTTTCACAAAAAGTGAAAATTTCAAAAATTCAGAAAAATGGCTGAAAACGACTAAATATCAAGGACTCATCGGGCGAATCGCTCTGGAACTGAAATCGGAATGCTCACTGACATTTCCCCTATCTGAAAGTCTGATAAACGCTGGAAAAATGTTTAAGTCCAAAAAAAAATTTTTTTCAACTTTTTTCAATTTTACCCCCGTGGGATATATAATCTACCCACACACATTTGTAACTCTCCTGGGGTACTCTCACACATATTATTCCCTCATTTAGTGGATATTTTCACAAAAAAGTGAAAATTTCAAAAATTCAGAAAAATGGCTGAAAACGACAAAATATCAAGGACTCATCGGGCGAATCGCTCTGGAACTGAAATCAGAATGCTCACTGACATTTCCCCTATCTGAAAGTCTGATAAACGCCGGAAAAATGACTAGGTCCAAAAAAAAAAAATTTTAAACTTTTTTCAATTTTACCCCCGTGGGATATATATTCTACCCACACACATTTGGAACTCTCCTGGGGTACTCTCACACATATTATTCCCTCAATTAGCAGATATTTTCAGAAAAAAGTGAAAATTTAAAAAATTCAGAAAAATGGCTGAAAACGACAAAATATCAAGGACTCATCGGGCGAATCGCTCTGGAACTGAAATTGGTACGCTCCCTGACATTTCTCCTATCTGAAAGTCTGATAAACGCCGGAAAAATGTCTAAGTCCAAAAAAAAATTTTTTTCAACTTTTTTCAATTTTACCCCCGTGGGATATATATTCTACCCACACACATTTGGAATTCTCCTGGGGTACTCTCACACATATTATTCCCTCATTTAGCGGATATTTTCACAAAAAAGTGAAATTTTCAAAAATTCTGAAAAATGGCTGAAAACGACAAAATATCAAGGACTCATCGGGCGAATCGCTCTGGAACTGAAATCGGAATGCTCACTGACATTTCCCCTATCTGAAAGTCTGATAAACGGCGGAAAAATGACTAAGTCCAAAAAAAAAATTTTTGAAACTTTTTTCAATTTTATGCCCGTGCGATATATATTCTACCCACACACATTTGGAACTCTCCTCGGGTACTCTCACACATATTATTCCCTCACTTAGTGGATATTTTCAGAAAAAAGTGAAAATTTCAAAAATTCTGAAAAATGCCTGAAAACGACTAAATATCAAGGACTCATCGGGCGAATCGCTCTGGAACTGAAATCGGTACGCTCACTGACATTTCCCCTATCTCAAAGTCTGATAAACGCCGGAAAAATGACTAAGTTCAAAAAAATTTTTTTTCAACTTTTTTCAATTTTACTCAAGTGGGATATATATTCTACCCACACACATTTGGAACTCTCCTGGGGTACCCTCACACATATTATTCCCTCATTTAGTGAATATTTTCACAAAAAAGTGAAAATTTCAAAAATTCTGAAAAATGGCTGAAAACGACTAAACATCAAGGACTCACTGGGCGTATTACTCGGGAACTGAAATCAGAATGCTCACTGACATTTCCTCAATGTGAAAGTCTGCTAAACGCCGGAAAAAAGACTAAGTCCAAAAAAAAATTTTTTTCAACTTTTGTCAGTTTTACCCCCGTGGGATATATATTCTACCCACACACATTTGGAACTCACCTGGGGTACCCTCACACATATTATTCCCTCATTTAGTGGATATTTTCACAAATACGTGAAATTTTCAAAAATTCAGAAAAATGGCTGAAAACGACTAAATATCAAGGACTCATTGGGCGTATCACTCGGGAACTGAAATCAGAATACTCACTGACATTTCCCCAATCTGAAAGTCTGATAAACGCCGGAAAAAAGACTAAGTCCAAAACAAATTTTTTTTCAACTTTTTTCAATTTTATGCCCGTGGGATATATATTCTACCGACACACATTTGGAACTCTCCTGGGGTACCCTCACACATATTATTCCCTCTTTTAGTGGATATTTTCACAAAAAAGGGAAATTTTCAAAAATTCAGAAAAATGGCTGAAAACGTCTAAATGTCAAGGACTCATCGGGCGAATCGCTCTGGAGCTGAAATTGGTACGCTCCCTGACATTTCCCCTATCTGAAAGTCTGATAAACGCCGGAAAAATGTCTAAGTCCAAAAAAAAAAAATTTTCAACTTTTTTCAATTTTACCCCCGTGCGATATATAATCTACCCACACACATTTGGAACTCTCCTGGGGTACTCTCACACATATTATTCCCTCATTTAGTGGATATTTTCACAAAAAAGGGAAATTTTCAAAAATTCAGAAAAATG
Organism: Phyllobates terribilis; assembly: GCF_046119375.1. NCBI lineage: Eukaryota > Metazoa > Chordata > Amphibia > Anura > Dendrobatidae > Phyllobates > Phyllobates terribilis. Next base: position 46,011,727 of record NW_027362769.1, on the reverse strand, counting down.
GCTGAAAACGACTAAATGTCAAGGACTCATCGGGCGAATCGCTCTGGAACTGAAATTGGTACGCTCCCTGACATTTCCCCTATCTGAAAGTCTGATAAACGCCGGAAAAATGTCTAAGTCCAAAAAAAAAATTTTTTCAAATTTTTTTAATTTTACCCCCGTGGGATATATAATCTACCCACACACATTTGGAACTCTCCTGGGGTACTCTCACACATATTATTCCCTCATTTAGTGGATATTTTCACAAAAAAGGGAAATTTTCAAAAATTCTGAAAAATGGCTGAAAACGACTAAATGTCAAGGACTCATCGGGCGAATCGCTCTGGAACTGAAATTGGTATGCTCCCTGACATTTTCCCTATCTGAAAGTCTGATAAACGCCGGAAAAATGTCTAAGTCCAAAAAAAAAATGTTTTCAACTTTTTTCAATTTTACCCCCGTGGGATATATATTCTACCCACACACATTTGGAATTCTCCTGGGGTACTCTCACACATATTATTCCCTCATTTAGCGGATATTTTCACAAAAAAGTGAAATTTTCAAAAATTCTGAAAAATGGCTGAAAACGACAAAATATCAAGGACTCATCGGGCGAATCGCTCTGGAACTGAAATTGGAATGCTCACTGACATTTCCCCTATCTGAAAGTCTGATAAACGCCGGAAAAAAGACTAAGTCCAAAAAAAAATTTTTGAAACTTTTTTCAATTTTATGCCCGTGCGATATATAATCTACCCACACACATTTGGAACTCTCCTGGGGTACTCTCACACATATTATTCCCTCATTTAGTGGATATTTTCACAAAAAAGGGAAATTTTCAAAAATTCAGAAAAATGGCTGAAAACGACTAAATGTCAAGGACTCATCGGGCGAATCGCTCTGGAACTGAAATTGGTACGCTCCCTGACATTTCCCCTATCTGAAAGTCTGATAAACGCCGGAAAAATGTCTAAGTCCAAAAAAAAAATTTTTTCAACTTTTTTCAATTTTACCCCCGTGGGATATATATTCTACCCACACACATTTGGAACTCTCCTGGGGTACTCTCACACATATTATTCCCTCATTTAGTGGATATTTTCACAAAAAAGGGAAATTTTCAAAAATTCAGAAAAATGGCTGAAAACGACTAAATGTCAAGGACTCATCGGGCGAATCGCTCTGGAACTGAAATTGGTACGCTCCCTGACATTTCCCCTATCTGAAAGTATGATAAACGCCGGAAAAATGTCTAAATCCCCAAAAAAAAATTTTTCAACTTTTTTCAATTTTACCCCCGTGGGATATATATTCTACCCACACACATTTGGAATTCTCCTGGGGTACTCTCACACATATTATTCCCTCATTTAGCGGATATTTTCAGAAAAAAGTGAAAATTTAAAAAATTCAGAAAAATGGCTGAAAACGACAAAATGTCAAGGACTCATCGGGCGAATCGCTCTGGAACTGAAATTGGTACGCTCCCTGACATTTCTCCTATCTGAAAGTCTGATAAACGCTGGAAAAATGTCTAAGTCCAAAAAAAAATTTTTTTCAACTTTTTTCAATTTTACCCCCGTGGGATATATATTCTACCCACACACATTTGAAATTCTCCTGGGGTACTCTCACACATATTATTCCCTCATTTAGCGGATATTTTCACAAAAAAGTGAAATTTTCAAAAATTCTGAAAAATGGCTGAAAACGACAAAATATCAAGGACTCATCGGGCGAATCGCTCTGGAACTGAAATCGGAATGCTCACTGACATTTCCCCTATCTGATAGTCTGATAAACGCCGGAAAAAAGACTAAGTCCAAAAAAAAATTTTTTCAACTTTTTTCAATTTTATGCCCGTGCGATATATATTCTACCCACACACATTTGGAACTCTCCTCGTGTACTCTCACACATATTATTCCCTCACTTAGTGGATATTTTCAGAAAAAAGTGAAAATTTCAAAAATTCTGAAAAATGCCTGAAAACGACTAAATATCAAGGACTCATCGGGCGAATCGCTCTGGAACTGAAATTGGTACGCTCCCTGACATTTCCCCTATCTGAAAGTATGATAAACGCCGGAAAAATGTCTAAATCCCCAAAAAAAAATTTTTCAACTTTTTTCAATTTTACCCCCGTGGGATATATATTCTACCCACACACATTTGAAATTCTCCTGGGGTACTCTCACACATATTATTCCCTCATTTAGCGGATATTTTCACAAAAAAGTTAAAATTTAAAAAATTCAGAAAAATGGCTGAAAACGACAAAATATCAAGGACTCATCGGGCGAATCGCTCTGGAACTGAAATTGGTACGCTCCCTGACTTTTCCCCTATCTGAAAGTCTGATAAACGCCCAAAAATTGTCTAAGTCCAAAAAAAAAATTTTTTCAACTTTATTCAATTTTCCCCCTGTGGGATATATATTCTACCCACACACATTTGGAATTCTCCTGGGGTACTCTCACACATATTATTCCCTCATTTAGCGAATATTTTCACAAAAAGTGAAAATTTCAAAAATTCAGAAAAATGGCTGAAAACGACTAAATATCAAGGACTCATCGGGCGAATCGCTCTGGAACTGAAATTGGTACGCTCACTGACATTTCCCCTATCTCAAAGTCTGATAAACGCCGGAAAAATGACTAAGTTCAAAAAAAATTTTTTTCAACTTTTTTCAATTTTACTCAAGTGGGATATATATTCTACCCACACACATTTGGAACTCTCCTGGGGTACCCTCACACATATTATTCCCTCATTTAGTGAATATTTTCACAAAAAAGTGAAAATTTCAAAAATTCTGAAAAATGGCTGAAAACGACTAAACATCAAGGACTCACTGGGCGTATTACTCGGGAACTGAAATCAGAATGCTCACTGACATTTCCTCAATCTGAAAGTCTGCTAAACGCCGGAAAAAAGACTAAGTCCAAAAAAAAATTTTTTTCAACTTTTGTCAGTTTTACCCCCGTGGGATATATATTCTACCCACACACATTTGGAACTCACCTGGGGTACCCTCACACATATTATTCCCTCATTTAGTGGATATTTTCACAAATACGTGAAATTTTCAAAAATTCAGAAAAATGGCTGAAAACGACTAAATATCAAGGACTCATTGGGCGTATCACTCGGGAACTGAAATCAGAATACTCACTGACATTTCCCCAATCTGAAAGTCTGATAAACGCCGGAAAAAAGACTAAGTCCAAAACAAATTTTTTTTCAACTTTTTTCAATTTTATGCCCGTGCGATATATAATCTACCCACACACATTTGGACCTCTCCTGGGGTACTCTCACACATATTATTCCCTCATTTAGTGGATATTTTCACAAAAAAGTGAAAATTTCAAAAATTCAGAAAAATGGCTGAAAACGACAAAATATCAAGGACTCATCGGGCGAATCGCTCTGGAACTGAAATTGGTACGCTCCCTGACATTTCTCCTATCTGAAAGTCTGATAAACGCCGGAAAAATGTCTAAGTCCAAAAAAAAAATTTTTTCAACTTTTTTCAATTTTACCCCCGTGGGATATATAATCTACCCACACACATTTGGAACTCTCCTGGGGTACTCTCACACATATTATTCCCTCATTTAGTGGATATTTTCACAAAAAAGGGAAATTTTCAAAAATTCAGAAAAATGGCTGAAAACGACTAAATGTCAAGGACTCATCGGGCGAATCGCTCTGGAACTGAAATTGGTACGCTCCCTGACATTTCCCCTATCTGAAAGTATGATAAACGCCGGAAAAATGTCTAAATCCCCCAAAAAAAATTTTTCAACTTTTTTCAATTTTACCCCCGTGGGATATATATTCTACCCACACACATTTGGAATTCTCCTGGGGTACTCTCACACATATTATTCCCTCATTTAGCGGATATTTTCACAAAAAAGTGAAAATTTAAAAAATTCAGAAAAATGGCTGAAAACGACAAAATATCAAGGACTCATCGGGCGAATCGCTCTGGAACTGAAATTGGTACGCTCCCTGACTTTTCCCCTATCTGAAAGTCTGATAAACGCCCAAAAATTGTCTAAGTCCAAAAAAAAAATTTTTTCAACTTTTTTCAATTTTACCCCTGTGGGATATATATTCTACCCACACACATTTGGAATTCTCCTGGGGTACTCTCACACATATTATTCCCTCATTTAGCGAATATTTTCACAAAAAGTGAAAATTTCAAAAATTCAGAAAAATGGCTGAAAACGACTAAATATCAAGGACTCATCGGGCGAATCGCTCTGGAACTGAAATCGGAATGCTCACTGACATTTCCCCTATCTGAAAGTCTGATAAACGCTGGAAAAATGACTAGGTCCAAAAAAAAAAAATTTTAAACTTTTTTCAATTTTACCCCCGTGGGATATATATTCTACCCACACACATTTGGAACTCTCCTGGGGTACTCTCACACATATTATTCCCTCATTTAGCGGATATTTTCAGAAAAAAGTGAAAATTTAAAAAATTCAGAAAAATGGCTGAAAACGACAAAATATCAAGGACTCATCGGGCGAATCGCTCTGGAACTGAAATTGGTACGCTCCCTGACATTTCTCCTATCTGAAAGTCTGATAAACGCCGGAAAAATGTCTAAGTCCAAAAAAAAATTTTTTTCAACTTTTTTCAATTTTACCCCCGTGGGATATATATTCTACCCACACACATTTGGAATTCTCCTGGGGTACTCTCACACATATTATTCCCTCATTTAGCGGATATTTTCACAAAAAAGTGAAATTTTCAAAAATTCTGAAAAATGGCTGAAAACGACAAAATATCAAGGACTCATCGGGCGAATCACTCTGGAACTGAAATCGGAATGCTCACTGACATTTCCCCTATCTGAAAGTCTGATAAACGGCGGAAAAATGACTAAGTCCAAAAAAAAAAATTTTTCAACTTTTTTCAATTTTACCCCCGTGGGATATATATTCTACCCACACACATTTGGAATTCTCCTGGGGTACTCTCACACATATTATTCCCTCATTTAGCAGATATTTTTACAAAAAAGCAAAAATTTCAAAAATTCAGAAAAATGGCTGAAAACGACTAAACATCAGGGATTCATCGGGCGAATTGCTCTGGAACTGAAATCGGAATGCTCACTGACATTTCCCCTATCTGAAAGTCTGATAAACGCCGGAAAAAAGACTAAGTCCAAAAAAAAAATTTTTTCAACTTTTTTCAATTTTATGCCCGTGCGATATATATTCTACCCACACACATTTGGAACTCTCCTCGGGTACTCTCACACATATTATTCCCTCACTTAGTGGATATTTTCAGAAAAAAGTGAAAATTTCAAAAATTCTGAAAAATGCCTGAAAACGACTAAATATCAAGGACTCATCGGGCGAATCGCTCTGGAACTGAAATCGGTACGCTCACTGACATTTCCCCTATCTCAAAGTCTGATAAACGCCGGAAAAATGACTAAGTTCAAAAAAAATTTTTTTCAACTTTTTTCAATTTTACTCAAGTGGGATATATATTCTACCCAAACACATTTGGAACTCTCCTGGGGTACCCTCACACATATTTTTCCCTCATTTAGTGAATATTTTCACAAAAAAGTGAAAATTTCAAAAATTCTGAAAAATGGCTGAAAACGACTAAACATCAAGGACTCACTGGGCGTATTACTCGGGAACTGAAATCAGAATGCTCACTGACATTTCCTCAATCTGAAAGTCTGCTAAACGCCGGAAAAAAGACTAAGTCCAAAAAAAAATTTTTTTCAACTTTTGTCAGTTTTACCCCCGTGGGATATATATTCTACCCACACACATTTGGAACTCACCTGGGGTACCCTCACACATATTATTCCCTCATTTAGTGGATATTTTCACAAATACGTGAAATTTTCAAAAATTCAGAAAAATGGCTGAAAACGACTAAATATCAAGGACTCATTGGGCGTATCACTCGGGAACTGAAATCAGAATACTCACTGACATTTCCCCAATCTGAAAGTCTGATAAACGCCGGAAAAAAGACTAAGTCCAAAACAAATTTTTTTTCAACTTTTTTCAATTTTATGCCCGTGGGATATATATTCTACCGACACACATTTGGAACTCTCCTGGGGTACCCTCACACATATTATTCCCTCTTTTAGCGGATATTTTCACAAAAAAGGGAAATTTTCAAAAATTCAGAAAAATGGCTGAAAACGTCTAAATGTCAAGGACTCATCGGGCGAATCGCTCTGGAGCTGAAATTGGTACGCTCCCTGACATTTCCCCTATCTGAAAGTCTGATAAACGCCGGAAAAATGTCTAAGTCCAAAAAAAAAAAATTTTCAACTTTTTTCAATTTTACCCCCGTGGGATATATATTCTACCCACACACATTTGGAATTCTCCTGGGGTACTCTCACACATATTATTCCCTCATTTAGCGGATATTTTCAGAAAAAAGTGAAAATTTAAAAAATTCAGAAAAATGTCTGAAAACGACAAAATATCAAGGACTCATCGGGCGAATCGCTCTGGAACTGAAATTGGAATGCTCATTGACATTTCCCCAATCTGAAAGTCTGATAAACGCCGGAAAAAAGACTAAGTCCAAAAAAAAAATTTTTGAAACTTTTTTCAATTTTATGCCCGTGCGATATATAATCTACCCACACACATTTGGAACTCTCCTGGGGTACTCTCACACATATTATTCCCTCATTTAGTGGATATTTTCACAAAAAAGGGAAATTTTCAAAAATTCAGAAAAATGGCTGAAAACGACTAAATGTCAAGGACTCATCGGGCGAATCGCTCTGGAACTGAAATTGGTACGCTCCCTGACATTTCCCCTATCTGAAAGTATGATAAACGCCGGAAAAATGTCTAAGTCCAAAAAAAAAATGTTTTCAACTTTTTTCAATTTTACCCCCGTGGGATATATATTCTACCCACACACATTTGGAATTCTCCTGGGGTACTCTCACACATATTATTCCCTCATTTAGCGGATATTTTCACAAAAAAGTGAAATTTTCAAAAATTCTGAAAAATGGCTGAAAACGACAAAATATCAAGGACTCATCGGGCGAATCGCTCTGGAACTGAAATTGGAATGCTCACTGACATTTCCCCTATCTGAAAGTCTGATAAACGCCGGAAAAAAGACTAAGTCCAAAAAAAAAATTTTTGAAACTTTTTTCAATTTTATGCCCGTGCGATATATAATCTACCCACACACATTTGGAACTCTCCTGGGGTACTCTCACACATATTATTCCCTCATTTAGTGGATATTTTCACAAAAAAGGGAAATTTTCAAAAATTCAGAAAAATGGCTGAAAACGACTAAATGTCAAGGACTCATCGGGCGAATCGCTCTGGAACTGAAATTGGTACGCTCCCTGACATTTCCCCTATCTGAAAGTATGATAAACGCCGGAAAAATGTCTAAATCCCCAAAAAAAAATTTTTCAACTTTTTTCAATTTTACCCCCGTGGGATATATATTCTACCCACACACATTTGGAATTCTCCTGGGGTACTCTCACACATATTATTCCCTCATTTAGCGGACATTTTCACAAAAAAGTGAAAATTTAAAAAATTCAGAAAAATGGCTGAAAACGTCAAAATATCAAGGACTCATCGGGCGAATCGCTCTGGAACTGAAATTGGTACGCTCCCTGACATTTCCCCTATCTGAAAGTCTGATAAACGCCCGAAAAATGTCTAAGTCCAAAAAAAAAATTTTTTCAACTTTTTTCAATTTTACCCCTGTGGGATATATATTCTACCCACACACATTTGGAATTCTCCTGGGGTACTCTCACACATATTATTCCCTCATTTAGCGAATATTTTCACAAAAAGTGAAAATTTCAAAAATTCAGAAAAATGGCTGAAAACGACTAAATATCAAGGAATCATCGGGCGAATCGCTCTGGAACTGAAATCGGAATGCTCACTGACATTTCCCCTTTCTGAAAGTCTGATAAACGCTGGAAAAATGTTTAAGTCCAAAAAAAAATTTTTTTCAACTTTTTTCAATTTTACCCCCGTGGGATATATAATCTACCCACACACATTTGTAACTCTCCTGGGGTACTCTCACACATATTATTCCCTCATTTAGTGGATATTTTCACAAAAAAGTGAAAATTTCAAAAATTCAGAAAAATGGCTGAAAACGACAAAATATCAAGGACTCATCGGGCGAATCGCTCTGGAACTGAAATCAGAATGCTCACTGACATTTCCCCTATCTGAAAGTCTGATAAACGCCGGAAAAATGACTAGGTCCAAAAAAAAAAAATTTTAAACTTTTTTCAATTTTACCCCCGTGGGATATATATTCTACCCAAACACATTTGGAACTCTCCTGGGGTACTCTCACACATATTATTCCCTCATTTAGCGGATATTTTCAGAAAAAAGTGAAAATTTAAAAAATTCAGAAAAATGGCTGAAAACGACAAAATATCAAGGACTCATCGGGCGAATCGCTCTGGAACTGAAATTGGTACGCTCCCTGACATTTCTCCTATCTGAAAGTCTGATAAACGCCGGAAAAATGTCTAAGTCCAAAAAAAAAATGTTTTCAACTTTTTTCAATTTTACCCCCGTGGGATATATATTCTACCCACACACATTTGGAATTCTCCTGGGGTACTCTCACACATATTATTCCCTCATTTAGCGGATATTTTCACAAAAAAGTGAAATTTTCAAAAATTCTGAAAAATGGCTGAAAACGACAAAATATCAAGGACTCATCGGGCGAATCGCTCTGGAACTGAAATTGGAATGCTCACTGACATTTCCCCTATCTCAAAGTCTGATAAACGCCGGAAAAAAGACTAAGTCCAAAAAAAAAATATTTGAAACTTTTTTCAATTTTATGCCCGTGCGATATGTAATCTACCCACACACATTTGGAACTCTCCTGGGGTACTCTCACACATATTATTCCCTCACTTAGTGGATATTTTCAGAAAAAAGTGAAAATTTCAAAAATTCTGAAAAATGCCTGAAAACGACTAAATATCAAGGACTCATCGGGCGAATCGCTCTGGAACTGAAATCGGTACGCTCACTGACATTTCCCCTATCTCAAAGTCTGATAAACGCCGGAAAAATGACTAAGTTCAAAAAAAATTTTTTTCAACTTTTTTCAATTTTACTCAAGTGGGATATATATTCTACCCACACACATTTGGAACTCTCCTGGGGTACCCTCACACATATTATTCCCTCATTTAGTGAATATTTTCACAAAAAAGTGAAAATTTCAAAAATTCTGAAAAATGGCTGAAAACGACTAAACATCAAGGACTCACTGGGCGTATTACTCGGGAACTGAAATCAGAATGCTCACTGACATTTCCTCAATCTGAAAGTCTGCTAAACGCCGGAAAAAAGACTAAGTCCAAAAAAAAATTTTTTTCAACTTTTGTCAGTTTTACCCCCGTGGGATATATATTCTACCCACACACATTTGGAACTCACCTGGGGTACCCTCACACATATTATTCCCTCATTTAGTGGATATTTTCACAAATACGTGAAATTTTCAAAAATTCAGAAAAATGGCTGAAAACGACTAAATATCAAGGACTCATTGGGCGTATCACTCGGGAACTGAAATCAGAATACTCACTGACATTTCCCCAATCTGAAAGTCTGATAAACGCCGGAAAAAAGACTAAGTCCAAAACAAATTTTTTTTCAACTTTTTTCAATTTTATGCCCGTGGGATATATATTCTACCGACAGACATTTGGAACTCTCCTGGGGTACCCTCACACATATTATTCCCTCTTTTAGTGGATATTTTCACAAAAAAGGGAAATTTTCAAAAATTCTGAAAAATGGCTGAAAACGTCTAAATGTCAAGGACTCATCGGGCGAATCGCTCTGGAGCTGAAATTGGTACGCTCCCTGACATTTCCCCTATCTGAAAGTCTGATAAACGCCGGAAAAATGTCTAAGTCCAAAAAAAAAAAATTTTCAACTTTTTTCAATTTTACCCCCGTGGGATATATATTCTACCCACACACATTTGGAATTCTCCTGGGGTACTCTCACACATATTATTCCCTCATTTAGCGGATATTTTCAGAAAAAAGTGAAAATTTAAAAAATTCAGAAAAATGGCTGAAAACGACAAAATATCAAGGACTCATCGGGCGAATCGCTCTGGAACTGAAATTGGAATGCTCACTGACATTTCCCCTATCTGAAAGTCTGATAAACGCTGGAAAAAAGACTAAGTCCAAAAAAAAAATTTTTGAAACTTTTTTCAATTTTATGCCCGTGCGATATATATTCTACCCACACACATTTGGAACTCTCCTGGGGTACTCTCACACATATTATTCCCTCATTTAGTGGATATTTTCACAAAAAAGGGAAATTTTCAAAAATTCAGAAAAATGGCTGAAAACGACTAAATGTCAAGGACTCATCGGGCGAATCGCTCTGGATCTGAAATTGGTACGCTCCCTGACATTTCCCCTATCTGAAAGTCTGATAAACGCCCGAAAAATGTCTAAGTCCAAAAAAAAAAATTTTTTCAACTTTTTTCAATTTTACCCCTGTGGGATATATAGTCTACCCACACACATTTGGAATTCTTCTGGGGTACTCTCACACATATTATTCCCTCATTTAGCGAATATTTTCACAAAAAGTGAAAATTTCAAAAATTCAGAAAAATGGCTGAAAACGACTAAATATCAAGGACTCATCGGGCGAATCGCTCTGGAACTGAAATCGGAATGCTCACTGACATTTCACCTATCTGAAAGTCTGATAAACGCCGGAAAAATGACTAAAGTCCAAAAAAAAAATTTTTTCAACTTTTTTCAATTTTACCCCCGTGGGATATATATTCTACCCACACACATTTGGAATTCTCCTGGGATACTCTCACACATATTATTCCCTCATTTAGCAGATATTTTCACAAAAAAGTGAAATTTTCAAAAATTCTGAAAAATGGCTGAAAACGACAAAATATCAAGGACTCATCGGGCGAATCGCTCTGGAACTGAAATCGGTACGCTCTCTGACATTTCCCCTATCTGAAAGTCTGATAAATGCCGGAAAAATGACTAAGTCCAAAAAAACCATTTTTTCAATGTTTTCCAATTTTACCCCCGTGGGATATATATTCTACCAACACACATTTGGAATGCTCCTGGGGTACTCTCACACATATTATTCCCTCATTTAGTGGATATTTTCACAAAAAAGTTACATTTTCAAAAATTCAGAAAAATAGCTGAAAATGACTAAATATCAAGGACTCATCGGGCGAATCGCTCTGGAACTGAAACCGGAATGCTCACTGACATTTCTCCTATCTGAAAGTCTGATAAACGCCGGAAAAATAACTAAGTCCAAAAAAATTTTGTTTAAACTTTTTTCAATTTTTCCCACGTGGGATATATATTTTACCCACACACATTTGGAACTCTCCTCGGGAACTCTCACACATATTATTCCCTCATTTAGTGGATATTTTCACAAAAAAGTGATATTTTCAAAAATTAAGAAAAATGGCTGAAAACGACTAAATATCAAGGACTCATTGGGTGAAACACTCTGGAACTGAAATCGGAAAGCTCACTGACATTTCCCCTATCTGAAAGTCTGATAAACGCCGGAAAAAAGACTAAGTCCAAAAAAAAAATTTTTTCAACTTTTTTCAATTTTACCCCCGTGGGATATATATTCTACCCACACACATTTGGAACTCTCCTGGGGTACACTGACACATATTATTCCCACATTTAGCGGATATTTTCACAAAAAAGTGAAGTTTTCAAAAACTCAGAAAGTTGGTTGATAACGACTAAATATCAAGGACTCATTGTGCGAATCGCTCTGGAACTGAAATCGGAATGCTCACTGACATTTCTCCTATCTGAAAGTCTGATAAACTCCGGAAAAATGACTAATAAAAAAAAACAATTTTTTCACCTTTTTTCAATTTTACCCCCGTGGGATATATATTCTACCCACTCACATTTGGAACTCACACATATTATTCCCTCATCTAGTGGATATTTTCAGAAAAAAGTGAAATTTTAAAAAAATCTGAAAATTGGCTGAAAACGACTAAATATCAAGGACTCATCGGGAGAATCGCTCTGAGACTGAAATCGGAACACTCACTGACATTTCCCCTAGCTGAAAGTCTGATAAACGCCGGAAAAATTATTAATTAAAAAAAAAAAATTTTTTCAACTTTTTTCAATTTTACCACCGTGGGATATATATTCTACCCACACACATTTGGAACTCTCCTGGGGTACCCTCACACATATTATTCCCTCATTTAGTGGATATTATCACAAAAAAGTGAAATTTTTAAAAATTCTGAAAATTGGCTGAAAACGACTAAATATCGCTCTGGAACTGAAATCGTAAAGCTCACTGACATTTCCCCTATCTGAAAGTCTGATAAATGCCGGAAAAATTACTAATTCCCCAAAAAAAAATTTTTCAACTTTTTTCAATTTTACCCCCGTGGGATATATATTCTACCCACACACATTTGGAACTCTCCTGGGGTACCCTCACACATATTATTTCCTCATTTAGTGGATATTTTCACAAAAAAGTGAAATTTTCAAAAAATCTGAAAATTGGCTGAAATCGACTAAATATCAAGGAATCACCTGGCGAATCGCTCTAGATCTGAAATCGGAACGCTCACTGACATGTCCCCTATCTGAAAGGCTGATAAACGCCGGAAAAATGTCTAAGTCCAAAAAAAAAAAATTTTCAACTTTTTTCAATTTTACCCCCGTGGGATATATATTCTACCCACACACATTTGGAATTCTCCTGGGGTACTCTCACACATATTATTCCCTCATTTAGCGGATATTTTCAGAAAAAAGTGAAAATTTAAAAAATTCAGAAAAATGTCTGAAAACGACAAAATATCAAGGACTCATCGGGCGAATCGCTCTGGAACTGAAATCGGAATGCTCACTGACATTTCACCTATCTGAAAGTCTGATAAACGCCGGAAAAATGACTAAAGTCCAAAAAAAAAATTTTTTCAACTTTTTTCAATTTTACCCCCGTGGGATATATATTCTACCCACACACATTTGGAATTCTCCTGGGATACTCTCACACATATTATTCCCTCATTTAGCAGATATTTTCACAAAAAAGTGAAATTTTCAAAAATTCTGAAAAATGGCTGAAAACGACAAAATATCAAGGACTCATCGGGCGAATCGCTCTGGAACTGAAATCGGTACGCTCTCTGACATTTCCCCTATCTGAAAGTCTGATAAATGCCGGAAAAATGACTAAGTCCAAAAAAACCATTTTTTCAATGTTTTCCAATTTTACCCCCGTGGGATATATATTCTACCAACACACATTTGGAACGCTCCTGGGGTACTCTCACACATATTATTCCCTCATTTAGTGGATATTTTCACAAAAAAGTTACATTTTCAAAAATTCAGAAAAATAGCTGAAAATGACTAAATATCAAGGACTCATCGGGTGAATCGCTCTGGAACTGAAACCGGAATGCTCACTGACATTTCTCCTATCTGAAAGTCTGATAAACGCCGGAAAAATAACTAAGTCCAAAAAAATTTTGTTTAAACTTTTTTCAATTTTTCCCACGTGGGGTATATATTTTACCCACACACATTTGGAACTCTCCTCGGGAACTCTCACACATATTATTCCCTCATTTAGTGGATATTTTCACAAAAAAGTGATATTTTCAAAAATTAAGAAAAATGGCTGAAAACGACTAAATATCAAGGACTCATTGGGTGAAACACTCTGGAACTGAAATCGGAAAGCTCACTGACATTTCCCCTATCTGAAAGTCTGATAAACGCCGGAAAAAAGACTAAGTCCAAAAAAAAAATTTTTTCAACTTTTTTCAATTTTACCCCCGTGGGATATATATTCTACCCACACACATTTGGAACTCTCCTGGGGTACACTGACACATATTATTCCCACATTTAGCGGATATTTTCACAAAAAAGTGAAGTTTTCAAAAACTCAGAAAGTTGGTTGATAACGACTAAATATCAAGGACTCATTGTGCGAATCGCTCTGGAACTGAAATCGGAATGCTCACTGACATTTCTCCTATCTGAAAGTCTGATAAACTCCGGAAAAATGACTAATAAAAAAAAACAATTTTTTCACCTTTTTTCAATTTTACCCCCGTGGGATATATATTCTACCCACTCACATTTGGAACTCACACATATTATTGCCTCATCTAGTGGATATTTTCAGAAAAAAGTGAAATTTTAAAAAAATCTGAAAATTGGCTGAAAACGACTAAATATCAAGGACTCATCGGGAGAATCGCTCTGAGACTGAAATCGGAACACTCACTGACATTTCCCCTAGCTGAAAGTCTGATAAACGCCGGAAAAATTATTAATTAAAAAAAAAAAATTTTTTCAACTTTTTTCAATTTTACCACCGTGGGATATATATTCTACCCACACACATTTGGAACTCTCCTGGGGTACCCTCACACATATTATTCCCTCATTTAGTGGATATTATCACAAAAAAGTGAAATTTTAAAAAATTCTGAAAATTGACTGAAAACGACTAAATATCGCTCTGGAACTGAAATCGTAAAGCTCACTGACATTTCCCCTATCTGAAAGTCTGATAAATGACGGAAAAATTACTAATTCCCCAAAAAAAAATTTTTCAACTTTTTTCAATTTTACCCCCGTGGGATATATATTCTACCCACACACATTTGGAACTCTCCTGGGGTACCCTCACACATATTATTTCCTCATTTAGTGGATATTTTCACAAAAAAGTGAAATTTTCAAAAAATCTGAAAATTGGCTGAAATCGACTAAATATCAAGGAATCACCTGGCGAATCGCTCTAGATCTGAAATCGGAACGCTCACTGACATGTCCCCTATCTGAAAGGCTGCTAAACGCCGGAAAAATGACTAATTCCAAAAAAAACATTTTTTCAACTTTTTTCAATTTTACCCCCGTGGGATATATATTCTACCCACTCACATTTGGAACTCTCCTGGGGTACCCTGACACATATTATTCCCACATTTAGTGAATATTTTCAGAAAAAGTGAAATTTTTAAAAAATCTGAAAATTGGCTGAAAACGACAAAATATCAAGGACTCATCGGGAGAATCGTTCTGGAACTGAAATCGGATCGCTCACTGACATGTCCCCTATCTGAAAGTCTGCTAAACGCCGGAAAAATTACTAAGTCCAAAAAAAATGTTTTTCAACTTTTTTCAATTTTATGCCCGTGGGATATATATTCTACCCACACACATTTGGAACTCTCCTGGGGTACCCACACACATATTATTCCCTCATTTAGTGGACATTTTCATAAAAAAGTGAAATTTTCAAAAATTTAAAACAATGGCTGAAAACGACTAAATATCACGGACTCATCGGGCGAATCGTTCTGGAATTGAAAACGGATCGCTCACTGACATTTCTTCTATCTGAAAGTCTGATAAACGCCAGAAAATGACTAATTCCCCCCCAAAAATTTTTCAACTTTTTTCAATTTTACCCCCGTGGGATATATATTCTACCCACACACATTTGGAACTCTCCTGGGGTACCCACACACATATTATTCCCTCATTTAGTGGACATTTTCATAAAAAAGTGAAATTTTCAAAAATTTAAAACAATGGCAGAAAACGACTAAATATCAAGGACTCATCGGGCGAATCGTTCTGGAATTGAAAACGGATCGCTCACTGACATTTCTTCTATCTGAAAGTCTGATAAACGCCAGAAAATGACTAATTCCCCCCCAAAAATTTTTCAACTTTTTTCAATTTTACCAACGTGGGATATATTTTCTACCCACACACATTTGGAACTCTCTTGGGCTACCCTCACACATATTATTCCCACATTTAGCGGATATTTTCACAAAAAAGTGAAGTTTTCAGAAATTCTGAAAATTGGCTGAAAACGACTAAATATCAAGGACTCATCGGGCGATTGGCTCTGAAACTGAAAACAGAACGCTCACTGACATTTCTCCTATCTGAAAGTCTGATAAACGCCGGAAAATGACTAATTCCCCCCCAAAAATTTTTCAACTTTTTTCACTTTTACCCCCGTGGGATATTTATTCAACCCACACACATTTGGATCTCTCCTGGGGTACTCTCACACATATTATTCCCACATTTAGCGGATATTTTCACAAAAAAGTGAAATTTTCAAAAATTCTGAAAAATGGCTGAAAACGACTAAATATCAAGGACTCATCGGGCGATTCGCTCTGGAACTGAAAACGGAACGCTCACTGACATTTCTCCTATCTGAAAGTCTGATGAACGCCGGAAAAATGTCTAATTCCCAAAACAAATTTTTTTAACTTTTTTCAGTTTTACCCCCGTGGGATAAATAATCTACCCACTGACATTTGGAACTCTCCTGGGGTACCCTCACACATATTATTCCCTCATTTAGTGGACATTTTCACAAAAAAGTGAAATTTTCAAAAATTCAAAACAATGGCTGAAAATGACTAAATATCAAGGACTCATCAGGCGAATCCCTCTGGAACTGAAATCGGAACGCTCACTGACATTTCCCCTATCTGAAAGTCTGATAAACGCCGGAAAAATGACTAATTAAAAAAAAAATATTTTTTCAACTTTTTTCAATTTAACCCCCGTGGGATATATAATCTACCCACTCACATTTGGAACTCCCCTGGGGTACCCTCACACATATTATTAACTCATCTAGCGGATATTTTCACAAAAAAGTGAAATTTTCAAAAAATCTGAAATTTGGCTGACAATGACTAAATATCAAGGACTCATCGGGAGAATCGCTCTGGAACAGAAATCGGAACGCTCACTGACATTTCCCCTATCTGAATTTCTGATAAACGCCGGAAAAATGACTAAGTCCGAAAAAAAAATTTTTTCAACTTTTTTCAATTTTACCCCAGTGGGATGTATATTCTACCCACACACATTTGGAACTCTCCTGGGGTACCCACACACACATTATTCCCTCATTTAGCGGATATTTTCTGAAAAAAGGGAAATTTTCAAAAATTCTGAAAATTGTCTGAAAATGACTAAATATCAAGGACTCATCGGGAGAATCGCTCTGGAACAGAAATCGTAATGCTCACTGACATTTCCCCTGTCTGAAAGTTTGATAAACGCCGGAAAAATGACTAATTCAAAAAAAAAAATTATTTCAACTTTTTTCAATTTTACCCCCGTGGGATATATATTCTACCCACACACATTTGGAACTCTCCTGGGGTATCCTCACACATATTATTCCCACATTTAGCGGATATTTTGAAAAAAAATTGAAGTTTTCAAAAATTCTGAAAATTGGCTGAAAACAACTAAATATCAAGGACTCATCGGGCGATTGACTCTGGAACTGAAAACGGAACGCTCACTGACATTTCTCCTATCTGAAAGTCTGATAAACGCCGGAAAAATGACTAAGTCCAAAAAAAATATTTTTTCAACTTTTTTAAATTTTACCCCCGTGGGATATATATTCTACCCACACACATTTGGAACTCTCCTGGGGTACCCTCACACATATTATTCCAACATTTAGTGAATATTTTCACAATAAAGTGAAGTTTTCAAAAATTCTGATAATTGGGTGAAAACGACTAAATATCAAGGACTCATCAGGCGAATCGGTCTGGAACTGAAATCGGAACGCTCACTGACATTTCCACTATCTGAAAGTCTGATAAACGCCGGAAAAATGACTAATTCCCCCCAAAAAAAATTTTAAACTTTTTTCAATTTTACCCCCCTTGGGATATATATTCTACCCACACACATTTGGAACTCTCCTGGGGTACCCTCACACATATTATTCCCACATTTAGTGGATATTTTCACAAAAAAGAGAGGTTTTCAAAAATTCAGAAAATTGGCTGAAAACGACTAAATATCAAGGACTCATCGGGCGATTCGCTCTGGAACTGAAAATGGAACGCTCACTGACATTTCCCCTATCTGAAAGTCTGATAAACGCTGGAAAAATGACTAATTCCAAAAAAAAAAATTTTTCAACTTCTTTCAATTTTACCCACGTGGGATATATAATCTACCCACACACAATTGGAACTCACCTGGGGTACCCTCACACATATTATTCCCTCATTTAGCGGATATTTTCACAAAAAAGTGAAATTTTCCAAAATTCTGAAAATTGGCTGAAAACGACTAAATATCAAGGACTCATTAGGCGAATCCCTCTGGAACTGAAATCGGAACGCTCACTAACATTTCCCCTATCTGAAAGTCTGATAAACGCCGGAAAAATGACTAATTAAAAAAAATATATTTTTTCAACTTTTTTCAATTTTACCCCCGTGGGATATATATTCTACCCACACACATTTGGAACTCTCCTGGGGTACTCTCACACATATTATTCCCACATTTAGCGGATATTTTCACAAAAAAGGGAAATTTTCAAAAATTCTGAAAAATGGCTGAAAACGACTAAATATCAAGGACTCATCGGGCGAATCGCTCTGGAACTGAAATCAGTACGCTCATTGACATTTCCCCTATCTGAAAGTCTGATAAACGCCGGAAAAATGACTAAGTCCAAAAAAAAATTTTTTAAAACTTTTTTAAATTTTACCCCCGTGGGATATATATTCTACCCACACACATTTGGAACTCTCCTGGGGTACCCTCACACATATTATTCCAACATTTAGTGAATATTTTCACAAAAAAGTGAAGTTTTCAAAAATTCTGAAAATTGGGTGAAAACGACTAAATATCAAGGACTCATCAGGCGAATCGCTCTGGAACTGAAATCGGAATGCTCACTGACATTTCCCCTATCTGAAATTCTGATAAACGCCGGAAAAATGGCTAATTCCCCCCAAAAAATTTTTTCAACTTTTTTCAATTTTACCCCAGTGGGTTATATAATCTACCCACACACATTTGGAACTCTCCTGGGGCACCCTCACACATATTAATCTCACATTTAGCAGATATTTTCACAAAAAAAGTGAAATTTTCAAAAATTCTGAAAATTGGCTGAAAATGACCAAATATCAAGGACTCATCGGGCGATTCGCTCTGGAACTGAAAACGGAATGCTCAATGACATTTCTCCTATCTGAAAGTCTGATAAACGCCGGAAAATGACTAATTTCCAAAAAAAAAGTTTTTAAACTTTTTTCAATTTTACCCCCGTGGGTTGTATAATGTACCCACACAAATTTGGAACTCTCCTGGGGCACCCTCACACATATTATTCCCACATTTAGTGGATATTTTCACAAAAAAGTGAAGTTTTCAAAAATTCAGAAAATTGGCTGAAAACGATTAAATGTCTAGGACTCATTGGGCGAATCACTCTGGAACTGAAATCGAAACGCTCACTGACATTTCCCCTATCTTAAAGTCTGATAAATGTCGGAAAAATGACTAATTAAAAAAAATAATAATTTTTCAACTTTTTTCAATTTTACCCCCGTGGGATATATATTCTACCCACACACATTTGGTACTCTCCTGGGGTACCCTCACACATATTATTCCCTCATTTAGCGGATATTTTCACAAAAAAGTGAAATTTTCAAAAAATCTGAAAATTGGCTGAAAATGACTAAATATCAAGGACTCATCGGGCGATTCGCTCTGGAACTGAAAATGGAACGCTCACTGACATTTCTCCTATCTGAAAGTCTGATAAACGCCGGAAAAATGACTAAGTTAAATAAAAAAATGTTTTCAAGTTTTTTCAATTTTACCCCCGTGAGATATATATTCTACCCACACACATTTGGAACTCTCCTGGGGTACCCTCACACATATTATTCCCTCATTTAGCGGATATTTTTACAAAAAGTGAAATTTTCAAAGATTCAGAAAATTGGCTGAAAACGACTAGTGTTGAGCGAGCACTAAAATGCTCGGGTGCTCGAAGCTCGGGCCGAGCTCGCCGTGATACTCGGGTGCTCGACCCGAGCAACGAGCCCAATGTTAGTCTATGGGAGACTCGATCATTTTTGCGGTGGCACCCAGGGCAGTCTTTTAAAAGCCTAACAAGTGCCCAAAACGATAGTGACAGTGCTCAAATGACATGGGGACAGCATGGGGATCGCCCCAGGAAGCATTTCTGACCCCCAGGTCACTGCTGTCAACAACGTGGTCATAGGTATTAAGCCACTTTTACAGGCTCACAATAAAACGAAAGTGAAACTTTTTTCCTGTGAAATATGTTAAGGAACATCCTTTCCAGGGAAAAGACTTGTGTATAAGTTAAAATAAATGACCAAAAACAAAAATACTCCTCCACACCTCGGCTATGTTCACAAGTAGCATTTTTTATGCGTTTTTGCACTTTTGTATTGCTTTCAACTATGACAAATGCATTCACCGGGAAATGTCATTTTAACATTTTACAACCTTATCTGGCTATGTGCTGTGTGACACATGCATAAAGTGCGTTGGCGGCCTGGAATCCATACTCAGTCCCCAGCCGCCCGGCGGCCGGGTGTCCATACTCAGTCCCCAGCCGCCCCGCGGCCGAGTGTCCACACGGTCCCCAGCCGCCTGGGGGCAGTCGGGTGTCCATAAACGGTCCCCAGCCGCCCCCATTTCTCCTTGGAACATCCCCCCACACACTTTTCTTAGCCCGGCCTGCTTTAGGCAGCATTGGACGAGCCCACCAGAGAACAAGACTCCTCCGGTGGGCCCTGACTTCTCCATCGGTGGAGTTGAGAGTGCCAAGGTGAGGAGCATGATGATGATGACAGAAGTTAGCATCTGCTATGTTTTCTTTTAATGCAAGTGTAAGTGTGCAGCCTGCCATCCACCCACCCCCAGACTGCAATTCATACTGCTAGCTTGCACTTGAAATGGGGCCTTTTAGTTTAGAGGAGGCCGAAGCTGGCCACTACCTCATGGCTGCTTCGGCAGCGAGGTATCCATACTCAGTCCCCAGCCGCCCCTATTTGTCCTTATACATAAGATTAAGCGCGTATACCAAAACATTACCTGTGCCCTCCCCAGTGCATTTAGTGGGAAGGAGAGCCAATTCCGCTGTAGTGTGTGCATGCCAAACCCCTGTTCATGGTACATGCGAAGATGCCTACCACCTTGCACCTGTCGTTGCAGACTTTCAACTATCCCCATTCAAGTCCTTGTCCCAGGGCAGTGTTCAATTGTACCTCTCCCATTCCTTGCAATGCAAGCGCAAGTATGCAGCCTGCCACCCACCCACCCCCATGCTGCAATACCATACTGCTTGCTTGCACTTTAAATTGGGCCTTTTAGGCATGTGGAGGCGGAATCTGGCCACCACGCCATGGCTGTGTCGGCGGCCTGGTATCCATACTCAGTCCCCAGCCGCCTGGTGGCCGGGTGTCCCCGCTTGCTCCCCAGCCTCCAGGGGGTGGCCGGGTGTCCATACTCGGTCCCCAGCCACCCCTATTTGTACCGGTAATCTTTCCCACACTTTTCTTAGCCTGGCCTGCTTTAGGGCAGCATTGGTCGAGCCCACCGGACTATCAGACTCCTCCGGTGGGCCCTGGCTTCTCCATCAGGGGAGTTGAGAGTGCCAAGGTGAGGAGCATGATGAGGATGATAGAAGTTTGCATCTGCTTTGTTTTGTTGTAATGCAAGCGCATGTATGTAGTAGCGGCTAGGCCTGAGGAGGTCAGCGTTTTGGCGCATATTCTACCTCCTCCGAGGATTGCTGGATGTTTTCCTGCTACTATCCAAGCTCTATGACTCCTGTTAAAACAAAGCTTCAGGTGATAAATGATGGATGAGGTAGTGGCAAAGGAGAAAGATCAGGAGGAACAGGGACCATTCACATCAATATCAGGCCAGTCAACCAGATATGTCTTGTAGGATATGTTTCTGTAACAAAAGGAGCGTTTCAGCTATACAGTTATAGGGCATACAGTGAGTGCAATGCCTACCAAAAATTTTGAGGCACTCCAATGCCCCTTGGAAATGACATGGAGGTCAGAGGGCATTAACTAAACCTTTTTTTCCATTTATAGCAACTGGGTCTCCTGTGCACTGTTGGCCTAAGCAGTGAATGGAATGCTTTCCAAAAATTATGAGGTACTGCAATGCCCCTTACAAGAGCCATGTGTGGCACCCCAGGGGTCTGGTCACCACAGTAATAGAGATTACGTCGGAGAGCAAGTGGGATGTTTTCTGTTCAGGATCCCTTAAACATGCAGCATCCTCCTGCCGCAGTTCTGGGAGGGGAGAATTCTGCCCTTATAAACTGGATCTGGGGTGGGGTTGAGTGAGTTAGAGAACAGAGAACAGTCAGAGTCAGAGTGAGAGCAAGGGAAAGTAACAGCAAGGAGCTCTGTAGGAGCCAGGAGCTAAAGACCAGGGGCTGGAAGCTGAGCAGAGCTCGCCATGGCAGAAGACAATAGGAACCGGACACAGGAGTCCGAAGCTATGAGGACTTATATATCCAGCAGCAGAAACCAGCCGGCAGGGGATTTCATTTCCTCTGGCCATAGAAGCCTGGAGGCTCAGTCACAAGCAAGGGACCAGCACCGCCGTCGTGGAGCGGAGGCTAACAGAAGGCCTCGAGTCACCAGCCATACGGGTGAGCACTACACGGTACACTCAGGGACGTGGGCTACTTCTACCCGCTTACAGCAAGGTAGCCAGGAAGAGTGCAGACAGACGGGGAGGCCTACAACTCCACCTTGCCAGGGGAACTCCTGCTTGCTCACAGACTGACCAGGCCTCTTATGCTAGCCAGTATTCCCGGGAGGGTCTACCTTATAATCATCAGTAAAGACCCTGAGCTGCACTGCAAAGACTCTGAGTCATTCCTGCTGCGCTCGTGCACCATCACCCCCATCATCCACACTCACTGCCCTGAGGCTATACTCCCGAGGGGAGTTATCCCATTTTATGCTGCGCACACAACACCAGCCTCAGCGGTCTGCCTCGCAGCGGTGGTACTCCCTGACCGCAATCCACGCGTGGCGCAGTCGGACAATTAACCTCAAAACCTAAGAAAGATTGCCACTGCTTTGACCAGCCTGAGCCAAGGGACCGGGTCACCGCCACGGAGACTACAGACCCCAGAGACCCGGCACCGGGTATCCCACACACGTGTACACACGGCCCAGGGGGCGCGTCACATGCAGTACAGCATATTACAAACATAAGTCCCATTATTGGGGAGTGGGTGTCCCATAGTATTTGCTTATGCCTTGCAAGCAAAAGCTGCCAAAAATTAGGACGGAGCAACTTGCAATGCCCCTTACAAGAGCCATGCAGTACAGCATATTACAAACATAAGTCCCATTATTGGGGAGTGGGTCTCCCATAGTATTTGCTTATGCTTTCCCAGCAAAAGCTGCCAGAAATTAGGACGGAGCAACTTGCAATGCCCCTTACAAGAGCCATGCAGTACAGCATATTACAAACATAAGTCCCATTATTGGGGAGTGGGTCTCCCATAGTATTTGCTTATTCTTTCCCAGCAAAAGCTGCCAAAAATTAGGATGGAGCAACTTGCAATGCCCCTTACAAGAGCCATGCAGTACAGCATATTACAAACATAAGTCCCATTATTGGGGAGTGGGTCTCCCATAGTATTTGATTATGCTTTCCCAGCAAAAGCTGCCAAAAATTAGGATGGAGCAACTTGCAATGCCCCTTACAAGAGCCATGCAGTACAGCATATTACAAACATAAGTCCCATTATTGGGGAGTGGGTCTCCCATAGTGTTTGCTTATGCTTTCCCAGCAAAAGCTGCCAAAAATTAGGACGGAGCAACTTGCAATGCCCCTTACAAGAGCCATGCAGTACAGCATATTACAAACATAAGTCCCATTATTGGGGAGTGGGTCTCCCATAGTATTTGCTTATGCTTTCGCAGCAAAAGCTGCCAAAAATTAGGACGGAGCAACTTGCAATGCCCCTTACAAGAGCCATGCAGTACAGCATATTACAAACATAAGTCCCATTATTGCAGAGTGGGTGTCCCATGGTATTTGCTTATGCTTTCCCAGCAAAAGCTGCCAAAAATTAGGACGGAGGAACTTGCAATGCAGGCACCCTGGTGGTATAGTGGTGGTGCAGGCTGAGGATAAGGAGAAGAAGATTAAACAGCCAAAACGAGGAAGCGTATACCCATGTGTGGGTGTGAAGCGGTGCATGTGAATACACCTCCCGAAATAACACAGTGGATTTGACTTTATGTTACTCTGCTGTCATTTGGTGGTGATGAGAAGTCTGGCCCAATCCAGCCCTTGTTCATTTTGAAAAGGGTCAGCTTGTCAGCATTGTCAGTTGACAGGCGAGTGCGCTAATCAGTTATAATTCCCCCAGCGGCACTAAAAACACGCTCCGATAACACACTAGCGGCAGGGCAGGCGAGGACCTCCAAGGCGTACAGAGTGAGTTCATTCCAAGTGTCCAGCTTGGATACCCAATAATTAAAAGGCACAGAGGAATCACGGAGGACGCTGGTACAATCGGCAAGGTACTCCCTCACCATCTTTTGAAACTTTCCACTCCTTGTGAGAGTACCCCGCGCCTCAGGGCCTATAAGCTGGGCGGGTGTCAGAAAACTGACCCAGAACGTTGACTGTGTTCCCCTGCCTCTGCTGGATTGGAGTTGCATCTCTCTCGCCTGTACGCCTTAGTTGGGCAACGAACTGTGACCTCTGCCGTTAGCGTGTTCAGATGGGAATTTTTTTAAGAGTTCTGCCGCAAGGGCCTTCTGGTATTGCCCCATTTTTGTAGACCTCTCCACCTCAGGAATAAGAGAGTGAAAGTTCTCCTTGCAGTGGGGGTCTACAAGTGTCACCAACCAGTAATGACTGTCACCCAACATTTTGACAACGCGAGGGTCACTGTTAAGGCAGCGTAACATAAAGTCAGCCATGCGTGCCAGACAGGTAACGGGCAAGATTTCCGTGTCCTCACCAAGATGACGACTGACCATGCTCTCCTCCTCCTCCTCTTCCTCCTCCCCCCTGTCCTCAGGCCACCCACGCTGAACCGACGGTGTGACACTTGTACAGGTACTACCGTCTACAACGCATGATAGCAGCTCCTGTTCTTCCTCCTCCTCCTCCTCCTCCTCCTCTCCCTCATTGTCCCCCAATGCACGTTGGGATGAGATGAGGCTGGGCTGTGTGTAATCGCCCACTACGGCTTCTTGATCCATCTCATCATACTCTGGCTGCAATGCCTCCTCTTTAATTCTCTGCAGAGAGCGTTGCAAAAGACAGACAAGTGGGATGCTGACACTAATGATGGCGTCATTGCCACTCACCATCTTGGTGGCCTCCTCAAAGTTTGTCAGGATGGTACATATGTCAGACATCCAGGTCCACTCCTGAGGTCTTATGTGTGGAGTCTGACCTGAATATCGACGGCCTTGTTGCAGCTGGTACTCCACAACTGCTCTCTTCTGCTCACAAATCCTTTGCAACATGTGGAGGGTAGAGTTCCAACGTGTGGGGACATCACACACCAGTCGGTGTGCCCGAAGCTGCAAACGCTGCTGCAACACAGCAAGGGCGGCGGAAGCTGTAGCCGACTTGCGAAAATGGGCTGACAGGCGGCGTACTTTCACGAGCAGATCTGGCAACTCGGGGTACGATTTAAGAAACCGCTGAACCACGAGGTTAAGCACATGAGCCAGGCATGGTACGTGTGTGATCTCACCTCACCTCAGAGTCGCCACCAGGTTATGGCCATTGTCACACACGACCATGCCGGGATGTATGTTCAGCGGTCTCAGCCACAGATCTGCCTGCTCTTTCACAGCTGTCCACAACTCACAAGCAGTGTGAGGTTTATCACCTAAGCTTATGAGTTTCAGCACAGTCTGTTGCCGCTTGGCGGAGGCAGTACTGCAATGCTTCCAGCTTGTAACTGATGTGGTGATATCTGAGATGGAGGCTGAACATGAGGAGGAGGAGGAGGAGGATGCGCAGGAGCTGTACACTGTGGGGGCAACTCTGACTGACATAGGGCCCGCAATCCTCGGTGTGGGGAGGATGTGTTCCGTCCCAAGGTCCGACTGAGTCCCGGCTTCCACTATGTTTACCCAGTGTGCCGTCAGAGAGATGTACCATCCCTGGCCACAAGCACTTGTCCACGTGTTCGTTGTCAGGTGGACTCTCCCAGTAACTGCGTTGTTGAGGGCACGGCAGATGCTTTGGGACACGTGCTCATGTAGTGCGGGGATGGCACACCCTGCAAAATTGTGTCGGCTGGGGACCGAGTACCGAGGGACGGCCACCGCCATAAGATTGCGGAAGGATTCCGTCTCCACCAGCCTAAAAGGCAGCATTTCCAATGCAGGCAGTCGTGAAATGTGCGAATTTAGGACTGTGGCCTGTGGGGCATTAGCTACGAATTTCCGCTTTCGTTCAAAGGTCTGGGATATGGACAATTGAACGCTGCGGTGGGACGTGGACGTGGACGTTGATGCTGTTTCTTGAGAAACTGCCATAACAAGTGAAGACTGAGAGGAGGGGGCATCTTTACATGCAGTATGGACAGGGGATTGCCTTGCACACACAACAGGGGGTTCTATTGCATGCACAACAGTGGAAGAAGCAGTGGTGACACCCGCTGACACTGGTCGTGGACCCTGGGTTTTGCCCCACAAAGTCGGGTGCTTTGCTGCCATGTGCCTGATCATGCTGGTGGTGGTCAGGCTCGTAGTTTTGTCACCCCTGCTGATGCTGGCATGGCAGGTGGAACATATGGCCTTTTTGGGGTTATCAGCAGAGTCTTTAAAAAAATTCCAGACTCTGGAAGACCTACCGCTTGTACTGGCAACGTCCCTCGTGTTGGTGTTACGGGGAACGGTTGCCTGCCTTCTGTCTGCGGCCACCACACTGCTTCTTCCTGCCTGTTGGGGTACTCTGCCTCCCTCCCCCTGTGTCCTGCTGGCCTCACTCTGCATGTCCTCCTTCCACGTTGGGTCAGTTACTAGATCATCCACCACCTCCTCCTCTTCCACTTGCGCACCACGATCCTCCTCCTCACTTCCTGGCAATTGTGTCTCGTCATCGTCCACCTCTTGTGACAGATTGCCAACGTCGACTTCCTGTGGCCGTGGCTGTTCAAATATTTGGGCATCGCAACATGGGATCTCCTCTTGCACCACTTCAAGCGTATCAAGCGAGGGGCCCAAATATGGAAATGGACCAGTGAACAGCTCTTCAGAGTGTCCAAGTGTGGGATCACTTGCTTTCTGACGACACTCGGCATGGTGGGAGGAAGGAGCATCAGGGTGAGGAGGAGTATGCGGTCGAGACTCACGGCTACTAAGAGTTGACCGTGTGGAAGACAGACCGGAGGTGGTGGTGCCCAGGTAACTGGAAGTATTGTCTGCTATCCAATTAATAACCTGTTCACACTGATCAGTTCTCAATACTGGTGTGTTAGAACCTATTTAATCCTGCTCCGCCCTTCTGGCTTTGCTGGACTTCATTGTATATCTACTTTCTAGCTAGCCTGTGCTCTGTATCTAACTCTGTTAGTTTGCTTGGTCTACGGACCTCTATGTTCTATCTATTTTGTTTGTTCGTCTGTCTGCTACTATTTCTGTTAGGAGGTGTCACATATTCCTCCCAGTCCTTAGTACTTGTAGGGATTCCCTCCTCACATCTATAGGTCTCCGTACAGACTAGATTAGGACTTTAGCAGGTCTGATCGCAGGATCAGGTTCCCTGTTACATCGTAGGGATTCAGCCGAGTCTTATAGTAGGGACAGATCTCCTCTCTTTCCTTAGCTTTGGTAGCAGAACATAACAGTAAGTCCAGCCTGCAAATTCTCTAAGGAAAGATTTTTTTTTTTTTTTTTTTGTTCCATTATGGTGTCGGTTCAGGATTTGGCTAAACACCTGCAGGGACTCTCTCTGGAAGTGGCCGAGCTCCGTCAGCACGTGAGTAACTGTCCTGGAGCATATTTCTTGGAGCCTAAGGTATGTTTGCCGGATTTATTTTTTGGTGAACATCGAGAATTTTTTTCATTTAAAAATGCTTGCTTATTGTATTTTCGTTTGAGACCCAAGTCCTCTGGGGATGAATCCCAGCGCGTAGGGTTCATAATGTCACTTTTGCGCAAAGAGCCTCAGGAGTGGGCCTTTTCTTTGCAACCTAGTGATACATGCTTCAGATCAGTGGATAGTTTTTTTTCTGCTTTAGGACTATTATATGATGATCCTGACCGTGTGGCATCAGCTGAGACTGAGTTGAGACATTTAAAACAAGGATCAGGTAATGTCGAAAAATATTGTACTCATTTTCGTCGTTGGTCCACTCAAACAGGGTGGAACGATTCTGCTCTGAAAAGTCTATTTCTTGCTGGGCTCAGTGAAAGGGTTAAAGACCTGCTAATTGCTTATCCTACACCTGAGGATTTGCAACAGGCTATGCAATTAGCTATACGGGTGGATAGAAGACTGCGTGCTAGGGTTAATGAGAGCAAATCCTCTGCTATGTCAGTTTCTGGTTATGATAATGTGTGTACTAACAGTGGTGAACCGATGGAGATTGGATCGGTGGCACCTCGCTCTCAAGAAAAAGACCGTCGTTTTTCAGAAGGCTTGTGTTTCTATTGCGGAAAATCTGGTCATTTGATTAAAGGCTGTGAGCTTCGTATGAAGAAAGAAAAAAAAATGGTCAGTCACGCCCGTATTGCCTGTTTAAATTCCAAGGGTATATTTTTAGCTGCTTCCACGATTGCTCAGGAAAAATTAATGGAATTTCGGGTGTTTGTTGATTGCGGGTCTACACTGAATGTAATTGATGGGGGATTCGTGGAAAAACTCAATTTAAAACCTGAACCTTTATCATCCCCCATTGCTGTGGTTTGTGTGGATGGCTCCCCTTTGAAGAATATTACTCTCAAGGTCAGTGAATTTCCTCTCACTATTAATGGTGTTCACCATGAGAAATTGGATTTGGTAGTGTTGAATAACTTGCCTTCTCCAGTAATATTGGGTTTGCCCTGGTTAAAATTTCACAATCCTGTACTGGATTGGTCTACCAGTGAAATTAAATCCTGGAGCCATAAATGTTATGACAAGTGTTGTAACGGGCGTATTGCAGCTTTGGATAGGGGAGAATTGCCTGTTCCTATTCAGGATTTTTGGAGAGTTTTTTCTGAGAAGGAATCGCAGGTTTTGCCTCCCCATAGACTATGATTGTTCTATTGAATTTGTCCCTGGAGCGACTCTTCCTAAAAGTCGTTTATTTAACCTTACCATTCCTGAGAGGAAGGCTTTGGAGGAATACATACAGACAAGTTTGGCCGCCGGTCACATTAGGCCCTCTAAGTCTCCTGTGGCGGTTGGATTTTTTTTTGTAAAAAAAAAGGACGGCGGTTTACGTCCTTGTCTGGATTTTCGTGAGATTAACAAAATTACGGTACGCAATCCTTACCCACTGCCATTGATTCCTGATCTGTTTAACCAGTTATTGGGGGCCAAGTGGTTCTCTAAAATTGACCTTAAGGGGGCATACAATCTGTTGCGCATGAAGGAGGGTGATGAATGGAAGACTGCTTTTAACACTCCTGTGGGTCATTTTGAGAATCTGGTTATGCCTTTTGGTCTTACTAATGCTCCTGCATTTTTTCAGAATCTGATTAATGACATCCTTAGACCTTTGATCGGTAAAAATGTGGTTGTGTATTTGGATGACATTTTGATTTATTCGCCAGATCTGGAGTCTCATTGGCGGAGCGTGCGTGAGGTATTACAGTTATTAATGGACAATTCGCTTTTTGCTAAGCTGGAGAAATGTGAGTTCGCTGTACAGAGAATTAGTTTTTTGGGCTACATTATCTCCAGCAAAGGTTTTGAGATGGATCCGGTTAAGGTTCAGGCTGTGCAGGAATGGCCTAGGCCTATTGGTTTGAAATCGATACAGAGGTTTTTGGGTTTCGCCAATTACTACAGAAAATTCATAAAAAATTTTTCTAGTATTGTCAAACCTCTGACTGATCTCACCAGGAAAGGTGCTGATGCGGTTCAGTGGTCTTCTGAGGCCATTGAAGCTTTTGTGTATCTCAAGGAGAGGTTCACCTCTGCTCCCATCCTTATGCAGCCTGATGTTACTAGGCCGTTTTTGGTTGAGGTTGATGCTTCCTCTGTGGGGGTTGGCGCAGTATTGTCTCAGGATAACGGGGATGGATTACATCCCTGTGCCTTTTTTTCAAAAAAATTTTCGGAGACTGAACTGAATTACGATATTGGTAATCGGGAATTATTGGCTATTAAACTCGCATTTGAACACTGGCGCCACTTCTTGGAAGGTGCGGAATTTCCCGTTCAGGTTCTTACGGATCATAAAAATCTGATATATCTTGATGCTGCCAAGCGCCTGAATGCCCGTCAGGCTAGGTGGGCACTGTTTTTTTCGCGGTTTAATTTCTCCGTTACTTACATCCCTGGTACTAAGAATGTTAAGGCGGATGCCTTGTCTCGCAGTTTTTCTCCCATAGTCGGTGCTGAGAAAGAGGAAAACATTTTACAAGAAGGTGTTGTGATAGCTGCTTTAGACTCCGTTTTGGAAGATGAGATTCTTAAAGCTCAGGAGAATGCCCCATCTAACACTCCTCATGGGAGGTTGTTTGTGCCTGGGACCTTTAGGAGAGATTTGTTTGTTGAGTGTCACAAATCTCGGTTGGCAGGTCATCCCGGAATCTCTGAGACCAAGAGACTGGTGGGTCGCAGTTTTTGGTGGCCTGGATGGCAGAAGGAAGTCATTAAGTGGGTGCGCCAATGTACTATATGTGCTAGATCTAAGTCCTCACATACTCCTGCTGCGGGGTTGCTTTGTCCTTTGGAGGTCCCCAGTGCTCCTTGGACACATTTGGCTATGGACTTTATAACTGACCTTCCCTCCTCTGAGGATTTTACTGTCATCTGGGTGGTCGTGGACCGTTTTAGCAAGATGTGTCACTTGGTTCCCTTCGTCAAACTGCCCTGCGCTAAAACTCTCGCTAAGGCCTTTGTCAAGGAAATTGTCAGACTTCATGGCGTTCCTACTGACATTGTTTCTGATAGGGGTCCTCAGTTCGTGGCTCGTTTTTGGCGTGCCTTTTGTGACAGGTTGGGAATTCATTTGTCGTTTTCGTCCGGATATCATCCTGAATCTAATGGCCAGACAGAAAGGAAAAACCAGGATGTTGAGCAGTTCTTGCGTTGTTTTGTGGCAGACAATCAAGAGGGGTGGTCTGAGTTTCTGCCACTTGCCGAATTTGCTCTGAACAATCATACATCTTCTTCTGCTGGTTGTTCGCCTTTTTTTTGTTGTTCTGGGAGACATCCGTCGTTTGGGTCGTTCTCCAAGTTGGGATCTGCCGTGCCTGAGGAGGAGAATTTTTCCGGTGATTTGGAAAGAGTTTGGACGGATGTGCGTGGTAATCTTCAGGAGGCCAACAGAAAATCTAAAGACTACTTTGATAGGAAACGACAGGAGGTTTTGTTCGCTGTTGGTGACATGGTTTGGTTGTCCTCTAGGAATCTGCGGTTGAGGATTCCTTCTAAGAAATTGGGTCCCAAGTTTGTAGGGCCCTTTAAGGTGCTTCAGGTTGTCAACCAATCTGCTGTTAGGTTGGAGGTTCCTACCTCCTGGAGAATTAATCCGGTCTTTCATGTCTCTCTGTTAAAAAAAGCTGTTGTGTCGGATGGTGACGCCTCTGCCTCTGTTCCTCCGGTGGTGGAGGACGGGGAATATGAAATTTCTCGCATCCTTGACTCTAGACGGTATAGAGGTAGTTTGCAGTATCTTGTGGCCTGGAAAGGTTTCGGACCCGAGGATAACTCTTGGGTGAGGTCAGATGATGTTTCCGCGTCCAGACTTATCAGAGCGTTTCACAGGAGATTTCCTGATAAGCCTGGTCCTAGGGGATCCGGAGGATCCTCTTAGAAGGGGGGGTACTGTTAGAACCTTGCTGTTAGGTTTTTTTTCCTTTGCTGGTCACATGACCTTGTTGGCCTATTTAATCCTGCTCCGCCCTTCTGGCTTTGCTGGACTTCATTGTATATCTACTTTCTAGCTAGCCTGTGCTCTGTATCTAACTCTGTTAGTTTGCTTGGTCTACGGACCTCTATGTTCTATCTATTTTGTTTGTTCGTCTGTCTGCTACTATTTCTGTTAGGAGGTGTCCCATATTCCTCCCAGTCCTTAGTACTTGTAGGGATTCCCTCCTCACATCTATAGGTCTCCGTACAGACTAGATTAGGACTTTAGCAGGTCTGATCGCAGGATCAGGTTCCCTGTTACATCGTAGGGATTCAGCTGAGTCTTATAGTAGGGACAGATCTCCTCTCTTTCCTTAGCTTTGGTAGCAGAACATAACATGGTGTTGTTCTGTGCTTCCCTAGTAATTCGGTCAAGAAGTGGGAGCGAGAAGATGTGGCTGTTGGTTGTGGCACATTTTCACCTTGGCCACGGCCCCATCCTCTGCACGAACCATCACCAGAACGTCCACTTCTACGTCCCTTGCCACGCGCCTTGCCCCTTGTAACTGAAGTAAAATAGCTTACACTTGCACTATCAATGGAAAAAGTGTAATAAAGAGTAGATTAGAACCATGGAAGAGGAAAACCACAGTTATTGTTTACTGGGGTATACCACACATTTTTAAATAGAGATATTTGCGGCTGAACAGTGAGCGACACACTCAAACTGCTATTTTTTTAGATACCAAAGGCCCAAAACAGGATAGTACAGCGATTTGACCCGTGGAACTGCGAAACCACACTGGGATGTCGGGCCTACACAAGACTATTTTCAACAGATATATTTTTGTGTCACAACAGTCAGGAGACACTACTGTTTTTCTTTACGGAAAAAACTACCAAAACCTGAATAATAGAGATTTTTTACCGTGGAACAGCAAAAGCACAGTTATAATTACTGGTGTATACCAGGCTTTTTAAAATATATATATATTTGCGGCTGAACAGTGAGCGACACACTCAAACTGTTTTTTTAGATACAAATGGCCCAAAAGTGGATAATACAGAGGTTTGTACCGTGGAGCTGCAAAACCACACTTGTATTTCTCGGGCCTACACCAGACTATTTTCAACAGATATATTTGTGTCTGAAAAATCAGGGAAACACTATTTTTTTTTCTTTTTTACAGCAAAAAATGCAAAAAGCAGGATAATAGAGATTTTTTACCGTGGAACAGCAAAAGCACACTTCTGTCTCTCTGGCCTACACCAGACTATTTTCAACAGATATATTTGTGTCTGAAAAATCAGGGAGACACTATTATTATTTTTATACAGCAAAAAATGCCAAAAACAGGATAATAGAGATGTTTTACCGTGGAACATCAAAACCACAGTAATAATTTACTGGTGTATACCAGGCTTTTTAAAATATATATATATTTGCGGCTGAACAGTGAGCGACACACTCAAACTGTTTTTTTTAGATACAAATGGCCCAAAAGTGGATAATACAGAGGTTTGTACCGTGGAACTGCAAAACCACACTTGTATTTCTCGGGCCTACACCAGACTATTTTCAACAGATATATTTGTGTCTGAAAAATCAGGGAGACACTATTTTTTTTTTTTTTTACAGCAAAAAATGCAAAAAGCAGGATAATAGAGATTTTTTACCGTGGAACAGCAAAAGCACACTTCTGTCTCTCTGGCCTACACCAGACTATTTTCAACAGATATATTTGTGTCTGAAAAGTCATGGAGACACTATTATTATTTTTATACAGCAAAAAATGCAAAAAACAGGATAATAGAGATGTTTTACCGTGGAACATCAAAACCACAGTAATAATTTACTGGTGTATACCAGGCTTTTTAAAATATATATATATTTGCGGCTGAACAGTGAGCGACACACTCAAACTGTTTTTTTTAGATACAAATGGCCCAAAAGTGGATAATACAGAGGTTTGTACCGTGGAACTGCAAAACCACACTTGTATTTCTTGGGCCTACACCAGACTATTTTCAACAGATATATTTGTGTCTGAAAAATCAGGGAGACACAATTTTTTTTTTTTACAGCAAAAAATGCAAAAAGCAGGATAATAGAGATTTTTTACCGTGGAACAGCAAAAGCACACTTCTGTCTCTCTGGCCTACACCAGACTATTTTCAACAGATATATTTGTGTCTGAAAAATCAGGGAGACACTATTATTATTTTTATACAGCAAAAAATGCCAAAAACAGGATAATAGAGATGTTTTACCGTGGAACATCAAAACCACAGTAATAATTTACTGGTGTATACCAGGCTTTTTAAAATATATATATATTTGCGGCTGAACAGTGAGCGACACACTCAAACTGTTTTTTTTAGATACAAATGGCCCATAGAACTGCAAAACCACACTTCTATTTCTCTGGCTTACACCAGACTATTTTCAACAGATATATTTGTGTCTGAAAAATCAGAGGCACACTTTTTTTTTGGGGGGGGGGGGATAACAAAAGGTTAATAAGATGGGTATTTGTACATTGTGAAGGAGGAAAAAAAAAAGAGGATTTAGATAAAAAAAAAGGATTTTTCCTGGCCCCCGGGACGTGGAGCTAAGTCCAGCAATTTCAGCAACAGGAGCAGCACACAGGACTGTAATGCAGCATTTGCTGGTATAACCACTGTGTCTCCTATACAGCCTGCCTGCCTGCCTGCCTGATATACCTGGGATGGATATTAGTCCTGAGAAGGACTGTTTGTTTGATCTGGCAGCCTTTACAGACCCTACACTAACTATTTTGCAGGATATATCTCTCCCTAAATCAGCAGCGCTGTCCCTACACTGTCTGATCCGGAGCGACTGTGTCCAAGATGGCGGCGCCCGGTTTCAAATACTCGAGGTGACGCTGTGCGGCCAGCCAATCACTGTAATGCCCACAAACAACATGGCTGCGGCATTACAGTGACTGGCTGGCAATCCCTGCATGTTCATTGGCTCTGTAAAGAGCGCCAAACATGCAGGGCAGAGACCCGAGCTCCCGCCCCAGTAACCCGGAAATGCTCGGTGCTCGCCGAACATCCCGAGTAGCGTGATGCTCGGGCGAGTACCGAGCAGTGTCGAGCATATTCGCTCAACACTATCAAGGACTCATCGGGCGAATCGCTCTGGAACTGAAATGGGAACGCTTACTGACATTTCCCCTATCTGAAAGTCTGATAAACGCCGGAAAGATGACTAAGCAGAAAAAAAAAATATTTTTCAACTTTTTTCAATTTTACCCCCGTGAGATATATTTTCTACCCACACACATTTGGAACTCTCCTGAGGTACCCTCACACATATTATTCCCTCATTTAGAGGATATTTTTACAAAAAAGTGACATTTTCCAAAATTCTGAAAATTGGCTGAAAACGACTAAATATAAAGGACTCATCGGGCGAATCGCTCTGGAACTAAAATCGGAACGGTCACTGGTATTTCACCTATCTGAAAGTCTGATAAATGCAGGAAAAATGACTAAGTCTAAAAAAAATTTTTTAAAACTTTTTTCAATTTTACCCCCGTGGGATTTATATTCTACCCACACACATTTGGAACTCTCCTGGGGCACCCTCACACATATTATTCCCACATTTAGCGGATATTTTCACAGAAAAAGTGAAATTTTCAAAAATTCTGAAAATTGGCTGAAAACGACTAAATATCAAGGACTCATCGAGCGAATCGCTCTGGAACTGAAATCAGAACGCTCACTGACATTTCTTCTATCTGAAAGTCTGATAAACGCCGGAAAAATGACTAATTCCAAAAAAAAAATTTTTTAACCTTTTTTCAATTTTACCCCCGTGGGATATATATTCTACCCAAACACATTTGGAACTCTCCTGGGGTACCCTCACACATATTATTCCCTCATTTAGTGGTTATTTTTACAAAAAAGTGAAATTTTAAAAATTCAGAAAAATGGCTGAAAACGACTAAATATCAAGGACTCATCGTGCGTATCGCTCTGGAATTGAAATCGGAACGCTCACTGACATTTCCGCTATCTGAAAGTCTGAAAAACGCCGGAAAAATGACTAATTCCAAAAAAAAATTTTTTTAAACTTTTTTCAATTTTACCCCCGTGGGATATATATTCTCTCAACACACATTTGGAACTCTCCTGGGGTACCCTCACACATATTATTCACACATTTAGCGGATATTTTCACAAAAAAGTGAAATTTTCAAAAAATCTGAAAATTGGCTGAAAACGACTAAATATCAAGGACTCATCGGGCGAATCGCTCTGGAACTGAAATCGGAATGCTCACTGACATTTACCCAATCTGAAAGTCTGCTAAACGCCGGAAAAATGACTAAGTCCAAAAAAATTTTTTTCAACTTTTTTCAATTTTACCCTCGTGGGACATATATTCTACCCACACACATTTGGAACTCTCCTGGGGTACCCTCACACATATCATTCCTCATTTAGTGGTTATTTTCACAAAAAAGTGAAATTTTCTAAAATTCTGAAAAATGGCTGAAAACGACTAAATATCAACTACTCATTGGGCGAATCGCTCTGGAACTGAAATCGGAACGCTCACTGACATTTCCCCTATCTGAAAGTCTGATAAACGCCGAAAAAATTACTAAGTTAAGTAAAAAAATGTTTTCAAGTTTTTTCAATTTTACCCCCGTGAGATATATATTCTACCCAGACACATTTTGAACTCTCCTGGGGTACCCTCACACATATTATTCCCTCATTTAGCGGATATTTTTACAAAAAGTTAAATTTTCAAAGATTCAGAAAATTGGCTGAAAACGACTAAATATCAAGGACTCATCGGGCAAATTGCTCTGGAACTGAAATCGGAATGCTCACTGACATTTCCCCTATCTGAAAGTCTGATAAACGCCGAAAAAATGACAAATTCCAAAAAAAAATGTTTTTCAACTTTTTTCAATTTTACCCCCGTGGGATATTTATTCTACCCACACACATGTGGAACTCTCCTGGGTTACCCTCACACATATTATTCCCTCATTTAGCGGATATTTTCACAAAAAAAGAGAAATTTTCAAAAATTGTGAAAATTGACTGAAAACGACTAAACATCAAGGACTCATCAGGCAATTCACTCTTGAACTGAAATCGGAACACTCAGTGACATTTCCCCTATGTGAAAGTCTGATAAACGCCGGAAAAATGACTAATTCCAAAAAAAAAATGTTTCAACTTTTTTCAATTTTACCCCCGTGGGATATATATTCTACCCACACACGTTTGGAACTCTCCTGGGGTACCCTCACACATATTATTCCCACATTTAGCGGATATTTTCACAAAAAAGTGAAATTTTCAAAAATTCAGAACATTGGCTGAAAACGACTAAATATCAAGGACTCATCGGGCGATTCGCTCTGGAACTGAAATCGGAACGCTCACTGACATTTCCCCTATCTGAAAGTCTGATAAACGCCGGATAAAAGACTAATTGCAAAAAAAAAATGTTTTCAACTTTTTTCAATTTTACCCCCGTGGGATATATATTCTACCCACACACATTTGGAACTCTCCTGGGGTACCCTCACACATATTATTTTCTCATTTAGTGGTTATTTTCACATAAAAAGGGAAATTTTCAAAAATTCTGAAAATTGGCTGAAAACGACTTAATATCAAGGACTCATCTGGCGAATTGCTCTGGAACTGAAATCGGAACACTCACTGACATTTCCCCTATCTGAAAGTCTGATAAACGCCGGATAAAAGACTAATTGCAAAAAAAAAAATGTTTTCAACTTTTTTCAATTTTACCCCCATGGGATATATATTCTACCCACACACATTTGGAACTCTCCTGGGGTACCCTCACACATACTATTCCCACATTTAATGGATATTTTCACAAAAAAGTGACATTTTCAAAAATTCTGAAAATTGGCGGAAAACGACTAAATATCAATGACTCATCGGGCGAATCGCTCTGGAACTGAAATCGGAACACTCACTGACATTTCCCCTATCTGAAAGTCTGATAAACGCCGGATAAAAGACTAATTGCAAAAAAAAAAATGTTTTCAACTTTTTTCAATTTTACCCCCATGGGATATATATTCTACCCACACACATTTGGAACTCTCCTGGGGTACCCTCACACATACTATTCCCACATTTAATGGATATTTTCACAAAAAAGTGACATTTTCAAAAATTCTGAAAATTGGCGGAAAACGACTAAATATCAATGACTCATCGGGCGAATCGCTCTGGAACTGAAATCGGAACGCTCACTGACATTTCCCCTATCTGAAAGTCTGATAAACGCCGGAAAAATGACTAATTCCAAATAAAAAATTTTATTATCTTTTTTCAATTTTACCCCCGTGGGATATATATTCTACCCACAAACATGTGGATCTCTCCGGGGTTACCCTCACACATATTATTCCCTCATTTTGCGGATATTTTCACAAAAAAGTGAAATTTTCAAAAATTCTGAAAATTGGCTGAAAAGGACTAAACATCAAGGACTCATCGGGCAATTCGCTCTTGAACTGAAATCGGAACACTCACTGACATTTCCCCTATGTGAAAGTCTGATAAACGCCGGAAAAATGACTAATTCAAAAAAAAAAATGTTTCAACTTTTTTCAATTTTACCCCCGTGGGATATATATTCTACCCACACACATTTGGAGCTCTCCTGGGGTACCCTCACACATATTATTCCCTCATTTAGCAGATATTTTTACAAAAAAGTGAAATTTTCAAAAATTCTGAACATTGGCTGAAAATGACTAAATATCAAGGACTCATCAGGCGAATCGCTCTGGAATTGAAATCGGAATGCTCACTGACATTTCCCCTATCTGAAAGTCTGATAAACGCCGGATAAATAACTAATTCCAAAAAAAAAAATTTTCAACTTTTTTCAATTTTACCCCCGTGGGATATATATTCTACCCACACACATTTGGAACTCTCCTGGGGTACCCTCACAGATATTGTTCCCTCACTTAGCGGATATTTTCACAAAAAAGTGAAATTTTCAAAAATTCTAAAAATTGGCGGAAAATGACTAAATATCAAGGACTCATCGGGCGAATCGCTCTGGAACTGAAATCGGAATGCTCACTGACATTTCCCCTATCTGAAAGTCTGATAAACGCCGGAAAAATGACTAATTCCAAAAAAATAATTTTTTTATCTTTTTTCAATTTTACCCCCGTGGGATATATATTCTACCCACACACATTTGGAACTCTCCTGGGGTACCCTCACACATATTATTCCCACATTTAGCGGATATTTTCACAAAAAAGTAAAATTTTCAAAAATTCTGAAAATTGGCTGAAAATGACCTAATATCAAGGACTCATCAGGCGAATTGCTCTGGAACTGAAATCGGAACGCTCACTGACATTTCCCCTATCTGAAAGTCTGATAAACGCCGGATAAATGACTAATTCCCAAAAAAAAAATTTTCAACTTTTTTCAATTTTACCCCCGTGGGATATATATTCTACCAACACACATTTGGAACTCTCCTGGGGTACCCTCACACATACTATTCCCACATTTAGTGGATATTTTCACAAAAAAGTGACATTTTTAAAAATTCTGAAAATTGGCAGAAAACGACTAAATATCAAGGACTCATCGGTCGAATTGCTCTGGAACTGAAATCGGAATGCTCACTGTCATTTCCCCTATCTGAAAGTCTGATAAACGCCGGAAAAATGACTAATTCCAAATAAAGTTTTTTTTTTTCTTTTTTCAATTTTACCCCCGTGGGATATATATTTTCTACCCACACACATTTGGAACTCTCCTGGGGTACCCTCACACATATTATTGCCACATTTAGCGGATATTTTCACAAAAAAGTAAAATTTTCAAAAATTCTGAAAATTGGCTGAAAACGAATTAATATCAAGGACTCATCAGGCGAATTGCTTTGGAACTGAAATCGGAACGCTCACTGACATTTCCCCTATCTGAAAGTCTGATAAACGCCGGATAAATGACTAATTGCAAAAAAAAAGTTTTTTCAACTTTTTTCAATTTTACCCCCGTGGGATATATATTCTACCCACACACATTTGGAACTCTCCTGGGGTACCCTCACACATATTATTCCCACATTTAGCGGATATTTTCACAAAAAAGTTAAATTTTCAAAAATTCTGAAAATTGGCTGAAAATCACCTAATATCAAGGACTCATCAGGCGAATTGCTCTGGAACTGAAATCAGAACGCTCACTGACATTTCCCCTATCTGAAAGTCTGATAAACGCCGGATAAATGACTAATTCCAAAAAAAAAAATTTTCAACTTTTTTCAATTTTACCCCCGTGGGATATATATTCTACCAACACACATTTGGAACTCTCCTGGGGTACCCTCACACATACTATTCCCACATTTAGTGGATATTTTCACAAAAAAGTGACATTTTTAAAAATTCTGAAAATTGGCAGAAAACGACTAAATATCAAGGACTCATCGGTCGAATTGCTCTGGAACTGAAATCGGAATGCTCACTGTCATTTCCCCTATTTGAAAGTCTGATAAACGCAGGAAAAATGACTAATTCCAAATAAAGTTTTTTTTTTTCTTTTTTCAATTTTACCCCCGTGGGATATATATTTTCTACCCACACACATTTGGAACTCTCCCGGGGTACCCTCACACATATTATTTCCTCATTTAGTGGTTATTTTCACAAAAAAAGTGAAATTTTCAAAAATTCAGAAAATTGACTGAAAATGACTAAATATCAAGGACTCAACGGGCGAATCGCTCTTGAACTGAAATCGGAATGCTCACTGACATTTCCCCTATCTGAAAGTCTGATAAACGCCGGATAAATGACTAATTCCAAAAAAAAAATTTTTTAAACTTTTTTCAATTTTACCCACGTGGGATATATTTTCTACCCACACACATTTGGAACTCTCCCGGGGTACCCTCACACATATTATTTCCTCATTTAGTGGATATTTTCACAAAAAAGTGAAATTTTCAAAAATTCTGAAAATGATCTGAAAACGACTAAATATCAAGGACTCATCGGGCGGATCGCTCTGGAACTGAAATTGGAACGCTCACTGACATTTCCCCTATCTGAAAGTGTGATAAACGGCGGAAAAATGACTAAAAGTCCAAAAAAAAATTTTTTTAAACTTTTTTCAATTTTACCCCCGTGGGATATATATTCTACCCATACACATTTGTAACTCTCCTGGGGTACCCTCACACATATTGTTCCCTCATTTAGCGAATATTTTCACAAAAAAGTGAAATTTTCAAAAATTCTGAAAATTGTCGGAAAACGACTAAATATCAAGGACTCATCTGGCGAATTGCTTTGGAACTGAAATCGGAACGCTCAGTGACATTTCCCCTATCTGAAAGTCTGATAAACGCCGGATAAATGACTAATTGCAAAAAAAAGTTTTTTCAACTTTTTTCAATTTTACCCCCGTGGGATATATATTCTAACCACACACATTTGGACCTCTCCTGAGGTACCCTCACACATATTATTTCCTCATTTAGTGGTTATTTTCACAAAAAAAGTGAAATTTTCAAAAATTCAGAAAATTGGCTGAAAATGACTAAATATCAAGGACTCAACGGGTGAATCGCTCTGGAACTGAAATCGGAACGCTCACTGACATTTCCCCTATCTGAAAGTCTGATAAACGCCGGAAAAATGACTAATTCCAAAAAAAATTATTTTTAAACTTTTTTCAATTTTACCCCCGTGGGATATATATTCTACCCACACACATTTGGAACTCTCCTGGGGTACCCTCACACATATTATTACCTCATTTAGTGGTTATTTTCACAAAAAAAAGTGAAAATTTCAAAAATTCTGAAAATTGGCTGAAAATGACTAAATATCAAGGACTTATCGGGCGAATCGCTCTGTAACTGAAATCGGAACGCTCACTGACATTTCCCCTATCTGAAAGTCTGATAAACGCTGGAAAAATGACTAAGTCCAAAAAAATTTTTTTTCAACTTTTTTCAATTTTACCCCCGTGGGATATATATTCTACCCACACACATTTGGAACTCTCCTGGGGTACCCTCACACATATTATTCCCTCATTTAGCGAATATTTTCACAAAAAAGTGAAATTTTCAAAAATTCAGAAAATTGGCTGAAAACGACTAAATATCATAGAATCATCGGGCGAATCGCTATGGAACTGAAATCGGAATGCTCTCTGACATTTCCCCTATCTGGAAGTCTGCTAAACGCCGGAAAAATGACTAAGTCCAAAAAAAAATAATTTTTTCAACTTTTTTCAATTTTACCCCCGTTGGATATATATTCTACCCACACACATTTGGAACTCTCCTGGGGTACCCTCACACATATTATTCCCTCATTTAGTGGTTATTTTCACAAAAAAAAGTGAAATTTTCAAAAATTCGGAAAATTGGCTGAAAACGACTAAATATCAAGGACTCATCAGGCGAATCGCTCTGGAACTGAAATCGGAACGCTCACTGACATTTCCCCTATCTGAAAGTCTGATAAACGCCGGATAAATGACTAATTCCAAAAAAAAAAAATTTTCAACTTTTTTCAATTTTACCCCCGTGGGATATATATTCTACCCACACACATTTGGAACTCTCCTGGGGTACCCTCACACATATTATTCCCTCATTTAGCAGATATTTTTCCAAAAAAGTGAAATTTTCAAAAATTCTGAAAATTGGCTGAAAATGACTAAATATCAAGGACTCATCAGGCGAATCGCTCTGGAACTGAAATCGGAACGCTCACTGACATTTCCCCTATGTGAAAGTCTGATAAACGCTGGAAAAATAACTAATGCCAAAAAAAAAAAATTTTTTTAACTTTTTTCAATTTTAACCCCGTGGGATATATATTCTACCCACACACATTTGGAACTCTCCTGGGGTACCCTCACACATATTATTACCTCATTTAGTGGTTATTTTCACAAAAAAAAGTGAAAATTTCAAAAATTCTGAAAATTGGCTGAAAATGACTAAATATCAAGGACTTATCGGGCGAATCGCTCTAGAACTGAAATCGGAACGCTCACTGACATTTCCCCTATCTGAAAGTCTGATAAACGGCGGAAAAATGAGTAAGTCCCAAAAAAATTTTTTTAAACTTTTTTCAATTTTACCCCCGTTGGATAGATATTCTACCCACACACATTTGGAACTCTCCTGGGGTACTCTCACACATATTATTCCCACATTTAGTGGATATTTTCACAAAAAAACGACATTTTCAAAAATTCAGAAAATTGGCTGAAAACGACTAAATATCAAGGAATCATCGGGCGAATCGCTCTGTAACTGAAATCGGAATGCTCACTGACATTTCCCCTATCTGAAAGTCTGATAAACGCCGGAAAAATGACAAAGTCCAAAAAAATTTTTTTTCAACTTTTTTCAATTTTACCCCCGTGGGATATATATTCTACCCACACACATTTGGAACTCTCCTGGGGTACCCTCACACATATTATTCCCTCATTTAGCGAATATTTTCACAAAAAAGTGAAATTTTCAAAAATTCAGAAAATTGGCTGAAAACGACTAAATATCATAGAATCATCGGGCGAATCACTCTGGAACTGAAATCGGAATGCTCACTGACATTTCCCCTATCTGAAAGTCTGCTAAACGCCGGAAAAATGACTAAGTAAAAAAAAAATAATTTTTAAACTTTTTTCAATTTTAACCCCGTGGGATATATATTCTACCCACACACATTTGGAACTCTCCTGGGGTACCCTCACACATATTATTCCCACATTTAGTGGATATTTTCACAAAAAAGTGAAATTTTCAAAAATTCTGAAAATTGGCTAAAACCGACTAAATATCAAGGACTCATCGGGCGAATCGCTCTGGAACTGAAATCGGAATGCTCACTGACATTTCCCCTATCTGAAAGTCTGATAAACGCCGGAAAAATGACTAATTCCAAAAAAAATTTTTTTTAACTTTTTTCAATTTTACCCCCGTGGGATATATATTCTACCCACACACATTTGGAACTCTTCTAGGTTACCCTCACACATATTATTCCCTCATTTAGTGGTTATTTTCACAAAAAAAAGTGAAATTTTCAAAAATTCAGAAAAATGGCTGAAAACGACTAAATATCAAGGAATCATCGGGCGAATCGCTCTGGAACTGAAATCGGAATGCTCACTGACATTTCCCCTATCTGAAAGTCTGCTAAACGCCGGAAAAATGACTAAGTCGAAAAAAAAAAATTTTTCAACTTTTTTCAATTTTAACCCCGTGGGATATATATTCTACCCACACACATTTGGAACTCTCCTGGGGTACCTTCACACATATTATTCCCTCATTTAGCAGATATTTTTACAAAAAAGTGAAATTTTCAAAAATTCTGAAAATTGGCTGAAAATGACTAAATATCAAGGACTCATCAGGCGAATCGCTCTGGAACTGAAATCGGAACGCTCACTGACATTTCCCCTATCTGAAAGTCTGATAAACGCCGGATAAATGACTAATTCAAAAAAAAAAATTTTCAACTTTTTTCAATTTTACCCCCGTGGGATATAT
Organism: Phyllobates terribilis; assembly: GCF_046119375.1. NCBI lineage: Eukaryota > Metazoa > Chordata > Amphibia > Anura > Dendrobatidae > Phyllobates > Phyllobates terribilis. The sequence goes on along the minus strand of NW_027362769.1, from coordinate 45,967,124 downwards.
ATTCTACCCACACACATTTGGAACTCTCCTGAGGTACCCTCACACATATTATTCCCACATTTAGTGGTTATTTTCACAAAAAAATTACATTTTCAAAAATTCAGAAAATTGGTTGAAAACGACTAAATATCAAGGACTCAACGGGCATATCGCTCTGGAACTAAAATCGGAATGCTCACTGACATTTCCCTTATCTGAAAGTATGATAAACGCCGGAAAAATGACTAAGTCCAAAAAATTATTTTTTTCAACTTTTTTCAATTTTACCCCGTGGGATATATATTCTACCCACACACATTTGGAACTCTCCTGGGGTACCCTCACACATATTATTCCCTCATTTAGCGAAGATTTTCACAAAAAAGTGAAATTTTCAAAAATTCTGAAAAATGGCTGAAAACGACTAAATATCAAAGAATCATCGGGCGAATCGCTCTGGAACTGAAATCGGAATGCTCACTGACATTTCTCCTATCTGAAAGTCTACTAAATGCCGGAATAATGACAAAGTCCCAAATAAAATTTTTTTAAACTTTTTTCAATTTTACCCCCGTGGGATATATATTCTACCCAAACACAATTGGAACTCTCCTGGGGTACCCTCACACATATTATTCCCTCATTTAGTGGTTATTTTCACAAAAAAAAGTGAAATTTTCAAAAATTCGGAAAATTGGCTGAAAACGACTAAATATCATAGAATCATCGGGCGAATCGCTCTGGAACTGAAATCGGAATGCTCACTGACATTTCCCCTATCTGAAAGTCTGCTAAACGCCGGAAAAATGACTAATTCCAAAAAAAATTTTATTTAACTTTTTTCAATTTTACCCCCGTGGGATATATATTCTACCCACACACATTTGAAACTCTCCTGGGGTACCCCCACACATATTATTCCTTCATTTAGCGAATATTTTCACAAAAAAGTGAAATTTTCAAAAATTCAGAAAATTGTCTGAAAACGACTAAATATCAAGGACTCATCGGGCGAATTGCTCTGGAACTAAAATCGGAACGCTCACTGACATTTCCCCTATCTGAAAGTCTGATAAACGCCGGAAAAATGACTAATTCCCAAAAAAATTATTTTTTAATCTTTTTTCAATTTTACCCCCGTGGGATATATATTCTACCCACACACATTTGGAACTCTCCTGGGGTACCCTCACACATATTATTCCCTCATTTAGCAGATATATTTACAAAAAAGTGAAATTTTCAAAAATTCTGAAAATTGGCTGAAAATGACTAAATATCAAGGACTCATCAGGTGAATCGCTCTGGAACTGAAATCGGAACGCTCACTGACATTTCCCCTATCTGAAAGTCTGATAAACGCCGGATAAATGACTAATTTCAAAAAGAAAAATTTTCAACTTTTTTCAATTTTACCCCCGTGGGATATATATTCTACCCACACACATTTGGAACTCTCCTGGGGTACCCTCACATATATTATTCCCTCATTTAGCGAATATTTTCACAAAAAAGTGAAATTTTCAATAATTCTGAAAATTGGCTGAAAACGACTAAATATCAAGGAATCATCAGGCAAATTGCCCTGGAACTGAAATCGGAATGCTCACTGACATTTCCACTATCTGAAAGGCTGATAAATGCCGGAAAAATGACTAATTCCAAAAAAAAATGTTTTCAACTTTTTTCAATTTTACCCCCGTGGGATATATATTCTACCCATACACATTTGGAACTCTCCTGGGGTACCCTCACACATATTATTCCCTCATTTAGTGGTAATTTTCACAAAAAAAAGTGAAATTTTCAAAAATTCGGAAAATTGGCTGAAAACGACTAAATATCAAGGACTCATCGGGCGAATCGCTCTGGAACTGAAATCGGAACGCTCACTGACATTTCCCCTATCTGAAAGTCTGAAAAACGCCGGAAAAATGACTAAGTCCAAAAAAAAAATTTTTTCAACTTTTTTCAATTTTACCACCGTGGGATATATATTCTACCCACACACATTTGGAACTCTCCTGGGTTACCCTCACACATATTATTCCCTCATTTAGCAAATATTTTCACAAAAAAGTGAAATTTTCAAAAATTCTGAAAATTGGCTGAAAACGACTAAATATCAAGGACACATCAGGCGAAACGCTCTGGAACTGAAATCGGAACGCTCACTGACATTTCCCCTATCTGAAAGTCTGATAAACGCAGGAAAAATGACTAAGACCAAAAAAAATTTTTTCAACTTTTTTCAATTTTACCACCGTGGGATATATATTCTACCCACACACATTTGGAACTCTCCTGGGGTACCCTCACACATATTATTCCCTCATTTAGCAAATATTTTCACAAAAAAGTGAAATTTTCAAAAATTCTGAAAATTGGCTGAAAATTACTAAATATCAAGGAATCATCAGGTGAATTGCCCTGGAACTGAAATCGGAATGCTCACTGACATTTCCCCTATCTGAAAGTCTGCTAAACGCCGGAAAAATGACTAAGTCCAAAAAAAAATTTTTTTCAACTTTTTTCAATTTTACCCCCGTGGGATATATATTCTACCCACACACATTTGGAACTCTCCTGGGGTACCCTCACACATAATATTCCCTCATTTAGCGAATATTTTCACAAAAAAGTGAAATTTTCAAAAATTCTGAAAATTGGCTGAAAGCGACTAAATATTAAGGAATCATCGGGGGAATCGCTCTGGAACTGAAATCGGAATGCTCACTGACATTTCCACTATCTGAAAGTCTGAGAAACGCCGGAAAAATGACTAATTCCAAAAAAAAATGTTTTCAACTTTTTTCAATTTTACCCCCGTGGGATATATATTCTACCCATACACATTTGGAACTCTCCTGGGGTACCCTCACACATATTATTCCCTCATTTAGTGGTAATTTTCACAAAAAAAGTGAAATTTTCAAAAATTCGGAAAATTGGCTGAAAACGACTAAATATCAAGGGTTCATCGGGCGAATCGCTCTGGAACTGAAATCGGAACGCTCACTGACATTTCCCCTAGGTGAAAAACTGATAAACGCCGGAAAAATGACTAATTCCAAAAAAAAATTTTTTTTATCTTTTTTCAATTTTACCCCCGTTGGATATATATTCTATCCACACACATTTGGAACTCTCCTGGGGTACCCTCACACATATTATTCCTTCATTTAGCGAATATTTTCACAAAAAAGTGAAATTTTCAAAAATTCTGAAAATTGGCTGAAAACGACTAAATATCATAGAATCATCGGGCGAATCGCTCTGGAACTGAAATCGGAATGCTCTCTGACATTTCCCCTATCTGAAAGTCTGCTAAACGGCGGAAAAATGACTAAGTCCAAAAAAAATTTTTTTTCAACTTTTTTCAATTTTACCACCGTGGGATATATATTCTACCCACACACATTTGGAACTCTCCTGGGGTACCCTCACACATATTATTCCCTCATTTAGCGAATATTTTCACAAACAAGTGAAATTTTCAAAAATTCTGAAAATTGGCTGAAAACGACTAAATATCAAGGAATCATCAGGTGAATTGCCCTGGAACTGAAATCGGAATGCTCACTGACATTTCCCCTATCTGAAAGTCTGCTAAACGCCGGAAAAATGACTAAGTCCAAAAAAATTTTTTTTCAACTTTTTTCAATTTTACCCCCGTTGGATATATATTCTACCCACACACATTTGGAACTCTCCTGGGGTACCCTCACACATATTATTCCCACATTTAGTGGATATTTTCACAAAAAAATTACATTTTCAAAAATTCAGAAAATTGGTTGAAAACGACTAAATATCAAGGACTCAACGGGCGAATCGCTCTGGAACTGAAATCGGAATGCTCAGTGACATTTCCCTTATCTGAAAGTCTGATAAACGCCGGAAAAATGACTAAGTCCAAAAAATAATTTTTTTCAACTTTTTTCAATTTTACCCCCGTGGGATATATATTCTACCCACACACATTTGGAACTCTCCTGGGGTACCCTCACACATATTATTCCCTCATTTAGCGAATATTTTCACAAAAAAGTGAAATTTTCAAAAATTCAGAAAATTGGCTGAAAACGACTAAATGTCAAGGACTCATCGGGCGAATTGCTCTGGAACTGAAATCGGAATGCTCACTGACATTTCCCCTATCTGAAAGTCTGATAAATGCCGGAAAAATGACTAATTCCAAAAAAAAATTTTTTATAACTGTTTTCAATTTTAACCCCGTGGGATATATATCCTACCCACACACATTTGGAACTCTCCTGGGGTACCCTCACACATATTATTCCCTCATTTAGCGAATATTTTCACAAAAAAGTGAAATTTTCAAAAATTCTGAAAATTGGCTGAAAACGACTAAATATCAAGGAATCATAGGGCGAATCTCTCTGGAACTGAAATCGGAATGCTCACTGACATTTCCCCTATCTGAAAGTCTGATAAATGCCGGAAAAATGACTAAGTCCAAAAAAAAAATTTTTCAACTTTTTTCAATTTTACCCCCGTTGGATATATATTCTACCCACACACATTTGGAACTCTCCTGGGGTACCCTCACACATATTATTCCCACATTTAGTGGATATTTTCACAAAAAAGTGAAATTTTCAAAAATTCAGAAAATTGGCTGAAAACGACTAAATATCATAGAATCATCGGGCGAATCGCTCTGGAACTGAAATCGGAATGCTCTCTGACATTTCCCCTATCTGAAAATCTGCTAAACGCCGGAAAAATGACTAATTCCAAAAAAAATTTTTTTTTACTTTTTTCAATTTTACCCCCGTGGGATATATATTCTACCCACACACATTTGGAACTCTCCTGGGGTACCCTCACACATATTATTCCCTCATTTAGCAGATATTTTTACAAAAAAATGAAATTTTCAAAAATTCTGAAAATTGGCTGAAAATGACTAAATATCAAGGACTCATCAGGCGAATCGCTCTGGAACTGAAATCGGAACGCTCACAGACATTTCCCCTATCTGAAAGTCTGATAAACGCCGGATAAATGACTAATTCAAAAAAAATAATTTTCAACTTTTTTCAATTTTACTCCCGTGGGATATATATTCTACCCACACACATTTGGAACTCTCCTGAGGTACCCTCACACATATTATTCCCACATTTAGTGGTTATTTTCACAAAAAAATTACATTTTCAAAAATTCAGAAAATTGGTTGAAAACGACTAAATATCAAGGACTCAACGGGCATATTGCTCTGGAACTAAAATCGGAATGCTCACTGACATTTCCCTTATCTGAAAGTATGATAAACGCTGGAAAAATGACTAAGTCCAAAAAATTATTTTTTTCAACTTTTTTCAATTTTACCCCCGTGGGATATATATTCTACCCACACACATTTGGAACTCTCCTGGGGTACCCTCACACATATTATTCCCTCATTTAGCGAATATTTTCACAAAAAAGTGAAATTTTCAAAAATTCTGAAAAATGGCTGAAAACGACTAAATATCAAAGAATCATCGGGCGAATCGCTCTGGAACTGAAATCGGAATGCTCACTGACATTTCTCCTATCTGAAAGTCTACTAAATGCCGGAATAATGACAAAGTCCCAAAAAAAATTTTTTTAAACTTTTTTCAATTTTACCCCCGTGGGATATATATTCTACCCAAACACAATTGGAACTCTCCTGGGGTACCCTCACACATATTATTCCCTCATTTAGTGGTTATTTTCACAAAAAAAAGTGAAATTTTCAAAAATTCAGAAAATTGGCTGAAAACGACTATCATAGAATCATCGGGCGAATCGCTCTGGAACTGAAATCGGAATGCTCACTGACATTTCCCCTATCTGAAAGTCTGCTAAACGCCGGAAAAATGACTAATTCCAAAAAAAATTTTATTTAACTTTTTTCAATTTTACCCCCGTGGGATATATATTCTACCCACACACATTTGAAACTCTCCTGGGGTACCCTTACACATATTATTCCCACATTTAGTGGATATTTTCACAAAAAAACAAAATTTTCAAAAATTCAGAAAATTGGCTGAAACCGACTAAATATCAAGGACTCATCGGGCGAATTGCTCTGGAACTAAAATCGGAACGCTCACTGACATTTCCCCTATCTGAAAGTCTGATAAACGCCGGAAAAATGACTAATTCCAAAAAAAATTATTTTTTAATCTTTTTTCAATTTTACCCCCGTGGGATATATATTCTACCCACACACATTTGGAACTCTCCTGGGGTACCCCCACACATATTATTCCCTCTTTTAGTGGACATTTTCACAAAAAAACGACATTTTCAAAAATTCAGAAAATTGGCTGAAAATGACTAAATATCAAGGACTCAATGGGCGAATCGCTCTGGAACTGAAATCGGAATGTTCACTGACATTTCCCCTATCTGAAAGTCTGATAAACGCCGGAAAAATGACTAAGTCCAAAAAAAATTTTTTTCAACTTTTTTCAATTTTACCCCCGTGGGATATATATTCTACCCACACACATTTGGAACTCTCCTGGGGTACCCTCACACATATTATTCCTTCATTTAGCGAATATTTTCACAAAAAAATTACATTTTCAAAAATTCAGAAAATTTTTTGAAAACGACTAAATATCAAGGACTCAATGGGCGAATCGCTCTGGAACTGAAATCGGAATGCTCACTGACATTTCCCCTATCTGAAAGTCTGATAAACGCCGGAAAAATGACTACGTCCAAAAAAAATTTTTTTCCACTTTTTTCAATTTTACCCCCGTGGGATATATATTCTACCCAAACACATTTGGAACATTCCTGGGGTACCCTCACACATATTATTCCTTCATTTAGCGAATATTTTCACAAAAAAGTGAAATTTTCAAAAATTCAGAAAATTGGCTGAAAACGACTAAATATCAAGGAATCATCGGGCGAATCGCTCTGGAACTGAAATCGGAATGCTCACTGACATTTCCCCTATCTGAAAGTCTGCTAAACGCAAGAAAAATGACTAAGTCCAAAAAATAATTTTTTTCAACTTTTTTCAATTTTACCCCCGTGGGATATATATTCTACCCACACACATTTGGAACTCTCCTGGGGTACCCTCACACATATTATTCCCTCATTTAGCAGATATATTTACAAAAAAGTGAAATTTTCAAAAATTCTGAAAATTGGCTGAAAATGACTAAATATCAAGGACTCATCAGGTGAATCGCTCTGGAACTGAAATCGGAACGCTCACTGACATTTCCCCTATCTGAAAGTCTGATAAACGCCGGATAAATGACTAATTTCAAAAAAAAAAATTTTTTCAACTTTTTTCAATTTTACCACCGTGGGATATATATTCTACCCACACACATTTGGAACTGTCCTGGGGTACCCTCACATATATTATTCCCTCATTTAGCGAATAATTTCACAAAAAAGTGAAATTTTCAATAATTCTGAAAATTGGCTGAAAACGACTAAATAACAAGGAATCATCAGGCAAATTGCCCTGGAACTGAAATCGGAATGCTCACTGACATTTCCACTATCTGAAAGGCTGATAAACGCCGGAAAAATGACTAATTCCAAAAAAAAATGTTTTCAACTTTTTTCAATTTTACCCCCGTGGGATATATATTCTACCCATACACATTTGGAACTCTCCTGGGGTACCCTCACACATATTATTCCCTCATTTAGTGGTAATTTTCACAAAAAAAAGTGAAATTTTCAAAAATTCGGAAAATTGGCTGAAAACGACTAAATATCAAGGACTCATCGGGCGAATCGCTCTGGAACTGAAATCGGAACGCTCACTGACATTTCCCCGAGGTGAAAAACTGATAAACGCCGGAAAAATGACTAATTCCAAAAAAAAATTTTTTTTTACTTTTTTCAATTTTACCCCCGTGGGATATATATTCTACCCACACACATTTGGAACTCTCCTGGGGTACCCTCACACATATTATTCCCTCATTTAGCAGATATTTTTACAAAAAAATGAAATTTTCAAAAATTCTGAAAATTGGCTGAAAATGACTAAATATCAAGGACTCATCAGGCGAATCGCTCTGGAACTGAAATCGGAACGCTCACAGACATTTCCCCTATCTGAAAGTCTGATAAACGCCGGATAAATGACTAATTCAAAAAAAAAAATTTTCAACTTTTTTCAATTTTACTCCCGTGGGATATATATTCTACCCACACACATTTGGAACTCTCCTGAGGTACCCTCACACATATTATTCCCACATTTAGTGGTTATTTTCACAAAAAAATTACATTTTCAAAAATTCAGAAAATTGGTTGAAAACGACTAAATATCAAGGACTCAACGGGCATATTGCTCTGGAACTAAAATCGGAATGCTCACTGACATTTCCCCTATCTGAAAGTCTGATAAATGCCGGAAAAATGACTAATTCCAAAAAAAAATTTTTTATAACTGTTTTCAATTTTAACTCCGTGGGATATATATCCTACCCACACACATTTGGAACTCTCCTGGGGTACCCTCACACATATTATCCCTCATTTAGCGGATATTTTCACAAAAAAGTGAAATTTTCAAAAATTCAGAAAATTGGCTGAAAATGACTAAATATCATGGACTCATCGCCGAATGGCTCTGGAACTGAAATCGGAATGCTCACTGACATTTCCCCTATCTAAAAGTCTGATAAACGCCAGAAAAATGACTGAGTCCAAAAAAAAATTTTTTTTCAACTTTTTTCAATTTTACCCTCGTGGGATATATATTGTACCCACACACATATGGAACTCTCCTGGGCTACCATCACACATATTATTCCCACATTTAGCAGATATTTTCGCAAAATAGTGAAATTTTCAATTATTCAAAGAATTGGCTGAAAACTACTAAATATCAAGGACTCATCGGGCGAATTGCTCTGCAACTGAAATCGGAATGCTCACTGACATTTCCACTATCTGAAAGTCTGATAAACGACGGAAAAATGACTAAGTCCAAAAAAAAAATTTTTCAACTGTTTTCAATTTTATATATTCTACCCACACACATTTATAACTCTCCTGTGGTACCCTCACACATATTATTCCCTCATTTAGCAGATATTTTCACAAAAAAGTGAAATTTTCAAAAATTCAGAAAATTGGCTGAAAATGACTAAATATCAAGGACTCATTGGGCAAATCGCTCTGGAACTGAAATTGGAACACTCACTCACATTTCCCCTATCTGAAAGTCTGATAAATGCCAGAAAAATGACTAAGTTCAAAAAAAATTTTTTTTCAACTTTTTTCAATTTTACCCCGTGGGATATATATTCGACCCACACACATTTGGAACTCTCCTGGGGTACCCTCACACATATTATTCCCTCATTTAGTGGATGTTTTCTCAAAACAAGTGAAATTTTCAAAAATTCTGAAAATTGGCTGAAAACGACTAAATATCAAGGACTCATCGGGCGAATCGCTCTGGAATTGAAATCGGAACGCTCACTGACATTTCCCCTATCTGAAAGTCTGATAAACGCCAGAAAAATGACTAAGTTAAAAAAAAAAAATGTTTCCAACTTTTTTCAATTTTACTCCCGTGCGATATATATTCTACCCACACACATTTGGAACTCTCCTGGGGTACCCTCACACACATGATTCCCTCATTTAGTGGATATTTTCACAAAAGAGTGAAATTTTCAAAAACTCAGAAAAATGGCTGAAAGCGGCTAAATATCAAGGACTCATCGGGCGAATCGCTCTGGAACTGAAATTGGAACACTCACTGACATTTACCCTATCTAAAAGTATGATAAATGCCGGAAAAATGACTAAGTTTAAAAAAAAATTTTTTTTCAATTTTACTCCCGTGGGATATATATTCTACCCACACACATTTGGAACTCTCCTGGGGTACCCTCACACATATTATTCCCTCATTTAGTGGATATTTTCACAAAAAAGTGAAATTTTCAAAAATTCAGAAAATTGGCTGAAAACGACTAAATATCAAGGACTCATCGGGCAAATCGCTCTGGAACTGAAATCGGAATGCTCACTGACATTTCCCCTATCTGAAAGTCTGATAAATGCCAAAAAAATGACTAATTCCAAAAAAAAAAAATTTTCAACTTTTTTCAATTTTACCACCATGGGATATATATTCTACCCATACACATTTGGAACTCTCTTGGGGTACCCTCACACATATTATTCCCTCATTTAGTGGATATTTTCACAAAAAAGTGAAATTTTCAAAAATTCAGAAAATTGGCTGAAAATGACTAAATATCAAGGACTCATCGGGCAAATCGCTCTGGAACTGAAATCGGAATGCTCACTGACATTTCCCCTATCTGAAAGTCTGATAAATGCCAAAAAAATGACTAATTCCCCAAAAAAAAATTTTTCAACTTTTTTCAATTTTACCCCCATGGGATATATATTCTACCCACACACATTTGGAACTCTCCTGGGGGTACCCTCACACATAGTATTCCCACAGTTAGTGGATATTTTCGCAAAAAAGTGAAATTTTTAAAAATTCTGAAAATTGGCTGAAAACGACTAAATATCAAAGACTCATCGGTCGCATCGCTCTGGATCTGAAATCGGAATGCTCACTGACATTTCCCCTATCTGAAAGTCTGATAAATGCCAAAAAAATGACTAATTCCAAAAAAAAATTTTTTTAACTTTTTTCAATTTTACCCCCATGGGATATATATTCCACCCACACACATTTGGAACTCTCCTGGGGTACCCTCACACATATTATTCCCTCATTTAGCAGATATTTTCACAAAAAAGTGAAATTTTCAAAAATTCAGAAAATTGGCTGAAAACGACTAAATATCAAGGACTCATTGGGCAAATCGCTCTGGAACTGAAATTGGAACACTCACTGACATTTCCCCTATCTGAAAGTCTGATAAATGCCAGAAAAATGACTAAGTTCAAAAAAAAAATTTTTTTCAACTTTTTTCAATTTTACCCCCATGGGATATATATTCTACCTACACACATTTCGAACTCATCAGGGGTACCCTCACACATATTATTCCCTCATTTAGTGGTTATTTTCACAAAAAAGTGACATTTTCAAACATTCTGAAAATTGGCTGAAAACGACTAAATATCAAGGACTCATCGGTCGAATCGCTTTGGAACTGAAATCGTAATGCTCACTGACATTTCCCCTATCTGAAAGTCTGATAAACGCCGGAAAAATGACTAAGTAAAAAAAAAATTTTTTTTTCAATTTTACCCCTGTGGGATATATATTCTACATACACGCATTTGGAAATATCCTGGGGTACCCTCACACATATTATTCCCTCATTTAGCAGATATTTTCACAAAAAGTGAAATTTTCAAAAATTCAGAAAATTGGCTGAAAACGACTAAATATCAAGGACTCATTGGGCAAATCGCTCTGGAACTGAAATTGGAACACTCACTGACATTTCCCCTATCTGAAAGTCTGATAAATGCTGGAAAAATGACTAAGTCCAAAAAAAAATGTTTTAAACTTTTTTCAATTTTACCCCCATGGGATATATATTCTACCCACACACATTTGGAACTCTTCTGGGGTACCCTCACACATATCATTCCCTCATCTAGCAGATATTTTCACAAAAATTGAAATTTTCAAAAATTCAGAAAATTGGCTGAAAACAACTAAATATGAAGGACTCATTGGGAGAATGGCTCTGGAACTGAAATCGGAATGCTCACTGACATTTCCCCTATCTGAAAGTCTGATAAACGCCAGAAAAATGACTAAGTCCAAAAAAAAAAATTTTCAACTTTTTTCAAATTTACCCTCGTGGAATATATATTCTACCCACACAAATTTTGAAGTCTCCTGGGGTACCCTCACACATATTATTCCCTCATTTAGTGGATATTTTCACAAAAAAGTGAAATTTTTTAAAATTCTGAAAATTGGCTGAAAACGACTAAATATCAAGGACTCATCGGGCGAATCGCTCTGGAGCTGAAATCGGAACGCTCACTGACATTTCCCCTATCTGAAAGTCTGATAAATGCCAAAAAAATGACTAATTCCAAAAAAAAAAAAAATTTCAACTTTTTTCAATTTTACCCCCATGGGATATATATTCTACCCACACACATTTGGAACTCTCCTGGGGTATCCTCACACATATTATTCCCTCATTTAGCAGATATTTTCACAAAAAAGTGAAATTTTCAAAAATTCAGAAAATTGGCTGAAAACGACTAAATATCAAGGACTCATTGGGCAAATCGCTCTGGAACTGAAATTGGAACACTCACTGACATTTCCCCTATCTGAAAGTCTGATAAATGCCAGAAAAATGACTAAGTTAAAAAAAAAATTTTTTTCAACTTTTTTCAATTTTACTCCCGTGGGATATATGTTCTACCCACACACATTTGGAGCTCTCCTGGTGTACCCTCACACATTATTCCCTCATTTAGCATATATTTTCACAAAAAAGTGAAATTTTCAAAAATTTAGAAAAATGGCTGAAAACGACTAAATATCAAGGACTGTTCGGGCGAATCGCTCTGGAACTGAAATCGGAACGCTCACTGACATTTCCCCTATCTGAAGGTCTGATAAACGGCAGAAAAATGACAGTCCAAAAAAACATTTTTTTCAACTTTTTTCAATTTTACCCCCGTGGGATATATATTCTACCCACAAACATTTGGAACTCTCCTGGGGTACCCTCACACATATTATTCCCTCATTTAGAGGATATTTTCACAAAAAAGTGAAACTTTCAAAAATTCTGAAAATTGGCTGAAAACGACTAAATATCAAAGACTCATTGGGCAAATCGCTCTGGAACTGAAATCAGAACGCTCACTGACATTTCCCCTATCTGAAAGTCTGATAAATGCCGGAAAAATGACTAAGTCAAAAAAAAATTTTTTTTTTCAACTTTTTTCAATTTTACCCCCCATGGGATATATATTCTACCCACACACATTTGGAACTCACCAGGGGTACCCTCACACATATTATTCCCTCATTTAGTGGTTATTTTCACAAAAAAGTGAAATTTTCAAAAATTCAGAAACGACTAAATATCAAGGACTCATCTGTCGAATCGCTCTGGAACTGAAATCGTAATGCTCACTGACATTTCCCCTATCTGAAAGTCTGATAAACGCCGGAAAAATGACTAAGTAAAAAAAAAATTTTGTTTTCAATTTTACCCCTGTGGGATATATATTCTACCTACACACATTTGGAACTCTCCTGGGGTACCCTCACACATATTATTCCCTCATTTAGTGGTTATTTTCACAAAAAAGTGAAATTTTCAAAAATTCTGAAAATTGGCTGAAAACGATTAAATATCAAGGAATCATCGGGCGAATCGCTCTGGAACCCAAATTGGAATGCTCACTGACATTTCCCCTATCTGAAAGTCTGATGAATGCCAGAAAAATGACTAAGTCCAAATAAAAAGATTTTTCAACTTATTTCAATTTTACCCTCGTGGGATATATATTCTACCCACACACATTTGGAACTCTTCTGGGGGTACCCTCTCACATAGTATTCCCTCATTTAGTGGATATTTTCACAAAAAAGTGAAATTTTAAAAAATTCTGAAAATTGGCTGAAAACGACTAAATATCAAGGACTCATCGGGCAAATCGCTCTGGAACTGAAATCGGAACGCTCACTGACATTTCCCCTATCTGAAAGTCTGATAAATGCCGGAAAAATGACTAAGTCCAAAAAAAAATGTTTTAAACTTTTTTCAATTTTACCCCCATGGGATATATATTCTACCCACACACATTTGGAACTCTTCTGGGGTACCCTCACACATATCATTCCCTCATCTAGCAGATATTTTCACAAAAATTGAAATTTTCAAAAATTCAGAAAATTGGCTGAAAACAACTAAATATGAAGGACTCATTGGGAGAATGGCTCTGGAACTGAAATCGGAATGCTCACTGACATTTCCCCTATCTGAAAGTCTGATAAACGCCAGAAAAAAGACTAAGTCCAAAAAAAAAAATTTTCAACTTTTTTCAAATTTACCCTCGTGGAATATATATTCTACCCACACAAATTTTGAAGTCTCCTGGGGTACCCTCACACATATTATTCCCTCATTTAGTGGATATTTTCACAAAAAAGTGAAATTTTTTAAAATTCTGAAAATTGGCTGAAAACGACTAAATATCAAGGACTCATCGGGCGAATCGCTCTGGAGCTGAAATCGGAACGCTCACTGACATTTCCCCTATCTGAAAGTCTGATAAATGCCAAAAAAATGACTAATTCCAAAAAAAAAAAAATTTTCAACTTTTTTCAATTTTACCCCCATGGGATATATATTCTACCCACACACATTTGGAACTCTCCTGGGGTATCCTCACACATATTATTCCCTCATTTAGCAGATATTTTCACAAAAAAGTGAAATTTTCAAAAATTCAGAAAATTGGCTGAAAACGACTAAATATCAAGGACTCATTGGGCAAATCGCTCTGGAACTGAAATTGGAACACTCACTGACATTTCCCCTATCTGAAAGTCTGATAAATGCCAGAAAAATGACTAAGTTCAAAAAAATTTTTTTTTAACTTTTTTCAATTTTACTCCCGTGGGATATATGTTCTACCCACACACATTTGGAACTCTCCTGGGGTACTCTCACACATATTATTCCCTCATTTAGCATATATTTTCATAAAAAAGTGAAATTTTCAAAAATTTAGAAAAATGGCTGAAAACGACTAAATATCAAGGACTCTTCGGGCGAATCGCTCTGGAACTGAAATCGGAACGCTCATTGACATTTCCCCTCTCTGAAAGTCTGATAAACGCCGGAAAAATGACTAAGTCCAAAAAAAAAATGTTTTAAACTTTTTTCAATTTTACCCCCATGGGATATATATTCTACCCACACACATTTGGAACTCTTCTGGGGTACCCTCACACATATTATTCCCTCATCTAGCAGATATTTTCACAAAAATTGAAATTTTCAAAAATTCAGAAAATTGGCTGAAAACGACTAAATATGAAGGACTCATCGGGAGAATGGCTCTGGAACTGAAATCGGAATGCTCACTGACATTTCCCCTATCTGAAAGTCTGATAAACGCCGGAAAAATGACTAAGTCCAAAAATAATTTTTTTTTCAACTTTTTTCAATTTTACCCCCGTGGGATATATATTTGGAACTCTCCTGGGGTACCCTCACACATAGTATTCCCTCATTTAGTGGATATTTTCACAAAAAAGTGAAATTTTCAAAAATTCTGAAAATTGGCTGAAAACGGCTAAATATCAAGGACTCATCGGGCGAATCGCTCTGGAACTGAAATCGGAATGCTCACTGACATTTCCCCTATCTGAAAGTCTGACAAACGCCGGAAAAATGACAGTCCAAAAAAAAAATGTTTTTAACTTTTTTCAATTTTACCCCCGTGGGATATGTATTCTACCCACACACATTTGGAACTCTCTTGGGGTACCCTCACACATATTATTTCCTCATTTAGCAGATATTTTCACAAAAAAGTGAAATTTTCAAAAATTCAGAAAATTGGCTGAAAACGACTAAATATCAAGGACTCATCGGGCGATTCGCTCTGGAACTGAAATCGGAATGCTCACTGACATTCCCCTATCTGAAAGTCTGATAAACGCCGGGAAAAAGACTAAGTCCAAAAAAAAAATTTTTTTCAAAATTTTTCAATTTTACCCCCGTGGGATATATATTCTACCCACACACATTTGGAACTCTCCTGGGTTACCCTCACACATATTATTCCCTCATTTAGCAGATATTTTCACAAAAAATTGAAATTTTCAAAAATTCTGAAAATTGGCTGAAAACTACTAAATATCAAGGACTCATAAGACGAATTGCTCTGGAACTGAAATCGGAATGCTCACTGACATTTCCCCTATCTGAAAGTCTGATAAATAGTGTTGAGCGAACATGCTCGACACTGCTCGATACTCGCCCGAGCATCACGCTACTCGGGATGTTCGGCGAGCACCGAGCATTTCCGGGTTACTCGGGCGGGAGCTCGGGTCTCCGCCCTGCATGTTTGGCTCTCTTTACAGAGCCAATGAACATGCAGGGATTGCCTGCCAGTCACTTTAATGCTGCAGCCATGTTTGTTGTGGGCATTTCAGTGATTGGCTGGCCGCACAGCGTCACCTCGAGTATTTAAAACGGGGCGCCGCCATCTTGGACACAGTCGCTCCGGATTAGACAGTGTAGGGAGAGCGCTGCTGATTTAGGGAGAGATATAAACTGCGAAATAGTTAGTGTAGGGTCTGTAAAGGCTACCAGAACAAACAAACAGTCCTTTTCAGGACTAATATCCATCCCAGATACCAGGCAGGCAGGCTGTATAGGAGACACAGTGGTTATACCAGCAAACGCTGCATTACAGTCCTGTGTGCTCCTGTTGCTGTAATTGCTGGACTTAGCACCAGGGGCCAGGAAAAATCCTTTTTTTTTCATCTAAATCCTCCTTTTTTTTTCCTCCTTCACACTGTACAAATACCCGTCTTATTAACCTTTTGGTGTTTTCCTCCCCTCCAAAAAAAAAAGCGTGTCTCTGATTTTTCAGACACAGATATAACTGTTGAAAGTAGACTGGTGTAGGCTAGAGAAACAGAAGTGTTGTTTAGCACTTCCACGGTTCAAACCTCTGTATTATCCATTTTGGGCCATTTGTATCTAAAAAAAAAAACAGTTTGAGTGTGTCGCTCACTGTTCAGCCGCAAATATCTCTATTTAAAAAAGTGTGGTATACCCCAGTAAACAATAACTGTGGTTTTGTCACCCCACGGTAAAAAATCTCTATTATTCAGCTTTTGGTAGTTTTTTCCGTAAAGAAAAACAGTAGTGTCTCCTGACTGTTGTGACACAAAAATATATCTGTTGAAAATAGTCTTGTGTATGCCCGACATCCCAGTGTGGTTTCGCAGTTCCACGCGTCAAATCACTCTACTATCCAGTTTTGGGCCTTTGGTATCTAAAAAAAAAGCAGTTTGAGTGTGTCGCTCACTGTTCAGCCACAAATAACTCTATTTAAAAAAGTGTGGTATACCCCAGTAAACAATAACTGTGGTTTTCCTCTTCCACAGTTTTAATCTACTCTTTATTACCCTTTTTCCATTGATAGTGCAACTGCAAGTGTAAGCTATTTTACTTCATTTACAATGGGCAAGGCGCGTGGCAAGGGACGTGGAAGTGGACGTTCTGGTGATGGTTCGTGCAGAGGACGGGGCCGTGGCCAAGGTGAAAATGTGCCACAACCAACAGCCACATCTTCTCGCTCCCACTTCTTGACCGAATTACTAGGGAAGCACAGAACAACACCAGTATTGAGAACTGATCAGTGTGAACAGGTTATTAATTGGATAGCAGATAATACTTCCAGTTACCTGAGCACCACCACCTCCGGTCTGTCTTCCACACGGTCAACTCTTAGTAGCCGTGAGTCTCGACCGCATACTCCTCCTCACCCTGATGCTCCTTCCTCCCACCATGCCGAGTGTCGTCAGACAGCAAGTGATCCCACACTTGGACACTCTGAAGAGCTGTTCACTGGTCCATTTCCATATTTGGGCCCCTCGCCTGATATGCTTGAAGTGGTGGAAGAGGAGATCCCATGTTGCGATGCCCAAATATTTGAACAGCCACGGCCACAGGAAGTCGACGTTGGCAATCTGTCACAAGAGGTGGACGATGACGAGACACAATTGCCAGGAAGTGAAGAGGAGGATCGTGGTGCGCAAGTGGAAGAGGAGGAGGTGGTGGATGATCTAGTAACTGACCCAACGTGGAAGGAGGACATGCAGAGTGAGGCCAGCAGCACACAGGGGGAGGGAGGCAGAGTACCCCAACAGGCAGGAAGAAGCAGTGTGGTGGCCGCAGATGAAGTCAGGCAACCGTTCCCCGTAACACCAACACGAGGGACGTTGCCAGTACAAGCGCTAGGTCTTCCAGAGTCTGGAATTTTTTTAAAGACTCTGCTGATAACCCCAAAAAGGCCATATGTTCCACCTGCCATGCCAGCATCAGCAGGGGTGACAAAACTACAGCATGACCACCACCAGCATGATCAGGCACAAGGCAGCAAAGCACCCGACTTTGTGGGGCGAAACCCAGGGTCCACGACCAGTGGACACGTGGACAAGTGCTTGTGGCCAGGGATAGTACATCTCTCTGACGGCACACTGGGTAAACATAGTGGAAGCCGGGACCCAGTCGGACCTTGGGACGGAACACATCCTCCCCACACCGAGTATTGCGGGCCCTATGTCAGTCAGAGTTGCCCCCACAGTGTACAGCTCCCGCGCATCCTCCTCCTCCTCATGTTCAGCCTCCATCTCAGATATCACCACATCAGTTACAAGCTGGAAGCATTGCAGTACTGCCTCCGCCAAGCGGCAACAGGCTGTGCTGAAACTCATAAGCTTAGGTGATAAACCTCACACTGCTTGTGAGTTGTGGACAGCTGTGAAAGAGCAGGCAGATCTGTGGCTGAGACCGCTGAACGTACATCCCGGCATGGTCGTGTGTGACAATGGCCGTAACCTGGTGGCGGCTCTGAGGCGAGGTGAGATCACACACGTACCATGCCTGGCTCATGTGCTTAACCTCGTGGTTCAGCGGTTTCTTAAATCGTACCCCGAGTTGCCAGATCTGCTCGTGAAAGTACGCCGCCTGTCAGCTCATTTTCGCAAGTCGGCTACAGCTTCCGCCGCCCTTGCTGTGTTGCAGCAGCGTTTGTAGCTTCCGGCACACCGACTGGTGTGGGATGTCCCCACCCTTTGGAACTCTACCCTCCACATGTTGCAAAGGATTTGTGAGCAGAAGAGAGCAGTTGTGGAGTACCAGCTGCAACAAGGCCGTCGATATTCAGGTCAGACTTGACACGTAAGACCTCAGAAGTGGACCTGGATGTCTGACATATGTACCATCCTGACAAACTTTGAGGAGGCCACCAAGATGGTGAGTGGCGATGACGCCATCATTAGTGTCAGCATCCCACTTGTCTGTCTTTTGCGACGCTCTCTGCAGAGAATTAAAGAGGAGGCATTGCAGCCAGAGTATGATGAGATGGATCAAGAAGCCGTAGCGGGCGATTACACACAGCCCAGCCTCATCTCATCCCAATGTGCATTTTGGGACAATGAGGTAGAGGAGGAGGAGGAGGAAAAACAGGAGCTGCTATCATGCATTGTAGACGGTAGTACCTGTACAAGTGTCATACCGTCGGTTCAGCGTGGGTGGCCTGAGGACAGCGGGGAGGAGGAAGAGGAGGAGGAGGAAGAGAGCATGGTCAGTCGTCATCTTGGTGAGGACACGGAAATCTTGCCCGTTACCAGTCTGGCACGCATGACTGACTTTATGTTACGCTGCCTTAACCGTGACCCTCACGTTGTCAAAATGTTGGGTGACAGTCATTACTGGTTGGTGACACTTGTAGACCCCCGCTACAAGGAGAACTTTCACTCTCTTATTCCTGAGGTGGAGAGGTCTACAAAAATGGGGCAATACCAGAAGGCCCTTGCTGCAGAACTCTTAAAAAAAATCCCATCTGAACACGCTAGCGGCAGAGGTCACAGTTCGTTGCCCAACCAAGGCGTACAGGCGAGAGAGATGCAACTCCAATCCAGCAGAGGCAGGGGAACACTGTCAACGTTCTGGGACAGTTTTCTGACACCCGCCCAGCTTACAGGCCCTGAGGTGCTGGGTAATCTCACAAGGAGTGGAAAGTTTCAAAAGATGGTGAGGGAGTACCGTGCTGATTGTACCAGCGTCCTCCGTGATTCCTCTGTGCCTTTTAATTATTGGGTATCCAAGCTGGTCACTTGGAATGAACTCGCTCTGTACGCCTTGGAGGTCCTGGCCTGCCCTGCCACTAGCGTGTTATCGGAGCGTGTTTTTAGTGCCACTGGGGGAATTATAACTGATAAGCGCACTCGCCTGTCAACTGACAATGCTGACAAGCAGACCCTTATCAAAATGAACAAGGGCTGGATTGGGCCAGACTTCTCATCACCACCAAATGACAGCAGAGTAACAAAGTCAAATCCACTGTGTTATTTCGGGAGGTGTATTCACATGCACCGCTTCACACCCACACATGGGCATACGCTTCCTCGTTTTGGATGTTTAATCTTCTTCTCCTTATCCTCAGCCTCCACCACCACTATACCACCAGGGTGCCAGCATTGCAAGTTGCTCCGTCCTAATTTTTGGCAGCTTTTGCTTGGAAAGCATAAGCAAATACTATGGGACAACCACTCCCCAATAATGGAACTTATGTTTGTAATATGCTGTACTGCATGGCTCTTGTAAGGGGCATTGCAAGTTGCTCCGTCCTAATTTTTGGCAGCTTTTGCTGGGAAAGCATAAGCAAATACTATGGGACACCCACTCCCCAATAATGGGACTTATGTTTGTAATAAGCTGTACTGCATGGCTCTTGTAAGGGGCATTGCAAGTTGCTCCGTCCTAATTTTTGGCAGCTTTTGCTGGGAAAGCATAAGCAAATACTATGGGACACCCACTCCCCAATAATGGGACTTATGTTTGTAATATGCTGTACTGCATGGCTCTTGTAAGGGGCATTGCAAGTTGGTCTGTCCTAATTTTTGGCAGCTTTTGCTGGGAAAGCATAAGCAAATACTATGGGACACCCACTCCCCAATAATGGGACTTTTGTTTGTAATATGCTGTACTGCATGGCTCTTGTAAGGGGCATTGCAAGTTGCTCCGCCCTAATTTTTGGCAGCTTTTGCTTGAAAAGCATAAGCAAATACCATGGGACACCCACTCCCCAATAATGGGACTTATGTTTGTAATATGCTGTACTGCATGTGACGCGCCCCCTAGACCGTGTGTACACGTGTGTGGGATACCCGGTGCCGGGTCTCTGGGGTCTGTAGTCTCAGTGGCGGTGACCCGGTCCCGTGGCTCAGGCTGGTCAAACCAGTGGCAGTCTTTCTTAGGTTTTGAGGTTAATTGTCCGACTGCGCCACCCATGGATTGCGGTTAGGGAGTACCACCGCTGCGAGGCAGACCGCTGGGGCTGGTGTTGTGTGCGCTGCATAGAATGGGATAACTCCCCTCGGGAGGAGTATAGCCTCAGGGCAGTGAGTGTGGATGATGGGGGTGATGGTGCACGAGCGCAGCAGGAATGACTCAGAGTCTTTGCAGTGCAGTTCAGGGTCTTTACTGATGATTATAAGGTAGACCCTCCCGGGAGTACTGGCTAGCATAAGAGGCCTGGTCAGTCTGTGAGCAAGCAGGATTTCCCCTGGCCAGGTGGAGTTGTAGGCCTCCCCGTCTGTCTGCACTCTTCCTGGCTACCTTGCTGTAAGCGGGTAGAAGTAGCCCATTTCCCTGAGTGTACCGTGTAGTGCTCACCCGTATGGCTGGTGACTTGGGGCCTTCTGTTAGCCTCCGCTCCACGATGGCGGTGCTGGTCCCTTGCTTGTGACTGAGCCTCTGGGCTTCTATTGCGAGAGGACCTGAAATCCCCTGCCGGCTGGTTTCTGCTGCTGGATATATAAGTCCTCACAGCTTCGGACTCCTGTGTCCGGTTCCTATTGTCTTCTGCCAGGGCGAGCTCTGCTCAGCTTCCAGCCCCTGGTCTTTAGCTCCTAGCTCCTACAGAGCTCCTTGCTGTTACTTTCCCTTGCTATCACTCTGACTCTGACTGTTCTCTGACTCACTCAACCCCACCCCAGATCCAGTTTATAAGGGCAGAATTCTCCCCTCCCAGGATTGGGGAGGAGGATGTTGCATGTTTAAGGGATCCTGACCAGGAAACCTCCCACTTGCTCTCCGACGTAATATCTCTATTACTGTGGTGACCAGACCCCTGGGGTGCCACACATGGCTCTTGTAAGGGGCATTGCAGTTCCTCATAATTTTTGGAAAGCCTTCCATTCACTGCTTAGGCCAACAGTGCACGGGAGACCCAGTTGCTATAAATGGAAAAAAAGGTTTAGTTAACACCCTCTGACCTCCATGTCATTTCCAAGGGGCATTGGAGTGGCTCAAAATTTTTGGTAGGCATTTCACTCACTGTATGCCCTATAACTGTGTAGCCGAACTGCTCCTTTTGTTACAAAAACATATCCTACAAGACATATCTGGTTGACTGGCCTGATATTGATGTGAATGGTCCCTGTTCCTCCTGCTCTTTCTCCTTTGCCACTACCTCATCCATCATTTATCACCTGAAGCTTTGTTTTAACGGGAGTCATAGAACTTGGATAGTAGCAGGAAAATATCCAGCAATCCTCGAAGGAGGTAGGATATGCGCCAAAACGCTGACCACCTCAGGCCTAGCCGCTACTACATACATGCGCTTGCATTACAACAAAACAAAGCAGATGCTAACTTCTATCATCCTCATCATGCTCCTCACCTTGGCACTCTCAACTCCCCTGATGGAGAAGCCAGGGCCCACCGGAGGAGTCTGATAGTCCGGTGGGCTTGGCCAATGCTGCCCTAAAGCAGGCCAGGCTAAGAAAAGCGTGGGAAAGGTGACCGGGACAAATAGGGGTGGCTGGGGACCGAGTATGGACACCCGGCCACAACCTGGAGGCTGGGGAGCAAGCGGGGACACCCGGCCTCCAGGCGGCTGGGGACTGAGTATGGATACCAGGCCGCCGACACAGCCATGGCGTGGTGGCCAGATTCCGCCTCCACATGCCTAAAAGTCCCAATTTAAAGTGCAAGCAAGCAGTATGGTATTGCAGCCTGGGGGTGGGTGGGTGGCAGGCTGTATACTTGCACTTGCATTGCAAGGAATGGGAGAGGTACAATTGAACACTGCCCTGGGACAAGGACTTGAATGGGGATAGTTGCAAGTCTGCAACGACAGGTGCAAGGTGGGAGGCATCTTCGCATGTACCATGAACAGGGGTTTGGCATGCACACACTACAGCGGAATAGGCTCTCCTTCCCACTAAATGCACTGGGGAGGGCACAGGTAATGTTTTGGTATACGCGCTTAATCTTATGTATAAGGCACACCAGGACAAATATGGGCGGCTGGGGACTGAGTATGGATACCTCGCTGCCGAAGCAGCCATGAGGCAGTGGCCAGCTTCGGCCTCCTCCAAACTAAAAGGCCCCATTTCAAGTGCAAGCTAGCAGTATGGAATTTCATTCTGGGGGTGGGTGGGTGGCAGGCTGCACACTTACACTTGCATTAAAAGAAAACATAGCAGATGCTAACTTCTGTCATCATCATCATGCTCCTCACCTTGGCACTCTCAACTCCACCGATGGAGAAGTCAGGGCCCACCGGAGGAGTCTGGTTTTCTGGTGGGCTCGTCCAATGCTGCCTAAAGCAGGCCGGGCTAAGAAAAGTGTGTGGGGGGATGTTCCAAGAAGAAATAGGGGCGGCTGGGGACCGTTTATGGACACCCGGCTGCCGGGCGGCTGGGGACCGAGTATGGACACCCGGCCGCCGGGCGGCTGGGGACTGAGTATGGATTCCAGGCCGCCAATACAGCCATGACGTGGTGGCCAGATTCCGCCTCCACATGCCTAAAAGGCCCAATTTCAAGTTCAAGCAAGCAAGCAGTATGGTATTGCAGCCTGGGGGTGGGTGGGTGGCAGGCTGCATACTTGAGCTTGTATTGCAAGGAATGGGGGAGGTACAATTGAACACTGCCCTGGGTCTAGAACTTGCATGGGAATAGTTGCAAGTCTGCATCTTCTGATGCGGTAAGGATCACTTATGATGGGCACACTTTTAGACAGTGACCTGGGAGTCAGAGATGCTTCCTGGGGTCTTCCCCATGCTGTTCCCTTGTCTTTTCAGCACTTTATGCATGTGTCACACAGCACATGGCCAGATAAGGTTGTAAACTGTTAAAATGACATTTCACGGTGAATGCATTTGTCATAGTTGAAAGCAATACAAAAGAGCAAAAAAGCATAAAAAATGCTACTTGTGAACATAGCCGAAGGTGTGGAGGAGTATTTTTGTTTTTGGTCATTTATTTTAACTTATACACAAATACTTAACCTGGAAAGGATGTTCCTTAACATATTTCACAGGAAAAAAGTTTCACTTTCGTTTTTGAAAGTTTTATTGTGAGCCTGTAAAAGTGGCTTAATACCTCTGACCACGTTGTTGACAGCAGTGACCTGGGGGTCAGAAATGCTTCCTGGGGCGATCCCCATGCAGTCCCCGTGTCATTTGAGCACTGTCACTATCGTTTTGGGCACTTGTTAGGCTTTTAAAAGACTGCCGCGGGTGCCACCGCAAAAATGCTCAAGTCTCCCATAGACTAACATTGGGCTCGTTGCTCAGGTCGAGCACCCGAGTATCACGGCGCGCTAGGCCCGAGCTTCGAGCACCCGAGCATTTTAGTGCTCGCTCAACAGTACTGATAAACGCCGGAAAAATGACTAAGTCCATAAGAATTTTTTTTCACCTTTTTTCAATTTTACCCTCGTGGGATGTATATTCTACCCACACACATTTGGAACTCTCCTGGAGTACCCTCACACATATTATTTCCTCATTTAGCGGATATTTTCACAAAAAAGTGAAATTTTCAAAAATTCTGAAAATTGGCTGAAAACGACTAAATATCAAGGATTCATTGGGCGAATCGCTCTGGAACTGAAATCGGAACGCTCACTGACATTTCCCCTATCTGAAAGTCTGATAAATGCCGGAGAAATGACTAAGTCCAAAAAAAAAAATGTTTTCAACTTTTTTCAATTTTACCCCCGTGGGATATGTATTCTACTCACACACATTTGGAACTCTCCTGAGGTAGCCTCACACATATTATTCCCTCATTAAGCAGATATTTTCACAAAAAAGTGAAATTTTCAAAAATTCTGAAAATTGGCTGAAAACGACTAAATATCAAGGACTCATTGGAAGATTTGCTCTGGAACTGAAATCGAAATGCTCAATGACATTTCCCCTATCTGAAAGTCTGATAAACGTCGGAAAAATGACTAAGTCCAAAAGAAATTTTTTTCAACTTTTTCAATTTTACCCCCGTGGGATATATATTCTACCCACACATATTTGGAACTCTCCTGGGGTACCCTCGCACATATTATTCCCTCATTTAGCAGATATTTTCACAAAAAAGTGAAATTTTTTAAAATTCTGAAAATTGGCTGAAAACGACTAAATATCAAGGATTCATCGGGCAAATCACTCTGGAACTGAAATGGGAATGCTCACTGACATTTCCCCTATCTGAAAGTCTGCTAAACGCCGGAAAAATGACTAAGTCCAAAAAAAATATTTTTTCAACTTTTTTCAATTTTACCCTCGTGGGATATATATTCCACCCACACACATTTGGAACTCTCCTGGGGTACCCTCACACATATTTTTTCCTCATTTAGCGGATATTTTCACAAAAAAGTGAAATTTTCAAAAATTCTGAAAATTGGCTGAAAACGACTAAATATCAAGGACTCATTGGAAGATTTGCTCTGGAACTGAAATCGAAATGCTCAATGACATTTCCCCTATCTGAAAGTCTGATAAACGCCGGAAAAATGACTAAGTCCAAAAGAAATTTTTTTCAACTTTTTCAATTTTACCCCCGTGGGATATATATTCTACCCACACACATTTGGAACTCTCCTGGGGTACCCTCACACATATTATTCCCTCATTTAGCAGATATTTTCACAAAAAAGTGAAATTTTTAAAAATTCTGAAAATTGGCTGAAAACGACTAAATATCAAGGACTCATCGGTCGAACCGCTCTGGAACTGAAATCGGAACGCTCACTGACATTTCCCCTTTCTGAAAGTCTGATAAACGCCGGAAAAATGACTAAGTCCAAAAGAAATTTTTTTCAACTTTTTTCAATTTTACCCCCGTGGGATATATATTCTACCCACACACATTTGGAACTCTCCTGGGGTACCCTCACACATATTATTCCCTCATTAAGCAGATATTTTCACAAAAACGTGCAATTTTCAAAAATTCTGAAAATTGGCTGAAAACGACTAAATATCAAGAACTTATAGTGCGAATCGCTCTGGAACAGAAATCGGAACGCTCACTGACATTTCCCTTATCTGAAAGTCTGATAAACGCCGGAAAAATGAATAAGTCCAAAAAAAAAATGTTTTCAACATCTTTCAATTTTACCCTCGTGGGATATATATTCTACCCACACACATTTGGAACTCTCCTGGGGTACACTCACACATATTATTTCCTCATTTAGCGGATATTTTCACATAAAAGTGAAATTTTCAAAAATTCAGAAAATTGGCTGAAAACGACTAAATATCAAGCACTCATCGGGCGAATCGCTCTGGAACTGAAATCGGAGCGCTCACTGACATTTCCCCTAACTGAAAGTCTGATAAACGCCAGAAAAATGACTAAGACCAAAAGATTTTTTTTTCAACTTTTTTCAATTTTACCCCCGTGGGATATATATTCTACCCACACACATTTGGAACTCTCCTGGGGTACACTCACACATATTATTCCCTCATTTAGCAGATATTTTCACAAAAAAGTGACATTTTTAAAAATTCTGAAAATTGCCAGAAAACGACTAAATATCAAGGATTCATCGGGCAAATCACTCTGGAACTGAAATGGGAATGCTCACTGACATTTCCCCTAACTGAAAGTCTGATAAACGCCAGAAAAATGAATAAGACCAAAAGAAATTTTTTTCAACTTTTTTCAATTTTACCCCCGTGGGATATATATTCTACCCACACACATTTGGAACTCTCCTGGGGTACCCGCACACATATTATTCCCTCATTTAGCAGATATTATCACAAAAAAGTGAAATTTTCAAAAATTCTGAAAAACGGGCTGAAAATGACTAAATATCAAGGACTCATCGGGAGAATCGCTCTGGAACTGAAATCTGATTGTTCACTGACATTTCCCCTATCTGAAAGTCTGATAAACGCCGGAAAAATGACTATGCCCAAAAAAAAATTTTTTCAGCTTTTATCCTACCCACACACATTTGGAACTCTCCTGGGGTACCCTCACACATATTATTCCCTCATTTAGCGGTTATTTTCACAAAAAAAGTGAAATTTTAAAAAATTCAGAAAATTGGCTAAAAACGACTAAATATCAAGGACACATCGGGCGAATCGCTCTGAAACTGAAATCTGAACGCTCACTGACATTTCCCCTATCTGAAAGTCTGATAAACGCCAGGCTACCCATGCACATTTGGAACTCTCCTGGGGTACCCTCACACATATAATTCCCTCATTTAGCATATATTTCACAAAAAAGTGAAATTTTCAAAAATTCTGAAAATTGGCTGAAAACGACTAAATATCATGGATTCATCGGGCGAATCGCTCTGGAACTGAAATCGGAGCGCTCACTGACATTTCCCCTAACTGAAAGTCTGATAAACGCCAGAAAAATGACTAAGACCAAAAGAATTTTTTTTCAACTTTTTTCAATTTTACCCCCGTGGGATATATATTCTACCCACACACATGTGGAAGTCTCCTGGGGTACCCTCACACATATTATTCCCTCATTTAGCATATATTTTCACAAAAAAGTGAAATTTTCAAAAATTCTGAAAATTGTCTGAAGACGACTAAATATCAAGGACTCATCGGGAGAATTGCTCTGGAACTGAAATCGAAATGCTCAATGACATTTCCCCTATCTGAAAGTCTGATAAACGCCGGGCTACCCATGCACATTTGGAGGTCTCCTGGGGTAACCTCACACATATTATTCCCTCATTTAGCAGATATTTTCACAAAAAAGTGAAATTTTTAAAAATTTAGAAAATAGGCTGAGAACGACTAAATATCAAGGAGTCATCGGGCTAATCGCTCTGGAACTGAAATCGGAACGCTCACTGACATTTCCCTTATCTGAAAGTCTGATAAACGCCGGAAAAATGAATAAGTCCAAAAAAAAAATGTTTTCAACTTTTTTCAATTTTACCCCCGTGGGATATGAATTCTACCCACACACATTTGGATCTCGCCTGGGGTACCCTCACACATATTATTCCCTCATTTAGCAGATATGTTCACATAAAAGTGAAATTTTCAAAAATTCAGAAAATTGGCTGAAAACGACTAAATATCAAGCACTCATAGGGCGAATCGCTCTGGAACTGAAATCAGAATGCTCTCTGACATTTCCCCTATCTGAAAGTCTAATAAACGCCGGAAAAATGACTAAGACCAAAATAATTTTTTTTCAACTTTTTTCAATTTTACCCCCGTGGGATATATATTCTACCCACACACATTTGGAACTCTCCTGGGGTACCCTCACACATATTATTACCTCATTTAGCAGATATTTTCACAAAAAAATGAAATTTTCAAAAATTCTGAAAATGGGCTGAAAACGACTAAATATCAAGGACTCATCGGGAGAATCACTCTGGAACTGAAATCGGTTTGCTCACTGACATTTCCCCTATCTGAAAGTCTGATAAACGCCGGAAAAATGACTATGCCCAAAAAAAATTTTTTTCAACTTTTTTCAATTTTACCCCTCTGGGATATATATTCTATCCACACACATTTGGAACTCTCCTGGGGTACCCTCACACATATTATTCCCTCATTTAGCCGATATTTTCACAAAAAAGTGAAATTTTCAAAAATTCTGAAAATTGGCTGAAAATGACTAAATATCATGGATTTATCGGGCGAAACACTCTGGAACTGAAATCGGAACGCTCACTGACATTTCCCCTATCTGAAAGTTTGATAAACACCGGAAAAATGACTAAGTCCAAAAGAAATTTTTTCAGCTTTTATCAATTTTACCCCCGTGGGATATATATTCTACCCAAACACATTTGGAACTCTCCTGGGGTACCCTCACACATATTATTCCCTCATTTAGCGGTTATTTTCACAAAAAAAGTGAAATTTTAAAAAATTCAGAAAATTGGCTAAAAACGACTAAATATCAAGGACACATCGGGGGAATCGCTCTGAAACTGAAATCGGAATGCTCACTGACATTTCCCCTATCTGAAAGTCTGATAAACGCCGGGCTACCCATGCACATTTGGAACTCTCCTGGGGTACCCTCACACATATTATTCCCTCATTTAGCAGATATTTTCACAAAAATTTGAAATTTTCAAAAATTTTGAAAATGGGCTGAAAACGACTAAATATCAAGGACTCATCGGGAGAATCGCTCTGGAACTGAAATCGGATTGCTCACTCACATTTCCCCTATCTGAAAGTCTGATAAACGCTGGAAAAATGACTATGCCCAAAAAAAAAATTTTTTTCAATTTTACCCCTGTGGGATATATATTCTATCCACACACATTTGGAACTCTCCTGGGGTACCCTCACACATATTATTCCCTCATTTAACCGATATTTTCACAAAAAAGTGAAATTTTCAAAAATTCTGAAAATTGGCTGAAAACGACTAAATATCAAGGACTTTTCGGGCGAATCGCTCTGGAACTGAAATCGGAATGCTCACTGACATTTCCCCTATCTGAAAGTCTGATAAACGCCGGGCTACCCATACACATTTCGAACTCTCCTGGGGTACCCTCACAAATATTATTCCCTCATTTAGCAGATATTTTCACAAAAAAGTGAAATTTTCAAAAATTCAGAAAATTGGCTATTAATGACTAAAAATCAAGGATTCATCGGGCGAATCGCTCTGGAACTGAAATCGGAACGCTCACTGACATTTCCCTTATCTGAAAGTCTGATAAACGCCGGAAAAATGAATAAGTCCAAAAAAAAAATGTTTTCAACTTTTTTCAATTTTACCCCCGTGGGATATGTATTCTACCCACACACATTTGGAACTCTCCTGGGTTCCCTCACACATGTTATTCCCTCGTTTAGTGGATATTTTCACAAAAAAGTAAAATTTTCAAAAATTCAGGAAAATGGCTGAAAATGACTAAATATCAAGGACTCATCGGGCGAGTCACTCTGGAACTGAAATCGGAACGCTCACTGACATTTCCCCTATCTGAAAGTCTGATAAACGCCGGAAAAATGACTAATTAAAAAAAAAAAATGTTTTCAACTTTTTTCAATTTTACCCTTGTGGGATATATATTCTACCCACACTCATTTGGAACTCTCCTGGGGTACCCTCACACATATTATTCCCTCATTTAGTGGTTATTTTAAAAAAAAATGAAATTTTCAAAAATTCAGAAAATTGGCTGAAAAGGACTAAATATCGAGGACTCATCGGGCGAATCGCTCTGAAACTGAAATCGGAACGCTCACTGACATTTCCAGTATCTGAAAGTCTGATAAACGCCGGGAAAATGACTAAGTCCAAAAAAAAAGTGTTTTCAACTTTTTTCAATTTTACCCCCGTGGGATATGTTTTCTACCCACACACATTTGGAACTCTCCTGGGGTACCCTTACACATATTATTCCCTCATTTAGCAGATATTTTCACAAAAAAGTGAAATTTTCAAAAATTCAGAAAATTGGCTGAAAATGACTAAATATCAAGGATTCATCGGGCGAACCGCTCTGGATCTGAAATCGGAACACTCACTGACATTTCCCCTATCTGAAAGTCTGCTAAACACCGGAAAAATGACTAAGTCCAAAAAAAAAATATGTTTTCAACTTTTTTCAATTTTACCCCCGTGTGATATGTATTCTACCCACACACATTTGGATCTCTCCTGGGGTACCCTCACACATATTATTCCCTCATTTAGCAGATATTTTCACAAAAAAGTGAAATTTTTAAAAATTCTGAAAATTGGCTGAAAACGATTAAATATCAAGGACTCATCGGGCGAACCGCTCTGGAACTGAAATCGGAACTCTCACTGACATTTCCCTTATCTGAAAGTCTGTTAAACGCCGGAAAAATGACTAAGTCAAAAAAATATTTTTTTTTTCAACTTTTTTCAATTTTACCCCGTGGGATATATATTCTGCCCACACACATTTGGAACTCTCCTGGGGTACCCTCACACATATTATTCCCTCATTTAGCAGGTATTTTCACAAAAAATTGACATTTTCAAAAATTCAGAAAACTGGCTGAAAACGACTAAATATCAAGGACTCATCGGATGAATCGCTTTGGAACTGAAATCGGAATGCTCACTGACATTTCTCCTATCTGAAAGTCTGATAAACACCGGAAAAATGACTAAGTCGAAAAAAATTTTTTTTTAACTTTTTCAATTTTACCCCCGTGGGATATATGTTCTACCCACACACATTTGGAACTCTCCTGGGGTACCCTCACACATATTTTTCCCTCATTTAGCGGATATTTTCACAAAAAAGTGAAATTTTCAAAAATTCAGAAAATTGGCTGAAAACGACTAAATATCAAGGACTCATCGGGCGAATCACTCTGGAACTGAAATCGTAACACTCACTGACATTTCCCCTTTCTGAAAGTCTGATAAACGACGGAAAAATGACTAAGTCGAAAAAAAAAATTTTTCAACTTTTTTCAATTTTGCCCCCGTGGGATATATATTCTACCCAAACACATTTGGAACTCTCTTGGGGTACCCTCACACATATTTTTCCCTCATTTAGCAGATATTTTCACAAAAAAGTGAAATTTTCAAAAATTCAGAAAATTGGCTGAATACGACTAAATATCAAGGACTCATCGGGCGAAGAGCTCTGGAACTGAAATCGGAACGCTCACTGACATTTCCCCTATCTGAAAGTCTGATAAACGCCGGGAAAATAACTAAGTCCAAAAAAAAGTGTTTTCAACTTTTCTCATTTTTACCCCCGTGGGATATGTATTCTACCCACACACATTTGGAACTCTCCTGGTGTACCCTGACACATATTATTCCATCATTTAGCAGATATTTTCACAAAAAAGTGCAATTTTCAAAAATTCAGAAAATTGGCTGAAAACTTCTAATTATCAAGGACTCATTGGGCGACTCGCTCTGGTGCTGAGATCGGAACGCTCACTGACAATTCCCGTATCTGAAAGTCTGATCAATGCCGGGCAACCCACACACATTTGGAACTCTCCTGGGGTACCCTCACACATATTATTCCCTCAATTAGCAGATATTTTCGCAAAAAAGTGAAATTTTAAAAAATTCAGAAAATTGACTGAAAATGACTTTATATCAAGGATTCATCGGGCGAACCGCTCTGGAACTGAAATCGGAACACTCACTGACATTTCCCCTATCTGAAAGTCTGATAAACACCGGAAAAATGACTAAGTCCAAAAAAAAAAATGTTTTCAACTTTTTTCAATTTTACCCCCGTGTGATATGTATTCTACCCACACACATTTGGATCTCTTCTGGGGTACCCTCACACATATTATTCCCTCATTTAGCAGATATTTTCACAAAAAAGTGAAATTTTCAAAAATTCTGAAAATTGGGTGAAAACGATTAAATAACAAGGACTCATCGGGCGAATCGCTTTGGAACTGAAATCGGAATGCTCACTGACATTT
Source organism: Phyllobates terribilis (assembly GCF_046119375.1). Lineage (NCBI taxonomy): Eukaryota > Metazoa > Chordata > Amphibia > Anura > Dendrobatidae > Phyllobates > Phyllobates terribilis. The sequence goes on along the minus strand of NW_027362769.1, from coordinate 45,934,688 downwards.
CCCCTATCTGAAAGTCTGATAAACGCCGAGAAAATGACTAAGTCCAAAAAATATTTTTTTTTCAACTTTTTTCAATTTTACCCCCGTGGGATATATATTCTACCCACACACATTTTGAACCCTCCTGGGGTACCCTCACACATATTATTCCATCATTTAGCGGATATTTTCACAAAAAAAGTGAAATTTTAAAAAATTCAAAAATTGGCTGAAAACTACTAAATATCAAGGACTCATCGGGCGAATGGCTCTGGAACTGAAATCGGAACTCTCACTGACATTTCCCCAATCTAAAAGTCTGATAAACGCCGGGAAAATGACTAAGTCCAAAAAAAAAGTGTTTTCAACTTTTTTGAATTTTACCCCCGTGGAATATATATTCTACCCACACACATTTGGAACTCTCCTGGGGTACCCTCACACATATAATTTCCTCATTTAGCAGATATTTTCACAAAAAAGTGAAATTTTCAAAAATTCAGAAAATTGGCTGAAAACGACTAAATATCAAGGACTTATCGGGTGACTCGCTCTGGAACTGAAATCGGAAATGTCACTGATATTTCCCCTATCTGAAAGTCTGATAAAGGCCGGCTACCCACACACTTTTGAAACTCTCCTGGGGAACCCTCACACATATTATTCCCTCATTTAGTGGATATTTTCACAGAAAAAGTGAAATTTTAAAAAATTCAGAAAATTGGCTGAACACGACTAAATATCAAGGACTTATCGGGTGACTCGCTCTGGAACTGAAATCGGAATGCTCACTGACATTTCCCCTATCTGAAAGTATGATAAACGCCGGGAAAATGACTAAGTCCAAAAAAAATTTTTTTGAAACTTTTTTCAATTTTACCCTCGTGGGATATATATTCTATCCACACACATTTGGAACTGTCCTGGGGTACCCTCACACATATTATTTCCTCATTCAGCGAATATTTTTACAAAAAAGTGAAATTTTCAAAAATCCTGAAAATTTGCTGAAAACGACAAAATATCAAGGATTCATCGGGCGAATCGCTCTGGAACTGAAATCGGAACGCTCACTGACATTTCCCCTATCTGAAAGTATGATAAACGCCGGGAAAATGACTAAGTCCAAAAAAAAAGTGTTTTTAACTTTTTTCAATTTTACCCCGGTGGGATATGTATTCTACCCACACACATTTGGAAATCTCCTGGGGTACCCTCACACATATTATTCCCTCATTTAGCAGATATTTTCACAAAAAACTGAAATTTTCAAAAATACAGAAAATTGGCTGAAAACTACTAAATATCAAGGACTCATTGGGCGTTTCGCTCTGGTACTGAAAACGGAAAGCTCTCTGACATTTCCCCTATATGAAAGTCTGATAAATGCAGGGCTACCCACACACATTTTGAACTCTCCTGGTGTACCCTCACACATATTATTCCCTCATTTAGCAGATATTTTCACAATAAGTGAAATTTTCAAAAATTCTGAAAATTGGCTGATAACGACTAATTATCAAGGACTCATCGGGCGAAGAGCTCTCGAACTGAAATCGGAACGCTTAATGACATATCCCCTATCTGAAAGTCTGATAAATGCCGGGCTACCCACACGCATTTGGTAATTTCCTGGGATACCCTCACACATATTATTCCATCATTCAGCGGATATTTTCACAAAAAAGTGAAATTTTCAAAAATTCTGAAAGTTGGCTGAAAACGACTAAATATCAAGGACTCATCAGGCGAAGAGCTCTGGAACTGAAATCGGAATGCTCACTGACATTTCCCCTATCTGAAAGTCTGATAAACGGCGGAAAAATGACTAATTCCAAAAAAAAAAATTTTTTCAACTTTTTTCAATTTTACCCCCGTGGGATATGTAATCTACCCACACACATTTGGAACTCTCCTGGGGTACCGTCACACATATTATTCCCTCATTTAGCAGATATTTTCACAAAAAAGTGAAATTTAAAAAATTCTGAAAATTGGCTGAAAATGACTAAATATCAAGGACTCATCGGTCGAATGGCTCTGGAACTGAAATCGGAACGCTCACTGACATTTCCCGTATCTGAAAATCTGTTCAATGCCGGGCTACCCACACACATTTGGAACTCTCCTGGCGTACCCTCTCACATATTATTCCCTCATTTAGCGTATATTTTCACAAAAAAGTGAAATTTTAAAAAATTCAGAAAATTGGCTGAAGACGACTAAATATCAAGGACTCATCGGGCGAATGGCTCTGGAACTGAAATCGGAACTCTCGCTGACATTTCCCCTATCTGAAAGTCTGATAAACGCCGGGAAAATGACTAAGTCCAAAAAAAAAGTGTTTTTAACTTTTTTCAATTTTACCCCGGTGGGAAATGTATTATACCCACACACATTTGGAAATCTCCTGGGGTACCCTCACACATATTATTCCCTCATTTAGCAGATATTTTCACAAAAAAATGAAATTTTCAAAAATTCTGAAAATGGCTGAAAACGACTAAATATCAAGGACTCATTGGGCGTTTCGCTCTGGTACTGAAAACGGAACGCTCTCTGACATTTCCCCTATATGAAAGTCTGATAAATGGGGGGCTACCCACACACATTTGGAACTCTCCTGGGGTACCCTCACACATATTATTTCCTCATTTAGCAGATATTTTCACAAAAAAGTGAAATTTTAAAAATTTTGGAAAATTGGCTGAAAACGACTAAATATCAATGACTCATCGAGCGAAGCGCTCTGGAACTGAAATCGGAACGCTCACTGACATTTACCCTATCTGAAAGTCTGATAAACGCCGGGCTACCCACACGCATTTGGTACTTTCCTGGGGTACCCTCACACATATTATCCCCTCATTTAGCGGATATTTTCACAAAAAAAGTGAAATTTTAAAAAATTCAGAAAATTGGCTGAAAACGACTAAATATCAAGGACTAATCGGGCGAATGGCTCTGGAACTGAAATCGGAACTCTCACTGACATTTCCCTATCTGAAAGTCTGATTGTTATGATCTGCTACAGGGACTAAGGAAAGACAGGAGAACTGTCCCTACAATAGAACTAAACTAGATCCCTACGATGTAACGGGGAACCTGATCCTGCGAGCAGACCCGCTAAAGTCCTCGGCTAGTCTGAACAAAGACCTATAGATGTGAGGGAGGGATCCCTACAAGAACTAGGGACTGGGATAAGTTTGGACACCTCCTAGCAGAAATAGTAGCAGTCAAAGACAAACACACAACTAAAAGCATAGAGGTCAGAAGACCAAGCAAATGTTATGTTCTGCTACCAGAGCTAAGGAAAGAGAGGAGATCTGTCCCTACGATGTAACAGGGAACCTGATCCTGCGATCAGACCTGCTAAAGTCCTAAGCTAGTCTGTACGGAGACCTATAGATGTGGGGAAGGAATCCCTACAAGTACTAAGGACTGGGAGGAAAATGGGACACCTCCTAACAGAAATAGTAGCAGACAGACGAACAAACAAAATATATAGAACATAGAGGTCCGTAGACCAAGCAAACTAATAGAGTTAGATACAGAGCACAGGCTAGCTAGAAAGTAGTTATACAATGAAGTCCAGCAAAGCCAGAAGGGCGGAGCAGGATTAAATAGGCCAACAAGGTCATGTGACCAGCAAAGGAAAAAACCTAAGAGCAAGGTTCTAACAGTACCCCCCCTTCTAAGAGGATCCTCCGGATCCCCTAGGACCAGGCTTATCAGGAAATCTCCTGTGAAACGCTCTGATAAGTCTGGACGCGGAAACATCATCTGACCTCACCCAAGAGTTATCCTCGGGTCCGAAACCTTTCCAGGCCACAAGATACTGCAAACTACCTCTATACCGTCTAGAGTTAAGGATGCGAGAAATTTCATATTCCCCGTCCTCCACCACCGGAGGAACAGAGGCAGAGGCGTCACCATCCCACACAACAGCTTTTTTTAACAGAGAGACATGAAATACCGGATTAATTCTCCAGGAGGTAGGAACCTCCAACCTAACAGCAGATTGGTTGACAACCTGAAGCACCTTAAAGGGCCCTACAAACTTGGGACCCAATTTCTTAGAAGGAATCCTCAACCGCAGATTCCTAGAGGACAACCAGACCATGTCACCAACAGCGAACAAAACCTCCTGTCGTTTCCTATCAAAGTAGTCTTTAGATTTTCTGTTGGCCTCCTGAAGATTACCACGCACATCCGTCCAAACTCTCTCCAAATCACCGGAAAAATTCTCCTCCTCAGGCACGGCAGATCCCAACTTGGAGAACGACCCAAACGACGGATGTCTCCCAGAACAACAAAAAAAAGGCGAACAACCAGCAGAAGAAGATGTATGATTGTTCAGAGCAAATTCAGCAAGTGGCAGAAACTCAGACCACCCCTCTTGATTGTCTGCCACAAAACAACGCAAGAACTGCTCAACATCCTGGTTTTTCCTTTCTGTCTGGCCATTAGATTCAGGATGATATCCGGACGAGAACGACAAATGAACTCCCAACCTGTCACAAAAGGCACGCCAAAAACGAGCCACGAACTGAGGACCCCTATCAGAAACAATGTCAGTAGGAACGCCATGAAGTCTGACAATTTCCTTGAGAAAGGCCTTAGCGAGAGTTTTAGCGCAGGGCAGTTTGACGAAGGGAACCAAGTGACACATCTTGCTAAAACGGTCCACGACCACCCAGATGACAGTAAAACCCTAAGAGGGGGGAAGGTCAGTTATAAAGTCCATAGCCAAATGTGTCCAAGGAGCACTGGGAACCTCCAAAGGACAAAGCAACCCCGCAGCAGGAGTATGTGAGGACTTAGATCTAGCACATATAGTACATTGACGCACCCACTTAATGACTTCCTTCTGCCATCCAGGCCACCAAAAACTGCGACCCACCAGTTTCTTGGTCTCAGAGATTCCGGGATGACCTGCCAACTGAGATTCGTGACACTCAACAAACAAATGTCTCCTAAAGATCCCAGGCACAAACAACCTCCCATGAGGAGTGTTAGATGGGGCATTCTCCTGTGCTTTAAGAATCTCATCTTCCAAAACAGAGTCCAAAGCAGCTATCACAACACCTTCTTGTAAAATGTTCTCCTCATTCTCAGCACCGACTATGGGAGAAAAACTGCGAGACAAGGCATCCGCCTTAACATTCTTAGTACCAGGGATGTAAGTAACGGAGAAATTAAACCGCGAGAAAAACAGTGCCCACCTAGCCTGACGGGCATTCAGGCACTTGGCAGCATCAAGATATATCAGATTTTTATGATCCGTAAGAACCTGAACGGGAAATTCCGCACCTTCCAAGAAGTGGCGCCAGTGTTCAAATGCGAGTTTAATAGCCAATAATTCCCGATTACCAATATCGTAATTCAGTTCAGTCTCCGAAAATTTTTTTGAAAAAAAGGCACAGGGATGTAATCCATCCCCGTTATCCTGAGACAATACTGCGCCAACCGCCACAGAGGAAGCATCAACCTCAACCAAAAACGGCTTAGTCACATCAGGCTGCATAAGGATGGGAGCAGAGGTGAACCTCTCCTTGAGATACACAAAAGCTTCAATGGCCTCAGAAGACCACTGAACCGCATCAGCACCTTTCCTGGTGAGATCGGTCAGAGGTTTGACAATACTAGAAAAAATTTTTATGAATTTTCTGTAATAATTGGCGAAACCCAAAAACCTCTGTATCGATTTCAAACCAATAGGCCTAGGCCATTCCTGTACAGCTTGAACTTTAACCGGGTCCATCTCAAAACCTTCGCTGGAGATAATGCAACCCAAAAAACTAATTCTCTGTACAGCGAACTCACATTTCTCCAGCTTAGCAAAAAGCGAATTGTCCATTAATAACTGTAATACCTCACGTACGCTCCGCCAATGAGACTCCAGATCCGGCGAATAAATCAAAATGTCATCCAAATACACAACCACATTTTTGCCGATCAAAGGTCTAAGGATGTCATTAATAAGATTCTGAAAAAATGCAGGAGCATTAGTAAGACCAAAAGGCATAACCAGGTTCTCAAAATGACCCACAGGAGTGTTAAAAGCAGTCTTCCATTCGTCACCCTCCTTCATGCGCAACAGATTGTATGCCCCCTTAAGGTCAATTTTAGAGAACCACTTGGCCCCCATTAACTGGTTAAACAGATCAGGAATCAATGGCAGTGGGTAAGGATTGCGTACAGTAATTTTGTTAATCTCACGAAAATCCAGACAAGGACGTAAACCGCCGTCCTTTTTTTTTACAAAAAAAAATCCAACCGCCACAGGAGACATAGAGGGCCTAATGTGACCGGCGGCCAAACTTGTCTGTATGTAGTCCTCCAAAGCCTTCCTCTCAGGAATAGTAAGGTTAAATAAACGACTTTTAGGAAGAGTCGCTCCAGGGACAAATTCAATAGAACAATCATAGTCTCTATGGGGAGGTAAAACCTGCGATTCCTTCTCAGAAAAAACTCTCCAAAAATCCTGAATAGGAACAGGCAATTCTCCCCTATCCAAAGCTGCAATACGCCCGTTACAACACTTGTCATAACATTTATGGCTCCAGGATTTAACTTCACTGGTAGACCAATCCAGTACAGGATTGTGAAATTTTAACCAGGGCAATCCCAATATTACTGGAGAAGGCAAGTTATTCAAAACTACCAAATCCAATTTCTCATGGTGAACACCATTAATAGTGAGAGGAAATTCACAGACCTTGAGAGTAATATTCTTCAAAGGGGAACCATCCACAGAAACCACAGCAATGGGGGATGATAAAGGTTCGGGTTTTAAATTGAGTCTTTCCAAGAATCCCCCATCAATTACATTCAGAGTAGACCCACAATCAACAAACACCCGAAATTCCATTAATTTTTCCTGAGCAATCGTGGAAGCAGCTAAAAATACACCCTTGGAATTTAAACAGGCAATACGGGCATGACTGACCATTTTTTTTTCTTTCTTCATACGAAGCTCACAGCCTTTAATCAAATGACCAGATTTTCCGCAATAGAAACACAAGCCTTCAGAAAATCGACGGTCTTTTTCTTGAGAGCGAGGTGCCACCGATCCAATCTCCATCGGTTCACCACTGTTAGTACACACATTCTCATAACCAGAAAAGGACATAGCAGAGGATTTGCTCTCATTAACCCTTGCACGCAGTCTCCTATCCACCCGTATAGCTAATTGCATAGCCTGTTGCAAATCTTCAGGTGTAGGATAAGCAATTAGCAGGTCTTTAACCCTTTCATTGAGCCCAGCAAGAAATAGACTTTTCAGAGCAGAATCGTTCCACCCTGTTTGAGTAGACCATCGACGGAAATGAGTACAATATTTTTCCACATTACCTAATCCCTCTTTCAAATGTCTCAACTCAGTCTCAGCTGATGCGACACGGTCAGGATCATCATATAATAGTCCCAAAGCAGAAAAAAAAACAATCCACTGATCTGAAGCATGTATCACTAGGTTGCAAAGAAAAGGCCCACTCCTGAGGCTCTTTGCGCAAAAGTGACATTATGAACCCTATGCGCTGGGATTCATCCCCAGAAGACTTGGGTCTCAAACGAAAATACAATAAGCAAGCAATTTTAAATGAAAAAAATTCTCGGTGTTCACCAAAAAATAAATCCGGCAAACATACCTTAGGCTCCAAGAAATGTGCTCCAGGACAGTTACTCACGTGCTGACGGAGCTCGGCCACCTCCAGAGAGAGTCCCTGCAGGCGATGAGCCAAATCCTGAACCGACACCATGATGGAACAGAAAAATCTTTCCTTAGAGAATTTGCAGGCTGGACTTACTGTTATGTTCTGCTACCAGAGCTAAGGAAAGAGAGGAGATCTGTCCCTACGATGTAACAGGGAACCTGATCCTGCGATCAGACCTGCTAAAGTCCTAAGCTAGTCTGTACGGAGACCTATAGATGTGGGGAAGGAATCCCTACAAGTACTAAGGACTGGGAGGAAAATGGGACACCTCCTAACAGAAATAGTAGCAGACAGACAAACAAACAAAATATATAGAACATAGAGGTCCGTAGACCAAGCAAACTAACAGAGTTAGATATAGAGCACAGGCTAGCTAGAAAGTAGTTATACAATGAAGTCCAGCAAAGCCAGAAGGGCGGAGCAGGATTAAATAGGCCAACAAGGTCATGTGACCAGCAAAGGAAAAAACCTAAGAGCAAGGTTCTAACAGCAAAACTAACAGAGAACGGCAACAGAGCACCAAGCTAGCTCAAGAGTAGTAAATACAATGAAGTCCAGCAAGAAAAGGAGGGCAGAGCCGGATTAAATAGGCAAAAATGGTCATGTGACCAGCAAACTAAAAAAAACCTAACAGGAGAGTTCTAACAGTACCCCCTCTTCTAAGAGGATCCTCCAGATCCCCTAGGCCCAGGCTTACCAGGAAACCTCCTGTGAAACGCTCTGACAAGTCTGGAAGCAGAAACATCATCCGCCCTCACCCATGAGTTATCCTCAGGTCCGAAACCCTTCCAAGCGACGAGATACTGCAAACTCCCTCTATACCGTCTAGAATTTAGGATGCGGGAAATTTCATATTCCCCGTCCTCCACCACCGGAGGAACAGTGGCAGAGGCGTCACCATCAGACACATCAGCTTTTTTCAACAGAGAAACATGAAACACCGGGTTAATCTTCCAGGACGTAGGAACCTCCAACCTAGTAGCAAATTGGTTAACTATCTGAAGCACCTTAAAGGGCCCTACGAACTTGGGACCCAATTTTTTAGAAGGAATCCTCAATCGCAGATTCTTAGAGGACAACCAAACCATGTCACCAACAGCAAACAAAACCTCTTGCCGTTTCCTATCAAAGTACCTCTTAGATTTTTTGTTAGCCTCCTGAAGATTACCACGCACATCCGTCCAAACTCTCTCCAAATCACCGGAAAAATTCTCCTCCTCAGGCACAGCCGAAACCAATTTGGAGAATGACCCAAAAGACGGATGTCTCCCAGAACAACAAAAAAAAGGCGAACACCCAGCAGAAGAGGATGTATGGTTGTTAAGAGCAAATTCAGCAAGTGGCAGAAACTCAGACCACCCCTCTTGATTGTCTGCCACAAAACAACGCAAGAACTGCTCAACATCCTGGTTCTTCCTTTCTGTCTGGCCATTAGACTCAGGATAATATCCAGATGAAAACGACAAATGAACTCCCAACCTGTCACAAAAGGCACGCCAAAAACGAGCCACGAACTGAGGTCCCCTATCAGAAACAATGTCAGTAGGAACACCATGTAGTCTGACAATTTCCTAGACAAAGGCCTTAGCGAGTGTCTTAGCGCAAGGCAGTTTGATGAAGGGAACCAAGTGACACATCTTGCTAAAACTGTCCACGACCACCCAGATGACCGTGAAACCTTCAGAGGGGGGAAGGTCAGTAATAAAGTCCATAGCCAGATGTGTCCAAGGTGAACTAGGAACCTCCAGAGGGCAAAGCAACCCCGCAGCAGGAGCATGCGAAGACTTGGATCTAGCACACACAGTACATTGGCGCACCCACTTAATGACTTCCTTCTGCCATCCAGGCCACCAAAAACTGCGACCCACAAGTCTCTTGGTCTCAGAAATTCCTGGATGACCTGCCAACCGACACTCATGACACTCAACAAACAAATCTCTCCTAAAGGTCCTGGGCACAAACAACCTCCCATGGGGAGTGTTAGATGGGGCATTCTCCTGAGCTTTAAGAATCTCATCCTCCAAAACGGAGTCCAAAGCAGCAATCACAACACCTTCTTATAAAATGCTCTCCTCTTGATCCTCAACACCGACCATGGGAGAAAAGCTGCGAGACAAAGCATCCGCTTTAACATTCTTGGTACCCGGGATGTAAGTAACGGAAAAATTAAACCGCGAGAAAAAAAGTGCCCACCTAGCCTGACGGGCATTCAAGCGCTTGGCAGCATCAAGATAGATCAGATTTTTATGATCAGTGAAAACCTGAATGGGAAATTCAGCACCTTCCAAGAGGTGACGCCAGTGTTCAAATGCGAGATTAATCGCCAGCAATTCCCGATTACCAATATCGTAATTAAGTTCAGTCTCAGAAAATTTTTTTGAAAAAAAGGCACAGGATGTACTCCATCCTTGTTTTCCTGAGACAACACCGCACCGACCCCCACCGAAGAAGCATCAACCTCAACCAAAAACGGCTTAGTCACATCAGGCTGCATAAGGATGGGAGCAGAGGTGAACCTCTCCTTTAGAAACACAAAAGCTTCAATGGCCTGAGAAGTCCACTGAACAGCATTAGCACCTTTCCTGGTGAGATCGGTCAGCGGTTTGACAATAATAGAAATTTTTTTTATGAATTTTCTGTAATAATTGGCGAAACCCAAAAACCTCTGTATCGATTTCAAACCAATAGGCCTAGGCCATTCCTGCACAGCTTGAACTTTAACCAGGTCCATCTCAAAACCTTCACTGGAGATAATGTAGCCCAAAAAACTAATTCTCTGTACAGCGAACTCACATTTCTCCAGCTTAGCAAAAAGCGAATTGTCCATTAATAACTGTAACACCTCACGTACGCTCCGCCAATGAGACTCCAGATCAGGCGAATAAATCAGAATGTCATCCAAATACACAACCACATTTTTGCCGATTAAAGGTCTAAGGATGTCATTAATAAGATTCTGAAAAAATGCTGGAGCATTGGTAAGACGAAAAGGCATAACCAGATTCTCAATTTGACCCACAGGAGTGTTAAAAGCAGTCTTCCATTCATCACCCTCCTTCATACGCAACAAATTGTATGCCCCCCGGAGATCAATTTTAGAGAACCACTTGGCCCCCACTAACTGGTTAAATAAATCAGGAATCAATGGCAGTGGGTAAGGATTGCGTACAGTAATTTTATTAATCTCACGAAAGTCCAGACAAGAACGTAAACCGCCATCTTTTTTTTTTACAAAAAAAAATCCAACAGCCACAGGAGACTTGGAAGGCCTAATGTGACCGGCGGCCAAGCTTGTCTGTATGTATTCCTCCAAAGCCTTTCTCTCAGGAATAGTAAGATTAAATAAATGACTTTTAGGAAGAGTCGCTCCAGGGACAAATTCAATGGTACAATCATAGTCTCTATGGGGTGGCAAAATTTGTGACTCCTCCTCAGAAAAAACTCTCCAAAAATCCTGAATAGGTACAGGCAATTCCCCTTTATCCACAGCAGCAATACGTCCGTTACAACACTTGTCATAACACTTAGGGCTCCAGGACTTAATTTCATTGGTAGACCAATCCAGTACAGGATTGTGCAATTTTAACCAGGGTAACCCCAATATTACTGGAGAAGGCAAATTATCCAATACCACCAAATCCAAATTTTCTTGGTGAATACCATTAATAGTGAGGGGAAATTCACAGACCTAATGAGTAACACTCTTCAAGGGAGAGCCATCAACAGAAACCACAGCTATAGGGGATGACAAAGTTTTAGGTTCTAAAGTTTTTCCAAGAATCCCCCATCAATCACATTCAGAGTAGAACCACGATCCACAAATACCCGAAATTCAATTTCTGAGCAGCAGTAGTGGCAGATAGGAATACTCCCTTAGAATTTAAACAGGCAATACGGACATAACTGACCATTTTTTTTTCTTTCTTTAAACGAAGCACACAGTTCTTAATAAAATGACCAGAATTTCCGCAATAGAAGCACAAGCCTTCAGAAAGCCTGCGATCTTTTTCCTGAGAGCGGGGTGCCATCGCCCCAATCTCCATCGGCTCTCCATTGTCAGCACAGACCCTCTCAAGACTCGGAGCTGACATAGCAGAGGATTTGCTCTCATTAACCCTTGCACGCAGTCTCCTGTCCACCCGTAAAGCTAATTGCATTGCCTCCTGCAAGTTTCCAGGTGTGGCATAAGCAATCAGTAAATCCTTAACCCTTTCACCTAGCCCTGCAAGAAACAAGCTTTTCAAAGCTGAATCGTTCCACCCCACCTGGGCAGACCACCGACGGAAGTGAGAACAATATTTTTCCACATTACCTGATCCCTGCCTCAAACGTCTCAATTCAGACTCAGCAGATGAGACTCGATCAGGATCATCATACAACAAACCCAAAGCAGAAAAAAAACTATCAACTGATCTAAAGCACGGATCACTAGGTTGGAGAGAGAAGGCCCATCCCTGAGGATCTTTGCGCAAAAGTGACATTATGAACCCTATGCGCTGTGATTCATCACCAGAGGATCCGGGTCTCAAACGAAAATACAATAAACAAGCATTTTTTAAAAAAAAAAAATCTTGTTGTTCGCCAAAAAATAAATCAGGCAGACGTACCTTTGGCTCCACAAAATGTGCTCCAGAACAGCTACTCACGTGTTGCTGGAGCTTGGCCACCTCCAGAGAGAGTCCCTGCAAGCGTTGATCCAAATTTGGAACCGAGACCATGATGGAAAACTGGAGGTCTTTCCTTAGAGAAATTTTTTTTTTTTTTCTTTTACGGCTGGACTTACTGTTATGATCTGCTACAGGGACTAAGGAAAGACAGGAGAACTGTCCCTACAATAGAACTAAACTAGATCCCTACGATGTAACGGGGAACCTGATCCTGCGATCAGACCCGCTAAAGTCCTCGGCTAGTCTGAACGAAGACCTATAGATGTGAAGGAGGGATCCCTACAAGAACTAGGGACTGGGATAAGTTTGGACACCTCCTAGCAGAAATAGTAGCAGTCAAAGACAAACACACAACAAAAAGCAGAGGTCAGAAGACCAAGCAAAACTAACAGAGAACGGCAACAGAGCACCAAGCTAGCTCAAGAGTAGTAAATACAATGAAGTCCAGCAAGACCAGGAGGACAGAGCCGGATTAAATAGGCAAAAATGGTCATGTGACCAGCAAACTAAAAAAAACCTAACAGTAGAGTTCAAACACGGATAAACGCTGGGAAAATGACTAAGTCCAAAAAAAAGTGTTTTCAACTGTTTTCATTTTTACCACCGTGGTATATGTATTCTACCCACACACATTTGGAACTCTCCTGGTGTACCCTCACACATATTATTCCCTCATTTAGCAGATATTTTCACAAAAAAGTGAAATTTTCAAAAATTCTGAAAATTGGCTGAAAACAACTAAATATCAAGGATTCATCGGGCGAAGAGCTCTGGAACTGAAATCGGAACGCTCACTGACATTAGCCCTATCTGAAAGTCTGATAAACGCCGGGCTACCCACAAACATTTGGAACTCTCCTGGGGTTCCCTCACACATATTATTCCCACATTTAGCGGATATTTTAACAAAAAAGTGAAATTTTCAAAAATTCAGAAAATTGGCTGAAAACGTCTAAATATCAAGGACTCATCGGGTGAATGGCTCTGGAACTGAAATCGGAATGCTCACTGACATTTCCCATGTCTGAAAGTCTGATAAACGGCGGAAAAATGACTAATTCCCAAAAAAAAAATTTTTTCAACTTTTTTCAATTTTACCCTCGTGGGATATATAATCTACCCACACACATTTGGAACTCTCCTGGGGTACCCTCACACATATTATTCCCTCATTTAGCAGATATTTTCACAAAAAAGTGACATTTTCAAAAATTCTGAAAATTGGCTGAAAACGACTAAATATCAAGGACTCATCGGTCGAAGTGCTCTGGAACTGAAATCAGAACGCTCACTGACATTTCCCCTATCTGAAAGTCTGATAAACGCCGGGCTACCCACACACATTTGGAACTCTCCTGGGGTACCCTCACATATATTATTCCCTCATTTAGTGGATATTTTCACAAAAAAGTGAAATTTTCAAAATTCTGAAAATTGGCTGAAAACGACTAAATATCAAGGAATCATTAGGCGAATCGCTCTGGAAATGAAATCGGAACGCTCACTGACATTTCCCCTATCTGAAAGTCTGCTTAACGCAAGAAAAATGAGCAAGTCGAAAAAAAAATTATTTTCAACTTTTTTCAATTTTACCCCCGTGGGATATATATTCTACCCACACATTTGGAACTCTCCTGGCTTACCCTCACACATATTATTCCCACATTTAGTGGATATATTCACAAAAAAGTGAAATTTTCAAAAATTCAGAAAAAAGGCTGAAAACGACTAAATATCAAGGACTCATCGGGCGAATCGCTCTGGAACTGAAATCGGTACGCTCACTGACATTTCCCCTATCTCAAAGTCTGATAAACGCAAGAAAAATGATTAAGTCCAAAAAAAAAAAAAATTTTTAACTTTTTTCAATTTTACCCCCGTGGCATATAGATTCTACCCACACACATTTGGAACTCTCCTGGGGTACCCTCACACATATTATTCCCTTATTTAGTGGATATTTTCACAAAAAAGTGAAATTTTCAAAAATTCTGAAAATTGGCTGAAAACAACTAAATATCAAGGATTCATCGGGCGAAGAGCTCTGGAACTGAAATCGGAACGCTCACTGACATTAGCCCTATCTGAAAGTCTGATAAACGCCGGGCTACCCACAAACATTTGGAACTCTCCTGGGGTTCCCTCACACATATTATTCCCACATTTAGCGGATATTTTAACAAAAAAGTGAAATTTTCAAAAATTCAGAAAATTGGCTGAAAACGTCTAAATATCAAGGACTCATCGGGTGAATGGCTCTGGAACTGAAATCGGAATGCTCACTGACATTTCCCATATCTGAAAGTCTGATAAACGGCGGAAAAATGACTAAATCCCAAAAAAAAAAATTTTTCACCTTTTTTCAATTTTACCCTCGTGGGATATATAATCTACCCACACACATTTGGAACTCTCCTGGGGTACCCTCACACATATTATTCCCTCATTTAGCAGATATTTTCACAAAAAAGTGACATTTTCAAAAATTCTGAAAATTGGCTGAAAACGACTAAATATCAAGGACTCATCGGTCGAAGTGCTCTGGAACTGAAATCAGAACGCTCACTGACATTTCCCCTATCTGAAAGTCTGATAAACGCCGGGCTACCCACACACATTTGGAACTCTCCTGGGGTACCCTCACATATATTATTCCCTCATTTAGTGGATATTTTCACAAAAAAGTGAAATTTTCAAAATTCTGAAAATTGGCTGAAAACGACTAAATATCAAGGAATCATTAGGCGAATCGCTCTGGAAATGAAATCGGAACGCTCACTGACATTTCCCCTATCTGAAAGTCTGCTTAACGCAAGAAAAATGAGCAAGTCGAAAAAAAAATTTTTTTCAACTTTTTTCAATTTTACCCCCGTGGGATATATATTCTACCCACACATTTGGAACTCTCCTGGCTTACCCTCACACATATTATTCCCACATTTAGTGGATATATTCACAAAAAAGTGAAATTTTCAAAAATTCAGAAAAATGGCTGAAAACGACTAAATATCAAGGCATCATCGGGCGAATCGCTCTGAAGCTGAAATCGGTACGCTCACTGACATTTCCCCTATCTCAAAGTCTGATAAACGCAAGAAAAATGATTAAGTCCAAAAAAAAAAAAAATTTTTAACTTTTTTCAATTTTACCCCCGTGGCATATAGATTCTACCCACACACATTTGGAACTCTCCTGGGGTACCCTCACACATATTATTCCCTTATTTAGTGGATATTTTCACAAAAAAGTGAAATTTTCAAAAATTCTGAAAATTGGCTGAAAACGACTAAATATCAAGGAATCATCAGGCGAATTGCTCTGGAACTGAAATTGGAATGCTCACTGACATTTCCCCTATCTGAAAGTCTGCTAAATGCCGGAAAAATGACTAAATCCCACAAAAAAATTTTTTTCAACTTTTTTCAATTTTACCCCCGTGGGATATATATTCTACCCACACACATTTGGAACTCTCCTGGGGTACCCTCACACATATTATTCCCTCATTTATTGGATATTTTCACAAAAAAGTGAAATTTTCAAAAATTATGAAAATTGTCTGAAAACGACTAAATATCAAGGAATCATCGGGCGAATCGCTCTGGAACTGAAATCGGAATGCTCACTGACATTTCCCCGATCTGAAAGTCTGATAAACGCCGGAAAAATGACTTGATCCCAAAAAAAATTTTTTTCAACTTTTTTCAATTTTACCTCCGTGGGATATATATTCTACCCACACACATTTGGAACTCTCCTGGGGTACCCTCACACATATTATTCCCTCATTTAGTGGATATTTTCACAAAAAACTGAAATTTTCAAAAATTCAGAAAATTGGCTGAAAACTACTAAATATCAAGGACTCATCGGGCGAATCGCTCTGGAACTGAAATCGGAACGCTCACTGACATTTCCCCTATCTGAAAGTCTGATAAACGCCGGAAAAATGACTACGTCCAAAAAAAAATTTTTTTCAATTTTACCCCCGTAGGATATATATTCTACCCACACACATTTGGAACTCTCCTGGCTTACCCTCACACATATTATTCCCACATTTAGTGGATATTTTCACAAAAATGTGAAGCTTTCAAAAATTCAAAAAATTGGCTGAAAACGACTAAATATCTAGGACTCATCGGGCGAATCGCTCTGGAACTGAAATCGGAACACTCACTGACATTTCAATTAGTTAAAAGTCTGATAAACGCTGGATAAATGACTAATTCCAAAAAAAAAAACTTTTTCAACTTTTTTCAATTTTACCCCCGTGGGATAAATATTCTACCCACACACATTTGGAACTCTCCTGGGGTACCATCACACATATTATTCCCTCATTTAGTGGATATTTTCACAAAAAAGTGAAATTTTCAAAAAATCTGAAAATTGGCTGAAAACGACAAAATATCAAGGAATCATCAGGCGAATCGCTCTGGAACTGAAATCGGAACGCTCACTGACATTTCTACTATCTGAAAGTCTGATAAACGCTGGAAAAAGAACTAATTTCCCCCAAAAAATGTTCAACTTTTTTCAATTTTACCCCCGTGTGATATATATTCTACCCACACATTTGGAACTCTCCTGGCTTACCCTCACACATATTATTCCCACATTTAGTGGATATATTCACAAAAAAGTGAAATTTTCAAAAATTCAGAAAAATGGCTGAAAACGACTAAATATCAAGGACTCATCGGGCGAATCGCTCTGGAACTGAAATCGGTACGCTCACTGACATTTCCCCTATCTCAAAGTCTGATAAACGCAAGAAAAATGATTAAGTCCAAAAAAAAAAAAAATTTTAAACTTTTTTCAATTTTACCCCCGTGGCATATAGATTCTACCCACACACATTTGGAACTCTCCTGGTGTACCCTCACACATATTATTCCCTTATCTAGCGGATATTTTCACAAAAAAGTGACATTTTCAAAAAATCAGAAAATTGGCTTAAAAACTACTGAATATCAAGGACTCATCGGGAAAATCGCTCTGGAACTGAAATCGAAATGCTCACTGACATTTCCCCTATCTGAAAGTCTGATAAACGCCAGAAAAATGACTAAGTCCAAAAAAAAATTTTTTTCAATTTTACCCCCGTGGGATATATATTATACCCACACACATTTGGAACTCTCCTGGCTTACCCTCACACATATTATTCCCACATTTAGTAAATATTTTCACAAAAAAGTGACATTTTCCAAAATTCTGAAAATTGGCTGAAAACGACTAAATATCAAGGAATCATCAGGCGAATCGCTCTGGAACTGAAATCGGAATGCTCACTGACATTTCCCCTATCTGAAAGTCTGCTAAACGCAAGAAAAATGTCAAAGTCAAAAAAATTTTTTTTTTTAACTTTTTTCAATTTTCTGCCCGTGGGATATATATTCTACCCACACACATTTGGAACTCTCCTGGGGTACCCTCACACATATTATTCCCTCATTTAGTAAATATTTTCACAAAAAAGTGACATTTTCCAAAATTCTGAAAATTGGCTGAAAACGACTAAATATCAAGGAATCATTAGGCGAATCGCTCTGGAAATGAAATCGGAACGCTCACTGACATTTCCCCTATCTGAAAGTCTGCTTAACGCAAGAAAAATGAGCAAGTCCAAAAAAAAATTTTTTTCAACTTTTTTCAATTTTACCCCCCGTGGGATATATATTCTACCCACACACATTTGGAACTCTCCTGGCTTACCCTCACACATATTATTCCCACATTTAGTGGAAATATTCACAAAAATATGAAGTTTTCAAAAATTCAGAAAATTGGCTGAAAACGACTAAATATCAAGGACTCATCGGGCGAATTGCTGTGGAACTGAAATCGGAACACTCACTGACATTTCTCCTATCTGAAAGTCTGATAAACGCCGGAAAAATAACTAATTTCCCCCAAAAAAATTTTCAACTTTTTTCAATTTTACCCCCGTGGGATATATAATCTACCCACACACATTTGGAACTCTCCTGGGGTACCCTCACACATATTATTCCCACATTTAGTGGATATTTTCACAAAAATGTGAAGCTTTCAAAAATTCAAAAAATTGGCTGAAAACGAGTAAATATCAAGGACTCATCGGGCGAATCGCTGTGGAACTGAAATCGGAACACTCACTGACATTTCAGTTAGCTAAAAGTCTGATAAACGCCGGATAAATGACTAATTAAAAAAAAAAAAACTTTTTCAACTTTTTTCAATTTTACCCCCGTGGGATAAATATTCTACCCACACACATTTGGAACTCTCCTGGGGTACCCTCACACATATTATTCCCTCATCTAGGGATATTTTCACAAAAAAGTGAAATTTTCAAAAAATCTGAAAATTGGCTTAAAATCTACTAAATATCAAGGACTCATCGGGAAAATTGCTCTGGAACTGAAATCGAAACGCTCACTGACATTTCCCCTATCTGAAAGTCTGCTAAACGCAAGAAAAATGACTAAGACCAAAAAAAATTTTTTTTTCAATTTTACCCCCGTGGGATATATATTCTACCCACACACATTTGGAACTCTCCTGGGGTTCCCTCACACATATTATTCCCTCATTTAGCAGATATTTTCACAAAAAAGTGAAATTTTCAAAAATTCAGAAAATTGGCTGCAAACGACTAAATATCAAGGACTCATCGGGCGAATCGCTCTAGAAATGAAATCGGAATACTCACTGACATTTCTCCTATCTGAAAGTCTGATAAGCGCCGGAAAAATGACTAAGTCCAAAAAAAAATTTTTTTCAACTTTTTTCTATTTTATGCCCGTTTGATATAGATTCTACCCACAGACATTTGGAACTCACCTGGGGAACCCTCACACATATTATTCCCTCATTTAGTGGATATTTTCACAAAAAAGTGAAATTTTCAAAAATACAGAAAAATGGCTGAAAACAACTAAATATCAAGGACTCATCAGGCGAATCGCTCTGGAACTGAAATCGGAAGGCTCACTGACATTTCCCCTAACTGAAAGTCTGAGAAACGCCGGAAAAATGACTAAGTCCAAAAAAAAAAAATTTTTCAACTTTTTTCAATTTTACCCCCGTGGGATATATATTCTACCCACACATTTGGAACTGTCCTGGCGTACCCTCACACATATTATTCCCTTATTTAGCGGACATTTTCACAAAAAAGTGAAATTTTCAAAAATTCAGAAAATTGGCTGAAAACGATTAAATATCAAAGACTCATCGGGTGAATCGCTCTGGAAATAAAATCGGAATGCTCACTGACATTTCCCCTATCTGAAAGTCTGATGAATGCCGGAAAAATGACTAAGTCCAAAAAAAAATGTTTCTACTTTTTTCAATTTTACCCCCGTGGGATATATATTCTACCCACACATTTGGAACTGTCCTGGCGTACCCTCACACATATTATTCCCTTATTTAGCGGACATTTTCACAAAAAAGTGAAATTTTCAAAAATTCCGAAAATTGCCTGAAAATGACTAAATATCAAGGATTCATCGGGTGAATCGCTCTGGAAGTGAAATCGGAACGCTCACTGACATTTCCCCTATTTGAAAGTCTGATAAACGCTGGAAGAATGACTAAGTCCAAAAAAATTTTTTTTCAACTTTTTTCAATTTTACTCCCATGGGATATATATTCTACCCACAAACATTTGGAACTCTCCTGGGGTACTCGCACACATATTATTCCCTCATTTAACGGATATTTTCACAAAAAAGTGGAATTTTCAAAAATTCAGAAAATTGGCTGAAAACGACTAACTATCAAGGACTCATCGGACGAATCACTCTGGAACTGAAATCGGAACGCTCACTGACATTTCCCCTATCTGAAAGTTTGATAAACGCCAGAAAATAGACTAAGTCCAAAAGAATTTTTTTTCAACTTTTTCAATTTTACCCCCTTGGGATATCTATTCTACCGACACACATTTGGATCTATCCTGGGGTACCCTCACACATATTATGCCCTCATTTAGTGGATATTTTCCCAAAAAAGTAAAATTTTGAACAATTCCGAAAATTGGCTGAAAACGACTTAATATCAAGGACTCATCGGGCGAATCGCTCTGGAACTGAAATTGGAACGTTCACTGACATTTCCCCTATCTGAAAGTCTGATAAACGCCGGAAAAATGACTAAGTCCAAAAAAATTTTTTTTCAACTTTTTCAACTTTACCCCCGTGGGATATATATTCTACCCCCACACATTTGGAACTCTCCTGGGGTACCCTCACACATATTATTCCCTCATTTAGTGGATATTTTCACAAAAAAAGTGAAATTTTCAAAAATTCAGAAAATTGGCTGAAAACTACTAAATATCTAGGACTCATCAGGTGAATTGCTCTGGAACTGAAATCGAAATGCTCACTGACATTTCCCCTATCTGAAAGTCTGATAAACGCCGGAAAAATGACTAAGTCCAAAAAAAATAATTTTCAACTTTTTTCAATTTTACCTTGTGGGATATATATTCTACCCCCACACATTTGAAAATCTCCTGGGGTACCCTCACATATATTATGCCCTCATTTAGTGGATATTTTCCCAAAAAAGTGAGATTTTCAAAAATTCTGAAAATTGGCTGAAAACGACTAAATATCAAGGACTCATCATGTGAATTGCTCTGGAACTGAAATCGGAATGCTCACTTACATTTCCCATATCTGAAAGTCTGATAAACGCCTGAAAAATGACTAAGTCCCAAAATAATTTTTTTTAACTTTTTTCAATTTTACCTCGTGGGATATATATTCTACCCGCACACATTTGGAACTCTCCTGGGGGACCCTCACACATATTATTCCCTCATTTAGCGCATATTTTCACAAAAAAGTGAAATTTTCAAAAATTCAGAAAATTGGCTGAAAACGACTAAATATCAAGGAATCATCGGGCGAATCGCTCTGGAACTGAAATTGGAACACTCACTGACATTTCCCCTATCTGAAAGTCTGATAAACGCCGGAAAAATGACTAAGTCCAAAAAAATTTTTTTTCAACTTTTTTCAATTTTACCCCCGTGGGATATATATTCTACGCCCACACATTTGGAACTCTCCTGGGGTACCCTCACATATATTATGCTCACATTTAGTGGATATTTTCCCAAAAAAGTGAAATTTTGAAAAATTCAGAAAATTGGCAGAAAACGAATAAATATCAAGGACTCATCCGACGAATCGCTCTGGAACTGAAATCGAAACGCTCACTGACATTTCAACTATCTGAAAGTCTGATAAACGCTGGAAAAATGACTAAGTCCCAAAAAAAAAATTTTTTCAACTTTTTTCAATTTTACCCCGTGGGATATATATTCTACCCACACACATTTGGAACTCTGTTGGGGTACCCTCACACATATTATTCCCTCATTTAGCAGATATTTTCTCATAAAAGTGAGATTATCAAAAATTCAGAAAATTGGCTGAAAACGACTAAATATCAAGGACTCATCGGGCGAATCGCTCTGGAACTGAAATCGGAACGCTCACTGACATTTCCCCTATCTGAAAGTCTGATAATTGCTGGAAAAATAACTAAGTCCAAAAAAAAAATTATTTCAACTTTTTTCAATGTTACCCCCGTGGGATATATATTCTACCCACACACATTTGGAACTCTTCTGGGGTACCCTCACACATATTATTCCCTCATTTAGCAGATATTTTCACAAAAAAGTGAAATTTTCAAAAATTCTGAAAATTGGCTGAAAACGACTAAATATCAAGGACTCATCAGGCGAATCGCTCTGGAACTGAAATCGGAACGCTCACTGACATTTCCTCTATCTGAAAGTCTGATAATTGCTGAAAAAATAAATAAGTCCAAAAAAAAAATTTTTCAACTTTTTTCAATTTTACCCCCGTGGGATATATTTTCTACCCACACACATTTGGAACTCTCCTGCGGTACCCTCATACATATTATTCCCACATTTAGCGGATATTTTCACAAAAAAGTGAAATTTTAAAAAATTCTGAAAATTGGCTGAAAATGACTAAATATCAAGGAATCATCAGGAGAATCGCTCTGGAACAGAAATCGGAATGCTCACTGACATTTCCCCTATCTGAAAGTCTGATAAACGCCGGAAAAATGACTAAGTCAAAAAAAAATTGTTTTTCAACTTTTTTCTATTTTACCCCCGTGGGATATATATTCTAGCCACACACATTTGGAACTCTCCTGAGGTACCCTCACTCATATTAAACCCTCATTTAGTGGATATTTTCACAATTAAGTGAAATTTTCAAAAATTCAGAAAATTGCCTGAAAACGACTAAATATCAAGGACTCATCGGGCGAATCACTCTGGAACTGAAATCGGAGCGCTCACTGACATTTCCTCTATCTGAAAGTCTGATAATTGCTGGAAAAATAAATAAGTCCAAAAAAAAAATTTTTCAACTTTTTTCAATTTTACCCCTGTGGGATATATTTTCTACCCACACACATTTGGAACTCTCCTGCAGTACCCTCATACATATTATTCCCACATTTAGCGGATATTTTCACAAAAAAGTGACATTTTAAAAAATTCTGAAAATTGGCTGAAAACTACTAAATATCAAGGAATCATCAGGAAAATCGCTCTGGAACAGAAATCGGAATGCTCACTGACATTTCCCCTATCTGAAAGTCTGATAAACGCCGGAAAAATGACTAAGTCAAAAAAAAATTGTTTTTCAACTTTTTTCTATTTTACCCCCGTGGGATATATATTCTAGCCACACACATTTGGAACTCTCCTGGGGTACCCTCACTCATATTAAACCCTCATTTAGTGGATATTTTCACAATTAAGTGAAATTTTCAAAAATTCAGAAAATTGCCTGAAAACGACTAAATATCAAGGACTCATCGGGCGAATCGCTCTGGAACTGAAATCGGAACGCTCACTGACATTTCTTCTATCTGAAAGTCTGATAATTGCTGGAAAAATAACTAAGTCGAAAAAAAAAATTTTTCAACTTTTTTCAATTTTACCCCCGTGGGATATATTTTCTACCCACACACATTTGAAACTCTCCTGCGGTACCCTCATACATATTATTCCCACATTTAGTGGATATTTTCACAAAAAAGTGAAATTTTCAAAATTCAGAAAATTGGCTGAAAACGACTAAATATCAAGGACTCATCGGGCTAATCGCTCTGGAACTGAAATCGGAACGCTCACTGACATGTCTCCTCTCTGAAAGTCTGATAAACGCCAAAAAAATGACCAAGTCCCCAAAAAATTTTTTTTAAACTTTTTTCAATTTTACCCCCGTAGGATATATATTCTACCCACAAACAATTGGAACTCTCCTGGGGTACCCTCACACATATTATTCCCACATTTAGCGGATATTTTCACAAATTGTGAAATTTTCAAAAATTCAGAAAATTGGCTGAAAACGTCTAAATATCAAGGACTCATCGAGAGAATCGCTCTGGAACTGAAATCGGAATGCTCACTCACATTTCCGCTATCTGAAAGTCTGATAAACGCCGGAAAAATGAATAAGTCCCCCCTAAAAAAAAATTTTCAACTTTTTTCAATTTTACCCCTATGGATATACATTCTACCCACACACATTTGGAACTCTCCTGGGGTACCCTCACACATATTATTCCCTCATTCAGCAGATATTTTCTCAAAAAAGTGAAATTTTCAAAAATTCAGAAAATTGGCTGAAAATGACTAAATATCAAGAACTCATCGGGAGAATCACTCTGGAACTGAAATCGGAATGCTCACTCACATTTCCCCTATCTGAAAGTCTGATAAACGGTGGAAAAATTACTAAGTCCAAAAAAAAAAATTTTTCAACTTTTTTCAATTTTACCCCGTGGGATATATATTCTACCCACACACATTTGGAACTCTCCTGGGGTACCCTCATTCATATTAAACCCTCATTTAGTGGATATTTTCACAATTCAGTGAAATTTTCAAAAATTCAGAAAATTGGCTGAAAACCACTAAATATCAAGGACTCATCGGGTGAATCGCTCTGGAACTGAAATCTGAACGCTCACTGACATGTCCCCTATCTGAAAGTCTAATAAACGCCAGAAAAATGACTAAGTCCTCAAAAAATTTTTTTGAAACTTTTTTCAATTTTACCCCCGTGGGATATATATTCTACCCACAAACATTTGGAACTCTCCTGGGGTACCCTCACACATATTATTCCCACATTTAGCGGATATTTTCATTAAAAAGTAAAATTTCCAAAAATTTAGAAAATTGGCTGAAAACGACTAAATATCAAGGACTCATCGGGCGAATCGCTCTGGAACTCAAATCGGAATGCTCACTGACATTTCCCCTATCTGAAAGTATGATAAACGGCTGAAAAATGACGAAGTCCAAAAAAAATATTTTTTTTCAACTTTTTTCAATTTTACCCCCATGGGATATATTTTCTACCCACACACATTTGGAACTCTCCTGCGGTACCCTCATACATATTATTCTCACATTTAGCGGATATTTTCACAAAAAAGTGAAATTTTAAAAAATTCTGAAAATTGTCTGAAAACGACTAAATATCAAGGACTCATCAGGAGAATCGCTCTGGAACAGAAATCGGAAAGCTCACTGACATTTTCCCTGTCTGAAAGTCTGATAAACACCGGAAAAATGACGAAGTCCCCCCCAAAAAAAATTTTTCAACTTTTTTCAATTTTACCCATATGGGATATATATTCTACCCACACACATTTGGAACTCTCCTGGGGTACCCTCACACATATTATTCCCTCATTTAGCAGATATTTTCTCAAAAAAGTGAAATTTTCAAAAATTCGGAAAATTGGCTGAAAACGACTAAATATCAAGGACTCATCGGGCGAATCGCTCTGGAATTGAAATTGGAACGCTCACTGACGTTTCCCCTATCTGAAAGTATGATAAACGCCTGAAAAATGACGAAGTTCAAAAAAAAAATTTTTTTTCAACTTTTTTCAATTTTACCCCCGTGGGATATATATTCTACTCACACACATTTGTAACTCTCCTGCGGTACCCTCTCACATATTATTCCCACATTTAGCGGATATTTCCACAAAAAAGTGAAATTTTCAAAAATTCTGAAAATTGGCTGAAAACGACTAAATATCAAGGAGTCATCAGGCGAATCGCTCTGGAACTGAATTTGGAACACTCACTGACATTTCCCCTATCTGAAAGTCTGATAAACGCCGGAAAAATGACTTTTTCCCCAAAAAAATTTTTTTTCAACTTTTTTCAATTTTACCCTCGTGGGATATATATTCTACCCACACACATTTGGAACTCTCCTGGGGTACCCTCACACATATTATTCCCTCATTTAGCAGATATTTTCACAAAAAAGTGAAATTTTCAAAAATTCAGAAAATTGGCTGAAGACGACTAAATATCAAGGAGTCATCAGGCGAATCGCTCTGGAACTGAATTTGGAACACTCACTGACATTTCCCCTATCTGAAAGTCTGATAAACGCCGGAAAAATGACTTTTTCCAAAAAAAAAAATTTTTTCAACTTTTTTCAATTTTACCCTCGTGGGATATATATTCTACCCACACACATTTGGAACTCTCCTGGGGTACCCTCACACATATTATTCCCACATTTAGTGGATATTTTCACAAAAAAAGAGAAATTTTCAAAAATTAAGAAAAATGGCTGAAAACGACTAAATATTAAGGACTCATCGGTAGTGTTGAGCGATACCTTCCGATATCAGGAAATATCGTATCAGATTGGATCGGACCGATACCCAAAAAGTATCGGATATCGCCGATTCTGATACCGGAAACCAATGCAAGTCAATGGGACACAAATATCGGAATGAAAATAAACCCTTTCTTTCCTTGTAGGTTAATTCTACATGAAGGAAAACAACTAAGAATAATGTAGAATGTATTACGCAAAAAGCCGGCAATTCATCAGCGGCATACACCGGTACCCGACAATTTACAACAGAAAGAATAGAGCTTCACACATAGATTAGATAGATAGAAACATGTCAGTCACATATATATGAAGTATAGTGACGGTGTTGCTTACTGTACTTGTCATTTAGTGTAAAGGATTTATTTAAAAAAATAATTGTGTTTTCATGCACTGTCTCTTTAAAAAAGCCGGCCGGCAATTCAGCAGCGGTACCCGACAATTTATAACAGACAGAATAGAGCTTCACACATAGATTAGATAGATAGAAACATGTCAGTCACATATATATGAAGTACAGTGACAGTGTTGCTTACTGTACTTGTCATTTAGTGTAAAGGATTTATTTAAAAATATAATAGTGTTTTCATGCACTGTCTCTTTAAAAAAGCCGGCCGGCAATTCAGCATCTGTACCTGACAATTTAGAATAGAAGAAATAGAGAATCATACTAGATTAGATAGATAGAAACATGTCAGTCACATATATATGAAGTACAGTGACAGTGTTGATTACTGTACTTGTCATTTAGTGTTAAAATAAAGGATTTATTTAAAAAAAAATTGGCGTGGGGTTCCCCTTAATTTTAGTCTCTAGCGGAGGTTAAGCAGACGGCTGGGGCAGATGTTTGAAGCCTGGGAAGGGGCTAATACCCACGGAGCTTCCCAGGCTACTAATATGAGCCCCCAGCTGAATACCTAGCCTTTACTAGCTATTAAAATGGGGGACCACCTCAAAAAAATGACGTGGGGTCCCCCCTAATTTAATAGCTAGCAAAGGCTAGGCAGACAGCTGGGGGCTGATATTAATAGCCCAGGAAGGGAGCCATGAATATTGGCCCCCTCCCAGGCTAGAAACACCAGCCGTCAGCCGCCCCAGAAATGGCGCATTCATAGGATGCGCCAATTCTGGCACTTAGCCTCGCTCTTCCACGCTGCCCTGGTGCGGTGGCAGGGGGTAATAGGGCTGGGGTTGATGTCAGCTTATAATGCCAGCTGACATCAAGCCCAGGTTAGTAATGGAGAGGCGTCTATAAGACACCCCCATTACTAACCCCATAGTCAAAGTTAAAAAAAAAACCACAAACACCCAGAATAAAGTCCTTTAATTGAAATAAACACACAATTCTTTATTGTTCTAAATTAAACTCTACTTACCATCACGCCCATTCCAGCTGAAGCCAACGATCTCCTGCAATAAAAGAAAAATAATAAAGCAACCTCATCCTTACCTTTCCATGGTTCCCAGGACAGGTTCAGCTCTGCTACATCGAGATGACAGGCTGGACCGCAGCAGAACGCTGCCATCCAGCCTGTCATCCCGCAGACACTGAGAAGCGCAGGCATGCTTGCGCTCCTCAGTGTCTCTCTGTGACGTCATCCAGATGAGCCGAGTTCATGTCCAATGAACTCAGCTCACCTCATGCACGTCACTGACAGCGTGGGAAAATTCTCCTGCACTCAGCGCTTCAGCGTGAGAATTCTCCCACGCTGTCAGTGACATACATGAGGTGAGGTCATGTCCAATGAACTCAGCTCACCTCATGCACGTCACTGACAGCGTGGGAAAATTCTCACGCTGAAGTGCTGAGTGCAGGAGAATTTTCCCACGCTGTCAGTGACGTACATGAGGTGAGCTGAGTTCATTGGACATGACCTCGGCTCATCTGGATGCCGTCACAGCCAGACACTGAGGAGCGGAAGTATGCCTGCGCTTCTCAGTGTCTGCGGGATGACAGGATGGATGGCAGCGTTCTGCTGCGGTCCAGCCTATCATCTCGATGTAGCAGAGCTGAAGCTGTCCTGGGAACCATGGAAAGGTAAGGATGAGGTTGCTTTATTATTTTACTTTTATTGCAGGAGATCGTTGGCTTCAGCTGGAATGGGTGTGATGGTAAGTATAGTTTAATTTAGAACAATAAAGAATTGTGTGTTTATTTCAATTAAAGGACTTTTTTCTGGGTGTTGTGTTTTTTTTAAATACTTTACTAGAAATTCATGGTGGTCATGTCTAATATTGGCGTGACCCCATGAATTTCGGGCTTAGGGCCAGCTGATAATGCCAAGCTGGCCTTAACCCCTTTATTACCCAGTGAGCCACCGCACCAGGGCCCTGGATGAGTTGGGTACAGCGCCAGAAGATGGCGCTTCTATGAACGTGCCATTTTCCGGGGTGGCTGCGGACTGCAATTTGCAGTGGGTGGGGCCCGGAAAGCTTGGGCCTCCCTGCGCTGCGGATTCCAGCCCCCAGCTGCCTAGTTGTACCTGGCTGGACACAAAAATAGGGCGAAGCCCCACGTATTTTTTTTTTAAATTATTTCATGAAATTCATGAAATAATTAAGAAAAAAAGGGCTTCCCTATATTGTTGTGTCCAACCAGGTACAAATAGGCAGCTGGTGGTTGGGGGCAGCCCGTTCCTGCCTGCTGTACCTGGCTGGACACAAATATAGTGCGTAGCCCCACGTCAATTTTTTTAAAATTATTTCATGAAATAATTTTTTTAAAAAAAGGGCTTCCCTATATTGTTGTGTCCGGCCCGGTACAAATAGGCAGCTGGTGGTTGGGCGCAGCCCGTTCCTGCCTGCTGTACCTGGCTGGACACAAATATAGGGCGAAGCCCCACATCAATTTTTTTTTAATTATTTCATGAATTTCCTGAAATAATTTAAAAAAAATTGACGTGGGGCTTCTCACTATATTTGTGTCCAGCCAGGTACAGCAGGCAGGAACGGGCTGCGCCCAACCACCAGCTGCCTATTTGTACCTGGCCGGACACAACAATATAGGGAAGCCCTTTTTTTCTTTATTATTTCATGAATTTCATGAAATAATTTAAAAAAAAAATACGTGGGGCTTCTCCCCAGCCAGGTACAACTAGGCAGCTGGGGGATGGAATCTGCAGCGAAGGGAGGCCCAAGCTTTCTGCCCCCCCCGGTGCAAATTGCAGTCCGCAGCCACCCCGGAAAATGGCGCTTTCATAGAAGCTGGATGCTGTACCTGGCTGGCATACAAAAATATGGCAAAGCCCACGTCAACATTTTTGGGAAAAATTAATTAAAAAATAAATAATAATTTAGGGACTGCATCTTTATTAACTCTTCAAATGTCATTTAGTGTTAAAATAAAGGATTTATTTAAAAAAAATTTTGCGTGGGATCCCCCATAATTTTAGGCTCTAGCGGAGGTTAAGCAGACGGCTGGGGCAGATGTTTGAAGCCTGGGAAGGGGGTAATACCCACGGAGCTTCCCAGACTACTAATAACAGCCCCCAGCTGAATACCTAGCCTTTACTAGCTATTAAAATGGGGGACCCCCCCAAAAAATGACGTGGGGTACCCCCTATTTTATAGCTAGCAAAGGCTAGGCAGACAGCTGGGGGCTGATATTAATAGCCCAGTAAGGGTGCCATGAATATTGGCCCCCTCCCAGGCTAGAAACACCAGCCGTCAGCCGCCCCAGAAATGGCGCATCCATAGGATGCGCCAACTCTGGCACTTAGCCTCGCTCTTCCACGCTGCCCTGGTGCGGTGGCAGGGGGTAATAGGGTTGGGGTTCATGTCAACGCCAGCTGCCATGAAGCCCAGGTTAGTAATGATGGGCGTCTATAAGACACCCCCATTACTAACCTACAAAGTGTTAAAAAGAAAAAACACACTACACCCAGAAAAAAATAATTTATTTGAAATAAAACACACAATTTTATTTAATTCCTAGTTTACTAAAAAAAAATAGTTACCTGTCCACGTTCCTGCGCTGATCTCCCATGCACAGCTGTCACATCAGGAGATGGTGACAGCTGTGCATAGCTGCTGTAAGCTCACACTGCCGGGAACACGTCCGCTCCCGGCAGCGGGAGCCACTGACTGAGGTCACCGGAGTGCATTCAGGCAGTGCAGCTCCGGAGACCTCCTTTACGGCACTGCTGTACCGTGGGAATTTCTCACGATACAGCAGGGCCGTAAAGGAGCTAACCGGAGCAGCGCTGCCGGAACTCCGGTGAACCCGCTTATGCAATGACGGGGCTGCTTTACGGCCCCATCATTCTAGCGGCGGCGGCGGTTCAGAGCGGTCACATTCTATGTGGCTGCTCTAAACTGGAGATCATCGTGGGACACTCGTGGACTACTACGGAGGGGTAAGGATAAGGTTGTGGTTTATTATTTTATATTTTATTAAAGGAGATCGATGGCTTCGGGGAATTAGGTGTCTAGGTGAGTATAGGTGTAGTTTTTTTATTTTTTACTTTATTTTAGGTGGCGATTGGCGGGGACAGGTAATGTATGAACTAATTTATTGTAGGTAACCACTGGCCGCCAATGACATGTATTTAAAATTTATTGGGGGCACAGTAGGGCAATTTAAATAGCAGGATCAGGCTGATGGGAACTACTGCTCCCATCGAGCTGATCCTGCTGGCACGAGTGGACGGGGGACAGACATAGGCCGATGGGAGTAGTAGTGTCACATCGGCCTATGTCTGCCTGCACGCACAGACACCGCACACACTCGCAGACACACGCACAGACACCCACACACACCAATCATGACGGGCTGATCGTCTGGGAGGTGAGGCTGAACTGTGCGGCCGTGGGAGAGTTCATGTGAGTTCATACAATGCAGTCAAGCATGAACTCACGTGAACCCTCTGAGGGCACCGCGGCTACTTCAAATGAACAGCTGATCAGCATCACCTGATACCTCAGCTGTTCATTTGAAATAACCGGCGGGAAAGCGCAGCACAGAATGGGAAAGCCGGCGGTGAAGTCTTTTCACTGCTGGCTTCCCCGCCCGGGTCCTTCGCTCCCCGCTCCTTGGTGCTGCGCTCCCTGCCCAGTTCTAACTTACGATCGGGATGGGAGGTGGCGAGGGGAGCGGAGGATCGGGGTGGGAGGCTGCGGAGAAGCGGTATGGGGCTATGTGATTGTTTAAAAGCCGGCGGCTTTTTACCGCCCGCCGGCTTTTAAACGATCAGGAGAATTCTCCCACGCTGGGAAGGCATTCTGATGACAGGCTGGATCTCAGCTGAGCGCTGCCATCCAGCTTGTCATACTTCAGAGACACTGCAGAGCGCAGGGATTATGGGAACTTCCGATTCCGGTATTCGATATTGTAAAAGTATCGGAATTAAGTATCGGAATTAAGTATCGGAATTTCGATACCGCGAATATCAGCCGATACCCGATATTTCAGCATCGGATTTCTCAACACTACTCATCGGGCGAATCGCTCTAGAATTGAAATCGGAACGCTCACTGACATTTCCCCTATCTGAAAGTCTGATAAACGGCAGAAAAATGACTAAGTCCAGAAAAAAATTTTTTTCAACTTTTTTAAATTTTACCCCCTTGGGATATATATTCTACCCACACACATTTGGAACTCTCTTGGGCTACCCTAACACATATTATTCCCTCAGTTAGCAGATATTTTCACAAAAAAGTGAAATTTTCCAAAATTCTGAAAATTGGCTGAAAACGACTAAGTATCAAGGACTCATCGGGCGAATCACTCTGGAACTGAAATCGGAACGCTCACTGACATTTCTCCTATCTGAAAGTCTGATAAACGCCGGAAAAATGACTAAGTCCAAAAAAAAAAAATTTTTTCAACTTTTTTCAATTTTACCCCGTGGGATATATATTGTGCCAACACATGTGGAACTCTCCTGGGGTACCCTCACACATATTATTCCCTCATTTAGCAGATATTTTCACAAAAAAGAGAAATTTTCAAAAATTCAGAAAATTGGCTGAAAACGACTAAATATCAAGGACTCATTGGGCGAATCGCTTTGGAACTGAAATCGGAATGCTCACTGACATATCCCCTATCTGAAATGCTGATAAACGCCGGAAAAATGACTAAGTCATAAAAAAAAATGTTTTTTTAAACTTTTTCCCATTTTACCCCTGTGGGATATATATTCTACCCACACACATTTGGAACTCTCCTGGGGTACCCTAACACATAGTATTCCCTCATTGAGTGGATATTTTCACCAAAAAGTGAAATTTTAAAAAATTCATAAAATTAGTTGAAAACGACTAAATATCAAGTACTCATCGGGCGTATCGGTCTGGAACTGAAATCGGAATGCTCACTGACATTTTCCCTATCTGAGTGTCTGATAAACGCCGGAAAAATGATTTAGTCCAAAAAAAAT
The DNA here is from genome assembly GCF_046119375.1 of Phyllobates terribilis. Taxonomy (NCBI): domain Eukaryota; kingdom Metazoa; phylum Chordata; class Amphibia; order Anura; family Dendrobatidae; genus Phyllobates; species Phyllobates terribilis. The sequence goes on along the minus strand of NW_027362769.1, from coordinate 45,902,220 downwards.
AATTTTTTAAACTTTTTTTAAATTAACCCCCGTGGGATATATATTCTACCCACACACATTTGGAACTCTACTGGAGTACCCTCACACATATTATTCCCTCATTTAGCAGATATTTTCACAAAAAAGGGAAATTTTCAAAAATTCAGAAAGTTGGCTGAAAACGACTAAATATCAAGGACTCATCAGGCGAATCGCTGTGGATCTGAAATCGGAATGCTCACTGACATTTCCCGTATCTGAAAGTCTGATAAACGCCGGAAAAATGACTAAGTCCAAAAAAAAATTTTTTTAAACTTTTTTCAATTTTACCCCCGTGGGATATGTATTCTACCTAAACACATTTGGAACTCTCCTGGGGTACCCTCACACATATTATTCCCTCATTTAGCAGATATTTTCACAAAAAAGTGAAATTTTCAAAAATTCAGAAAGTTGGCTGAAAACTACTAAATATCAAGGACTCATCAGGCGAATCGCTCTGGAACTGAAATCGGAATGCTCACTGACATTTCCCCTATCTGAAATGCTGACAAACGCTGGAAAAATGACTAAGTCCAAAAAAAATTTTTTTTTTCAACTTTTTTCAATTTTACCCCCGTGGGATATATATTCTACCCACACACATTTGGAACTCTCCTGGGGTACTCTCACACACATTATTCCCTCATTTAGTGGATATTTTCAATAAAAAGTGAAATTTTCAAAAATTCAGAAAATTAGCTGAAAACGACTAAATATCAAGTACTCATCGGGTGTATCGGTCTGGAACTGAAATCGGAATGCTCACTGACATTTCCCCTATCTGAGTGTCTGATTAACGCCGAAAAAATGATTTAGTTCAAAAAAATATTTTTTTTAAACTTTTTTCAATTTTACCCGCGTGGGATATATATTCTACCCACACACATTTGGAACTCTACTGGGTTACCCTCACACATATTATTCCCTCATTTAACAGATATTTTCACAAAAAAGTGAAATTTTCAAAAATTCAGAAAATTGGCTGAAAACGACTAAATATCAAGGACTCATCGGGCGAATCGCTTTGGAACTGAAATCAGAATGCTCACTGACATATCCACTATCTGAAATGCTGATAAACGCCGGAAAAATGACTAAGTCATAAAAAAAAATTTTTTTTTAAACTTTTTTCAATTTTACCCCCGTGGGATATATATTCTATCCACACACATTTGGAACTCTCCTGTGGTACCCTCACACATATTATTCCCTCATTTAGTGGATATTTTTACAAAAAAAGTGAAATTTTCAAAAATTCTGAAAAATGGCTGAAAACGAATAAATATCAAAAACTTATTGGGCGAATCGCTCTGGAACTGAAATTGGAACGCTCACTGACATTTCCCCTATCTGAAAGTCTGATAAACGCCGGAAAAATGACTAAGTCCAAAAGAAATTTTTTTCAACTTTTTTCAATTTTACCCGCGTGGGATATATATTCTACCCACACACATATGGAACTCTCCTGGGGTTCCCTCACACATATTATCCCCTCATTTAGCAGATATTTTCACAAAAAAGTGAACTTTTCAAAAATTCAGAAAAGTGGCTGAAAACGACTAAATATCAAGGACTCATCTGGCGAATCGCTCTGGAACTGAAATCGGAATGCTCACTGACATTTCCCCTAACTGAAAGTCTGATAAACGACGGAAAAATGACTAAGTGCAAAAGAAATTTTTTTCACATTTTTTCAATTTTACCCCCGTGGGATATATATTCTACCCACACACATTTGGAACTCTCCTGAGGTACCCTCACACATATTATTTCCTCATTTAGTGGATATTTTCACAAAAAAGTGAAATTTTCAAAAATTCAGAAAATTGGCTGAAAACTACTAAATATCAAGGACTCATCAGGCGAATCGCTCTGGAACTGAAATCGGAATGCTCACTGACATTTCCCCTATCTGAGTGTCTGATAAACGCCGGAAAAATGACTAAGTCATAAAAAAAAATGCTTTTTTAAACTTTTTCCAATTTTACCCCTGTGGGATATATATTCTACCCACATACATTTGGAACTCTCCTGGGGTACCCTAACACATAGTATTCCCTCATTGAGTGGATATTTTCACCAAAAAGGGAAATTTTAAAAAATTCAGAAAATTAGTTGAAAACGACTAAATATCAAGTACTCATCGGGCGAATCGGTCTGGAACTGAAATCGGAATGCTCACTGACATTTTCCCTATCTGAGTGTCTGATAAACGCCGGAAAAATGATTTAGTCCAAAAAAAATATTTTTTTTAAACTTTTTTCAATTTTACCCCCGTGGGATATATATTCTACCCACACACATTTGGAACTCTACAGGGGTACCCTCACAAATATTATTCCCTCATTTAGCAGATATTTTCACAAAAAATTGAAATTTTAAAAAATTCAGAAACTTAGCTGAAAACGACTAAATATCAAGGACTTATCGGGCGAATCGCTCTGGAACTGAAATCGGAACGCTCACTGACATTTCCCCTATCGGAAAGTCTAACAAACGCTGGAAAAATGACTAAGTCCAAAAAAATATTTTTTTTCAACTTTTTTCAATTTTACCCTCTTGGGATATATACCCACACACATTTGGAACTCTCCTGGGGTACTCTAACACATAGTATTCCCTCATTTAGTGGATATTTTCAATAAAAAGTGAAATTTTAAAAAATTCAGAAAATTAGCTGAAAACGACTAAATATCAAGTACTCATCGGCTGTATCGGTCTGGAACTGAAATCGGAATGCTCACTGACATTTCCCCTATCTGAGTGTCTGATTAACGCCGGAAAAATGATTTAGTCCAAAAAAAATATTTTTTTTAAACTTTTTTCAATTTTACCCCCGTGGGATATATATTCTACCCACACACATTTGGAACTCTACTGGGGTACCCTCACACATATTATTCCCTCATTTAGTGGATATTTTTCCAAAAAAAGTGAAATTTTCAAAAATTCGGAAAAATGGCTGAAAACGAATAAATATCAAAAACTTATTGGGCGAATCGCTCTGGAACTGAAATTGGAACGCTCACTGACATTTCCCCTATCTGAAAGTCTGATAAACGCCGGAAAAATGACTAAGTCCAAAAAAAAAATGTTTTCAACTTTTTTCAATTTTACCCCCGTGGGATATATATTCTACCCACACACATTTGGAACTCTCCTGGGGTACTCTCACACACATTATTCCCTCATTTAGTGGATATTTTCAATAAAAAGTGAAATTTTCAAAAATTCAGAAAATTAGCTGAAAACGACTAAATATCAAGTACTCATCGGGTGTATCGGTCTGGAACTGAAATCGGAATGCTCACTGACATTTCCCCTATCTGAGTGTCTGATTAACGCCGAAAAAATGATTTAGTTCAAAAAAATATTTTTTTTAAACTTTTTTCAATTTTACCCGCGTGGGATATATATTCTACCCACACACATTTGGAACTCTACTGGGTTACCCTCACACATATTATTCCCTCATTTAACAGATATTTTCACAAAAAAGTGAAATTTTCAAAAATTCAGAAAATTGGCTGAAAACGACTAAATATCAAGGACTCATCGGGCGAATCGCTTTGGAACTGAAATCAGAATGCTCACTGACATATCCACTATCTGAAATGCTGATAAACGCCGGAAAAATGACTAAGTCATAAAAAAAAATTTTTTTTTAAACTTTTTTAAATTTTACCCCCGTGGGATATATATTCTATCCACACACATTTGGAACTCTCCTGTGGTACCCTCACACATATTATTCCCTCATTTAGTGGATATTTTTACAAAAAAAGTGAAATTTTCAAAAATTCTGAAAAATGGCTGAAAACGAATAAATATCAAAAACTTATTGGGCGAATCGCTCTGGAACTGAAATTGGAACGCTCACTGACATTTCCCCTATCTGAAAGTCTGATAAACGCCGGAAAAATGACTAAGTCCAAAAAAAAAATGTTTTCAACTTTTTTCAATTTTACCCCCGTGGGATATATATTCTACCCACACACATTTGGAACTCTCCTGAGGTACCCTCACACATATTATTTCCTCATTTAGTGGATATTTTCACAAAAAAGTGAAATTTTCAAAAATTCAGAAAATTGGCTGAAAACGACTAAATATCAAGGATTCATCGCGTGAATCGCTCTGGAACTGAAATCGGAATGCTCACTGACATTTCCTCTATCTGAAAATCTGATAAAGCCCGAAAAAGGACTAAGTCCAAAAAAAAAATGTTTTCAACTTTTTTCAATTTTACCCCCGTGGGATATGTATTCTCCCCACACACATTTGAAACTCTCCTGGGGTACCCTCACATGTATTATTCCCTCATTTAGTGGATATTTTCACAAAAAAGTGAAATTTTCAAAAATTCAGAAAAATGGCTGAAAACGACTAAATATCAAGGACTTACCGGGTGAATCGCTCTGGAACTGAAATCGGAATGCTCACTCACATTTCCCCTATCTGAAAGTCTGATAAACGCCGGAAAAATGACTAAGTCCAAAAGTAATTTTTTTCAACTTTTTTCAATTTTACCCCCGTGGGATATATATTCTACCCACACACATTTGGAACTCTCCTGGGGTACACTCACACATATTATTCCCTCATTTAGCAGATATTTTCACAAAAAAGTGAAATTTTCAAAAATTCAGAAAATTGGCTGAAAACGACTAAATATCAAGGACTCATCAGGCGAATCGCTCTGGAACTGAAATCGGAATGCTCACTGACATTTCCCCTATCTGAAAGTCTGATAAACGCCGGAAAAATGACTAAGTGCAAAAGAAATTTTTTTCAACTTTTTTCAATTTTACCCCCGTGGGATATATATTCTACCCACACACATTTGGAACCCTACTGGGGTACCCTCACACATATTATTTCCTCATTTAACAGATATTTTCACAAAAAAGTGAAATTTTCAAAAATTCTGAAAATTGGCTGAAAACGACTAAATATCAAGGACTCATCGGGCGAATCGCTTTGGAACTGAAATCGGAATGCTCACTGACATATCCACTATCTGAAATGCTGATAAACGGCGGAAAAATGACTAAGTCATAAAAAAAAATTTTTTTTAAAACTTTTTCCAATTTTGCCCCTGTGGGATATATATTCTACCCACACACATTTGGAACTCTCCTGGGGTACCCTCACACATATTATTCCCTCATTTAGTGGATATTTTTACAAAAAAAGTGAAATTTTCAAAAATTCAGAAAAATGGCTGAAAACGAATAAATATCAAAAACTTATTGGGCGAATCGCTCTGGAACTGAAATTGGAACGCTCACTGACATTTCCCCTATCTGAAAGTCTGATAAACGCCGGAAAAATTACTAAGTGCAAAAGAAATTTTTTTCAACTTTTTTCAATTTTACCCCCGTGGGATATATATTCTACCCACACACATTTGGAACTCTCCTGAGGTACCCTCACACATATTATTTCCTCATTTAGTGGATATTTTCACAAAAAAGTGAAATTTTCAAAAAATTCAGAAAATTGGCTGAAAACGACTAAATATCCAGGATTCATCGGGTGAATCGCTCTGGAACTGAAATCGGAATGCTCACTAACATTTCCCTTATCTGAAAGTCTGATAAACGCCGGAAAAATGACTAAGTCCAAAAAAAAAATGTTTTCAACCTTTTTCAATTTTACCCCCGTGGTATATGTATTCTACCCACACACATTTGGTACTCTCCTGGGGTACCCTCACACATATTATTCCCTCATTTAGTGGATATTTTCACAAAAAAGTGAAATTTTCAAAAATTCAGAAAATTGGCTGAAAACGACTAAATATCAAGGATTCATAGGGCGAATCGCTCTGGAACTGAAATCGGAATGCTCACTGACATTTCCGCTATCTGAAAGTCTGATAAACGCAGGAAAAATGACTAAGCCCAAACAAAAAAAATTTTCAACTTTTTTAAATTTTACCCCCGTGGGATATATATTCTACCCACACACATTTGGAACTCTCCTGGGGTACCCTCACTCATATTATTCCCTCATTTAGCAGATAATTTCACAAAAAAGTGAAATTTTCAAAAATTCTGAAAGATGGCTGAAAACGACTAGATATCAAGGAATTATCGGGCGAATTGCTCTGGAACTGAAGTCGGAATGCTCACTGACATTTCTCCTATCTGAAAGTCTGATAAACGCCGGGAAAATAACTAAGTCCAAAAAAAAAAATTTTCAAAATTTTTCAATTTTACCCCCGTGGGATATATATTCTACCCACACACATTTGGAACTCTCCTGGGTACCCTCACACATATTATTCCCTCATTTAGTGGATATTTTCACAAAAAATTGAAATTTTCAAAAATTCAGAAAAATGGCTGAAAACGACTAAATATTAAAAACTTATTGGGCGAATCGCTCTGGAACTGAAATCGGAACGCTCACTGACATTTCCCCTATCTGAAAGTCTGATAAACGCCGGAAAAATGACTAAGTCCAAAAAAAAATAATTTTTCAACTTTTTTCAATTTTACCCCCGTGGGATATATATTCTACCCACACACATTTGGAACTCTCCTGGGTTATCCTCACACATATTATTTTCTCATTTAGCAGATATTTTCGCAAAAAAGGGAAATTTTCAAAAATTCAGAAAATTGGCTGAAAACGACTAAATATCAATGACTCATCTGGCGAATCGCTCTGGAACTGAAATCGGAACGCTCACTGACATTTCCCCTATCTGAAAGTCTGATAAACGCTGGAAAAATGACTAAGTCCAAAAGAAATTTTTTTCAACTTTTTTCAATTTTACCCCCGTGGGATATATATTCTACACACACACATTTGAAACTCTTCTGGGGTACCCTCACACATATTATTCCCTCATTTAGCAGATATTTTCACAAAGAAGTGAAATTTTCAAAAATTCTGAAAATTTGCTGAAAACTACTAAATATCAAGGAATCATCGGGCAAATCGCTCTGGAACTGAATTCGGAATGTTCACTGACATTTCCCCTGTCTGAAAGCTTGATAAACGCCAGAAAAATGACTAAGTCCAAAAAAAATGTTTTTTCAACTTTTTTCAATTTTACCCCCGTGGGATATATATTCTACCCACACACATTTGGAACTCTCCTGGGGTACCCTCACACATACTGTTTCCTCATTTAGCGGATGTGTTCACAAAAAAGTGAAATTTTCAAAAATTCAGAAAATTGGCTGAAAACGACTAAATATCAAGGATTCATCGGGCGAATCGCTCTGGAACTGAAATCGGAATGCTCACTGACATTTCCGCTATCTGAAAGTCTGATAAACGCAGGAAAAATGACTAAGCACAAACAAAAAATGTTTTCAACTTTTTTAAATTTTACCCCCGTGGGATATATATTCTACCCACACACATTTGGAACTCTCCTGGGGTACCCTCACTCATATTATTCCCTCATTTAGCAGATAATTTCAGAAAAAAGTGAAATTTTCAAAAATTCTGAAAATTGGCTGAAAACGACTAAATATCAATGACTCATCTGGCGAATCGCTCTGGAACTGAAATCGGAACGCTCACTGACATTTCCCCTATCTGAAAGTCTGATAAACGCTGGAAAAATGACTAAGTCCAAAAGAAATTTTTTTCAACTTTTTTCAATTTTACCCCCGTGGGATATGTATTCTACCCACACACATTTGGAACTCTTCTGGGGTACCCTCACACATATTATTCCCTCATTTAGCAGATATTTTCACAAAGAAGTGAAATTTTCAAAAATTCTGAAAATTTGCTGAAAACGACTAAATATCAAGGAATCATCGGGCGAATCGCTCTGGAACTGAATTTGGAATGTTCACTGACATTTCCCCTATCTGAAAGCTTGATAAACGCCAGAAAAATGACTAAGTCAAAAAAAAATGTTTTTTCAACTTTTTTCAATTTTACCCTCGTGGGATATATATTCTACCCACACACATTTGGAACTCTCCTGGGGAACCCTCACACATATTGTTTCCTCATTTAGCGGATGTGTTCACAAAAAAGTGAAATTTTCAAAAATTCAGAAAAATGGATGAAAACGACTAAATATCAAGGACTTATCGGGCGAATTGCTCTGGAACTGAAATTGGAATGCTCACTTACATTTCCCCTATCTGAAAGTCTGATAAACGCTGGAAAAATGACTAAGTCCAAAAGAAATTTTTTCAACTTTTTTCAGTTTTACCCCCGTGGGATATATATCCTACCCACACACATTTGGAACTCTCCTGGGGTACCCTCACACATATTATTCCCTCATTTAGTGGATATTTTCACAAAAAAGTGAAATTTTCAAAAATTCTGAAAAATGGCTGAAAACGACTAAATATCAAGGACTTATTGTGCAAATTGCTCTGGAACTGAAATCGGAATGCTCACTGACATTTCCCCTATCTGAAAGTCTGATAAACGCCGGAAAAATGACTAAGTGCAAAAGAAATTTTTTTCAACTTTTTTCAATTTTACCCCCGTGGGATATATATTCTACCCACACACATTTGGAACTCTCCTGGGGTACCCTCACACATACTGTTTCCTCATTTAGCGGATGTGTTCACAAAAAAGTGAAATTTTCAAAAATTCTGAAAAATGGCTGAAAACGACTAAATATTAAAAACTTATTGGGCGAATCGCTCTGGAACTGAAATCGGAACGCTCACTGACATTTCCCCTATCTGAAAGTCTGATAAACGCCGGAAAAATGACTAAGTCCAAAAAAAAATAATTTTTCAACTTTTTTCAATTTTACCCCCGTGGGATATATATTCTACCCACACACATTTGGAAGTCTCCTGGGTTACCCTCACACATATTATTCCCTCATTTAGTGGATATTTTCACAAAAAAGGGAAATTTTCAAAAATTCAGAAGAATGGCTGAAAACGACTAAATATCAAAAACTTATCGGACGAATCACTCTGGAACTGAAATAGGAATGCTCACTGACATTTCCCCTATCTGAAAGTCTGATAAACGCCGGAAAAATGACTAAGTGCAAAAAAAATTTTTTTCAACTTTTTTCAATTTTACCCCCGTGGGATATATATTCTACCCACACACATTTGGAACTCTCCTGGGGTACCCTCACACATATTGTTCCCTCATTTAGCAGATATTTTCACAAAGAAGTGAAATTTTCAAAAATTCTGAAAATTTGCTGAAAACGACTAAATATCAAGGACTCATCGGGCGAATCGCTCTGGAACTGAATTCGGAATGTTCACTGACATTTCCCCTATCTGAAAGCTTGATAAACGCCAGAAAAATGACTAAGTCCAAAAAAAATGTTTTTCCACTTTTTTCAATTTTACCCTCGTGGGATATACATTCTACCCACACACATTTGGAACTCTCCTTGGGTACCCTCACACATATTGTTTCCTCATTTTGCGGATGTGTTCACAAAAAAGTGAAATTTTCAAAAATTCTAAAAAATTGGTTGAAAACGACTAAATATCAAGGATTCATCGGGCGAATCGCTCTGAAACTGAAATCGGAACGCTCACTGACATTTCCGCTATCTGAAAGTCTGATAAACGCAGGAAAAATGACTAGACCCAAACAAAAAAGGTTTTCAACTTTTTTCAATTTTACTCCCGTGGGATATATATTCTACCCACGCACATTTGGAACTCTCCTGGGGTACCCTCACACATATTATTCCCTCATTTAGTGGATATTTTCACAAATAAGTGAAATTTTCAAAAATTCTGAAAGATGGCTGAAAACGACTAGATATCAAGGAATTATTGGGCGAATTGCTCTGGAACTGAAGTCGGAATGCTCACTGACATTTCCCCTATCTGAAAGTCTGATAAACGCCGGAAAAATGACTAAGTCCAAAAAAAAAAAATTTTTCAACTTTTTTCAATTTTACCCCCGTGGGATATATATTCTACCCACACACATTTGGAACTCTCCTGGGGTACCCTCACACATATTATTCCCTCATTTAGTGGATATTTTCACAAAAAAGGAAAATTTTCAAAAATTCAGAAGAATGGCTGAAAACGACTAAATATTAAAAACTTATCGGGCGAATCACTCTGGAACTGAAATCGGAATACTCACTGACATTTCCCCTATCTGAAAGTCTGATAATCGCTGGAAAAATGACTAATTCCGAAAAAAAAATGTTTTCAACTTTTTTCAATTTCACCCCCGTGGGATATGTATTCTACCCACACACATTTGGAACTCTCCTGGGGTACCCTCACACATATTATTTCCTCATTTAGTGGATGTTTTCACAAAAAAGTGAAATTTTCAAAAATTCAGAAAATTGGCTGAAAACGACTAAATATCAAGGATTCATCGGGCGAATCGCTCTGGAACTGAAATTGGAACGCTCACTGACATTTCCAGTATCTGAAAGTCTGATAAACGCCGGAAAAACGACTAAGTCCAAAAACATTTTTTTTACTTTTTTCAATTGTACCCTCGTGGGATATATATTCTACCCACACACATTTGGAACTCTCCTGGGGTACCCTCACACATATTATTTTCTCATTTAGCAGATATTTTCGCAAAAAAGTGAAATTTTCAAAAATTCAGAAAATTGGCTATAAACGATTAAATATCAAGGATTCATCGGGCGAATCGCTCTGGAACTGAAATCGGAACGCTCACTGAGATTTCTCCTATATGAAAGTCTGATAAACGCCGGAAAAATGACAAAGTCCAAAAAAAAAATGTTTTCAACTTTTTTCAATTTTACCCCCTTGGGAAATGTATTCTACCCACACACATTTGGAACTCTCCTGGGGTACCCTCACACATATTATTCCCTCATTTAGTGGATATTTTCACAAAAAAGTGAAATTTTCAAAAATTCTGAAAAATGGCTGAAAATGACTAAATATCAAGGACTTATTGGGCAAATTGCTCTGGAACTGAAATTGGAATGCTCACTGACATTTCCCCTATCTGAAAGTCTGATAAACGCCGGAGAAATGACTAAGTCCAAAAGAAATTTTTTTCAACTTTTTTCAATTTTACCCCCGTGGGACATATATTCTACCCACACACATTTGGAACTCTCCTGGGGTACCCTCACACATATTGTTCCCTCATTTAGCAGATATTTTCACAAAAAAGTGAAATTTTCAAAAATTCAGAAAATTGGCTGAAAACGACTAAATATCAAGGATTCATCTGGCGAATCGCTCTGGAACTGAAATCGGAACGCTCACTGACATTTCCGCTATCTGAAAGTCTGATAAACGCCGGAAAAATGACTAAGCCCAAACAAAAAATGTTTTCAACTTTTTTCAATTTTACCCCCGTGGGATATATATTCTACCCACACACATTTGGAACTCTCCTGGGGTACCCTCACACATATTATTCCCACAATTAGTGGATATTTTCACAAAAAAGTGAAATTTTCAAAAATTCTGAAAGATGGCTGAAAACGACTAGATATCAAGGAATTATCGGGTGAATTGCTCTGGAACTGAAGTCGGAATGCTCACTGACATTTCTCCTATCTGAAAGTCTGATAAACGCCGCGAAAATGACTAAGTCCAAAAAAAATGTTTTTTCAACTTTTCTCAATTTTACCCTCGTGGGATATGTATTCTACCCACACACATTTGGAACTCTCCTGGGGTACCCTCACACATATTATTCCCTCAATTAGTGGATATTTTCACAAAAAAGTGAAATTTTCAAAAATTCTGAAATATGGCTGAAAACGACTAGATATCAAGGAATTATCGGGCGAATTGCTCTGGAACTGAAGTCGGAATGCTCACTGACATTTCTCCTATCTGAAAGTCTGATAAACTCCGGGAAAATGACTAAGTCCAAAAAAAAAAATTTTGAAAATTTTTCAATTTTACCCCCGTGGGATATATATTCTACCCACACACATTTGGAACTCTCCTGGGTTCCCTCACACATATTATTCCCTCATTTAGTGGATATTTTCACCAAAAATTGAAATTTTCAAAAATTCAGAAAAATGGCTGAAAACAACTAAATATCAAAAACTTATTGGGCGAATCGCTCTGGAACTGAAATCGGAATGCTCACTGACATTTCCCCTATCTGAAAGTCTGATAAACGCTGGAAAAATGACTAAGTCCGAAAAAAAAATGTTTTCAACTTTTTTCAATTTCACCCCCGTGAGATATGTATTCTACCCACACACATTTGGAACTCTCCTGGGGTACCCTCACTCATATTATTCCCTCATTTAGCAGATATTTTCAGAAAAAAGTGAAATTTTCAAAAAATTTGAAAATTGGCTGAAAACGACTAAATATCAATGACTCATCTGGCGAATCGCTCTGGAACTGAAATCGGAACACTCACTGACATTTCCCCTATCTGAAAGTCTGATAAACGCCGGAAAAATGACTAAGTCCAAAAAAAAAATTTTTTAACTTTTTTCAATTTTACCCCCGTGGGATATATATTCTACCCACACACATTTGGAACTATCCTGGGGTACCCTCACACATATTATTCCCTCATTTAGCAGATATTTTCACAAAAAAGTGAAATTTTCAAAAATTCATAAAATTGGCTGAAAACGACTAAATATCAAGGACTCATCGGGCAAATCGCTCTGGAACTGAAATCGGAATGCTCACTGACATTTCCACTATCTGAAAGTCTGATAAATGCTGGAAAAATGAATAAGTCCATAAAAAAAATGTTTCAACTTTTTTCAATTTTACCCCCGTGGAACATACAGTCATGGCCAAAAGTTTTGAGAATGACACCAAAATCATATTTTCACATGATGTGCTGGCCTCTGGTTTTATTAGTGTTTTGCTGATGTTTATATCACATTAAGAAATATAATTGCAATCTTATTGTGAGTACCAAGAGGTTATATTGACAGTTAGAATGAGTTAATGCAGCAAGTCAATATTTGCAGTGTTGCCCCTTCTTCTTCAAGACCTCTGTAATTCTCCCTGGCATGCTCTCAATCAACTTTTGGACCAATCCTGACTGATAGCAGTCCATTCTTGCATAATCAATGCTTGCATTTTGCCAGAATTTGTTGGTTTTTGTTTGTCCACCTGTCTCTTGATGATTGACCATAAGTTCTCAATGGGATTAAGATCTGGGGAGTTTCCAGGCCATGGACCCAAAATCTCTATGTTTTGTTCCATGAGCCATTTAGTTATCACCTTTGCTTTATGGCAAGGTGCTCCATCATGCTGGAAAAGGCATTGTTGGGCGCCAAACTGCTCTTGGACGGTTGGGAGAAGTTGCTCTTGGAGGACATTCTGGTACCATTCTTTATTCATGGCTGTGTTTTAGGCAAGACTGTGAGTGAGCCGATTCCCTTGGCTGAGAAGCAACCCCACACATGAATGGTTTCAGGATGCTTTACAGTTGGCATGTGACAAGACTGGTGGTAGCGCTCACCTCTTCTTCTCCAAATAAGCTGTTTTCCAGATGTCCCAAACAATCGAAAAGGGGATTCATCAGAGAAAATGACTTTGCCCCAGTTCTCAGCAGTCCACTCCCTGTACCTTTTGCAGAATATCAGTCGGTCCCTGATGTTTTTTCTGGAGAGAAGTGGCTTCTTTGCTGCCCTCCCTGAAACCAGCCCTTGCTCAAAGAGTCTCCGCCTCACAGTGCGTGCAGAAGCACTCACACCAGCCTGCTGCCATTCCTGAGCAAGCTCGGCACTGCTGGTAGTCCGATCCCGCAGCTGAAACAGTTTTAAGATACGGTCCTGGCGCTTGCTGGTCTTTCTTGTGCGCCCTGGAGCCTTTTTGACAACAATGGAAGCTCTCTCCTTGAAGTTCTTGCTGATGTGATAGATTGTTGACTGAGGTGCAATCTTTGTAGCTGCGATACTCTTCCTTGTTAAGCCATTTTTGCGCAGTGCAATGATGGATGCATGTGTTTCTTTAGAGATAACCATGGTTAACTGAAGAGAAACAATGATACCAAGAACCAGCCTCCTTTTAAAGTGTCCAGTGATGTCATTCTTACTTAATCATGACTGATTGATCGCCAGCCCTGTCCTCATCAACACCCACACCTGTGTTAATGGATCAATCACTAAAACGATGTTAGCTGCTCCTTTTAAGGCAGGACTGCAATGATGTTGAAATGTGTTTTGGGGGTTAAAGTTCATTTTCTGGGCAAATATTGACTTTGCAAGTACAGTAATTGCTGTTAAGCTGATCAGTCTTTGACATTCAGGAGTATATGCAAATTGCCATTACAAAAAATGAAGCAGTAAACATTGGAAAAATTACTATTTGTCTCATTCTCAATACTTTTGGCCATGACTGTATATTCTACCCACACACATTTGGAACTATCCTGGGGTACCCTCACACATATTATTCCCTCATTTAGTGGATATTTTCACAAAAAAAGTGAAATTTTCAAAAATTCAGAAAAATGGATGAAAACGACTAAATATCAAGGACTTATCTGGCGAATTGCTCTGGAACTGAAATTGGAATGCTCACTGACATTTCCCCTATCTGAAAGTCTGATAAACGCTGGAAAAATGACTAAGTCCAAAAAAAAAAATTTTTTAAACTTTTTTCAATTTTACCCCCGTGGGATATATATTCTACCCACACACATTTGGAACTCTCCTGGGGTACCCTCCCACATATTATTCCCTCATTTAGCGGATATTTTCAGAAAAAAGTGAAATTTTCAAAAATTCTGAAAATTGGCTGAAAACGACTAAATATCAAGGACTCATCGGGTGAATCGCTCTGGAACTGAAATCGGAACGCTCACTGACACTTCCCCTATCTGAAAGTTTGATAAACGCCCGAAAAATGACTAAGTCCAAAAAAAATGTTTTTTCAACTTTTTTCAATTTTACCCTCGTGGGATATATATTCTACCCACACACATTTGGAACTCTCCTGGGGTACCCTCACACATATTATTCCCTCAATTAGTGGATATTTTCACAAAAAAGTGAAATTTTCAAAAATTCTGAAAGATGGCTGAAAACGAATAGATATCAAGGAATTATCGGGCGAATTGCTCTGGAACTGAAGTCGGAATGCTCACTGACATTTCTCCTATCTGAAAGTCTGATAAACTCCGGGAAAATGACTAAGTCCAAAAAAAAAAATTTTCAAAATTTTTCAATTTTACCCCCGTGGGATATATATTCTACCCACACACATTTGGAACTCTCCTGGGTACCCTCACACATATTATTCCCTCATTTAGTGGATATTTTCACCAAAAATTGAAATTTTCAAAAATTCAGAAAATTGGCTGAAAACGACTAAATATCAAAAACTTATTGGGCGAATCGCTCTGGAACTGAAATCGGAATGCTCACTGACATTTCCCCTATCTGAAAGTCTGATAAACGCTGGAAAAATGACTAAGTCCGAAAAAAAAATGTTTTCAACTTTTTTCAATTTCACCCCCGTGGGATATGTATTCTACCCACACACATTTGGAACTCTCCTGGAGTACCCTCACTCATATTATTCCCTCATTTAGCAGATATTTTCAGAAAAAAGTGAAATTTTCAAAAATTCTGAAAATTGGCTGAAAACGACTAAATATCAATGACTCATCTGGCGAATCGCTCTGGAACTGAAATCGGAATTCTCACTGACATTTCCCCTATCTGAAAGTCTGATAAATGCTGGAAAAATGAATAAGTCCATAAAAAAAATGTTTCAACTTTTTTCAATTTTACCCCCGTGGAACATACAGTCATGGCCAAAAGTTTTGAGAATGACACCAAAATCATATTTTCACATGATCTGCTGGCCTCTGGTTTTATTAGTGTTTTTCTGATGTTTATATCACATACAGAAATATAATTGCAATCTTATTGTGAGTACGAAGAGGTTATATTGACAGTTAGAATGAGTTAATGCAGCAAGTCAATATTTGCAGTGTTGCCCCTTCTTCTTCAAGACCTCTGTAATTCTCCCTGGCATGCTCTCAATCAACTTTTGGACCAAATCCTGACTGATAGCAGTCCATTCTTGCATAATCAATGCTTGCATTTTGCCAGAATTTGTTGGTTTTTGTTTGTCCACCCGTCTCTTGATGATTGACCATAAGTTCTCAATGGGATTAAGATCTGGGGAGTTTCCAGGCCATGGACCCAAAATCTCTATGTTTTGTTCCATGAGCCATTTAGTTATCACCTTTGCTTTATGCAAGGTGCTCCATCATGCTGGAAAAGACATTGTTGGGCGCCAAACTGCTCTTGGACGGTTGGGAGAAGTTGCTCTTGGAGGACATTCTGGTACCATTCTTTATTCATGGCTGTGTTTTAGGCAAGACTGTGAGTGAGCCGATTCCCTTGGCTGAGAAGCAACCACACACATGAATGGTTTCAGGATGCTTTACAGTTGGCATGAGACAAGACTGGTGGTAGCGCTCACCTCTTCTTCTTCAAATAAGCTGTTTTCCAGAAGTCCAAACAATCGAAAAGGGGATTCATCAGAGAAAATGACTTTGCCCCAGTTCTCAGCAGTCCACTCACTGTACCTTTTGCAGAATATCAGTCGGTCCCTGATGTTTTTTCTGGAGAGAAGTGGCTTCTTTGCTGCCCTCCTTGAAACCAGCCCTTGCTCAAAGAGTCTCCGCCTCACAGTGCATGCAGAAGCACTCACACCAGCCTGCTGCCATTCCTGAGCAAGCTCGGCACTGCTGGTAGTCCGATCCCGCAGCTGAAACAGTTTTAAGATACGGTCCTGGCGCTTGCTGGTCTTTCTTGTGCGCCCTGGAGCCTTTTTGACAACAATGGAAGCTCTCTCCTTGAAGTTCTTGCTGATGCGATAGATTGTTGACTGAGGTGCAATCTTTGTAGCTGCGATACTCTTCCCTGTTAAGCCATTTTTGCGCAGTGCAATGATGGATGCACGTGTTTCTTTAGAGATAACCATGGTTAACTGAAGAGAAACAATGATACCAAGAACCAGCCTCCTTTTAAAGTGTCCAGTGATGTCATTCTTACTTAATCATGACTGATTGATCGCCAGCCCTGTCCTCATCAACACCCACACCTGTGTTAATGGATCAATCACTAAAACGATGTTAGCTGCTCCTTTTAAGGCAGGACTGCAATGATGTTGAAATGTGTTTTGGGGGTTAAAGTTCATTTTCTGGGCAAATATTGACTTTGCAAGTACAGTAATTGCTGTTAAGCTGATCACTCTTTGACATTCAGGAGTATATGCAAATTGCCATTACATAAAATGAAGCAGTAAACTTTGGAAAAATTACTATTTGTCTCATTCTCAATACTTTTGGCCATGACTGTATATTCTACCCACACACATTTGGAACTATCCTGGGGTACCCTCACACATATTATTCCCTCATTTAGTGGATATTTTCACAAAAAAAGTGAAATTTTCAAAAATTCAGAAAATTGGCTGAAAACGACTAAATATCAAGGACTCATCGGGCGAATCGCTCTGCAACTGAAATCGGAACACTCACTGACATTTCCCCTATCTGAAAGTCTGATAAACGCCGGGCTACCCACAAACATTTGTAACTCTCCTGGGGTACCCTCACACATATTATTCCCTCATTTAGCGGATATTTTAAAAAAAAAGTGAAATTTTAAAAAATTCAGAAAATTGGCTAAAACCGACTAAATATCAAGGACTCATGGGCCGAATCGCTCTTGTTCTGAAATCGGAATGCTCACTGATATTTCCCCTATCTGAAAGTCTGATAAACGCCGGAAAAATGAATAAGTCCAAAAAAAAAATGTTTTCAACTTTTTTCAATTTTATCCTCGTGGGACATGTATTCTACCCACACACATTTGTAACTCTTCTAGGGTCCCCTCACACATATTATTCCCTCATTTAGTGGATATTTTCACAAAAAAGTGAAATTTTAAAAAAATTCTGAAAAATGGCTGAAAACGACTAAATATCAAGGACTCAACGGGCGAATCGCTCTGGAACTGAAATCGGAATGCTCACTGACATTTCCCTTATCTGAAAGTCTGTTAAACGCCGGAAAAAAGACTAAGTCAATAAAAAAAAAATTTTCAACTTTTTTCAATTTTACCCCCCTGGGATATATATTCTACCCACACACATTTGGAACTCTCCTGGGGTACCCTCACACATATTATTCCCTCATTTAGCGGATATTTTCACAAAAAAGTAAAATTTTAAAAAATTCAGAAAATTGGCTGAAAACGACTAAATATCAAGGACTCATCAGGTGAATCTCTCTGGAACTGAAATCGGAATGCTCACTGACATTTCCCTTATCTGGAAGTCTGTTAAACGCCGGAAAAATGACTAAGTCAAAAAATAATTTTTTTTTCAACTTTTTTCAATTTTAACCCTCCTGGGATATGTATTCTACCCACACACATTTGGAATTCTCCTGGGGTACCCTCACACATATTACTCCCTCATTTAGCAGATATTTTCACAAAAAAGTAAAATTTTCAAAAATTCAGAAAATTGGCTGAAAACGACTAAATATCAAGGACTCATCAGGCGAATCGCTCTGGAACTGAAATTGGAATGCTCACTGACATTTCCCATATCTGAAAGTCTGATAAACGCCGGAAAAATGACTAAGTCCAAAAGAAATTACTTTTCAACTTTTTTCAATGTTACCCCCGTGGGATATATATTCTACCCACACACATTTGGAACTCTCCTGGGGTACCCTCACACATATTATTCCCTCATTTAACGGATATTTTCACAAAAAAGTGAAATTTTAAAAAATTCAGAAAATTGGCTGAAAACGACTAAATATCAAGGACTCATGGGCCGAATCACTCTGGATCTGAAATCGGAATGCTCACTGATATTTTCCCTATCCGAAAGTCTGATAAACGCCGGAAAAATGACTAAGTTCAAAAAAAAAATGTTTTCAACTTTTTTCAATTTTACCCCCGTGGGACATGTATTCTACCCACACACATTTGGAATTCTCTTGGCGTACTCTCACTCATATTATTCCCTCATTTAGCAGATATTTTCAGAAAAAAGTGAAATTTTCAAAAATTCTGAAAATTGGCTGAAAACGACTAAATATCAAGGACTGATTGGGCGAATCGCTCTTGAACTGAATTCGGAATGCTCACTGACATTTCCCCTATCTGAAAGTCTGATAAAAGCCGGAAAAATGACTAAGTCCAAAAAAAAAATGTTTTCAACTTTTTTCAATTTTACCCCCGTGGGAGATATATTCTACCCACACACATTTGGAACTCTCCTAGGGTACCCTCACACATATTATTCCCTCATTTAGTGGCTATTTTCACAAAAAAAAGAGTAATTTTCAAAAATTCTGAAAATTGGCTGAAAACGACTAAATATCAAGGATTCATCGGGCTAATCGCTCTGGAACTGAAATCAGAACGCTCACTGTCATGTCCCCTATCTGAAAGTCTGATAAACGCTGGAAAAATGAATAAGTCGGAAAAAAAAATGTTTTCAACTTTTTTCAATTTTACGCCCGTTGGACATGTATTCTACCCACACACATTTGGAACTCTCCTGGGGTACCCTCACACATATTACTCCCTCATTTAGCAGATATTTTCACAAAAAAGTAAAATTTTCAAAAATTCAGAAAATTGGCTGAAAACGACTAAATATCAAGGATTCATCAGGCGAATCGCTCTGGAACTGAAATCGGAATGCTCACTGACATTTCCCCTATCTGAAAGTCTGATAAACGCGGGGCTACCCACAAACATTTGGAACTCTCCTGGGGTACCCTCACACATATTATTCCCTCATTTAGCGGATATTTTCACAAAAAAGTGAAATTTTAAAAAATTCTGAAAATTGGCTGAAAACGACTAAATATCAAGGACTCATCGGGCGAATCGCTCTGGAACTGAAATCGGAACGCTCACTGACATTTCCCCTATCTGAAAGTCTGATAAACGCTGGAAAAATGAATAAGTCGGAAAAAAAAATGTTTTCAACTTTTTTCAATTTTACCCCCGTGGGAATTGTATTCTACCCACACACATTTCGAACTCTCCTGAGGTACCCTCACACATATTATTCACTCATTTAGCAGATATTTTCACAAAAAAGTGAAATTTTCAAAAATTCTGAAAATTGGCTGAAAACGACAAAATATCAAGGACTCATCGGGCGAATCGCTCTGGAACTGAAATCGGAACACTCACTGACATTTCCCCCATCTGGAAGTCTGATAAACGCTGGAAAATTGACCAAGTCCAAAAAAAAAATGTTTTCAACTTTTTTCAATTTTACCCCCGTGGGACATGTATTCTACCCACACACATTTGGAACTCTCCTGGGGCACCCTCACACATATTATTTACTCATTTAGCAGATATTTTCAGAAAAAAGTGAAATTTTCAAAAATTCTGAAAAGTGGCTGAAAATGACTAAATATCAAGGACTCATCGGGCGAATCGCTCTGGAACTGAAATCGGAACGCTCACTGACATTTCCCGTATCTGAAAGTCTGATAAACGCCGGAAAAATGACTAAGTCCAAAAAAAAATGTTTTCAACTTTTTTCAAATTTACCCCGTGGAACATGTATTCTACTCACTCACATTTGGAACTCTCCTGGCGTACCCTCACTCATATTATTCCCTCATTTAGCAGATATTTTCATAAAAAAGTGAAATTTTCAAAAATTGTGAAAATTGGCTGAAAACAAGTAAATATCAAGGACTCTTCGGGTGAATCTCTCTGGAACTGAAATCGGAATGCTCAATGACATTTCCCTTATCTGCAAGTCTGTTAAATGCCGGAAAAATGACTAAGTCAAAAAATAAATTTTTTTTCAACTTTTTTCAATTTTAACCCTCCTGGGATATGTATTCTACCCACACACATTTGGAACTCTCCTGGGGTACCCTCACACATATTACTCCCTCATTTAGCAGATATTTTCACAAAAAAGGAAAATTTTCAAAAATTCAGAAAACTGGCTGAAAACGACTAAATATCAAGGACTCATCAGGCGAATCGCTCTGGAACTGAAATCGGAATGCTCACTGACATTTCCCATATCTGAAAGTCTGATAAACGCCGGAAAAATGACTAAGTCCAAAAGAAATTACTTTTCAACTTTTTTAAATTTTACCCCCGTGGGATATAAATTCTACCCACACACATTTGGAACTCTCCTGGGGTACCCTCACACATATTATTCCCTCATTTAGCGGATATTTTCACAAAAAAGAGAAATTTTAAAAAATTCAGAAAATTGGCTGAAAACGACTAAATATCAAGGACTCATGGTCCGAATCACTCTGGATCTGAAATCGGAATGCTCACTGATATTTTCCCTATCTGAAAGTCTGATAAACGCCGGAAAAATGACTAAGTCGAAAAAAAAATGTTTTCAACTTTTTTCAATTTTACCCCCTTGGGACATGTATTCTACCCACACACATTTGGAACTCTCTTGGCGTACTCTCACTCATATTATTCCCTCATTTAGCAGATATTTTCAGAAAAAAGTGAAATTTTCAAAAATTCTGAAAATTGGCTGAAAACGACTAAATATCAAAGACTGATTGGGCGAATCGCTCTTGAACTGAATTCGGAATGCTCACTGACATTTCCCCTATCTGAAAGTCTGATAAACGCCGGGATAACCACAAACATTTGGAAATCTCCTGGGGTACCCTCACACATATTATTCCCTCATTTAGCGGATATTTTCACAAAAAAGTGAAATTTTAAAAAATTCTGAAAATTGGCTGAAAACGACTAAATATCAAGGACTCATCGGGCGAATCGCTCTGGAATTGAAATCGGATGCTCACTGACATTTCCCCCATCTGAAAGTCTGCTGAACGCCGGAAAAATGACTAAGACAAAAGAAAATTTTTTTCAACTTTTTTCAATTTTACCCCCGTGGGATATATATTCTACCCACACACATTTGGAACTCTCCTGGGGTACCCTCACACATATTATTCCCTCATTTAGCAGATATTTTCCCAAAAAAGTGAAATTTTAAAAAATTCAGAAAATTGGCTGAAAACGACTAAATATCAAGGACTCATCGGGCGAATCGCTCTGGAACTGAAATCGGAACGCTCACTGACATTTCCCCTATCTAAATGTCTGATAAACGGCGGGCTACACACACACATTTGGAACTCTCCTGGGGTACCCTCACACATATTATTCCCTCATTTAGTATATATTTTCACAAAAAAGTGAAATTTCAAAAATTCTGAAAAATGGCTGAAACTGACTAAATATCAAGGACTCATCGGGCGAATCGCTCTGGAACTGAAATCGGAACGCTCACTGACATTTCCCCTCTCTGAAAGTCTGATAAACGCCGGAAAAATGACTAAGTCCAAAAAAAAATGTTTTCAACTTTTTTCAATTTTAACCCTCGTGGGATATATATTCTACCCACACACATTTGGAACTCTCCTGGGGTACCCTCACACATATTATTCCCTCATTTAGCAGATATTTTCACAAAAAAGTGAAATTTCAAAAATTAAGAGAAATGGCTGAAACTGACTAAATATCAAGGACTCATTGGGCGAATCGCTCTGGAACTGAAATCGGAACGCTCACTGACATTTCCCATATCTGAAAGTCTGATAAACGCTAGAAAAATTACTAAGTCCAAAAGAAAATGTTTTCAACTTTTTTAAATTTTACCACCGTGAGATATGTATTCTACCCACACACATTTGGAACTCTCC
Organism: Phyllobates terribilis; assembly: GCF_046119375.1. NCBI lineage: Eukaryota > Metazoa > Chordata > Amphibia > Anura > Dendrobatidae > Phyllobates > Phyllobates terribilis. The sequence continues at coordinate 45,879,543 of NW_027362769.1, read as the reverse complement.
TGGGGTACTCTCACTCATATTATTCCCTCATTTAGCAGATATTTTCAGAAAAAAGTGAAATTTTCAAAAATTCTGAAAAGTGGCTGAAAACGACTTAATATCAAGGATTCATCGGGCGAATCGCTCTGGAACTGAAATCAGAATGCTCACTGTCATTTCCCCTATCTGAAAGTCTGATAAACGCTGGAAAAATGAATAAGTCCAAAAAAAAAATGTTTTCAGCTTTTTTCACTTTTACGCCCGTTGGACATGTATTCTACCCACACACATTTGGAACTCTCCTGGGGTACCCTCACACATATTATTCCCTCATTTAGCAGATATTTTCAGAAAAAAGTGAAATTTTCAAAAATTCTGAAAAGTGGCTGAAAACGACTAAATATCAAGGACTCATCGGGAGAATCGCTCTAGAACTGAAATCGGAACGCTCACTGACATTTCCCCTATCTGAAAGTCTGATAAACGCCGGAAAAATGACCAAGTCCAAAAAAAATTTTTTTCAACTTTTTTCTATTTTACCCCCGTGGGATATATATTGTACCCACACACATTTGGAACTCTCCTGTGGTACCCTCACACACATTATTCCCTCATTTAGCGAATATTTTCCCAAAAAAGTGAAATTTTAAAAAATTCAGAAAATTGGCTGAAAACGACTAAATATCAAGGACTCATCGGTAGTGTTGAGCGATACCTTCCGATATCAGGAAATATCGTATTGGATTGGATCGGGCCGATACCCAAAAAGTATCGGATATCGCCGATTCCGATACCGGAAACCAATGCAAGTCAATGGGACACAAATGTCGGAATGAAAATAAACCCTTTCTTTCCTTGTAGGTTAATTCTACATGAAGTAAAACAACTAAGAATAATGTAGAATGACATGAAAAGCCGGCAATTCATCAGCGGCATTCACCGGTACCCGACAATTTACAACAGAAAGAATAGAGCATCACACATAGATTAGATAGATAGAAACATGTCAGTCACATATATATGAAGTACTGTGACAGTGTTGCTTACTGTACTTGTCATTTAGTGTAAAGGATTTATTAAAAAAAATATTAGTGTTTTCGTGCACCGTCTCTTTAAAAAAGCCGTCCGGCAATTCAGCAGCGGTACCCGACAATTTATAACAGACAGAATAGAGCTTCACACATAGATTAGATAGATAGAAACATGTCAGCCACATATATAAGAAGTACAGTGACAGTGTTGCTTACTGTAGTTGTCATTTAGTGTAAAGGATTTATTTAAAAAAATAATAGTGTTTTCATGCACCGTCTCTTTAAGAAAGCCGGCCGGCAATTCAGCATCTGTACCCGACAATTTAGAATAGAAAGAATAGAGAATCACACATAGATTAGATAGATAGAAACATGTCAGTCACATATATATGAAGTACAGTGACAGTGTTGCTTACTGTACTTGTCATTTAGTGTTAAAATAAAGGATTTATTTAAAAAAAAATTGGCGTGGGGTTCCCCTTAATTTTAGGCTCTAGCGGAGGTTAAGCAGACAGCTGGGGCAAATGTTTGAAGCCTGGGAAGGGGGTAATACCCACGGAGCTTCCCAGGCTACTAATATCAGCCCCCAGCTGAATACCTAGCCTTTACTAGCTATTAAAATGGGGGAATCCCCCCAAAAAAATGACGTGGGGTCCCCCCTAATTTAATAGCTAGCAAAGGCTAGGCAGACAGCTGGGGGCTGATATTAATAGCCCAGGAAGGAAGCCATGAATATTGGCCCCCTCCCAGGCTAGAAACACCAGCCGTCAGCCACCCCAGAAATGGCGCATCCATAGGATGCGCCAATTCTGGCACTTAGCCTCGCTCTTCCACGCTGCCCTGGTGCGGTGGCAGGGGGTAATAGGGTTGGGGTTGATGTCAGCTTATAATGCCAGCTGACATCAAGCCCAGGTTAGTAATGGAGAGGCGTCTATAAGACACCCCCATTACTAACCCCATAGTCAAAGTTAAAAGAAAACACAAACACCCAGAATAAAGTCCTTTAATTGAAATATAGACACAATTCTTTATTGTTCTAAATTAAACCATACTTACCATCACGCCCATTCCAGCTGAAGCCAACGATCTCCTGCAATAAAAGTAAAATAATAAAGCAACCTCATCCTTACCTTTCCATGGTTCCCACGACAGCTTCAGCTCTGCTACATCGAGATGACAGGCTGGACCGCAGCAGAACGCTGCCATCCAGCCTGTCATCCCGCAGACACTGAGAAGCGCAGGCATGCTTGCGCTCCTCAGTGTCTCTCTGTGACGTCATCCAGATGAGCCGAGTTCATGTCCAATGAACTCAGCTCACCTCATGCACGTCACTGACAGCGTGGGAAAATTCTCCTGCACTCAGCGCTTCAGCGTGAGAATTCTCCCACGCTGTCAGTGACATACATGAGGTGAGGTCATGTCCAATGAACTCAGCTCACCTCATGCACGTCACTGACAGCGTGGGAAAATTCTCACGCTGAAGTGCTGAGTGCAGGAGAATTTTCCCACGCTGTCAGTGACGTACATGAGGTGAGCTGAGTTCATTGGACATGACCTCGGCTCATCTGGATGCCGTCACAGCCAGACACTGAGGAGCGGAAGTATGCCTGCGCTTCTCAGTGTCTGCGGGATGACAGGATGGATGGCAGCGTTCTGCTGCGGTCCAGCCTGTCATCTCGATGTAGCAGAGCTGAAGCTGTCGTGGGAGCCATGGAAAGGTAAGGATGATGTTGCTTTATTATTTTACTTTTATTGCAGGAGATCGTTGGCTTCAGCTGGAATGGGCGTGATGGTAAGTATGGTTTAATTTAGAACAATAAAGAATTGTGTGTTTATTTCAATTAAAGGACTTTTTTCTGGGTGTTGTGCTTTTTTAAATACTTTACTAGAAATTCATGGTGGTCATGTCTAATATTGGCGTGACCCCATGAATTTCAGGCTTAGGGCCAGCTGATAATGCCAAGCTGGCCTTAACCCCTTTATTACCCAGTGAGCCACTGCACCAGAGCCCTGGATGAGTTGGGTACAGCGCCAGAAGATGGCGCTTCTATGAACGCGCCATTTTCCGGGGCGGCTGCGGACTGCAATTTGCAGCGGGGGTGGCCCAGAAAGCTTGGGTCTCCCTGCGCTGCGGATTCCAGCCCCCAGTTGCCTAGTTGTATCTGGCTGGGCACAACAATAGGGCGAAGCCCCACGCATTTTTTTTTTTAATTATTTCATGAAATTCATGGAATAATTAAGAAAAAAAGGGCTTCCCTATATTGTTGTGTCCAACCAGGTACAAATAGGCAGCTGGTGGTTGGGGGCAGCCCATTCCTGCCTGCTGTACCAGGCTGGACACAAATATAGTGCGAAGCCCCACGTCAATTTTTTTTAAATTATTTCATGAAATAATTTTTTTTAAAAAAGGGCTTCCCTATATTGTTGTGTCCGGCCAGGTACAAATAGGCAGCTGGTGGTTGGGGGCAGCCTGTTCCTGCTTGCTGTACCTGGCTGGACACAAATATAGGGCGAAGCCCCACGTCAATTTTTTTTAAAATAAATCCTTTATTTTAACACTAAATGACATTTGAGGAGTTAATAAAGATGCAGTCCCTAAATTATTATTTATTTTTTAATTAATTTTTCCCAAAACTTTTGACGTGGGCTTCGCCATATTTTTGTATGCCAGCCAGGTACAGCATCCAGCTTCTATGAACGCGCCATTTTCCGGGGTGGCTGCGGACTGCAATTTTCAGCAGGGGGGGGGTTGGGCAGAAAGCTTGGGCCTCCCTGCGCTGCAGATTCCATCCCCCAGCTGCCTAGTTGTACCTGGCTGGACACAAAAATAGGGAGAAGCTTCACGTATTTTTTTTTTTTAATTATTTCATGAAATTCATGAAATAATTAAGAAAAAAAGGGCTTCCCTATATTGTTGTGTCCAACCAGGTACAAATAGGCAGCTGGTGGTTGGGGGCAGCCCGTTCCTGCCTGCTGTACCTGGCTGGACACAAATATAGTGCGAAGCCCCACGTCAATTTTTTTTAAATCATTTCAGGAAATTCATGAAATAATTAAAAAAAATTGATGTGGGGCTTCGCCCTATATTTGTATCCAGTCAGGTACAGCAGCAGGAACGGGCTGCCCCCAACCACCAGCTGCCTATTTGTACCTAGCCGGACACAACAATATAGGGAAGCCCTTTTTTTCTTAATTATTCCATGAATTTCATGAATTTAAAAAAAAAATACGTGGAGCTTCGCCCTATTTTTGTGTCCAGCCAGGTACAACTAGGCAGCTGGGGGCTGGAATCTGCAGCGCAGGGAGGCCCAAGCTTTCTGGGCCCCACCCGCTGCAAATTGCAGTCCGCAGCCGCCCCGGAAAATGGCGCATTCATAGAAGCGCCATCTTCTGGCGCTGTACCCAACTCATCCAGGGCCCTGGTGCGGTGGCTCACTGGGTAATAAAGGGGTTAAGGCCAGCTTGGCATTATCAGCTGGCCCTAAGCCCGAAATTCATGGGGTCACGCCAATATTAGACATGACCACCATGAATTTCTAGTAAAGTATTTAAAAAAAACACAAACACCCAGAAAAAAGTCCTTTAATTGAAATAAAGACACAATTCTTTATTGTTCTAAATTAAACCATACTTACCATCATGCCCATTCCAGCTGAAGCCAACGATCTCCTGCAATAAAAGAAAAATAATAAAGCAACCTCATCCTTACCTTTCCATGGCTCCCACGACGGCTCCAGCTCTGCTACATCGAGATGACAGGCTGGACCGCAGCAGAACGCTGCCATCCATCCTGTCATGCCGCAGACACTGAGAAGCGCAGGCATACTTCCACTCCTCAGTGTCTGGCTGTGACGGCATCCAGATGAGCCGACAATGAACTCGGCTCACCTCATGTACGTCACTGACAGCGTGGGAGAATTCTCCTGCACTCAGCGCTTCAGCGTGAGAATTTTCCCACGCTGTCAGTGACGTGCATGAGGTGAGGTCATGTCCAATGAACTCGGCGCACCTCATGCACGTCACTGACAGCGTGGGAAAATTCTCACGCTGAAGCGCTGAGTGCAGGAGAATTTTCCCACGCTGTCAGTGACGTGCATGAGGTGAGCTGAGTTCATTGGACATGACCTCGGCTCATCTGGATGCCGTCACAGCGAGACACTGAGGAGCGCAAGCATGCCTGCGCTTCTCAGTGTCTGCGGGATGACAGGCTGGATGGCAGCGTTCTGCTGCGGTCCAGCCTATCATCTCGATGTAGCAGAGCTGAAGCTGTCCTGGGAACCATGGAAAGGTAAGGATGAGGTTGCTTTATTATTTTACTTTTATTGCAGGAGATCGTTGGCTTCAGCTGGAATGGGCGTGATGGTAAGTATGGTTTAATTTAGAACAATAAAGAATTGTGTCTTTATTTCAATTAAAGAACTTTTTTCTGGGTGTTTGTGTTTTTTTTAAATACTTTACTAGAAATTCATGGTGGTCATGTCTAATATTGGCGTGACCCCATGAATTTCGGGCTTAGGGCCAGCTGATAATGCCAAGCTGGCCTTAACCCCTTTATTACCCAGTGAGCCACCGTACCAGGGCCCTGGATGAGTAGGGTACAGCGCCAGAAGATGGCGCTTCTATGAACGCGCCATTTTCCGGGGCGGCTGCGGACTGCAATTTGCAGCGGGTGGGGCCCAGAAAGCTTGGGCCTCCCTGCGCTGCGGATTCCAGCCCCCAGCTGCCTTGTTGTACCTGGCTGGACACAAAAATAGGGCGAAGCCCCACGTATTTTTTTTTTTAATTATTTCATGAAATTCATGGAATAATTAAGAAAAAAAGGGCTTCCCTATATTGTTGTGTCCGGCTAGGTACAAATAGGCAGCTGGTGGTTGGGGGCAGCCCGTTCCTGCCTGCTGTACCTGACTGGACACAAATATAGGGCGAAGCCCCACATAATTTTTTTTTAATTATTTCATGAATTTCCTGAAATAATTAAAAAAAAATTGACGTGGGGCTTTGCACTATATTTGGGTCCAGCCAGGTACAGCAGGCAGGAACGGGCTGCCCCCAACCACCAGCTGCCTATTTGTACCTGGCCGGACACAACAATATAGGGAAGCCCTTTTTTTCTTAATTATTCCATGAATTTCATGAAATAATTAAAAAAAAAAAAACGTGTAGCTTCTCCCTATTTTTGTGTCCAGCCAGGTACAACTAGGCAGCTGGGGGATGGAATCTGCAGCGCAGGGAGGCCCAAGCTTTCTGCCCCCCGCTGAAAATTGCAGTCCGCAGCCGCCCCGGAAAATGGCGCGTTCATAGAAGCTGGATGCTGTACCTGGCTGGCATACAAAAATATGGCGAAGCCCACGTCAAAAGTTTTGGGAAAAATTAATTAAAAAATAAATAATAATTTAGGGACTGCATCTTTATTAACTCCTCAAATGTCATTTAGTGTTAAAATAATGGATTTATTTTAAAAAAAAATAGCGTTGGATCCCCCATAATTTTAGTCTCTAGCGGAGGTTAAGCAGACGGCTGGGGCAGATGTTTGAAGCCTGGGAAGGGGGTAAAACCCACGGAGCTTCCCAGGCTACTAATATCAGCCCCCAGCTTAATACCTAGCCTTTACTAGCTATTAAAATGGGGGACCCCCCCAAAAAAAATGACGTGGGGTCCCCCCTATTTTAATAGCTAGCAAAGGCTAGGCAGACAGCTGGGGGCTGATATTAATAGCCCAGGAAGGGTGCCATGAATATTGGACCCCTCCCAGGCTAGAAACACCAGTCGTCAGCCGCCCCAGAAATGGCGCATCCATAGGATGCGCCAACTCTGGCGCTTAGCCTCGCTCTTCCACGCTGCCCTGGTGCGGTGGCAGGGAGTAATAGTGGTGGGGTTCATGTCAGCGCCAGCTGCCATGAAGCCCAGGTTAGTAATGATGGGCGTCTATAAGACACCCCCATTCCTAACCTACAAAGTGTTAAAAAGAAAAAACACACTACACCCAGAAAAAAATAATTTATTTGAAATAAAACACACAATTTTATTTAATTCTTAGTTTACTAAAAATAATAGTTACCTGTCCACGTTCCTGCGCTGATCTCCCATGCACAGCTGTCACATCTGGAGATGGTGACAGCTGTGCATGGCTGCTGTAAGCTCACGCTGCCGGGAACACGTCCGCTCCCGGCAGCGGGAGCCACTGACTGAGGTCACCGGAGTGCATTCAGTCAGCGAAGCTCCGGAGACCTCGTTTACGGCAGTGCTGTACCGTGGGAATTTCTCACGATACAGCAGGGCCGTAAAGCAGCTAACCGGAGCACCGCTGCCTTAACTCTGGTGAACCCTTACGGCCCCGTCATTCTAGCGGCGGCAGCGGTTCAGAGCGGTCACATTCTATGTGGCTGCTCTGAACTGGAGATCTTCGTGGGACACTCGTGGACTGCTACGGAGGGGTAAGGATAAGGTTGTGGTTTATTATTTTATATTTTATTACAGGAGATCGATGGCTTCGGGGAATTAGGTGTCTTGGTGAGTATAGGTGTAGTTTTTTATTTTTTACTTTATTTTAGGTGGCGATCGGCGGGGACAGGTAATGTATGAATTAATTTCTTTTAGGTAACCACTGGCCACCAATGACATGTATTTAACATTTATTGGGGACACAGTAGGGCAATTTAAATAGCAGGATCAGGCTGATGGGAACTACTGCTCCCATCGAGCTGATCCTGCTGGCAGGAGTGGACGGGGGACAGACATAGGCCGATGGGAGTAGTAGTGTCACATCGGCCTATGTCTGCCTGCACGGACAGACACCGCGCACACCCGCACACATCGCACAGACACCGCGCACACCCGCACACATCGCACAGACACCGCGCACACCCGCACACACACCCCGCACACACACTAATCATGACGGGTCTGGGAGGTGAGGCTGACCTGTGCGGCCGTGGGAAAGTTCATGTGAGTTCATGCAGTCAAGCATGAACTCACATGAACCCTCTGAGGGCACCGCGGCGACTTCAAATGAACAGCTGATCGGCATCACCTGATACCTCAGCTGTTCATTTGAAATAACCGGCGGGAAAGTGCAGCACAGAACGGGAAAGCCGGCGGTGAAGTCTTTTCACTGCCGGCTTCCCCGCCCGGGTCCTTCGCTCCCCGCTCCTTGGAGCTGCGCTCCCCGCCCGGTCCTAACTTACTATCGGGATGGGAGGTGGCGAGGGGAGCGGAGGATCGGGGTGGGAGGCTGCGGGGAAGCAGTATGGGGCTGTGTGATTGTTTAAAAGCCGGCGGCTTTATACCGCCCGCCGGCTTTTAAACAATCAGGAGAATTCTCCCCCGCTGGGTGGCATTCTGATGACAGGCTGGATCGCGCTGCCATCCAACTTGTCATCCTTCACAGAAACTGCAGAGCGCAGGCATTATGGGAACTTCCGATTCCGGTATCCGATATTGTAAAAGTATCGGAATTAAGTATCGGAATTCCGCGAATATCGGCCGATACTCAATATTACAGTATCGGAATGCTCAACACTACTCATCGGGCGAATCGCTCTGGAACTGAAATCGGAATGCTCACTGACATTTCCCCTATCTAAATGTCTGATAAACGGCGGGCTACACACACACATTTGGAACTCTCCTGGGGTACCCTCACACATATTATTCCCTCATTTAGTATATATTTTCACAAAAAAGTGAAATTTCAAAAATTCAGAAAAATGGCTGAAACTGACTAAATATCAAGGACTCATCGGGCGAATCGCTCTGGAACTGAAATCGGAACGCTCACTGACATTTCCCCTATCTGAAAGTCTGATAAACACCGTAAAAATGACTAAATCCCCCCCAAAAAAGTTTTCAACTTTTTTCAATTTTACCCTCGTGGGATATATATTCTACCCACACACATTTGGAACTCTCCTGGGGTACCCTCACACATATTATTCCCTCATTTAGTGGATATTTTCACAAAAAAGTGAAATTTTCAAAAATTCAGAAAATGGCTGAAAACGACTAAATATCAAGGACTCATCAGGCGAATCGCTCTGGAACTGAAATTGGAAGGCTCACTGACATTTATCCTATCTGAAAGTCTGATAAACACCGGAAAAATGACTAAGTCCAAAAACAAAATGTTTTCAATTTTTTAAAATTTTACCCCCGTGTGATATATATTATACCCACACACATTTGGAACTCTCCTGGTGCACCCTCACACATAATATTCCCTCATTTAGCGGATATTTTCACAAAAAAGTGAAATTTTCAAAAATTCAGAAAATGGCTGAAAACGACTAAATATCAAGGACTCATCGGGCGAATCGCTCTGGAACTGAAAACGGAACACTCACTGACATTTCCCCTATCTGAAAGTCTGATAAATACCGTAAAAATGACTAAATCCCCCCTAAAAAAAATTTTAAACTTTTTTCAATTTTACCCTCGTGGGATATATATTCTACCCACACACATTTGGAACTCTCCTGGGGTACCCTCACACATATTATTCCTCATTTAGTGGATATTTTCACAAAAAAGTGAAATTTCAAAAATTCAGAAAATTGGCTGAAAACGACTAAATATCAAGTACTCATCGGGCGAATCGCTCTGGAACTGAAAACGGAACACTCACTGACATTTTCCCTATCTGAGAGTGTGATAAACGCTGGAGAAATGGCTAAGTCCGCAAAAAAATATTTTTTCAACTTTTTTCAATTTTACCCCCGTGGGATATATATTCTACCCACACACATTTGGAACTCTCCTTGGGCACCCTCACACATATTATTCCCTCATTTAGTGGATATTTTCACAAAGAATTAAAGTTTTCAAAAATTCAGAAAAATGGCTGAAAACGACTAAATATCAAGGACTCATCTGGCGAATCGCTCTGGAAATGAAATCGGAATGCTCATTGACATTTCCCCTATCTGAAAGTCTGATAAATGACGGAAAAATGACTAAGTTCAAAAAAAAAAAATGTTTCAACTTTTTTCAATTTTACCCCCGTGAGATATATATTCTACCCACACACATTTGGAACTCTCCTGGGGTACCCTCACACATATTATTCCCTCATTTAGCGGATATTTTCACAAAATAGTGAAATTTTCAAAAATTCAGAAAATGGCTGAAAACGACTAAATATCAAGAACTCATCGGGCGAATCGCTCTGGAACTGAAAACGGAACACTCACTGACATTTCCCCTATCTGAAAGTCTGATAAATACCGTAAAAATGACTAAATCCCCCCCAAAAAAATTTTCAACTTTTTTCAATTTTACCCTCGTGGGATATATATTCTACCCACACACATTTGGAACTCTCCTGGGGTACCCTCACACATATTATTCCTCATTTAGTGGATATTTTCACAAAAAAGTGAAATTTTCAAAAATTCAGAAAATTGGCTGAAAACGACTAAATATCAAGTACTCATCGGGCGAATCGCTCTGAAACTGAAAACGGAACACTCACTGACATTTTCCCTATCTGAGAGTGTGATAAACGCTGGAGAAATGGCTAAGTCCGCAAAAAAATATTTTTTCAACTTTTTTCAATTTTACCCCCGTGGGATATATATTCTACCCACACACATTTGGAACTCTCCTTGGGCACCCTCACACATATTATTCCCTCATTTAGTGGATATTTTCACAAAGAATTAAAGTTTTCAAAAATTCAGAAAAATGGCTGAAAACTACTAAATATCAAGGACTCATCTGGCGAATCGCTCTGGAAATGAAATCGGAATGCTCACTGACATTTCCCCTATCTGAAAGTCTGATAAACGACGGAAAAATGACTAAGTGCAAAAAAAAAAATTTTTTCAACTTTTTTCTATTTTACCACCGTGGGATATATATTATATATACATATATATATATATATATATATATATATATACCCACACACATTTTGATGTCTCCTGGGGTACCCTCACACATATTATTCCCTCATTTAGTAGATATTTTCACAAAAAAGTGAAATTTTCAAAAATTCTGAAAATTGGCTGAAAACGACTAAATATCAAGGACTCATCTGGCGAATCGCTCTGGAACTGAAAACGGAACATTCACTGACATTTCACCTATCTGAAAGTGTGATAAACACCGCAAAATGACTAAATCCCCCCAAAAAATTTTTTCAACTTTTTTCAATTTTACACCCGTAGGATATAGATTCTACCCACACACATTTGGAACTCTCCTGGGGTACCCTCACACATATTATTCCCTCATTTAGTGGATATTTTCACAAAAAAGTGAAATTTTCAAAAATGCAGAAAATTGGCTGAAAACGACTAAATATCAAGTACTCATCGGGCGAATCGCTCTGGAACTGAAATTGGAACGCTCACTGATTTTTCCCCTATCTGAAAGTCTGAAAAACGCCGGAAAAATGACTAAGTCCAAAAAAAAAAAATGTTTCAACTTTTTTCAATTTTACCCCCGTGGGATATATATTCTACCCACACACATTTGGAACTCTCCTGGGGTACCCTCACACATACTATTCCCTCATTTAGCGGATATTTTCACAAAAAAGTGAAATTTTCAAAAATTCAGAAAATTGGCTGAAAACGACTAAATATCAAGGACTTATCTGGCGAATCGCTCTAGAAAGGAAATCGCAATGCTCACTGACATTTCCCCTATCTGAAAGTCTGATAAACGACGGAAAAATGACTAAGTCCAAAAAAAAATAATTTTTCAACTTTTTTCTATTTCACCCCCGTGGGATATATATTCTATCCACACACATTTTGAAGTCTCCTGGGCTACCCTCACACATATTATGCCCTCATTTAGTGGATGTTTTCACAAAAAAGTGAAATTTTCAAAAATTCAGAAAAATGGCTGAAAACGACTAAATATCAAGGACTCATCGGTCAAATCGCTCTGGAACTGAAATCGGAATGCTCACTGACATTTCCCCTATCTGAAAGTCTGATAAACGCAGGAAAAATGACTGAGAGAAATAAAAAATTTTTCAACTCTTTTCAATTTTACCCCCGTGGGATATATATTCTACCCACACACATTTTGATGTCTCCTGGGGTTCCCTCACACATATTATTCCCTCATTTAGTGGATACTTTCACAAAAACGTGAAATTTTCAAAAATTCAGAAAAAAGGCTGAAAACGACTAAATATCAAGGACTCATCAGTCGAATCGCTCTGGAACTGAAATCGAAACGCTCACTGACATTTCCCCTATCTGAAAGTCTGATAAACACCGGAAAAATGACTAAGTTCAAAAAAAAAAAATGTTTCAACTTTTTTCAATTTTACCCCGTGGGATATATATTCTACCCACACACATTTGGAACTCTCCTGGGGTACCCTCACACATATTGTTCCCTCATTTAGCGGATATTTTCACAAAAAAGTGAAATTTTCAAAAATTCAGAAAATGGCTGAAAACGACTAAATATCAAGGACTCATCGGGCGAATCGCTCTGGAACTGAAAACGGAACACTCACTGACATTTCCCCTATCTGAAAGTCTGATAAACACCGGAGAAATGGCTAAGTCCGCAAAAAAATATTTTTTCAACTTTTTTCAATTTTACCCCCGTGGGATATATATTCTACCCACAAACATTTGGAACTCTCCTTGGGCACCCTCACACATATTATTCCCTCATTTAGTGGATATTTTCACAAAGAATTAAAGTTTTCAAAAATTCAGAAAAATGGCTGAAAACAACTAAATATGAAGGACTCATCTGGCGAATCGCTCTGGAAATGAAATCGGAATGCTCACTGACATTTCCCCTATCTGAAAGTCTGATAAACGACGGAAAAATGACTAAGTGCAAAAAAAATAATTTTTTCAACTTTTTTCTATTTTACCACCGTGGGATATATATTATATATATATATATATATATATATATATATTTATATACCCACACACATTTTGATGACTCCTGGGGTACCCTCACACATATTATTCCCTCATTTAGTGGATATTTTCACAAAAAAGTGAAATTTTCAAAAATTCTGAAAATTGGCTGAAAACGCCTAAATATCAAGGACTCATCTGGCGAATCGCTCTGGAACTGAAAACGGAACACTCACTGACATTTCCCCTATCTGAAAGTCTGATAAACACCGCAAAATGACTAAATCCCCCCCAAAAAATTTTTCAACTTTTTTCAATTTTACCCCCTTGGGATATATATTCTACCCACACATTTGGAACTCTCCTGGGGTACCCTCACACATATTATTCCCTCATTTAGTGGATATTTTCACAAAAAAGTGAAATTTTCAAAAATTCTGAAAATTGGCTGAAAACGACTAACTATGAATGACTAATCGGGCGAATCTCTCTGGAACTGAAATCGGAACGTTCACTGACATTTTCCCTATCTGAAAGTCTGATAAACGGCGGAAAAATGACTAAGTCCAAAAAAAAAAATTTTCAACTTTTTTCTGTTTTACCCCCGTGGGATATATATTCTACCCACACACATTTGGAACTCTCCTGGGGTACCCTCACACATTTTATTCCCACATTTAGCAGATATTTTCACAAAAAAGTGAAATTTACAAAAATTCTGAAAAATGGCTGAAAATGACTAAATATCAAGGACTCATCGGTCGAATTGTTCTGGAACTGAAAACGGAACGCTCACTGACATTTCTCGTATCTGAAACTCTGATAAACGCTGGAAAAATAACTGAGTCAGAAACAAAAAATTCAACTTTTTTCAATTTTACCCCCGTGGGATATATATTCTACCCACACACATTTGGCACTCTCCTGGGGTACCCTCTCAAATATTATTCCCTCATTTAGCGGATATTTTCAAAAAAAGTGAAATTTTCAAAAATTCAGAAAATTGGCTGAAAACGACTAAATATCAAGGATTCATCGGGCGAATCGCTCTGGAACTGAAATTGGAACGCTCACTGACATTTCCCCCATCTGAAAGTCAGATAAACGCCGGAAAAATGACTAAGTCCAAAAAAATTTTTTTTCAACTTTTTTCAATTTTACCCCCGTGGGATATATATTCTACCCACACACATTTGGAACTCTCCTGGGTTACACCCACACATGTTATTCCGTCATTTAGTGGATATTTTCACAAAAAAGTGAAATTTTCAAAATTCTGAAAATTGGCTGAAAACGCCTAAATATTAAGGACTCATCGGGCGAATTGCTCTGGAACTGAAATCGTAATGCTCTCTGACATTTCCCCTATCTGAAAGTCTGATAAACGCCGGAAAAATGACTACGTCCAAAAAAAAAAAATTTCAACTTTTTTCAATTTTACCCTCGTGGGATATATATTCTACACACACACATTTGGAACTCTCCTGGGGTACCCTCACACATAGTATTCCCTCATTTAGTGGATATTTTCACAAAAAGTGACATATTAAAAAATTCAGAAAATTGGCTGAAAACGACTAAATTTCAAGGACTCATCGGGCGAATCGCTCTGGAACTGAATTCGGAACTCTCACTGACATTTCCCCTATCTGAAAGTCTGATAAACGCCGTAAACATGACTAAGTCCAAAAAAATATTTTTTTCAACTCTTTTCAATTTTACCCCCGTGGGATATATAATCTACCCACACACATTTGGAACTCTCCTGGGGTACCCTCACACATATTATTCCCACAGTTAGCGGATATTTTCACAAAAAAGTGAAATTTTCAAAAATTCAGAAAGTTGGCTGAAAACGACTAAATTTCAAGAACTCATCGGGCGAATCGCTCTGGAACTGAAATCGGAACGCTCCCTGACATTTCCCTTATCTGAAAGTCTGAGAAACGCTGGAGAAATGACTAAGTCAAAAAAAAAATTTTTCAACTTTTTTCAATTTTACCCCCGTGGAATATATATTCTACCGACACACATATATGGAACTCTCCTGGGGTACCCTCACACATGTTATTCCATCATTTAGTGGATATTTTCACAAAAAAGTGAAATTTTCAAAAATTCTGAAAAATGGCTGAAAACGACTAAATATCAAGGACTCATCGGGCGAATCGCTCTGGAACTGAAATCGTAACGCTCACTGACATTTCCCCTATCTGAAAGTCTGATAAACGCCGGAAAAATGACTAAGTCCATTAAAAAAAAATTTTTTCAACTTTTTTCAATTTTACCCCCGTGGGATATATATTCTACCCACACACATTTGGAACTCTCCTGGGGTACCCTCAAACATATTATTCCCTCATTTTAGCGGATATTTTCACAAAAAAGTGAAATTTTCAAAAATTCAGAAAAATGGCTGAAAACGAATATCAAGGACTCATCGGGCGAATCGCTCTGGAACTGAAATCGGAACGCTCACTGACATTTCCCCTCTCTGAAAGTCTGATAAACGCCAAAAAAATGACTAAGTCCCCCCAAAAAATTTTTTAAACTTTTTTTTATTTTACCCCTGTGGGATATATATTCTACCCACACACATTTGGAACTCTCCTGGGGTACCCTCACACATATTATTCCCTCATTTTGCGGATATTTTCAAAAAAAAGTTACATTTTCTAAAATTCAGAAAATTGGCTGAAAACGACTAAATATCAAGGACTAATCGGGCGAATCGCTCTGGAACTGAAATTGGCACGCTCACTCACATTTCCCCTCTATAAAAGTCTGATAAACGCCGGAAAAATGACTACGTCCAAAATAATTTTTTTTTCAATTTTTTTTAATTTTAGTCCCGTGGGATATATATTCTACCCACACACATTTGGAACTCTCCTGTGGTACCCTCACACATATTATTCCATCAGTTAGCGGATATTTTCATAAAAAAGCGAAATTTTTTAAAAATTCTGAAAATTGGCTGAAAACGACTAAATATCAAGGACTCATCGGGTGAATCGCTCTGGAACTGAAATCGGAATGCTCACTGACATTTCTTCTCTCTGAAAGTCTGATAAACACCAAAAAAATGACTAAGTCCCCAAAAATTTTTTTTTTACTTTTTTCAATTTTACCCTTGTGGGATATATATTCTACACACACACATTTGGTACTCTCCTGGGGTACCCTCACACATATTATTCCCTCATTTAGCGGATATTTTCACAAAAAAGTAAAATTTTCAAAAATTCAGAAAATTGGCTGAAAACGACTAAATACCAAGGACTCATCAAGCGAATCGCTCTGGAACTGAAATTGGCACGCTCACTGACATTTACCCTCTCTGAAAGTCTGAAAAACGCC